>NW_026577886.1:2400000-3600000 GCF_029407905.1 Bubalus kerabau | reverse complement strand
GTGTATAAATTCAAACCCCAAACAATAAAGTAAATGGCAATGGGATCATACTTATCAGTAATTACCTTAAACGTAAATGGGTTGAATGCTCCAACCAAAAGACAAAGATTGGCTGAATGGATACAAAAACAAGACCCCTACATATGTTGTCTACAAGAGACCCACCTCAAAACAGGGGATACATACAGACTGAAAGTGAAGGGCTGGAAAAAGATTTTCCATGCAAATAGGGACCAAAAGAAAGCAGGAGTAGTGATACTCATATCAGATAAAATAGACTTTAAAACAAAGGCTGTGAAAAGAGACAAAGAAGGTCACTACATAATGTTCAAAGGATCAATCCAAGAAGAAGATATAACAATTATAAATATATATGCACCCAACGTGGGAGCACCACAGTATGTAAGACAAATGCTAACAAGTATGAAAGGAGAAATTAACACTAACACAATAATAGTTGGAGATTTTAATACCCCACTCACACCTATGGATAGATCAACTAAACAGAAATTTAACAAGGAAACACAAACTTTAAATGATACAATAGACCAGTTAGACCTAATTGATATCTATAGGACATTTCATCCCAAAACAATGAATTTCACCTTTTCATAAAGTGCACATGGAACCTTCTCCAGGATAGATCACATCCTGGGCCATAAAGCTAGCATTGGTAAATTCGAAAAAATAGAAATCATTCCAAGCATCTTTTCTGACCACAATGCAGTAAGATTAGATCTCAATTACAGGAGAAAAACTATTAAAAATTCCAACATATGGAGGCTGAACAACACGCTGCTGAATAACCAACAAATCACAAAAGAAATCAGAAAAGAAATCAAAATTTGCATAGAAACGGATGAAAATGAAAACACAACAACCCAAAACTTGTGGGACACGGTAAAAGCAGTCCTAAGGGGAAAGTTCATAGCAATACATGCACACCTCAAGAAACAAGAAAAAAGTCAAATAAATAAACTAACTCTACACCTAAAGCAACTAGAAAAGGAAGAAATGAAGAACCCCAGGGTTAGTAGAAGGAAAGAAATCTTAAAAATTAGAGCAGAAATAAATGCAAAAGAAACAAAAGAGACCATAGCAAAAATCAACAAAACCAAAAGCTGGTTCTTTGAAACGATAAATAAAATTGACAAACCATTAGCCAGACTCATCAAGAAACAAAGGGAGAAAAATCAAATCAATAAAATTAGAAATGAAAATGGAGAGATCACAACAGAAAACACAGAAATACAAAGGATCATAAGAGACTACTATCAACAATTATATGCCAATAAAATGGACAACGTGGAAGAAAGGGACAAATTCTTAGAAAAGTACAACTTTCCAAAACTGGACCAGGGAAGAACTAGAAAATCTTAACAGACCCATCACAAGCACGGAAATTGAAACTGTAACCAAAAATCTTCCAGCCAACAAAAGCCCAGGTCCAGACGGCTTCACAGCTGAATTCTACCAAAAATTTAGAGAAGAGCTAACACCTATCCTGCTCAAACTCTTCCAGAAAATTGCAGAGGAAGGTAAACTTCCAAACTCATTCTATGAGGCCACCATCAGCCTAATACCAAAACCTGACAAAGATCCCACAAAAAAAGAAAACTACAGGCCAATATCACTGATGACATAGATGCAAAAATCCTTAACAAAATTCTAGCAATCAGAATCCAACAACACATTAAAAAGATCATACACCATGACCAAGTGGGCATTATCCCAGGGATGCAAGGATTCTTCAATATCCGCAAATCAATCAATGTAATACACCACCTTAACATATTGAAAAATAAAAACCATATGATTTTCTCAATAGATGCAGAGAAAGCCTTTGACAAAATTCAACATCCATTTATGATCAAAACTCTCCAGAAAGCAGGAATAGAAGAACATACCTCAACATAATAAAAGCTATATATGACAAACCCACAGCAAACATTATCCTCAATGGTGAAAAATTGAAAGCATTTCCTCTAAAGTCAGGAACTAGACAAGGGTGCCCACTTTCACCATTAGTATTCAACATAGCTTTGGAAGTTTTGGCCACAGCAATCAGAGCAGAAAAAGAAACAAAAGGAATCCAAATTGGAAAAGAAGAAGTAAAACTCTCACTGTTTGCAGATGACATGATCCTCTACATAGAAAACCCTAAAGACTCCACCAGAAAATCACTAGAACTAGTCAATGACTATAGTAAAGTTGCAGGATATAAAATCAACACACAGAAATCCCTTGAATTCCTATACACTAATAATGAGAAAACAGAAAGAGAAATTAAGGAAACAATTTCATTCACCATTGCAACGGAAAGAATAAAATACTTAGGAATATACCTACCTAAAGAAACTAAAGACCTATATATAGAAAACTATAAAATACTGGTGAAAGAAATCAAAGAGGACACTAATAGGTGGAGAAATATACCATGTTCATGGATTGGAAGAATCAATATAGTGAAAATGAGTATACTACCCAAGGCAATTTATAGATTCAATGCAATCCCTATCAAGCTACCAACAGTATTCTTCACAGAGCTAGAACAAATAATTTCACAATTTGTATGGAAATACAAAAAACCTCGAATAGCCAAAGCGATCTTGAGAAAGAAGAATGGAACTGGAGGAATCAACCTACCTGATTTCAGGCTCCGCTACAAAGCCACAGTTATCAAGGCAGTATGGTACTGGCACAAAGACAGAAATATAGATTAGTGGAACGAAATAGAAAGCCCAGAGATAAATCCACACACATATGGACACCTTATCTTTGACAAAGGAGGCAAAAATATACAATGGAGTAAAGACAATCTCTTTAACAAGTGGTGCTGGGAAATCTGGTCAACCACTTGTAAAAGAATGAAACTAGAACACTTTCTAACACAATACACAAAAATAAACTCAAAATGGATTAAAGATCTAAACGTAAGACCAGAAACTATAAAACTCCTAGAGGAGAACATAGGCAAAACACTCTCTGAAATACATCACAGCAGGATCCTCTATGACCCACCTCCCAGAATATTGGAAATAAAAACAAAAATAAACAAATGGGACCTAATTAACCTTAAAAGCTTCTGCACATCAAAGCAAACTATTAGCAAGGTGAAAAGACAGCCTTCGGAGTGGGAGAAAATAATAGGAAATGAAGCAACTGACAAACAACTAATCTCAAAAATATACAAGCAACACCTACAGCTCAACTCCAGAAAAATAGATGACCCAATCAAAAAATGGGCCAAAGAACTAAATAGACATTTCTCCAAAGAAGACATACAGATGGCTAACAAACACATGAAAAGATGCTCAAAATCACTCATTATCATAGAAATGCAAATCAAAACCACTATGAGGTACCATTTCACGCCAGTCAGAATGGCTGCAATCCAAAAGTCTACAAATAATAAATGCTGGAGAGGGTGTGGAGAAAAGGGAACCCTCTTACACTCTTGGTGGGAATGCAAACTAGTACAGCCACTATAGAGAACAGTGTGGAGATTCCTTAAAAAACTGGAAATAGAACTGCCTTATGATCCAGCAATCCCACTGCTGGGCATACACACTGAGGAAACCAGAAGGGAAAGAGACACGTGTACCCCAATGTTCATCGCAGCACTGTTTCTAATAGCCAGGACATGGAAGCAACCTAGATGTCCATCAGCAGATGAATGGATAAGAAAGCTGTGGTACATATACACAATGGAGTATTACTCCGCCATTAAAAAGAATAGAATGAATCAGTTCTAATGAGGTGGATGAAACTGGAGCCTATTATACAGAGTGAAGTAAGCCAGAAAGAAAAACACCAATACAGTATACTAACGCATATATATGGAACTTTGAAAGACGGTAACAATAACCCTGAGTACGAGACAGCAAAAGAGACACTGATGTATAGAAGAGTCTTATGGACTCTGTGGGAGAGGGAGAAGGTGGGAAGATTTGGGAGAATGGCATTGAAACATGTAAAATATCATGTATGAAAAGAGTTGCCAGTCCAGGTTTGATGCATGACACTGGATGCTTGGGGCTAGTGCACTGGGACGACCCAGAGGGATGCTATGGGGGGGAGGAGGGAGGAGGGTTCAGGATGGGGAGCACATGTATACCTGAGGCAGATTCATTTTGATATTTGGAAAAACTAATACAATTATGTAAAGTTTAAAAATAAAATAAAATTAAAAAAAAAATCCACAGGAGGCTTGACTCCCTTTAGGCCACTCAGTGGTCTCCAAGAAATACCCGTCGGGACTCGAGAGCAGAGCAGAGTCCTTTCCTTCCTCTCGAGATGAGGTCTGACTCCTCGGGTGCATCTAAAATGCAACCCCGAGATCTCTGTCGCCCCTGGAAAGGAACATTAGGTCCTGGACACAAGCTTAGATGAGGTCTCTTTTGCCCTGAAGTGACTCAAGAGCAATCCCTAGCTTTCTCTCGCAACTCCAATGGAAGATTGGACTTCCCTGGGCCAACACAAGAGGAAGCCTGAATTCCCCATCGTAACTCGAGAATCCCGCCGAAACTCGAGAAAAACCACATGGTTACCCTGTCATCGCAAGATGAGGCCCTTGCCCGCTACAGCGTCTAAAGAGAAGTCCCAGGTTTCTTCTTGAAGTGTTTTCACACTTCAAGTGTGAAAACTTGGCACCCTTGATGCGATTCCAAAAGTTCCCCGACACCCTGGTCTCTCTCGAGGGGAACACCGAGGTTCCCGGTACGACTTCATCTGAGCCACTTCTCCCCTCCTGATTGCGACTGGAGGGTCGACTCCCGTGCTTTGTCTGGAAGGGGTTCCCAACCTTCCCAGCGCACCTCAGGATGAGGCCGGTCTAACGAGAATATTTGAGACGTAGCTTCATGGGTGGTAACACATGCTGAAAGACCCCGATTCCCCGGTCCACTCTTGATAAGAACCCGATGCCCGGACACCTCTTGAAAGGCAACCCTGTGGAAGAAGGCACAACACGAAGGGGCACTGACACCCTCGTGCATCGTCCGGAAAAACCCGCAGATTCCAAACACAGTTCGACAAGTTGCCTGTCACCCCGTGAATAACTCGAGAGGCAAGCGGAGTTCCATTCCTCCTTACAAGACGAGGCCTGACTCTCCTGTCCCAACTCTGCAGGGACCCTGCGATCAGAGTCAGAAATGGAGACGAACCCTGAGGTTCCTGCCTCCACTCGAGATGAGGCCCTCTTCTATTGCACCAAACCCAGTGGAGTCCCGAGAGGGCCCTCCCAACTCCAGGGTATCCTTGACTTCTCAGAGGCACACTGAGAAGCTCCCTGAGGCCACCGGCACTAGTCGAGGGAACCCAGGGTTTACTGCCGTGGCCCAAGAAACACCTTGAAAGTCCTTCTTTAACCGTTCTTGAGGCCCGATACACCTTCCATGACTCTAGAGCAATGACGCGCTCCCCCTTGCAATGCGCATGGAGACCTGACTTCCCAAGCGCCACATGAGAGGCTCCCTGAGCTCCCCGTAGTACCTCATGAGAAACCCCACACTGGCGCTGCAGCTCGAGAAAACCCACGAGACGCCCCCTTCATCGCGAGATGATGGCTTTCTTTTCCTGCATGGCCTGGAGAGCAATCACGAGTCCTCTCTCCAAACTCCACAGGAGGCTTGACTCCCTTTAGGCCACTCAGTGGGCTCCAAGAGATACCCGTCGCAACTCGAGAGGAGAGTGGAGTCCTTCGCTTCCCTTCGAGACAAGGACTGACTCCCCGGGTGCATCAGGAAAGCAACCCCGAGATCCCTGTCCCCCCTGGAGACGAACATTATGTCCTGGACACAAGCCTAGATAAGGTCTCTTTTGCCCTGCAGTAACTCAAGCGCAATCCCTAGCTCTCCCTCGCAACTCGAATGGAAGACTGGACTTCCCTGGGCCAACACAAGAGGAAGCCTGAATTTCCTGACCTAACTCGAGAATCCCGCCACAACTCGAGAAAAACGACGTGGTTAACCCGTCACCACAAGATGAGGCCCATGCCAGGTACAGCGTCTCAAGAGAAGTCTCACGTTCCGTCTTGAAGTTTGAAACGGTACTTAGCACCTTTGATGTGACTCCAAAAGTTCCCCGACATCCCAGTTTTACTCGAGGGGAACATCGAGGTTCCCGGCTCCACTTCATCTGAGCCCCTTCTCCCCTCCTGATCGGGACAAGAGGGTCGATTCACTTGCTTTGTCTGAAAGGGTTACCGACCTTCCTGGTGCACCTCAGGTTGAGGTCCGTCTCAAGAAGAAATTCGAGACGTAGGCTTGTGGGTGGTGCCACATGCCGAAAGACACTGATTTCCTGGTCTGCTCTTGATAAGAATCTGAAGGCTGGATACCTCTTCGAAGGCAACCCTGTGTATGAAGGCAAAAAACGAAGGGGAACTGACACCCCCATGCATCGTCCGGATAAAACCGCAGGTTCCACACACAGCTCGACAAGTGGCCTGTTATCCGGTGAACAACTCGAGAGTCCAGTGGAGTTCCATTCCTCCACACAAGACGAGGCCTGACTCTCCTGTCCTAACTCTGTAGGGACTCTGTGTTCAGAGTCAGAAATGGAGAGCAACCCTGAGGTTCCTGCTTCAAATCGAGATGAGGCCTTCTTCTGACAAGGTCCAGCCTCGGCTGGTCCAGGGTTTTCGAAGGGGAGACAGAGTAGGCGACCTATTGATTTATTTATCGAAGATATAAAGAGTAATAGAATGAGGATAGCTCAGTAGGAAAATTTAGTGGAGAAAAGAAGCTGAGTAGCTTGGTTTATGCGGAAAATCAGTATAACCCGTGACACCAGGTTAGCTCTGACCACGGAGGCTGCAGGCTCCCTCTCGAATAGCGAAAAGTGCCCCACCTTAGACACCTTCTCAAGTGGTCTTCGAAGCCCAGGCAAATAAATGGTCGCAGAGGATATCCGTGCTCCAGATGGACACTCATCTGAAAATTGAGGGGAAGAATGACATTAGGAGACTAAGCGTTGGCAATCAAGGCCCGTAGCTTTATTTTCAACAGGGGTTTTTATACCCTAAGTTACACATAGAGGATAATGGGGATGCAAAGACAGCAGCCTTTGATCCTTATCAAAAACCAGAGTTTCTGTCCTGCAAATGTATCGTATACAAATGGTTTAGGTGATTTACATCATCTTCTAGCCAGAAGACCTATTAACATTTTATGACTCTTGACAAAGACTTATCAACCGTAAGACTTATTTTCTCTAAGAGTAAATATTTTAAGGTTTGGCCCCATCTTTCGAAGATAAAATTGCATTCCTATAGGGCAGATGTGTAATGGGCTTACAACAAAGGAAATGATTTATTACCTTAAGGGTCTAAAGTTAGTAACACCAAGGCCACTACTTATTTCTTCTACATACCAACTATATTAATTAATACACATTCAAGGATACAATTCAGGGGACGTGGAAACTTGGCAACAAGCATTGGTTCATCAATGAAATCTTTTACTAGTTTTATTCTGACAGTTTCTAACTCTCTGAGAGGCTCTAAGCTATTTGAATATCTTAAGCTTCCCGTGCCTCTCGAGGCTCGGAGACTGTAAACAATTGTATGCATTGCTGTAGGAGACCGGGTAAATTTGTCAGGCGAGTTAGAGAGCCATCTGACGTGTTTGGATTTAAACACTCCTAATTGCCCAGGAACTTTATTAATTGGAGCTGTAAGTTAGCTCTTTGACAGAGAGAGTGAGATGGTGGTGGGCGACAGCCCCCAGTAAAGTCAGAGGGGAGAGCACAAAGCAATAAAGTAGGCAGACTCTGGTTTTGGGGGGTAGATGCTCAAGAATATCCGGGAGGACTCCCGAGGCTCGATCCCGCCTTTGTGTATGCCCAGCCTCCTTCCTCATGACCTTTGTCACGAGTGGAATGTCTCTCGCCGGCTCCCGGCATCTCCCCGTTTTGTATTTCTTAAAACAGCCAGATGTAGCTCAGTCGCGAGCCTCTGAATACTCTGCCGAAGAATCCTGACAATACAAGGAAGAATGATTATGAGAAGCAGAATTAAAGCAGCCACCGCAGCATAGCTAAAGACATTAGACAGAATATTCTTTCCTGAGATGTAGTTAGGGAAAGTATGGAAGAAATCATTTGCTGTTCCAGCAGCAGTAAAATCTAATCGGGAGTGCTCCATGGTTGCTATTTGATAGTGAAGTTTCCCTACGTCTCAACCAATGTCAGAGCTGTTCCAGATACCTGAAATATGGTTTTTAATCTTTTCCCATTCAAAATCTGTCTCATTTACTTTCAGGGGTGTTCCACATATCCACCGATAGTCAGCATGACAAGACAATGCCATTTTCACCTTTAAAGCCTGCAATTCAGTCCCAATATGTATTACTGCTTCCTCTAGGGCGTCTACCCTCATTTCTAATTTTCTCTCTATAGCTTCCTGTGTTGCCAATGTTAAAGAAACATTTTTGGACATAGAATCAACATATTGAGCAGTATGTACTTGTTGAGTCAATGATATTGCTGCCACAGTAACAGAAGTGATTGCACTTATCAAAGCTGCTGTTCCCAAGATAAGTAAGCCCACAAACCGTCGTGTTTGCATTAAATCCTGTAGTTGTTGTAATACAGCAAGACCATAATTCAATAAGTGGTTACATCATAAGATAAGGTGGATGTTGTAGCATTACAAAGGAGCAAACATTATATTGAGGGTTTAAACAAGATGAACCAGGGAGCAGCTGTAGGCGTCAGCCCGGGGGAGCAGTGTCCCCAGCATCAGGAGGCAGAACGCGAGCGGCAGGCTGTGGGCCAAGGCGCCTATGGTGGGCGGAGGGGCAGGGTTCGTGGTTTAGGGCTAGCCGCCACCGCTTGGGCTCAGGGCGGTCCCCTCTCGCCGGTGGGGCCACGCTGGTCTGGACGGCACTCCGCGGGCGCGCTTTCCTCTCTGGCCCTCACTCGCTGCACAGACTTCTTTGCTCTAGGTCACGGGGTGCAGCGAGGTGGGTGCGAGGCGCTGCTGGTGGCGCGGAGGCGAGAGCTGGCTGGGGGAGGGGGAGCGAGCGAGTGCGCGGGCCGCGAACCTGGTCTTTGGGGAATGTGACATGACGAATTTGTCTGAGATCCAAACCGGAGAATCTGCATTCTGTAGAAATATACAAGCATACCCTCTCCCACAAGTTAGCAACACATCTGGCCTTTTTCACTCTCCCGTAAGGAGGCCTTTTTACTTGACCAGGGGCCGAGTCGTAGCCTGTAATTCAGGCATCTAGTGTCTCATCATTGTAGTCTGCCCCTGTGTGTTTACGTTTAAGTGATTAATTACAATTGGAACATAACTTCACTATTTGTCTAGCTGTTTCCCTATGGATATGTTAATTTAGGTCTAATGTTTAGTTTAGGTCTCTGTATAAATTTAAGTAATAAATGTATAACCTCCTTATCTCATTTTGGTATACAGGTATACAGATATACCTAAATGCAAAATGCATTTATATATGTATTTATATATGGCAACAAGTATAAAGTTATTGACATATAATATATATAAATCAATATACTTGAATTAATCTTTATAATCAATATATTAATTAATATATATTACAACAATACAACACATACACAGCTAATACCAACCAACACAAACCAATATACTGTAATAATACATGTCACACATTTATAATTATACAGTATATAGAACATATATCATCACAGCACATCAATCCATACCAATTAATATCAGCCACACACACATTATATTACTGCCATATATATTTAATTATACAGTATATATATGTGTGTGTGTATATAGTATACATATTAATTTATATACAAATTAATTAAGTATAGATCTATAAATAGAATTAGGTATACCTTTATTATATTTTATTTATACCCATACCTAATTAGGCAAACTGTAATTAGGCAAATACATTTATATTATGTATTTATAACAATATATAAAGTATTGTTAAATGTACCACCTGTACAGCATCTCCACCCCACATACCACTTTCTCTAATCCCACCAACTCATTTTCAGTATTATGTGTTGGCCAGGAGCTGGGCCAGTCTTTCCCAGCAATGTTAAGAGACGTCTCTTCCTGTGTCTAATAGCCCTGGCGTTTTATTCTCTTGAATTAAAAGATCTTTTAAAGGCCTTGGAACTGTAATTTCCTGCACCCAAAAGGCTAGATCACTAGATCCAAATGTTTTGTGGCTCTTAGCTTGAGAAGTCAAGTTTTTCCTTGTCTGATAGTAAGGTAAAAGTAAAAGCTGTGTTACTCTTTGACCTTTATTAATTTGTACAGTTTTGATAGGCAGTGAGATCAAGACTTTAATTTCTCAATATCATCAGAATCTACTACACCATGCACCAGCGAAATTTCTTTTCTTTCTTTTTTTTTTATTTTTTTTTTTTAAAAGAAAGCAAGCTACGCCCCAGGACAAATCTTACAATGTCCTCAGATATAGGGCCAGCCACTCCGGTTGGAATTGGAGTAAGCGGCACATCAGGGGTTAATATTGTTATTAAATCTCCTTGCCTTTTCGCTTTTCTCCTAGCCTGGGTGAGACCCCCCTGAGGGAGTTTTCTCCAAGGAGCACGCTCTGCATATTGTGTACTAAAAGCTCCTTTGTTTAAAAAACTTTTTATCTTCCTCAGTTTTAGGCAACACTTTGGGAGGCTTTGGGGGCAAAGTGGGGAACTCCTGGGTCCTGGGAGGCACAATCGAAGGCGGTGGCGGTCACCTTAAATCAGAAAGTGGTGGATAAGTTTTTTAAAGGTTTGCGCAGAGGCGGAGGGAGCTCGCCAGGGCTCTCGGCCGCAGCGTCCTGTAAGCCCTCTCCTTCCTCAGGAGGTAGACCACTTTCTCCCTCCTTTTTTTTTTTTTCAATGGCAGAAAATATGATCTGTGCAGTAAATGGAGACTCACCACCATCCACCTCTATAGCCTCCCCCATAGTCTATTTAACAGCCTCGTGACGGAGGTCCAGGACATTTCTTATCATATTCAACAGTCAATAAATATTTGTCTATTCTTAGATGCAGAGAAATCCATTTTTAATTTTTTTTTTAATTTTAGAGAATATTTTTATTTATTTTGTAACCTCTTTACCCTGGCTAAACTGCAGAGGGGACTAGAAAAGAAGCCTCAAGGTGAGGATCAAGTTCATCCTTGGGACTAGAGAAAATCCTTCTCCGGGAAACTCCTAGCGGTGGCCCTTTACCCCGACATGGAGGAGGAGGCATAGGGGGATGGGAGCGTCCCGAAGTTTTCCTCTTCTGTTCCGGAGATCCTTTAACTGTTTGGTAACTAAATCTTAAGAACTGTCTGATCGGGGATGTTTCCCTCAACCTCCTAGGAGCGGATGGTCTGATTAGGGATGTTTTCTTAAACTTTTAGGAGCATCTTTAGCTTAAAAAAAAAAATCCTCATCAGAATGGCATCGAGCTGCTGTTTCCTCTAAACCTTTTTCAAATTGAGGGGAGAGCTGATCTTTCTTTTCATCCCTATCTTTTACATGCTCATTGGCAGTCATAGCGGCCAGCCATTCATTTAGCTGTCGATAGCTAGGTATAGCCTCTTCATTTTCACTTTTCTTTATAACAGGTACCTTTTCAGATTTGCTTTTTTGTTTAACAGGTACTTTTCCAACTTTACTTTCCTCTTTAACAGGTACCTTTTCAAATTCATGAGCTGGATCTAAAACATCTCTAGTCATATTCCACAGAGGAAAGGTGTAAGTAGGGATTTTTTCCAAACCTTGCTGAGCACAATAAGCTCTTAGCTGTTTTCCTAGTTTTTTCAAGATATCGAGGTTAACAGTGCCTTGTTGTAGAAACCAAGGGCAGTGGTCTTGTACAAATGTAAAAAATGATTGAATGGAAGATTTTTTAACCTTGATTCTTCTTTTACTTAATAACTGTAAAATTACTCCTATAAAGAGCTGTCTTTCATTTGATTCAGTGTTGCCCATGTCAGAAACTTAAGGATAGTAAAAGATTTTGCTTTTAGCTATCTAAAGATTAGGCCTTTTTTGTCAGCCTTTTTAGAAACCGTTTTTTCTCTCTAACTCTTCAACACTTCCCACTCCTCTCGCCCTGTCTATTCTACAGGGGGATCTGCAGCCCCCTAAGTGGGATCCTATCTGTCCCCAAAACTGAACACTGGGGGAATGGGGTTGGGGATTTACCTTCGAAATGCCTGTCTCGGGCGCCACCTGCAGAGGTCCAGCCCCAGCTGATCCAGGGTATTCGAAGGGAAGATGGAGTAGGCGACCTATTTATATATTTATTTATTCATCAAAGATATAAAGAGTAATAGAATGAGGATAGCTCAGTAGGAAAATTCAGTGGAGAAAAGCAGCTGAGTAGCTTGGTTTACGTGGAAAATCAATATAACCCGTGACACCAGGTTAGCTCTGACCACGGAGGCTGCAAGTGCCCTCTAGAATAGAGGAAGGTGCCCCACCTTAGACACCTTATCGAGTGGGTCTTCGAAGCCCAGGCAAATAAATGGTCGCAGAGGATATCCGCGCTCCAGATGGACACTCATCTGAAAATTGAGGGGAATAATGACATGGGGAGACCAAGCGTTGGCGAGCAAGGCCCGTAGCTTTATTTTCAACACAGGTTTTAATACCCTAAGTTACACATAGAGGATAATAGGGGATGCAAAGTCAGCAGTCTTTAATCCTTATCAAAAACCAGGGTTTCTTTTCTGCAGATTTATCGTATAAAAATGGTTTAGATGATTTACATCATCTTCTGGCCAGAAGACCTATTAACATTTTATGACTCTTGACAAAGACTTATCAACCATAAGAGTTATTTTCTCTAAGAGTAATTGTTTAAGGTTTGGCGCCATCTTTCGAAGATAAAATTGCATTCCTATAGGGAGGATGTGTAATGGGTTTACAACAAAGAAAAGAATTTATTACCTTAAGGGTCTAAAGTTACCAACATCAAGGCCACTACTTATTTTTTCTACATACCAACTATATTAATTAGCACACATTCAAGGATACAATTCAGGGGATGTGGAAACTTGGCAAAAAGCATTGGTTCATCAATGAAATCTTTTACTAGTTTTATTCTGACAGTTTCTAACTCTCTGAGAGGCTCTAAGCTATTTGAATATCTTAAACTTCCCGTGCGTCTCGAGGCTGGGAGACTGTACACAATCGTATGCGGTTCCCACCGCTTGGCAAGATGAGGCCCTTGCCCGCGACGGCGTCTCAAGGGAAGTCCCCTGTTCCGCCCTGAAGGGCGAGACGGTCCCTGACAGCCTTCCTGCGACCCC
Organism: Bubalus kerabau; assembly: GCF_029407905.1. NCBI lineage: Eukaryota > Metazoa > Chordata > Mammalia > Artiodactyla > Bovidae > Bubalus > Bubalus kerabau. The sequence continues at coordinate 3,586,733 of NW_026577886.1, read as the reverse complement.
CAAAAGTCCCCCGACACGCCGGGTTCCCCCGAGGGGAACACCGAGGGTCCCGGCACCGCTTCCTCTGAGCCCCTTCTCCCCTCCTGATCGCGACAGGAGAGGCGATTCCCCTGCGTGGTCTGGAAGGGGTTCCCGGCCTTCCCGGCGCACCTCAGGATGAGGCCGGTCTCACGAGGAAATTCGAGACGAGCCACGTGGGTGGGGCCACATGACGAACGCCCCCGATTCCCCGGTCCGCCCTTGAGAAGGACCCGAGGACCGGACCCCTCTTCGAAGGCAACCCTGTGGGATCCTATCTGTCCCCAAAACTGAACACTGGGGGAATGGGGTTGGGGATTTACCTTCGAAATGCCTGTCTCGGGGGCCACCTGCAGAGGTCCAGCCCCAGCTGATCCAGGGTATTCGAAGGGAAGATGGAGTAGGCGACCTATTTATATATTTATTTATTCATCAAAGATATAAAGAGTAATAGAATGAGGATAGCTCAGTAGGAAAATTCAGTGGAGAAAAGCAGCTGAGTAGCTTGGTTTACGTGGAAAATCAATATAACCCGTGACACCAGGTTAGCTCTGACCACGGAGGCTGCAAGTGCCCTCTAGAATAGAGGAAGGTGCCCCACCTTAGACACCTTATCGAGTGGGTCTTCGAAGCCCAGGCAAATAAATGGTCGCAGAGGATATCCGCGCTCCAGATGGACACTCATCTGAAAATTGAGGGGAATAATGACATGGGGAGACCAAGCGTTGGCGAGCAAGGCCCGTAGCTTTATTTTCAACACAGGTTTTAATACCCTAAGTTACACATAGAGGATAATAGGGGATGCAAAGTCAGCAGTCTTTAATCCTTATCAAAAACCAGGGTTTCTTTTCTGCAGATTTATCGTATAAAAATGGTTTAGATGATTTACATCATCTTCTGGCCAGAAGACCTATTAACATTTTATGACTCTTGACAAAGACTTATCAACCATAAGAGTTATTTTCTCTAAGAGTAATTGTTTAAGGTTTGGCGCCATCTTTCGAAGATAAAATTGCATTCCTATAGGGAGGATGTGTAATGGGTTTACAACAAAGAAAAGAATTTATTACCTTAAGGGTCTAAAGTTACCAACATCAAGGCCACTACTTATTTTTTCTACATACCAACTATATTAATTAGCACACATTCAAGGATACAATTCAGGGGATGTGGAAACTTGGCAAAAAGCATTGGTTCATCAATGAAATCTTTTACTAGTTTTATTCTGACAGTTTCTAACTCTCTGAGAGGCTCTAAGCTATTTGAATATCTTAAACTTCCCGTGCGTCTCGAGGCTGGGAGACTGTACACAATCGTATGCGGTTCCCACCGCTTGGCAAGATGAGGCCCTTGCCCGCGACGGCGTCTCAAGGGAAGTCCCCTGTTCCGCCCTGAAGGGCGAGACGGTCCCTGACAGCCTTCCTGCGACCCCCAAAAGTCCCCCGACACGCCGGGTTCCCCCGAGGGGAACACCGAGGGTCCCGGCACCGCTTCCTCTGAGCCCCTTCTCCCCTCCTGATCGCGACAGGAGAGGCGATTCCCCTGCGTGGTCTGGAAGGGGTTCCCGGCCTTCCCGGCGCACCTCAGGATGAGGCCGGTCTCACGAGGAAATTCGAGACGAGCCACGTGGGTGGGGCCACATGACGAACGCCCCCGATTCCCCGGTCCGCCCTTGAGAAGGACCCGAGGCCCGGACCCCTCTTCGAAGGCAACCCTGTGGGAGAAGGCCCAACACGAAGGGGCACTGCCACCCCCGTGCATCGTCCGCAAAGACCCGCGGGTTCCACACACAGCTCGACGAGGGGCCTGAGACCCCATAAGCAACTCGAGACGCCAGCGAGTTTCCCTTCCTCAGACAAGAGGAGGCCTGACCCTCCTGTCCCAACTCTGCAGGGACCCTGCGGTCGGAGTCCGAAACGGAGAGGAAGCCTGAGGTTCCTGCCTCCCCTCGAGGTGAGGCCCTCTTCCGTTGCGCCAGACCCAGCGGAGTCCCGAGGGGCCCCGCCACCTCTACAGGATCCCTCGCCTCTCAGAGGCACCCTGGCAAGTTCCCTAAGGCCCCCGGCAGAAGGCGAGGGAAGCGAGGGTTTCCCGCCGCCCCCCGACAAAGACCTCGAGAGTCCTTCTTCAACGCATCTCGAGGCCCTAGTCCCCTCCCGTGACTCGAGAGCCAGGACGCGCTCCGCCTCGCCACGCGCATGGAGACCAGACTTCCCTGGCGCCGCACGAGAGGCTCCCTGAGATCTTAGTCGTGCCTCGGCAGAAAACCCCCACGGGCGCCGCAGCTCGAGGAAACCCCTGAGACGCCCCCGTCCTCGCGAGCTGAGCTCCTTCTTTTCCTGCATGGCCTGGAGAGCAATCCCGGGTCCTCTCTCCAAACGGAAGAGGAGGCTGGACTCCCTTGAGGCCGCTCAGGGGGCTCCAAGAGACCCGCGTCGCGACTCGGAGGAGAGCGGAGTCCATGGCTTCCCCTCGAGACGAGGCCTGACTCCCCGGGGGAGCCTGGAATGCAACCCCGAGATCCCTGCCTTCCCTGGAGAGGAATATTAGGTCCCGGACACACGCCTAGGTGAGGTCTCTTTGGCCCTGCAGTGACTCGAGCGCAACCCCAAGCTTTCCCTCGCAACCCGAGGGGAAGATTGGGCTTCCCAGGGCCAACCCAAGGCGAAGGCTGAGATCCCCGTCGTAACTCGAGAATGCCGCCGCAACTCGAGAAAAACCACGTGGTTCCCACCTCTTGGCAAGATGAGGCCCTTGCCCGCGACGGCGTCTCAAGGGAAGTCCCCTGTTCCACCCTGAAGGGCGAAACGTTCCCTGACAGCCTTCCTGCGACCCCCAAAAGTCCCCCGACACGCCGGGGTCCCCCGAGGGGAACACCGAGGGTCCCGGCACCGCTTCCTCTGAGCCCCTTCTCCCCTCCTGATCGCGACAGGAGAGGCGATTCCCCTGCGTGGTCTGGAAGGGTTCCCGGCCTTCCCGGCGCACCTCAGGATGAGGCCGGTCTCACGAGGAAATTCGAGACGAGCCACGTGGGTGGGGCCACATGCCGAACACCCCCGATTCCCCAGTCCGCTATTGAGAAGGACCTGAGGCCTGGACCCCTCTTCGAAGGCAACCCTGTGGGTGAAGGCACAACACGAAGGGGCACTGCCACCCCCGTGCATCGTCCACAAGACCCCCGGGTTCCACACACAACTCGACGAGGGGCCTGAGACCCCCTGAGCAACTCGAGAGGCCAGCGGGGTTCCCTTCCTCAGACAAGACGAGGCCTGACTCTACTGTCCCAACTCTGCAGGGACCCTGCGGTCGGAGTCCGAAACGGAGAGGAAGCCTGAGGTTCCTGCCTCCCCTCGAGGTGAGGCCCTCTTCCGTTGCGCCAGACCCAGAGGAGTCCCGAGGGGCCCCGCCACCTCCACAGGATCCCTCGCCTCTCAGAGGCACTCTGGGAGGGTCCCTAAGGTCCCCGGCAGAAGGCGAGGGAAACGAGGGTTTCCCGCTGCCCCCCGAGAAAGACCTCGAGAGTCCTTCTTCAACGCGTCTCGAGGCCCTAGTCCCCTCCCGTGACTCGAGAGCCAGGACGCGCTCCCCCTCGCCACGCGCATGGAGACCTGACTTCCCTGGCGCCGCACGAGAGGCTCCCTGAGATCCTTGTCGTGCCTCGGGAGAAAACGCCAACGGGCGCCGCAGCTCGAGGAAACCACTGAGACGCTCCCGTCCTCGCCAGCTGAGGGCCTTCTTTCCTTTATGGCCTGGAAAGCAATTCCGGGTCCTCTCTCCAAACGGAAGAGGAGGCTGCACTCCCTTGAGGCCGCTCAGGGGTCTCCAAGAGACCCGCGTCGCGACTCGAGAGGAGGGCGGAGTCCTTGGCTTCCCCTCGAGACGAGGCCTGACTCCCCGTGTGAGTCTGGAATGCAACCCCGAGTTCCTCTCGCACCTGGAGAGGAAAACTCGGTCCTGGACACAAGCCTAGATGAGGTCTATTTTGCACTGCAGTTACTAGAGAGCAATCGCCAGCTCTCCCTCGCAAATCGAATTGAAGATTGGACTTTCCTGGGCCAATACAATTGGAAGCCTGAATTCGACATCGTAACTCGAGAATCCCGCCGAAACTCGAGAAAATCCACGTGGTTCCCCCATCAGCGCTAAATGAGGCCCTTGTCCACTACAGCGACTCAAGAGAAGTCCCACTTTCTGTCTTGAAGTGCGAAACGGTACTTGGCACCCTGGATGCAATCTCAAAATTCCCCGACATACCGGTCTCACTCGAAAGGAACACCGAGGTTCCCGGAACCACTTCATTTGAGCACCTTCTCCCCTCGTGATCGCGACAGGAGTGTCGATTCCCCTGCTATGTCTGGAAGGGGTTCCCGACCTTTCCAGCGCACCTAAGGATGAGGCAGGTCTCACGAGGAAATTCGAGACATAGCCTCGTGGGTGGTGCCACAAGCCGAAAGACCCCGATTTCCCGGTCTACTCTTGATAAGAACGCGATGCCCTGACACCTTTACGAAGGAAAACCTGTGGATGAAAGCACAACACGAAGGGGCACTGACACCCCCGTTTATCATCCAGAAAAACCCGCAGGTTACAAACACAGTTCAACAAGTGGTCTGTCACCCCGTGAACAACTCGAGAGGCAAGTGGAGTTCCATTTATCCACACAAGACGAGACCTGATTTTCTGTACCAACTCTGCAAGGAAACTGTGATCCGAGTCAGTACCGGCGCCAGGAAACCCAGGAGAGGAAACATGAGGTTCCTGCCTCCACTCGAGATGAGGCTCTCATCCATTGCACCAAACCCAGTGGAGTCCAGAGAGGCTCCTCCCAACTCCACAGTACCCCTCACTTCTCAGAGGCACCCGGAGAAGCTCCATGAGGTCACCGGCACATGTCGAGGGAACCCAGGGTTTCCTGCCACAATGTGAAAAAGACCTCGAGAGTCCTACTTCAACGTGTCTTGAAGCCCGAATCTGCTTCCATGGCTCTATAGAAATGACACGCACCCCCTCGCCACTCACATGGAGACCTGACTTCCCTGGCGCCATAAGAGAGGCTCCCTGAGCTCCCTGTCGTACCTCGTGAGAAACCCCACACTGACGCCGCAGCTTGAGAAAACCCACCATACGCCCCTGTCATCGCGAGTTGAGGGCCTTCTTTTCCTGCATGGCCTGGAGAGGAATACCGAATCCTCTTTCCAAACTCCACAGGAGGCTTGACTCCCTTTAGGCCACTTAGTGGGCTCCAAGAGATACCGGTTGCGACTCGAGAGGAGAATGGAGTCCTTTGCTTCCCCTCAAGACAAGGCCTGACTCACCAGGTGGGTCTGGAATGCAACCCCGAGATACCTGTCTCCACTGGAGAGGAACATTAGGTCCTGGAAACAAGCCTAGATGATGTCTCTTTTGCCCTTCTGTAACTCGAGAGCAACCCCCGGCTCTCCCTGACAACTCGAATGGAAGATTGGACTTCCCTGGGCCAACACAAGAGGAAGCCTGAATTCCCCTTCGTAACTCGAAAATCCCGCCGCAACTCGAGAAAAAGCACTTGGTTCCCTCGTCATCGCAAGATGAGGCCCTTGCCCGCTACAGCTTCTCAAGAAAAGTCCCACGTTCCGTCTTGAAGTGCAAAACGATACTTGACACCCTTGATGTGACCCCAAAAGTTCCCCGAAATATCGGTCTCACTCGAGGTGAACACCGAGGTTCCCGGCACCAGTTTATCTGAGCCCCTTCTCCCCTCCTGTTCGTGATAGGAGGGTCACTTCCCCTGCTTTGTTTGTAAGGGGTTCCCGACCTTCACGGGGCACTTCAGGATGAGGCCGGTCTCACGAGGAAATTCGAGACGTAGCTCGCGGGTGGTGCCACATGCCAAAAGACTATGATTTCCCGGTACACTCTTGATAAGAACCCGATGCCTGGACACCTCTTCGAAGGCAACCCTGTGGATGAAGGCACAACACAAAGCGGCACTGACACCCTCGTGCATCGTCCGGAAAAACCCGCAGGTTCCACATACAGCTCAACAAGTGGCTTGTCACCCCTGAAGAACTCGAGAGGCAAGTGGGGTTTCATTCCTCTACACAAGACGAGGCCTGACTCTCCTGTCCCAACTCTGCAGGGACTTTGCGATCCGAATGAGACCAGCGCCAGTGCAGTCACGAGAGGAACGCTGAGGTTCCTGCCTCCACTCGAGATTAGGACCTCTTCCATTGCACGAAACCCAGTGGAGTCCCGAGAGACGCGTCCCAGCTCCACAGTATCCCTGACTTCTCAGAGGCACCCTGAGAAGCTCCCTGAGGTCACCAGCACATTTCGAGTGAACCCAGGGTTTACTGCCGCCACCATAGAAAGAACTCAAGAGTCCTTCTTCAACGCATTTTGAGGCCTGATTCCCCTACCATGACTCGAGGGCAATGACGCGCTCCCTCTGCTACACTCATGATGCCCTGACTTCCCTGGCGCCACACGAGAGGCTCCCTGAGCTCCCCGTCATACCTCGTGAGAAACCCCACACTGGCGCCGCAGATAGAGAAAACCCACGAGACGCCCCCATTTTCGCGACATGACGGCCTTCTTTTCTAGCATGGCCTGGAGAGCAATCCCGAGTCCTCTCTCCAAACTCCACAGTAGGCTTGACTCCATTTTGGTCACTCAGTGGACTCTAAGACATACCCGTCACGACTCGAGAGGAGAGCGGAGTCTTTTCCTTCCCCTCGAGGTGAGGCCTGACTCCTCGGGTGAGTCTGATATGTGAATCGGAGATCCCTGTCTCCCCTGGAGTGAAACATTAGGTCCTGGACACAAGCCTAGATGAGGTCTCTTTTTTCCTGCAGTGACTCGAGAGCAATCCCCAACTCATCCTCGCAACTCGAATGGAAGACTGGACTTCCCTGGGCCAACAGAAGAGGAAGCCTGAATTTCCCGTTGTAACTCAAGAATCCCGCCACAACTCGAGAAAAACCACGTCGTTCCCTCTTCATCGCAAGATGCGGCCATTGCCGCTACAGCGTCTCAAAAGAAGTCTTACGTTCCATCTTGAAGTGCGATACGGTATTTGGCACCTTTGATGCGACCCCAAAAGTTCCCCAACACACTGGTCTCACTGGAGGGGAACACCGAGGTTCCCGGCATCACCTCATTTGTGCCCCTTCTCCCCTCCTGATCGAGACAGGAGGGTCGATTCCCCTGCTTTGTCTGCAAGGGGTTCTGACCTTCCCGGCGCACCTCAGGATGAGGCCGGTCTCACTAGGAAATTCGAGACGTAGCCTGGTGGGTGGTGCCACATGCGGAAAGACCCCGATTTCCCGGTCCGCTCTTAATAAGAACCCGATGCCAGGACACCTCTTCGAAAGCAAACCTGTGGATGAATGCACACCTCGAAGGGGTACTGACATCCCCATGCATAGTACGGAAAAACACGCAGATTCCAAACACAGATCGACAAGTGTCCTGTCATCCCTTGAAGAACTAGAGAGGCATGCGGAGTTCCGTTCCTCCACACAAGAGAAGGCCTGACTCTCCTTTCCCAACTCTGCAGGGACCGTGCGATTGGAGTCAGAAATGTAGATGAAACCTGACGTTCCTGCATCAACTCGAAATGAGGCCCTCTTCCATTGCGCCATACCCAGTGGAGTCCCGAGAGGCCCCTCCCAACTCCACAGTATCCCTGATTCTCAGAGGCACCCTCAGAAGCTCTCTGCGGTCACTGGCACAAGTCGAGTGAACCCAGGGTTTCCTGCTGCATTCTGAGAAAGACCTCGAGAGTCCTTCTTTACCGCATCTTGAGGCCCGATACCCTACCATGACTGGAGAGCAATGACGCATTCCCCTCGACATGCCCATTGAAACCTAACTTCCCTGGCGCCACACGAGAGGCTCCCTGCGCTCCCCGTCCTACCTCATGAAAACCCCACACTGGCACCGCCGCTCGAGAAAACTCACGAGACGCCCCCATCATCGTAAGATGAGGGCCTTCTTTTCCTACATGACCTAGAGAGCAATTCCGAGTCCACTCTCCAAACTCCACTGGAGACCTGACTCCCTTTAGGCCACTCAGTAGCCTCCAAGAGATACACGTCGCTACTCTAGAGGAGAGCAGAGTCCGTTGCTTCCCCTCGAGCCGAGGCCTGACTACTTGGGTGAGTCTGGAATGGGATCCCGAGATCCGTGTCACCCCTGTAGAGGAAAACTCAGTCCTGGACACAAGCCTAAATGAGGTCTTTTTTGTCCTGCATTGACTCAAGTGCAATCCCCAGCTCTCTCTCGCAACTCGAATGGATGATTGGACTTCCCTGGGCCAACACAAGAGGAAGCCTGTATTCCCCGTTGTAATTCGGGAATCCCGTGGCAACTGGAGAAAAACAACGTGGCTCCTCCATCATCGAAATATGAGGCCCCTGTCAGCTATAGCGTCTCCAGGGAAGTCCCATGTTCCGTCTTGAAGTGTTAAATGGTACTTGGCACCCTTGATGCGACCCCCAAATTTCCCTGACACCCCGGTCTCACTCGAGGAGAACATGGTGGTTCCCAGTACCGCTTCAGCTGAGCCTCTTCTCCCCTCCTGATGGCGACAGGAGGGTCGATTCCCCTGCTTTGTCTGGAAGGGGTTCCCAGACTTCCCGGCGAACCTCAGGATGAGGCCAGTCTCACGAGGGAATTCGAGACGTAGCCTCGTGTGTTGTGCCACATGCGGAAAGACCCCGATTTCCTGGTCCGCTATTGATAAGAACCCGATGCCCGGTCACCTCTTCGAAGGTAACCCTGTGGATGAAGGCACAACACGAAGGGGCACTGACACCCCTGTGCATCGTCCCCCAAAACCACAGGTTCCACATACAACTCGACAGGTGGCCTGTCATCCCATGAACAACTCGAGAGGCAAGCGGAGTTCCATTACTCCACACAAGACGAGGTCTGACTCTCCTGTCCCAACTCTGCAGGGACCCTGCTATCCGAGTCAGAAATGGAGAGGAACCCTGACGTTACTGCCTCAATCCGAGATTAGGTCCTCTTCAATTGCACCAGTCCCTGTGAAGTCCCGAGAAGCCCCTCTCAACTCCACAGTATCCCTGACTTCTCAGAGGAACCCCGCTAAGCTCCCTGAGGTCATGGGCACAAGTCGAGGGAACCCAGGGTTTCCTGCCACACCCCGAGAAAGACCTCGAGAGTTCTTCTTCGAAGCGTCTTGAGGCTTGATTCCCCTACCATGATTCGAGAGCAATGAGGCGCCCCCCCATGCCACGTCCATGGAGACCTGACTTCCGTGGCACCACAGGAGTCTCCCTGAGCTCCCCGTCCTATCTCGTGAGAAACCCCAACCAGGCACTGCACCTTGAGAAAACCCACGAGACGCCCCCGTCATCGCGAGATGAGGGCCTTCTTTTCCTGCATGGCCTAGAGAGCAATCCCGAGTCCTCTCTCCAAACTCCACAGGAGGCTTAACTCCATTTAGGCCACTCTTGGGCTCCAAGGGATACCCGTCGCGACTCGAGAGGAGAGCGGAGTCCATTCATTCCCTTCGAGATGAGGCCTGACTCCCCGGGTGAGTCTGGATTGCAACCCCGAGATCCCTGTCTCCCCTGGAGAGAATAACTCGGTCCTGGACACAAACCTAGATGAGCTCCATTTTGCCCTGCAGTGACTCGAGAGCAATCTCCAGCTCTCACTTGCAACTCAAATGGAAGATTGGACTTCCCTGGGCCAACACAAGAGGAAACCTGTATTCCCCGTCATAATTCGAGAATCCTGCCGTAACTCGAGAAAAAACACGTGGGTCCCCCGTCAGCGCTAGATGAGGCCCTTGCCCACTACAGCATCTCAAGAGAAGTCCCAGGTTCCGCTTTGAGGTGCGAAACGGTACTTGGCACCCTTGATGCAACCCGAAAAGTTTCCCGACTTTCACTCAAGGGGAGCACCGAGTTTCCCGGCACTACTTCATCTGAGCCCTTTCTCTCCTCCTGATCCCGAAAGGAGGGTCGATTCCCCTGCTTTGTTTGGAAAGGGTTCCCGGACTTTCCTGCGCGCCTCAGGATGAGGCCGGTCTCACGAGAAAATTCGAGACGTAGCCTCGTGGGTGGTGCAACATGCTGAAAGAACCCGATTTCCCGGTCCGCACTTGAGGAGAACCCGATGCCCGGACACCTCTTCGAAGGCAACCCTGTGGATGAAGGCACAACAGGAAGGAGCACTGACGCCCCCGTGCATCTCCGAAAAACCCGCAGGTTCCACACACATCACGAAAAGTGGTGTCATCCTTGAACAACTTGAGATGTAAGCGGAGTTCCATTCCTCCGCAGAACACGAGACCTGACATTCCTGAGCAAACTCAACAGGGACCCTGCGATCTGAGTCAGATCCGGCCTCCAGGAAGTCAGGAGCAGAACCCTGAGGTTCCTGCCTCAACTCGAGATGAGGCCCTCTTCCATTGCACCAAACCCAGAGGAGTCCCGAGAGGCCTCTCCCAAATCCACAGTATCCCTGACTTCTCAGAGGCACCCTGAGAAGCTCCCTGAGGTCACCGGCACAAGTCAAGGGAACCCAGGGTTTCCTGCCGCAACCCTAGAAAGACATCGAGAGTTCTTTTTCAACCCGTCATGAGGCCCGATTCCCCTACCCTGACTTGAGAGCAATGACGCGCTCCCCCTTGCCCCGCCCATGGAGAACTGACTTCCCTGTTGCCACATGAGAGGCTACCTGAACTCCCCGTCGTACCTCGTGAGAAACCCCACACTGGCGCCGCAGCTCGAGAAAACCCACGAGACGCCCCCGTCATCTCGAGATGTGGGCCTTCTTTTCCTGCATGGCCTGGAGAGCAATCCCGAGTCCTCTCTCCAAACTGAAGAGGAGGGTTGACTCCCTTTAGACCACTCAGTGGGCTCCAAGAGATACGCGTCGCAACTCGAGAGGAGAGCCGAGTCCTTTGCTTCCCCTCGAGACGAGGCCTAACTCCCCGGGTGAGTCTGTAATGCAAACCCGAGATCCCTGTCGCCCTTGGAGAGGATCACTGGGTCCTGAACACAAGGCTAGATGAGGTCGCTTTTGCCCTGCAGTAACTCGAGAGCACTCCCCAGCTTTCCCTCGCAACCAGAATGGAAGATTGGACCTCCCTGGGCCAACACAAGAGGAAGCCTGAATTCCCAGTAGTAATTCGAGAATTCCGCCTCAACTTGAGAAAAACCACGTGGTTCCCCCGTCATTGCAAGATGAGGCCCTTGCCCGCTCCAGAGTCTCAGGAGTAGTCCCACGTTCTGTCTTCAAGTGTGAAATGATATTTGGCACCCTTAATGCTACCCCAAAAGTTACCCGACATACGGGTCGCACTCGAGGGGAACACCGAGGTTCCTGGCACCACTTCATCTGAGCCCCTTCTCCCCTCCTGATCGCGAAAGGAGGGTCGATTCCCCTGCTTTGTCTGCAAGGGGTTCCCGACCTTCTCCACGCCCCTCAGATGAGGCTGTTGCACGAGGAAATTCGAGACGTAGCCTCGATGGTGGTGCCACATGCCGAAAGACCGCGATTTCGCGATCTGCTCTTGATAAGAACGCGATGCCCAGACACCTATTCGAAGATAGTGTGGATGAAGGCACAACACGAAGGGGCACTAACACCCCCGTGCATCGTCCGGAAAAGACCGCAGGTTACTCATACAGCTCAACAAGTGCCTGTCACCCAGTGAACAACTCGAGAGGCAAGCGGAGGTCCATTCCTGCACACAAGACAAGGCCTGACTCACCTCTCCCAACAATTCAGGAGGCTGCGATTGGAATCAGAAATGGAGAGGAACCCTGAGGTTCCTGCCTCCCCTCGAGAAGAGGCCCCCTTCCATATCACCAAACCCAGTGGAGTCCGAGAGGTCTTTCCCAACTCCACAGTATCCCTGACTTCTCAGAGGCACCCGGAGAATCTCCCTGAGGTCACCGGCACAAGTCGAGGGAACCCAGGTATTCTTGCCAAGACCCGAGAGTGATCTTGAGAGTCCTTCTTCAACGCGTCTAGAGGCCTGATTCCCCTACCATGACTCGAGAGCAATGACGCGCTCCCCCTCGCCACACACATCGAGACCTAACTTCCCTGGCGCCACACAAGAGGCTCCCTGAGCTCCCCGTCGTACCTCCTGAGAAACCAACACAGGCGCTGCAGCTCGGTAAAACCACCGAGACCCCCCCGTCATCGTGAGATGAGGGCCTTCTTTTCCTGCATGTCCTGGAGTGCAATCCCGAGTCCTCTCTCCAAACTCCAGAGGAGGCTTGACTCCCTTTAGTCCACTCAGTGGGCTCCAAGAAATACCCATCGCGACTCGAGAAGAGAGAGAAGTCCTTTGTTTCCTCTCGAGACAATGCCTGACTCCCGGGTGAGTCTGGAATGCAACCCCAAGATCCCAGTCATCCCTTGAGAGGAACATTAGGTCCTAGACACAAGCCTGGATGAGGTTTCTTTTGCCCTGCAGTGACTCGAGCGCAACCCCCAGCTCTCCCTCGCAACTCGAATGGAAGATTGGGCTTCCCTGGGCCAACACAAGAGGAAGCCAGAAATCCCCTTCGTAACTCGAGAATCCCGCCGCAACTCGAGAAAAACCACGTGTTTCCAACGTCATCCCAAGATGAGGCCCTTGCTGCTATGGCGTCTCAAGAAAAGAACCACGTTCCGTCTTGAAGTGCGAAACGGTACTTTGCACCCTTGATGCGACACCAAATGTTCCCGGACACGCCGGTCTCACTCGACAGGAACACCGAGGTTCCCGCACCACTTCATCTGAGCACCTTCTTCCCTCCTGTTCGCGACAGGAGTGTCTATTCTCCTGCTTTGTTTGGAAGGGGTTCCCCACATTCCCGGCGAACCTCAGGATGAGGCCGGTCTCACGAGGAAATTCGAGACGTAGCGTCGTGGGTGGTGTCACATGCCGAAATACCCCGATTTCCCGGCCCACTCTTGAGAAGAACCCGATGCCCGGACACCTCTTCGAAGGCAACCCTGTGGACGAAGGCACAAAACGAAGGGTCACTGGCACTCCCGTGCATCATTCGGTAAAAGCCGCAGGTTCCACACACAGCTCGACAAGAGGCCTGTCATCCCATGAACAACTCGAGAGGCAAGCAGAGTTCCATTCCTCCACTGAAGACGAGGCCTGACTCTCTGGTCCCAACTCTGAAGGGACCCTGCGATCGGAGTCCGAAATGGAGAGGAACCCTGAGGTTCCTGACTCCACTCGAGATGAGGCCCTCTTCCATTACACCAAAAACAGTGGAGGCCCGAGAGGCCCCTCCCAAATCCACAGTATCGCGACTTCTCAGAGGCACCCTTAGAAGCTCCCTGAGGTCACCGGCACAAGTCGAGGGAACACAGGGTTTCCTGACGCAACCCGAGAAAGACCTCGAAAATCCTCCTTCAATGCATCTTGAATCCCGATTCCCCTACCATGACTCGAGAGCAATGACGCGTTCCCCCTCGCCACTCGCATGGAGACTTGACTTCCCTGGCGCCACACGAGAGGCTCCCTGAGCTCCCCGTCATACCTCGTGAGAAATCCCACACTGGCTCCCCAGCTCGAGAAAACCCACGAGACGCCTCCGTCATCGCGAGATGAAGGCCTTCTTTTCCTGCATGGCCTGGAGAGCAATCTCGAGGCCTCTCTTCAAACTCCACAGGAGGCCTGACTCCCTTTAGGCCACTCTGTGGGCTCCAAGAGATACCCGTTGGGACTTGAGAGGAGAGCGGAATTCTTTCCTTCCCCTATATACCAGGCCTGACTCCTCAGGTGAGTCTGGAATGCAACCCCGAGATCCCTGTCGCCCCTGGAGAGGAACATTAGGTCCTAGACACAAGCATAGATGAGGTCTCATTTGCCCTGAAGTGACTCGAGAGCAATCCCCTGCTCTCCCTCGCACCTCGAATGGAAGAATGGACTTCCCTGGGACAACACAAGAGGAAGCCTGAATTCCCCGTCGTAATTCGAAAATCCCGCTGCAAATCGAGAAAAACCACGTGGTTCCCCCGTCATCGCAAGATGAGGCCCTTGCCAGCTACAGCGTCTCAGGAGAAGCCCCACGTTCCATCTTGAAGTTTAAAACGATAATTGGCAACCTTGATGTTACCACAAAAGTTCCCCAACACCCTGGTCTCACTCGAGGGGAACACCAAGGTTCGGTGCACCGCTTGTTCTGAGCCCCTTATCCCCTCCTGATCGCGACGGGAGGGTCGATTACCCTGCTTTGTCTGGAAGGGGTTCCGGACCTTCCCGGCGCACCTCAGGATGAGGCCGGTCTCACGAGGAAATTCGAGACGTAGCTTGTGGTTGGTGCCACACGCCAAAAGACCCCGATTTCCCTGTCTGCTCTTGATAAGAACCCAATGCTAGGACACCTCTTCGAAGGCAATCCTGTGGACGAAGGCACAAAACGAAGGGGTCTGACACCCTCCTGCATCGTTGGAAAAGCCCGCAAGTTCCACATACAGATCGACAAGTGGCCTGTCACCCCGTGAACAACACGAGAGGCAAGAGGAGTTAAATTCCTCCACACAAGACGAGGCCTGACTCTCCTGTCCCAACTCTGCATGGACACTGAGATCTGATTCAGAAATGGAGAGGAAACCTGAGGTTCCTGCCTCAACTCGAGATAAGGCCCTCTTCTACTGCACCAAACCCAGTGGAGTTCGGAGCGGCCCCTCCCAACTGCACAGTGTCCCTGACTTCTCAGAGGCACCCTGAAAAGCTCCCTGAGGTCACGGGCATAATTCGAGGGAACCCAGGGTTTCCTGCCGTAACCTGAGAAAAACCTCGAGAGTCCTTCTTCACGCGTCTTGAGGGCCGATTCCCCTACCATGACTGGAGAAAAATGACGCGCTCCCCCTCGCCACGCGCATGAAGATCTGACTTCCCCGGCACCACATGAGAGGCTCCCTGAGCTCCGCATCGTACCTCGTGAGAAACCCCACACTGGCGCTGCAGCTCGAGAAAACCCACGAGACGCCCCTGTCATGGTGAAATGAGGGCCTTCTTTCCTGCATGACCTGAAGAGCAATCCCGAATCCTCTCTCCAAACTCCAAAGGAGGCTTGCCTCCCTTTAGGTCACTCAGTGGACTCCAAGAGATACCCGTTGATACTCAGGAGGAGAGCGGTGTCCTTTGCTTCCCCTCGAGATGAGGCCTGACTACGAGGGTGAGTCTGGAATGCAACCCTGGATCCCTGTCGCCCCTGGAGAGGAACCTTAGGTCCTGGACAAAAGCCTAGATGAGGTCTCTTTGGCCCTGCAGTGACTCAAACGCAACCCCTAGCTTTCCCTTGCAACTCGAATGGAAGATTGGCCTTTCTGGGCCAACACAAGAGGAAGCCTGAACTTCCAGTTGTAATTCGAGAAACCCGCCACAACTCGAGAAAAATCACATGGTTCCCCGTATTGCAAGATGAGGCCCTTGCCCCCTACAGCGTCTCAAGAGAAGTCTCACATTCCGTGTTGAAGTGCAAAACAGTACTTGGCACCCTTGATGCGACCCCAAAAGTTCCCCTATATACCGATCTCACTAGAGGGGACACTGAAGTTCCCGGCACCACTTCATCTGAGGCCTTTCTCCTCTCCTGATCGCGATAGGAGGCTCGCTTCCACTGCTTTGTCTCGAAGGGGTTCCCGACCTTCCCGGCGCACCTCAGGATGAGGCCGGTCTCACGAGGAAATTCGAGACGTAGCCTCGAGGGCCATACTACATGCCGAAAGACCCCGATTCCATGGTCCACTTTTGATCAAAACCAGACTCCTGGACACCTCTTCGAAGGCAAGCCTGTGGATGAAGGCACAACACGTAGAGGCACTGACACCCCGTGCATCTTCCGGAAAAATCCGCAGGTTCCTCACACAGCTCCACAAGTGGTCTGTCACCTCGTGAACAACTCGAGAAGCAAGCGGAGTTCCATTCCTCCACACAAGACGATGCCTGACTTTCCTGTCACAACTCTAGGGACCTTGCGCACCGAGTCAGAAATGGAGAGGAAGCCTGAGGTTCCTGCCTCCACTCAAGACGAGGCCCTTTTCCATTGCCGCAAAACCAGTGGAGTCCCGAGAGGCCCGTCCCAAATCCACAGTATGCCTGACTTCTCAGAGGCACCCTGAGAAGCTCCCTAAGGTCACCGGCAGAAGTCGACGGAACCCAGGGTTTCCTGCTGCAACCCGAGAAAGACCTTGAGAGTCCTGCTTTAACGTGTCTTGAGGCCCGATTCACGTACAATATCTCGAGAGCAATGACGCGCTCCCCCTTGCCATGCGCATGGAGACCTGACTTCCCTGGCGCCACATGAAAGGCTCCCTGAGCTTCCCGTCGCACCTCGTCAGAAACTGCACACTGGCACTGCAGCTCGAGAAAACCAACAAGACGCCCCTGTCATCGCGAGATGAGGGTCTTCTTTTCCTGCATGGCCTGGAGAGCAATCCTGAGTCCTCTCTCCAAACTCCACAGGGGGTTTGACTCCCTTTAGGCCACTCAGTGGGCTCCAAGAGACACCTGTGGTGACTCGAGAGGAGAGCAGGGTCCTTTGCTTCCCCTTGAGTCGAGCTCTGACTCCCAGGATGCCTCTGGAATGCAACCCCGAGATCGCTGTCGGCCCTGAAGAGGAATATTAGGTCCTGGACACAAGCCTAGATGAGGTCTCTTTTGCCCTGCAGTGACTCAAGAGCAAACCCCAGCTCTCCCTCAAAACTCGAATGGAAGATTGGACTTCCCTGGGCCAACACAAGAGGAAGCCTGAATTCCCCGTCATAACTCGAGAATCCCGACGCACCTTGAGAAAAACCACGTGATTCCCCCGTCATCCCAAGATGAGGCCCTTGCCCTCTACAGCGTGTCAAGAGAAGCCCCAAGTCCGTATTGAAGTGCAAAACGGTACTTGGCACCCTTGAAGCGACCCCAAAATTTTCCCGACACACCGGTCCCACTCGAGGGGAACACCGAGGTTCCCGGCACGACTTCAACTGAGCCCTTTCACTCCTCCTGATCGCGACAAGATGGTCGATTCCCCTGCTTTGTCTGGAAGGGGTTCCCGATCTTCATGGCGCACCTCAGGATGACACCAGTCTAACGAAGAAGTTCGAGACGTAGCCTCATGGATGGTGCCACGTTCTGAAAGACCCCGATTTCCTGCTCCGCTATTGATAAGAACCTGATGCCCGGACACCTCTTCGAAGGCAACCCTGTGGATGAAGACACAAAACGAAGGGTCAATGACACCCCCGTGCATCATCTGGAAAAACCTGCAGATTCCACACACAGTTTGACAAGGGGCCTGAAACCCCAAGAACAACTCGAGAGGCAAGCGGAGTTCCATTCCTAAGAAAAGACGTAGCCTGACTCTCCTGTCCCAACTCTGCAGGGACCCAGATGTCGGAGTCCGAAACAGAGAGGAAGTCTGAGGTTCCTGCCTCCCCTCGAGATGAGGCCCTCTTCCATTGCGCCAGACCCAGCGGAGTCCCGAGAGGCCCCGCCAACTCCACAGTATCCCTCAACTCTCAGAGACACCCTGGGAAGTTATCTAATGTTCCCGGCAGAGGTCGAGGGAAACGACTTTTTCCCGCCACAACCCGAGAAAGACCTCGAGAGTCCCTCTTCAACGCGTCTTGAGGCCCTAGTCCCCTCCCGTGACTCGAGAGCCAGGACGCGCTCCCCCTCGCCACGCGCAGGGAGACCTGACTTCCCTGGCGCCGCACGAAAGGCTCCCTGAGATCCTCGTCGTGCCTCGGGAGAAAACCCCCAAGGGCGACGCAGCTCGAGGAAACGCCTGAGATGCCCCCGTCCTCGCGAGGTGAAGGGCCTTCTTTTCCTGCATGGCCTGGAGAGCAATCCCGGGTCCTCTCTCCAAAATGAAGAGGAGGCTTGACTCCATTGAGGCCACTAGGGGGCTCCAAGAGATCTGCGTCACGACTCGGGAGGACAGCGGAGTCCTTTGCTTCCCCTCGAGACGAGGCCTGACACCCCGGGGGATCCTGGAATGCAACCCCGAGATCCCTGCCTTCCCTGGAGAGGAACATTAGGTCCTGAACTGAAGCCTACATGAGGTCTCTTTGGCCCTGCAGTGACTCGAGCGCAACCCCCAGCTTTCCCTCGCCACTGGAATGGAAGACTGGTCTTCCCAGGGCCAACAGAGGAGGAAGCCTGTAATCCCCGTCGTCACTCGAATCCCACCGCAACTCGAGAAAAAACACATGGTTCCAACGTCTTCGCAAGATGAGGCCCTTGCCCACTACGGCGTCTCAAGGGAAGTCCCATGTTCCGCCCTGAAGTGCGAAACGGTACCTGACACCCTTCGTGTGACCCCCAAAAGTTCCCCGACACGCCGGGTTCCCTCGAGGGGAACACTGAGAGTCCCGGCACAGCTTCATCTGAGCCCCTTCTCCCCTCCTGATCGCGACAGGAGAGTCGATTCCCCTGCGTGGTCCGGAAGGGGTTCCTGGGCTTCCCGGCGCACCTCAGGATGAGACCAGTCTCACGAGGAAATTCGAGAAGAGCCACGTGGGTGGTACCACATGCCGAACGCCCCCGATTACCCGGTCCGCTTTTGAGAAGGACCCAAGGCCCGGACCCCTCTTCGAAGGCAACCCTGTGGGTGAAGGCACAACACGAAGGGGCACTGACACCCCCGTGCATCATCAGGAAAGACCCGCGGGTTCCACACACAGATCGACCAGGGGCCTGAAAACCCTTGACACCTCTAGAGGCCAGCGGGGTTCCCTTCCTCAGACAAAACGAGGCATAACTCTCCTGTCCCAACTCTGCAGGGACCCTGTCGTCAGATTCCGAAACGGAGAGGAAGACTGAGGTTCCTGCCTCCCCTCGAGGTGAGGCTCTCTTCCATTGCGCCAGACCCAGCGAAGTCCCGAGAGGCCCCGCCAACTCCACAGGATACCTCGCCTCTCAGAGGCACCCTGGGAAGTTCCCTAAGATCCCCGGAAGAAGGCGAGGGAAACGAGGGTTTCCCGCCGCCACCCGAGAAAGACCTCGAGAGTCCTTCTTCAATGCGTCTCGAGGCCCTAGTCCCCTCCCGTGACTCGAGAGCCATGACGCGCTCCCCCTCGCCACGCACATGGAGACCTGACTTCCCTGGCGCTACACGAGAGGCTCCCTGAGATCCTCGTCGTGCCTCGGGAGAAAACCCCCATGGCCGCCGCAGCTCGAGGAAACCCCTGAGATGCCCCCGTCCTCGCGAGCTGAGGGCCTTCTATTCCTGCATGGCCTGGAGAGCAATCCCGGGTCATCTCTCCAAACGGAAGAGGAGGCTGGACTCCCTTTAGGCCACTCAGTGGGCTCCAAGAGATCCGCGTCGCCACTTGAGAGGAGAGCGGAGTCCCTGGCTTCCCCTCGAGACGAGGCCTGACTCCCCGGGGGAGCCTGAAATGCAACCCCGAGATCCCTGCCTTCCCTGGAGAGGAATATTAGGTCCCGGACACACGCCTAGATGATGTCTCTTGGGCCCTGCAGTGACTCGAGCGCAACCCCCAGCTTTCCCTCGCAACTCGAGGGGAAGATTGGCCTTCCCAGGGCCAACCCAAGAGGAAGCCTCAGATCCCCATTGTAACTCGAGAATCCCGTCGCAACTCGAGAAAAACCACGTGGTTCCCACCTCTTTGAAAGACGAGGGCCTTGCCCGCGACGGCGTCTCAAGGGAAGTCCCCTGTTCCGCCCTGAAGGGCGAAACGGTCCCTGACAGCCTTCATGCGACCCCCAAAATTTCCCCGACATGCCGGCTTCCTTCGAGGGGAACACCGAGGGTCCCGGCACCGCTTCATCTGAGCCCCTTCTCCCCTCCTGATCGCGACGGGAGAGTCGATTCCCCTGTGTGGTCTGGAAGGGGTTCCCGGCCTTCCCGGCGCACCTCAGGATGAGGCCGGTCTCACGAGGAAATTCGAGACGAGCCGCGTGGGTGGGGCCACATGCCGAACGCCCCCGATTCCCCGGTCCGCTCTTGAGAAGGACCCGAGGCCCGGACCCCTCTTCGAAGGCAACCCTCTGGGTGAAGGCACAACACGAAGGGGAACTGCCACCCCCGTGCATCTTCTGCAAAGACCCGCGGGTTCCACACACATCTCGACGAAGGGCCTGAGACCCCCTGAACAGCTCGAGAGGCAAGCAGGGTTCCCTTCCTCAGACAAGACGAGGCCTGACTCTCCTGTCCCAACTCTGCAGGGACTCTGCGGTCGGAGTCCGAAAAGGAGAGGAAGCCTGAGGTTCCTGCCTCCCCTCGAGGTGAGGCCCTCTTCCGTTGCGCCAGACCCAGCGGAGCCCCAAGAGGCCCCGGAACTACACAGGATCCCTCACCTCTCAGAGGCCCCCTGGGAAGTTCCCTAAGGTTCCCGGCAGAAGGAGAGGGAAACGAGGGTTTCCCGCCCCCCACCCGAGAAAGACCTCGAGAGTCCCTCTTCAACACTTCTGGAGGCCCTAGTTCCCTCCCATGACTCGAGAGCCATGATGCGCTCCCCCTCACCACGCGCATGGAAGGGAGACCTGACTTCCCTGGCGCCGCACGAGAGGCTCCCTGACATCCTCTTCGTGCCTCATGAGAAAAGCCCCAGGGGCGCCACAGCTCGAAGAGCCACTGAGACGCCCCCTTCATCGCGAAGTGAGGGCCTTCTTTTCCTGCATGGCCTGGAGAGCAATCCCGAGTCCTCTCTCCTAACTGAGGAGGAGGCTTTACTCCCTTGAGGCCACTCATTGGGCTCTAAGAGCTCCGCGTCGCGGCTGGAGAGGAGAGCACAGTCCTTTGCTTCCTCTCGATGCGAGGCCTGACTCCCCGGGGGAGTCTGGAGTGCAACCCCGAGATCCCGTCTCCTTTGAGAGGACTATTAGGTCCCAGACACACGCCTAGATGAGGTCTCTTTGGCCCTGCAGTGACTCGAGCGCTACCCCCAGATTTCCCTCGCTACTTGAATGGGAGATGGGGCTTCCCAAGTCCAACCCAAGAGGAAGCCTGAAATCCTCGTCGAAACTCGAGAATCCCGCCGCAACTGGAGAAAATCCACATGGTTCCAACGTCTTCGCAAGATGAGGCCCTTGCCCGCTACGGCGTCTCAAGGGAAGTCCCAGGTTCTGTCCTGAAGTGCGAAACGGTACCTGACTCCTTTCATGCAACCCCCAAAAGTCCCCCACACGCCGGTTTCCCTCGAGGGTAACACCGAGTGTTCCGGCCCCACTCATCTGAGCCCATTCTCCCCTCCTGATGGCGATAGGAGAGTCGATCCCCCTGCATTGTCTGGAAGGGTCCCCGGCCTTCCCGGCACACCTCAGGATGAAGCCAGCCTCACTAGGAAATTTGAGACTAGCCCCGTGGGTGGTCCCACATGCCGAAAGACCCCGAT
Organism: Bubalus kerabau; assembly: GCF_029407905.1. Taxonomy (NCBI): domain Eukaryota; kingdom Metazoa; phylum Chordata; class Mammalia; order Artiodactyla; family Bovidae; genus Bubalus; species Bubalus kerabau. Next base: position 3,565,385 of record NW_026577886.1, on the reverse strand, counting down.
TTCCCTGTCCGCTCTTGAAAAGAACCCGAGGCCCGGACACCTCTTCGTAGGCAACCCAGTGGGTGAAGGCACAACACGAAGGGGCACTGTCACCGTCGTGCATCGTCTGGAAACACCCGCAGGTTCCACACACAGCTCAACAAGGGGCCTGAGACCCCCTGAGCACCTCGAGAGGCAAGCGGAGTTCCCTTCCTCAGACAAGACGATTCCTGACTCTCCTGTCCCAACTCTGCAGGAACCCTGCGGTTGGAGTCCGAAACGGAGAGGAAGCCTGAGGTTCCTGCCTTCCCTGGAGATGAGGCCCTCTTCCATTGCGCCAAACCCAGCGGAGTCCTGAGAGGCCCCGCCAACTCCACAGCATCCCTCATCTGTCAGAAGCACACTGGGAAGTTCCCTAAGGTCACCGGTAAACTTTTATTGCACAAGGTCCCCATGAAAAGGCCCTCGCAGCAGGACAGCCACAGATTCTGTCTGCCATTAAAGGGCAGTAAGGTGCCCTCCCCCCTTCTTTGCTGCCTCAGCAGCCACCAGGGTGCAATTCGCGTACCCTTCCCTTTCCCATCCTAGCAGGTGCTCCAGGGCCCACTGGCCTACAAAGTGCCAGAAGCAGGGCTGGGCCAGCCGGCCAGAGTTCAGTGTTCTGTCCCTTGGACTTACAGCGGACACTAGGCTGCTTGGAAGAACCGCGCAGACTCTGAGATTTTTCAGCAGAGGGGTGGAGCGGTAAAGGCCTTGACCCCAAAGGCAAGGCCTTTCTGCGACCGCCAGGCTGGGGAGCTCCGAGAATGTGCCAACAGAAGGCGGAATACTTGGTTCCCTGCTCCACGCAGTCCCAGTTCCCTTACCTGTGGTCCGCAGCCCTCCGCTGCACCCACGGGATGGCGATCCTTGGGGACCCAGGAGCGGACGAAATGGGCGTTCCCAGCCGCAGTTGCAACCCCCGAGAGCGCAACTGGGAACCCCTCCCAATCCCCCCCATGAGCCGACCCCCGCCCCGCGCCGCCAGGGTTAGCCCCGCCCCTGCCGCGCTCCCGGCGCGTTCCCAGCCGCAGTGGCGACCCCCGGGAGCACAACTGGGACCGACCCCCACCCAAAGCCATCAGAAACTCGACCCGCACAGCCCGGGTTTACCCAGTCCCGGGCGCGCTCCCGGCGCGTTTTCAGCCTCAGTGTCCACCTCCGAGAGCACAACTGGGAAGCCCGCCACCACCCCTGCCAGAAGCCGACCCCCGCCCCACGCCGCCCGCGTTCGCCCCGCCCCTGCACGGTCCAGGTACCTTCCCAGCTTCTAGCGTTCATGCCCGGGTAGGAGCAGGATGTAGGAGTATGGGAGATGTGTCTGGAGCCTGACAGCCTCAGCTCCGCTCTGGCCTGCCCTTTGGACCTAGGAGCCAGGCCAACTTGCAGAGGGCTTAGGGCCCCATTGTATGCAAACTACCAAGGCCTACCGCAAGGAGAACTCTGTCTGAGGGAAGGGAAGCGCCCCAGGCTGCGTTCCCAAGCTGTTGCTTGGCAATGCAGACTCAGCGGTAAACGGAGGGAATCAGGGTCCTAGTGCCCCTGTCTTGGGGAGGAAGCTCCACAGCCAGAGTGTTCCTCCCTTTGTGCCCAGAAAGCGCCTGCCAGACTGGGCTTCCCCAGAGCTCTGTTGCAGAGCAGAGACGTGTGGATGTGTTTTGGGGCCTTGACATGTGCGTTTGGGCTCCCTAGCACAGCCCCAGCATAGGGGAACCAGCCCCTGAGCAAAGAGCTCCAGGCAGTGCTTTGTGCCCAGGCCTGGATGCCCAGTCCCAGCACGCGGGAGAGATGAGTTAGGCTGCCGGCGGGTCCTTGCAAGCCTGTATTGGAAAGGACCGAGTGAGCTTCCACACTGGTGGAGCTGCAGACCTGCGCCCAGGCGCGATAGGACAGAGCCCCGGTGGAAAGGCTGCTCTGCCTGGGCGAGCCTCGCCAAGCCCTTCCCAGCTTCTAGCGTTTGCGCCTGCGAAGGAGCAGGCTGCGGGAGTGTGGGCGACATGACTGGCTCCTGACTGGCCTCAGCTCCGCTCTTGCCTTCCCTTTGGACCTAGGAGCCAGGCCTCCTTGCAGACGGCTTAGGGCACGGGGGTGTGCAAACTGCGAAAGCCTCCCGCAAGGAGACCTCTGTCTGAGGGAAGGGAAATGCCCCAGGTTGCATTCCCAAGGTTTTGCTTGGCAGCCCAGACTCAGCGCTGAACGGAGGGAATCAGGGTCCCAGTGCCCCTGTCATGGGGAGGGAGCTCCACAGCCAGAGTGTTCCTCCGTTTGTGTTCAGAAACCGCCTTACAGACTGGGCTTCCCCGGAGCTCAGCTCCAGAGCAGAGTCGTGTGCATGTGGTTTGGGGCCTTCCCCTGTGCCTTTGGGCTCCCTAGCACAGTCCCAGCGCAGGGGAACCAGCCCCTGAGCAGAGAGCTCCAGGCAGTGCTCTGTGCCCTGGATTGGAAGCCCACTCCCAGCACGCGGGAGAATAGAGTCAGGCCGCCGTCGGGTGCTTGCAAGCCTGTATTGGGAAGGACCGAATGAGCTTCCACTCCGGCGGAGCTCCAGATCTGTGCCCAGGCGCGATATCGCAGAGCCCCGGCCTAGAGGCTGCTCTGTCTGGGCGAGCCTCGCCAAGCCCTTCCCAGCTTCTAGCTTTCGCGCAGGGGAAGGAACAGACTGCGGAAGTGGGGGAGACGTGACTGGCGGGCGCCTTACTGGCCTCAGCTCCGCTCTTCCCTTCCCTTTGCACCTATGATCCATGCCTCCTTGCAGAGGGCTTAGGGACCGAAGGAGAGCTCTGTCAGAGGGAAGGGAAGCGCCCCAGGCTGCATTCCCAAGCTGTTGTTTAGCCGCCCAGACTCAGCGCTGCACAGGGGTAATCAGGCTCTCTGTGGCCGCAGCTTCACACACAGGTGTGTCTCCGTAGGAATCAAGAAAGATCCTGACAGAGTGAGGTTCATTAGAGCTATACTAAAGAGCAAAGGCTTGTCCATGTGGTCTTGCCTTCCCCTGTGCCTTTGGGTCTCCAGGCTCGGCCCCAGCTCCGTGGAAACAACCCCTGAGAAAATATCTTCAATATCCACTTTTCCCAGTGTCTGGGAACTGGGGTTCGTAGGAGGAGAGAAAAGCAAGCCTCCATCAGGAACGAAAAGGCAGCCAACCTGCCTGTGTTTTGAAGCCTCTATTTGGAAGGAATGGGTTAGCTTCTCCTAAAGGAGACCTCCAGATCTGCTCAGAAGTCGGTAATTTCAGAGGCAGGGTACTGGTTCCTGACTGCCCTTTGCTAGCCTTGCAAAGATATTCCTAGATTCTAGAGTTATTTTCCATGAAGGAGCAGGCTTCGGGAATGTGTCAGACGGGACTGGCTCCTTATTGACCTCAGCTCAGCTATTGCCTTTCCATTCAAACTAGGACAAGGCCCTACTTTATGAAGGGTAAGGGTCTTCTTCTTTGCAAACTGCCAAGGGCTACAGAAATGAGACCTCTGTCAAGGTGAGGGAAGCCTAAGAGGACGGATTCTCAAGCAGGTGCTTTGCCACAAAGCATCAGCACCACACGGAGAGAATCAAGCTCCCGGTGCACCAATGTTGGGAGTGTAGCTTCACACAGAGAGTTGTCTCTATAGGAGCCAAGAATGTTCCTGAGAGATTAGGTTCACTAAACCTCTCCTACAGAGCATAGACCTGTCCATGTGGTTTTGCCTTCCCCTGTGAGTTGGGTCCTCGAGGTCCGCCACACCTCCGGGGAAACTGTCCCTGAGAAAAGATCTCCAGGAACCGCTTCGCCGAGCCCGGGAAATGCTGTTCACAGGAAGTAAGGCAAGCGAATCTCCTGCAGAGTAAAAGAGGCCTTACAGTCCCTGGAGGAGCAGGCTGCCAGAGTGTGTGAAACCTGACTGTTGCCTTACTGGCCTCAGCTCCGCCATTGCCTGTTCATCCGAGCTAGCACCCAGGCCTACTTGGAAAAGTGTTTGGGTGCAGATTTCTACAAAGTGCCAAGGGCTACAGCAGTGAGAATTCTCTCAGTGGTAAGGGAGAGCATTTTATGGATTCTCAAGCTGTTTTCTGAACGACAGCGTCAAAATGAACAGAGAGAATCAGGCTCTCTGTGCCCCTATGTTAGGTACGCAGCTTCACACACAGAGGTGTCTCTATAGGAGCCAAGAATGCTCCTGAGAGATGAGGTTCACTAGAGGTCTGCTACAGAGCATAGACCTGTCCCTGTGGTCTTGCCTTCCCCTGTGCCTTTGGGCCCCGGGCTCGGCCCCAGCTCCGTGGAAACAACCTCTGAGAAAATATCTTCAAGATCCGCTTTTCCCAGAGGCTGGGAACTGGGGTTCATAGGAGGAGAGAAAAGCAAGCCTCCTTCGGGCACGAAAGGCAGCCAACCTGCCTGTGTTTTGAAGCCTCTATTTGGAAAGAATGGTTTAGCTTCTCCTAAAGGAGACCTCCAGATCTGCTCAGAAGTCAGTAATTCCAGAGGCAGGGTGCTGGTTCCTGACTACCCTTTGCCAGCCTTGCAAAGACATTCCAAGATTCTAGAGTTATATTCCATGAAGGAGCAGGCTTCGGGAATGTGTCAGAGGGGACTGGCTCCTTATTGGCCTCAGCTCAGCTATTGCCTTTCCATTCAAACTAGGACAAGGGCCTATTTTATGAAGGGTAAGGGTCTTCTTTGCAAACTGCCAAGGGCTACAGCAATGAGACCTCTGTCAAGGCGAGGGAAGCCTAAGAGGACGGATTCTCAAGCAGGTGCTTTACTACAAAGCATCAGCACCCCACGGAGAGAAACAAGATCCCTGTTCCCCAATGTTGGGAGTGTAGCTTCACACACAGAGTTGTGTCTATAGGAGCCAAGAATGTCCCTGAGAGATTAGGTTCACTAAACCTCTCCTACAGAGCATAGACCTGTCCATGTGGTTTTTCCTTCCCCTGTGAGTTGGGTCCCCGAGGTCCGCCACACCTCCGGGGAAACTGTCCCTGAGAAAAGATCTCCAGGAACTGCTTCGCTGAGGCTGGGAAACGCTGTTCACAGGAAGTAAGGCAAGCGAATCTCCTGCAGAGAAAAAGAGGCCTTACTGTCCCTGGAGGAGCAGGCTGCCAGAGTGTGTGAAAACTGACTGGTGCCATATTGGTCTTAGCTCCGCCATTGCCTGTTCCTCCGAACTGGGACTCAGGCCTACTTGGAGAAGGGTTTAGGTGCAGATTTATACAAACTGCCAAGGGCTACTGCAATGAGAACTCTCTCAGAGGTAAGGGCGAGAATTGTATGGATTCTCAAGCTGTTTTCTGAACGACAGCATTAAACCTGCACAGAGAGAATCAGGCTCTCTGCCGCCATGTTGGGTACGCAGTTTCACACACAGAGGTGTCCGCATAGGAGCCAAGAACGTTCGTCAAAGACTGAGGTTCACTAGAGCTCTCTTAGAGAGCAAAGACTTGTTCATGTGGTTTTGCCTTCCCCTGTATGTGTGGGTCTCTGGGCAGAACCCCAGCTCCGTGGAAACAACCCCTGAGCAAAGATCTCCAAGAATCTGCTTTTCCCCCATGCTGGGAACCAGGGATCATAGGAGGCAGGAAAAGCAAGCCTCCTTCAGGCAAGAAGAGGCAGCCAACCGGCCTGTGTTTGGAAGCCTCTATTTGCAAGGAATGGGTTAGCTTCTCCAGAAGGAGACCTCCAGATCTGCTCAGAAGACAGATATTCCAGAGGCAGGGTCGAGGTTCCTGACTGCCCTTTGCCAGCCTTGCAAAGACATTCCTAGATTCTAGCAATATTTTCCATGAAGCAGCAGGCATCGGGAATATGTCAGAGTTGATGGCTGCCTTACTGGCCTCAGCTCAGCTATTGCCTTTCCTTTCAAACTAGGATCAGGGCCTACTTGGTGAAGGGTAAGGGTCTGCTTCTTTCCAAACTGCCAAGAGACACAGCAATGAGACCTCTGTCAAGGCGAGGGAAGCGTAAGCGGATGGATTCTCAAACAGGTACTTTGCCACAAAGCATCAGCACCCCATGGAGAGAATCAGGCTGCCTGTGCTCCTATGTTCGGTGTGTAGCTTTACACACAGAGGTGTCTCTGTACGAGCCAAGAATGTTCCTAAGAGATGAGACACACTAAGGTCTCCTACAGAGCATAGACCTGTCCATGTGGTTTTTCCTTCCCCTGTGAGCTGGGTCCACGAGGTCCACCCCAGCTCTGGGGATAGAGCCCCTGAGAAAAGATCTCCAGGAACCGCTTTTTTCCCAGGCTGGGAAACGCAGTTCACAGGAGGCAAGGCAAGCGAGCCTCCCGCAGGGAAAAATAGGCCTTACTGTCCCTGGAGGAGCAGGCTGCCAGAGTGTGTGACATCTGACTGGTGCCTTACTGACCTCAGCTCCACCATTGCATGGCCATCCAAACCAGGACTCAGGCCTACTTGGAGAAGGGTTTGGGTGCGGATTTGTAAAAACTGCCAAGGGCTACAGCAATGAGAAGTCTCTCAGAGGTAAGGGAGAGCATTGTATGGATTCTTAAGCTGTTGTTTGAACGACAGCTTCAAAGCTGCAAAGAGAGAATCAGGCCCTGTGTGCCCCCTTGTTGGGTACGCAGCTCCACACACAGAGGTATCCCCGTAGAATCCAAGACTTTCCTCACATTCTGAGGTTAACTAGAGTTCTTCTACAGAGCAAAGACTTGTCCATGTGCTTTTGCCTTCCTCTGTGCGTGTGGGTCTCCGGGCTCAGCTCCAACTCCGTTGAAATAGCCCCTGAAGAAACATCTCCAAGAACCACTTTTCCCCCAGGCGGGAAGCGGAGTTCACAGGAAGCGGAACAAGCAAGCCTCCTTCGGGCAAGTCGAGGCAGCCAACTAGCCTGTGTTTGGAAGCCTCTATTTGGAAGGAATGGTTAGCTTCTCCAGAAGGAGACCTCCAGATCTGCTCAGAAGACGGAAATTCCAGAGGCAGGGTCGAGGTTCCTGACTGTCCTTTGCCAGCCTTGCAAAGACATTTCTAGATTCTAGCGTTATTTTCCATGAAGGAGCAGGCTTCAGGAATATGTCAGACTTGACTGGCGCCTTACTGGCCTCAGCTCAGCTATCGCCTTTCCGTTCAAACTAGGACAAGGGCCTACTTGGTGAAGGGTAAGGGTCTGCTTCTTTCCAAACTGCCAAAGGCTACAGCAAAGAGACCTCTGTCAAAGAGAGGGAAGTGGAAGCGGATGGATTCTCAAACAGGTGCTTTGCCACAAAGCATCTGCACCCCACGGAGAGAATCAGGCTGCATTTGCCCCTATGTTGGGTGTGTAGCTTCAAACACAGAGGTGTCTCTATAGGAGCCCAGAATGTTCCTGGGAGATGAGGTTCACTAGAGCTCTGCTACAGAGCATAGACCTGTCCATATGGTTTTGCCTTCCCCTGTGAGTTGGGTTCCCGATGTTCGCCCCAGCTCAGAGGAAGAAACCCCTGAGAAAACACCTCCAGGAACTGCTTTTCGTCCAGACTGGGAAACGCAGTTCACAGAAGGCAAGGCAAGCGAGCCTCCTGCAGAGAAAAAGAGGCCTTACTGCCCCTGGAGGAGCAGGCTGCAAGAGTGTGTGAGACCTGACTGGTGCCTTACTGGCCTCAGCTCCGCCATTGCATGTTCCTCTGAACTAGGACCCAGGCCTACTAGGAGAAGGGTTTGGGTGCGGATTTCTAAAAAACTGCCAAGGGCTACAGTAATGAGAACTCTCTCAGAGGTAAGGGCGAGAATTGTATGGATTCTCAAGCTGTTTTCTGAACGACAGCGTTAAACCTTCACAGAGGGAATCAGGCTCTCTGACCCCATAAGTTGTCCCTGTAGGAACCAAGAACGTTCGTCAAAGACTGAGGTTCACTAGAGCTCTCTTAGAGAGCAAAGACTTGTTCATGTGGTTTTGCTTTCCTCTGTATGTGTGGGTCTCCGGGCATAACCTCAGCTCCGTGGAAACAACCCCTGAGCAAAGATCTCCAAGATCTGCTTTTCCCCCATGCTGGGAATCAGGGATCATAGGAGGCAGGAAAAGCAAGCCTCCTTCGGGCACGAAGAGGCAGCCGACCGGCCTGTTTTTGGAAGTCTCAATATGGAAGGAATGAGTTAGATTCTCCTAAAGGAGACCTCCAGATCTGCTCAGAAATCGGTAATTCCAGAGGCAGGGTGCAGGCTCCTGACTGCCCTTTGCCAGCCTTGCAGAGACATTCCTAGATTCCAGCGTTATTTTCCATGAAGGAGCAGGCATCGGGAATATGTCAGACTTGACTGGCGCCTTATTGGCCTCAGCTCAGCTCTTGCCTTTCCTTTCAAACTAGGACAAGGGCCCACTTTATGAAAGGTAAGGGTCCGCTTCTTTCCAAACTGCCAAGGGCTACAGCAATGAGACCTCTGTCAAGGCGAGGGAAGCGTAAGCTGATGGATTCTCAAGCAGGTGCTTTGCCACAAAGCATCAGCACCCCACGGAAAGAATCTGGCTCCCTTTGCCCCTACGTTGCGTGTGTAGCTACACACACAGAGGTGTCTCGATAGGAGCCAAGAATGTTCCTGAGAGAGGAGGTTCACTGTTGGGGGCCAGAGTGAGGCACTCCGCCCATGGCAAAGGTCATGAGGAAGGAGGCTCGACATACGCAAAGGCGGGATCGAGCCTCAGGAGTCCCCCTGGAAATCCTCGAGCATCTACCCCCATCACCAGAGCCTGCCTACCTTACTACTTTGTGCTCTCACCTACACCTCTGACTTTACGGGGGGCTGTGCCCCACCACATCTTTCGGATAAGGAGTTAACCTAGAGCTCCAGTTGATAAAAACCCCTGGGTGTGACAAGAGTGTTTTAACCTACAAACTCCTCTGAAGGTTCTCTAGCCTGCCTGACAGGCTTGTCCGGCCACATGTGATTGCTCACAGCCTCCCAACCATGAGAGGCACGAGATGCTTTAAACCTTCTAAAAACAGGTTCCTTAGAAAAGTTAGAAAATTATTAGTATAAGTATAATGGGCTGATTAGAAATCATATTGGTGAAGGGTTTTTCATTTGTTGAGCTGATGTTTACTGCTAAGTCTCCACATCCCCTGCCCTTATACACATTAATGAATATATAGAAGAAATAAGTATTAACCTTTGATATAAATCACGTTAGACCTTAGGCTAAGTACATTCTTTCCTTAACTAAAACCCACTACACCCTCACCCTATAGGAATGTAACTTTATTTGGGTGGCGTCTGTTTTAAGAATAATCACTCCTGGAGAAATAAGTGTCCTGGTTGACTGACCGCTGTCACAAGGAGAGGGTCGTAAATTGTCAGCAGGCCCCCCGGCCAGAAGATGATGTAACACCCCTAAGACCTCTGTATACTTTTGTATGAAGCACCTGACTTTGATAAAAGTCAGGACTGCTGACCCCACGTGACTTTTGCATAACATCTCAGTGTATAAAAGTAGACCATGGAAAATAAAGAATTGGGATCAGTTTCTCGAAATACTGGTCTCCCCATGTCTCTCTCTCTCTCTCTCACTCTGGTTGAGTCTCCATCTGGAGCGCGGAACCCACCAAGCTTACTAATTTTGCCTGGGCTTCTAAGATCCGACCGGGGAGGCCTCAGTGTCTCCTCTCCTTCGGGAGAACAGAAGGACGCCTACGGCCTACGTAAGTGGTGCAAGCTTCTTGTCTTGAAGTTTTATTGGACCCCGCGTAAACCAAGCTACTCAGCCTCTTTTCTCCACTGAATTTTCCTACTGAGCTATCCTCATTTTATTACTCTTTATATCCTTAATTAACGTTTAATTAAGCAGTTGTTCCCTGAACCTCGTCTATGCCATCTCTGCTTCGAATACCCTGGATCAGCTGGGGCTGGACCCCGGCAGTTCACTAGAGCTCTCCTACAGAGCATAGACCTGTCCATGTGGTTTTGTCTTCCCCTGTGAGTTGGGCCCCCAAGTTCCGACCCAGCTCCAGGGAAACAGCCCCTGAGAAAAAATCTCCAGGAACAGCTTTGCGCCCAGGCTGGGAAATGCAGTTCACAGGAGGCAAGGCAAGCGAGCCTCCTGCAGGGAAAAAGAGGCCTTACTGCTCCTGGACGATCAGGCTTCAAGAGTGTGTGAGACCTCACTTGTGCCTTACTGGCCTCAGCTCCGCCGTTGCCTGTTGTTCCGAGCTAGGACCCAGGCCTACTTGGAGAAGGGTTAGGGTGCGGATTTCTACAAACTGTCAAGGACGACAGCAATGAGAATTCTCTTAGCAGTAAGCGAGAGCATTGTATGGATTCTCAAGCTGTTGTTTGAATGACAGCTTCAAAGCTACACAGAGAGAATCAGGCTCTCTGTTCCCCTATTTTGGCTGTGCAGCTTCACACACAGAATTTGACTCTGTTGGAGCCAGAAATATTCCTGAAAGACTTAGGCTCACCAAAGCTGTCCTCCAGAGCAAAGACATTGGATGTGGTTTTGCCTTCCCTTGTCAGTATGGGTCCCCTAGCTTGGCCCCAGCTCCAGGGATACAGCCTCTAAAAAAAATCTTCCAAGAAGCGATTTTCCTCCAGGCTGTTAAGCGGAATTCACAGTGTGCAAGTTAAGGAAGCCTGCTTCGTGGAAGAGCAAGCAGCCAACTGGCCCTGTGTTAGGAAGCCTGTATTTGAAAGGAATGGGTTAGTTTCTACAGCGGGAGAACCTCAGATCTGCTCAGGGGACTGAAATACTAGAGTCAGGGTCGAGGTTCTCCCTTGTCCTTTGCGCACCTTGCAAAGACATTCCTAGCTTCTAGCGTTAGTGTCCCTGTAGTAGCAGGCTGCAGGAGCGTGTGATAAATGACTGCCGCGTTCCTGTCCTCAGCTCCGCTATTGACTTTCTATTTGAACTAGAACCCAGACCTACTTTGAGAGGGGTTAGGGTCCAGTGTTTCCAAACTGCCAGGGGCTACGGCAATGCGAGCTCTGTCAGAGGTAAGAAAAGAGCAATTGGTTGGATTCTTCAGCTGCTGCGTGGCTGCACAGCTTCCGCGCCGCATGGAGAGCATGAGGCTCCTTGTGGCCCTATTTTGGGTACGCAGCAACATGCACACAGAGTGTCTGTGTTCACTTATGTACAGGCTTATGTACACTAGAGCTCTCCTACAGAGCAAAGACCACTCAGTGGGCTCCAAGAGATACCTGTCACGACTCGAGAAGAGAGTGGAGTCCTTTGCTTCCCCTCGAGATGAGGCCTGACTCCCCGGGTGAGTATGGAATGCAACCCCAAATCCCTGTCGCCTATGGAGAGGAAAATTAAGTCCTGGATACAAGCCTAGATGAGGTCTAGTTTGCCTTTCAGTGAATGGAGCCCAATCCCCAGCTCTCCCTGGTAATTCGAATGGAAGATTGGACTTCCTGGGCCAACACAAGAGGAAGCCTGAATTCCCCGCCGTAACTCGAGAATCCCACCGCAACTCGAGAAAAACCACGTGCTTCCCTCGTCATCGCAAGATGAGGCCCTTTGTCCGCTAAAGCATCTCAAGAGAAGTCCCACGTTCCATTCTGAAGTGCGAAACGGTACTTGGCACCCTTGATGCGACCCCAAAAGTTCCGCGACATACCAGACTCACTCAAGGGGAACACCGAGGTTCCCGGCACCACTTCATCTGAGCCCCTTCTCCTCTCCTGATTGCGACAGGAGGGTCGACTCCCCTGCTCTGTCTGCAAGGGGTTCCCGACCTTCCAGGCGCACCTCAGGATGAGGCCGGTCTCATGAGGAAGTTCGAGACGTAGCCTCGTGGGTGGTGCCACATGCCGAAAGACCCCAATTTCATGGTCCACTCTTGAAAAGAACCCGATGCCAGCACACCTCTTTGAAGGAAAACCTGTGGATGAAGGCACAACACGAAGGGGCACTGACACCCGCGTGCATCGTCCAGAAAAACCCGCAGGTCCCACAGACATTTCGACAAGTAGCCTGTCACCCTGTAAACAACTCGAAAGGCAAACGAAGGTCCATTCCTCAACAGAAGACTATGTGTGACTCTCTTGTCCCTACTATGCAGGGACCATGGGATCCGAGTCAGAAACGGATAGGAAGCCTGAGGTTCCTGCGTCCACTCGAGATGAGGCCCTTTTCCATTGCACCACACCCAGTGGAGTCCCGAGAGGCACCTACCAACTCCACAGTATCTCTGAGTTCTCAGAGGCACAATGAGAAGCTCCCTGAGGTAACAGGCACAAGTCGAGGGAACACTGGGTTTTCTGCCGCGACTCGAGAAAGACCTCGAGAGTGCTTCAAAATGTCTTGAGTCGCGAATCCCCTGCCATGACTCGAGAGCCATGACATGCTCCCTCTCGCCACGTGCATGGAGACCTGACTAACCTGGCACTGCACGAGAGGCTCCCTGAGATCCTCATTGTACCTCGGAGGAAATCCACACTGGCGCCGGAGCTCGAGGAAACACATGAGACACCCCGGTCATCGCGAGATGAGGGCCTTATTTTTCTGCATGGCCTGGAGACCAATCACGAGTCCTCTCTCCAAACTGAAGAGGAGGCTGGACTCCCTTGAGGCCGCTCAGAGGGCTACAAGAGACCCGCGTTGCGACTCGAGAGGAGAGCGGAGTCCTTGGCTTCCCCTCGAGACGAGGCCTGACTCCCCGGGGGAGCCTGGAATGCAACCCCGAGATCCCTGCTTTCCCTGGAGAGGAATATTAGGTCCCGGACACACGCCTAGGTGAGGTCTCTTCGGCCCTGCAGTGACCCGAGCGCAACCCCCAGCTTTCCCACGCAACTCGAGGGGAAGATTGGGCTTCCCAGGGCCAACCCAAGAGGAAGCCTGAGATCCCCGTCGTAACTCGAGAATCCCGCCGCAACTCGAGAAAAACCACGTGGTTCCCACCTCTTGGCAAGATGAGGACCTTGTCCGCGACGGCGTCTCAAGGGAAGTCCCTGTTCTGCCCTGAAGGGCGAAACGGTCCCTGCCAGCCTTCATGCGACCACCAAAAGGTCCCCAACATGCCGGGTTCCCTCGAGGGGAACACCGAGGGTCCCGGCACCGCTTCATCTGAGCCCATTCTCCCCTCCTGATCGCGACAGGAGAGTCGATTCCCCTGCGTGGTCTGGAAGGGGTTCCCGGCTTTCCCGGCGCACGGCAGGAGGAGGCCGGCCTCACGAGGAAATTCGAGACGAGCCACGTGGGTGGTGCCACATGCAGAATGCCCCCGATTCCCCGGTCCGCTCTTGAGAAGGACCCGAGGCCCGGACCCCTCTTCCAAGGCAAACCTGTGGGTGAAGGCACAACACGAAGGGGCACTGCCACCCCCGTGCATCGTCCGCAAAGACCGCGGGTTCCACACACAGCTCGACGAGGGGCCTGAGACCCCCTGAGCAACTCGAGAGGCCAGCGGGGTTCCCTTCCTCAGACAAGACGAGGCCTGACTCTCCTGTCCCAACTCTGCAGGGACCCTGCGGTCGGAGTCCGAAACGGAGAGGAAGCCTGGGTTTCCTGCCTCCCTTCGAGGTGAGGCCCTCTTCCGTTGCGCCAGACCCGGCGGAGTCCCGAGGGGCCCCGCCAACTCCACAGGATGCCTCTCCTCTCAGAGGCACCCTGGGAAGTTCCCTAAAGTCCCCGGCAGAAGGCGAGGGAAATGAAGGTTTCCCGCCGCCCCCTGAGAAACACCTCGAGAGTCCTTCTTCAACGCGTCTCGAGGCCCTAGTCCCCTCCCGTGACTCGAGAGCCATGACGCGCTCCCCCTCGCCACGCGCATGGAGACCTGACTTCCCTGGCGCCGCACGAGAGGCTCCCTGAGATCCTCGTCGTGCCTCGGGAGAACACCCATACGGGCGCCGCAGCTGGAGGAAACCCCTGAGACGCCCCCGTCCTCGTGAGCTGATGGCCTTCTTTTCCTGCATGGCCTGGAGAGCAATCCCGGGTCCTCTCTCCAAACTGAAGAGGATGCTTGACTCCCTTGAGGCCACTCAGTGGGCTCCAAGAGATCCGCGTTGCGTCTAGAGAGGAGAGCGGAGTCCTTGGCTTCCCCTCGAGACGAGGCCTGACTCCCCGGGGGAGCCTGGAATGCAACCCCGAGATTCCTGCCTTCCCTGGAGAGGAATGTTAGGTCCCGGACACACGCCTACATGAGGTCTCTTGGGCCTTGCAGTGACTCGAGCGCAACTCCAAGCTTTCCCTCGCAACTCGAGGGGAAGATTGGCCTTCCCAGGGCCAACCCAAGAGGAAGAATGAGATCCCTGTCGTAACTCGAGAATCCCGCCGCAACTCGAGAAACACCACGTGGTTCCCACGTCTTCGCAAGATGAGGCCCTTCCCCGCCACGGCGTCTCAAGGGAAGTCCCCTGTTCCGCCCTGAAGTACGCAACGGAACATGACAGCCTTCCGGCGACCACCAAAAGTTTCCTGACACGCCGGGTTCCCTCGAGGGGAACACCGAGGGTCCCGGAACCGCTTCCTCTGAGCCCCTTCTCCCCTCCTGATCGCAACAGGAGACTCGATTTCACTGCTTGATCTGGAAGGGGTTCCCGGCCTTCCCGGCGCACCTCAGGTGGAGGCCGGTCTCACGAGGACATTCAAGACGAGCCACGTGGGTGGTGCCACATGCCGAACGACCCCGATTCCCCGGTCCGCTCTTGAGAAGGACCCGAGGCCCGGACCCCTCTTCGAAGGCAACCCTGCAGGTGAAGGCACAACACGAAGGGGCACTGCCACCCCCGTGCATCGTCCGCAAAGACCCGCGGGTTCCACACACAGCTCGACGAGGGTCCTGAGACCCCCTGAGCAACTCGAGGGGAAGATTGGGCTTCCCAGGGCCAACCCAAGAGGAAGCATGAGATCCCCGTCGTAACTCGAGAATCCCGCCGCAACTCGAGAAAAACCACGTGGTTCCCACGTCTTCGCAAGATGAGGCCCTTGTCCGCAACAGCGTCTCAAGCGAAGCCCCCTCTTCCGCCTTGAATTGCGAAACGGGACCTGACAGCCTTCATACGACCCCCAAAAGTTCCCCGACATGCCGGGTTCCCTCGAGGGGAACACCGAGGGTCCCTGCACCGCTTCATCTGAGCCCCTTCTCCCCTTCTGATGGCGACAGGAGAGTCGATTCACCTTCGTGGTCTGGAAGGGTTTTCCAGCCTTCCCGGCGCACCTCAGGATGAGGCCGGTTGCCGTGAGCTAGCGACAGACATTCCACTCGTGACAAAGTTCATGAGGAAGGAGGCTCGGCATACGCAAATGCGGGATCGATCCTCGGGAGTGCCCCCGGATATTCTCGAGCATCTACACCCAAAAACCAGAGTCTGCCTACTTTATTGCTTTGTGCTCTCACCTCTGACTTTACTGGGGGCTGTCCCCCACCACCATCTCACTCTCTCTGTCAAAGAGTTAACTTACAGCTCCAATTAATAAAGTTCCTGGGCAATTAGGAGTGTTTAAATCCAAACCCCTCAGATGGCTCTCTAACTCGCCTGACAAGTTTACCCGGACACCTACAGCTATGCATACGATTGTTTACTGTCTCCCAGCCTCCAGAGGCACGGGAAGCTTAAGATATTCAAATAGCTTAGAGCCTCTCAGAGAATTAGAAACTGTCAGAATAAAACTAGTAAAAGATTTCATTGATGAGCCAATGTTTGTTGCCAAGTTTTCACATCCCCTGAATTGTATCCTTGAATGTGCATTAATTAATATATTTGGTATGTAGAAAAAATAAGTAGTGGCCTTGGTGTTAGTAACTTTAGACCCTTAAGGGAGTAAATTCTTTCCTTTGTAAACCCATTACACATCCACCCTATAGGAACGTAATCTTATCTTCGGAAGATGGCGCCAAACCTTAAAATAATTACTCTTAGAGAAAATAAGTCTTTGTTGATAAGTCCTTGTCAAGAGTCATAAAATGTTAATAGGCCTCTGGCCAGAAGATGATGTAAATCACCTAAACCATTTGTATACGATAAATCTGCAGGAAAGAAACCCTGGTTTTTGATAAGCATCAAAGACTGCTGATTTTGCATCCCCTATTATCCTCTATGTGTAACTTAGGGTATAAAAGCCCCTGTTGAAAATAAAGCTATGGGCCTTGCTCACCAACGCTTGGTCTCCCCATGTCATTCTTCCCTTTAACTTCCAGTTGAGTGTCCATCTGGAGCGCGGATATCCTCTGCGACCATTTATTTGCCTGGGCTTCTAAGACCCACTCGAGAAGGTGTCTAAGGTGGGGCACCTTCCGCTATTCGAGAGGGCGCCTGCGGCCTCCGTGGTCAGAGCTAACCTGGTGTCATGGGTTATATTGATTTTCCGCATAAACCAAGCCACTCAGCTTCTTTTCTCCACTGAATTTTCCTACTGAGCTATCCTCATTCTATTACTCTTTATTATCTCTAACTAACATTTGAATAGGTCGCTTAGCCGTCTCTCCTTCGAATACCCTGGATTAGCCGGGGCTGGACCTCGGCAGGTGGCGCCCGAGACAGGTTTTTCGAAGGTAAGCTCCCCAAAGCAATTAGGGTCATCAGCCCTACTGCTCCCCCGTTCTCGGAACAACTGAGTCATCAGCTCTTTTGTTCCCCCATGGAGCAGTTTGGGTCATCAGCCCTACTGCTCCTCCCTCGGAACAGTTTGGGTCATCAGCCTACTGCTCCTCCCTCGGAACAATCTGGGTCATCAGCCCTATTGTTCTTCCAGTGTTCGGGACATCTAGGACCCCACTCAAGGGTGCCGCAGACCCCCCCTGTAGGATAGACAGGGCGAGAGGAGTGGGAAGTGTTGAAAGTGTTAAAGTGTTAGACTTAGAGAGAGAAAACAGTTTCTGAAGTTAAAAGGCCAAAGAAAAGCCTGATCTTTTGATAGCTAAAAGCAAAATCTTTTACTATACTTAATTTTATGACATGGGTAACACTGAATCAAAAGAAAGACAGCTCTTTATAGGAGTAATCTTACAGTTATTAAATAAAAGAGGAATCAAAGGTTAAAAATCTGCCATTCAATCATTTTTTTCATTTGTACAAGAGCACTGTCCCTGGTTCCCAGACGAAGGCTCTGTTAACTTAGATGTCTGGGAAAAAGTAGGAAAACAGCTAAAAACTTACCATGCCGAACATGGCTCAGAAAATGTCCCTAATGATGCTTTTCCCTTATGGAACATCATTAGAGATGTCTTAGACCCTGCCCCCGATTCAGAAAAAGTACATCTTAAAGGGGATAGTGAAGAAAATGCTGTAGCTAAACCTGCCCCTGAATCTAAAAAAGTAACCTTTAAAGAGGAAAATGAGGTCAAAACTGTAGTTAAGCCTCAGGAAAATGAGAAAAATGAAGACCCACCTGACTATCGGCAACTAAGAAAAATGTTAGCAGCCATGACTACTCAGGAACAACTTAAAGTTAGGGATGAGAAACAAGATCAGCCTTCACCAAAAGAAAAAGAGAATTTAGGCGAGATAATAGCTAAATATCTCTCTGATGGAGATCGGCATCTCTTAAACAATGATGCCCCAAAAGGCCTAAGAGAAACTTCCCCTGTCAGGCCATCAGCTCCAAAGAGCTTAAGGGAAACGTCTCCCATCAGGCCATATGCCCCTAGGGATTTCCAAGAGACCTTCTCAGTTAATCCATATGTAACCTCTGGATACCAAACAGTTCAAAGAGCTCCAGAGTACAGAGCAGAGAATGTGGAACCTATGCCATTGCCACCTCCTCCCATACCTCCTCCCATACTACCTCCCATACCACCTCCCATACCAAGCCATACAGGTCCTATTAAACCTGCATTATTGCTGCCACCTCCCTATCGAAGTGGGAAAATTCCAAAATCAATCCCACGGAGACGGGCCTTTTCTGCCCCTGGTGAGAAATTCGATCCCCAACTTCAGGCTTGTTTCCCTTTAATTTTTGACAATGATGAAAGAGAACAAAAGGCTATCGACTGGGAGCCTGTTTCTTTTCAACTGGTAAAAGAACTTAAAAATGCATGTATTTCATATGGGCCTAAAGCCCCATATACGATGCAGCTAGTAGAAAATTTAGCAGGCCAATGCTTAACACCTCGAGAATAGAAATCAATTGCTAGGGCCTGCCTGTCCGGAGGACATTTTATACTTTGGAAATCTGAATATGATGATCTCGCTCGTATATATGCTTTTTCTAACCAAAATGGGGACTTTAAACATATCACTGAAGCTATATTACTTGGACAGACCGACTACCCCTCATATGACGAACAGATGAAATTAGATAGGACTGCTATACAACAGGTGGCTGATTGTGCCTTTACTGCCTGGCGGTCATTGCCTGATGGTAAGGCATCAGGTGCCGCTCTATCTGATATTAAACAAAAGTCAGAAGAGCCATTTGAAGACTTTGTCTCACGACTTTCAGAAGCTGTCCAGAGAATAATTTCTGATTCTGAGGCAGCTAAACTGTTAACAAAACACTTGGCCTTTGAAACTGCTAATTCTACCTGCCAGGCTATACTGCGTCCTGTTAGAAGAACTGGATCTTTAACTGATTATATGAAACAGTGTGCAGATGTAGGACCGTCAATGCTACAGGGTGTTGCGATAGCTGCAGCGATAAAAGGAAATACTTATCAGCAGGCAGTCCAATCTTTTTTTACTAACAAAAATAAGCCATCACAAGATGATCCCAATAACCAAGGCAGGAATGCATTCCCTGGAACTTGTTTTTCCTGTGGCCAGAAGGGACACACTTTTCATGACTGCCCTCAAAGAACACCCGGTTCTTATCTGCCTAATCCAGCCCAACAGTCTGTGTCTGCTCTGCAAAACCCTGCTCCCCTGCCCATTAATCCTAGGTCTCTTTGCCCTCGCTGCCAGAGAGGATATCACTGGGCAAGGGACTGTAGGTCAAGATTTCATAGAAACGGAGCCTTTTTAGGCCCCGACCAGCAGTCGGGAAACGGGTTGAGGGGCCAGCCCCAGGCCCCGACAACGATTGGGGCAGCCTCACTGAACCCATTCATTCCCTTCGTCCCGTCACAGAGCTCATCAGAGCAACCCCAGGCAGCGCAGGACTGGACCTCAGTTCCACCACCTCAACAATATTAACACCAGATAGCCCCACTGTAAAAATCCCTACAGGAGTTAAAGGCCCGTTACCAACAGGCCTGGTAGGAATTATACTAGGCAGAAGTTCCTTAGCTATACAAGGTCTTACAATTATTCCCGGAGTAATTGACTCAGATTACACAGGAGAAATTCATATAATGATTTCACCCCCGACTAAAACTTTTCAAATACATCAGGGACAGAGAATAGCCCAACTTTTACTTTTGCCGTATTATAATGCAATTGGGCAAACAGCCACCCAAAATGAAAGACAGGACAAAGGATTTGGGTCTAGTGACATGGTTTTTTGGGTAACAGAAATTACTAAAAAGCGTCCTATGAAATCTATTCTTGTCAGTGGCAAGTCTATTGAAGGGTTATTAGACACAGGAGCAGATGTTTCCTGTATTTCTGGGAAAGATTGGCCCAATTCCTGGCCCACACATACTACTGCAAATAACATAGTGGGCAACGGGAGAGCTCCTACAGTAGCTCAAAGTGCAAAAATTTTAGACTGGCAATTTGATGATACCCGTGGAACATTCCAACCGTATGTGATTCCTTGCCCTTCTCACTGTGGGGGAGAGATGTGCTGTCTCAAATGGGCATGTTACTTTTTAGCCCTGATGATAAAGTAACTTTTCAAATGCTACAAATGGGCTATGACCCTTCAAAAGGATTAGGTAAACAACAGACAGGAATAATTGAACCAATTTGCCCGGCTCCTCAAAAGTTCCGTACTGGATTAGGGTATCCAAATTTTTGATGGAGGCCATTGTTTTTGCTGCCGACCCCATTACATGGAAATCTCAAGACCCGGTGTGGGTAGAACAATGGCCTCTGACTAAAGAAAAACTTCTGGCAGCCAAAGCGTTAATTTCTGAACAACTAGAATTGGGACATATTGAGCCCTCCAATAGCCCCTGGAATACTCCTATTTTTGTTATTAAGAAAAAATCTGGCAAGTGGCGACTTTTACAAGATTTAAGAGCTATTAATGCCACTATGGAAGACATGGGAGCCTTACAACCTGGGCTTCCTTCCCCAGTAGCCATCCCAGAAGGATATAATATTATTGTAATTGATTTACAAGACTGTTTTTTCACCATCCCCCTAAATGCTGAGGATAAAAAGCGATTTGCCTTTAGTTTACCAGCAGAAAATTTTAAACAGCCTCATTTAAGGTTTCAATGGAAAGTGTTGCCCCAGGGAATGAAAAATAGCCCTACTTTATGTCAAAAATTTGTTAATGCAGCTATAGAAAATATTAGGGCTAAATATGAACAACTATATATGATTCACTATATGGATGATATTTTAATAGCTCACCCTGATAGAGCTCATTTGCAAACTGTCCTTCAAGATTTGACCCAGGCATTAACAGACAGAGGCTTAAAAATTGCCCCAGAAAAAATTCAAGTCACTCCGCCCATAACTTACTTAGGACAGGTTATCAATTCAGAAACTGTGACTCATGCCCCATTAAAATTGAGAAAAGATCACCTTGTTACTTTAAATGATTATCAAAAACTTTTAGGCGACATTAATTGGATCAGACCTTATTTAAAATTAACCACTGCTGAATTAAAGCCTCTTTTTAACATTTTACGTGGGGATCCTGATCCAACTTCTAAGAGACAATTAACTGTTGAGGCTCAGGAGGCCTTAGAAAAGGTGGAAGCAGCTTTATCTGATAGCTATGTTAAAAGAGTTAATTTACAAACAAATAGGCAATTCCTCTGCCTAGCTACTCCAACAGCACCTACGGGAGTTTTATGGCAAAACGGCCCCCTGGAATGGGTCCATCTCCCCGCCCAGCCTAAAAAAGTAGTGGCCTCTTATCCAGGACTGATAGCTACATTGATATTGAAAGGGAGAAAACGTAGCATTGAATTGTTTGGTAAAGAACCAGCAGAAATTGTAATTCCATATAATAAAGAACAACTTGATGCTCTTCTAATGTTTGATGAGGATTGGCAGATTGCTATAGGAAATTATTTTGGTCAAATTCTGCATCATTTACCTTCACATGTTTTGCTAAATTTTATGTCTAAACACCCGGTTATTTTCCCTGTTAGATGTAAATACTCTCCCATCTCTGATGCTCAAATGGTTTTTACTGACGGGTCTGCTAATGGCAGAGCTTCTATAGTTACAAAAGATCAGCGTAAAGTTTTACATACGCAGGAAACTTCGGCCCAGAGAGCTGAACTCAGAGCTGTTATAGAGGCTTTTGTTATGTTTGCAGAGGAGGAATTTAACCTTTACTCTGATTCTCAGTATGTGGTCAGGCTGTTTCCACACATTGAGACTGCGGTCCTGCCTGAGAACAAAACTGCAATATTTCACTTGTTAACTAAACTGCAGCAGCAAATTTGGAAACGAAGCCGAGCATATTTTATTGGCCACATTCGGGCTCATTCTGGATTGCCTGGACCTTTAAATGCCTTAAATGACCTGGCAGATTCACTAACTAAGGTCACAGTGGCTTCTGCTTTTGAAGAAGCCCGAGCTTCTCATTCACTCCACCATCAAAATGCTACTGCACTAAGATATCAATTTCAGATTCCTCGAGAATCTGCTCAGGAGATTGTTCGTTCCTGTTCTCATTGTCCCACTACTGTAAATAGTTTACCTATGGGAGTTAACCCTCGCGGTCTTAAACCTAATGCGCTCTGGCAGATGGATGTAACTCACATCTCTTCATTTGCAAAATTGTCTTTTGTTCATGTAACAGTAGATACCTTTTCTCATGTTATTATTGCAACTGCTCGCACAGGGGAAGCAGTTAAAGATGTAATACAACATCTTTTTACTTGTTTCTCATATATGGGTCTGCCAAAAGCCTTGAAAACTGACAATGCTCCTGCTTACACATCTAAGTCTTTTCAAGAATTTTGTCTAAAGTTTCAAATTAAACAACACAGGCATCCCTTATAATCCACAAGGACAAGCCATTGTGGAAAGAGCACATCAAACGTTAAAAACCCAAATTCAAAAACTAAAAGAAGGGGAGTTTAAATATAGTTCTCCCCATCACCTCTTGCAACATGCTCTTTTTGTAATAAATATTTTAAATACTGATTCAGCTGGAATGACTGCAATGCTTCGCCATTGGTGCCCGGAGCAACTGAATGCAAAACCATTAGTTAAATGGAAGGACCTCCTTTCCGGACAATGGAAAGGTCCCGACCCATTGTTAACCAGCGGTCGAGGATATGCTTGTATTTTTCCACAGGACGCAGATTCTCCAATTTGGGTTCCAGATAGATTAATTCGCCATGTCTCAGCCTCTCGGATACCGGGTTTCACGGCCGCCGCGACCCCGAAAGAGGAAAGGGCCTCCTCTGCCTTCGCTCCCCACGCCAGCACGGGAAACACCACTGACATCGGAGCAACTGACATCAGGGATCCCGGATGAGCAGGGAACGGATCCGCCCACCAAACAGATGTCTCAACTTCACATACAGGATATCGCTCCCCCCGATCCTTTGTCTCACAAGAGGGGGTCAGGCCGCCTGACTCAGGCGACCCGGAATGCCTCCATACCTACTTGGGGACAAATAAAAACACTCTGCCATCAGGCACGGGGAATAACCTCTTTGCAGGGCTCTCCAACCTCCCCCGAGAAGATGTTTATTGCTATGCTTGCCTTATTATCTTGCCAGATAAGCACCTCCTCCCCTGCTCTGAAAAGTATTGGGCCTACTTCCCAGATCCTCCAAACTTTCAAGTTGTTACCTGGAACAATGACCCCCTACGGGTCCACACAAACCAGCCTCAGTTACTGGGAGGGTCATATACTTCTTATACCACAGATGAATATCCTATTAATTTCTATTTTACCTTCAGGGGATTAGCAGACGACCTTCCTGTTTGCTTTAACTTTCCCAGTGATATAGAAAGCTTTATTATTCCCCCTAAAGAAGGCTGTGTCAGAGCCTCTAAAAAGGCAGTTCTGACTCATTCTCCAGCCTCAGGTATTGAACATAGAGGGCGTCTAGCGCTTTGGGTCTTACAGGCTCGTATGCCCGGGGCCCTTGATCCCCACGAATTTATATTCCATAGACCCCCTCCTGGATATCCAAGTTGTTATAATACTGAGCCTTCAGATGCCGTATGGAACACCATAGATGATCGTACAGGGTATCCGATTTGAAAATCTTGTACTTATCATTTAAGAGCTGATTATAGAATACCGGGAAGAGGGAATTACATGATTCAAGACTGGAGTAACTCAGACCTAGGTAGGAGCCCATTGCCCCTTGATGACTTTCCCAGCAGATTTTATAATTGGAAGAAAGATTTTATTTCCTGGCCATTAAGCATTACTAGATGGCATAATAATCGATTTGTGTCACCCATATTGTCTTATACTACTAAGAACAAAACTTCTTGGCAACCAGAAATTTGGAGGGCCCTTGCTGCCACTGCTCCCATTTCCTTATTCCGTCCAAATAG
Organism: Bubalus kerabau; assembly: GCF_029407905.1. Lineage (NCBI taxonomy): Eukaryota > Metazoa > Chordata > Mammalia > Artiodactyla > Bovidae > Bubalus > Bubalus kerabau. Next base: position 3,541,919 of record NW_026577886.1, on the reverse strand, counting down.
CAATTCTACTTATTCTGTTTTAGCTTGTGTACCCTCACCTTATGTTTTTCTCTTTACTAATGACTCCAAAAGATTAAATGTACACATGAATTATTCAGGTGGACCTAATATAGTAACTTGTGAACAATGTATGCTTTCATCTTGTTTGACCCCCCAATATAATGTTTCTTCTTTTGTTGTGTCGAAACGCCCACCCTATCTCATGATACCTGTGTCTGTGCATTCTTATTGGTATGATAATTACGGTTTGGCTGTATTACAACAACTGCAGGATTTAATGCGAACCCGACGGTTTGTGGGCTTACTTATCTTGGGAATAGCAGCTTTGATAAGTGCAATCACTTCTGTTACTGTGGCAGCAATATCATTGACTCAACAAGTACATACTGCTCAATATGTTGATTCTATGTCCAAAAATGTTTCTTTAGCATTGGCAACACAGGAAGCTATAGACAGGAAGTTAGAAATGAGGGTAGACGCCCTAGAGGAAGCAGTAATACATATTGGGACTGAATTGCAGGCTTTAAAGGTGAAAATGGCATTGTCCTGTCATGCTGACTATCGGTGGATATGTGTAACACCCCTGAAAGTAAATGAGACAGATTTTGAATGGGAAAAGATTAAAAACCATATTTCAGGTATCTGGAACAGCTCTGACATTGGTCTAGACTTAGGGAAACTTCACAATCAAATAGCAACCATGGAACACTCCCGATTAGATTTTACTGCCGCTGGAACAGCAAATGATTTCTTCCATACTTTCTCTAACTACATTTCAGGAAAAAATATGCTGTCTACCTTCCATAGCTATGCTACGGTGGCTGTTTTAATTCTGCTTCTCATAATCATTCTTCCTTGTATTGTCAGTATTCTTCGGCAGAGCATTCAGAGGCTCGCGGCTGAGCTACATCTGGCTGTTTTAAGAAATAAAAAAGGGGGAGATGCCGGGAGCTGGCGAGAGACATTCCACTCGTGACAAAGGTCATGAGGAAGGAGGCTCGGCATACGCAAAGGCGGGATCGAGCCTCGGGAGTGCCCCCGGATATTCTCGAGCATCTACCCCCCAAAAACCAGAGTCTGCCTACTTTATTGCTTTGTGCTCTCACCTCTGACTTTACTGGGGGCTGTCCCCCACCACCCTCTCACTCTCTCTGTCAAAGAGTTAACTTACAGCTCCAATTAATAAAGTTCCTGGGCAATTAGGAATGTTTAAATCCAAACCCCTCAGATGGCTCTCTAACTCGCCTGACAAGTTTACCCGGACACCTACAGCTATGCATATGACTGTTTACAGTCTCCCAGCCTCCAGAGGCACGGGAAGCTTAAGATATTCAAATAGCTTAGAGCCTCTCAGAGAATTAGAAACTGTCAGAATAAAACTAGTAAAAGATTTCATTGATGAGCCAATGTTTGTTGCCAAGTTTTCACATCCCCTGAATTGTATCCTTGAATGTGCATTAATTAATATATTTGGTATGTAGAAAAAATAAGTAGTGGCCTTGGTGTTAGTAACTTTAGACCCTTAAGGGAGTAAATTCTTTCCTTTGTAAACCCATTACACATCCACCCTATAGGAACGTACTCTTATCTTCGGAAGATGGCGCCAAACCTTAAAATAATTACTCTTAGAGAAAATAAGTCTTTGTTGATAAGTCCTTGTCAAGAGTCATAAAATGTTAATAGGCCTCTGGCCAGAAGATGATGTAAATCACCTAAACCATTTGTATACGATAAATCTGCAGGAAAGAAACCCTGGTTTTTGATAAGCATCAAAGACTGCTGATTTGCATCCCCTATTATCCTCTATGTGTAACTTAGGGTATAAAAGCCCCTGTTGAAAATAAAGCTATGGGCCTTGCTCACCAACGCTTGGTCTCCCCATGTCATTCTTCCCTTTAACTTCCAGCTGAGTGTCCATCTGGAGCGCGGATATCCTCTGCAACCATTTATTTGCCTGGGCTTCTAAGACCCACTTGAGAAGGTGTCTAAGGTGGGGCACCTTCCGCTATTCGAGAGGGCGCCTGCAGCCTCCGTGGTCAGAGCTAACCTGGTGTCACGGGTTATATTGATTTTCCGCGTAAACCAAGCCACTCAGCTTCTTTTTTCCACTGAATTTTCCTACTGAGCTATCCTCATTCTATTACTCTTTATTATCTCTAACTAACATTTGAATAGGTCGCTTAGCCGTCTCTCCTTCAAATACCCTGGATCAGCTGGGGCTGGATCTGGGCAGCCAGTCTCAAGAGGGAATTCGAGAAGAGCCACGAGGGTGGTGCCACATGCCGAACGACCCCAATTCCCCGGTCCGCTCTTGAGAAGGACCCGAGGCCCGGACCCCTCTTCGAAGGCAACCCTGTGGGTGAAGGCACAACACGAAGGGGCACTGCCACCCCCGTGCATCGTCCGCAAAGACCCGCGGGTTCCACACACAGCTCGACGAGGGGCCTGAGACCCCCTGAGCAACTCGAGAGGCAAGCGGGGTTCCCTTCCTCAGACAAGACGAGGCCTGACTCTCCTGTCCCAACTCTGCAGGGACCCTGCGGTCGGAGTCCAAAATGGTGAGGAAGCCTGGGCTTCCTGCCTCCCCTCGAGGTGAGGCCCTCTTCCGTTGCGCCAGACCTAGCAGAGTCCCGAGAGGCTCCGCCAACTCCACAGGATCCCTCGCCTCTCAGAGGCACCATGTGAAGTTCCCTAAGGTCCCCGGCAGAAGGCGAGGGAAACGAGGGTTTCCCGCTTCCCCCTGAGAAAGACCTCGAGATTCCTTCTTCAACGCGTCTCGAGGCCCTAGTCCCCTCCCGTGACTCGAGAGCCATGACGCGCTGCCCCTCGCCACGCGCATGGAGACCTGACTTCCCAGGCGCCACACGAGAGGCTCCCTGAGATCCCCGTCGTGCCTCGGGAGAAACCCCACACTGGCGCCGCAGCTCGAGAAAACCCACGAGACGCCCCTGTTATCGTGAGATGAGGGCCATCATTAACTGCATGGCCTGGAGGGCAATCCCGAGTCGTCTCTCCAAACTCCACGGGAGGCTTGACTCACTAAGGCTACTCAGTGCACTCAATAGCTACCCGTCGCGACTCGAGAGGAAAGCGGAGTACTTTGCTTCCCCTAGAAACAAGGCCGGACTTCCCTGGTGAGTCTGGAATGCCACCCCGAGATCCCTGTCACCCCTGGAGAGGAATATTCGGTCCTGGACACAAGCCTAGATATGGTCTATTTTGCCCCGCAGTGACTCGAGTGGGATCCCAGCTCACCCTCGCAACTCGAATGGAAGATTGGACTTCCATGGGCCAACACAGGAGGAAATCTGAATTCCCAACCGAAACTCGAGACTCCCGCCGCAATGCGAGAAAAACCACGTGGTTCACTCGTCATCCCAAGATGAGGCCCTGGCCCGCTACAGCGTCTCAAGTGAAGTCCCACGTTCCGTCTTGAAGTGCGAAATGCTACTTTTCACCCTTGATGTAACCCCAAAAGTTCCCCGACACACGGTTCTCACCGAGGGGAACACTGAAGTTCCCGGCACCACTTCATCTGATCACTTTCTCCCCTCCTGATCACGACAGGAGGGTAAATCCCCCTGCTTTGTCTGGAAGGAGTTCCCGCCCATCCCGGCGCACCTAAGGATGAGGCCTTTCTCAGGAGGAAATTCGAGACGTAGCCTCGTGGGTGGTGCCACATGCCAAAAGACCCCGATGGTGCGGTCCAATCTGGATAAGAACCCGATGCCCGGACACCACTTCGAAGGCAACCCTGTGGATGAAGGCACAACAGAAGGGTTACTAAAACTCCCGTGCATCGTCCAGAAAAACCCACAGGTTCTACACACAGCTCGACAAGTGGAATGTCACCCCGTGAACAACTCGATAGGCAAGCGGAGTTCAATTCCTCCACACAAGACAAGGCCTGACTCTCCTGTCCCAACTCTTCAGGGACCCTGCCATCCGAGTCAGAAATGGAGAGAAAACCTGAGGTTCCTGCCTCAACTCGAGGTGAGGCTCTCTTCCATTGCACCAAACCCAGATGAGTCGCGAGAGGCCCCTCCCAACTCCACAGTATCCCTGAATTCTCAGAGGCACCTTGAGAATCTACCTGAGGTCACCGGCACAAGTCGAGGGAACCCAGGGTTTCCTGCTGCGACCCGAGAAAGACCTTGAGAGTCCTTCGGCACGTCTTGAGGCCCGATTCCCCTACCATGACTCGAGAGCAAAGACCCGCTCCCCATCGCCATGCACATGGAGACCTGACTTCCCTGACGCCTGAAGAGAATCTCCCTGATCTCCCCGTCGTACCTCTTCGGAAACCCCATTCAGGCACCGCAGCTCGAGAAAACCCACGATACGCCCACGTCATCACGAGATGAGGGACTTCTTTCCTGCCTGGCATGGAGAGCAAAACCGAGTCCTCTCTCCAGACTCCACAGGAGGCTTGACTCTCTTTAGGCCTCTCAGTTGGCTCCAAGAGATACCTGTCAGGACTTGAAGGGAGAGTGGAGTCCTTTGCTTCCCCTCGAGACGAGGCCTGACTCCCCGTGTGAGTCTGGAATGCAACCCCGAGTTCCTGTCGCACCTGGAGAGGAAAACTCGGTCCTGGACACAAGCCTAGATGAGGTCTATTTTGCACTGCAGTTACTAGAGCGCAATCGCCAGCTCTCCCTCGCAAATCGAATGGAAGATTGGACTTCCCTGGGCCAATACAATTGGAAGCCTGAATTCGACATCGTAACTCGAGAATCCCGCCAAAACTCGAGAAAATCCACATGGTTCCCCCATCAGCGCTAGATGAGGCCCTTGCCCGCTACAGCGACTCAAGAGAAGTCCCACTTTCTGTCTTGAAGTGCGAAACGGTACATGGCACCCTTGATGCAATCTCAAAATTCCCCGACATACCGGTCTCACTCGAAAGGAACACCGAGGTTCCCGGAACCACTTCATTTGAGCTCCTCCCCTCATGATCGTGACAGGAGTGTCGATTCCCCTGCTATGTCTGGAAGGGGTTCCCGACCTTTCCAGCGCGCCTAAGGATGAGGCAGGTCTCACGAGGAAATTCGAGACATAGCCTCGTGGGTGGTGCCACAAGCCGAAAGACCCAGATTTCCCGGTCTACTCTTGATAAGAACGCGATGCCCTGACACCTTTACGAAGGAAAACCTGTGGATGAAAGCACAACACGAAGGGGCACTGACACCCCCATGCATCGTCCAGAAAAACCCGCAGGTTACAAACACAGTTCAACAAGTGGTCTGTCACCCCGTGAACAACTCGAGAGGCAAGTGGAGTTCCATTCCTCCACACAAGACGAGACTTGATTTTCTGTACCAACTCTGCAGGGAAACTGCGATCCGAGTCAGTACCGGCGCAAGGAAACCCAGGAGAGGAAACATGAGGTTCCTGCCTCCACTCGAGATGAGGCTCTCATCCATTGCACCAAACCCAGTGGAGTCCAGAGAGGCTCCTCCCAACTCCACAGTACCCCTGACTTCTCAGAGGCACCCGGAGAAACTCCATGAGGTCACCGGCACATGTCGAGGGAACCCAGGGTTTCCTGCCACAATGCGAAAAAGACCTCGAGAGTCCTACTTCAACGTGTCTTGAAGCCCGAATCTGCTTCCATGGCTCTATAGAAATGACACGCACCCTCTCGCCACGCACATGGAGACCTGACTTCCCTGGCGCCATAAGAGAGGCTCCCTGAGCTCCCTGTCGTACCTCGTGAGAAACCCCACACTGACGCCGCAGCTTGAGAAAACCCACCATACGCCCCTGTCATCGCGAGTTGAGGGCCTTCGTTTCCTGCATGGCCTGGAGAGGAATACCGAATCCTCTTTCCAAACTCCACAGGAGGCTTGACTCCCTTTAGGCCACTTAGTGGGCTCCAAGAGATACCGGTCGCGACTCGAGAGGAGAATGGAGTCCTTTGCTTCCCCTCGAGACAAGGCCTGACTCACCAGGTGGGTCTGGAATGCAACCCCGAGATCCCTGTCTCCCCTGAAGAGGAACATTAGGTCCTGGAAACAAGCCTAGATGAGGTCTCTTTTGCCCTTCTGTAACTCGAGAGCAATCCCCCGCTCTCCCTGACAACTCGAATGGAAGATTGGACTTCCCTGGGCCAACACAAGAGGAAGCCTGAATTCCCCTTCGTAACTCGAGAATCCCGCCGCAACTCGAGAAAAAGCACTTGGTTCCCTCGTCATCACAAGATGAGGCCCTTGCCCGCTACAGCTTCTCAAGAAAAGTCCCACGTTCCGTCTTGAAGTGCAAAACGATGCTTGACACCCTTGATGTGACCCCAAAAGTTCCCCAAAATATCGGTCTCACTCGAGGTGAACACCGAGGTTCCCGGCACCAGTTTATCTGAGCCCCTTCTCCCCTCCTGTTCGTGATAGGAGGGTCACTTCCCCTGCTTTGTCTGTAAGGGGTTCCCGACCTTCACGGGGCACTTCAGGATGAGGCCAGTCTCACGAGGAAATTCGAGACGTAGCTCGCGGGTGGTGCCACATGCCAAAAGACTATGATTTCCCGGTACGCTCTTGATAAGAACCCGATGCCTGGACACCTCTTCGAAGGCAACCCTGTGGATGAAGGCACAACACAAAGCGGCACTGACACCCTCGTGCATCGTCCGGAAAAACGCGCAGGTTCCACATACAGCTCAACAAGTGGCTTGTCACCCCTGAAGAACTCGAGAGGCAAGTGGGGTTTCATTCCTCTACACAAGACGAGGCCTGACTCTCCTGTCCCAACTCTGCAGGGACTTTGCGATCCGAATGAGACCAGCGGCAGTTAAGTCACGAGAGGAACGCTGAGGTTCCTGCCTCCACTCGAGATTAGGACCTCTTCCATTGCACGAAACCCAGTGGAGTCCCGAGAGACGCGTCCCAGCTCCACAGTATCCCTGACTTCTCAGAGGCACCCTGAGAAGCTCCCTGAGGTCACCAGCACAATTCGAGTGAACCCAGGGTTTACTGCCGCCACGATAGAAAGAACTCAAGAGTCCTTCTCCAACGCGTTTTGAGGCCTGATTCCCCTACCATGACTCGAGGGCAATGACGCGCTCCCTCTGCTACACTCATGAAGCCCTGACTTCCCTGGCGCCACACGAGAGGCTCCCTGAGCTCCCCGTCATACCTCGTGAGAAACCCCACACTGGCGCCGCAGATAGAGAAAACCCACGAGACGCCCCCGTTTTCGCGACATGACGGTCTTCTTTTCTAGCATGGCCTGGAGAGCAATCCCGAGTCCTCTCTCCAAACTCCACAGTAGGCTTGACTCCCTTTTGGTCACTCAGTGGACTCCAAGACATACCCGTTGCGACTCGAGAGGAGAGCGGAGTCTTTTCCTTCCCCTCGAGGCGAGGCCTGACTCCTTGGGTGAGTCTGAAATGCGAACCGGAGATCCCTGTCGCCCCTGGAGAGAAACATTAGGTCCTGGACACAAGCCTAGATGAGGTCTCTTTTTTCCTGCAGTGACTCGAGAGCAATCCCCAACTCTCCCTCGCAACTCGAATGGAAGACTGGACTTCCCTGGACCAACAGAAGAGGAAGCCTGAATTTCCCGTTGTAACTCAAGAATCCCGCCACAACTCGAGAAAAACCACGTCGTTCCCTCTTCATCGCAAGATGCGGCCATTGCCGCTACAGCGTCTCAAAAGAAGTCTTACGTTCCATCTTGAAGTGCGATACGGTACTTGGCACCTTTGATGCGACCCCAAAAGTTCCCCAACACACTGGTCTCACTGGAGGGGAACACCGAGGTTCCCGGCATCACCTCATCTGTGCCCCTTCTCCCCTCCTGATCGAGACAGGAGGGTCGATTCCCCTGCTTTGTCTGCAAGGGGTTCTGACCTTCCCAGCGCACCTCAGGATGAGGCCGGTCTCACTACGAAATTCAAGACGTAGCCTGGTGGGTGGTGCCACATGTGGAAAGACCCCGATTTCCCGGTCCGCTCTTAATAAGAACCCGATGCCAGGACACCTCTTCGAAAGCAAACCTGTGGATGAATGCACAACATTAAGGGGTACTGACATCCCCATGCATAGTACGGAAAAACACGCAGATTCCAAACACAGATCGACAAGTGTCCTGTCATCCCTTGAAGAACTAAAGAGGCATGCGGAGTTCCGTTCCTCCACACAAGAGAAGGCTTGACTCTCCTTTCCCAACTCTGCAGGGACCGTGCGATCGGAGTTAGAAATGTAGATGAAACTTGACGTTCCTGCATCAACTCGAAATGAGGCCCTGTTCCATTGCGCCATACCCAGTGGAGTCCCGAGAGGCCCCTCCCAACTCCACAGTATCCCTGATTCTCAGAGGCACCCTCAGAAGCTCTCTGCGGTCACTGGCACAAGTTGAGTGAACCCAGGGTTTCCTGCTGCATTCTGAGAAAGACCTCGAGAGTCCTTCTTTACCGCGTCTTGAGGCCCGATACCCTACCATGACTGGAGAGCAATGACGCATTCCCCTCGCCATGCCCATTGAAACCTAACTTCCCTGGCGCCACACGAGAGGCTCCCTGCGCTCCCCGTCCTACCTCATGAAAACCCCACACTGGCACCGCCGCTCGAGAAAACTCACGAGATGCCCCCATCATCGTAAGATGAGGGCCTTCTTTTCCTACATGACCTAGAGAGCAATTCCGAGTCCACTCTCCAAACTCCACTGGAGGCCTGACTCCCTTTAGGCCACTCAGTAGCCTCCAAGAGATACACGTCGCTACTCTAGAGGAGAGCGGAGTCCGTTGCTTCCCCTCGAGCCGAGGCCTGACTACTTGGGTGAGTCTGGAATGGGATCCCGAGATCCGTGTTGCCCCTGTAGAGGAAAACTCGGTCCTGGACACAAGCCTAAATGAGGTCTTTTTTGTCCTGCATTGACTCAAGTGCAATCCCCAGCTCTCCCTCCCAACTCGAATGGATGATTGGACTTCCCTGGGCCAACACAAGAGGAAGCCTGTATTCCCCATTGTAATTCGAGAATCCCGCGGCAACTGGAGAAAAACAACGTGGCTCCTCCGTCATCGGAATATGAGGCCCCTGTCAGCTATAGCGTCTCCAGGGAAGTCCCATGTTCCGTCTTGAAGTGTGAAACGGTACTTGGCACCCTTGATGCGACCCCCAAATTTCCCTGACACCCCGGTCTCACTCGAGGAGAACATGGAGGTTCCCAGCACCGCTTCAGCTGAGCCTCTTCTCCCCTCCTGATGGCGACAGGAGGGTCGATTCCCCTGCTTTGTCTGGAAGGGGTTCCCAGACTTCCCGGCGAACCTCAGGATGAGGCCAGTCTCACGAGGGAAGTCGAGACGTAGCCTCGTGGGTTGTGCCACATGCCGAAAGACCCCGATTTCCTGGTCCGCTATTGATAAGATCCCGATGCCCGGTCACCTCTTCGAAGGTAACCCTGTGGATGAAGGCACAACACGAAGGGGCACTGACACCCCTGTGCATCGTCCCCCAAAACCGCAGGTTCCACATACAACTCGACAGGTGGCCTGTCATCCCGTGAACAATTCGAGAGGCAAGCGGAGTTCCATTACTCCACACAAGACGAGGTCTGACTCTCCTGTCCCAACTCTGCAGGGACCCTGCTATCCGAGTCAGAAATGGAGAGGAACCCTGACGTTACTGCCTCAATCCGAGATTAGGTCCTCTTCAATTTCACCAGTCCCTGTGAAGTCCCGAGAAGCCCATCTCAACTCCACAGTATTCCTGACTTCTCAGAGGAACCCCGCTAAGCTCCCTGAGGTCATGGGCACAAGTCGAGGGAACCCAGGGTTTCCTGCCACACCCCGAGAAAGACCTCAAGAGTTCTTCTTCGAAGCGTCTTGAGGCTTGATTCCCCTACCATGACTCGGGAGCAATGAGGCGCTCCCCCACGCCACGTCCATGGAGACCTGACTTCCGTGGCACCACAGGAGTCTCACTGAGCTCCCCGTCCTATCTCGTGAGAAACCCCAACCAGGCACTGCACCTTGAGAAAACCCACGAGACGCCCCGTCATCGCGAGATGAGGGCCTTCTTTTCCTGCATGGCCTAGAGAGCAATCCCAAGTCCTCTCTCCAAACTCCACAGGAGGCTTAACTCCATTTAGGCCACTCTTGGGCTCCAAGGGATACCCGTCGCGACTCGAGAGGAGAGCGGAGTCCATTCATTCCCTTCGAGATGAGGCCTGACTCCTCGGGTGAGTCTGGAATGCAACCCCGAGATCCCTGTCGCCCCTGGAGAGAATAACTCGGTCCTGGACACAAACCTAGATGAGCTCCATTTTGCCCTGCAGTGACTCGAGAGCAATCTCCAGCTCTCACTTGCAACTCGAATGGAAGATTGGACTTCCCTGGGCCAACACAAGAGGAAACCTGAATTCCCCGTCGTAACTCAAGAATCCTGCCGCAACTCGAGAAAAAACACGTGGGTCCCCTGTCAGCGCTAGATGAGGCCCTTGCCCACTACAGCATCTCAAGAGAAGTCCCAGGTTCTGTCTTGAAGTGCGAAACGGTACTTGGCACCCTTGATGCAACCCGAAAAGTTACCCGACTTTCACTCAAGGAGAGCACCGAGGTTCCCGGCACTACTTCATCTGAGCCCTTTCTCTCCTCCTGATCCGCAAAGGAGGGTCGATTCCCCTGCTTTGTTTGGAAAGGTTCCCGGACTTTCCTGCGCGCCTCAGGATGAGGCCAGTCTCACGAGAAAATTCGAGACGTAGCCTCGTGGGTGGTGCAACATGCTGAAAGACCCCGATTTCCCGGTCCGCACTTGAGGAGAACCCGATGCCCGGACACCTCTTCGAAGGCAACCCTGTGGATGAAGGCACAACAGGAAGGAGCACTGACACCCCCGTGCATCTCCGAAAAACCTGCAGGTTCCACACACATCACGAAAAGTGGTGTCATCCTTGAACAACTTGAGATGTAAGCGGAGTTCCATTCCTCCGCAGAACACGAGACCTGACACTCTTGAGCAAACTCAACAGGGACCCTGCGATCTGAGTCAGATCCGGCCTCCAGGAAGTCAGGAGCAGAACCCTGAGGTTCCTGCCTCAACTCGAGATGAAGCCCACTTCCATTGCACAAAACCCAGAAGAGTCCCGAGAGGCCTCTCCCAAATCCACAGTATCCCTGACTTCTCATAGGCACCCTGAGAAGCTCCCTGAGGTCACCGGCACAAGTCAAGGGAACCCAGGGTTTCCTGCCGCAACCCTAGAAAGACATCGAGAGTTCTTTTTCAACCCGTCATGAGGCCCGATTTCCCTACCCTAACTTGAGAGCAATGACGCGCTCCCCTTTGCCCTGCCCATGGAGACCTGACTTCCCTGTTGCCACACGAAAGGCTACCTGAACTCCCCATCGTACCTCGTGTGAAACCCCACACTGGCGCCGCAGCTCGAGAAAACCCACGAGACGCCCCCGTCATCTCGAGATGTGGGCCTTCTTTTCCTGCATGGCCTGGAGAGCAATCCCGAGTCCTCTCTCCAAACTGAAGAGGAGGGTTGACTCCCTTTAGACCACTCAGTGGGCTCCAAGAGATACGCGTCGCAACTCGAGAGGAGAGCCGAGTCCTTTGCTTCCCCTCGAGACGAGGCCTAACTCCCCGGGTGAGTCTGTAATGCAAACCCGAGATCCCTGTCGCCCTTGGAGAGGATCATTGGGTCCTGAACACAAGGCTAGATGAGGTCGCTTTTGCCCTGCAGTAACTCGAGAGCACTCCCCAGCTTTCCCTCGCAACCCGAATGGAAGATTGGACCTCCCTGGGCCAACACAAGAGGAAGCCTGAATTCCCAGTAGTAATTCGAGAATTCCGCCTCAACTTGAGAAAAACCACGTGGTTCCCCCGTCATTGCAAGATGAGGCCCTTGCCCGCTCCAGCGTCTCAAGAGTAGTCCCACGTTCTGTCTTCAAGTGTGAAATGATATTTGGCACCCTTAATGCTACCCCAAAAGTTCCCCGACATACGGGTCGCACTCAAGGGGAAAACCGAGGTTCCTGGCACCACATCATCTGAGCCCCTTCTCCCCTCCTGATCACGAAAGGAGGGTCGATTCCCCTGCTTTGTCTGCAAGGGGTTCCCGACCTTCTCCACGCACCTCAGATGAGGCTGTCTCACGAGGAAATTCGAGACGTAGCCTCGATGGTGGTGCCACATGCCGAAAGACCGCGATTTCGCGATCCGCTCTTGATAAGAACGCGATGCCCAGACACCTATTCGAAGATAGTGTGGATGAAGGCACAACACGAAGGGGCACTGACACCCCCGTGCATCGTCCGGAAAAGACCGCAGGTTACTCATACAGCTCAACAAGTGCCTGTCACCCAGTGAACAACTCGAGAGGCAAGCGGAGGTCCATTCCTGCACACAAGACAAGGCCTGACTCACCTCTCCCAACTATGCAGGGGGCTGCGATTGGAATCAGAAATGGAGAGGAACCCTGAGGTTCCTGCCTCCCCTCAAGATGAGGCCCCCTTCCATTTCACCAAACCCAGTGGAGTCCCGAGAGGTCTTTCCCAACTCCACAGTATCCCTGACTTCTCAGAGGCACCCGGAGAATCTCCCTGAGGTCACCGGCACAAGTCGAGGGAACCCAGGTATTCTTGCCAAGACCCGAGAGAGATCTTGAGAGTCCTTCTTCAACGCGTCTAGAGGCCTGATTCCCCTACCATGACTCGAGAGCAATGACGCGCTCCCCCTCGCCACACGCATCGAGACCTAACTTCCCTGGCACCACACAAGAGGCTCCTTGAGCTCCCCGTCGTACCTCCTGAGAAACCAACACAGGCGCTGCAGCTCGGTAAAACCACCGAGACCCCCCCCGTCATCGTGAGATGAGGGCCTTCTTTTCCTGCATGTCCTGGAGTGCAATCCCGAGTCCTCTCTCCAAACTCCAGAGGAGGCTTGACTCCCTTTAGTCCACTCAGTGGGCTCCAAGAAATACCCGTCGCGACTCGAGAAGAGAGAGAAGTCCTTTGTTTCCCCTCGAGAGGACGCCTGACTCCTGGGTGAGTCTGGAATGCAACCCCAAGATCCCAGTCATCCCTTGAGAGGAACATTAGGTCCTAGACACAAGCCTGGATGAGGTCTCTTTTGCCCTGCAGCGACTCGATCGCAACCCCCAGCTCTCCCTCGCAACTCGAATGGAAGATTGGGCTTCCCTGGGCCAACACAAGAGGAAGCCAGAAATCCCCTTCGTAACTCGAGAATCCCGCCGCAACTCGAGAAAAACCACGTGTTTCCAACGTCATCCCAAGATGAGGCCCTTGCTGCTATGGCGTCTCAAGAAAAGAACCATGTTCCGTCTTGAAGTGCGAAACGGTACTTTGCACCCTTGATGCGACACCAAATGTTCCCGGACACGCCGGTCTCACTCGACAGGAACACCGAGGTTCCCGCACCACTTCATCTGAGCACCTTCTCCCCTCCTGTTTGCGACAGGAGGGTCTATTCCCCTGCTTTGTTTCGAAGGGGTTCCCCACATTCCCAGCGCACCTCAGGATGAGGCCGGTCTCACGAGGAAATTCGAGACGTAGCGTCGTGGGTGGTGTCACATGCCGAAATACCCCGATTTCCCGGCCCACTCTTGAGAAGAACCCGATGCCCGGACACCTCTTCGAAGGCAACCCTGTGGACGAAGGCACAAAAAGAAGGGTCACTGACACTCCCGTGCATCATTCGGTAAAAGCCGCAGGTTCCACACACAGCTCGACAAGAGGCCTGTCATCCCATGAACAACTCGAGAGGCAAGCAGAGTTCCATTCCTCCACTCAAGACGAGGCCTGACTCTCCGGTCCCAACTCTGAAGGGACCCTGCGATCGGAGTCCGAAATGGAGAGGATCCCTGAGGTTCCTGACTCCACTCGAGATGAGCCCTCTTCCATTACACCTAAACAGTGGAGGCCCGAGAGGCCCCTCCCAAATCCACAGTATCGCGACTTCTCAGAGGCACCCTTAGAAGCTCCCTGAGGTCACCGGCACAAGTCGAGGGAACACAGGGTTTCCTGACGCAACACGAGAAAGACCTCGGAAATCCTCCTTCAACGCATCTTGAATCCCGATTCCCCTACCATGACTCGAGAGCAATGACGTGTTCCCCCTCGCCACTCGCATGGAGACTTGACTTCCCTGGTGCCACACGAGAGGCTCCCTGAGCTCCCCGTCATACCTCGTGAGAAATCCCACACTGGCTCCCCAGCTCGAGAAAACCCACGAGACGCCTCAGTCAACGTGAGATGAAGGCCTTCTTTTCCTGCATGGCCTGGAGAGCAATCTCGAGGCCTCTCTTCAAACTCCACAGGAGGCCTGCCTCCCTTTAGGCCACTCTGTGGGCTCCAAGAGATACCCGTTGGAACTTGAGAGGAGAGCGGAATTCTTTCCTTCCCCTATATACCAGGCCTGACTCCTCAGGTGAGTCTGGAATGCAACCCCGAGATCCCTGTCGCCCCTGGAGAGGAACATTAGGTCCTAGACACAAGCATAGATGAGGTCTCATTTGCCCTGAAGTGACTCGAGAGCAATCCCCTGCTCTCCCTCGCACCTCGAATGGAAGAATGGACTTCCCTGGGACAACACAAGAGGAAGCCTGAATTCCCCATCGTAATTCGAAAATCCCGCCGCAACTCGAGAAAAACCACGTGGTTCCCCCGTCATCGCAAGATGAGGCCCTTGCCAGCTACAGCGTCTCCGGAGAAGCCCCACGTTCCATCTTGAAGTTTAAAACGATAATTGGCAACCTTGATGTTACCACAAAAGTTCCCCGACACCCTGGTCTCACTCGAGGGGAACACCAAGGTTCGGTGCACCGCTTGTTCTGAGCCCCTTACCCCTCCTGATCGCAACGGGAGGGTCGATTACCCTGCTTTGTCTGGAAGGGGTTCCGGACCTTCCCGGCGCACCTCAGGATGAGGCCGGTCTCACGAGGAAATTCGAGACGTAGCCTTGTGGTTGGTGCCACACGCTGAAAGACCCTGATTTCCCTGTCTGCTCTTGATAAGAACCCAATGCTAGGACACCTATTCGAAGGCAATCCTGTGGACGAAGGCACAAAACGAAGGGGTCTGACACCCTCCTGCATCGTTGGAAAAGCCCGCAAGTTCCACATACAGATCGACAAGTGGCCTGTCACCCCGTGAACAACTCGAGAGGCAAGAGGAGTTAAATTCCTCCACACAAGACGAGGCCTGACTCTCCTGTCCCAACTCTGCATGGACACTGAGATCCGATTCAGAAATGGAGAGAAACCATGAGGTTCCTGCCTCAACTCGAGATAAGGCCCTCTTCTACTGCACCAAACCCAGTGGAGTTCGGAGCGGCCCCTCCCAACTGCACAGTATCCCTGACTTCTCAGAGGCACCCTGAAAAGCTCCCTGAGGTCACGGGCATAAGTCGAGGGAACCCAGGGTTTCCTGCCGTAACCTGAGAAAAACCTCAAGAGTCCTCCTTCACGCGTCTTGAGGCCCGATTCCCCTACCATGACTTGAGAAAAATGACGTGCTCCCCCTCGCCACGCGCATGAAGATCTGACTTCCCCGGCACCACATGAGAGGCTCCCTGAGCTCCGCATCGTACCTCGTGAGAAACCCCACACTCGCGCTGCAGCTCGAGAAAACCCACGAGACGCCCCTGTCATGGTGAAATGAGGGCCTTCTTTCCTGCATGACCTGAAGAGCAATCCCGAATCCTCTCTCCAAACTCCAAATGAGGCTTGACTCCCTTTAGGTCACTCACTGGGCTCCAAGAGATACCCGTCGATACTCAGGAGGAGAGCGGTGTCCTTTGCTTCCCCTCGAGATGAGGCCTGACTACGAGGGTGAGTCTGGAATGCAACCTTGGATCCCTGTCGCCCCTGGAGAGGAAACTTAGGTCCTGGACAAAAGCCTAGATGAGGTCTCTTTGGCCCTGCAGTGACTCAAGCGCAACCCCTAGCTTTCCCTTGCAACTTGAATGGAAGATTGGCCTTTCTGGGCCAACACAAGTGGAAGCCTGAATTTCCAGTCATAATTCGAGAAACCCGCCACAACTCGAGAAAAATCACGTGGTTCCCCGTATTGCAAGATGAGGCCCTTGCCCCCTACAGCGTCTCAAGAGAAGTCTCACATTCCGTGTTGAAGTGCAAAACAGTACTTGGCACCCTTGATGCGACCCCAAAAGTTCCCCTATATACCGATCTCACTAGAGGGGACACTGAAGTTCCCGGCACCACTTCATCTGAGGCCTTTCTCCTCTCCTGATCGCGATAGGAGGCTCGCTTCCACTGCTTTGTCTCGAAGGGGTTCCCGACCTTCCCTGCGCACCTCAGGATGAGGCCGGTCTCACGAGGAAATTCGAGAGGTAGCCTCGAGGGCCATACTACATGCTGAAAGACCCCGATTCCATGGTCCACTTTTGATCAAAACCAGACTCCTGGACACCTCTTCGAAGGCAAGCCTGTGGATGAAGGCACAACACATAGGGGCACTGACACCCCGTGCATCTTCCGGAAAAACCCGCAGGTTCCTCACACAGCTCCACAAGTGGTCTGTCACCTCGTGAACAACTCGAGAAGCAAGCGGAGTTCCATTCCTCCACACAAGACGATGACTGACTTTCCTGTCACAACTCTAGGGACCTTGCGCACCGAGTCAGAAATGGAGAGGAAGCCTGAGGTTCCTGCCTCCACTCAAGACGAGGCCCTTTTCCATTGCCGCAAAACCAGTGGAGTCCCGAGAGGCCCGTCCCAAATCCACAGTATGCCTGACTTCTCAGAGGCACCCTGAGAAGCTCCCTAAGGTCACCGGCAGAAGTCGACGGAACCCAGGGTTTCCTGCCGCAACACAAGAAAGACCTTGAGAGTCCTGCTTTAACGTGTCTTGAGGCCCGATTCCCGTACCATATCTCGAGAGCAATGACGTGCTCCCCCTTGCCATGCGCATGGAGACCTGACTTCCCTGGCGCCACACGAAAGGCTCCCTGAGCTTCCCGTCGCACATCGTCAGAAACCGCACACTGGCACCGTAGCTCGAGAAAACCAACAAGACGGCCCTGTCATCGAGAGATGAGGGTCTTCTTTTCCTGCATGGCCTGGAGAGCAATCCCGAGTCCTCTCTCCAAACTCCACAGGGGGCTTGATTCCGTTTAGGCCACTCAGTGGGCTCCAAGACAAACCTGTGGCGACTCGAGAGGAGAGCGGGGTCCTTTGCTTCCCCTCGAGTCGAGCTCTGACTCCCAGGATGCGTCTGGAATGCAACCCCGAGATTGCTGTCGGCCCTGGAGAGGAACATTAGGTCCTGGACACAAGCCTAGATGAGGTCTCTTTTGCCCTGCAGTGACTCAAGAGCAAACCCCAGCTCTCCCTCAAAACTCGAATGGAAGATTGGACTTCCCTGGGCCAACACAAGAGGAAGCCTGAATTCCCCGTCGTAACTCGAGAATCCCGCCGCACCTTGAGAAAAACCACGTGATTCCCCCGTCATCCCAAGATGAGGCCCTTGCCCTCTATAGCGTCTCAAGAGAAGCCCCAAGTCCGTATTGAAGTGCAAAACGGTACTTGGCACCCTTGAAGCGACCCCAAAAGTTTCCCGACACACCGGTCCCACTCGAGGGGAACACCGAGGTTCCTGGCACGACTTCAACTGAGCCCTTTCACTCCTCCTGATCGCGAGAAGATGGTCGATTCCCCTGCTTTGTCTGGAAGGGGTTCCCGATCTTCATGGCGCACCTGAGGATGACACCAGTCTAATGAAGAAATTCGAGACGTAGCCTCATGGATGGTGCCACGTTCTGAAAGACCCCGATTTTCTGCTCCGCTATTGATAAGAACCCGATATCCGGACACCTCTTTGAAGGCAACCCTCTGGATGAAGGCACAACACGAAGGGGCACTGACCCCCTCATGCATCTTACGGAAAAAACCGAAGGTTCCACTCACAGCTCGACAAATGGTCTGTTATCCTGTGAACAACTCGAGAGGCAAGTGGAGTTCCATTCCTCCACACAAGACGAGGCCTGACTCTCCTGTCCCAACTCTTCAGGGACCCTGTGGTCGGAGTTTGAAATGGAGAGGAACCCTTAGGTTCCTGCCTCAACTCGAGATGAGAACCTTTGCCATTGCACCAAACCCAGTGGAGTTCCGAGAGCCCCTCCCAAGTCCAAAGTATGCCTGACTTCTCAGAGGCACCCTGAGAAGCTCCCTGAGGTCACCGGTACAAGTCGAGGGAACCCAGGGTTTCCTGCCCCAACCTGAGAAAGACCTCAAGACTCCTTCTTCAACGCGTCTTGAGTCCCGATTTCCCTACCATGACTCGACAGCATTTATGGGCTCCCCCTCATCACACGCATAGACACCTGACTTTCCTGGCGCCACACGAGAGGCTCCCTGAGCTCCCCGTCGTACCTCGTGAAAAAACTCATACTTGCGCCCCAACTCGAGAAAACCCACAAGACGCCCCCGTCATTGCGAGCTGAGGGCCTTCTCTTCCTGTATGGCCTGGAGAGCAATCCCGAGTCCTCTCTCCAACTCCACAGGAGGCTTGACTCCCTGGAGGCCACTCAGTGGGCTCCAAGAGATACCTATCACGACCCAGGAGGATATCAGAATCCTTTGCTTCCCCTCGAGCCGACGCCTGACTCACTGGGTGAGTCTGGAATGCATCCCCGTGATCCCTATCGCCCCTGGAGAGGAACATTAGGTCCTGGACACAAGCCTAGATGAGGTCTATTTTGACCTGCCGTGACTCGAGAGCAATTCCCACCCAGCTCTCCCTGGCAACTCGAATGGAAGAATGGACTACCCTGGGCCAACAGAAGAGGAAGCCTGAATTCCCCGTCGTAAGTCAACAATCCCATCGCAACTCGAAAAAAACCACGTGGTTTCCCCTTCATCACAAGATGAGGCCCTTGCCCGCCACAGCGTCTCAAGAGAAGTCCCATGTTTCGTCTTGAAGTTTGAAACAGTATTTGGCAAGCTTCATGCGACCCCAAAAGTTCCCTGACATACCGGTCTCACTCAAGGGGAACACCGAGGTTCCCGGCACCACTTCATCTGAGCCCCTTCTCCTCTCCTGATCGCGACAGTAGGGTGGATTAACCTGCTTTGTCTGGAAGGCTTTCCCGACCTTCCAGGGGCACCTCAGCATGAGGCCCGTCTCACGAGGAAATTCGAGACGTAGCCTCGTGTGTGGTGCCGCATTCCAAAAGACCCCGATTTCCTGGTCCGCTCTTGATAAGAACCCGATGTCCGCACACCACTTCGAAGGCAACCCTGTGGATGAAAGCACATCACGAAGGGGCACTGACACCCCCGTGCATTGTCTGGAAAAAACCGCAGGTTCCACACACAGCTCGACAAGTGGCCTGTCACTCCTTGAACAACTCGAGAGGCAAGCGGAGTTCCATTCCTCCACACAAGACGAGGCCTGACTCTCCTGTCCCAACTCTGCAGGGACCCTGCGATCTGAGTCAGAAATGGAGAGGAACCCTGAGGTTCCTTCCTGATCTCGAGATTAGGCCCTCTTCCATTGCAGCAAACCCAGTGGAGTCCCGAGAGGCCTCTCCCAGCTCCATAGTATCCCTGACTTCTCAGAGGCACCCTGAGAAGCTACCTGAGGTCACAGGCACAAGTCGAGGGAACCCAGGGTTTCCTGCCGCAACCCGAGAAAGACCTCGAGAGTCCTTTTTCATTGCGTTGAGCCCTGATTCCACTACCATGACTCGAGAGCAATGACGTGCGCCCCCTCGCCACTCGTATGGAGACTTGACTTCCCTGACACCACACGAGAGGCTCCCTGAGCTCCCGGTTGTACCTTGTGAGAAACCCCACACTGGCACCACAGCTGCAGAAAAACCACGAGACTCCCCCGACATCGCGAGATGAGGGCCTTCTTTTCCTGCATTGCCTGGAGAGCAATCCCGCGTGCTCTCTCCAAACTCCACAAGAGAGGAGCCAAGATTGCTGAGGAGTAGGACGGGGAGAACTCCTTCCCCCCCAAACAATTTCATCAAAAGAGCATTTAAACGTCGAGTAAATTCCACAATACAACTTATGAATGCTGCCAGAGGATATCAGGCACCCAGAAAAGCAACCCAACTCTTGGAAAGTAGGTAGGAAAAAGTATAAAAGACAAAAAAAAGAGACAAAAGAGGGAGGGAGGGATTTCCGTCCCAGGAAGATAGTCTTAAAAAGAGAAAAGTTTCCAAACACCAGGAAAGCTTTTCACTGCCAAATCTTTGCCAAGCTTTGGAAGCACAAAGGGCAACATAAGGGGGATAAAAATAAATAAACAATTAAAACTCGCTGATTGCAAGCCCTACAGTAACTCCCCCAGCCGCGAAGCAGTGCAGACGCCTGCTCACACCATTAGCAAGCAGGGGCTGGGCAGGGAGGCGCGGCGCGGGCTGCATCGCTTAGAGTAAGAATCTGGCCTGAATACCCTGAGCGCTATCTGAACGAAATAACTTGGGCTAGCAAACCAGACTCTGGGATATCTACCACGCAAAAAGCCAGCCCTAACCTAAGACACCGCCAGGTCCGCGCACGGAACAAAGGACTGAACAGAGATAGCCGGCTGCAGACCTTCCCCCTCCGGTGACAGGCAGCCAGAGCCGGAAGGGGGCAATCGCAGCCTCAGAGAGACATTATCTATTAAACTGTAAGCAGGCTTCTTTGCTAACTAAAACTTCTTGGGGATCTGGACGGTCAACATCTGCCTGAGAAGGTGCGCCTGTTTTACACCCAGATAACCGAGTGGCGGGGAGGCGATAAGTCACAACATTGGCGCTCGCCAAACACCTCATCACCTGAGCTGCTCGGACCAGGGAAGAGCACAAAACGCAGGCCCAACCGAGTCTGTGCCTCTGAGGACTACCCGAGTGCCTGAACCTGAGCGGCTTGGACCTGGGAGGTGCATGCAGCCCAGGCCAGCCTTGGATTGTTCCCGGTGGAACAACCTAGAGCCCGAGCAGTGTGGGCAGGGAGGCTACATGCGCCGTGAGCGGGGGCAGACCCAGTGTGGCTGAGGCACTGCGAGCGCACGCCAATGTTATTTGTTTGCAGCATCCCTCCCTCCCTCCCCACAGCGCAACTGAACAAGTGAGCCTAAAAAAAAAAGTGTCCTCCACCGTCCCCTTTGTGTCAGGGCGTAAACGAGACCAAGAGACCAGCAAACAAAAGAAGCTATAACAGAGGGAAACGCCTTGGAAGCTACAGGCAATAGATTAAACCCTGTGGTTACTAGGACTACATAGGAAGGCGCCTATAGATCTTGAGAAATATAAGTCGGACCAAGGAACTAGCCAAAAATGAACTGAACCCACGATACTCACAACAAAACCAGAGAAAGTCCTAGATATATTTTTATGATCATTCTTTCTTTTTTTTAATTTTTTTAATTTTAAGTCCTCTATTGTTCCTTTAATTTTCACTTTTATAACCTATTACTTTGCAAAAAAAAGACCCTATTTTTTTCTTCTTCAGCAAACTTCATATATATATATATATATAAAATAATTTTTTGACCTTGTTTTTTTTTTTCTTCTTTTCTTTAACATTGTATTTTTGAAATTCCAAACTCTACTCTAGATTTTTAATTTATGCTTTTTGGTATTTGATATCAATTTTGTACCTGTAGTTTCTTTATAATTTTTGCGACATTGCTTGTTTTTGTTTGTTTGTTTTCTCTTTAGTTTTCTTCTTCCTTTTTTTTTAACATTGTATTTTTGAAATTCCAAACTCTACTCTAGATTTTTAATTTTTGCTTTTTGGTATTAGTTATCAATTTTGTACCTGTATTTTCTTGATAATTTTTGCGACCTTGTTTGTTTTTCTTTGTTCGTTTTTTCTCTCTTTCTTTTCCTTCTTCTTTTCTTTAACATCGTATTTTTGAAATTCCAAACTCTACTCTAGATTTTTAATTTTTGCTTTTATGTATTTGTTACCAATTTTGTACCTTTAAGAACCCAATCTTCAGTACCCATTTTTCACTAGGGAGCGAGATTACTGGCTTGACTGCTCTCTCTCCCTTTGGACTCTCCTTTTTCTCCACCAGGTCGCCTGTGTCTCCTCCCTAACCCCTCTCTACTCTACCCAACTCTGTGATTTTCTGTGTATTCCAGACGGTGGAGAACACTAGGGAACTGATTACTGGCTGGATCTGTCTCCCTCCTTTTCATTCCCCCCTTTTATCCTTCTGGCCACCTCTGTCTCCTTCCTCCTTCTTCTCGTCTCTGTATAACTCTGTGAACATCTCTGAGCGGTCCAGTTGTGGAGTGCACATAAGGAAGTGACTACTGGCGAGCCCACTCTCTCCACTATTGATTCCACCTGATCTCATTTGGGTCACCTCTAACTCCCTCCTCCCTCTTCTCTTCTCCATGTAATGCTGTGAACCTTTCTGAGTGGCCCTCACAGTACAGAAACTTTTCTTCTTTAACGTAGATGTTTTATCAATGGTGCTGTATAGAAGGAGAAGTTTTGAAACTACTGTAAAAGTAAGACAGATAACTGGAAGCAGGAGGCTTAAGTCCAAACCCTGACTCCAGGGAACTCCTGACTCCAAGGAACATTAATTGACAGGAGCTCATCAAATGCCTCCATACCGACACTGAAATCAAGCACCACACAAGGGCCAACAAGTTCCAGGGCAAGACATACCAAGCAAATTCTCCAGAAACAAAGGAACGCAGCCCTGAGCTTCAAGATACAGGCTGCCCAAAGTCACCCCAAAACCACAGACATCTCAAAACTCATTACTGGACACTTCATTGCACTCCAGAGAGTAGAAATACAGCTCCACCCACCAGAACACGGACACAAGCTTCCCTAACCAGGAAACCTTGACAAGACACCTGTACAAACCCACACACAGCGAGGAAATGCCAGAGTAAAGAACTCCACAAACTGCCAGAATACAGAAAGGACACGCCAAACTCAGCAATTTAAACAAGATGAGACAGAGGAATACGCAGCAGATAAAGGAACAGGATAAATGCCCACCAAACCAAACAAAAGAGGAAGAGATAGGGAATCTACCTGATAAAGAATTCCGAGTAAGGATAGTGAAATGGATCTAAAATCTTGAAATTAAAATGGAATCACAGATAAATAGCCTGGAGACAAGGATTGAGAAGATGCAAGAAAGGTTTAACAAGGACCTAGAAGAAAAAAAAAAGAGTCAATATATAACGAATAATGCAATAAATGAAACTAAAAACACTCTGGAGGCAACAAATAGTAGAATAACATAGGCAGAAGATAGGATTAGTGAATTTGAAGATAGAATGGTAGAAATAAATGAATCAGAGAGGATAAATGAAAAACGAATTAAAAGAAATGAGCACAATCTCAGAGACCTCCAGGACAATATTAAATGCTACAACATTCGAATCATAGGGGTCCCAGAAGAAGAAGACAAAAAGAAAGACCGTGAGAAAATACTTGAGGAGATAATAGTTGAAAACTTCCCTAAAATGGGGAAGGAAATAATCACTCAAGTCCAAGAAACCCAGACAGTCCCAAACAGGATAAAGCCAATGCGAAACCCCCCAAGACACATATTAATCACATTAACAAAAATCAAACACAAAGAACAAATATGAAAAGCAGCAAGGGAAAAACAACAAATAACACACAAGGGAATTGCCATAAGGATAACAGCTGATCTTTCAATAGAAACTCTTCAAGCAAGGAGGGAATGGCAAGACATACTTAAAATGATGAAAGAAAATAACCTACAGCCCAGATTATTGTACCCAGCAAGGATCTCATTCAAGTATGAATGAGAAATCAAAAGCTTTTCAGACAAGCAAAAGCTGAGAGAATTCTGCACCACCAAACCAGCTCTCCAACAAATACTAAACAGGAAACACAAAAACGGTGTATAAATTCGAACCCCAAACAATAAAATAAATGGCAATGGGATCATACTTATCAGTAATTACCTTAAACGTAAATGGGTTGAATGCTCCAACCAAAAGACAAAGACTGGCTGAATGGATACAAAAACAAGACCCCTACATATGTTGTCTACAAGAGACCCACCTCAAAACAGGGGATACATACAGACTGAAAGTGAAGGGCTGGAAAAAGATTTTCCATGCAAATAGGGACCAAAAGAAAGCAGGAGTAGCGATACTCATATCAGATAAAACAGACTTTAAAACAAAGGCTGTGAAAAGAGACAAAGAAGGTCACTACATAATGATCAAAGGATCAATCCAAGAAGAAGATATAACAATTATAAATATATATGCACCCAACGCGGGAGCACCACAGTATGTAAGACAAATGCTAACAAGTATGAAAGGAGAAATTAACACTAACACAATAATAGTTGGAGATTTTAATACCCCACTCACACCTATGGATAGATCAACTAAACAGAAATTTAACAAGGAAACACAAACTGTAAACGATACAATAGAGCAGTTAGACCTAATTGATATCTATAGGACATTTCATCCCAAAACAATGAATTTCACCTTTTTCTAAAGTGCACATGGAACCTTCTCCAGGATAGATCACATCCTGGGCCATAAAGCTAGCCTTGGTAAATTCAAAAAAATAGAAATCATTCCAAGCATCTTTTCTGACCACAATGCAGTAAGATTAGATCTCAATTACAGGAGAAAAACTATTAAAAATTCCAACATATGGAGGCTAAACAACACGCTGCTGAATAACCAACAAATCACAGAAGAAATCAAAAAAGAAATAAAAATTTGCATAGAAACGGATGAAAATGAAAACACAACAACCCAAAACCTGTGGGACACGGTAAAAGCAGTCCTAAGGGGAAAGTTCATAGCAATATAGGCACACCTCAAGAAACAAGAAAAAAGTCAAATAAGTAACCTAACTCTACACCTAAAGCAACTAGAAAAGGAAGAAATGAAGAACCCCAGGGTTAGTAGAAGGAAAGAAATCTTAAAAATTAGAGCAGAAATAAATGCAAAAGAAACAAAAGAGACCATAGCAAAAATCAACAAAACCAAAAGCTGGTTCTTTGAAACGATAAATAAAATTGACAAACCATTAGCCAGACTCATCAAGAAACAAAGGGAGAAAAATCAAATCAATAAAATTAGAAATGAAAATGGAGAGATCACAACAGAAAACACAGAAATACAAAGGATCATAAGAGACTACTATCAACAATTATATGCCAATAAAATGGACAACGTGGAAGAAATGGACAAATTCTTAGAAAAGTACAACTTTCCAAAACTGGACCAGGGAAGAACTAGAAAATCTTAACAGACCCATCACAAGCACGGAAATTAAAACTGTAATCAAAAATCTTCCAGCCAACAAAAGCCCAGGTCCAGACGGCTTCACAGCTGAATTCTACGAAAAATTTAGAGAAGAGCTAACACCTATCCTGTCAAACTCTTCCAGAAAATTGCAGAGGAAGGTAAACTTCCAAACTCATTCTATGAGGCCACCATCAGCCTAATACCAAAACCTGCCAAAGATCCCACAAAAAAAGAAAACTACAGGCCAATATCACTGATGAACATAGATGCAAAAATCCTTAACAAAATTCTAGCAATCAGAATCCAACAACACATTAAAAAGATCATACACCATGACCAAGTGGGCTTTATCCCAGGGATGCAAGGATTCTTCAATATCCACAAATCAATCAATGTAATACACCACCTTAACAAATTGAAAAATAAAAACCATATGATTTTCTCAATAGATGCAGAGAAAGCCTTTGACAAAATTCAACATCCATTTATGATAAAAACTCTCCAGAAAGCAGGAATAGAAGGAACATACCTCAACATAATAAAAGCTATATATGACAAACCCACAGCAAACATTATCCTCAATGGTGAAAAATTGGAAGCATTTCCTCTAAAGTCAGGAACAAGACAAGGGTGCCCACTTTCACCATTACTATTCAACATAGCTTTGGAAGTTTTGGCCACAGCAATCAGAGCAGGAAAAGAAACAAAAGGAATCCAAATTGGAAAAGAAGAAGTAAAACTCTCACTGTTTGCAGATGACATGATCCTCTACATAGAAAACCCTCAAGACTCCACCAGAAAATTACTAGAACTAGTCAATGACTATAGTAAAGTTGCAGGATATAAAATCAACACACAGAAATCCCTTGAATTCCTATACACTAATAATGAGAAAACAGAAAGTGAAATTAAGGAAACAATTTCATTCACCATTGCAACGGAAAGAATAAAATACTTAGGAATACACCTACCTAAAGAAACTAAAGACCTATATATAGAAAACTATAAAACACTGGTGAAAGAAATCAAAGAGGACACTAATAGATGGAGAAATATACCATGTTCATGGATTGGAAGAATCAATATAGTGAAAATGAGTATACGACCCAAGGCAATTTATAGATTCAATGCAATCCCTATCAAGCTACCAAAAGTATTCTTCACAGAGCTAGAACAAATAATTTCACAATTTGTATGGAAATACAAAAAACCTCGAATAGCCAAAGCAAACTTGAGAAAGAAGAATGGAACTGGAGGAATCAACCTACCTGATTTCAGGCTCCACTACAAAGCCACAGTTATCAAGGCAGTATGGTACTGGCACAAAGACAGAAATATAGATTAGTGGAACAAAATAGAAAGCCCAGAGACAAATCCACACACATATGGACACCTTATCTTTGACAAAGGAGGCAAAAATATACAATGGATTAAAGACAATCTCTTTAACAAGTGGTGCTGAGAAATCTGGTCAACCACTTGTAAAAGAATGAAACTAGAACACTTTCTAACACAATACACAAAAATAAACTCAAAATGGATTAAAGATCTAAACGTAAGACCAGAAACTATAAAACTCCTAGAGGAGAACATAGGCAAAACACTCTCTGAAATACATCACAGCAGGATCCTCTATGACCCACCTCCCAGAATATTGGAAATAAAAACAAAAATAAACAAATGGGACCTAATTAACCTTAAAAGCTTCTGCACATCAAAGCAAACTATTAGCAAGGTGAAAAGACAGCCTTCGGAATGGGAGAAAATAATAGGAAATGAAGCAACTGACAAACAACTAATCTCAAAAATATACAAGCAACTCCTACAGCTCAACTCCAGAAAAATAAATGACCCAATCAAAAAATGGGCCAAAGAACTAAATAGACATTTCTCCAAAGAAGACATACAGATGGCTAACAAACACATGAAAAGATGCTCAAAATCACTCATTATCATAGAAATGCAAATCAAAACCACTATGAGGTACCATTTCACGCCAGTCAGAATGGCTGCAATCCAAAAGTCTACAAATAATAAATGCTGGAGAGGGTGTGGAGAAAAGGGAACCCTCTTACACTGTTGGTGGGAATGCAAACTAGTACAGCCACTATGGAGAACAGTGTGGAGATTCCTTAAACAACTGGAAATAGAACTGCCTTATGATCCAGCAATCCCACCGCTGGGCATACACACTGAGGAAACCAGAAGGGAAAGAGACACGTGTACCCCAATGTTCATCGCAGCACTGTTTCTAATAGCCAGGACATGGAAGCAACCTAGATGTCCATCAGCAGATGAATGGATAAGAAAGCTGTGGTACATATACACAATGGAGTATTACTCCGCCATTAAAAAGAATAGAATGAATCAGTTCTAATGAGGTGGATGAAACTGGAGCCTATTATACAGAGTGAAGTAAGCCAGAAAGAAAAACACCAATACAGTATACTAACACATATATATGGAATTTTGAAAGACGGTAACAATAACCCTGAGTACGAGACAGCAAAAGAGACACTGATGTATAGAAGAGTCTTATGGACTCTGTGGGAGAGGGAGAAGGTGGGAAGATTTGGGAGAATGGCATTGAAACATGTAAAATATCATGTATGAAAAGAGTTGCCAGTCCAGGTTTGATGCATGACACTGGATGCTTGGGGCTAGTGCACTGGGACGACCCAGAGGGATGCTATGGGGGGGAGGAGGGAGGAGGGTTCAGGATGGGGAGCACATGTATACCTGAGGCGGATTCATTTTGATATTTGGAAAAACTAATACAATTATGTAAAGTTTAAAAATAAAATAAAATTAAAAAAAAAAATCCACAGGAGGCTTGACTCCCTTTAGGCCACTCAGTGGTCTCCAAGAAATACCCGTCGGGACTCGAGAGCAGAGCAGAGTCCTTTCCTTCCTCTCGAGATGAGGCCTGACTCCTCGGGTGCGTCTAAAATGCAACCCCGAGATCTCTGTCGCCCCTGGAGAGGAACATTAGGTCCTGGACACAAGCTTAGATGAGGTCTCTTTTGCCCCGAAGTGACTAGAGAACAATCCCTAGCTCTCTCTCGCAACTCCAATGGAAGATTGGACTTCCCTGGGCCAACACAAGAGGAAGCCTGAATTCCCCATCGTAACTCGAGAATCCCGCCGAAACTCGAGAAAAACCACATGGTTACCCCGTCATCGCAAGATGAGGCCCTTGCCCGCTACAGCGTCTAAAGAGAAGTCCCACGTTTCTTCTTGAAGTGTTTTCACACTTCAAGTGTGAAAACTTGGCACCCTTGATGCGATTCCAAAAGGTCCCCGACACCCTGGTCTTTCTCGAGGGGAACACCGAGGTTCCTGGTACGACTTCATCTGAGTCACTTCTCCCCTCCTGATTGCGACTGGAGGGTCGACTCCCGTGCTTTGTCTGGAAGGGGTTCCCAACCTTCCCGGCGCACCTCAGGATGAGGCCGGTCTAACGAGAATATTTGAGACGTAGCTTCATGGGTGGTAACACATGCCGAAAGACCCTGATTCCCCGGTCCGCTCTTGATAAGAACCCGATGCCCGGACACCTCTTCAAAGGCAACCCTGTGGAAGAAGGCACAACACGAAGGGGCACTGACACCCTCGTGCATCGTCCGGAAAAACCCGCAGATTCCAAACACAGTTCGACAAGTTGCCTGGCACCGTGTGAATAACTCGAGAGGCAAGCGTAGTTCCATTCCTCCTTACAAGACGAGGCATGACTCTCCTGTCCCAACTCTGCAGGGACCCTGCGATCAGAGTCAGAAATGGAGACGAACCCTGAGGTTCCTGCCTCCACTCGAGATGAGGCCCTCTTCTATTGCACCAAACCCAGTGGAGTCCCGAGAGGGCCCTCCCAACTCCAGGGTATAGCTGACTTCTCAGAGGCACACTGAGAAGCTCCCTGAGGCCACCGGCACTAGTCGAGGGAACCCAGGGTTTACTGCCGTGACCCAAGAAACACCTTGAAAGTCCTTCTTTAACGGTTCTTGAGGCCCGATACACCTTCCATGACTCTAGAGCAATGACGCACTCCCCCTCGCAATGCGCATGGAGACCTGACTTCCCAAGCGCCACATGAGAGGCTCCCTGAGCTCCCCGTAGTACCTCATGAGAAACCCCACACTGGCGCTGCAGCTCGAGAAAACCCACGAGACGCCCCCTTCATCACGAGATGATGGCCTTCTTTTCCTGCATGGCCTGGAGAGCAATCACGAGTCCTCTCTCCAAACTCCACAGGAGGCTTGACTCCCTTTAGGCCACTCAGTGGGCTCCAAGAGATACCCGTCGCAACTCGAGAGGAGAGCGGAGTCCTTCACTTCCCCTCGAGACAAGGACTGACTCCCCGGGTGCATCAGGAAAGCAACCCCGAGATCCCTGTCCCCCCTGGAGACGAACATTATGTCCTGGACACAAGCCTAGTTAAGGTCTCTTTTGCCCTGCAGTGACTCAAGCGCAATCCCTAGCTCTCCCTCGCAACTCGAATGGAAGACTGGACTTCCCTGGGCCAACACAAGAGGAAGCCTGAATTTCCTGACCTAACTCGAGAATCCCGCCACAACTCGAGAAAAACGACGTGGTTAACCCGTCACCACAAGATGAGGCCCTTGCCAGCTACAGCGTCTCAAGAGAAATCTCACGTTCCGTCTTGAAGTTTGAAACGGCACTTAGCACCTTTGATGCGACCCCAGAAGTTCCCCGACATCCCAGTTTTACTCGAGGGGAACATCGAGGTTCCCGGCACCACTTCATCTGAGCCCCTTCTCCCCTCCTGATCGGGACAAGAGGGTCGATTCACTTGCTTTGTCTGAAAGGGTTACCGACCTTCCTGGTGCACCTCAGGTTGAGGTCCGTCTCAAGAAGAAATTCGAGACGTAGGCTTGTGGGTGGTGCCACATGCCGAAAGACACTGATTTCCTGGTCTGCTCTTGATAAGAACCTGAAGGCTGGATACCTCTTCGAAGGCAACCCTGTGTATGAAGGCAAAAAACAAAGGGGAACTGACACCCCCATGCATCGTCCGGATAAAACCGCAGGTTCCACACACAGCTCGACAAGTGGCCTGTTATCCGGTGAACAACTCGAGAGTCCAGCGGAGTTCCATTCCTCCACACAAGACGAGGCCTGACTCTCCTGTCCTAACTCTGTAGGGACTCTGTTTTCAGAGTCAGAAATGGAGAGCAACCCTGAGGTTCCTGCTTCAAATCGAGATGAGGCCCTCTTCTGACAAGGTCCAGCCTCGGCTGGTCCAGGGTTTTCGAAGGGGAGACAGAGTAGGCGACCTATTGATTTATTTATCAAAGATATAAAGAGTAATAGAATGAGGATATCTCAGTAGGAAAATTTAGTGGAGAAAAGAAGCTGAGTAGCTTGGTTTATGCGGAAAATCAGTATAACCCGTGACACCAGGTTAGCTCTGACCACGGAGGCCGCAGGCTCCCTCTCGAATAGCGAAAAGTGCCCCACCTTAGACACCTTCTCAAGTGGTCTTCGAAGCCCAGGCAAATAAATGGTCGCAGAGGATATCCGCGCTCCAGATGGACACTCATCTGAAAATTGAGGGGAAGAATGACATTAGGAGACTAAGCGTTGGCAATCAAGGCCAGTAGCTTTATTTTCAACAGGGGTTTTTTTACCCTAAGTTACACATAGAGGATAATGGGGATGCAAAGTCAGCAGCCTTTGATCCTTATCAAAAACCAGGGTTTCTTTCCTGCAAATGTATCGTATACAAATGGTTTAGGTGATTTACATCATCTTCTAGCCAGAAGACCTATTAACATTTTATGACTCTTGACAAAGACTTATCAACCGTAAGACTTATTTTCTCTAAGAGTAATTATTTTAAGGTTTGGCCCCATCTTTCGAAGATAAAATTGCCTTCCTATAGGGCAGATGTGTAATGGGTTTACAACAAAGGAAAGAATTTATTACCTTAAGGGTCTAAAGTTAGTAACACCAAGGCCACTACTTATTTTTTCTACATACCAACTATATTAATTAATACACATTCAAGGATACAATTCAGGGGATGTGGAAACTTGGCAACAAGCATTGGTTCATCAATGAAATCTTTTACTAGTTTTATTCTGACAGTTTCTAACTCTCTGAGAGGCTCTAAGCTATTTGAATATCTTAAGCTTCCCGTGCCTCTCGAGGCTCGGAGACTGTAAACAATTGTATGCCTTGCTGTAGGAGACCGGGTAAACTTGTCAGGCGAGTTAGAGAGCCATCTGACGTGTTTGGATTTAAACACTCCTAATTGCCCAGGAACTTTATTAATTGGAGCTGTAAGTTAGCTTTTTGACAGAAAGAGTGAGATGGTGGTGGGGGGCAGCCCCCAGTAAAGTCAGAGGTGAGAGCACAAGCAATAAAGTAGGCAGACTCTGGTTTTGGGGGGTAGATGCTCAAGAATATCCGGGAGGACTCCCGAGGCTCGATCCCGCCTTTGTGTATGCCCAGCCTCCTTCCTCATGACCTTTGTCACGAGTGGAATGTCTCTCGCCGGCTCCCGGCATCTCCCCGTTTTTTATTTCTTAAAACAGCCAGATGTAGCTCAGTCGCGAGCCTTTGAATACTCTGCTGAAGAATCCTGACAATACAAGGAAGAATGATTATGAGAAGCAGAATTAAAGCAGCCACCGCAGCATAGCTAATGACATTAGACAGAATATTCTTTCCTGAGATGTAGTTAGGGAAAGTATGGAAGAAATCATTTGCTGTTCCAGCAGCAGTAAAATCTAATCGGGAGTGCTCCATGGTTGCTATTTGATAGTGAAGTTTCCCTACGTCTCAACCAATGTCAGAGCTTTTCCAGATACCTGAAATATGGTTTTTAATCTTTTCCCATTCAAAATCTGTCTCATTTACTTTCAGGGGTGTTACACATATCCACCGATAGTCAGCATGACAAGACAATGCCATTTTCACCTTTAAAGCCTGCAATTCAGTCCCAATATGTATTACTGCTTCCTCTAGGGCATCTACCCTCATTTCTAATTTTCTCTCTATAGCTTTCTGTGTTGCCAATGTTAAAGAAACATTTTTGGACATAGAATCAACATATTGAGCAGTATGTACTTGTTGAGTCAATGATATTGCTGCCACAGTAACAGAAGTGATTGCACTTATCAAAGCTGCTGTTCCCAAGATAAGTAAGCCCACAAACCGTCGTGTTTGCATTAAATCCTGTAGTTGTTGTAATACAGCAAGACCATAATTCAATAAGTGGTTACATCATAAGATAAGGTGGATGTTGTAGCATTACAAAGGAGCAAACATTATATTGAGGGTTTAAACAAGATGAACCAGGGAGCAGCTGTAGGCGTCGGCCCAGGGGAGCAGTGTCCCCAGCATCAGGAGGCAGAACGCGAGCGGCAGGCTGTGGGCCAAGGCGCCTATGGTGGGCGGAGGGGCAGGGTTCGTGGTTTAGGGCTAGCCGCCACCGCTTGGGCTCAAGGCGGTCCCCTTTTGCCAGTGGGGCCACGCTGGTCTGGATGGCACTCCGCAGGTGCGCTTTCCTCTCTGGCCCTCACTCGCTGCACAGACTTCTTTGCTCTAGGTCACGGGGTGCAGCGAGGAGGGTGCGAGGCGCTGCTGGTGGCATGGAGGCGAGAGCTGGCTGGGGGAGGGGGAGCAAGTTAGTGCGCACGCCGCGAACCTGGTCTTTGGGGAATGTGACATGACGAATTTGTCTGAGATCCAAACCGGAGAATCTGCATTCTGTAGAAATATACAAGCATACCCTCTCCCACAAGCTAGCAACACATCTGGCTTTTTCACTCTCCCGTAAGGAGGCCTTTTTACTTGACCAGGGGCCGAGTCGTAGCCTGTAATTCAGGCATCTAGTGTCTCATCATTGTAGTCTGCCCCTGTGTGTTTACGTTTAAGTGATTAATTACAATTGGAACATAACTTCACTATTTGTCTAGCTGTTTCCCTATGGATATGTTAATTTAGGTCTAATGTTTAGTTTAGGTCTCTGTATAAATTTAAGTAATAAATGTATAACCTCCTTATCTCATTTTGGTATACAGGTATACAGATATACCTAAATGCAAAATGCATTTATATATGTATTTATATATGGCAACAAGTATAAAGTTATTGACATATAATATATATAAATCAATATACTTGAATTAATCTTTATAATCAATATATTAATTAATATATATTACAACAATACAACACATACACAGCTAATACCAACCAACACAAACCAATATACTGTAATAATACATGTCACACATTTATAATTATACAGTATATAGAACATATATCATCACAGCACATCAATCCATACCAATTAATATCAGCCACACACACATTATATTACTGCCATATATATTTAATTATACAGTATATATATATGTGTGTATATAGTATACATATTAATTTATATACAAATTAATTAAGTGTAGATCTATAAATAGAATTAGGTATACCTTTATTATATTTTATTTATACCCATACCTAATTAGGCAAACTGTAATTAGGCAAATACATTTATATTATGTATTTATAACAATATATAAAGTATTGTTAAATGTACCACCTGTACAGCATCTCCACCCCACATACCACTTTCTCTAATCCCACGAACTCATTTTCAGTATTATGTGTTGGCCAGGAGCTGGGCCAGTCTTTCCCAGCAATGTTAAGAGACGTCTGTTCCTGTGTCTAATAGCCCTGGCGTTTTATTCTCTTGAATTAAAAGATCTTTTAAAGGCCTTGGAACTGTAATTTCCTGCACCCAAAAGGCTAGATCACTAGATCCAAATGTTTTGTGGCTCTTAGCTTGAGAAGTCAAGTTTTTCCTTGTCTGATAGTAAGGTAAAAGTAAAAGCTGTGTTACTCTTTGACCTTTATTAATTTGTACAGTTTTGATAGGCAGTGAGATCAAGACTTTAATTTCTCAATATCATCAGAATCTACTACACCATGCACCAGCGAAATTTCTTTTCTTTCTTTTTTTTTTTTTTTTTGTTTAATTTTTTTTTTTAAAGAAAGCGAGCTACGCCCCAGGACAAATCTTACAATGTCCTCAGATAGGGGGCCAGCCACTCCGGTTGGAATTGGAGTAAGCGGCACATCAGGGGTTAATATTGTTATTAAATCTCCTTGCCTTTTCGCTTTTCTCCTAGCCTGGGTGAGACCCCCCTGAGGGAGTTTTCTCCAAGGAGCACGCTCTGAATATTGTGTACTAAAAGCTCCTTTGTTTAAAAAACTTTTTATCTTCCTCAGTCTTAGGCAACACTTTGGGAGGCTTTGGGGGCAAAGTGGGGAACTCCTGGGTCCTGGGAGGCACAATCGAAGGCGGTGGCGGTCGCCTTAAATCACAAAGTGGTGGATAAGTTTTTTAAAGGTTTGCACAGAGGGGGAGGGAGCTCGCCAGGGCTCTCGGCCGCAGCGTCCTGTAAGCCCTCTCCTTCCTCGGGAGGTAGACCACTTTCTCCCTCCTTTTTTTTTTTTTTTTCAATGGCAGAAAATATGATCTGTGCAGTAAATGGAGACTCACCACCATCCACCTCTATAGCCTCCCCCATAGGCTATTTAACAGCCTCGTGACGGAGGTCCAGGACATTTCTAATCATATTCAACAGTCAATAAATATTTGTCTATTCTTTGATGCAGAGAAATCCATTTTTAATTTTTTTTTTTAATTTTAGAGAATATTTTTATTTATTTTGTAACCTCTTTACCCTGGCTAAACTGCAGAGGGGACTAGAAAAGAAGCCTCAAGGTGAGGATCAAGTTCATCCTTGGGACTAGAGAAAATCCTTCTCCGGGAAACTCCTAGCAGTGGCCCTTTACCCTGACATGGAGGAGGAGGCATAGGGGGATGGGAGTGTCCCGAAGTTTTCCTCTTCTGTTCCGGAGATCCTTTAACTGTTTGGTAACTAAATCTTACGAACTGTCTGATCGGGGATGTTTCCCTCAACCTCCTAGGAGCGGATGGTCTGATTAGGGATGTTTTCTTAAACTTTTAGGAGCATCTTTAGCTAAAAAAAAACCAATCCTCATCAGAATGGCATCGAGCTGCTCTTTCCTCTAAACCTTTTTCAAATTGAGGGGAGAGCTGATCTTTCTTTTCATCCCTATCTTTTACATGCTCATTGGCAGTCATAGCGGCTAGCCATTCATTTAGCTGTCGATAGCTAGGTATAGCCTCTTCATTTTCACTTTTCTTTATAACAGGTACCTTTTCAGATTTGCTTTTTTGTTTACCAGGTAGTTTTCCAACTTTACTTTCCTCTTTAACAGGTACCTTTTCAAATTCATGAGCTGGATCTAAAACATCTCTAGTCATATTCCACAGAGGAAAGGTGTAAGTAGGGATTTTTTCCAAACCTTGCTGAGCACAATAAGCTCTTAGCTGTCTTCCTAGTTTTTTCAAGATACCTAGGTTAACAGTGCCTTGTTGTAGAAACCAAGGGCAGTGGTCTTGTACAAATGTAAAAAATGATTGAATGGAAGATGTTTTAACCTTGATTCTTCTTTTACTTAATAACTGTAAAATTACTCCTATAAAGAGCTGTCTTTCATTTGATTCAGTGTTGCCCATGTCAGAAAATTAAGGATAGTAAAAGATTTTGCTTTTAGCTATCTAAAGATTAGGCCTTTTTTGTCAGCCTTTTTAGAAACCGTTTTTTCTCTCTAACTCTTCAACACTTCCCACTCCTCTCGCCCTGTCTATTCTACAGGGGGATCTGCAGCCCCCTAAGTGGGATCCTATCTGTCCCAAAAACTGAACACTGGGGGAATGGGGTTGGGGATTTACCTTCGAAATGCCTGTCTCGGGCGCCACCTGCAGAGGTCCAGCCCCAGCTGATCCAGGGTATTCGAAGGGAAGATGGAGTAGGCGACCTATTTATTTATTTATTTATTCATCAAAGATATAAAGAGTAATAGAATGAGGATAGCTCAGTAGGAAAATTCAGTGGAGAAAAGCAGCTGAGTAGCTTGGTTTACGCGGAAAATCAATATAACCCGTGACACCAGGTTAGCTCTGGCCACGGAGGCTGCAAGTGCCCTCTAGAATAGAGGAAGGTGCCCCACCTTAGACACCTTATCGAGTGGGTCTTCGAAGCCCAGGCAAATAAATGGTCGCAGAGGATATCCGCGCTCCAGATGGACACTCATCTGAAAATTGAGGGGAAGAATGACATGGGGAGACCAAGCGTTGGCGAGCAAGGCCCGTAGCTTTATTTTCAACACAGGTTTTAATACCCTAAGTTACACATAGAGGATAATAGGGGATGCAAAGTCAGCAGTCTTTAATCCTTATCAAAAACCAGGGTTTCTTTTCTGCAGATTTATCGTATAAAAATGGTTTAGATGATTTACATCATCTTCTGGCCAGAAGACCTATTAACATTTTATGACTCTTGACAAAGACTTATCAACCATAAGAGTTATTTTCTCTAAGAGTAATTGTTTAAGGTTTGGCGCCATCTTTCGAAGATAAAATTGCATTCCTATAGGGAGGATGTGTAATGGGTTTACAACAAAGGAAAGAATTTATTACCTTAAGGGTCTAAAGTTACCAACATCAAGGCCACTACTTATTTTTTCTACATACCAACTATATTAATTAACACACATTCAAGGATACAATTCAGGGGATGCGGAAACTTGGCAAAAAGCATTGGTTCATCAATGAAATCTTTTACTAGTTTTATTCTGACAGTTTCTAACTCTCTGAGAGGCTCTAAGCTATTTGAATATCTTAAACTTCCCGTGCGTCTCGAGGCTGGGAGACTGTACACAATCATATGCATAGCTGTAGGAGACCGGGTAAACTTGTCAGGCGAGTTAGAAAACCATCTGAGGGGTTTGGATTTAAACACTACTAATTGCCCAGGAACATTATTAGTTGGAGCTGTAAGTTAGCTCTTTGACAGAGAGAGTGAGATGGTGGTGGGGGACATCCCCAGTAATGTCAGAGGTGAGAGAACAAAGCAATAAAGAAGGCAGACTTTGGTTTTGGGGGGTAGATGCTGAAGAATATACGGGGGAACTCCCGGAGGCTCGATCCCGCCTTTGCGTATGCCGAGACTCTTTCCTCATGACATTTGTCACGAGTGGAATGTCTCTCGCTGGCTCCCGGCAATCTTCCATTGCACCAAACGCAGTGGAGTCCCGAGAGGCCCCTCCCAACGCCACAGTATCAGTGTCTTCTCAGAGGCACCCTGAGCAACTCCCTGAGGTCACCGGCACAAGTCGAGGGAACACAGGGTATCCTGCCGCAACCCGAGAAAGACCTCAAGAGTCCGTCTTCAACGCGTCTTGAGGCCGGATTCCCCTACCATGACTCGAGAGCAATGACACGCTCCCCCTCGCCATGCGCATGGACACCTGACTTCCCTGGCGCCACATGAGAGGCTCCCTGAGCTCCCCGTCATACCTCGTGAGAAACCCCACACTGGCGCCGCAGCTCGGGAAAACCCATGAGACGCCACCGTCATCGCGAGATTGGGGACTTCTTTTCCTGCCTGACCTGGAGAGCAATCCCTGGTCCTTTCTCCAAACTTCACAGGAGGCTTTACTCCCTTTAGGTCACTCAATGGGCTCCAAGAGATACCTGTCGCGACTTGAGAGGAGAGCAGAGTACTTTGTTTCCCCTCGAGACGAGGCCTTACCTCGGG
Organism: Bubalus kerabau; assembly: GCF_029407905.1. Classification (NCBI taxonomy): domain Eukaryota; kingdom Metazoa; phylum Chordata; class Mammalia; order Artiodactyla; family Bovidae; genus Bubalus; species Bubalus kerabau. The sequence continues at coordinate 3,504,058 of NW_026577886.1, read as the reverse complement.
TGAGTCTGGAATGCAACCCCGAGATCCCTGTTGCCCCTGGAGAGGAACATTATGTCCTGGACAAAAGCCTAGATGAGGTCTATTTTGCCCTACAGTGACTCGAGAGCAACACCCATCTCTCCCTCGCAATTCGAATGGAAGATTGGTCTTCACTGGGCCAACACAAGAGGAAGTCCGAATTTCCCGTTGTAACTCGAGAATCCCGCCGCAACTCTTAAAAACCACGTGGTTCCCCATTCATCGCAATATGAGGCCTTTGCCCGCTACAGAGTCTCAAGAGAAGTCCCATGTTTCGTCATAAAGTTCGAAATGCTACTTGGCACCCTTGATGCGTCCCCAAAAGTTCCCCAATATACCGGTCTCACTCCAAGGGAACACCGAAGTTCCTGGCACCACTTCATTTGAGCCCCTTCTCCCCTCCTGATCACGGCAGGAAGGTCGATTCCCCTGCTTTGTCTAGAAGGGGTTCCCAACCTTCATGGCGCACCTCAGGATGAGGCCAGTCTCACGAAGAAATTCGAGACGTAGCCTCGTGTTGGTGCCACGTGCCGAAAGACCCCGATTTCTCGGTCTTGCTCTTGATAAGAACCCGATGCCCGGACACCTCTTCTAAGGCAACCCTGTGGATGAAGGCACTACACGAGGGGGCACTGGCAACCCTGTTCATCGTCCGGAAAATCCCGCAGGATGCACATACAGCTCCACAACTGGCCTGTCACCCCTTAAACAACGAGAGAGGCAAGCGGAGTTCCCTTCCTCAGACAAGACGAGGCCTGAGTATCCAATCCCAACTCTGCAGGCACGCTTCGATCTGAGTCAGAAATGGAGAGGAAACCTGAGGTTCCTGCCTCAACCCGAGATGAGGCCCTCTTCCATTAAAACAAACCCAGTGGAGTCCCGAGAGGCCCCTCCCATCTCCACAGTATCCCTGACTTCTCCTAGGCATTCTGAGAAGCTCCTTGAGGCCACCGGCAAAAGTCGAGGGAAATAAGGGTTTCCTGCCACAACCGAAGAAAGACCTCAAGAGTCCTTCTTCAATGCGTCTTGAGGTCAGATTCCCCTACCATGGCTCGAGAGCAATAACGCGCTCCCCCTCGCCATGCACATGGAGACCTGACTTCCCTGGCGCCACACGAGAGGCTCCCTGAGCTCCCTGTCGTACCTCGTGTGAAACCCCACACTGGCGCCGCAGCTCGAGAAAACCCACAAGACCCCTCCGTCATCGCGAGATGAGGGCCATCTTTTCCTGCATGGCCTTGAGAGCAGTCCCAAGTCCGCTCTCCAAACTTCACAGGAGGCTTGACTCCTTTTAGGCCACAAAGTGGGTTCCAAGAGGTGCCCGTCGCAACTCGAAAGGAGAGCGGAGTCCTTTGCTTCCCTTCGACACGAGGCCTGACTCCCTGGGTGAGTCTGGAATGCAAACCTGAGATCCCTGTGTCCCTTGGAGAGGAACATTAGGTCCTGGACACAAGCCTAGATGAGGTCTCCTTTGCCCTGCAGGGACTCGAGCGCAACCCCCAGCTCTCCCTCACAACTCGAATGGATGATTGGACTTCCCTGGCCCAACACAAGAGGAAGCCTGACATCCCCGTTGTAACTCGAGAATCCCGCCGCAACTCGAGAAAAACCACGTGGCTCCCCCGTCATCGCAAGATGAGGCCCTTGGCCGCTACAGCATATCAAGAGAAGTCCCACGTTCCATCCTGAAGTACAAAACGGTACTTGGCACCCTTGATGCGACCCCCAAAGTTCCCTGACATACCAGTCTCACTCGAGGGAAACACCAAAGTTCACGGCACCACTTCCTGTGAGCCCCTTTACCCCTCCTGATCGCGACAGGAGGGTCAATTCCCATGCTTTGTCTGCAAGGGGTTCCCGACGTTCCCCGCGAACCTCCGGATGAGGCCGGTCTCATGAGGAAATTCGAAAAGTAGCCTCATGGTTGGTGCCACATGCTGAAAGGTCCCGAATTCCCAGTCCACTCTAGATAAGAACCTGACGCCCGGACATCTCTTCGAAGGCAACCCTGTGGATGAAGGCACAACATGAAGGGACACTGACATCCCCATGCATCGTCTGGAAAAACCCGCAGATTCCACTCACAGCTCCAAATGTGGACTGTCACCTCGTGAACAACTCGAGAGGCAAGTGAAGTTGCATTCCTTCACACAAGACGAGGCCTTACTCTCCTGTCCCAACTCTTCAGGGACCCTGCGATCGGAGTCAGAAATGGAGAGGAACCCTGAGGTTCCTGCCTCAACTAGAGAAGAGGCCCTCTTCCATTGAACCAAACTCAGTGGTGTCCCAAGAGGCCCTTCCCAACACCACAGTATCCCTGAATTCTCAGAGGCTCCCTGAGAAGCTACCTGAGGTCACTGGCACAAGTCGAGGGAACCCAGAGTTTCCTGAAGTAACCCGAGAAAGACTTGGAGAGTCCTTTTTCAACGTCTCTTGATGCCCGATTCCCCTACCATGACTCCAGAGCAAGGACGCGCTCCCCTCGCCACAAGCAGGAAAACTGACTTCCCTAGTACCACACAAGAGGCTCCCTGAGTACCCCATCGTACCTCGTGAGAAAACCCACAGTGGCGCCGCAGTTCGAGAAAAACCACAAGATGCCCCCGTCAAGGAGAGATGGGGGCCTTCTTTTCCTGCCTGACCTGGAGAGCAATCCCTGGTCCTCTCTCCAAACTTCACAGGAGGATTGACTCCCTTTAGGCCACTCAGTTGGGTCCAAGAAATACCCGGTGCGACTCGAGAGGAGAGCGGAGTCCTTTGCTTCCCTCGAGACGAGGCCTGACTCCCCGGGTGAGTTTGGAATGCAACCCCGAGATCCCTGTCGCCCCTGGAGTGGAACATTATGTCCTAGACACAAGCCTAGATGAGGTCTATTTTGCCCTACAGTGATCGAGAGCAACCTCCATCTCTCCCTCACAATTTGAATGGAAGATTGGTCTTCCCAAGGTCAAAACAAGAGGAAGTCTGAATTTCCCATCGTAATTCGAGAATTCAGCCTCAAGTCTTAAAAACCATGTGGTCCCCCCTCATCGCAATATGAGGCCCTTGCCAGCTAGAGTCTCAAGAGAAGTCCCACGTTCCATCTTAAAGTTCGAAATGCTACTTGGCACCCTTGATGCGACCCCAAAGTTCCCCAACATACAGGTCTCAATCCAGGGGAAAACCGAAGTTCCTGGCGTCTCCAGGGAAGTCCCATGTTCCGTCCTTACGTGCTAAACGGTACTTGACAACCTTGATGCGACCGCAAAAGTTCCCCGACACGCTGGGTTCCCTCGAGGGGAACACCGAGGGTCCCGGCACCACTTCATCTGAGCCCCTTCTCCCCTCCTGATCGCGACAGGAGAGTCAATTCCCCTGCTTTCTCTGGAAGGGGTTCCCGGCCTTCCTGGCGCACCTCAGGATGAGGCCGGTCTCAGGAGGAAATTCGACACTAGCCACGTGTGAGGTGCCACGTGCCAAACGACCCTGATCTTCCGGTCCGCTCTTGATAAGAACCCGATGCCCGGACACCTCTTCGAAGGCAACCCTGTGGATGAAGGCAGAACACGAAGGGGCACTGACACCCCCGTGCATCATCTGGAAAAACCCGCAGGGTCTACACACAGCTCGACAAGGGGCCTGAGACTCCGGAACAACTCGAGAGGCAACCAGAATTCTATTCCTCAGACAAGACGAGGCATGACTCTCCTGTCCCAACACTGCAGGGACCGTGCAGTCGGAGTCAGAATCGGAGAGGAAGCCTGAGGTGCCTGCCTCCCCTTGAGATGAGGCCCTCTTCCATTGCGCTGAACCCAGCAGAGTCCCGAGAGGCCCTGCCAACTCCACAGCATCACTCACCTCTCAGAGGCACCCTGGGAAGTTCCCTAAGGTCCCCTGCAGAAGTCGAGGGAAACGAGGGTTTCCCGCCGCAACCCGAGAAAGAACTCGAGAGTCCTTCTTCAACGTGTCTTGAGGCCCTAGTCGCTTCCCATGACTCGAGAGTGATGACCAGCTCCCCCTCGTCATGCGCATGGAGACCTGACTTCCCTGGCGCCGCACGAGAGGCTCCCTGAGGTCCTCGTCGTGCCTCGTGAGAAAACCCCCACGGGCGCCGCAGCCTGAGGAAACCCATGAGACCCCCCGTCATCGCGAGATGAGGGCCTTCTTTTCCTGCCTGGCCTGGAGAGCAATCCTGAGTCCTCTCTCCAAACGGAAGAGGAGGCTTGACACCCTTGAGTGCACTCAGTGGGCTCCAAGAGATCCGTGTCTCAACTTGAGAGGAAAGCAGAGTCCTTTGCTTCCCCTCCAGGCGAGGCCTGACTCCCCGGGGGAGTCTGGAATGGAAACCCGAGATCCCTGTCTTCCCTTGAGAGGAATATTAGGTCCTGGACACACGCCTCGATGAGGTCTCTTTGGCCCTGTAGTGACTCGAGCAGAACCCTCAGCTTTCCATCGCAACTCGAATTGAAGATTGCGCTTCCCAGGGCCAACCCAAAAGGAAGCCTGAAATCCCCGTCGTTTTCGAGAATCCCGACGCAACTCGAGAAAAACGACGTGGTTCCAACGTCTTCACAGGATGAGGCCCTTGCCCGCTACAGCGTCTCCAGGGAAGTCCCATGTTCCGCCCTGAAGTGCGAAACGGCACCTGACACCCTTCATGCGACCCCCAAAAGTTCCCCGACACGCCGGGTTCCCTCGAGGGGAACACCGAGGGTCCCGGCACCACTTCATCTGAGCCCCATCTCTCCGCCTGATCGCGACAGGAGAGTCGATTCCCCTGCTTTGTGTGGAAGGTGCTCCCGGCCTTCCCGGCGCACCTCAGGATGATGCTGGTCTCACGAGGAAGTTCGAGATGAGCCACGTGTGTTGTGCCACATGCCGAACGACCCCGATTTCCCGGTCCGCTCTTGAAATGAACCCAATGCCCGGACACCTCTTTGAAGGCAACCCTGTGGGGGAAGGCACAAAACGAAGGGGCACTGACACCCCCATGCATCTTCTGGAAACACCCGCAGGTTCCACACACAGCTCGACAAGGGGCCTGAGACCCCCTGAACGACTCGAGAGGCAAGCAGAGTTCCATTACTCAGACAAGACGAGGCCTGACTCTCCTGTCCCAACTCTGCAGGGACCCTGCGGTCGGAGTCAGAAATTTAGAGGAAGCCTGAGGTTCCTGCCTCCAATCGAGATGAGGCCCTCTTTCATTTCGTCAAACCTAGCGGAGTCCCGAGAGGCCCCTCCAGCTCCTCAGTATCCCTCACCACTCAGAGGCACCTGGAAAGTTCCCTAAGGTCCCTGGTAGAGGTCGAGGGAAACGAGTGTTTCCCGCCCCAACCCAAGAAAAACCTGGAGAGTCCTTCTTAAATGCGTCTTGAGGCCCTAGTCCCTCCCATGACTCGAGAGCAATGACGCGATCTGCCTGGCCACACGCATGGAGGCCTGACTTCTCTGGCGCCGCACGAGAGGCTCCCTGAGCTCCCCATCATATATCGTGAGAAACCCCACACTGGCGCCGCAGCTCGAGAAAACCCATGAGACGCCCCCGTCATCACGAGAGGAGGGCCATCTTTAACTGCATGGTATGCAGATCAAGCGTGAACCTTCTGTCCAAGCTACACAGGACGCTTGAATCCCTTTAGGCCACTCATATGGCTCCAAGAGTTACGCGTCGGGACTCGAGAGGATAGTGGAGTCCTTTGCTTCCACTCGAGACGAGGCATAACCCACCGGGTGAGACTGGAATGCGACCCCGATATCCCTGTCGCCCCTGGAGAGGAACATTACGTCCTGGACCCAAGCCTAGATGAGGACTCTTTGCCCTGAAGTGACTCGAGAGCAACCCCCAGCTCTCTCTGACAAGTTGAATGGAAGATTGGACTTCCTGGGCCAACACAAGAGGAAGCCTGAATTCCCCGTTGTAACTCGAGAATCCCGCCTCAACTCGAGAAAAACCACGTGTTTCCCTCGTCATCGCAATATGAGGCCCTTGCCCGCTACAGCATCTCCAGAGAATTCCCACGTTCCGTCTTGAAGTGCAAAACTGTACTTGGCACCCTTGATGCGACCTCAAAAGTGCAGTGACATACCGGTCTCACACGAGGGGACCACCGAGGTTCCCGACACCACTTCATCTGAGACCCTTCTCCCCTTCTGATCGCGACCGGTGGGTCGATTCCCCTGCTTTGTCTGCAAGGGGTTCCCAACCTTACCGGCGCACCTCAGGATGAGGCCGGTCTCCCGAGAAAATTCGAGACATAGCCTCGTGGGTGGTACCACATGCTGAAAGACCCCAATTTTCCGGTACGCTCTTGAAAAGAACCCGATGCCCAGACACCTCTTTGAAGGCAACCCTTTGGATGAAGGCACAACACGAAGGGGCACTGACACCCCCGTGCATCGTCCGGAAAAACCCGCAGGTTCCAAACACAGCTCAACAAGTGGCCTGTAACTCCGTGAACAACTCGAAAGGCAAGCGGAGATCCATTCCTCCACAGAAGACGAGACGTGACTCTCTTGTCCATACTCTGCAGGTACCCTGCGACCCGAGTCAGATATGGAGAGGACCCCTGAGGTTCCTGCCTCCATTCGAGATGAGGCCCTCTTCGATTGCACCAAACCCAGTTGAGTAACGAAAGGCCCCTTCCAAATCCAGTGTCCCTGACTTCTCAGAGGCACCCTGAGAAGTTGCCTGAGGTCACCGACACAAGTCGAGGGAACCCAGGGTTCCCTGCCGCAACCCGAGAAAGACCTCGAGAGTCCTTCTTCAATGCGTCTTGAGGCCCGATTCGCCTACTATGACTGGAGAGCAATCACGCACTCCCCTTCACCACACGCACGGAGACCTGACGTCCCTAGCACCACAAGAGAGGCTCTCTGAGCTCCCCGTCGTACCTCATGAGAAATCTGATACTGGCGCCACAGCTGGAGAAAACCCACGAGACGCCCCCGTCATCGCGAGATGAGGGCCTTTTTTCCTGCATGGTCAGGAAAACAATCCCTAGTCATCTCTCCAAACTCCATAGGAGGCTTCACTCCCTTTACGCCACGCAGTGGGCTCCAAGAGATACCCGTCGCGACTCGACAGGAGAGTGGAGTCCTTTTTTTCCCCTCAAGACGAGGCCTGACTCTCCGGGTGAGTCGAGAATGCAACCCTGAGATCCCTGTCGGCCCAGTAGTGGAACACTAGGTCCTGGACACAAGCGTAGATGAGGTCTATTTTGCCCTGCAGTGACTGGAGAGCAATCCCCAGTTGTAACTTGCAACTCGAATGGAATACTGGATTTTCCTGGTGCCACACAAGAGGCTCCCTGAGATCCCCGTGGTACTTCATGAGACACCCCACACTGGCGCCGCAGCTCGAGAAAACCCACGAGATGCCACCGTCATCTCGAGATGAGGGCCTTCTTTTCCTGCATGGCCTGGAGTCCAATCCCGAGTCCTCTCTCCAAACTCCACAGGAGGCTTGACTCCCTTTAGTACACACATTGGGCTCCAAGAGATACCCATCGCGACTCGAGACGAGAGCGGAATTCTTTGCTTACCCTCGAGCTGAGAACTGACTCCCCGGATGAATCTGGAATGCAAACCCGAGATCCCTGTCGCCCCTGGAGAGCAACATTAGATCCTGGACACAAGCCTAGATTAGGTCTCTTTTGCCCTGCAGTGACTCTAGCGCAATCCCCAGCTCCCCCTCGCAAACCGAATGGAAGATTGGATTTCAAGGCCAACAAGAGGAAGCCTAAATTCCCGCTCATGACTCGAGAATCCCGCCGCATCTTGAGCAAAACCACGTGGTTCTCCCGTCATCGCAAGATGAGGCCCTTGCCCGCTACAGCGTTTCAAAAGATGTCCCAGGTTCCATCTTGAAATGCGAAACGGTACTTGGCACCCTTGATGCGACACCAAAAGTCCCCCAACATGCCGGTCTCACTCAAGGGGAACACCAAGGTTCCTGGCACCACTTCATTTAAGCCCCTTCCCCCTCCTGATCGTGACCGGTGGGTCGATTCCCCTGCTTTGTCTGCAAGGGGGCCCGACCTTCCCTGCACAACTCAGGATGAGGCCGGTCTCATGGGGAAATTCGATACGTAGCTTTGTGGGTGGTGCCGCTTGCTGAAAGACTCCAATTTCCCGGTCCGCTCTTGATAAGAATCCGATGCTCGGACACCTCTTGGAAGGCAGCCTTGAGTATGAAGGTACAACACGAAGGGGCACTAACACACCTGTGCATCATTCGGAAAAACGGGCAGGTTACACACACAGCTCGACAAGTGGCCTGTCACCTCGAGAACAACTCGAGAGGCAAGAGGAGTCCCATCCTCCAGAAAAGACGAGGCCTGACTCTCCTGTACCAACATGCAGGGACCTTGCGATCTGAGTCAGAAATGGAGAGGAACACTGAGGTTCCTGCTTCAACTCGAGATGAGTCCCTCTTACATTCCACCAAATGCAGAGGAGTCTCGAGAGGCCCCTCCAAACTGCACAGTATCCCTGACTTCTCAGAGGCACTCTGAGAAGCTCCCTGAGGTCGCAGGCACAAGTCAAGGGAACCCTGGGTTTTATGCAGTGACCCGAGAAAGACCTCGAGAGTCCTTCTTCAACCCGTCTTGAGGCCCGATTACCCTACCATGACTCGAGAGCAATGACGAGCTCCCCCTAGCCATCTCATGGGGACCTGACTTCCCTGGCGCCACACGAGAGGCTCCCTGAGCTCCCTCTCGTACCTCGTCAGAAACCCGGCACTAGCGGGGCAGTCTAGAAAACCCACGAGACGCCGCCGTCATCGCGAGATGAGGGCCTTCTTTTCCTGCATGGCCTGGAGAGGAATCCCGAGTCCTCTATCCAAACAGCACAGGAGGCTTGACTCCCTTTAGGGCACACAGTGGGCTCAAAGAGATACCCATCGCGACCCAAAAGGACAGCAGAGTCCTTTGCTTCCCCTCGAGACGAGGCCTGACTCCAAGGTGAGTCTGGAATGCAACCCTGAGATTTCTGTCGAGTCTTGACATGAACATTAGGTCCTGCACACAAGCCTTGGTGGTGTCTCTTTTGCCTTCAGTGACTAGAGCGCACCTCCAGCTCTTCCTCGAATCTCGAATGGAAGATAAGACTTTTGTGGGCCAACACAAGAGGAAGCATGAATTCCCTGTGGTAACTCAAATATCCCACCGCAACTCGAGAAAAACCAAGTGGTTCCGCAGTCATTCCAAGATGAGGCCCTTGCCCGCTGGAGCACCCAAAGAGAAGCCCAACGTTCCATTTTGAAGAGCGAAACGGTACTTGGAACGCTTTATGCGACCTCAAAAGTTACCCGACATACCTGTCTCACTTGAGGGAAACACCGAGGTTCCCAGCAGCACTTCATCTGAGGCACTTCTCCCCTAATGATCACCACAGGAGGGTCGATTCCTCTGCTTTGTCTGGAAGAGTTCATGACCTTCGCGGCACACCTCAGGATGAGGCCGGTTTCATGAGGAAATTCGAGACAACCCACGTGGGTGCTGCCAAATGCTGAATGACCCCGATTTCCCAGTCCGCTCTTGATAAGAACCCGATGCCCGGACACCTCTTCGAAGGCAACCCTGTGGATGAAGGCACAAATTGAAGGGTCACTGACACCCCCGTGCATCGTCTGGAAAAACCTGCAGATTCCACACACAGTTTGACAAGGGGCCTGAAACGCCATGAACAACTCGAGAGGCAAGCGGAGTTCCATTCCTCAGAAAAGACGTAGCCTGACTCTCCTGTCCCAACTCTGCAGGGACCCTGATGTCGGAGTCTGAAACAGAGAGGAAGTCTGAGGTTCCTGCCTCCCCTCGAGATGAGGCCCTCTTCCATTGCGACAAACCCAGCGGAGTCCCGAGAGGCCCCGCCAACTCCACAGTATCCATCCACTCTCAGAGACACCCTGGGAAGTTCCCTAATGTCCCCGGCAGAAGTTGAGGGAAACGACTTTTCCCGCCACAACCCGAGAAAGACCTCGAGAGTCCCTCTTCAACGCGTCTCGAGGCCCTAGTCCCCTCCCGTGACTCGAGAGCCATGACGCGCTCCCCCTCGCCACACGCAGGGAGACCTGACTTCCCTGGCGCCGCACGAGAGGCTCCCTGAGATCCTTGTCGTGCCTCGCGAGAAAACCCCCAAGGGCGCCGCAGCTCGAGGAAACCCCTGAGACGCCCCCGTCCTCACGAGGTGAAGGGCCTTCTTTTCCTGCATGACCTGGAGAACAATCCCGAGCCCTGTCTCCAAAATGAAGAGGAGGCTTGACTCCACTGAGGCCACTAGGGGGCTCCAAGAGATCCGCGTCGTGACACGGGAGGACAGCGGAGTCATTTGCTTCCCCTCGAGACGAGGCCTGACACCCCGGGGGATCCTGGAATGCAACCCCGAGATCCCTGCCTTCCCTGGAGAGGAACATTAGGTCCTGGACACATGCCTAGATGAGGTCTCTTTGGCCCTGCAGTGACTCGAGCGCAGCCCCCAGCTTTCCCTCGCCACTCGAATGGAAGACTGGGCTTCCCAGGGCCAACAGAGGAGGAAGCCTGTAATCCCCGTCGTCACTCGAGAATCCCACCGCAAATCGAGAAAAAAACATGTGGTTCCAACGTCTGCGCAAGATGAGGCCCTTGCCCACTACGGCGTCTCAAGGGAAGTCCCATGTTCCACCCTGAAGTGCGAAACGGTACCTGACACCCTTCGTGCGACACCCAAAAGTTCCCCGACACGCCGAGTTCCCTCGAGGGGAACACCGAGAGTCCCGGCACGGCTTCATCTGAGCCCCTTCTCCCCTCCTGATCGCGACAGGAGAGTCGATTCCCCTGCGTGGTCCAGAAGGGGTTCCCGGCCTTCCCGGAGCACCTCAGGATGAGGCTGGTCTCACGGGGAAATTCGAGACGAGCCACGTGTGTGGTGCACATGCCGAACGCCCCCGATTCCCTGGTCCGCTCTTGAGAAGGACCCGGGGCCCGGACCCCTCTTCGAAGCAACCCTGTGGGTGAAGGTACCACTTGAAGGGGTACTGACACCCCCGTGAGTCGTCCAGAAAAACCCGCGGTTTCCACACACAGCTCGACGAGGTGCGTGAGACCCCTGAGCAATTCGAGAGGCAAGCGGAGTTCCCTTCCTCAGACAAGACGAGGCCTGACTCTCCTGTCCCAACTCTGCAGGGACCCTGTGGTCGGAGTCCGAAACGGAGAGGAAGCCTGAGGTTGCTGCCTCCCCTCGAGGTGAGGCCCTCTTCCGTTGTGCCAGACCCAGCGGAGTCCCGAGGGGCCCCGCCAACTCCACAGCATCCCTCACCTATCAGAGGCACCATGGGAAGTTCCCTCAGGTCCCCGGCAGAAGTCGAGGGAAATGAGGCTTTCCCGCCGCAACCCCAGAAAGACCTCGAGTGTCCTTCTTGAACGCGTCTGGAGGCCCTAGTCCTCTCCCATGACTCGAGAGCCATGACGCGCTCCCCCTCGCCACGCGCACAGAGACCTGACTTCCCTGGCACAGCACGAGAGGCTCCCTGAGATCCTCGTCTTGCCTCGTGAGAAAACCCCCACGGGCGCCGCAGCTCGAGGAAACCCCTGAGAAGCCCCCATCCTCGCGAGGTGAGGGCCTTCTTTTCCTGCCTGACCCAGAGCGCAATCCCGAGTCCTCTCTCCAAACTGAAGAGAAGGCCTGACTCCCTTGAGGCCACTCAGTGGGCTCCAAGAGATCTGCGTCGCGATTTGAGAGGAGAGCGGCATCCTTTGCTTGCCCTCGAGGGTAGGCCTGACTCCCCGGGGGAGTCTGGAACGCCACCCTGAGATCCCTGTCTTCCCTTGAGAGGAACGTTAAGTCCCGGACACAGGCCTAGATGAGGTCTCTTTGGCCCTGCAGTGACTCGAGTGCAACCCCAAGCTTTCCCTCGCAACTCGAATGGAAGATTAGGCTTCCCGGGGCCAACACAAGAGGAAGCCTGAAATCCCCGTCGTAACTCTAGAACCCCGCCGCAACTTGAGAAAATCCACATGGCTCCAACGTCTTCGCAAGATGAGGCCCTTGCCCGCTACGGCGTCCCAAGGGAAGTCCCAGGTTCTGTCCTGAAGTGCGAAACGGTACCTGACTCCTTTCATGCAACCCCCAAAAGTCCCCCACATGCCGGTTTCCCTCGAGGGTAACACCGAGGGTTCCGGCCCCACTTCATCTGAGCCCATTCTCCCCTCCTGATGGCGACAGGAGAGTCGATCCCCCTGCGTTGTCTGGAAGGGTCCCCGGCCTTCCCGGCACACGTCAGGATGAAGCCGGCCTCACTAGGAAATTTGAGACTAGCCCCGTGGGTGGTCCCGCATGCCGAAAGACCCCGATTTCCCTGTCCGCTCTTGAAAAGAACCCGAGGCCCAGACACCTCTTCGAAGGCAACCCAGTGGGTGAAGGCACAACACGAAGGGGCACTGTCACCGTCGTGCATTTCCGGAAATACCCGCAGGTTCCACACACAGCTCAGCAAGGGGCCTGAGACCCCCTGAGCACCTCGAGAGGCAAGCGGAGTTCCCTTCCTCAGACAAGACGATTCCTGACTCTCCTGTCCCAACTCTGCAGGGACCCTGCGGTCGGAGTCCGAAACGGAGAGGAAGCCTGAGGTTCCTGCCTTCCCTGGAGATGAGGCCCTCTTCCATTGCGCCAAACCCACCGGAGTCCTGAGAGGCCCCGCCAACTCCACAGCATCCCTCATCTGTCAGAAGCACACTGGGAAATTCCCTAAGGTCACCGGTAAACTTTTATTGCACAAGGTCCCCATGAAAAGGCCCACGCAGCAGGACAGCCACAGATTCTGTCTGCCATTAAAGGGCAGTAAGGTGCCCTCCCCTCTTCTTTGCTGCCTCGGCGGCCACCAGGGTGCAATTCGCGTACCCTTCCCTTTCCCATCCTAGCAGGTTCTCCAGGGCCCGCTGGCCTACAAAGTGCCAGAAGCAGGGCTGGGCCAGCCGGCCAGAATTCAGGGTTCTGTCCCTTGGACTTCCAGCGGACACTAGGCTGCTTGGGAAAACCGCCCAGACTCTGAGGTTTTTCAGCAGAGGGGTGGAGTGGTAAAGGCCTTGACCCCAAAGACGAGGCCTTCCTGCGACCGCCAGGTTGGGGAGCACTGAGACTGTGCCAACACAGGGCGGAATACATGGTTCCCTGCTCCACGCAGTCCCCGTTCCCTTACCTGTGTTCCGCACCCCTCCGCTGTGGCCAATGGATGCCGATCCTTGGGGATCCAGGAGTTCACGAAATGGGCATTCCCAGCCGCAATGGCGACCCCCAACAGCACATCTGGAAAGCCCTCCCCCACCCCCGCCAGGAGCCGACCCCCACTGCGAACGGAACCCCACCCCGCCCCGCGCCGCCAGGTTTTGCCCCGGCCCTGCCAGGCTCCCGGCGGGTTCCCAGCCATATTGGCGACCCCCGGGAGCACAACAGGGACCGACCCCCCACCCACAGCGAGCGGAATCTCGACCTGTGCTGACCAGGTTTACCCCACCCTGGCTGCGCTCCAGGCGCGTTTCCAGCCGCAGTGGCCATCTCCGAGAGCACAACTGGGAAGCCCTCCCCTACCCCCGCCAGGAGCCGACACCCGCCCTGGGCCGCCCGGGGTCGCCCCGCCCCTGCCGCGCTCCAGAGGCGCTGCCCACCTTCACCAGCGGCTCTCGGTGAGGCCCGTCCCCACGCCCGGTTCCAGGAGAGGCTCTCGGACCTCGCTGCTGCCGCCAGGTCAAACATGAGGACAATACATACACCCCACAGAGACAATCCAAGCTGTCTATGATTTAGGGATAAAATGAGGACTACAGAAAGGCAAGATGACCTGACCTAGGAGGGCCATGATATTCTATAGAACCAGACAAAGTTGGTTACCAAGGAAACTTTTTTCCTTGGAACCTGGAAAGCTGGTTCTTTGCATATGCAATGACCAACAATTAGCTTGTTACCCAAGCCTGCCTTACTGCCACCCCCATCCCCCCACTCCCCAGAAGACTGGCTCAAAGAAATATTTTAAATCTCAGGCGGAAACCTGGAAGATGTCTTGTCTGTCTGTTTGGTTTAAGGTATGGGTCAGTGTGAGCCTTGTGTTTTTTGATAATATTGCTCAAGTTCTGTGTTCTGATTTCAATGGTCTCAAGACAAGGCAGCCCTTCCAAATCAAACTGCTGGAAATACAAGAAAACATTGACCTAAATGAATGTCAGAGTCCCGTGAACTGGGAACTAGTCAATATTAAATATCTAGTATTTTTGGATTTGCTCCTCCATTATAGACATGTCTAAGAGTCAACAACATTAAGCACAACATGTTCATAGTGCCTAGGTTTCTTTTGAGGTAAAAATTGCTCTATTGTTATATCTGTCACAAGCTTGTCAGCAAGAAACTACCTGGAAACGACAACAACAAAAGTAAAAAATGTAAATGTGATATAAGCTTTTAGACAAACTCTTTACAATAATTATACTCTAAAATATCTGCCTCTCATAGTCTTGATTGAAGGCAGAGGAGAAGGGGATGACAGAGGATAAGATGGTTGGATGGCATCACTGACTCGATGGACATGAGTTTGAGCAAGCCCCTGGTGCTGGTGACGGACACGGAAGCCTGGCGTCCTTCAGGCCACGGGGTCCCAAAGAGTCAGACACCACTGAGCAACTGAACTGAACTGAACTAACAAACGTCTCTCCAGGAGTTTTGGTTACCCGAGTTTCTATCCTTGTGACGACAGTGTATTGAATAGCTAGGTCATTTCCAAATAAATGAAAGTTCTGAAACATTCACGACTTGAAAGGACCTCCCTTTTACACAGAAACAAAAGAGATTTTTGACTCTCCATGAATAGAGTCTGGCACCATCCTGACATGTTAAATGTAAGAAAGCAATTGTTTTGTTTTGTTTTGTTCTGTTCTTGGGGGTGGGGGGAGGGGGGCGGGCTATAGCCAATGCCAATATAAAAGTCAGTTCTTGGTTGCTGAAGGGAAATGTATGACTTGTTATTACAAGAAAGTATGTGGAATGCAATGGCACTTGAGGAAGGAAAACGAAGTAGTTCTGTCTTACAGGTGGCAGTTTCAGGATGGGAGAAGCAAAGGAATGGGTACAGAATGGGATAAGGAGGTTGTAGGGAAAGTGGACCCCCAGAAAAGAGTTCTGTGCCTAGCACAAGTTTTCTTGACATGTCGAACTGCTTTTGCTAATGGAGTTTAAGTTTCTTTACCTCTTAAGTGATCTCTTCTAGGTTGACCTAGAACAGAAATCTTTTGTTAGCTTTGGCTAAGTGGAGAAGTAGTGTTTCACGGTGACATATGTGATCCTTCCTGACTGTTTGCAGCCCTTTTGATATCGATGCACTGCTTCTGCTGCTGCTGCCGCCGCTGCTGCTGCTAAGTCGTTTCAGTTGTGTCCGACTCTGTGCGACCCCATAGACGGCAGCCCACCAGGCCCCGCAGTCCCTGGGGTTCTCTAGGCAAGAACACTGGAGTGGGTTGCCATTTCCTCCTCCCATGCATGAAAGTGAAAAGTGAACGTGAAGTCGCTCAGTGGTGTCCGACTCTTAGCGACCCCATGGACTGCAGCCTACCAGGCTCCTCCATCCATGGGATTTTCCACGCCAGAGTACTGGAGTGGGGTGCCATTGCCTTCTCCCATATCTATGCACAAGCCTGCCTAAATAATTGACTTCTAGCTAGCTTTGGGATGCCAATGACCATCCACCCTTACCAGGCAACAGAGAAGAGAAAAACACTTACCACAGGAGGTCCTGGTAAGGAAATAACAAGCTCCCGCCAACCAGGATTCTGCAGAGGTCAACAAGAGGTCAGTAAGAGATGGAAGACTGCAGTCCAGAGGTCCTAGCAACTTCCATCTTGCAGCAGAGACCCAGCATAGTCAAAACGAATTCAATGTTGCAAAAAATAAGTAAACAAATAAAGGACAGAAGTTCTTTGAACACATGACTGAGATTAGGGGTGAGGCAGTACATGTACGGTGCCTGGAAAATCTTAAAGTATGAGAAAGGAAAGAAATTAAAGACAACTATCAAGCTGTCCGAACTGATAAAAACGAAAGATTACACAGTTTTTTCTGTATATATTAGCAGATAATAATCTGAAAAGGAATTTAAAAAAATTCCCTTTCAATAATGTCAACATGAATACAACACTTTGCCATGGATGTAACGAGGATGAAAGACTGGCACACTGGAAATTATACACCCTGGCTGAAAACTATCCTGAATACATGGACAGATATTCCATAACAATGGAAAGACTTAAGATGGCAATACCATGGAACGCATCTTCAATCTGAAATGAAGATTTGATATGATTTGATCGCTCAGAGCTTTTGTGTCATCAATTGTTATTAAAGTATACATGAGATAGAGAAAGCTGCTGACTTAGACTCGAGGCGGGGTGTACGCCCTGCTGGTCTCTAGCCAGATATTCTACAGGCACTAGCAGTCAGCTAAGGAAAGAAAGGAACTGTTTCAGGGAATGGCACCAGGCCCCTCCCCCACGACATGCATTGAGATAATATTGGCAGCAGGTGAGTCATCCCGGGCCAAAACTTGATTGACATGAATCTTGAAGAAAGGCAGTATTGCAGGCAAATATATCATTTCCTTAACATAGATAAGGAGAACAAGCTAGGAGGAAAACATGCTGTTTTGTTCAAATCGCTTCTGAGCCTTTTGGGGGAACCGACCTCAAGCCAGAGTCTAGCGGAAATACATAGGATATTTACATCGCTTAAGACAAACATTTTCTTAGGAAAAAATGCATTGCTTAGCTCAAGGTTTGTCTGCGAAATTCTTACACATCAGGAGATGGCTCCGAGCTGGGTTTCCACACACAAGAACATCCATGCAAAGGACAAGCCTGCACAGCCCATCTGCCGACCTCCCGCACAGCCAGCAGCATTTCCAAGTGACCTCCTAAGGCCTTCCCCAAAATACAGGGGCACCTCTGGGTTTCCTGTTTCCCTCACTTCCAACACTTTTCTTAAAAAAAAAAAAAATCCTGCACACTTCTTGATAGAATGCCACAGTGCAAGGAATACAGTCCTTCAATATTTAAATCTCCATTTGCAAAACACTTGGAGCTTGGTTTTGTTTTGTTTTGTTTTTTAATTACACCACCACATAATTTAAAGCTTTTACACGTTCTAATTATTCAGTTCCAAAACACCAAACTTTTATTGCACAGGGTCCTCATGAAAAGGCCCATGCAGCTGGACAACCACAGATTCTGCCATGAAAGGGCAGCAAGGTGCCCTCCCCCCTTCTTTGCTGCCTGGGCGGTCACCAGGGTTTGAAATCCATGCACCCTACTAAGTTTGTAGGGTGCAATCCATGGACCCTTCCCTTTCCCATCCCAGCAGGTGCTCAAGGGCCCGCTGGCTTACAAAGTGCCAGAAGCAGGGCTGGGCCAGCCGGCCAGAGTTCAGTGTTCTGTCCCTTGGACTTCCAGAGGACACTAGGCTGCTTGGAAGAACCGCGCAGACTCTGAGATTTTTCAGCAGAGGGGTGGAGCGGTAAAGGCCTTGACCCCAAAGGCAAGGCCTTTCTGCGACCGCCAGGCTGGGGAGCTCTGAGAATGTGCCAACAGACGGCGGAATACTTGGTTCCCTGCTCCACGCAGTCCCAGTTCCCTTACCTGTGGTCCGCAGCCCTCCGCTGCACCCACGGGATGGCGATCCTTGGGGACCCAGGAGCGGACGAAATGGGCGTTCCCAGCCGCAGTGGCGACCCCCGGGAGCACAACTGGGACTGACCCCCACCCAAAGCCATCTGAATCTCGACCCCCGCAGCCCGGGTTTACCCAGTCCCGGGTGCGCTCCCGGCGCGTTTTCAGCCTCAGTGTCCACCTCCGAGAGCACAACTGGGAAGCCCGCCCCCAACCCCGCCAGAAGCCGACCCCCGCCCCACGCCGCCCGCGTTCGCCCCGCCCCTGCACGGTCCAGGTACCTTCCCAGCTTCTAGCGTTCACGCCCTGGTAGGAGCAGGATGTAGGAGTATGGGAGATGTGTCTGGAGCCTGACAGCCTCAGCTCCGCTCTGGCCTGCCCTTTGGACCTAGGAGCCAGGCCAACTTGCAGAGGGCTTAGGGCCCCATTGTATGCAAACTACCAAGGCCTACCGCAAGGAGAGCTCTGTCCGAGGGAATGGAAGCGCCCCAGGCTGCGTTCCCAAGCTGTTGCTTGGCAATGCAGACTCAGCGGTAAACGGAGGGAATCAGGCTCTCTGTAGCCGCAGCTTCACACACAGGTGTGTCTCCGTAGGAATCAAGAAAGATCCTGACAGAGTGAGGTTCATTAGGGCTATACTAAAGAGCAAAGGCTTGTCCATGTGGTCTTGCCTTCCCCTGTGCCTTTGGGTCTCCAGGCTCGGCCCCAGCTCCGTGGAAACAACCCCTCAGAAAATATCTTCAAGATCCACTTTTCCCAGTGTCTGGGAACCGGGGTTCGTAGGAGGAGAGAAAAGCACGCCTCCATCGGGAACAAAAAGGCAGCCCACCTGCCTGTGTTTTGAAGCCTCTATTTGGAAGGAATGGGTTAGCTTCTCCTAAAGGAGACCTCCAGATCTGCTCAGAAGTCGGTAATTCCAGAGGCAGGGTACTGGTTCCTGACTGCCCTTTGCTAGCCTTGCAAAGATATTCCTAGATTCTAGAGTTATTTTCCATGAAGGAGCAGGCTTCGGGAATGTGTCAGACGGGACTGGCTCCTTATTGACCTCAGCTCAGCTACTGCCTTTCCATTCAAACTAGGACAAGGCCCTACTTTATGAAGGGTAAGGGTCTTCTTCTTTGCAAACTGCCAAGGGCTACAGCAATGAGACTTCTGTCAAGGTGAGGGAAGCCTAAGAGGATGGATTCTCAAGCAGGTGCTTTGCCACAAAGCATCAGCACCCCACGGAGAGAATCAAGCTCCCTGTGCACCAATGTTGGGAGTGTAGCTTCACACACAGAGTTGTCTCTATAGGAGCCAAGAATGTTCCTGAGAGATTAGGTTCACTAAACCTCTCCTACAGAGCATAGACCTGTCCATGTGGTTTTGCCTTCCCCTGTGAGTTGGGTCCACGAGGTCCGCCACACCTCCGGGGAAACTGTCCCTGAGAAAAGATCTCCAGGAACCGCTTCGCCGAGGCTGGGAAATGCTGTTCACAGGAAGTAAGGCAAGCGAATCTCCTGCAGAGTAAAAGAGGCCTTACAGTCCCTGGAGGAGCAGGCTGCCAGAGTGTGTGAAACCTGACTGTTGCCTTACTGGCCTCAGCTCCGCCATTGCCTGTTCATCCGAGCTAGCACCCAGGCCTACTTGGAAAAGCGTTTGGGTGCAGATTTCTACAAAGTGCCAAGGGCTACAGCAGTGAGAATTCTCTCGGTGGTAAGGGAGAGCATTTTATGGATTCTCAAGCTGTTTTCTGAATGACAGCGTCAAAATGAACAGAGAGAATCAGGCTCTCTCTGTCCCTATGTTAGGTACACAGCTTCACACACAGAGGTGTCTCTATAGGAGCCAAGAATGCTCCTGAGAGATGAGGTTCACTAGAGGTCTGCTACAGAGCATAGACCTGTCCATGTGGTCTTGCCTTCCCCTGTGCCTTTGGGCCCCGGGCTCGGCCCCAGCTCCGTGGAAACAACCCCTGAGAAAATATCTTCAAGATACGCTTTTCCCAGAGGCTGGGAACTGGAGTTCATAGGAGGAGAGAAAAGCAAGCCTCCTTCGGGCACGAAAGGCCGCCAACCTGCCTGTGTTTTGAAGCCTCTATTTGGAAGGAATGGGTTAGCTTCTCCTAAAGGAGACCTCCAGATCTGCTCAGAAGTCGGTAATTCCAGAGGCAGGGTGCTGGTTCCTGACTGCCCTTTGCCAGCCTTGCAAAGACATTCCAAGATTCTAGAGTTATATTCCATGAAGGAGCAGGCTTCGGGAATGTGTCAGAGGGGAATGGCTCCTTATTGGCCTCAGCTCAGCTATTGCCTTTCCATTCAAACTAGGACAAGGGCCTACTTTATGAAGGGTAAGGGTCTTCTTCTTCGAAACTGCCAAGGGCTACAGCAATGAGACCTCTGTCAAGGCGAGGGAAGCCTAAGAGGATGGATTCTCAAGCAGGTGCTTTACTACAAAGCATCAGCACCCCACGGAGAGAACCAAGATCCCTGTTCCCCAATTTTGGGGGTGTAGCTTCACACACAGAGTTGTCTCTATAGGAGCCAAGAATGTTCCTGAGAGATTAGGTTCACTAAACCTCTCCTACAGAGCATAGACCTGTCCATGTGGTTTTTCCTTCCCCTGTGAGTTGGGTCCCCGAGGTCCGCCACACCTCCGGGGAAACTGTCCCTGAGAAAAGATCTCCAGGAACCGCTTCGCTGAGGCTGGGAAACGCTGTTCACAGGAAGTAAGGCAAGCGAATCTCCTGCAGAGAAAAAGAGGCCTTACTGTCCCTGGAGGAGCAGGCTGCCAGAGTGTGTGAAACCTGACTGTTGCCTTACTGGCCTCAGTTCCACCATTGCCTGTTCCTCCGAACTAGGACCCAGGCCTATTTGGAGAAGCGTTTGGCTGCGGATTTCTACAAAGTGCCAAGGGCTACAGCAGTGAGAATTCTCTCAGCGGTAAGGGAGAGCATTTTATGGATTCTCAAGCTGTTTTCTGAACGACAGGGTCAAAATGAACTGAGAAAATCAGGCTCTCTGTGCCCCTATGTTAGGTACGCAGCTTCTCACACAGAAGTGTCTCTGTAGGAGCCAAGAATGTTCCTGAGAGATGAGGTTCACTAGAAGTCTGCTACAGAGCATAGACCTGTCCATATGGTTTTGCCTTGCCCTGTGAGTTGGGTCCCTGAGGTCCGCCCCAGCTCAGGGGAAGGAGCCCCTGAGAAAAGATCTCCAGGGTCCGCTATTCCCCCAGGCTGGCAAACGCAGTTCACAGGAGGTAACACAAGCGAGCCTCCTGCAAGGCACAACAGGTCTTAGTGTCCCTGGACGATCAGGCTGCAAGAGTGTGTGAGACCTGACTGGTGCCTTACTGGCCTCAGCTCCGCCATTGCATGTTCCTCCGAACTAGGACCCAGGCCTACTAGGAGAAGGGTTTGGGTATGGATTTCTAAATACTGCCAAGGGGTATAGCAATGAGAACTGTGTCACGGGTAAGGAAGAGCATTGTATGGATTTTCAAGCTGTTGTTTGAACGACAGCTTCAATGCTGCACAGAGAGAATCAGACTCTGTGTCTCCATGTTCGGTACACAGCTTCACAGACAGGGGTGTCTCCATAGGAAACAAGAACGTTCCTGACAGAGTGAGGTTCACTAGAGCTCTCCTAGAGAGCAAAGACTTGTCCATGTGGTTTTTCTTCCCCTGTGCGTTTGGGGCTCCAGGCTCGGCCCCAGCTCCGTGGAAACAACCCCTGAGAAAAGATCTTCAAGATCCGCTTTTCCCAGAGGCTGGGATGTGGGGTTCATAGGAGGCGGGAAAAGCAGGCCTCCTTCAGAGAGCAAGAGGCAGCCAAGCGGCCTGCGTTTGGAAGCCTCTATTTGGAAGAATGGGTTAGCTTCCCCTAAGGGAGACCTCCAGATCTGTTCAGAAGTCGGTAATTCCAGAGGCAGTGTGCAGGGTCCTGACTGCCCTTTGCCAGCCTTGCAAAGACATTCCTAGATTCTACAGTTATCTTCCTGAAGAAGCAGGCTTTGGGAATATGTCAGACTTGACTGGCGCCTTATTGGCCTCAGCTCAGCTATTGCCTTTCCATTCAAAGTAGGACAAGGCCCTACTTTATGAAGGGTAAGGGTCTTCTTCTTTCCAAACTGCCGAGGGCTACAGCAATGAGACCTCCGTAAATGCGAGGGAAGCATAAGCGGATGGATTATCAGGAAGGTTCTTTGCCACCAAGCATCAGCACCCCACGGAGAGAATCAGGCTCCCTTTGCCCCTATGTGGGGTGTGTAGATTCACACACAGTGGTGTCTCTACAGGAGCCAAGAATGTTCCTGAGAGATAAGGCTCACAAGAGCTCTCCTACAGAGTGCTCACCTGTACATGTGGTTTCGCCTTCCCCTGTGAGTTGGGTCCCCGAGGTCCACCCCAGCTCCGAGAAAACAGCCTCTGAGAAAAGATCTCCAGGAACCGCTTTTCGCCCAGGCTGGGAAAAGCTGTTCACAGGAAGTAAGGCAAGTGAGCCTCCTGCAGAGAAAAAGAAGCATTACTGTCCCTGGAGGAGCAGGCTGCCAGAGTGTGTGAAAACTGACTGGTGCCATACTGGTCTTAGCTCCGCCATTGCTTGTTCCTCCGAACTGGGACTCAGGCCTACTTGGAGAAGGGTTTAGGTGCAGATTTCTACAAACTGCCAAGGGGTACTGCAATGAGAACTCTCTCAGAGGTAAGGGCGAGAATTGTATGGATTCTCAAGCTGTTTTCTGAACGACAGCATTAAACCTGCACAGAGAGAATCAGACTCTCTGCCGCCATGTTGGGTACGCAGTTTCACACACAGAGGTGTCCGCATAGGATCCAAGAACGTTCGTCAAAGACTGAGGTTCACTAGAGCTCTCTTAGAGAGCAAAGACTTGTTCATGTGGTTTTGCCTTCCCCTGTATGTGTGGGTCTCTGGGCACAACCCCAGCTCCGTGGAAACAACCCCTGAGCAAAGATCTCCAAGATCTGCTTTTCCCCCATGCTGGGAACCAGGGATCATAGGAGGCAGGAAAAGCAAGCCTCCTTCAGGCAAGAAGAGGCAGCCAACCGGCCTGTGTTTGGAAGCCTCTATTTGCAAGGAATGGGTTAGCTTCTCCAGAAGGAGACCTCCAGATCTGCTCAGAAGATAGAAATTCCAGAGGCAGGGTCGAGGTTCCTGACTGCCCTTTGCCAGCCTTGCAAAGACATTCCTAGATTCTAGCAATATTTTCCATGAAGCAGCAGGCATCGGGAATATGTCAGAGTTGACGGGTGCCTTACTGGCCTCAGCTCAGCTATTGCCTTTCCTTTCAAACTAGGATCAGGGCCTACTTGGTAAAGGGTAAGGGTCTGCTTCTTTCCAAACTGCCAAGGGACACAGCAATGAGACCTCTGTCAAGGCGAGGGAAGCGTAAGCGGATGGATTCTCAAACAGGTGCTTTGCCACAAAGCATCAGCACCCCACGGAGAGAATCAGGCTCCCTGTGCCCGTATGTTCGGTGTGTAGCTTTACACACAGAGGTGTCTCTGTACGAGCCAAGAATGTTCCTAAGACTTGAGATTCACTAAGGTCTCCTACAGAGCATAGACCTGTCCATGTGGTTTTTCCTTCCCCTGTGAGATGGGTCCCCGAGGTCCACCCCAGCTCTGGGGATAGAGCCCCTGAGAAAAGATCTCCAGGAACCGCTTTTTGCCCAGGCTGGGAAACGCAGTTCACAGGAGGCAAGGCAAGCGAGCCTCCTGCAGGGAAAAATAGGCCTTACTGTCCCTCGAGGAGCAGGCTGCCAGAGTGTGTGACACCTGACTGGTGCCTTACTGGTCTCAGCTCCGCCATTGCATGGCCATCCAAACCAGGACCCAGGCCTACTTGGAGAAGGGTTTGGGTGCGGATTTGTAAAAACTGCCAAAGGCTACAGCAATGAGAAGTCTCTCAGAGGTAAGGGAGAGCATTCTATGGATTCTCAAGCTGTTGTTCGAACGACAGCTTCAAAGCTGCAAAGACAGAATCAGGCCCTCTGTGCCCCCTTGTTGGGTACGCAGCTTCACACACAGGGGTGTCTCCATAGGAGTCAAGAACGTTCCTGACACAGTAAGTTTCACTTAGAGGTCTCCTGGAGAGCAAAGACTTGTCCATGTGGTTTTCCTTCCCCTGTGCGATTGGGTCTCTGGTCTCGGCCCCAGATCCATGGAAACAAACCCTGAGAAAATATCTTCAAGATCCGCTTTTCCCAGAGGCTGGGAACAGGGCTTCATAGGATGCGAGAAAAACAGGCCTCCTTCGGGCGCGAAGAGGCAGCCAACCGGCCTGTTTGGAAGCTTCTATTTGGAAAGAATGGGTTAGCTTCTCCTAAAGGAGACCTCCAGATCTGCTCAGAAGTCGGTAATTCCAGAGGCAGGGTGCTGGTTCCTGACTGCCCTTTGCCAGCCTTGCAAAGACATTCCCAGATTCTAGAGTTATTTTCCATGAAGGTGAAGGCTACGGGAGTATGTCAGACTTGGCAGGCACCTTATTGGCCTCAGCTCAGCTATTACCTTTCCATTCAAACTAGGACAAAGGCCTACTTTATGAAGGGTAAGGGTCTTCTTCTTTCCAAACTGCCAAGGGCTACAGCAATGGGACCTGTGTCAAGGCGAGGGAAGCATAAGTGGGTGGATTATCAAGCAGGTGCTTTGCCACAAAGCATCAGCACCCCACGGGGAGAATCAGGCTCCATTTGCCCCTATGTTGGCTGTGTAGCTTCACATACAGAGGTGTCTCTATAGGAGGCCAGAATGTTCCTGAGAGATGGGGTTCACTAGAGCTCTCCTACAGAGCATAGACCTGTCCATATGCTTTTGCCTTCCCCTGTGAGTTGGGTCCTCGAGGTCCTCCCCAGCTCCGGGGAAGGAGCCCCTGAGAAAAGATCTCCAGGGACCTCTTTTCCCCCAGGCTGGGAAATGCAGCTCACAGGAGGGAAGTCAAGTGAGCCTCCTGCAGGGAAAAAGAGGGCTTACTGTCCCTGGACGATCAGGCTGCCAGAGTGTGTGAGACCTGACTGGTGCCTTACTGGCCTCAGCTCCGCCATTGCATGTTCCTCCGAACTAGGACCCAGGACTACTTGGAGAAGGGTTTGGGTGCGGATTTCTAAAACCTGCCAAGGGCTACAGCAATGAGAACTCTGTCACGGGTAAGGAAGAGCATTGTATGGATTTTCAAGGTGTTTTTGAACGACATTTTTAAAGCTACACAGAGAGAATCAGGCTCTCTGTGCCCCCATGTTGGGTACGCAGCTTCGCACACAGGGGTGTCTCCAAATGAATCAAGAATGTTCGTGACAGAGTGAAGTTCACTAGAGCTCTCCTAGAGAGCAAAGACTTGTCCATGTGGTTTTTCTTCCCCTGTTAGTTTGGGTCTCCAGGCTTAGCCCCAGCTCCGTGGAAACAACCCCCGAGAAAAGATCTTCAAGATACGCTTTTCCCAGAGCCTGGGAAGCTGGGTTCATAGGAGGCAGGAAAAGCAAGCCTCCTTCGGGCACGAAGAGGCAGCCGACCGGCCTGTTTTTGGAAGTCTCAATATGGAAGGAATGAGTTAGATTCTCCTAAAGGAGACCTCCAGATCTGCTCAGAAATTGGTAATTCCAGAGGCAGGGTGCAGGCTCCTGACTGCCCTTTGCCAGCCTTGCAGAGACATTCCTAGATTCCAGCATTATTTTCCATGAAGGAGCAGGCTTCGGGAATATGTCAGACTTGACTGGCGCCTTATTGGCCTCAGCTCAGCTCTTGCCTTTCCTTTCAAACTAGGACAAGGGCCCACTTTATGAAAGGTAAGGGTCCTCTTCTTTCCAAACTGCCAAGGGCTACAGCAATGAGACCTCTGTCAAGGCGAGGGAAGCGTAAGCTGATGGATTCTCAAGCAGGTGCTTTGCCACAAAGCATCAGCACCCCACGGAAAGAATCTGGCTCCCTTTGCCCCTACGTTGCGTGTGTAGCTACACACACAGAGGTGTCTCGATAGGAGCCAAGAATGTTCCTGAGAGAGGAGGTTCACGGTTGGGGGCCAGAGTGAGGCACTCCGCCCATGGCAAAGGTCATGAGGAAGGAGGCTCGACATACGCAAAGGTGGGATCGAGCCTCAGGAGTCCCCCTGGAAATCCTCGAGCATCTACCCCCATAACCAGAGCCTGCCTACCTTACTACTTTGTGCTCTCACCTACACCTCTGACTTTACGGGGGGCTGTCCCCCACCACCTCTTTCGGAGAAGGAGTTAACCTAGAGCTCCAGTTGATAAAAACCCCTGGGTGTGACAAGAGTGTTTTAACCTACAAATTCCTCTGAAGGTTCCCTAGCCTGCCTGACAGGCTTGTCCGGCCACATGTGATTGCTCACAGCCTCTCAACCATGAGAGGCACGAGATGCTTTAAACCTTCTAAAAACAGGTTCCTTAGAAAAGTTAGAAAATTATTAGTATAAGTATAATGGGCTGATTAGAAATCATATTGGTGAAGGGTTTTTCATTTGTTGAGCTGATGTTTACTGCTAAGTCTCCACATCCCCTGCCCTTATACACATTAATGAATATATAGAAGAAATAAGTATTAACCTTTGATATAAATCACGTTAGACCTTAGGCTAAGTAAATTCTTTCCTTAACTAAAACCCACTACACCCTCACCCTATAGGAATGTAACTTTATTTGGGTGGCGTCTGTTTTAAGAATAATCACCCCTGGAGAAATAAGTGTCCTGGTTGACTGACCGCTGTCACAAGGAGAGGGTCGTAAATTGTCAGCAGGCCCCCCGGCCAGAAGATGATGTAACACCCCTAAGACCTCTGTATACTTTTGTATGAAGCACCTGACTTTGATAAAAGTCAGGACTGCTGACCCCACGTGACTTTTGCATAACATCTCAGTGTATAAAAGTAGACCATGGAAAATAAAGAATTGGGATCAGTTTCTCGAAATACTGGTCTCCCCATGTCTCTCTCTCTCTCACTCTGGTTGAGTCTCCATCTGGAGCGCGGAACCCACCAAGCTTACTAATTTTGCCTGGGCTTCTAAGATCCGACCGGGGAGGCTTCAGTGTCTCCTCTCCTTCGGGACAACGGACGCCTGCGGCCTACGTAAGTGGTGCAAGCTTCTTGTCTTGAAGTTTTATTGGTCCCCCGCGTAAACCAAGCTACTCAGCCTCTTTTCTCCACTGAATTTTCCTACTGAGCTATCCTCATTTTATTACTCTTTATATCCTTAATTAACGTTTAATTAAGCAGTTGTTCCCTGACCCTCGCCTACGCCGTCTCTGCTTCGAATACCCTGGATCAGCTGGGGCTGGACCCCGGCAGTTCACTAGAGATCTCCTACAGAGCATAGACCTGTCCATTTGGTTTTGCCTTCCCCTGTGAGTTGGGTCCCCGAGGTCCGCCCCAACTCTGGGGAAACAGCCCCTGAGAAAAGATCTCCAGGAACTGCTTTCCGCCCAGGCTGGGAAACGCTGTTCACAGGAAGTAAGGCAAGCGAGCCTCCTGAAGGGAAATAGAGGCCTTACTGTCCCTGGAGGAGCAGGCTGCCAGAGTGTGTGACACCTGACTGGTGCCTTACTGGCCTCAGCTCCGCTATTGCATGTTCATCTGAACTTGAACCCAGGCCTACTTGGAGAAGTGTTTGTGTGCCGATTTCCAGAAACTGCGAAGGGCTACAGCAATGATAACTCTCTCAGTGGTAAGGGAGAGCATTGTGTGGATTCTCAATTTGTTGTTTGAACGACAGCGTCAAAGCTGCACAGAGAGAATCAGGTCTCTGTGTCTCTATGTTGGCTATGCAGCTTCCCACACAGAGATGTCCCCGTTGGAGCCAAGAACATTCCCCATAGAGTGAGGTTCACTAGAGCACTCCTAGAGAGCAAAGACTTATCCATGCGGTTTTCCCTTCCCCTGTGCGTGTGGGTCTCCGGGATCGGCCCCTGCTCCGTGGAAACAGCCTCTGAGAAAAGATCTCCAAGAACCTCTTATCCCCCAGGCTGGGAAGCGGAGTTCGCAGGAGGTGGGATAAGCAAGCTTCCTTCGGCAAGAAGAGACAGCCAACCGGCCTGTGTTTGGAAGCCTATATTTGCAAGGAATGGGTTAGTTTCTCCTCACCGAGACCGCCAGATGTGCTGAGAAGATAGAAATTCCAGAGGCAGGGTCGAGGTTCCTGACTGCCCTTTGCCAGCCTTGCAAAGACATTCCCAGATTCTAACGTTATTTTCCATGAAGGAGCAGGCATCGGGAATATGTCAGACTTGACTGGCGCCTTACTGGCCTCAGCTCAGCTACTGCCTTTCCATTCAAACAAGGACAAGGGCCTACTTGGTGAAGGGTAAGGGTCTGCTTCTTTCCAAACTGCCAAGGACTACAGCAATGAGACCTCTGTCAAGGTGAGGGAAGCTTATGCGGATGGATTCTTAGCAGGTGCTTTGCCACAAAGCATCAGCACCCACGGAGAGAATCAGACGCCCTTTGCCACTATGTTGGGTGTGTAGCTTCATGCACAGAGGTGTCTCTGTAGAAGCCAAGAATGTTCCTGAGAGATGAGGTTCACTAGAGCTCTCCTACAGAGCATAGACCTGTCCATGTGGTTTTGTCTTCCCCTGTGAGTTGGGCCCCCGAGGTCCGACCCAGCTCCAGGGAAACAGCCCCTGAGAAAAAGTCTCCAGGAACAGCTTTGCGCCCAGGCTGGGAAATGCAGTTCACAGGAGGCAAGGCAAGCGAGCCTCCTGCAGGGAAAAAGAGGCCTTACTGCTCCTGGACGATCAGGCTGCAAGAGTGTGTGAGACCTCACTTGTGCCTTACTGGCCTCAGCTCCACCGTTGCCTGTTGTTCCGAGCTAGGACCCAGGCCTACTTGGAGAAGGGTTAGGGTGCGGATTTCTACAAACTGTCAAGGACGACAGCAATGAGAATTCTCTTAGCAGTAAGGGAGAGCATTGTATGGATTCTCAAACTGTTGTTTGAATGACAGCTTCAAAGCTACACAGAGAGAATCAGGCTCTCTGTTCCCCTATTTTGGCTGTGCAGCTTCACACACAGAATTTGACTCTGTTAGAGCCAGAAATATTCCTGAAAGACTTAGGCTCACCAAAGCTGTCCTCCAGAGCAAAGACATTGGATGTGGTTTTGCCTTCCCTTGTCAGTATGGGTCCCCTACCTTGGCCCCAGCTCCGGGGATACAGCCTCTGAAAAAAATCTTCCAAGAAGCGATTTTTCCTCCAGGCTGTTAAGCGGAATTCGCAGTTTGCAAGTTAAGGAAGCCTGCTTCGTGGAAGAGCAAGCAGCCAACTGGCCCTGTGTTAGCAAGCCTGTATTTGAAAGTAATGGGTTAGCTTCTACAGCGGGAGAACCTCAGATCTGCTCAGGGGGCTGAAATACTAGAGTCAGGGTCGAGGTTCTCCCTTGTCCTTTGCGCACCTTGCAAAGACATTCCTAGCTTCTAGCGTTAGTGTCCCTGTAGTAGCAGGCTGCAGGAGCGTGTGATAAATGACTGCCGCGTTCCTGTCCTCAGCTCCGCTATTGACTTTCTATTCGAACTAGAACCCAGGCCTACTTTGAGAGGGGTTAGAGTCCAGTGTTTCCAAACTGCCAAGGGCTACGGCAATGCGAGCTCTGTCAGAGGTAAGAAAAGAGCAATTGGTTGGATTCTTCAGCTGTTGCATGGCTGCACAGCTTCCGCGCCGCATGGAGAGCATGAGGCTCCTTGTGGCCCTATTTTGGGTACGCAGCAACATGCACACAGAGTGTCTGTGTTCACTTATGTACAGGCTTATGTACACTAGAGGTCTCCTACAGAGCAAAGACCACTCAGTGGGCTCCAAGAGATACCTGTCGCGACTCGAGAAGAGAGTGGAGTCCTTTGCTTCCCCTCGAGATGAGGCCTGACTCCCCGGGTGAGTATGGAATGCAACCCCAAATCCCTGTCGCCTATGGAGAGGAACATTAAGTCCTGGATACAAGCCTAGATGAGGTCTAGTTTGCCCTTCAGTGAATGGAGCCCAATCCACAGCTCTCCCTGGCAACTCGAATGGAAGATTAGACTTCCTGGGCCAACACAAGAGGAAGCCTGAATTCCCCGTCTTAACTCGAGAATCCCACCGCAACTCGAGAAAAACCACGTGCTTCCCTCGTCATCGCAAGATGAGGCCCTTTGTCCGCTACAGCATCTCAAGAGAAGTCCCACGTTCCATCCTGAAGTGCAAAACGGTACTTGGCACCCTTGATGCGACCCCAAAAGTTCAGCGACATACCAGACTCACTCAAGGGGAACACCGAGGTTCCCGGCACCGCTTCATCTGACCCCTTCTCCTCTCCTGACTGCGACAGGAGGGTCGACTCCCCTTCTCTGTCTGCAAGGCGTTCCCGACCTTCCGGGCGCACCTCAGGATGAGGCCGGTCTCATGAGGAAGTTCGAAACGTAGCCTCGTGAGTGGTGCCACATGCCGAAAGACCCCAATTTCACGGTCCACTCTTGAAAAGAACCCGATGCCAGCACACATCTTTGAAGGAAAACCTGTGGATGAAGGCACAACACGAAGGGGCACTGACACCTGCGTGCATCGTCCAGAAAAACCCGCAGGTCCCACAGACATTTCGACAAGTAGCCTGTCACCCTGTAAACAACTCGAAAGGCAAACGAAGGTCCATTCCTCAACAGAAGACTAGGTGTGACTCTCTTGTCCCTACTATGCAGGGACCATGGGATCCGAGTCAGAAACGGAGAGGAAGCCTGAGGTTCCTGCGTCCACTCGAGATGAAGCCCTCTTCCATTGCACCACACCCAGTGGAGTCCCGAGAGGCCCCTACCAACTCCACAGTATCCCTGAGTTCTCAGAGGCACAATAAGAAGCTCCCTGAAGTCACAGGCACAAGTCGAGGGAACCCTGGGTTTTCTGCCATGACTCGAGAAAGACCTCGAGAGTGCTTCAAAATGTGTTGAGTCGCGATTCCCCTACCATGACTCGAGAGCCATGACACGTGCCCCCTATTCACGCACATGGAGACCTGACTAACCTGGCACTGCACGAGAGGCTCCCTGAGATCCTCATCCTACCTCGTGAGGAAACCCACACTGCCGCGGCAGCTCGAGGAAACACATGAGACACCCCGGTCATCGCGAGATGAGGGCCTTATTTTCCTGCATGGCCTGGAGACCAATCACGAGTCCTCTCTCCAAAGTGAAGAGGAGGCTGGACTCCGTTGAGGCCGCTCAGGGGGCTCCAACAGATCCGCGTCGCGACTCGAGAGGAGAGCGGAGTCCTTGGCTTCCCCTCGAGACTAGGCCTGACTCCCAGGGGGAGCCTGGAATGCAACCCCGAGATCCCTGCTTTCCCTGGAGAGGAATAGTAGGTCCCGGACACACGCCTAGATGAGGTCTCTTCGGCCCTGAAGTGACCCGAGCGCAACCCCCACCTTTCCCTCGCAACTCGAGGGGAAGTTTGGGCTTCCCAGGGCCAACCCAAGAGGAAGCCTGAGATCCCCGTCGTAACTCGAGAATCCCGCCGCAACTCGAGAAAAACCACGTGGTTCCCACCTCTTGGCAAGATGAGGCCCTTGCCCGCCACGGCGTCTCAAGGGAAGTAACCTGTTCCGCCCTGAAGGGCGAAACGGTCCCTGACAGCCTTCCTGCGACCCCCAAAAGTCCCCCGACACGCCGGGTTCCCTCGAGGGGAACACCGAGGGTCCCGGCACCGCTTCCTCTGAGCCCCTTCTCACCTCCTGATCGCGACAGGAGAGGCGATTCCCCTGCGTGGTCTGGAAGGGGTTCCCGGCCTTCCCGGCGCATCTCAGGATGAGGCCGGTCTCACGAGGAAATTCGAGACGAGCCACGTGGGTGGTGCCACATGCCGAACGCCCCCGATTCCCCGGTCCGCTCTTGAGAAGGACCCGAGGCCCGGACCCCTCTTCGAAGGCAACCCTGGGGGTGAAGGCACAACACAAAGGGGCACTGACACCCTCGTGCATCGTCCGGAAAAACCCGCAGGTTCCACATACAGTTCAACAAGTGGCTTGTCACCCCTGAAGAACTCGAGAGGCAAGTGGGGTTTCATTCCTCTACACAAGACGAGGCCTGACCCTCCTGTCCCAACTCTGCGGGGACTTTGCAATCTGATTCAGACCAGCGCCAGTGAAGTCACGAGAGGAACGCTGAGGTTCCTGCCTCCACTCGAGATTAGGACCTCTTCCATTGCACGAAACCCAGTGGAGTCCCGAGAGACGCGTCCCAGCTCCACAGTATCCCTGACTTCTCAGAGGCACCCTGAGAAGCTCCCTGAGGCCACCAGCACAATTCGAGTGAACCCAGGGTTTACTGCCGCTACCATAGAAAGAACTCAAGAGTCCTTCTTCAACGCGTTTTGAGGCCTGATTCCCCTACCATGACTCGAGGGCAATGACGCGCTCCCTCTGCTACACTCATGAAGCCCTGACTTCCCTGGCGCCACACGAGAGGCTCCCTGAGCTCCCCGTCATACCTCGTGAGAAACCCCACACTGGCGCCGCAGATAGAGAAAACCCACGAGACGCCCCCGTTTTCGCGACATGACGGCCTTCTTTTCTAGCATGGCCTGGAGAGCAATCCTTAGTCCTCTCTCCAAACTCCACAGTAGGCTTGACTCCCTTTTGGTTACTCAGTGGACTCCAAGACATACCCGTCGCGACTCGAGAGGAGAGCGGAGTCTTTTCCTTCCCCTCGAGGCGAGGCCTGACTCCTCGGGTGAGTCTGATATGCGAACCGGAGATCCCTGTCGCCCCTGGAGAGAAACATTAGGTCCTGGACACAAGCCTAGATGAGGTCTCTTTTTTCCTGCAGTGACTCGAGAGCAATCCCCAACTCTCTCTCGCAACTCGAATGGAAGACTGGACTTCCCTGGGCCAACAGAAGAGGAAGCCTGAATTTCCCGTTGTAACTCAAGAATCCCGCCACAACTCGAGAAAAACCACGTCATTCCCTCTTCATCGCCAGATGCGGCCATTGCCGCTACAGCGTCTCAAAAGAAGTCTTACGTTCCATCTTGAAGTGCGATACGGTACTTGGCACCTTTGATGCGACACCAAAAGTTCCCCTACACACTGGTCTCACTGGAGGGGAACACCGAGGTTCCCGGCATCACCTCATCTATGCCCCTTCTCCCCTCCTGATGGAGACAGGAGGCTCGATTACCCTGCTTTGTCTGCAAGGGCTTCCGACCTTCCCGGCGCACCTCAGGTTGAGGCCAGTCTCACTAGGAAATTCGAGAGGTAGCCTGGTGGGTGGTGCCACATGCGGAAAGACCCCGATTTCCCGGTCCGCTCTTAATATCCCTGATGCCCGGACACCTCT
The DNA here is from genome assembly GCF_029407905.1 of Bubalus kerabau. Taxonomy (NCBI): domain Eukaryota; kingdom Metazoa; phylum Chordata; class Mammalia; order Artiodactyla; family Bovidae; genus Bubalus; species Bubalus kerabau. Next base: position 3,471,087 of record NW_026577886.1, on the reverse strand, counting down.
TCGAAAGCAAACCTGTGGAGGAATGCACAACACAAAGGGGTACTGACATCCCCATGCATAATACGGAAAAACACACAGATTCCAAACACAGATCGACAAGTGTCCTGTCATCCCTTGAAGAACTAGAGAGGCATGCAGAGTTCCGTTCCTCCACACAAGAGAAGGCCTGACTCTCCATTCCCAACTCTGCAGGGACCGTGCGATCGGAGTCAGAAATGTAGATGAAACCTGACGTTCCTGCATCAACTCGAAATGAGGCCCTCTTCCATTGCGCCATACCCAGTGGAGTCCCGAGAGGCCCCTAAAACTCCACAGTATCCCTGACTTCTCAGAGGCACCCTCAGAAGCTCTCTGCGGTCACTGGCACAAGTCGAGTGAACCCAGGGTTTCCTGCTGCATTCTGAGAAAGACCTCGAGAGTCCCTCTTTACCGCGTCTTGAGGCCCGATACCCTACCATGACTGGAGAGCAATGACGCATTCCCCTCACCACGCCCATTGAAACCTAACTTCCCTGGCGCCACACAAGAGGCTCCCTGTGCTCCCCGTCCTACCTCATGAAAACCTCACACTGGCACCGCAGCTCGAGAAAACTCACGAGACGCCCCCGTCATCGTAAGATGAGGGCCTTCTTTTCCTACATGACCTAGAGAGCAATCCCGAGTCCACTCTCCAAACTCCACTGGAGGCCTGACTCCCTTTAGGCCACTCAGTAGCCTCCAAGAGATACACGTCGCTACTCTAGAGGAGAGCGGAGTCTGTTGCTTCCCCTCGAGCCGAGGCCTGACTACTTGGGTGAGTCTGGAATGGGATCCCGAGATCCGTGTCGCCCCTGTAGAGGAAAACTCGGTCCTGGACACAAGCCTAAATGAGGTCTTTTTTGTCCTGCATTGACTCAAGTGCAATCCCCAGCTCTCCCTCGCAACTCGAATGGATGATTGGACTTCCCTGGGCCAACACAAGAGGAAGCCTGTATTCCCCGTTGTAATTTGAGAATCCCGCGGCAACTGGAGAAAAACAACGTGGCTCCTCCGTCATCGAAATATGAGGCCCCTGTCAGCTATAGCGTCTCCAGGGAAGTCCCATGTTCCGTCTTGAAGTGTGAAACGGTACTTGGCACCCTTGATGCGACCCCCAAATTTCCCTGACACCCCGGTCTCACTCGAGGAGAACATGGTGGTTCCCAGCACCGCTTCAGCTGAGCCTCTTCTCCCCTCCTAATGGCGACAGGAGGGTCGACTCCCCTGCTTTGTCTGGAAGGGGTTCCCAGACTTCCCGGCGAACCTCAGGATGAGGCCAGTCTCACGAGGGAAGTCGAGACGTAGCCTCGTGGGTTGTGCCACATGCCGAAAGACCCCGATTTCCTGGTCCGCTATTGATAAGATCCCGATGCCTGGTCACCTCTTCGAAGGTAACCCTGTGGATGAAGGCACAAAACGAAGGGGCACTGACACCCCTGTGCATCGTCCCCCAAAACCGCAGGTTCCACATACAACTCGACAGGTGGCCTGTCATCCCATGAACCACTCGAGAGGCAAGCAGAGTTCCACTACTCCACACAAGACGAGGTCTGACTCTCCTGTCCCAACTCTGCAGGGACCCTGCTATCCGAGTCAGAAATGGAGAGGAACCCTGACGTTACTGCCTCAATCCGAGATTAGGTCCTCTTCAATTGCACCAGTCCCTGTGATGTCCCGAGAAGCCCCTCTCAACTCCACAGTATCCCTGACTTCTCAGAGGAACCCCGCTAAGCTCCCTGAGGTCATGGGCACAAGTCGAGGGAACCCAGGGTTTCCTGCCACACCCCGAGAAAGACCTCGAGAGTTCTTCTTCGAAGCATCTTGAGGCTCGATTCCCCTACCATGACTCGAGTGCAATGAGGCGCTCCCCCTCGCCATGTCCATGGAGACCTGACTTCCGTGGCACCACAGGAGTCTCACTGAGCTCCCCGTCCTATCTCGTGAGAAACCCCAACCAGGCACTGCACCTTGAGAAAACCCACGAGACGCCCCGTCATCGCGAGATGAGGGCCTTCTTTTCCTGTATGGCCTAGAGAGCAATCCCGAGTCCTCTCTCCAAACTCCACAGGAGGCTTAACTCCATTTAGGCCACTCTTGAGCTCCAAGGGATTCCCGTCGCGACTCGAGAGGAGAGCGGAGTCCATTCATTCCCTTCGAGACGAGGCCTGACTCCCCGGGTGAGTCTGGAATGCAACCCCGAGATCCCTGTCGCCCCTGGAGAGAAAAACTGGGTTCTGGACACAAACCTAGATGAGCTCTATTTTGCCCTGCAGTGACTCGAGAGCAATCTCCAGCTCTCACTTGCAACTCGAATGGAAGATTGGACTTCCCTGGGCCAACACAAGAGGAAACCTGTATTCCCCGTCGTAACTCAGGAATCCTGCCACAACTCGAGAAAAAACACATGGGTCCCCCGTCAGCGCTAGATGAGGCCCTTGCCCACTATAGCGTCTCAAGAGAAGTCCCAGGTTCCGTCTTGAAGTGCGAAACGGTATTTGGCACCCTTGATGCAACCCGAAATGTTACCCGATTTACCAATTTCACTCAAGGGGAGCACCGAGGTTCCCGGCACTACTTCATCTGAGCCCTTTCTCTCCTCCTGATCCCGAAAGGAGGGTCGATTCCCCTGCTTTGTCTGGAATGGGTTCCCGGACTTTCCTGCGCGCCTCAGGATGAGGCCGGTCTCACGAGGAAATTCGAGACGTAGCCTCGTGGGTGGTGCAACATGCTGAAAGACCCCGATTTCCCGGTCCGCACTTGAGGAGATCCCGATGACCGGACACCTCTTCGAAGGCAACCCTGTGGATGAAGGCACAACACGAAGGAGCACTGACGACCCCGTGCATCGTCCGCAAAGACCCGCGGGTTCCACACACAGCTCGAAGAGGGGCCTGAGACCCCCTGAGCAACTCGAGAGGCCAGCGGGGTTCCCTTCCTCAGACAAGACGAGGCCTGACTCTCCTGTCCCAACTCTGCAGGGACCCTGCGGTCGGAGTCCGAAACGGAGAGGAAGCCTGAGGTTCCTGCCTCCCCTCGAGGTGAGGCCCTCTTCCGTTGCGCCAGACCCAGCGGAGTCCCGAGGGGCCCCGCAACCTCCACAGGATCCCTTGCCTCTCAGAGGCACCCTGGGAAGTTCCCCAAGGTCCCCGGCAGAAGGCGAGGGAAACGAGGGTTTCCCGCCGCCCCTCGAGAATGACCTCGAGAGTCCTTCTTCAACGCGTCTCGAGGCCCTAGTCCCCTCCCGTGACTCGAGAGCCAGGACGCGCTCCCCCTCGCCACGCGCATGGAGACCTGACTTCCCTGGCGCCGCACGAGAGGCTCCCTGAGATCCTCGTCGTGCCTCGGGAGAAAACCCCCACGGGCGCCGCAGCTCGAGGAAACCCCTGAGACGCCCCCGTCCTCGCGAGCTGAGGGCCTTCTTTTCCTGCATGGCCTGGAGAGCAATCCCGGGTCCTCTCTCCAAACGGAAGAGGAGGCTGGACTCCCTTGAGGCCGCTCAGGGGGCTCCAAGAGACCGCGTCGCGACTCGAAAGGAGAGCGGAGTCCTTGGCTTCCCCTCGAGACGAGGCCTGACTCCCCGGGGGAGCCTGGAATGCAACCCCGAGATCCCTGCCTTCCCTGGAGAGGAATATTACGTCCCGGACACACGCCTAGGTGAGGTCTCTTCGGCCCTGCAGTGACTCGAGCGCAACCCCCAGCTTTCCCTCGCAACCCGAGGGGAAGATTGGTCTTCCCAGGGCCAACCCAAGGGGATGGCTGAGATCCTCGTCGTAACTCGAGAATGCCGCTGCAACTCGAAAAAAACCACGTGGTTCCCACCTCTTGGCAAGATGAGGCCCTTGCCCGCGACGGCGTCTCAAGGGAAGTCCCCTGTTCCGCCCTGAAGGGCGAAACGGTCCCTGACAGCCTTCCTGCGACCCCCAAAAGTCCCCCGACATGCCGGGTTCCCCCGAGGGGAACACCGAGGGTCCCGGCACCGCTTCCTCTGAGCCCCTTCTCTCCTCCTGATTGCGACAGGAGAGGCGATTCCCCTGCGTGGTCTGGAAGGGGTTCCCGGCCTTCCCGGCGCACCTCAGGAGGAGGCCGGTCTCACGAGGAAATTCGAGATGAGCCACGGGGGTGGTGCCACATGCCGATCGACTTCGATTTCCCGGTCCACTCTTGAGAAGGACCCGAGGCCCGGACCCCTCTTCGAAGGCAACCCTGTGGGTGAAGGCATAACACGAAGGGGCCCTGCCACCCACGTGCATCGTCCGCAAAGACCCGCGGGTTCCACACACAGCTCGACGAGGGGCCTGAGACCCCCCTGAGCAACTCGAGAGGCCAGCGGGGTTCCCTTCCTCAGACAAGACGAGGCCTGACTCTCCTGTCCCAACTCTGCAGGGACCCTGCGGTCGGAGTCCGAAACGGAGAGGAAGCCTGAGGTTCCTGCCTCCCCTCGAGGTGAGGCCCTCTTCCATTGCGCCAACCCCAGCAGAGTCCCGAGAGGCCCCGCTAACTCCACAGCATCCCTCACCTCTCAGAGGCACCCTGGGAAGTACCCTCAGGTCCCCGGCAGAAGTCGAGGGAAATAAGGATTTCCCGCCGCCACTCGAGAAAGACCTCGATAGTCCTTCTTCAAAGTGTCTTTAGGCCCTTGTCCCCTCTCTGCACTAGAGAGCAATGATGGGCTCCCCCTCGCCTCGCTCATGCAGACCTGGCTTCCCTGGCGCCGCACGAGAGGCTCCCTGAGATCCTCGTCGTGCCTCGGGAGAAAACCCCCACGGGCGCCGCAGCTCGAGGAAACCCCTGAGACGCCCCCGTCCTCGCGAGCTGAGGGCCTTCTTTTCCTGCCTGGTCTGGAGAGCAATCCCGAGTCCTCTCTCCAAACTGAAGAGTAGAATGGATTCCCTTGAGGCGACTCAGTGGGCTCCAACAGATCCGCGTCGCGGCTCGAGAGGCGAGCGCAGTCCTTTGCTTCCCCTCGAGGCGAGGCCTGAGTCCCCGGGGGAGTCTGGAGTGCAATCCCGAGATCCTTGTCTTCCCTTGAGAGGACTATTAGGTCCTGGACACACGCCTAGATGAGGTCTCTTTGGCCTTGCAGTGATTTCAGCACAACACCCATCTCTCCCTCGCAATTCGAATGGAAGATTGGTCTTCATTGGGCCAACACAAGAGGAAGTCTGAATTTCCCGTTGTAACTCGAGAATCCCACCGCAACTCTTAAAAACCACGTGGTTCCCCATTAATCGCAATATGAGGCCTTTGCCCGCTACAGAGTCTCAAGAGAAGTCCCATGTTTCGTCATAAAGTTCGAAATGCTACTTGGCACCCTTGATGCGACCCCAAAAGTTCCCCAATATACCGGTCTCACTCCAAGGGAACACCGAAGTTCCTGGCACCACTTCATTTGAGCCCCTTCTCCGCTCCTGATCACGGCAGGAGAGTCGATTCCCCTGCTTTGTCTAGAAGGGGTTCCCGACCTTCATGGCGCACCTCAGGATGAGGCCAGTCTCACGAAGAAATTCGAGACGTAGCCGCGTGTTGGTGCCACGTGCCAAAAGACCCCGATTTCTCGGTCTTGCTCTTGATAAGAACCCGATGCCCGGACACCTCTTCTAAGGCAACCCTGTGGATGAAGGCACTAAACGAGGGGGCACTGGCAACCCTGTTCATCGTCCGGAAAACCCCGCAGGATCCACATACAGCTCCACAAATGGCCTGTCACCCCTTAAACAATGAGAGAGGAAAGCGGAGTTCCCTTCCTCAGACAAGACGAGGCCTGAGTATCCAATCCCAACTCTGCAGGCACGCTTCGATCTGAGTCAGAAATGGAGAGGAAACCTGAGGTTCCTGCTTCAACCCGAGAGGAGGCCCTCTTCCATTAAAACAAACCCAGTGGAGTCCCGAGAGGCCCCTCCAATCTCCACAGTATCCCTGACTTCTCCTAGGCATTCTGAGAAGCTCCTTGAGGCCACCGGAAAAGTCGAGGGAAATAAGGGTTTCCTGCCAAAACCGAAGAAAGACCTCGAGAGTCCTTCTTCAATGTGTCTTGAGGTCAGATTCCCCTACCATAGCTCGAGAGCAATAATGGGCTCCCCCTCGCCACGCACATGGAGACCTGACTTCCCTGGCGCCACACGAGAGGCTCCCTGAGCTCCCCGTCGTACCTCGTGTGAAACCCCACACTAGCGCCGCAGCTCGAGAAAACCCACAAAATCCCTCCGTCATCGCGAGATGAGGGCCATCTTTTCCTGCATGGCCTGGAGAGCAGTCCCAAGTCCTCTCTCCAAACTTCACAGGAGGCTTGACTCCCTTTAGGCCACAAAGGGCTCCAAGAGGTGCCCGTCGCGACTCGAAAGGAGAGCGGAGTCCTTTGCTTCCCTTCGACATGAGGCCTGACTCCCTGGGTGAGTCTGGAATGCAAACCTGAGATCCCTGTGGCCCTTGGAGAGGAACATTAGGTCCTGGACACAAGCCTAGATGAGGTCCCCTTTGCCCTGCAGTGACTCGAGCGCAACCCCCAGCTCTCGCTCGCAACTCGAATGGATGATTGGACTTCCCTGGCCCAACACAAGAGGAAGCCTGAAATCCCCGTCGTAACTCGAGAATCCCGCCGCAACTCGAGAAAAACCACGTGGCTCCCCCGTCATCGCAAGATGAGGCCCTTGGCCGCTACAGCGTATCAAGAGAAGTCCCACGTTCCATCCTGAAGTACAAAACGGTACTTGGCACCCTTGATGCGACCCCCAAAGTTCCCTGACATACCGGTCTCACTCGAGGGAAACACCAAAGTTCACGGCACCACTTCCTGTGAGCCCCTTCACCCCTCCTGATCGCGACAGAAGGGTCGATTCCCATGTTTTGTCTGCAAGGGGTTCCCGACGTTCCCCGCGAACCTCCGGATGAGGCCGGTCTCATGAGGAAATTCGAAAAGTAGCCTCATGTTTGGTGCCATATGCTGAAAGATCCCGAATTCCCGGTCCACTCTAGATAAGAACCTGACGCCCGGACATCTCTTCGAAGGCAACCCTGTGGATGAAGGCACAACACGAAGGGACACTGACATCCCCATGCATCGTCTGGAAAAACCCGCAGATTCCACTCACAGCTCCAAATGTGGACTGTCACCTCGTGAACAACTCGAGAGGCAAGTGAAGTTGCATTCCTTCACACAAGACGAGGCCTTACTCTCCTGTCCCAACTCTTCAGGGACCCTGCAATTGGAGTCAGAAATGGAGAGGAACCCTGAGGTTCCTGCCTCAACTAGAGAAGAGGCCCTCTTCCATTGAACCAAACACAGTGGTGTCCCGAGAGGCCCCTCCCAACACCACAGTATCCCTGAATTCTCAGAGGCTCCCTGAGAAGCTACCTGAGGTCACTGGCACAAGTCGAGGGAACCCAGAGTTTCCTGAAGTAACCCGAGAAAGACTTGGAGAGTCCTTTTTCAACGTCTCTTGATGCCCGATTCCCCTACCATGACTCCAGAGCAAGGACGCGCTCCCCTCGCCACAAGCAGGAAAACTGATTTCCCTAGTACCACACAAGAGGCTCCCTGAGTACCCCATCGTACCTCGTGAGAAAACCCACAGTGGCGCCGCAGTTCGAGAAAAACCACAAGATGCCCCCGTCAAGGAGAGATGGGGGCCTTCTTTTCCTGCCTGACCTGGAGAGCAATTCCTGGTCCTCTCTCCAAACTTCACAGGAGTATTGACTCCCTTTAGGCCACTCAGTTGGGTCCAAGAAATACCCGGTGCGACTCGAGAGGAGGGCGGAGTCCTTTGCTTCCCTGGAGACGAGACCTGACTCCCCGGGTGAGTTTGGAATGCAACCCCGAGATCCCTGTCGCCCCTGGAGTGGAATATTATGTCCTATACACAAGCCTAGATGAGGTCTATTTTGCCCTACAGTGACTCGAGAGCAACCTCCATCTCTCCCTCACAATTTGAATGGAAGATTGGTCTTCCCACGGTCAACACAAGAGGAAGTCTAAATTTCCCATCGTAATTCGAGAATTCAGCCTCAAGTCTTAAAAACCATGTGGTTCCCCCTTCATCGCAATATGAGGCCCTTGCCAGCTAGAGTCTCAAGAGAAGTCCCACGTTCCATCTTAAAGTTCGAAATGCTACTTGGCACCCTTGATGCGACCCCAAAGTTCCCCAACATACCGGTCTCACTCCAGGGGAACACCGAAGTTCCCGGTGTCTCCAGGGAAGACCCATGTTCCGCCCTGAAGGGCGAAACGGTACTTGACACCCTTGATGCGACCGCAAAACTTCCCCGACACGCTGGGTTCCCTCGAGGGGAACACCGAGGGTCCCGGCACCACTTCATCTGAGCCCCTTCTCCCCTCCTGATCGCGACAGGAGAGTCGATTCCCCTGCTTTGTCTGGAAGGTGTTCCCGGCCTTCCTGGCGCACCTCAGGATGAGGCCGGTCTCAGGAGGAAATTCGAGACTAGCCACGTGTGAGGTGCCACGTGCTGAACGACTCCGATTTTCCGGTCCGCTCTTGATAAGAACCCGATGCCCGGACACCTCTTCGAAGGCAACCCTGTGGGTGAAGGCACAACACGTAGGGGCACTGACACCCCCGTGCATCATCCGGAAAAACCCGCAGGGTCTACACACAGCTCGACAAGGGGCCTGAGACTCCCAGAACAACTCAAGAGGCAACCAGAATTCCATTCCTCAGACAAGACGAGGCATGACTCTCCTGTCCCAACACTGCAGGGACCGTGCAGTCGGAGTCCGAAACAGAGAGGAAGCCTGAGGTTCCTGCCTCCCCTCGAGATGAGGCCCTCTTCCATTGCGCCGAACCCAGCAGAGTCCCGAGAGGCCCTGCCAACTACACAGCATCCCTCACCTCTCAGAGGCACCGTGGGAAGTTCCCTAAGGTCCCCTGCAGAAGTCGAGGGAAACGAGGGTTTCCCGCCGCAACCCGAGAAAAACCTCGAGAGTCCTTCTTCAACGCCTCTTAAGGACCTAGCCGTTTCCCATGACTCGAGAGTGATGAACAGCTCCCCCTCGCCATGCGCATGGAGACCTGACTTCCCTGGCGCCGCACGAGAGGCTCCCTGAGGTCTTCGTCGTGCCTCGTGAGAAAACCCCCATGGGCGCAGCAGCCTGAGGAAACCCATGAGACGCCCCCGTCATCGCGAGATGAGGTCCTTCTTTTCCTGCCTGGCCTGGAGAGCAATCCCGAGTCCTCTCTCCAAACTGAAGAGGAGGCTCGACACCCTTGAGTCCACTCAGTGGGCTCCAAGAGATCCGTGTCGCGACTTGAGAGGAAAGCGGAGTCCTTTGATTCCCCTCCAGGCGAGTCCTGACCCCCCGGGGGAGTCTGGAATGGAAACCCGAGATCCCTGTCTTCCCTTGAGAGGAATATTAGGTCCTGGACACACGCCTCGATGAGGTCTATTTGGCCCTGTAGTGACTCGAGCAGAACCCCCAGCTTTCCATCGCAACTCGAATTGAAGATTGGGCTTCCCAGGGCCAACCCAAGAGGAAGCCTGAAATTCCTGTCGTTTTCGAGAATCCCGATGCAACTCGAGAAAAACGACGTGGTTCCAACGTCTTCACAGGATGAGGCCCTTGCCCGCTACAGCGTCTCCAGGGAAGTCCCATGTTCCGTCCTGAAGTGGGAAACGGTACTTGGCTCCCTTGATGCGACCCCTAAAGTTCCCTGAAACGCCGGGTTCCCTCGAGTGGAACACCTAGAGTCCCGGCCCCACTTCATCTGAGCCCCATCTCCCCTCCTGATCGCGACAGGAGAGTCGATTCCCCTTCTTTGTGTGGAAGGTGTTCCCGGCCTTCCCGGCGCACCTCAGGATGATGCTGGTCTCACGAGGAAATTCGAGATGAGCCACGTGGGTGGTGCCACATGTCGAACGACCCCGATTTCCCGGTCCGCTCTTGAAATGAACCTGATGCCCGGACACCTCTTTGAAGGCAACCCTGTGGGGGAAGGCACCAAATGAAGGGGCAATGACAACCCCGTGCATCTTCTGGAAACACCCGCAGGTTCCACACACAGCTCGACAAGGGGCCTGAGACCCACTGAACGACTCGAGAGGCAAGCAGAGTTCCATTACTCAGACAAGACGAGGCCTGACTCTCCTGTCCCAACCCTGCAGGGACCCTGCGGTCGGAGTCAGAAATGGAGAGGAAGCCTGAGGTTCCTGCCTCCAATCGAGATGAGGCCCTCTTTCATTTCGTCAAACCTAGTGGAGTCCCGAGAGGCCCCTCTAACTCCTCAGTATCCCTAACCTCTCAGAGGCACCTGGGAAGTTCCCTAAGATCCCCGGTAGAGGTCGAGGGAAACGAGTGTTTCCCGCCCCAACCCAAGAAAGACCTCGAGAGTCCTTCTTAAATGCGTCTTGAGGCCCTAGTCCCTCCCATGACTCCAGAGCAATGACGCGATCTGCCTGGCCACACGCATGGAGGCCTGACTTCTCTGGCGCTGCACGAGAGGCTCCCTGAGCTCCTCATCATATCTCGTGAGAAACCCCACACTGGCGCCGCAGCTCGAGAAAACCCATGAGACGCTCCCGTCATCACGAGAGGAGGGCCATCTTTAACTGAACGGTATGCAGATCAAGCGTGAACCTTCTGTCCAAGCTACACAGGACGCTTGACTCCCTTTAGGCCACTCATTGGGCTCCAAGAGTTACACGTCGCTACTCGAGAGGATAGTGGAGTCCTTTGCTTCCACTCGAGACGAGGCGTGACCCACCGGGTGAGACTGGAATTCGACCCCGATATCCCTGTTGCCCCTGGAGAGGAACACTACGTCCTGGACCCAAGCCTAGATGAGGACTCTTTGCCCTGAAGTGACTCGAGAGCAACCCACAGCTCTCTCTGACAAGTTGAATGGAAGATTGGACTTCCTGGGCCAACACAAGAGGAAGCCTGAATTCCCCGTTGTAACTCGAGAATCCCGCCGCAACTCGAGAAAAATCACCTGTTTCCCTCGTCATCGCTATATGAGGCCCTTGCCCGCTAGAGCATCTCCAGAGAATTCCCACGTTCCGTCTTGAAGTGCGAAACTGTACTTGGCACCCTTGATGCGACCTCAAAAGTGCCGTGACATACCGGTCTCACTCGAGGGGACCACCGAGGTTCCCGGCACCACTTCATCTGAGCCCCTTCTCCCCTTCTGATCGCGAGCGGTGGGTCGATTCCCCTGCTTTGTCTGCAAGGGTTCCCTACCTTCCCGGCGAACCTCAGGATGAGGCTGCTCTCCCGAGGAAATTCGAGACGTAGCCTCGTGGGTGGTACCACATGCTGAAAGACCCCAATTTTCTGGTACGCTCTTGAAAAGAACCCAATGCCCGGACACCTCTTTGAAGGCAACCCTGTGGATGAAGGCACAACACGAAGGCGCACTGACACCCCTGTGCATCGTCCGGAAAAACCCGCAGGTTCCACACACAGCTCAACAAGTGGCCTGTCACTCTGTGAACAACTCGAAAGGCAAGCGGAGATCCATTCCTCCACGGAAGACGAGGCGTGACTCTCTTGTCCGTACTCGGCAGGTACTCTGCGACCCGAGTCAGAAATGGAGAGGACCCCTGAGCTTCCTGCCTCCATTCGAGATGAGGCCCTCTTCGATTGCACCAAACCCAGTTGAGTAACGAAAGGCCCCTCCCAAATCCACAGTGTCCCTGAATTCTCAGAGGCACCCTGAGAAGTTACCTGAGGTCACCGACACAAGTCGAGGGAACCCAGGGTTCCCTGCCGCAACCCGAGAAAGACCTCGAGAGTCTTCTTCAATGCGTCTTGAGGCCCGATTCGCCTACTATGACTCGAGAGCAATCACGCACTCCCCTTCACCACACGCACGGAGACCTGACGTCCCTAGCACCACACGAGAGGCTCTCTGAGCTCCCCGTCATACCTCGTGAGAAATCTGATACTGGCGCCGCAGCTGGAGAAAACCCACGAGATGCCCCCGTCATCGCGAGATGAGGGCCTTTTTTCCTGCATGGCCAGGAAAACAATCCCGAGTCATCTCTCCAAACTCCATAGGAGGCTTCACTCCCTTTACGCCACGCAGTGGGCTCCAAGAGATACCCGTCGCGACTCGACAAGAGAGCGGAGTCCTTTTTTTCCCCTCAAGACGAGGTCTGACTCTCCGGGTGAGTCGAGAATGCAACCCTGAGATCACTGTCGGCCCAGTAGTGGAACACTAGGTCCTGGACACAAGCGTAGATGAGGTCTATTTTGCCCTGCAGTGACAGGAGAGCAATCCCCAGTTCTAACTTGCAACTCGAATGGAATACTGGATTTTCCTGACGCCACACAAGAGGCTCCCTGAAATCCCTGTGGTACTTCATGAGACACCCCACACTGGCGCCGCAGCTCGAGAAAACACACGAGACGCCACCGTCATCTCGAGATGAGGGCCTTCTTTTCCTGCATGGCCTGGAGTCCAATCGCGAGTCCTCTCTCCAAACTCCACAGGAGGCTTGACTCCCTTTAGTACACACATTGGGCTCCAAGAGATACCCATCGCGACTCGAGACGAGAGCGGAATTCTTTGCTTACCCTCAAGGTGAGAACTGACTCCCTGGATGAGTCTGGAATGCAAACCCGAGATCCCTGTCGCCCCTGGAGAGCAACGTTAGATCCTGGACACAAGCCTAGATTAGGTCTCTTTTGCCCTGCAGTGACTCTAGTGCAATCCCCAGCTCCCCCTCGCAACCCGAATGGAAGATTGGATTTCAAGGCCAACAAGAGGAAGCCTAAATTCCCTGTCATAACTCGAGAATCCCGCCGCAACTCGAGCAAAACCACGTGGTTCTCCCGTCATCGCAAGATGAGGCCCTTGCCCGCTACAGCGTTTCAAAAGATGTCCCAGGTTCCGTCTTGAAATGCGAAACGGTACTTGGCACCCTTGATGCGACCCCAAAAGTCCCCCAACACGCCGGTCTCACTCAAGGGGAACACCGAGATTCCCGGCACCACTTCATTTAAGCCCCTTCTCCCCTCCTGATCGTGACCGGTGGGTCGATTCCCCTGCTTTGTCTGCAAGGGGGCCCGACCTTCCCTGCACAACTCAGGATGAGGCCGGTCTCATGGGGAAATTCGATATGTAGCTTTGTGGGAGGTGCCACTTGCTGAAAGACTCCAATTTCCCGGTCCGCTCTTGATAAGAATCCGATGCTCGGACACCTCTTGGAAGGCAGCCTTGAGTATGAAGGTACAACACGAAGGGGCACTAACACACCTGTGCATCATCCGGAAAAACGGGCAGGTTTCACACACAGCTCGACAAGTGGCCTGTCACCTCGAGAACAACTCGAGAGGCAAGAGGAGTCCCATCCTCCAGAAAAGACGAGGCCTGACTCTCCTGTACCAACATGCAGGGACCTTTCGATCTGAGTCAGAAATGGAGAGGAACACTGAGGTTCCTGCTTCAACTCCAGATGAGTCCCTCTTACATTCCACCAAATGCAGAGGAGTCTCGAGAGGCCCCTCCAAACTGCACAGTATCCCTGACTTCTCAGAGGCACTCTGAGAAGCTCCCTGAGGTCGCAGGCACAAGTCAAGGGAACCCTGGGTTTTATGCAGTGACCCGAGAAAGACCTCGAGAGTCCTTCTTCAACCCGTCTTGAGGCCCGATTACCCTACCATGACTCGAGAGCAATGACGAACTCCCCCTAGCCATCTCATGGGGACCTGACTTCCCTGGCGCCACACGAGAGGCTCCCTGAGCTCCCTCTCGTACCTCGTCAGAAACCCGGCACTAGCGGGGCAGTCTAGAAAACTCACAAGAGGCCGCCGTCATCGCGAGATGAGGGCCTTCTTTTCCTGCATGGCCTGGAGAGGAATCCCGAGTCCTCTATCCAAACAGCACAGGAGGCTTGACTCCCTTTAGGGCACACAGTAGGCTCCAAGAGATACCCATCGCGACTCAAAAGGACAGCGGAGTTCTTTGCTTCCCCTCGAGACGAGGCCTGATTCCCCGGGTGAGTCTGGTATGCAAGCCCGAGATCCCTGTCGCCCCTAGGGATGAACATTAAGTCCTGGACACAAGCCTAGATGAGGTCTATTTTGCCCTGCAGTGACTCGAGGGCAATCCCCAGCTCTCCCTTGAAACTCGAATGGAAGACAGGACTTCCCTGGGCCAACACATGAGGAAGACTGTATTCCCCGTCGAAACTCGAGAATCCCGCCACAACTCGAGAAACGCTACGTGGTTCCCCCGTCATCGCAAGATGAGGCCCTTGCCCCCTACAGCGTCTCAAGAGAAGTCCCACGTTCCGTCTTGAAGTGCGAAACGGTATTGGCACCCTTGATGCGACCTCAAAAGTTCCTCGACACACTGGTCTGACTCGAGGAGAACACCGAGGTTCCCGGCACCACTACATCTGGGCCCCTTCTGCCCTCCTGATCGCGACAGGAGGGTCGATTCCCCTGTTTTGACTTGAAGGGGTTCCCGCCTTTCCTGGTGCATCTCAGGATGAGGCCGGTCTCACGAGGATATTCGAGACATAGCCTCGTGGATGGTGACACATGCCGAAAGACCCCGATTTCCCGGTTTGCTCTTGATAAGATCCCGATGCCCGGACACCTCTTTGAAGATAACCCTTTTGATGAAGGCACAACACGAAGGGGCACTGACACCTCCGGGTATCGTCCGCAGAAACCCGCAGGTACCACACACAGCTCGAGAAGTGACCTGTCACCCCGTGAACAACTGGAGAGGCAAGCAGAGTTCCATTCCTCCACACAAGATGAGGCCTGACTCTCCTGTTCGAACTCTGCAGCGAAACTGCGATCCGAGTCAGATCTGGCCCAGGGGAAGTCAGGAGAGGAAACATGAGTTTCCTGCCTCCACTCGAGATGAGGCCCTCTTCCATTGCACCGAACCCAGTGGATTCCCGAGAGGCCCCTCCCAACTGCACAGTATCCCTGACTTCTCAGAGGCACCCTTATACCTTCCTGAGATCACCGGCACAAGTCGAGGGAACCAAGGGTTTCCTGCCCCAACCCGTAAAAGACCTCGAGAGTCCTTCTTCAACTCTCTTGAGGTGCGATTTCCCTACCATGACTCGAGAGCAATGACGCGCTCCCCCTAGCCACGCGCATAGAAACCTGACTTCCCTGGCGCCACAGGAGAGGCTCCCTGAGCTCCCCATTATACCTCGTGAGCAACACCACACTGGAGCCACAGATCGAGAATACCGACGAGACGCCCCAGTCCTCACGAGATGAGGGCCTTCTTTTGCTGTATGGCCTGGAGAGCAATCCTGAGTCCTCTCTCCAAACTCCACAGGAGGCTTGACTCATTTTAGGCCACACAGTGAGCTCCAAGATATACCCGTCGCGACTTGACAGGAGAGCGGTGTCCTTGGCTTCCCCTCGAGACGAGGCCTGATTCCCCGGGTGAGTCGAGAATGCAATGCCGAGATCGCTGTCGCCCCAGCAGAGGAACATTAGGTCCTGGACACAAGCCTAGATGAGGTCTATTTGGCCCTGCAGTGTCTCGAGAGCAATCCCCAGTTCTAACTCGCAATTCGAATGAAAACTGGACTTCCCTGGGCCAGTTGAACAGGAAGCCTGAATTCCCCGTCGTAACTCGAGAATCCCGCCCCAACTCAAGAAAAACCACGTGGTTCCCCCGTCATCGAAACATGAGGCCCTTGCCTGCTACAGCGTCTCAAGAGAAGTCCCACGTTCCATATTGAAGAGCGAAAAGTTACTTGGAACCCTTGATGCGACCCCAAAAGTTCCCCGACATACCAGTCTCACTTGAGGAGAACACCGAGGTTCCCGGCACCACTTCATCTGAGACTCTTCTCCCCTCTTGATCGCGACAGGAGGTTCGATTCCCCTGCTTTGTCTGGAAGGCGTTCCCGACCTTCCTGGCGCACATCAAGATGAGGCCAGTCTCACGAGGAAATTTGAGACATAGCCTCGTGGGTGGTGCGGCATGCCAAAAGACCCCAATTCCCTGGTCCGCTCTTGATAAGAACACGACGGCAGAACCCAACTCGAAGGCAATCCTGTGGATCAAGGCACAACACGAAGGGGCAGTGACACCCTGGTGCATCGTCCAGAAAAACCCGCAAGTTCCACATACAAATCGACAAGTGGCCTGTCACCCCATGAACAACGCGAGAGTCAAGCGGAGTTCCATTCCTCCACACAAGACGAGGCCTGACTCTCCTGTCCCAACTCTGCAGGGACTCTGCGATCCAAGTCAGATCCGGCGCATTCCAAGCCAGGAGAGGAACCCTGAGGTTCCTGCCTCAACTTGTCATGAGGCCCTCTTCCATTGCACCAAACCCAGTGGAGTTCCGAGAGGCCCCTCCCAACTCCACAGTGACCCTGACTTCTCAGAGGCACGCTGAGAAGCTTCCTGAGGTCACTGGCACAAGTCGATGGAACCCAGGGTTTCCTGCTGCAACCCAGGAAAGACCTCGAGAGTCCTTCTTTAACACGTCTTCAGGCCCAATTCCCCTACCATGACTCGAGAACAATGACGGGCTCCCTCTCACCATGTGCATAGAGACCTGACTGCCCTGGCACCACGTGAGAGGCTCACTGAGCTCCCAGTCTTACTTCGTGAGAAACCCCACACTAGCGCCACAGCTCGAGAAAACCTACGAAACGCCCCAGTCATTGGGAGATGAGGGCCTTCATTTCATGCATTCCCTGGAGAGCAATCCCGTGTCCTCCCTCCAAACACCAGAAGAGGTTTGACTCCCTTTAAGCCACTCAGTGGGCTCCAAGACATACCCTTCGACTCGAGAGGAGAGCAGAGTCCTTTGCTTCCGCTCGAGACGAGGCCTGACTCCAAGGTGAGTCTGGAATGCAACCCCGAGATTCCTGTCGAGCCTTGACATGAACATTAGGTCCTGCACACAAGCCTTGGTGGGGTCTCTTTTGCCTTCAGTGACTAGAGCCCACCTCCAGCTCTTCCTCGCATCTCGAATGGAAGATAAGACTTTTGTGGGCCAACACAAGAGGAAGCATGAATTCCCTGTGGTAACTCAAATATCCCACCGCAACTCGAGAAAAACCAAGTGGTTCCGCAGTCATTCCAAGATGAGGCCCATGCCTGCTGGAGCACCTCAAGAGAAGTCCCACGTTCCATTTTGAAGAGCGAAGCGGTACTTGGAATGCTTTATGCGACCCCAAAAGTTACCCGACATACCTGTCTCACTTGAGGGAAACACCGAGGTTCCCAGCAGCACTTCATCTGAGCCACTTCTCCCCTCCTGATCGCCACAGGAGGGTCGATTCCTCTGCTTTGTCTGGAAGAGTTTCATGACCTTCGCGGCACACTTCAGGATGAGGCCGGTTTCATGAGGAAATTCGAGACAACCCACGTGGGTGGTGCCAAATGCTGAACGACCCCGATATCCCGGTCCGCTCTTCATAAGAACCCGATGCCCGGACAACTCTTCGAAGGCAACCCTGTGGATGAAGACAAAAAACGAAGGGTCACTGACACCCCTGTGCATCGTCTGGAAAAACCTGCAGATTCCACACACAGTTTGACAAGGGGCCTGAAACCCCATGAACAACTCGAGAGGCAAGCGGAGTTCCATTCCTCGGAAAAGACGTAGCCTGACTCTCCTGTCCCAACTCTGCAGGGACCCTGATGTTGGAGTCCGAAACAGAGAGGAAGTCAGAGGTTCCTGCCTCCCCTCGAGATGAGCCCCTCTTCCATTGCGACAAACCCAGCGGAGTCCCGAGAGGCACTGCCAACTCCACAGTATCCCTCAACTCTCAGAGACACACTGGGAAGTTCCCTAAGGTCCCCGGCAGAAGTCGAGGAAAACGACTTTTTCCCGCCACAACCCGAGAAAAACCTCGAGAGTCCCTCTTCAACGCGTCTTGAGGCCCTAGTCCCCTCCCATTACTCGAGAGCCACAACGCGCTCCTCCTCCCTACGCGCAGGGAGACCTGACTTCCCTGGCGCCGCATGAGAGGCTCCCTGAGATCCTCGCCGTGCCTCGCGAGAAAACCCCCACGGGCGCCGCAGCTCGAGGAAACCCCTGAGACGTTCCCGTCCTCGCGAGGTGAAGGGCCTTCTTTTCCTGCATGGCCTGGAGAACAATCCCGAGCCCTCTCTCCAAAATGAAGAGGAGGCTTGACTCCATTGACGCCACTAGGGGGCTCCAAGAGACCCGCGTCGCGACTCGAGAGGAGAGCGGAGTCCTTGGCTTGCCCTCGAGACGAGGCCTGACTCCCCGGGGGAGCCTGGAATGCAACCCCGAGATCCCTGCCTTCCCTGGAGAGGAATATTAGGTCCCGGACACACGCCTAGGTGAGGTCTCTTCGGCCCTGCAGTGACTCGAGCGCAACCCCCAGCTTTCCCTCGCAACCCGAGGGGAAGATTGGGCTTCCCAGGGCCAACCCAAGGGGAAGGCTGAGATCCCCGTCGTAACTCGAGAATCCCGCCGCAACTCGAGAAAAACCACGTGGTTCCCACCTCTTGGCAAGATGAGGCCCTTGCCCGCGACGGCGTCTCAAGGGAAGTCCCCTGTTCCGCCCTGAAGGGCGAAACGGTCCCTGACAGCCTTCCTGCGACCCCGAAAATTCCCCGACACGCCGGGTTCCCCCGAGGGGAACACCGAGGGTCCCGGAACCGCTTCCTCTGAGCCCCTTCTCCCCTCCTGATCGCGACAGGAGAGTCGATTCACCTGCGTGGTCTGGAAGGGGTTCCCGGCCTTCCCGGCGCACCTCAGGATGAGGCCGGTCTCATGAGGAAATTCGAGACGAGCCACGTGGGTGGGGCCACATGCCGAACGCCCCCGATTCCCCGGTCCGCTCTTGAGAAGGACCTGAGGCCCGGACCCCTCTTCGAAGGCAACCCTGTGGGTGAAGGCACAACAGGAAGGGGCACTGCCACCCCCGTGCATCGTGCGCAAAGACCCGCGGGTTCCACACACAGCTCGACGAGGGGCCTGAGACCCCCTGAGCAACTCGAGAGGCCAGCGGGGTTCCCTTCCTCAGACAAGATGAGGCCTGACTCTCCTGTCCCAACTCTGCAGGGACCCTGCGGTCGGAGTCCGAAACGGAGAGGAAGCCTGAGGTTCCTGCCTCCCCTCGAGGTGAGGCCCTCTTCCGTTGCGCCAGACCCAGCGGAGTCCCGAGGGGCCCCGCCACCTCCACAGGATCCCACGGTTCTCACAGACACCCAGGGAAGTTCCCTAAGGTCCCCGGCAGAAGGCGAGGGAAACGAGGGTTTCCCGCCGCCCCCCGAGAAAGACCTCGAGAGTCCTTCTTCAACGCGTCTCGAGGCCCTAGTCCGCTCCCGTGACTCGAGAGCCAGGACGCGCTCCCCCTCGCCACGCGCATGGAGACCTGACTTCCCTGGCGCCGCACGAGAGGCTCCCTGAGATCCTCGTCGTGCCTCGGGAGAAAACCCCCACGGGCGCCGCAGCTCCAGGAAACCCCGGAGACGCCCCCGTCCTCGCGAGCTGAGGGCTTTCTTTTCCTGCATGGCCTGGAGAGCAATCCCGGGTCCTCTCTCCAAACGGAAGAGGAGGCTGGACTCCCTTGAGGTCGCTCAGGTGGCTCCAAGAGACCCGCGTCGCGACTCGAGAGGAGAGCGGAGTCCTTGGCTTCCCCTCGAGACGAGGCCTGACTCCCCGGGGGAGCCTGGAATGCAACCCTGAGATCCCTGCCTTCCATGCAGAGGAATATTAGGTCCCGGACACACGCCTAGGTGAGGTCTCTTAGGCCCTGCAGTGACTCGAGCGCAACCCCCAGCTTTCCCTCGCAACCCGAGGGGAAGATTGGGCTTCCCAGGGCCAACCCAAGGGGAAGGCTGAGATCCCCGTCGTAACTCGAGAATGCCGCCGCAACTCGAGAAAAACCACGTGGTTCCCACCTCTTGGCAAGATGAGGCCCTTGCCCGCGACGGCGTCTCAAGGGAAGTCCCCTGTTCCGCCCTGAAGGGCGAAACGGTCCCTGACAGCCTTCCTGCGACCCCCAAAAGTCCCCCGACACACCGGGGTCCCCCGAGGGGAACACCGAGGGTCCCGGCACCGCTTCCTCTGAGCCCCTTCTCCCCTCCTGATCGCGACAGGAGAGGCGATTCCCCTGCGTGGTCTGGAAGGGGTTCCCAGCCTTCCCGGCGCACCTCAGGATGAGGCCGGTCTCACGAGGAAATTCGAGACGAGCCACGTGGGTGGGGTCACATGCCGAACGCACCCGATTCCCCGGTCCGCTCTTGAGAAGGACCCGAGGCCCGGACCCCTCTTCGAAGGCAACCCTGTGGGTGAAGGCACAACAGGAAGAGGCACTGCCACCCCCGTGCATCGTCCGCAAAGACCCGCGGGTTCCACACACAGCTCGACGAGGGGCCTGAGACCCCCTGAGCAACTCGAGAGGCCAGCGGGGTTCCCTTCCTCAGACAAGACGAGGCCTGACTCTCCTGTCCCAACTCTGCAGGGACACTGCGGTCGGAGTCCGAAACGGAGAGGAAGCCTGAGGTACCTGCCTCCCCTCGAGGTGAGGCCCTCTTCCGTTGCGCCAGACCCAGCGGAGTCCCGAGGGGCCCCGCCACCTCCACAGGATCCCTCGCCTCTCAGAGGCACCCTGGGAAGTTCCCTAAGGTCCCCGGCAGAAGGCCAGGGAAACGAGGGTTTCCCGCCGCCCCCCGAGAAAGACCTCGAGAGTCCTTCTTCAACGCGTCTCGAGGCCCTAGTCCCCTCCCGTGACTCGAGAGCCAGGACGCGCTCCCCCTCGCCACGCGCATGGAGACCTGACTTCCATGGCGCCGCACGAGAGGTTCCCTGAGATCCTCGTCGTGCCTCGGGAGAAAACCCCCACGGGCGCCGCAGCTCGAGGAAACCCCGGAGACGCCCCTGTCCTCACGAGCTGAGGGCCTTCTTTTCCTGCATGGCCTGGAGAGCAATCCCGGGTCCTCTCTCCAAACGGAAGAGGAGGCTGGACTCCCTTGAGGTCGCTCAGGGGGCTCCAAGAGACCCGCGTCGCGACTCGAGAGGAGAGCGGAGTCCTTGGCTTCCCCTCAAGACGAGGCCTGACTCCCCGGGGGAGCCTGGAATGCAACCCCGAGATCCCTGACTTCCCTGGAGAGGAATATTAGGTCCCGGACACACGCCTTGGTGAGGTCTCTTCGGCCCTGCAGTGACCCGATCGCAACCCCCAACTTTCCCTCGCAACTCTAGGGGAAGATTGGGCTTCCCAGAGCCAACCCAAGGGGAAGGCTGAGATCCCCGTCGTAACTCGAGAATCCGGCCGCAACTCGAGGAAAACCACGTGGTTCCATCGTCTTTGCAAGATGAGCCTCTTGCCCGCTATGGCGTCTCAAGGGAATTTCCAGTTTCCGTCCTGAAGTGCGAAACAGTACCTGACAGCTTTCATGCGACCACCAGAAGTTCCCCGACACACCGGGTTCCCTCGAGGGAAACACTGAGGGTCCCGACACCACTTCATCTGAGCCCCTTCTCCCCTCCTGATGGCGACAGGAGTGTCGATTCCCCTGCGTGGTCTGGAAGGGATTCCCGGCCTTCCCGGCGCATCTCAGGATGAGCCCGTCCACACGAGGAAATTCGAGATGAGCCACGGGATTGGTGCCACATGCCGATCGACCTCGATTTCCTAGTCCACTCTTGAGAAGAACCCGTTGCACGGACACCTCTTCGAACGCAACCCTGTGGGTGAAGGCACAACACGAAGGGGCACTGATACTCCCGTGCATCGTCCAGAAACACCCGTCGGTTCCGCACACAGCTCGAAGAGGGCCCTGAGACCCTCTGAGCAACTCGAGAGGCAAGCGGAGTTCCCTTCCTCAGACAAGACGAGGCCTAACTCTCCGCTCCCAACTCTGCAGGGACCCTGAGGTCGGAGGGTCGGAGTCAGAAACAGAGAGGAAGTCTGAGGTTCCTGCCTC
This sequence comes from Bubalus kerabau, assembly GCF_029407905.1. Lineage (NCBI taxonomy): Eukaryota > Metazoa > Chordata > Mammalia > Artiodactyla > Bovidae > Bubalus > Bubalus kerabau. Next base: position 3,449,209 of record NW_026577886.1, on the reverse strand, counting down.
CCCTCGATATGAGGCCCTCTTCCATTGCGCCAACCTCAGCGGAGTCCTGAGAGGCCCCGCTAACTCCACAGCATCCCTCACCTCTCAGAGGCACCCTGGGAAGTTCCCTCAGGTCCCCGGCAGAAGTCGAGGGAAATGAGGGTTTCCCGCCGCCACTCGAGAAAGACCTCGGTAGTCCTTCTTCAAAGTGTCTTGAGGCCCTTGTCCCCTCTCTGGACTAGAGAGCAATGATGCGCTCCCCCTCGCCTCGCGCATGCAGACCTGGCTTCCCTGGCGCCGAACGAGAGGCTCCCTGAGATCCTCGTCGTGCCTCGGGAGAAAACCCCCACGGGTGCCGCAGCTCCAGGAAACCCCGGAGACGCCCCCGTCCTCGCGAGCTGAGGGCCTTCTTTTCCTGCCTGGCCTGGAGAGCAATCCCGAGTCTTCTCTCCAAACTGAAGAGTAGTAAGGATTCCCTTGAGGCGACTCAGTGGGCTCCAAGAGATCCGCCTCGCGGCTCGAGAGCAGAGCGCAGTCCTTTGCTTCCCCTCGAGGCGAGGCCTGAATCCCCGGGGGAGTCTGGAGTGCAATCCCAAGATCCTTGTCTTCCCTTGAGAGGACTATTAGGTCCTGGACACACGCCTAGATGAGGTCACTTTGGCCTTGCAGTGATTCGAGCACAACATCCAGCTTTCCCTCGCAACTCGAAGGGAAGTTTGGGCTTCCCAGGGCTAACACAAGAGGAAGCCTGAAATCCCCGTCGTAACTCGAGAATCCCGCCGCAACTCGAAAAAAGCCACGTGGTTCCATCGTCTTCGCAGCATGAGGCCCTTGCCCGCCACAGCGTCTCAAAAGAAGTCCCACATTCCTACTGAAGTGCAAAACGGTACTTGGCACCCATGATGGCACCCCCAAAGTTCCCCAACATACAGGCCTCACTCGAGGGTAACACCCATGTTCCCCGCACCACATCATTTGAGCCCCTTCTCCCCTCCTGATTGCAACAGGAGTGTCTTTTCTCCTGCTTTGTGTGGAAGGGGTTACCGATCTTCCCAGCGCACATCAGGATGAGGCCTGTCTCACGAGGAAATTGGAGATGTAGCCTCGTGGGTGGTGCCACATGCGGAAAGACCCCATTTCCCGGTCAGCTATTAATAAGAACCCGATGCCCGTACACTTCTTGGAATGCATCCCGTAGGATGAAGGCACAACAAGGAGGGACCCTGAACACCCGTGCATCTTTTGGAAAATTCTGCAGGTTCCACATACAGCTCGACAAGTGACCTGTTACCTCGTGAACAACTCGAGAGGCAAGCTAAGTTTCATTTCTCCACAGAATACGAGGCCTGACTCTCCTGTCCCAACTCTGCAGGAATCCTTAGATCGGAGTCTGAAATGGAGAGGAACCCTGAGGTTCCTTCCTCAACACGAGATGAGGCCCTCTTGTATTATACCACACCCAGTGGAGTCCCTAGAGGCCCCTCCCAACTCCACAGTATCAGTGTCTTCTCAGAGGCACCCTGAGCAACTCCCTGAGGTCACCGGCACAAGTCGAGGGAACACAGGGTATCCTGCTGCAACCCGAGAAAGACCTCAAGAGTCCGTCTTCAACGCGTCTTGAGGACGGATTCCCCTACCATGACTCGAGATCAATGACACGCCCCCCCTCGCCATGCGCATGGACACCTGACTTCCCTGGCGCCACATGAGAGGCTCCCTGAGCTCCCCGTCATACCTCGTGAGAAACCCCACACTGGCGCCGCAGCTCGGGAAAACCCACCGTCATCGCGAGATTGGGGACTTCTTTTCCTGCCTGACCTGGAGAGCAATCCCTGGTCTTTTCTCCAAACTTCACAGGAGGCTTTACTCCCTTTAGGCCACTCAATGGGCTCCAAGAGATACCTGTCGCGACTTGAGAGGACAGCAGAGTACTTTGTTTCCCCTCAAGACGAGGCCTAACCTCGGGTGAGTCTGGAATGCAACCCCGAGATCCCTGTTGCCCCTGGAGAGGAACATTATGTCCTGGACAAAAGCCTAGATGAGGTCTATTTTGCCCTACAGTGACTCGAGAGCAACATCCATCTCTCCCTCACAATTCGAATGGAAGATTGGTCTTCATTGGGCCAACACAAGAGGAAGTCTGAATTTCCCGTTGTAACTCGAGAATCGCACCGCAACTCTTAAAAACCACGTGGTTCCCCATTCATCGCAATATGAGGCCTTTGCCCGCTACAGAGTCTCAAGAGAAGTCCCATGTTTCGTCATAAAGTTCGAAATGCTACTTGGCACCCTTGATGCGACCCCAAAAGTTCCCCAATATACCGGTCTCACTCCAAGGGAACACCGAAGTTCCTGGCACCACTTCATTTGAGCCCCTTCTCCGTTCCTGATCACGGCAGGAAGGTCGATCCCCCTGCTTTGTCTAGAAGGGGTTCCCGACCTTCATGGCGCACCTCAGGATGAGGCCAGTCTCACGAAGAAATTCGAGACGTAGCCTCGTGTTGGTGCCACGTGCCAAAAGACCCCGATTTCTCGGTCTTGCTCTTGATAAGAACCCGATGCCCGGACACCTCTTCTAAGGCAACCCTGTGGATGAAGGCACTACACGAGGGGGCACTGGCAACCCTGTTCATCGTCCGGAAAACCCCGCAGGATCCACATACAGCTCCACAACTGGCCTGTCACCCCCTAAACAATGAGAGAGGAAAGCGGAGTTCCCTTCCTCAGACAAGACGAGGCCTGAGTATCCAATCCCAACTCTGCAGGCACGCTTCGATCTGAGTCAGAAATGGAGAGGAAACCTGAGGTTCCTGCCTCAACCCGAGATGAGGCCCTCTTCCATTAAAACAAACCCAGTGGAGTCCCGAGAGGCCCCTCCCATCTCCACAGTATCCCTGACTTCTCCTAGGCATTCTGAGAAGCTCCTTGAGGCCACCGGCAAAAGTCGAGGGAAATAAGGGTTTCCTGCCACAACCGAAGAAAGACCTCGAGAGTCCTTCTTCAATGTGTCTTGAGGTCAGATTCCCCTACCATAGCTCGAGAGCAATAATGCGCTCCCCCTCGCCACGCACATGGAGACCTGACTTCCCTGGCGCCACACGAGAGGCTCCCTGAGCTCCCCGTCGTACCTCGTGTGAAACCCCACACTGGCGCCGCAGCTCGAGAAAACCCACAAGACCCCTCCGTCATCGCGAGATGAGGGCCATCTTTTCCTGCATGGCCTGGAGAGCAGTCCCAAGTCCTCTCTCCAAACTTCACAGGAGGCTTGACTCCCTTTAGGCCACAAAGGGCTCCAAGAGGTGCCCGTCGCGACTCGAAAGGAGAGCGGAGTCCTTTGCTTCCCTTCGACATGAGGCCTGACTCCCTGGGTGAGTCTGGAATGCAAACCTGAGATCCCTGTGGCCCTTGGAGAGGAACATTAGGTCCTGGACACAAGCCTAGATGAGGTCCCCTTTGCCCTGCAGTGACTCGAGCGCAACCCCCAGCTCTCGCTCGCAACTCGAATGGATGATTGGACTTCCCTGGCCCAACACAAGAGGAAGCCTGAAATCCCCGTCGTAACTCGAGAATCCCGCCGCAACTCGAGAAAAACCACGTGGCTCCCCCGTCATCGCAAGATGAGGCCCTTGGCCGCTACAGCGTATCAAGAGAAGTCCCACGTTCCATCCTGAAGTACAAAACGGTACTTGGCACCCTTGATGCGACCCCCAAAGTTCCCTGACATACCGGTCTCACTCGAGGGAAACACCAAAGTTCACGGCACCACTTCCTGTGAGCCCCTTCACCCCTCCTGATCGCGACAGAAGGGTCGATTCCCATGTTTTGTCTGCAAGGGGTTCCCGACGTTCCCCGCGAACCTCCGGATGAGGCCGGTCTCATGAGGAAATTCGAAAAGTAGCCTCATGTTTGGTGCCATATGCTGAAAGATCCCGAATTCCCGGTCCACTCTAGATAAGAACCTGACGCCCGGACATCTCTTCGAAGGCAACCCTGTGGATGAAGGCAAAACACGAAGGGACACTGACATCCCCATGCATCATCTGGAAAAACCCGCAGATTCCACTCACAGCTCCAAATGTGGACTGTCACCTCGAGAACAACTCGAGAGGCAAGTGAAGTTGCATTCCTTCACACAGGACGAGGCCTTACTCTCCTGTCCCAACTCTTCAGGGACCCTGCAATTGGAGTCAGAAATGGAGAGGAACCCTGAGGTTCCTGCCTCAACTAGAGAAGAGGCCCTCTTCCATTGAACCAAACTCAGTGGTGTCCCGAGAGGCCTCTCCCAACACCACAGTATCCCTGAATTCTCAGAGGCTCCCTGAGAAGCTACCTGAGGTCACTGGCACAAGTCGAGGGAACCCAGAGTTTCCTGAAGTAACCCGAGAAAGACTTGGAGAGTCCTTTTTCAACGTCTCTTGATGCCCGATTCCCCTACCATGACTCCAGAGCAAGGACGCGCTCCCCTCGCCACAAGCAGGAAAACTGACTTCCCTAATACCACACAAGAGGCTCCCTGAGTACCCCATCGTACCTCGTGAGAAAACCCACAGTGGCGCCACAGTTTGAGAAAAACCACAAGATGCCCCCTTCAAGGAGAGATGGGGGCCTTCTTTTCCTGCCTGACCTGGAGAGCAATTCCTGGTCCTCTCTCCAAACTTCACAGGAGTATTGACTCCCTTTAGGCCACTCAGTTGGGTCCAAGAAATACCCGGTGCGACTCGAGAGGAGAGCGGAGTCCTTTGCTTCCCTGGAGACGAGGCCTGACTCCCCGGGTGAGTTTGGAATGCAACCCCGAGATCCCTGTCGCCCCTGGAGTGGAACATTATGCCCTAGACACAAACCTAGATGAGGTCTATTTTGCCCTACAGTGACTCGAGAGCAACCTCCATGTCTCCCTCACAATTTGAATGGAAGATTGGTCTTCCCACGGTCAACACAAGAGGAAGTCTAAATTTCCCATCGTAATTCGAGAATTCAGCCTCAAGTCTTAAAAACCATGTGGTTCCCCCTTCATCGCAATATGAGGCCCTTGCCAGCTAGAGTCTCAAGAGAAGTCCCACGTTCCATCTTAAAGTTCGAAATGCTACTTGGCACCCTTGATGCGACCCCAAAGTTCCCCAACATACCGGTCTCACTCCAGGGGAACACCGAAGTTCCCGGTGTCTCCAGGGAAGACCCATGTTCCGCCCTGAAGGGCGAAACGGTACTTGACACCCTTGATGCGACCGCAAAAGTTCCCCGACACGCTGGGTTCCCTCGAGGGGAACACCGAGGGTCCCGGCACCACTTCATCTGAGCCCCTTCTCCCCTCCTGATCGCGACAGGAGAGTCGATTCCCCTACTTTGTCTGGAAGGGGTTCCCGGCCTTCCTGGCGCACCTCAGGATGAGGCCGGTCTCACGAGGAAATTCGAGACTAGCCACGTGTGAGGTGCCACGTGCCGAAAGACTACGATTTTCCGGTCCGCTCTTGATAAGAACCCGATGCCCGGACACCTCTTCGAAGGCAACCCTGTGGGTGAAGGCACAACACGAAGGGGCACTGACACCCCCTTGCATCATCCGGAAAAACCCGCAGGGTCTACACACAGCTCGACAAGGGGCCTGAGACTCCCAGAACAACTCGAGAGGCAACCAGAATTCCATTCCTCAGACAAGACGAGGCATGACTCTCCTGTCCCAACACTGCAGGGACCGTGCAGTCGGAGTCCGAAACCGAGAGGAAGCCTGAGGTTCCTGCCTCCCCTCGAGATGAGGCCCTCTTCCATTGCGCCGAACCCAGCAGAGTCCCGAGAGGCCCTGCCAACTACACAGCATCCCTCACCTCTCAGAGGCACCGTGGGAAGTTCCCTAAGGTCCCCTGCAGAAGTCGAGGGAAACGAGGGTTTCCCGCCGCAACCCGAGAAAGACCTCGAGAGTCCTTCTTCAACGCCTCTTAAGGACCTAGCCATTTCCCATGACTCGAGAGTGATGACCAGCTCCCCCTCGCCATGCGCATGGAGACCTGACTTCCCTGGCGCCGCACGAGAGGCTCCCTGAGGTCCTCGTCGTGCCTCGTGAGAGAACCCCCATGGGCGCAGCAGCCTGAGGAAACCCATGAGACGCCCCCGTCATCGCGAGATGAGGGCCTTCTTTTCCTGCCTGGCCTGGAGAGCAATCCCGAGTCCTCTCTCCAAACTGAAGAGGAGGCTCGACACCCTTGAGTCCACTCAGTGGGCTCCAAGAGATCCGTGTCGCGACTTGAGAGGAAAGCGGAGTCCTTTGCCTCCCCTCCAGGCGAGTCCTGACACCCCGGGGGAGTCTGGAATGGAAACCCGTGATCCCTGTCTTCCCTTGAGAGGAATATTAGGTCCTGGACACACGCCTCGATGAGGTCTCTTTGGCCCTGTAGTGACTCGAGCAGAACCACCAGCTTTCCATCGCAACTCGAATTGAAGATTGGGCTTCCCAGGGCCAACCCAAGACGAAGCCTGAAATTCCTGTCGTTTTCGAGAATCCCGATGCAACTCGAGAAAAACGACGTGGTTCCAACGTCTTCACAGGATGAGGCCCTTGCCCGCTACAGCGTCTCCAGGGAAGTCCCATGTTCCGTCCTGAAGTGGGAAACGGTACTTGGCTCCCTTGATGCGACCCCTAAAGTTCCCTGAAACGCCGGGTTCCCTCGAGTGGAACACCGAGGGTCCCGGCACCACTTCATCTGAGCCCCATCTCCCCTCCTGATCGCGACAGGAGAATCGATTCCCCTACTTTGTGTGGAAGGTGTTCCCGGCCTTCCCGGCGCACCTCAGGATGATGCTGGTCTCACGAGGAAATTCGAGATGAGCCACGTGGGTGGTGCCACATGCCGAATGACCCCGATTTCCCGGTCTGATCTTGAAATGAACCCGATGCCCGGACACCTCTTTGAAGGCAACCCTGTGGGGGAAGGCACAAAACGAAGGGGCACTGACACTCCCATGCATCTTCTGGAAACACCCGCAGGTTCCACACACAGCTTGTCAAGGGCCCTGAGACCCCCTGAACGACTCGAGAGGCAAGCAGAGTTCCGTTACTCAGACAAGACGAGGCCTGACTCTCCTGTCCCAACTCTGCAGGGACCCTGCGGTCGGAGTCAGAAATGGAGAGGACGCCTGAGGTTCCTGCCTCTAATCGAGATGAGGCCCTCTTTCATTTCGTCAAACCTAGTGGAGTCCCGAGAGGCCCCTCTAACTCCTCAGTATCCCTCACCTCTCAGAGGCACCTGGGAAGTTCCCTAAGGTCCCCGGTAGAGGTCGAGGGAAACGAGTGTTTCCCGCCCCAACCCAAGAAAGACCTCGAGAGTCCTTCTTCAATGCGTCTTGAGGCCCGATTCGCCTACTATGACTCGAGAGCAATCACGCACTCCCCTTCACCACACGCACGGAGACCTGACGTCCCTAGCACCACACGAGAGGCTCTCTGAGCTCCCCGTTGTACCTCGTGAGAAATCTGATACTGGCGCCGCAGCTGGAGAAAACCCACGAGATGCCCCCGTCATCGCGAGATGAGGGCCTTTTTTCCTGCATGGCCAGGAAAACAATCCCGAGTCATCTCTCCAAACTCCATAGGAGGCTTCACTCCCTTTACGCCACGCAGTGGGCTCCAAGAGATACCCGTTGCGACTCGACAGGAGAGCGGAGTCCGTTTTATCCCCTCAAGACGAGGCCTGACTCTCCGGGTGAGTCGAGAATGCAACCCTGAGATCCCTGTTGGCCCAGTAGTGGAACACTAGGTCCTGGACACAAGCGTAGATGAGGTCTATTTTGCCCTGCAGTGACTGGAGAGCAATCTCCAGTTCTAACTTGCAACTCGAATGGAATACTGGATTTTCCTGGCGCCATACAAGAGGCTCCCTGAGATCCCCGTGGTACTTCATGAGACACCCCACACTGGCGCCGCAGCTCGAGAAAACACACGAGACGCCACCGTCATCTCGAGATGAGGGCCTTCTTTTCCTGCATGGCCTGGAGTCCAATCCCGAGTCCTCTCTCCAAACTCCACAGGAGGCTTGACTCCCTTTAGTACACACAGTGGGCTCCAAGAGATACCCATCGCGACTCGAGACGAGAGCGGAATTCTTTGCTTACCCTCGAGGTGAGAACTGACTCCCCGGATGAGTCTGGAATGCAAACCCGAGATCCCTGTCGCCCCTGGAGAGCAACGTTTAATCCTGGACACAAGCCTAGATTAGGTCTCTTTTGCCCTGCAGTGACTCTAGCGCAATCCCCAGCTACCCCTCGCAACCCGAAAGGAAGATTGGATTTCAAAGCCGACAAGAGGAAGCCTAAATTCCCGGTCATAACTCGAGAATCCCGCCGCAACTCGAGCAAAACCACGTGGTTCTCCCGTCATCGCAAGATGAGGCCCTTGCCCGCTACAGCGTTTCAAAAGATGTCCCAGATTCCGTCTTGAAATGCGAAACGGTACTTGGCACCCTTGATGCGACCCCAAAAGTCCCCCAACACGCCGGTCTCACTCAAGGGGAACACCGAGGTTCCCGGCACCACTTCATTTAAGCCCCTTCTCCCCTCCTGATCGTGACCGGTGGGTCGATTCCCCTGCTTTGTCTGCAAGGGGGCCCGACCTTCCCTGCACAACTCAGGATGAGGCCGGTCTCATGGGGAAATTCGATACGTAGCTTTGTGGGTGGTGCCGCTTGCTGAAAGACTCCAATTTCCCGGTCCGCTCTTGATAAGAATCCGATGCTCGGACACCTCTTGGAAGGCAGCCTTGAGTATGAAGGTACAACACGAAGGGGCACTAACACACCTGTGCATCATCCGGAAAAACGGGCAGGTTACACACACAGCTCGACAAGTGGCCTGTCACCTCGAGAACAACTCGAGAGGCAAGAGGAGTCCCATCCTCCAGAAAAGACGAGGCCTGACTCTCCTGTACCGACATGCAGGGACCTTGCGATCTGAGTCAGAAATGGAGAGGAACACTGAGGTTCCTGCTTCAACTCAAGATGAGTCCCTCTTACATTCCACCAAATGCAGAGGAGTCTCGAGAGGCCCCTCCAAACTGCACAGTATCCTTGACTTCTCAGAGGCACTCTGAGAAGCTCCCTGAGGTCGCAGGCACAAGTCAAGGGAACCCTGGGTTTTATGCAGTGACCCGAGAAAGACCTCGAGAGTCCTTCTTCAACCCGTCTTGAGGCCCGATTACCCTACCATGACTCGAGAGCAATGACGAACTCCCCCTAGCCATCTCATGGGGACCTGACTTCCCTGGCGCCACACGAGAGGCTCCCTGAGCTCCCTCTCGTACCTCGTCAGAAACCCGGCACTAGCACGGCAGTCTAGAAAACCCACAAGAGGCCGCCGTCATCGCGAGATGAGGGCCTTCTTTTTCTGCATGGCCTGGAGAGGAATCCCGAGTCCTCTATCCAAACACCACAGGAGGCTTGACTCCCTTTAGGGCACACAGTGGGCTCCAAGAGATACCCATCGCGACTCAAAAGGACAGCGGAGTTCTTTGCTTCCCCTCGAGATGAAGCCTGATTCCCCGGGTGAGTCTGGTATGCAAGCCCGAGATCCCTGTCGCCCCTATTGATGAACATTAAGTCCTGGACACAAGCCTAGATGAGGTCTATTTTGCCCTGCAGTGACTCGAGGGCAATCCCCAGCTCTCCCTTGAAACTCGAATGGAAGATAGGACTTCCCTGGCCCAACACATGAGGAAGACTGTATTCCCCGTCGAAACTCGAGAATCCCGCCACAACTCGAGAAACGCTACGTGGTTCCCCCGTCATCGCAAGATGAGGCCCTTGCCCCCTACAGCGTCTCAAGAGAAGTCCCACGTTCCGTCTTGAAGTGCGAAACGGTATTGGCACCCTTGATGCGACCTCAAAAGTTCCTCGACACACTGGTCTGACTCGAGGAGAACACCGAGGTTCCCGGCACCACTACATCTGGGCCCCTTCTCCCCTCTTGATCGCGACAGGAGGGTCGATTCCCCTGTTTTGTTTTGAAGGGGTTCCCACCTTTCCCGGTGCATCTCAGGATGAGGCCGGTCTCACGAGGATATTCGAGACATAGCCACGTGGATGGTGACACATGCCGAAAGACCCCGATTTCCCGGTCCGCTCTTGATAAGATCCTGATGCCCGGACACCTCTTTGAAGATAACCCTTTTGATGAAGGCACAACACGAAGGGGCACTGACACCCCTGGGTATCGTCTGGAGAAACCCGCAGGTACCACACACAGCTCGAGAAGTGACCTGTCACCCCGTGAACAACTGGAGAGGCAAGCAGAGTTCCATTCCTCCACACAAGACGAGGCCTGACTCTCCTGTTCGAACTCTGCAGCGAAACTGCGATCCGAGTCAGATCTGGCCCAGGGGAAGTCAGGAGAGGAAACATGAGTTTCCTGCCTCCACTCGAGGTGAGGCCCTCTTCCATTGCACCGAACCCAGTGGAGTCCCGAGAGGCCCCTCCCAACTGCACAGTATCCCTGACTTCTCAGAGGCACCCTTAGACCTTCCTGAGATCACCGGCACAAGCCGAGGGAAGCAAGGGTTTCCTGCCCCAACCCGTAAAAGACCTCGAGAGTCCTTCTTCAACGCGTCTTGAGGTGCGATTCCCCTACCATGACTCGAGAGCAATGACGCGCTCCCCCTAGCCACGCGCATAGAAACCTGACTTCCCTGGCGCCACAGGAGAGGCTCCCTGAGCTCCCCATTATACCTCGTGAGCAACACCACACTGGAGCCGCAGCTCGAGAATACCCACGAGACGCCCCAGTCCTCACGAGATGAGGGCCTTCTTTTGCTGTATGGCCTGGAGAGCAATCCTGAGTCCTCTCTCCAAACTCCACAGGAGGCTTGACTCATTTTAGGCCACACAGTGAGCTCCAAGATATACCCGTCACGACTTGACAGGAGAGCGGTGTCCTTGGCTTCCCCTCGAGACGAGGCCTGACTCCCCGGGTGAGTCGAGAATGCAATGCTGAGATCGCTTTCGGCCCAGCAGAGGAACATTAGGTCCTGGACACAAGCCTAGATGAGGTCTATTTGGCCCTGCAGTGTCTCGAGAGCAATCCCCAGTTCTAACTCACAATTCGAATGAAAACTGGACTTCCCTGGGCCAGTTGAAGAGGAAGCCTGAATTCCCGGTTGTAACTCGAGAATCCCGCCCCAACTCAAGAAAAACCACGTGGTTTCCCCATCATCGAAAGATGAGACCCTTGCCCGCTACAGCGTCTAAAGAGAAGTCCCACGTTCCGTATTGAAGAGCGAAAAGTTACTTGGAACCCTTGATGCGACCCCAAAAGTTCCCCGACATACCAGTCTCACTTGAGGAGAACACCGAGGTTCCTGGCACCACTTCATCTGAGACTCTTCTCCCCTCTTGATCGCGACAGGAGGTTCGATTCCCCTCCTTTGTCTGGAAGGCGTTCCCGACCTTCCTGGCGCACATCAAGATGAGGCCAGTCTCACGAGGAAATTCGAGACATAGCCTCGTGGGTGGTGCGGCATGCCAAAAGACCCCGATTCCCTGGTCCGCTCTTGATAAGAACCCGATGGCAGAACCCAACTCGAAGGCAATCCTGTGGATCAAGGCACAACACGAAGGGGCAGTGACACCCCAGTGCATCGTCCGGAAAAAACCGCAAGTTCCACATACAAATCGACAAGTGGCCTGTCACCCCATGAACAACGCGAGAGTCAAGCGGAGTTCCATTCCTCCACACAAGACGAGGCCTGACTCTCCTGTCCCAACTCTGCAGGGACTCTGCGATCCGAGTCAGATCCGGCGCATTCGAAGCCAGGAGACGAACCCTGTGGTTCCTGCCTCAACTTGTCATGAGGCCCTCTTCCATTGCACCAAACCCAGTGGAGTTCCGAGAGGCCCCTCCCAACTCCACAGTGACCCTGACTTCTCAGAGGCACGCTGAGAAGCTTCCTGAGGTCACTGGCACAAGTCGATGGAACCCAGGGTTTCCTGCTGCAACCCAAGAAAGACCTCGAGAGTCCTTCTTTAACACGTCTTCAGGCCCAATTCCCCTACCATGACTCGAGAACAATGACGGGCTCCCTCTCACCACGTGCATAGAGACCTGACTGCCCTAGCACCACATGAGAGGCTCACTGAGCTCCCAGTCTTACTTCGTGAGAAACCCCACACTAGCGCCACAGCTCGAGAAAACCTACGAGACGCCCCAGTCATCGGGAGATGAGGGCCTTCATTTCCTGCATTGCCTGGAGAGCAATCCCGTTTCCTCCCTCCAAACACCAGAGGAGGTTTGACTCCCTTTAAGCCACTCAGTGGGCTCCAAGACATACCCGTCCGACTCGAGAGGAGAGCAGAGTCCTTTGCTTCCCCTCGAGACGAGGCCTGACTCCAGGGTGAGTCTGGAATGCAACCCCGAGATTCCTGTCGCCCCTTGACATGAACATTAGGTCCTGCACACAAGCCTTGGTGGGGTCTCTTTTGCCTTCAGTGACTAGAGCGCACCTCCAGCTCTTCCTCGAATCTCGAATGGAAGATAAGACTTTTGTGGGCCAACACAAGAGGAAGCATGAATTCCCTGTGGTAACTCAAATATCCCACCACAACTAGAGAAAAACCAAGTGGTTCCCCAGTCATTCCAAGATGAGGCCCTTGCCTGCTGGAGCACCCCAAGAGAAGTCCCACGTTCCAATTTGAAGAGCGAAACGGTACTTGGAACACGTTATGCGACCCCAAAAGTTACCCGACATACCTGTCTCACTTGAGGGAAACACCGAGGTTCCCAGCACCACATCATCTGAGCCACTTCTCCCCTCCTGATCGCCACAGGAGGGCCGATTCCTTTGCTTTGTCTGGAAGGGTTTCATGACCTTCGCGGCACACCTCAGGATGAGGCCGGTTTCATGAGGAAATTCGAGACTACCCACGTGGGTCGTGCCAAATGCTGAACGACCCCGATTTCCCAGTCCGCTCTTCATAAGAACACGATGCCCGGACACCTCTTCGAAGGCAACACTGTGGATGAAGAAACAAAACGAAGGGTCACTGACACCCCCATGCATCGTCTGGAAAAACCTGCAAATTCCACACACAGTTTGACAAGGGGCCTTAAACCCCATGAACAACTCCAGAGGCAAGCGGAGTTCCATTCCTCAGAAAAGACATAGCCTGACTCTCCTGTCCCAACTCTGCAGGGACCCTGCGGTCGGAGTCCGAAACCGAGAGGAAGCCTGAGGTTCTTGCCTCCCCACGAGATGAGGATCTCTTCCGTTGCGCCAGATCCAGGGGAGTCCCGAGGGGCCCCGCCACCTCCACAGGATCCCTCGCCTCTCAGAGGCACCCTGGGAAGTTCCCTAAGGTCCCCGGCAGAAGGCGAGGGAAACGAGGGTTTCCCGCCGCCCCCTGACAAAGACATCCAGAGTCCTTCTTCAACGCGTCTCGAGGCCCTAGTCCCCTGCCGTGACTCGAGAGCCATGACGCACTCCCCCTCGCCACGCACGTGGAGACCTGACTTCCCTGGCGCCGCACAAGATGCTCCCTGAGATCCTCGTCGTGCCTCGGGAGAAAACCCCCACGGGCGCCGCAGCTCGAGGAAACCCCTGAGACGCCCCTGTCCTCGCGAGCTGAGGGCCTTCTTTTCCTGCATGGCCTGGAGAGCAATCCCGGGTCCTCTCTCCAAACGGAAGAGGAGGCTGGACTCCCTTGAGGCCGCTCAGGGGGCTCCCAGAGACCCCCGTCGCGACTCGAGAGAAGGGCGGAGTCCTTGGCTTCCCCTCGAGACGAGGCCTGACTCCCCGGGGGAGCCTGGAATGCAACCCCGAGATCCATGCCTTCCCTGCAGAGGAATATTAGGTCCTGGACACACGCCTAGGTGAGGTCTCTTCGGCCCTGCAGTGACTCGAGCGCAACCCCCAGCTTTCCCTCGCAACCCGAGGGGAAGATTGGGCTTCCCAGGGCCAACACAAGGGGAAGGCTGAGATCCCCGTCGTAACTCGGGAATGCCGCCGCAACTCGAGAAAAACCACGTGGTTCCCACCTCTTGGCAAGATGAGGCCCTTGCCCGCGACGGCGTCTCAAGGGAAGTCCCCTGTTCCGCCCTGAAGGGCGAAACGGTCCCTGACAGCCTTCCTGCGACCCCCAAAAGTCCCCCGACACGCCGGGGTCCCCCGAGGGGAACACCGAGGGTCCCGGCACCGCTTCCTCTGAGCCCCTTCTCCCCTCCTGATCGCGACAGCAGAGGCGATTCCCCTGCGTGGTCTGGAAGGGGTTCCCAGCCTTCCCGGCGCACCTCAGGATGAGGCCGGTCTCAGGAAGAAATTCGAGACGAGCCACGTGGGTGGGGCCACATGCCGAACGCCCCCGATTCCCCGGTCCGCTCTTGAGAAGGACCCGAGGCCCGGACCCCTCTTCGAAGGCAACCCTGCGGGTGAAGGCACAACAGGAAGGGGCACTGCCACCCCCGTGCATCGTCCGCAAAGACCCGCGGGTTCCACACACAGCTCGACGAGGGGCCTGAGACCCCCTGAGCAACTCGAGAGGCCAGCGGGCTTCCCTTCCTCAGACAAGACGAGGCCTGAGTCTCCTGTCCCAACTCTGCAGGGACCCTGCGGTCGGAGTCCGAAACGGAGAGGAATCCTGAGGTTCCTGTCTCCCCTCGAGGTGAGGCCCTCTTCCATTGCACCAAACCCAGATGAGTCGCGAGAGGCCCCTCCCAACTCCACAGTATCCCTGAATTCTCAGAGGCACCTTGAGAATCTACCTGAGGTCACCGGCTCAAGTCCAGGGAACCCAGGGTTTCCTGCTGCGACCCGAGAAAGACCTTGAGAGTCCTTCGGCGCGTCTTGAGGCCCGATTCCCCTACCATGACTCGAGAGCAAAGACCCGCTCCCCATCGCCATGCGCAAGGAGACCTGACTTCCCTGACTCCTGAAGAGAGTCTCCCTGAGCTCCCCGTCGTACCTCTTCGGAAACCCCATTCAGGCACCGCAGCTCGAGAAAACCCACGATACGCCCCCCGTCATCACGAGATGAGGGACTTGTTTCCTGCCTGGCATGGAGAGCAAAACCGAGTCCTCTCTCCAGACTCCACAGGAGGCTTGACTCTCTTTAGGCCTCTCAATTGGCTCCAAGAGATACCTGTCAGGACCTGAAGGGAGAGCAGAGTCCTTTGCTTCCCCTCGAGACGAGGCCTGACTCCCCGTGTGAGTCTGGAATGCAACCCCGAGTTCCTGTCACACCTGGAGAGGAAAACTCGGTCCTGGACACAAGCCTAGATGAGGTCTATTTTGCACTGCAGTTACTAGAGCGCAATCGCCAGCTCTCCCTCGCAAATCGAATTGAAGATTGGACTTCCCTGGGCCAATACAATTGGAAGCCTGAATTCGACATCGTAACTCGAGAATCCCGCCGAAACTCGAGAAAATCCACGTGGTTTCCCCATCAGCGCTAGATGAGGCCCTTGCCCGCTACAGCGACTCAAGAGAAGTCCCACTTTCTGTCTTGAAGTGCGAAACGGTACTTGGCACCCTTGATGCAATCTCAAAATTCCCCGACATACCGGTCTCACTTGAAAGGAACACCGAGGTTCCCGGAACCACTTCATTTGAGCTCCTTTTCCCCTCGTGATCGCGACAGGAGTGTCGATTGCCCTGCTATGTCTGGAAGGGGTTCCCGACCTTTCCAGCGCGCCTAAGGATGAGGCAGGTCTCACGAGGAAATTCGAGACATAGCCTCGTGGGTGGTGCCACAAGCCGAAAGACCCCGATTTCCCGGTCTGCTCTTGATAAGAACGTGATGCCCTGACACCTTTACGAAGGAAAACCTGTGGATGAAAGCACAACACGAAGGGGCACTGACACCCCCGTGCATCGTCCAGAAAAACCCGCAGGTTACAAACACAGTTCAACAAGTGGTCTGTCACCCCGTGAACAACTCGACAGGCAAGTGGAGTTCCATTCCTCCACACAAGACGAGACCTGATTTTCTGTACCAACTCTGCAGGGAAACTGCGATCCGAGTCAGTACCAGCGACAGGAAACCCAGGAGAGGAAACATGAGGTTCCTGCCTCCACTCGAGATGAGGCTCTCATCCATTGCACCAAACCCAGTGGAGTCCAGAGAGGCCCCTCCCAACTCCACAGTACCCCTGACTTCTCAGAGGCACCCGGAGAAGCTCCATGAGGTCACCGGCACATGTCGAGGGAACCCAGGGTTTCCTGCCACAATGGGAAAAAGACCTCGAGAGTCCTACTTCAACGTGTCTTGTAGCCCGAATCTGCTTCCATGGCTCTATAGAAATGACACGCACCCCCTCGCCACGCACATGGAGACCTGACTTCCCTGGCGCCATAAGAGAGGCTCCCTGAGCTCCCTGTCGTACCTCGTGAGAAACCCCACACTGACGCCTCAGCTTGAGAAAACTCACCATACGCCCCTGTCATCGCGAGATGAGGGCCTTCTTTTCCTGCATGGCCTGGAGAGGAATCCCGAATCCTCTTTCCAAACTCCACAGGAGGCTTGACTCCCTTTAGGCCACTTAGTGGGCTCCAAGAGATACCCGTCGCGACTCGAGAGGAGAATTGAGTCCTTTGCTTCCCCTCGAGACAAGGCCTGACTCACCAGGTGGGTCTGGAATGCAACCCCGAGATCCCTGTCTCCCCTGGAGAGGAACATTAGGTCCTGGAAACAAGCCTAGATGAGGTCTCTTTTGCCCTTCTGTAACTCGAGAGCAATCCCCCGCTCTCCCTGACAACTCGAATGGAAGATTGGACTTCCCTGGGCCAACACAAGAAGAAGCCTGAATTCCCCTTCGTAACTCGAGAATCCCGCCGCAACTCGAGAAAAAGCACTTGGTTCCCTCGTCATCACAAGATGAGGCACTTGCCCGCTACAGCTTCTCAAGAAAAGTCCCACGTTCCGTCTTGAAGTGGAAAACGATACTTGACACCCTTGATGTGACCCCAAAAGTTCCCCGAAATATCGGTCTCACTCGAGGTGAACACCGAGGTTCCCGGCACCAGTTTATCTGAGCCCCTTCTCCCCTTCTGTTCGTGATAGGAGGGTCACTTCCCCTGCTTTGTTTGTAAGGGGTTCCCGACCTTCACGGGGCACTTCAGGATGAGGCCAGTCTCACGAGGAAATTCGAGACGTAGCTCGCGGGTGGTACCACATGCCAAAAGACTATGATTTCCCGGTACGCTCTTGATAAGAACCCGATGCCTGGACACCTCTTCGAAGGCAACCCTGTGGATGAAGGCGCAAAACAAAGGGGCACTGACACCCTCGTGCATCGTCCGGAAAAACGCGCAGGTTCCACATACAGCTCAACAAGTGGCTTGTCACCCCTGAAGAACTCGAGAGGCAAGTGGGGTTTCATTCCTCTACACAAGACGATGCCTGACTCTCCTGTCCCAACTCTGCAGGGACTTTGCGATCCGAATCAGACCAGCGCCAGTGAAGTCACGAGAGGAACGGTGAGGTTCCTGCCTCCACTCGAGATTAGGACCTCTTCCATTGCACGAAACCCAGTGGAGTCCCGAGAGACGCGTCCCAGCTCCACAGTATCCCTGACTTCTCAGAGGCACCCTGAGAAGCTCCCTGAGGTCACCAGCACAATTCGAGTGAACCCAGGGTTTACTGCCGCCACCATAGAAAGAACTCAAGAGTCCTTCTTCAACGCATTTTGAGGCCTGATTCCCCTACCATGACTCGAGGGCAATGACGCACTCCCTCTGCTACACTCATGAAGCCCTGACTTCCCTGGCGCCACACGAGAGGCTCCCTGAGCTCCCCGTCATACCTCGTGAGAAACCAAACACTGGCGCCACAGATAGAGAAAACCCACGAGACGCCCCCATTTTCGCGACATGACGGCCTTCTTTTCTAGCATGGCCTGGAGAGCAATCCCGAGTCCTCTCTCCAAACTCCACAGTAGGCTTGACTCCCTTTTGGTCACTCAGTGGACTCCAAGACATACCCGTCGCGACTCGAGAGGAGAGTGGAGTCTTTTCCTTCCCCTCGAGGCGAGGCCTGGCTCCTCGGGTGTGTCTGATATGTGAACCGGAGATCCCTGTCGCCCCTGGAGAGAAACATTAGGTCCTGGACACAAGCCTAGATGAGGTCTCTTTTTTCCTGCAGTGACTCGAGAGCAATCCCCAACTCTCCCTCGCAACTCGAATGGAAGACTGGACTTCCCTGGGCCAACAGAAGAGGAAGCCTGAATTTCCCGTTGTAACTCAAGAATCCCGCCACAACTCGAGAAAAACCACGTCGTTCCCTCTTCATCGCAAGATGCGGCCATTGCCGCTACAGCGTCTCAAAAGAAGTCTTACGTTCCATCTTGAAGTGCGATACGGTACTTGGCACCTTTGATGCGACACCAAAAGTTCCCCTACACACTGGTCTCACTGGAGGGGAACACCGAGGTTCCCAGCATCACCTCATCTGTGCCCCTTCTCCCCTCCTGATCGAGACAGGAGGGTCGATTCCCCTGCTTTGTCTGCAAGGGGTTCCGACCTTCCCGGTGCACCTCAGGATGAGGCCACTCTCACTAGGAAATTCGAGACGTAGCCTGGTGGGTGGTGCCACATGTGGAAAGACCCCGATTTCCCGGTCCGCTCTTAATAAGAACCCGAGGCCAGGACACCTCTTCAAAAGCAAACCTGTGGATGAATGCACAACACGAAGGGGTACTGACATCCCCATGCATAGTACGGAAAAACACGCAGATTCCAAACACAGATCGACAAGTGTCCTGTCATCCCTTGAAGAACTAGAGAGGCATGCGGAGTTCCGTTCCTCCACACAAGAGAAGGCCTGACTCTCCTTTCCCAACTCTGCAGGGACCGTGCGATCGGAGTCAGAAATGTAGATGAAACCTGACATTCCTGCATCAACTCGAAATGAGGCCCTCTTCCATTGCGCCATACCCAGTGGAGTCCCGAGAGGCCCCTAAAACTCCACAGTATCCCTGATTCTCAGAGGCACCCTCAGAAGCTCTCTGCGGTCACTGGCACAAGTCGAGTGAACCCAGGGTTTCCTGCTGCATTCTGAGAAAGACCTTGAGAGTCCTTCTTTACCGCGTCTTGAGGCCCGATACCCTACCATGACTGGAGAGCAATGAGGCATTCCCCTCGCCACGCCCATTGAAACCTAACTTCCCTGGCGCCACACGAGAGGCTCCCTGCGCTCCCCGTCCTACCTCATGAAAACCCCACACTGGCACCGCCGCTCGAGAAAACTCACGAGACGCCCCCATCATCGTAAGATGAGGGCCTTCTTTTCCTACATGACCTAGAGAGCAATCCCGAGTCCACTCTCCAAACTCCACTGGAGGCCTGACTCCCTTTAGGCCACTCAGTAGCCTCCAAGAGATACACGTCGCTACTCTAGAGGAGAGCAGAGTCCGTTGCTTCCCCTCGAGCCGAGGCCTGACTACTTGGGTGAGTCTGGAATGGGATCCCGAGATCCGTGTTGCCCCTGTAGAGGAAAACTCGGTCCTGGACACAAGCCTAAATGAGGTCTTTTTTGTCCTGCATTGACTCAAGTGCAATCCCCAGCTCTCCCTCGCAACTCGAATGGATGATTGGACTTCCCTGGGCCAACACAAGAGGAAGCCTGTATTCCCCATTGTAATTCGAGAATCCCGCGGCAACTGGAGAAAAACAACGTGGCTCCTCCGTCATCGAAATATGAGGCCCCTGTCAGCTATAGCGTCTCCAGGGAAGTCCCATGTTCCGTCTTGAAGTGTGAAACGGTACTTGGCACCCTTGATGCGACCCCCAAATTTCCCTGACACCCCAGTCTCACTCGAGGAGAACATGGAGGTTCCCAGCACCGCTTCAGCTGAGCCTCTTCTCCCCTCCTGATGGCGACAGGAGGGTCGATTCCCCTGCTTTGTCTGGAAGGGGTTCCCAGACTTCCCGGCGAACCTCAGGATGAGGCCAGTCTCACGAGGGAAGTCGAGACGTAGCCTCGTGGGTTGTGCCACATGCCGAAAGACCCCGATTTCCTGGTCCGCTATTGATAAGATCCCGATGCCGGGTCACCTCTTCGAAGGTAACCCTGTGGATGAAGGCACAACACGAAGGAGCACTGACACCCCTGTGCATCGTCCCCCCAAACCTCAGGTTCCACATACAACTTGACAGGTGGCCTGTCATCCCGTGAACAACTCGAGAGGCAAGCGGAGTTCCATTACTCCACACAAGACGAGGTCTGACTCTCCTGTCCCAACTCTGCAGGGACCCTGCTATCCGAGTCAGAAATGGAGAGGAACCCTGACGTTACTGCCTCAATCCGAGATTAGGTCCTCTTCAATTGCACCAGTCCCTGTGATGTCCCGAGAAGCCCCTCTCAACTCCACAGTATCCCTGACTTCTCAGAGGAACCCCGCTAAGCTCCCTGAGGTCATGGGCACAAGTCGAGGGAACCCAGGGTTTCCTGCCACACCCCGAGAAAGACCTCGAGAGTTCTTCTTCGAAGCTTCTTGAGGCTTTATTTCCCTACCATGACTCGAGAGCAATGAGGCGCTCCCCCACGCCACGTCCATGGAGACCTGACTTCCGTGGCACCACAGGAGTCTCCCTGAGCTCCCCGTCCTATCTCGTGAGAAACCCCAACCAGGCACTGCACCTTGAGAAAACCCACGAGACGCCCCCGTCATCGCGAGATGAGGGCCTTCTTTTCCTGCATGGCCTAGAGAGCAATCCTGAGTCCTCTCTCCAAACTCCACAGGAGGCTTAACTCCATTTAGGCCACTCTTGGGCTCCAAGGGATACCCGTCGCGACTCGAGAGGAGAGCGGAGTCCATTCATTCCCTTCGAGACGAGGCCTGACTCCCTGGGTGAGTCTGGAATGCAACCCCGAGATCCCTGTCGCCCCTGGAGAGAAAAACTCGGTCCTGGACACAAACCTAGATGAGCTCTATTTTGCCCAGCAGTGACTCGAGAGCAATCTCCAGCTCTCACTTGCAACTCGAATGGAAGATTGGACTTCCCTGGGCCAACACAAGAGGAAACCTGTATTCCCCATCGTAACTCAAGAATCCTGCCGCAACTCGAGAAAAAACACGTGGGTCCCCCGTCAGCGCTAGATTAGGCCCTTGCCCACTACAGCATCTCAAGAGAAGTCCCAGGTTCCGTCTTGAAGTGCGAAACGGTACTTGGCACCCTTGATGCAACCAGAAAAGTTACCCGACTTTCACTCAAGGAGAGCACCGAGGTTCCCGGCACTACTTCATCTGAGCCCTTTCTCTCCTCCTGATCCCGAAAGTAGGGTCGATTCCCCTGCTTTGTTTGGAAAGGGTTCCCGGACTTTCCTGCGCGCCTCAGGATGAGACCGGTCTCACGAGAAAATTCGAGACGTAGCCTAGTGGGTGGTGCAACATGCTGAAAGACCCCAATTTCCCGGTCCGCACTTGAGGAGAACACGATGCCCGTACACCTCTTCGAAGGCAACCCTGTGGATGAAGGCACAACAGGAAGGAGCACTGACGCCCCCGTGCATCTCCGAAAAACCCGCAGGTTCCACACACATCACGAAAAGTGGTGTTATCCTTGAACAACTTGAGATGTAAGCGGAGTTCCATTCCTCCGCAGAACACGAGACCTGACACTCCTGAGCAAACTCAACAGGGACCCTGCGATCTGAGTCAGATCCGGCCTCCAGGAAGTCAGGAGCAGAACCCTGAGGTTCCTGCCTCAACTCGAGATGAGGCCCACTTCCATTGCACCAAACCCAGAGGAGTCCCGAGAGGCCTCTCCCAAATCCACAGTATCCCTGACTTCTCAGAGGCACCCTGAGACGCTCCCTGAGGTCACCGGCACAAGTCAAGGGAACCCAGGGTTTCCTGCCGCAACCCTAGAAAGACATCGAGAGTTCTTTTTCAACCCGTCATGAGGCCCGATTCCCCTACCCTGACTTGAGAGCAATGACGCGCTCCCCCTTGCCCCGCCCATGGAGACCTGACTTCCCTGTTGCCACACGAGAGGCTACCTGAACTCCCCGTCGTACCTCGTGAGAAACCCCACACTGGCGCCGCAGCTCGAGAAAACACACGAGACGCCCCCGTCATCTCGAGATGTGGGCCTTCTTTTCCTGCATGGCCTGGAGAGCAATCCCGAGTCCTCTCTCCAAACTGAAGAGGAGGGTTGACTCCCTTTAGACCACTCAGTGGGCTCCAAGAGATACGCGTCGCAACTCGAGAGGATAGCCGAGTCCTTTGCTTCCCCTCGAGACGAGGCCTAACTCCCCGGGTGAGTCTGTAATGCAAACCCGAGATCCCTGTCGCCATTGGTGAGGATCACTGAGTCCTGAACACAAGGCTAGATGAGGCCGCTTTTGCCCTGCAGTAACTCGAGAGCACTCCCCAGCTTTCCCTTGCAACCCGAATGGAAGATTGGACCTCCCTGGGCCAACACAAGAGGAAGCCTGAATTCCCAGTAGTAATTCGAGAATTCCGCCTCAACTTGAGAAAAACCACGTGGTTCCCCCGTCATTGCAAGATGAGGCCCTTGCCCGCTCCAGCATCTCAAGAGTAGTCCCACGTTCTGTCTTCAAGTGCGAAATGATATTTGGCACCCTTAATGCTACTCCAAAAGTTCCCCGACATACGGGTCGCACTAGAGGGGAACACCGAGGTTCCTGGCACCACTTCATCTGAGCCCCTTCTCCCCTCCTGATCGCGAAAGGAGGGTCAATTCCCCTGCTTTGTCTGCAAGGGGTTCCCGACCTTCTCCACGCACCTCAGATGAGGCTGTCTCACGAGGAAATTCGAGACGTAGCCTCGATGGTGGTGCCACATGCCGAAAGACCGCGATTTCGCGATCCGCTCTTGATAAGAACACGATGCCCAGACACCTATTAGAAGATAGTGTGGATGAAGGCACAACACGAAGGGGCACTGACACCCTCGTGCATCTTCCGGAAAAGACCGCAGGTTACTCATACAGCTCAACAAGTGCCTGTCACCCAGTGAACAACTCGAGAGGCAAGCGGAGGTCCATTCCTGCACACAAGACAAGGCCTGACTCACCTCTCCCAACTATGCAGGGGGCTGCGATTGGAATCAGAAATGGAGAGGAACCCTGAGGTTCCTGCCTCCCCTCGAGATGAGGCCCCCTTCCATTTCACCAAACCCAGTGGAGTCCCGAGAGGTCTTTCCCAACTCCACAGTATCCCTGACTTCTCAGAGGCACCCGGAGAATCTCCCTGAGGTCACCGGCACAAGTCGAGGGAACCCAGGTATTCTTGCCAAGACCCGAGAGAGATCTTGAGAGTCCTTCAACGCGTCTAGAGGCCTGATTCCCCTACCATGACTCGAGAGCAATGACGCGCTCCCCCTCGCCACACGCATCGAGACCTAACTTCCCTGGCGCCACACAAGAGGCTCCCTGAGCTCCCCGTCGTACCTCCTGAGAAACCAACACAGGCGCTGCAGCTCGGTAAAACCACCGAGACCCCCCCCGTCATCGTGAGATGAGGGCCTTCTTTTCCTGCATGTCCTGGAGTGCAATCCCGAGTCCTCTCTCCAAACTCCAGAAGAGGCTTGACTCCCTTTAGTCCACTCAGTGGGCTCCAAGAAATACCCGTCGCGACTCGAGAAGAGAGAGAAGTCCTTTGTTTCCCCTCGAGAGGACGCCTGACTCCTGGGTGAGTCTAGAATGCAACCCCAAGATCCCAGTCATCCCTTGAGAGGAACATTAGGTCCTAGACACAAGCCTGGATGAGGTTTCTTTTGCCCTGCAGTGACTCGAGCGCAACCCCCAGCTCTCCCTCGCAACTCGAATGGAAGATTGGGCTTCCCTGGGCCAACACAAGAGGAAGCCAGAAATCCCCTTCGTAACTCGAGAATCCCGCCGCAACTCGAGAAAAACCACGTGTTTCCAACGTCATCCCAAGATGAGGCCCTTGCTGCTATGGCGTCTCAAGAAAAGAACCACGTTCCGTCTTGAAGTGCGAAACGGTACTTTGCACCCTTGATGCGACACCAAATGTTCCCGGACACGCCGGTCTCACTCGACAGGAACACCGAGGTTCCCGCACCACTTCATCTGAGCACCTTCTCCCCTCCTGTTCGAGACAGGAGGGTCTATTCCCCTGCTTTGTTTGGAAGGGGTTCCCCACATTCCCGGCGCACCTAAGGATGAGGCCGTTCTCACGAGTAAATTCGAGACATAGCGTCGTGGGTGGTGTCACATGCCGAAATACCCCGATTTCCCGGCCCACTCTTGAGAAGAACCCGATGCCCGGACACCTCTTCGAAGGCAACCCTGTGGACGAAGGCACAAAACGAAGGGTTACTGACACTCCCGTGCATCATTCGGTAAAAGCCGCAGGTTCCACACACAGCTCGACAAGAGGCCTGTCATCCCATGAACAACTCGAGAGGCAAGCAGAGTTCCATTCCTCCACTCAAGACGAGGCCTGACTCTCCGGTCCCAACTCTGAAGGGACCCTGCGATCGGAGTCCGAAATGGAGAGGAACCCTGAGGTTCCTGACTCCACTCGAGATGAGGCCCTCTTCCATTACACCAAAAACAGTGGAGGCCCGAGAGGCCCCTCCCAAATCCACAGTATCGCGACTTCTCAGAGGCACCCTTAGAAGCTCCCTGAGGTCACTGGCACAAGTCAAGGGAACACAGGGTTTCCTGACGCAACCCAAGAAAGTCCTCGAAAATCCTCCTTCAACGCATCTTGAATCCCGTTTCCCCTACCATGACTCGAGAGCAATGACGCGTTCCCCCTCGCCACTCGCATGGAGACTTGACTTCCCTGGCACCACACGAGAGGATCCCTGAGCTCCCCGTCATACCTCGTGAGAAATCCCACACTGGCTCCCCAGCTCCAGAAAACCCACGAGACGCCTCCGTCATCGCGAGATGAAGGCCTTCTTTTCCTGCATGGCCTGGAGAGCAATCTCGAGGCCTCTCTTCAAACTCCACAGGAGGCCTGACTCCCTTTAGGCCACTCTGTGGGCTCCAAGAGATACCCGTTGGGACTCGAGAGGAGAGCGGAATTCTTTGCTTCCCCTATATACCAGGCCTGACTCCTCAGGTGAGTCTGGAATGCAACCCCGAGATCCCTGTCGCCCCTGGAGAGGAACATTAGGTCCTAGACACAAGCATAGATGAGGTCTCATTTGCCCTGAAGTGACTCGAGAGCAATCCCCTGCTCTCCCTCGCACCTCGAATGGAAGAATGGACTTCCCTGGGACAACACAAGAGGAAACCTGAATTCCCCGTCGTAATTGGAAAATCCCGCTGCAACTCGAGGAAAACCACGTGGTTCCCCCGTCATCGCAAGATGAGGCCCTTGCCAGCTACAGCGTCTCAGTAGAAGCCCTACGTTCCATCTTGAAGTTTACAACGATAATTGGCAACCTTGATGTTAGCACAAAAGTTCCCCGACACCCTGGTCTCACTCGAGGGGAACACCAAGGTTCGGTGCACCGCTTGTTCTGAGCCCCTTATCCCCTCCTGATCGCGACGGGAGGGTCGATTACCCTGCTTTGTCTGGAAGGGGTTCCGGACCTTCCCGGCGCACCTCAGGATGAGGCCGGTCTCACGAGGAAATTCGAGACGTAGCCTTGTGGTTGGTGCCACACGCCAAAAGACCCCGATTTCCCTGTCTGCTCTTGATAAGAACCCAATGCTAGGACACCTCTTCGAAGGCAATCCTGTGGACGAAGGCACAAAATGAAGGGGTCTGACACCCTCCTGCATCGTTGGAAAAGCCCGCAAGTTCCACATACAGATCGATAAGTGGCCTGTCACCCCGTGAACAACTCGAGAGGCAAGAGGAGTTAAATTCCTCCACACAAGACGAGGCCTGACTCTCCTGTCCCAACTCTGCATGCACACTGAGATCCGATTCAGAAATGGAGAGGAACCATGAGGTTCCTGCCTCAACTCGAGATAAGGCCCTCTTCTACTGCACCAAACCCAGTGGAGTTCGGAGCGGCCCCTCCCAACTGCACAGTATCCCTGACTTCTCAGAGGCACCCTGAAAAGCTCCCTGAGGTCACGGGCATAAGTCGACGGAACCCAGGGTTTCCTGCCGTAACCTGAGAAAAACCTCGAGAGTCCTTCTTCACGCGTCTTGAGGCCCGATTCCCCTACCATGACTGGAGAAAAATGACGTGCTCCCCCTCGCCACGCGCATGAAGATCTGACTTCCCCGGCACCACATGAGAGGCTCCCTGAGCTCCCCATCGTACCTCGTGAGAAACCCCACACTGGCGCCGCAGCTCGAGAAAACCCACGAGACGCCCCTGTCATGGTGAAATGAGGGCCTTCTTTCCTGCATGACCTGAAGAGCAATCCCGAATCCTCTCTCCAAACTCTAAAGGAGGCTTGACTCCCTTTAGGTCACTCAGTGGGCTCCAAGAGATACCCGTCGATACTCAGGAGGAGAGCGGTGTCCTTTGCTTCCCCTCGAGATGAGGCCTGACTACGAGGGTGAGTCTGGAATGCAACCCTGGATCCCTGTCGCCCCTGGAGAGGAACCTTAGGTCCTGGACAAAAGCCTAGATGAGGTCTCTTTGGCCCTGCAGTGACTCAAGCTCAACCCCTAGCTTTCCCTTGCAACTCGAATGGAAGATTGGCCTTTCTGAGCCAACACAAGAGGAAGCCTGAATTTCCAGTTGTAATTTGAGAAACCCGCCGCAACTCGAGAAAAATCACGTGGTTCCCCGTATTGCAAGATGAGGCCCTTGCCCCCTACAGCGTCTCAAGAGAAGTCTCACATTCCGTCTTGAAGTGCAAAACAGTACTTGGCACCCTTGATGCGACCCCAAAAGTTCCCCTATATACCGATCTCACTAGAGGGGACACTGAAGTTTCTGGCACCACTTCATCTGAGGCCTTTCTCCTCTCCTGATCGCGATAGGAGGGTCGATTCCACTGCTTTGTCTCGAAGGGATTCCCGACCTTCCCGGCACACCTCAGGATGAGGCCGGTCTTACGAGGAAATTCGAGAGGTAGCCTCGAGGGCCATACTACATGCCGAAAGACCCCGATTCCATGGTCCACTTTTGATCAAAACCAGACTCCTGGACACCTCTTCGAAGGCAAGCCTGTGGATGAAGGCACAACACGTAGGGGCACTGACACCCCGTGCATCTTCCAGAAAAACCCGCAGGTTCCTCACACAGCTCCACAAGTGGTCTGTCACCTCGTGAACAACTCGAGAAGCAAGCGGAGTTCCATTCCTCCACACAAGACGATGCCTGACTCTCCTGTCACAACTCTAGGGACCTTGCGCACCGAGTCAGAAATGGAGAGGAAGCCTGAGGTTCCTGCCTCCACTCAAGATGAGGCCCTTTTCCATTGCTACAAAACGAGTGGAGTCCCGAGAGGCCCGTCCCAAATCCACAGTATGCCTGACTTCTCAGAGGCACCCTGAGAAGCTCCCTAAGGTCACCGGCAGAAGTCGACGGAACCCAGGGTTTCCTGCCGCAACCCGAGAAAGACCTTGAGAGTCCTGCTTTAACGTGTCTTGAGGCCCGATTCCCGTATCATATCTCGAGAGCAATGACGCGCTCCCCCTTGCCATGCGCATGGAGACCTGAATTCCCTGGTTGCACACGAAAGGCTCCCTGAGCTTCCCGTCGCACCTCGTCAGAAACCGCACACTGGCTACGCAGCTCGAGAAAACCAACAAGACGCCCCTGTCATCGTGAGATGAGGGTCTTCTTTTCCTAAATGGCCTGGAGAGCAATCCTGAGTCCTCTCTCCAAACTCCACAGGGGGCTTGACTCCCTTTAGGCCACTCAGTGGGCTCCAAGAGACACCTGTGGTGACTCAAGAGGAGAGCGGGGTCCTTTGCTTCCCCTCGAGTCGAGCTCTGACTCCCAGGATGCGTCTGGAATGCAACCCCGAGATCGCTGTCGGGCCTGGAGAGGAATATTAGGTCCTGGACACAAGCCTAGATGAGGTCTCTTTTGCCCTGCAGTGACTCAAGAGCAAACCCCAGCTCTCCCTCGAAACTGGAATGGAAGATTGGACTTCCCTGGGCTAACACAAGAGGAAGCCTGAATTCCCCGTCGTAACTCGAGAATCCCGCCGCACCTTGAGAAAAACCACGTGATTCCCCCATCATCCCAAGATGAGGTCCTTGCCCTCTACAGCGTCTCAAGAGAAGCCCCAAGTCCGTCTTGAAGTGCAAAACGGTACTTGGCACCCTTGAAATGACCCCAAAAGTTTCCCGACACACCGGTCCCACTCGAGGGGAACACCGAGGTTCCCGGCACGACTTCAACTGAGCCCTTTCACTCCTCCTGATCGCGACAAGATGGTCGATTCCCCTGCTTTGTCCGGAAGGGGTTCCCGATCTTCATGGCGCACCTCAGGATGACACCAGTCTAATGAAGAAATTCGAGACGTAGCCTCATGGATGGTGCCACGTTCTGAAAGACCCCGATTTCCTGCTCTGCTATTGATAAGAACCCGATGTCCGGACACCTCTTTGAAGGCAACCCTGTGGATGAAGGCACAACACGAAGGGGCACTGACCCCCTCGTGCATCTTATGGGAAAAACCGAAGGTTCCACTCACAGCTCGACAAATGGTCTGTTATCCTGTGAACAACTCGAGAGGCAAGTGGAGTTCCATTCCTCCACACAAGACGAGGCCTGACTCTCCTGTCCCAACTCTTCAGGGACCCTGTGGTCGGAGTTTTAAATGGAGAGGAACCCTTAGGTTCCTGCCTCAACTCGAGATGAGAACCTTTGCCATTGCACCAAACCCAGTGGAGTTCCGAGAGCGCCTCCCAAGTCCACAGTATGCCTGACTTCTCAGAGGCACCCTGAGAAGCTCCCTCAGGTCACCGGTACAAGTCGAGGGAACCCAGGGTTTCCTGCCACAACCTGAGAAAGACCTCGAGACTCCTTCTTCAACGCGTCTTGAGTCCCGATTTCCCTACCATGACTCGAGAGCATTTATGGGCTCCTCCTCATCACACGCATAGACACCTGACTTTCCTGGCGCCACATGAGAGGCTCCCTGAGCTCCCCGTCGTACCTCGTGAGAAAACTCATACTTGCGCTCCAACTCGAGAAAACCCACAAGACGCCCCCGTCATTGCGAGCTGAGGGCCTTCTTTCCTGTATGGCCTGGAGAGCAATCCCGAGTCCTCTCTCCAACTCCACAGGAGGCTTGACTCCCTGGAGGCCACTCAGTGGGCTCCAAGAGATACCTATCGCGACCCAGGAGGATATCAGAATCCTTTGCTTCCCCTCGAGCCGAGGCCTGACTCACTGGGTGAGTCTGGAATGCGTCCCCGTGATCCCTATCGCCCCTGGAGAGGAACATTAGGTCCTGGACACAAGCCTAGATGAGGTCTATTTTGACCTGCCGTGACTCGAGAGCAATTCCCACCCAGCTCTCCCTGGCAACTCGAATGGAAGAATGGACTTCCCTGGGCCAACAGAAGAGGAAGCCTGAATTCCCCATCGTAAGTCAACAATCCCATCGCAACTCGAAAAAAACCACGTGGTTTCTCCTTCATCACAAGATGAGGCCCTTGCCTGCCACAGCGTCTCAAGAGAAGTCCCACGTTTCATCTTGAAGTTTTAAACAGTATTTGGCAAGCTTCGTGAGACGCCAAAAGTTCCCTGACATACCGGTCTCACTCAAGGGGAACACCGAGGTTCCCGGCACCACTTCATCTGAGCCCCTTCTCCCCTCCTGATCGCGACAGTAGGGTCGATTAACCTGCTTTGTCTGGAAGGCTTTCCCGACCTTCCAGGGGCACCTCAGCATGAGGCCCGTCTCACGAGGAAATTCGAGACGTAGCCTCGTGTGTGGTGCCGCATTCCAAAAGACCCCGATTTCCTGGTCCGCTCTTGATAAGAACCCGATGCCCGCACACCACTTCGAAGGCAACCCTGTGGATGAAAGCACATCACGAAGGGGCACTGACACCCCCTTGCATTGTCTGGAAAAAACCGCAGGTTCCACACACAGCTCGACAAGTGGCCTGTCACTCCTTGAACAACTCGAGAGGCAAGCGGAGTTCCATTCCTCCACACAAGACGAGGCCTGACTCTCCTGTCCCAACTCTGCAGGGACCCTGCAATCTGAGTCAGAAATGGAGAGGAACCCTGAGGTTCCTTCCGATCTCGAGATTGGGCCCTCTTTCATTGCAGCAAACCCAGTGGAGTCCCGAGAGGCCTCTCCCAGCTCCATAGTATCCCTGACTTCTCAGAGGCACCCTGAGAAGCTACCTGAGGTCACAGGCACAAGTCGAGGGAACCCAGGGTTTCCTGCCGCAACCTGAGAAAGACCTCGAGCATCCTTTTTCATTGCGTTGAGCCCTGATTCCACTACCATGACTCGAGAGCAATGACGTGCGCCCCCTCGCCACTCGTATGGAGACTTGACTTCCCTGACACCACACGAGAGGCTCCCTGAGCTCCCGGTCGTACCTTGTGAGAAACCCCACACTGGCACCGCAGCTCCAGAAAAACCACGAGACTCCCCCGACATCGCGAGATGAGGGCCTTCTTTTCCTGCATGGCCTGGAGAGCAATCCCGCGTGCTCTCTCCAAACTCCACAAGAGAGGAGCCAAGATTGCTGAGGAGTAGGACGGGGAGAACTCTTTCCCCCCCAAACAATTTCATCAAAAGAGCATTTAAACGTCGAGTAAATTCCACAATACAACTTATGAATGCTGCCAGAGGACATCAGGCACCCAGAAAAGAACCCAACTCTTGGAAAGTAGGTAGGAAAAAGTATAAAAGACAAAAAAAGAGACAAAAGAGGGAGGGAGGGATTTCCATCCCGGGAAGATAGTCTTAAAAAGAGAAAAGTTTCCAAACACCAGGAAAGCTTTTCACTGCCAAATCTTTGCCAAGCTTTGGAAGCACAAAGGGCAACATAAGGGGGATAAAAATAAATAAACAATTAAAACTCGCAGATTGCAAGCCCTACGGTAACTCCCCCAGCCGCGAAGCAGTGCAGACGCCTGCTCACACCATTAGCAAGCAGGGGCTGGGCAGGGAGGCGCGGCGCGGGCTGCATCGCTTAGAGTAAGAATCTGGCCTGAATACCCTGAGCGCTATCTGAACGAAAGAACTTGGGCTAGCAAACCAGACTCTGGGATATCTACCACGCAAAAAGCCAGCCCTAACCTAAGACATCGCCAGGCCCGCGCACGGAACAAAGGACTGAACAGAGATAGCCGGCTGCAGACCTTCCCCCTCCGGTGACAGGCAGCCAGAGCCGGAAGGGGGCAATCGCAGCCCCAGAGAGACATTATCTATAAAACTGTAAGCAGCCTTCTTTGCTAACTAAAACTTCTTGGGGATCTGGACGGTCAACACCTGCCTGAGAAGGTGCGCCTCTTTTACACCCAGATAACCGAGTGGCGGGGAGGCGATAAGTCACAACATTGGCGCTCGCCAAACACCTCATCACCTGAGCTGCTCGGACCTGGGAAGAGCACAAAACGCAGGCCCAACCGAGTCTGTGCCTCTGAGGACTACCCGAGTGCCTGAACCTGAGCGGCTTGGACCTGGGAGGTGCATGCAGCCCAGGGCCAGCCTCGGATTGTTCCCGGTGGAACAACCTAGAGCCCGAGCAGTGTGGGCAGGGAGGCTACACGTGCCGTGAGCGGAGGCAGACCCAGTGTGGCTGAGGCACTGCGAGCGCACGCCAGTGTTATTTGTTGGCAGCATCACTCCCTCCCTCCCTCCCCACAGCGCAACTGAACAAGTGAGCCTAAAAAAAAAAAGTGTCCTCCACCGTCCCCTTTGTGTCAGGGCGTAAACCAGACACTGAAGAGACCAGCAAACAAAAGAAGCTATAACAGAGGGAAACGCCTTGGAAGCTACAGGCAATAGATTAAAACCCTGTGGTTACTAGGACTACATAGGAAGGCGCCTATAGATCTTGAGAAATATAAGTCGGACCAAGGAACTAGCCAAAAATGAACTGAACCCACGATACTCACAACAAAACCAGAGAAAGTCCTAGATATATTTTTATGATCATTCTTACTTTTTTTTAATTTTTTTAATTTTAAGTTCTCTATCGTTCATTTAATTTTCACTTTTATAACCTATTACTTTGCAAAAAAAAGACCCTATTTTTTTCTTCTTCAGCAAACTTCATATATATATATATATATATATATATATATATATATAATAATTTTTGACCTTGTTTTTTTGTTTTGTTTTTTTTTCTTCTTTTCTTTAACATTGTATTTTTGAAATTCCAAACTGTACTCTAGATTTTTAATTTATGCTTTTTGGTATTTGATATCAATTTTGTACCTGTAGTTTCTTTATAATTTTTGCGACACTGCTTGTTTTTGTTTGTTTGTTTTCTCTTTAGTTTTCTTCTTCCGTTTTTTTAACATTGTATTTTTGAAATTCCAAACTCTACTCTAGATTTTTAATTTTTGCTTTTTGGTATTAGTTATCAATTTTGTACCTGTATTTTCTTGATAATTTTTGCGACCTTGTTTGTTTTTCTTTGTTCGTTTTTTCTCTCTTTCTTTTCCTTCTTCTTTTCTTTAACATCGTATTTTTGAAATTCCAAACTCTACTCTAGATTTTTAATTTTTGCTTTTATGTATTTGTTACCAATTTTGTACCTTTAAGAACCCAATCTTCAGTACCCATTTTTCACTAGGGAGCGAGATTACTGGCTTGACTGCTCTCTCTCCCTTTGGACTCTCCTTTTTCTCCACCGGGTCACCTGTGTCTCCTCCCTAACCCCTCTCTACTCTACTCAACTCTGTGAATTTCTGTGTATTCCAGACGGTGGAGAACACTTAGGGAACTGATTACTGGCTGGATCTGTCTCCCTCCTTTTCATTCCCCCCTTTTATCCTTCTGGCCACCTCTGTCTCCTTCCTCCTTCTTCTCGTCTCTGTATAACTCTGTGAACATCTCTGAGCGGTCCAGTTGTGGAGTGCACATAAGGAAGTGACGACTGGCCAGCCCACTCTCTCCACTATTGATTCCACCTGATCTCATTTGGGTCACCTCTAACTCCCTCCTCCCTCTTCTCTTCTCCATGTAACGCTGTGAACCTTTCTGAGTGACCCTCACAGTAGAGAAACTTTTCTTCTTTAACGTAGATGTTTTATCAATGGTGCTGTATAGAAGGAGAAGTTTTGAAACTACTGTAAAAGTAAGACAGATAACTGGAAGCAGGAGGCTTAAGTCCAAACCCTGTCTCCAGGGAACTCCTGACTCCAAGGAACATTAATTGACAGGAGCTCATCAAATGCCTCCATACCGACACTGAAATCAAGCACCACACAAGGGCCAACAAGTTCCAGGGCAAGACATACCAAGCAAATTCTCCAGCAACAAAGGAACGCAGCCCTGAGCTTCAAGATACAGGCTGCCCAAAGTCACCCCAAAACCACAGACATCTCAAAACTCATTACTGGACACTTCATTGCACTCCAGAGGGAAGAAATACAGCTCCACCCACCAGAACACGGACACAAGCTTCCCTAACCAGGAAACATTGACAAGACACCTGTACAAACCCACACACAGCGAGGAAATGCCACAGTAAAGAACTCCACAAACTGCCAGAATACAGAAAGGACACCCCAAACTCAGCAATTTAAACAAGATGAGACAGAGGAATACCCAGCAGATAAAGGAACAGGATAAATGCCCACCAAACCAAACAAAAGAGGAAGAGATAGGGAATCTACCTGATAAAGAATTCCGAGTAAGGAGAGTGAAATGGATCTAAAATCTTGAAATTAAAATGGAATCACAGGTAAATAGCCTGGAGACAAGGATTGAGAAGATGCAAGAAAGGTTTAACAAGGACCTAGAAGAAATAAAAAAAGAGTCAATATATAATGAATAATGCAATAAATGAAATTAAAAACACTCTGGAGGCAACAAATAGTAGAATAACAGAGGCAGAAGATAGGATTAGTGAATTCGAAGATAGAATGGTAGAAATAAATGAATCAGAGAGGATAAATGAAAAACGAATTAAAAGAAATGAGCACAATCTCAGAGACCTCCAGGACAATATTAAACGCTACAACATTCGAATCATAGGGGTCCCAGAAGAAGAAGACAAAAAGAAAGACCGTGAGAAAATACTTGAGGAGATAATAGTTGAAAACTTCCCTAAAATGGGGAAGGAAATACTCACTCAAGTCCAAGAAACCCAGAGAGTCCCAAACAGGATAAAGCCAAGGCGAAACCCCCCAAGACACATATTAATCACATTAACAAAAATCAAACACAAAGAACAAATATGAAAAGCAGCAAGGGAAAAACAACAAATAACACACAAGGGAATTGCCATAAGGATAAGAGCTGATCTTTCAATAGAAACTCTTCAAGCAAGGAGGGAATGGCAAGACATACTTAAAATGATGAAAGAAAATAACCTACAGCCCAGATTATTGTACCCAGCAAGGATCTCATTCAAGTATGAATGAGAAATCAAAAGCTGTTCAGACAAGCAAAAGCTGAGAGAATTCTGCACCACCAAACCAGCTCTCCAACAAATACTAAACAGGAAACACAAAAACGGTGTATAAATTCGAACCCCAAACAATAAAGTAAATGGCAATGGGATCATACTTATCAGTAATTACCTTAAACGTAAATGGGTTGAATGCTCCAACCAAAAGACAAAGACTGGCTGAATGGATACAAAAACAAGACCCCTACATATGTTGTCTACAAGAGACCCACCTCAAAACAGGGGATACATACAGACTGAAAGTGAAGGGCTGGAAAAAGATTTTCCATGCAAATAGGGACCAAAAGAAAGCAGGAGTAGCGATACTCATATCAGATAAAATAGACTTTAAAACAAAGGCTGTGAAAAGAGACAAAGAAGGTCACTACATAATGATCAAAGGATCAATCCAAGAAGAAGATATAACAATTATAAATATATATGCACCCAACGCAGGAGCACCACAGTATGTAAGACAAATGCTAACAAGTATGAAAGGAGAAATTAACACTAACACAATAATAGTTGGAGATTTTAATACCCCACTCACACCTATGGATAGATCAACTAAACAGAAATTTAACAAGGAAACACAAACTTTAAATGATACAATAGACCAGTTAGACCTAATTGATATCTATAGGACATTTCATCCCAAAACAATGAATTTCACCTTTTTCTAAAGTGCACATGGAACCTTCTCCAGGATAGATCACATCCTGGGCCATAAAGCTAGCATTGGTATATTCAAAAAAATAGAAATCATTCCAAGCATCTTTTCTGACCACAATGCAGTAAGATTAGATCTCAATTACAGGAGAAAAATTATTAAAAATTCCAACATATGGAGGCTGAACAACACGCTGCTGAATAACCAACAAATCACAGAAGAAATCAAAAAAGAAATCAAAATTTGCATAGAAACGGATGAAAATGAAAACAGAACAACCCAAAACTTGTGGGACACGGTAAAAGCAGTCCTAAGGGGAAAGTTCATAGCAATACAGGCACACCTCAAGAAACAAGAAAAAGGTCAAATAAATAACCTAACTCTACACCTAAAGCATCTAGAAAAGGAAGAAATGAAGAACCCCAGGGTTAGTAGAAGGAAAGAAATCTTAAAAATTAGAGCAGAAATAAATGCAAAAGAAACAAAAGAGACCATAGCAAAAATCAACAAAACCAAAAGCTGGTTCTTTGAAATGATAAATAAAATTGACAAACCATTAGCCAGACTCATCAAGAAACAAAGGGAGAAAAATCAAATCAATAAAATTAGAAATGAAAATGGAGAGATCACAACAGAAAACACAGAAATACAAAGGATCATAAGAGACTACTATCAACAATTATATGCCAATAAAATGGACAACGTGGAAGAAATGGACAAATTCTTAGAAAAGTACAACTTTCCAAAACTGGACCAGGGAAGAACTAGAAAATCTTAACAGACCCATCACAAGCACGGAAATGGAAACTGTAACCAAAAATCTTCCAGCCAACAAAAGCCCAGGTCCAGACGGCTTCACAGCTGAATTCTACGAAAAATTTAGAGAAGAGCTAACACCTATCCTGCTCAAACTCTTCCAGAAAATTGCAGAGGAAGGTAAACTTCCAAACTCATTCTATGAGGCCACCATCAGCCTAATACCAAAACCTGACAAAGATCCCACAAAAAAAGAAAACTACAGGCCAATATCACTGATGACATAGATGCAAAAACCCTTAACAAAATTCTAGCAATCAGAATCCAACAACACATTAAAAAGATCATACACCATGACCAAGTGGGCTTTATCCCAGGGATGCAAGGATTCTTCAATATCCGCAAATCAATCAATGTAATACACCACCTTAACAAATTGAAAAATAAAAACCATATGATTTTCTCAATAGATGCAGAGAAAGCCTTTGACAAAATTCAACATCCATTTATGATAAAAACTCTCCAGAAAGCAGGAATAGAAGGAACATACCTCAACATAATAAAAGCTATATATGACAAACCCACAGCAAACATTATCCTCAATGGTGAAAAATTGGAAGCATTTCCTCTAAAGTCAGGAACAAGACAAGGGTGCCCACTTTCACCATTACTATTCAACATAGCTTTGGAAGTTTTGGCCACAGCAATCAGAGCAGAAAAAGAAACAAAAGGAATCCAAATTGGAAAAGAAGAAGTAAAACTCTCACTGTTTGCAGATGACATGATTCTCTACATAGAAAACCCTAAAGACTCCACCAGAAAATTACTAGAACTAGCCAATGACTATAGTAAAGTTGCAGGATATAAAATCAACACACAGAAATCCCTTGAATTCCTATACACTAATAATGAGAAAACAGAAAGAGAAATTAAGGAAACAATTTCATTCACCATTGCAACGGAAAGAATAAAATACTTAGGAATATACCTACGTAAAGAAACTAAAGACCTATATATAGAAAACTATAAAACACTGGTGAAAGAAATCAAAGAGGACACTAATAGGTGGAGAAATATACCATGTTCATGGATTGGAAGAATCAATATAGTGAAAATGAGTATACTACCCAAGGCAATTTATAGATTCAATGCAATCCCTATCAAGCTACCAACAGTATTCTTCACAGAGCTAGAACAAATAATTTCACAATTTGTATGGAAATACAAAAAACCTCGAATAGCCAAAGCGATCTTGAGAAAGAAGAATGGAACTGGAGGAATCAACCTACCTGATTTCAGGCTCCGCTACAAAGCCACAGTTATCAAGACAGTATGGTACTGGCACAAAGACAGAAATATAGATTAGTGGAACAAAATAGAAAGCCCAGAGATAAATCCACACACATATGGACACCTTATCTTTGACAAAGGAGGCAAAAATATACAATGGATTAAAGACAATCTCTTTAACAAGTGGTGCTGGGAAATCTGGTCAACCACTTGTAAAAGAATGAAACTAGAACACTTTCTAACACAATACACAAAAATAAACTCAAAATGGATTAAAGATCTAAACGTAAGACCAGAAACTATAAAACTCCTAGAGGAGAACATAGGCAAAACACTCTCTGAAATACATCACAGCAGGATCCTCTATGACCCACCTCCCAGAATATTGGAAATAAAAACAAAAATAAACAAATGGGACCTAATTAACCTTAAAAGCTTCTGCACATCAAAGCAAACTATTAGCAAGGTGAAAAGACAGCCTTCGGAGTGGGAGAAAATAATAGGAAATGAAGCAACTGACAAACAACTAATCTCAAAAATATACAAGCAACACCTACAGCTCAACTCCAGAAAAATAGATGACCCAATCAAAAAATGGGCCAAAGAACTAAATAGACATTTCTCCAAAGAAGACATACAGATGGCTAACAAACACATGAAAAGATGCTCAAAATCACTCATTATCATAGAAATGCAAATCAAAACCACTATGAGGTACCATTTCACGCCAGTCAGAATGGCTGCAATCCAAAAGTCTACAAATAATAAATGCTGGAGAGGGTGTGGAGAAAAGGGAACCCTCTTACACTGTTGGTGGGAATGCAAACTAGTACAGCCACTATGGAGAACAGTGTGGAGATTCCTTAAACAACTGGAAATAGAACTGCCTTATGATCCAGCAATCCCACTGCTGGGCATACACACTGAGGAAACCAGAAGGGAAAGAGACACGTGTACCCCAATGTTCATCGCAGCACTGTTTCTAATAGCCAGGACATGGAAGCAACCTAGATGTCCATCAGCAGATGAATGGATAAGAAAGCTGTGGTACATATACACAATGGAGTATTACTCCGCCATTAAAAAGAATAGAATGAATCAGTTCTAATGAGGTGGATGAAACTGGAGCCTATTATACAGAGTGAAGTAAGCCAGAAAGAAAAACACCAATACAGTATACTAACGCATATATATGGAACTTTGAAAGACGGTAACAATAACCCTGAGTACGAGACAGCAAAAGAGACACTGATGTATAGAAGAGTCTTATGGTCTCTGTGGGAGAGGGAGAAGGTGGGAAGATGTGGGAGAATGGCATTGAAACATGTAAAATATCATGTATGAAAAGAGTTGCCAGTCCAGGTTTGATGCATGACACTGGATGCTTGGGGCTAGTGCACTGGGACGACCCAGAGGGATGCTATGGGGGGGAGGAGGGAGAAGGGTTCAGGATGGGGAGCACATGTATACCTGAGGCGGATTCATTTTGATATTTGGAAAAACTAATACAATTATGTAAAATTTAAAAATAAAATAAAATTTAAAAAAAATCCACAGGAGGCTTGACTCCCTTTAGGCCACTCAGTGGTCTCCAAGAAATACCCGTCGGGACTCGAGAGCAGAGCAGAGTCCTTTCCTTCCTCTCGAGATGAGGCCTGACTCCTCGGGTGCGTCTAAAATGCAACCCCGAGATCTCTGTCGCCCCTGGAGAGGAACATTAGGTCCTGGACACAAGCTTAGATGAGGTCTCTTTTGCCCTGAAGTGACTCGAGAGCAATCCCTAGCTCTCTCTCACAACTCCAATGGAAGATTGGACTTCCCTGGGCCAACACAAGAGGAAGCCTGAATTCCCCATCATAACTCGAGAATCCCGCCGAAACTCGAGAAAAACCACATGGTTACCCCGTCATCGCAAGATGAGGCCCTTGCCCGCTACAGCGTCTAAAGAGAAGTCCCACGTTTCTTCTTGAAGTGTTTTCACACTTCAAGTGTGAAAACTTGACACCCTTGATGCGATTCCAAAAGTTCCCCGACACCCTGACTCTCTCGAGGGGAACACCGAGGTTCCCGGTACGACTTCATCTGAGCCACTTCTCCCCTCCTGATTGCGACTGGAGGGTCAACTCCCGTGATTTGTCTGGAAGGGTTTCCCAACCTTCCCGACGCACCTCAGGATGAGGCCGGTCTAACGAGAATATTTGAGACGTAGCTTCATGGGTGGTAACACATGCCGAAAGACCCCGATTCCCCGGTCCGCTCTTGATAAGAACCCGATGCCCGGATACCTCTTCAAAGACAACCCTGTGGAAGAAGGCACAACACAAAGGGGCACTGACACCCTCGTGCATCGTCCGGAAAAACCCGCAGATTCCAAACACAGTTCGACAAGTTGCCTGTCACCCCATGAATAACTCGAGAGGCAAGCGGAGGTCCATTCTTCCTTACAAGACGAGGCCTGACTCTCCTGTCCCAACTCTGCAGGGACCCTGCGATCAGAGTCAGAAATGGAGATGAACCCTGAGGTTCCTGCCTCCACTCGAGATGAGGCCCTCTTCTATTGCACCAAACCCAGTGGAGTCCCGAGAGGGCCCTCCCAACTCCAGGGTATCCTTGACTTCTCAGAGGCACACTGAGAAGCTCCCTGAGGCCACCGGCACTAGTCGAGGGAACCCAGGGTTTACTGCCGTGACCCAAGAAACACCTTGAAAGTCCTTCTTTAACGGTTCTTGAGGCCGGATACACCTACCATGACTCTAGAGCAATGACGCGCTCCCCCTCGCAATGCGCATGGAGACCTGACTTCCCAAGCGCCACATGAGAGGCTCCCTGAGCTCCCCGTACTACCTCATGAGAAACCCCACACTGGCGCTGCAACTCGAGAAAACCCACGAGACGCCCCCTTCATCGCGAGATGATGCCCTTCTTTTCCTGCATCGCCTGGAGAGCAATCCCGAGTCCTCTCTCCAAACTCCACAGGAGGCTTGACTCCCTTTAGGCCACACAGTGGGCTCCAAGACATACCCGTCGCAACTCGAGAGGAGAGCGGAGTCCTTCGCTTCCCCTCGAGACAAGGACTGACTCCCCGGGTGCATCAGGAAAGCAACCCCGAGATCCCTGTCCCCCCTGGAGACGAACATGATGTCCTGGACACAAGCCTAGATAAGGTCTCTTTTGCCCTGCAGTAACTCAAGCGCAATCCCTAGCTCTCCCTCGCAACTCGAATGGAAGACTGGACTTCCCTGGGCCAACACAAGAGGAAGCCTGAATTTCCCATCGTAACTCGAGAATCCCGCCGCAACTCTTAAAAACAACGTGGTTCCCCATTAATCGCAATATGAGGCCTTTGCCCGCTACAGAGTCTCAAGAGAAGTCCCATGTTTCGTCATAAAGTTCGAAATGCTACTTGGCACCCTTGATGCGACCCCAAAAGTTCCCCAATATACCGGTCTCACCGAAGGTCCTGGCACCACTTCATTTGAGCCCCTTCTCCCCTCCTGATCACGGCAGGAAGGTCTATTCCCCTACTTTGTCTAGAAGGGGTTCCCGACCTTCATGGTGCACCTCAGGATGAGGCCAGTCTCACGAAGAAATTCGAGACGTAGCCTCGTGTTGGTGCCACGTGCCGAAAGACCACGATTTCTCGGTCTTGCTCTTGATAAGAACCCGATGCCCAGACACCTCTTCTAAGGCAACCCTGTGGATGAAGGCACTACACGAGGGGGCACTGGCAACCCTGTTCATCGTCCGGAAAATCCCACAGGATCCACATACAGCTCCACAACTGGCCTGTCACCCCTTAAACAACGAGAGAGGCAAGCGGAGTTCCCTTCCTCAGACAAGACGAGGCCTGAGTATCCAATCCCAACTCTGCAGGCACGCTTCGATCTGAGTCAGAAATGGAGAGGAAACCTGAGGTTCCTGCCTCAACCCGAGATGAGGCCCTCTTCCATTAAAACAAACCCAGTGGAGTCCCGAGAGGCCACTCCCATCTCCACAGTATCCCTGACTTCTCCTAGGCATTCTGAGAAGCTCCTTGAGGCCACCGGCAAACCTCGAGGGAAATAAGGGTTTCCTGCCACAACCGAAGAAAGACCTCGAGAGTCCTTCTTCAATGTGTCTTGAGGTCAGATTCCCCTACCATGGCTCGAGAGCAATAACGCGCTCCCCCTCGCCACGCACATGGAGACCTGACTTCCCTGGCGCCACATGAGAGGCTCCCTGAGCTCCCTGTCGTGCCTCGTGTGAAACCCCACACTGGTTCCGCATTTCGAGAAAACCCAAAAGACCCCTCCGTCATCGCGAGATGAGGGCCATCTTTTCCTGCATGGCCTGGAGAGCAGTCCCAAGTCCTCTCTCCAAACTTCACAGGAGGCTTGACTCCCTTTAGGCCACAAAGTGGGCTCCAAGAGGTGCCCGTCGCGACTCAAAAGGAGAGCGGAGTCCTTTGCTTCCCTTCGACACGAGGCCTGACACCCTGGGTGAGTCTGGAATGCAAACCTGAGATCCCTGTGGCCCTTGGAGAGGAATATTAGGTCCTGGACACAAGCCTAGATGAGGTCTCCTTTGCCCTGCAGTGACTCGAGCGCAACCCCCAGCTCCCCCTCGCAACTCGAATGGATGATTGGACTTCCCTGGCCCAACACAAGAGGAAGCCTGAAATCCCCGTCGTAACTCGAGAATCCCGCCGCAACTCGAGCAAAACCACGTGGTTCTCCTGTCATCGCAAGATGAGGCCCTTGCCCGCTACAGAGTTTCAAAAGATGTCCCAGGTTCCGTCTTGAAATGCGAAACGGTACTTGGCACCCTTGATGCGACCCCAAAAGTCCCCCAACACGCCGGTCTCACTCAAGGGGAACACTGAGGTTCCCGGCACCACTTCATTTAAGCCCCTTCTCCCCTCCTGATCGTGACCGGTGGGTCGATTCCCCTGCTTTGTCTGCAAGGGGGCCCGACCTTCCCTGCACAACTCAGGATGAGGCCGGTCTCATGGGGAAATTCGATACGTAGCTTTGTGGGTGGTGCCACTTGCCGAAAGACTCCAATTTCCCGGTCCGCTCTTGATAAGAATCCGATGCTCGGACACCTCTTGGAAGGCAGCCTTGAGTATGAAGGTACAACACGAAGGGGCACTAACACACCTGTGCATCATCCGGAAAAACGGGCAGGTTACATACACAGCTCGACAAGTGGCCTGTCACCTCGAGAACAACTCGAGAGGCAAGAGGAGTCCCATCCTCCAGAAAAGACGAGGCCTGACTCTCCTGTACCAACATGCAGGGACCTTGCGATCTGAGTCAGAAATGGAGAGGAACACTGAGGTTCCTGCTTCAACTCGAGATGAGTCCCTCTTACATTCCACCAAATGCGGAGGAGTCTCGAGAGGCCCCTCCAAACTTCACAGTATCCCTGACTTCTCAGAGGCACTCTGAGAAGC
This sequence comes from Bubalus kerabau, assembly GCF_029407905.1. Lineage (NCBI taxonomy): Eukaryota > Metazoa > Chordata > Mammalia > Artiodactyla > Bovidae > Bubalus > Bubalus kerabau. The sequence goes on along the minus strand of NW_026577886.1, from coordinate 3,406,650 downwards.
TCCCTGAGGTCGCAGTCACAAGTCAAGGGAACCCAGGGTTTTATGCAGTGACCCGAGAAAGACCTCGAGAGTCCTTCTTCAACCCGTCTTGAGGCCCGATTACCCTACCATGATTCGAGAGCAATGACGAGCTCCCCCTAGCCATCTCATGGGGACCTGACTTCCCTGGCGCCACACGAGAGGCTCCCTGAGCTCCCTCTCGTACCTCGTCAGAAACCTGGAACTAGCGCGGCAGTCTAGAAAACCCACGAGATGCCGCCGTCATCGCGAGATGAGGGCCTTCTTTTCCTGCATGGCCTGGAGAGGAATCCCGAGTCCTCTATCCAAACACCACAGGAGGCTTGACTCCCTTTAGGGCACACAGTGGGCTCCAAGAGATACCCATCGCGACTCAAAAGGACAGCGGAGTTCTTTGCTTCCCCTCGAGACGAGGCCTGATTCCCCGGGTGAGTCTGGTATGCAAGCCCGAGATCCCTGTCGCCCCTAGGGATGAACATTAAGTCCTAGACACAAGCCTAGATGAGGTCTATTTTGCCCTGCAGTGACTCGAGGGCAATCCCCAGCTCTCCCTTGAAACTCGAATGGAAGATAGGACTTCCCTGGGCCAACACATGAGGAAGACTGTATTCCCCTTCGAAACTCGAGAATCCCGCCACAACTCGAGAAACGCCACGTGGTTCCCCCGTCATCGCAAGATGAGGCCCTTGCCCCCTACAGCGTCTCAAGAGAAGTCCCACGTTCCGTCTTGAAGTGCGAAACGGTATTGGCACCCTTGATGCGACCTCAAATGTTCCTCGACACACCGGTCTGACTCGAGGAGAACACCGAGGTTCCCGGCACCACTACATCTGGGCCCCTTCTCCCCTCCTGATCGCGACAGGAGGGTCGATTCCCCTGTTTTGTCTTGAAGGGGTTCCCGCCTTTCCCGGTGCATCTCAGGATGAGGCCGGTCTCACGAGGATATTCGAGACATAGCCTCGTGGATGGTGACACATGCCGAAAGACCCCGATTTCCCGGTTCGCTCTTGATAAGATCCCAATGCCCGGACACCTCTTTGAAGATAACCCTTTTGATGAAGGCACAACACGAAGGGGCACTGACACCCCCGGGTATCGTCCGGAGAAACCCGCAGGTACCACACACAGCTAGAGAAGTGACCTGTCACCCCGTGAACAACTGGAGAGGCAAGCAGAGTTCCATTCCTCCACACAAGACGAGGCCTGACTCTCCTGTTCGAACTCTGCAGTGAAACTGCGATCTGAGTCAGATCTGGCCCAGGGGAAGTCAGGAGAGGAAATATGAATTTCCTGCCTCCACTCGAGATGAGGCCCTCTTCCATTGCACCGAACCCAGTGGAGTCCCGAGAGGCCCCTCCCAACTGCACAGTATCCCTGACTTCTCAGAGGCACCCTTATACCTTCCTGAGATCACCGGCACAAGCCGAGGGAAGCAAGGGTTTCCTGCCCCAACCCGTAAAAGACCTCGAGAGTCCTTCTTCAATGTGTCTTGAGGTGCGATTCCCCTACCATGACTCGAGAGCAATGACACGCTCCCCCTAGCCACGCGCATAGAAACCTGACTTCCCTGGCGCCACAGGAGAGGCTCCCTGAGCTCCCCATTATACCTCGTGAGCAACACCACACTGGAGCCGCAGCTCGAGAATACCCACGAGACGCCCCAGTCCTCACGAGATGAGGGCCTTCTTTTGCTGTATGGCCTGGAGAGCAATCCTGAGTCCTCTCTCCAAACTCCACAGGAGGCTTGACCCATTTTAGGCCACACAGTGAGCTCCAAGATATACCCGTCGCGACTTGACAGGAGAGCGGTGTCCTTGGCTTCCCCTCGAGACGAGGCCTGATTCCCCGGGTGAGTCGAGAATGCAATGCCGAGATCGCTGTCGCCCCAGCAGAGGAACATTAGGTCCTGGACACAAGCCTAGATGAGGTCTATTTGGCCCTGCAGGGTCTCGAGAGCAATCCCCAGTTCTAACTCGCAATTCGAATGAAAACTGGACTTCCCTGGGCCAGTTGAAGAGGAAGCCTGAATTCCCCGTCGTAACTCGAGAATCCCACCGCAACTCAAGAAAAACCACGTGGTTCCCCCGTCATCGAAAGATGAGGCCCTTGCCCGCTACAGCGTCTCAAGAGAAGTCCCACGTTCCGTATTGAAGAGTGAAAAGTTACTTGGAACCCTTGATGCGACCCCAAAAGTTTCCCGACATACCATTCTCACTTGAGGAGAACACCGAGGTTCCCGGCACCACTTCATCTGAGACTCTTCTCCCCTCTTGATCGCGACAGGAGGTTCGATTCCCCTGATTTGTCTGGAAGGCGTTCCCGACCTTCCTGGCGCACCTCAAGATGAGGCCAGTCTCACGAGGAAATTCGAGACATAGCCTCGTGGGTGGTGCGGCATGCCAAAAGACCCCGATTCCCTGGTCCGCTCTTGATAAGAACCCGATGTCAGAACCCAACTCGAAGGCAATCCTGTGGATCAAGGCACAACACGAAGGGGCAGTGACACCCCGGTGCATCGTCCAGAAAAACCCGCAAGTTCCACATACAAATCGACAAGTGGCCTGTCACCCAATGAACAACGCGAGAGTCAAGCGGAGTTCCATTCCTCCACACAAGACGAGGCCTGACTCTCCTGTCCCAACTCTGCAGGGACTCTGCGATCCGAGTCAGATCTGGCGCATTCGAAGCCAGGAGAGGAACCCTGAGGTTCCTGCCTCAACTTGTCATGAGGCCCTCTTCCATTGCACCAAACCCAGTGGAGTTCCGAGAGGCCCCTCCCAACTCCACAGTGACCCTGACTTCTCAGAGGCACGCTGAGAAGCTTCCTGAGGTCACTGGCACAAGTCGATGGAACCCAGGGTTTCCTGCTGCAACCCAAGAAAGACCATGAGAGTCCTTCTTTAACACGTCTTCAGGCCCAATGCCCTACCATGACTCGAGAACAATGACGGGCTCCCTCTCACCACGTGCATAGAGACCTGACTGCCCTGGCACCACGTGAGAGGCTCACTGAGCTCCCAGTCTTACTTCGTGAGAAACCCCACAGTAGCGCCACAGCTCAAGAAAACCTACGAGATGCCCCAGTCATCGGGAGATGAGGGCCTTCATTTCCTGCATTGCCTGGAAAGCAATCCCGTGTCCTCCCTCCAAACACCAGAGGAGGTTTGCTTCCCTTTAAGCCACTCAGTGGGCTCCAAGAGATCCGTGTCGCGACTCGAGAGGAGAGCGGAGTCCTTTGCTTCCCCTCGAGACGAGGCCTGACTCCAACGTGAGTCTGGAATGCAACCCCGAGATTTCTGTCGAGCCTTGACATGAACATTAGGTCCTGCACACAAGCCTTGGAGGGGTCTCTTTTGCCTTCAGTGACTAGAGCGCACATCCAGCTATTCCTCGAATCTCGAATGGAAGATAAGACTTTTGTGGGCCAACACAAGAGGAAGCATGAATTCCCTGTGGTGACTCAAATATCCCACCGCAACTCGAGAAAAACCAAGTGGTTCCGCAGTCATTCCAAAATGAGGCCCTTGCCCGCTGGAGCACCCCAAGAGAAGTCCAACTTTCCATTTTCAAGAGCGAAACAGTACTTGGAACGCTTTATGCGACCCCAAAAGCTACCCGACATACCTGTCTCACTTGAGGGAAACACCAAGGTTCCCAGCAGCACTTCATCTGAGCCACTTCTCCCCTCCTGATCGCCACAGGAGGGTCGATTTCTCTGCTTTGTCTGGAAGAGTTTCATGACCTTCGCGGCACTCCTCAGGATGAGGCTGGTTTCATGAGGAAATTCGAGACTACCCACGTGGGTGGTGCCAAATGCTGAACGACCCCGATTTCCCGGTCCGCTCTTCATAAGAACCTGATACCCGGACACCTCTTTGAAGGCAACCCTGTGGATGAAGACAAAAAACGAAGGGTCACTGACACCCCCGTGCATCGTCTGGAAAAACCTGCAGATTCCACACACAGTTTGACAAGGGGCCTGAAACCCCATGAACAACTCGAGAGGCAAGCGGAGTTCCATTCCTCAGAAAAGACGTAGCCTGACTCTCCTGTCCCAACTCTGCAGGGACCGTGATGTCGGAGTCCGAACAGAGAGGAAGTCTGGGGTTTCTGCCTCCCCCCGAGATGAGGCCCTCTTCCATTGCGCCAAACCCTGCGGAGTCCCGAGAGGCCCCGCCAACTCCACAGGATCCCTCGCCTCTCAGAGGCACCCTGGGAAGTTCCCTAAGGTCCCCGACAGAAGGCGAGGGAAAATAGGTTTTCCCGCCGCCCCCCAAGAAAGGCCTCGAGTGTCCTTCATCAAAGCGTCTCGAGGCCCTAGTCCCCTCCCGTGACTCGAGAGCCATGACGCGCTCCCCCTCGCCACGCGCATGGAGACCTGACTACCCTGGCGCCGCACGAGAGGCTCCCTGAGATCCTCGTCGTGCCTCGGGAGAAAACCCCCACGGGCGCCGCAGCTCGAGGAAACCCCTGAGACGCCCCCGTCCTCGCGAGCTGAGGGCCTTCTTTTCCTGCATGGCCTGGAGAGCAATCCCGGGTCCTCTCTCCAAACGGAAGAGGAGGCTGGACTCCCTTGAGGCCGCTCAGGGGGCTCCAAGAGACCCGCGTCGCGACTCGAGAGGAGAGCGGAGTCCTTGGCTTCCCCTCGAGACAAGGCCTGACTCCCCGGGGGAGCCTGGAATGCAACCCCGAGTTCCCTGCCTTCCCTGGAGAGGAATATTAGGTCCCGGACACAAGCCTAGGTGCGGTCTCTTCGGCCCTGCAGTGACTCGAGCGCAACCCCCAGCTTTCCCTCGCAACTCGAGGGGAAGTTTGCGCTTCCCAGGGCCAACCAAAGAGGAAGCCTGAGATCCCCGTCATAACTCTAGAATCCCGCTGCAACTCGAGAAAATCCACATGGTTCCAACGTCTTCGCAAGATGAGGCCCTTGCCCGCTACGGCATCTCAAGGGAAGTCCTAGGTTCTGTCCTGAACTGCGAAACGGTACCTGACTCCTTTCATGCATCCCCCAAAAGTCCCTCACACGCCGGTTTCCCTCGAGGGTAACACCGAGGGTTCCGGCCCCACTTCATCTGAGCCCCTTCTCCCCTCCTGATGGCGACAGGAGAGTCGATCCCCCTGAGTTGTCAGGAAGGGTCCTCGGACTTCCCGGCACACCTCAGGATGAAGCCGGCCTCACTAGGAAATTTGAGACTAGCCCCGTGGGTGGTCCAACATGCCGAAAGACCCCGATTTAACTGTCCGCTCTTGAAAAGAACCCGAGGCCCGGACACCTCTTCGAAGGCAAGCCAGTGGGTGAAGGCACAACAAGAAGGGGCACTGTCACTGTCGTGCATTGTCCGGAAACACCCGCAGGTTCCACACACAGCTCAACAAGGGGCCTGAGACCCCCTGAGCACCTCGAGAGGCAAGCGGAGTTCCCTTCCTCAGACAAGACGATTCCTGACTCTCCTGTCCCAACTCTGCATGGACCCTGCTGTCAGAGTCCGAAACGGAGAGGAAGCCTGAGGTTCCTGCCTTCCCTGGAGATGAGGCCGTCTTCCATTGCGCCAAACCCAGCGGAGTCCTGAGAGGCCCCGCCAACTCCTCGGCATCCCTCATCTGTCAGAAGCACACTGGGAAGTTCCCTAAGGTCACCGGTAAACTTTTATTGCACAAGGTCCACATGAAAAGGCCCACGCAGCAGGACAGCCACAGATTCTGTCTGCCATTAAAGGGCAGTAAGGTGCCCTCCCCTCTTCTTTGCTGCCTCGGCGGCCACCAGGGTGCAATTCGCGTACCCTTCCCTTTCCCATCCTAGCAGGTGCTCCAGGGCCCGCTGGCCTACAAAGTGCCAGAAGCAGGGCTGGGCCAGCCGGCCAGAATTCAGGGTTCTGTCCCTTGGACTTCCAGCGGACACTAGGCTGCTTAGGAAAACCGCGCAGACTCTGAGGTTTTTCAGCAGAGGGGTGGAGCGGTAAAGGCCTTGACCCCAAAGACGAGGCCTTTCTGCGACCGCCAGTTTGGGGAGCTCTGAGACTGTGCCAACACAGGGCGGAATACATGGTTCCCTGCTCCACGCAGTCCCCGTTCCCTTACCTGTGTTCCGCACCCCTCCGCTGTGGCCAATGGATGCCGATCCTTGGGGATCCAGGAGTTCACGAAATGGGCATTCCCAGCCGCAATGGCGACCCCCAACAGCACATCTGAAAAGCCCTCCCCCACCTCCGCCAGGAGCCGACCCCCACTGCGAACGGACCCCCACCCCGCCCCGCGCCGCCAGGTTTCGCCCCGGCCCTGCCGGGCTCCCGGCGGGTTCCCAGCCACATTGGCGACCCCCAGGAGCACAACAGGGACTGACCACCCACCCACAGAGAGCGGAATCTCGACCTGTGCAGCCCAGGTTTACCCCGCCCTGGGTGCGCTCCCGGCGCGTTTCCAGCCGCAGTGGCCATCTCCGAGAGCACAACTGGGAAGCCCTCCCCCACCCCCGCCAGGAGCCGACACCCGCCCTGCGCCGCCCGGGTTCGCCCCGCCCCTGCCGCGCTCCAGGGGCGCTGCCCACCTTCACCAGTGGCTCCCGGTGAGCCCCGTCCCCACGCCGGGTTCCAGGAGAGGCTCTCGGACCTCGCTGCTGCCGCCAGGTCAAACATGAGGACAATACATACACCCCACAGAGACAATCCAAGCTGTCTATAATTTAGGGATAAAACGAGGACTACAGAAAGGCAAGATGACCTGACCTAGGAGGGCCATGATATTCTATAGAAACAGACAAAGTTGGTTACCAAGGAAACTTTTTTCCTTGGAACCCGGAAAGCTGGTTCTTTGCATATGCAATGACCAACAATTAGCTTGTTACCCAAGCCTGCCTTACTGCCACCTCCATCCCCCCACTCCCCAGAGGACTGGCTCAAAGAAATATTTTAAATCTCAGGCGGAAACCTGGAAGATGTCTTGTCTGTCTGTTTGGATTAAGGTATGTGTCAGTGTGAGCCTTGTGTTTTTTGATAATATTGCTCAAGTTCTGTGTTCTGATTTCAGTGGTCTCAAGACAAGGCAGCCCTTCCAAATCAAACTGCTGGAAATACAAGAAAACATTGACCTAAATGAATGTCAGAGTCCCGTGAACTGGGAACTAGTCAATATTAAATATCTAGTATTTTTGGTTTTGCTCCTCCATTATAGACATGTCTAAGAGTCAACAACACTAAGCACAACATGTTCATAGTGCCTAGGTTTCTTTTGAGGTAAAAATTGCTCTATTGTTATATCTGTCACAAGCTTGTCAGCAAGAAACTACCTGGAAACAACAAAAGTAAAAAATGTAAATGTGATATGAGCTTTTAGACAAACTCTTTACAATAATTATACTCTAAAATATCTGCCGCTCATAGTCTTGATTGAAGGCAGAGGAGAAGGGGATGACAGAGGATAAGATGGTTGGATGGCATCACTGACTCGATGGACATGAGTTTGAGCAAGCCCCTGGAGCTGGTGACGGACACGGAAGCCTGGCGTCCTGCAGGCCACGGGGTCCCAAAAAGTCAGACACGACTGAGCAACTGAACTGAACTGAACTAACAAACGTTTCTCCAGGTGTTTTGGTTACCCGAGTTTCTATCCTTGTGACGACAGTGTATTGAATAGCTAGGTCATTTCCAAATAAATGAAAGTTCTGAAACATTCACGACTTGAAAGGACCTCCCTTTTACACAGAAACAAAAGAGATTTTTGACTCTCCATGAATAGTGTCTGGCACCATCCTGACATGTTAAATGTAAGAAAGCAATTGTTTTGTTTTGTTTTGTTCTGTTCTTGGGGGTGGGGGGAGGGGGGCGGGCTATAGCGAATGCCAATATAAAAGTCAGTTCTTGGTTGCTGAAGGGAAATGTATGACTTGTTATTACAAGAAAGTATGTGGAATGCAATGGCACTTGAGGAAGGAAAACGAAGTAGTTCTGTCTTACAGGTGGCAGTTTCAGGATGGGAGAAGCAAGGGAATGGGTACAGAATGGGATAAGGAGGTTGTAGGGAAAGTGGACCCCCAGAAAACAGTTCTGTGCCTAGCACAAGTTTTCTTGAGATGTGGAACTGCCTTTGCTAATGGAGTTTAAGTTTCTTTACCTCTTAAGTGATCTCTTCTAGGTTGACCTAGAACAGAAATCCTTGGTTAGCTTTGGCTAAGTGGAGAAGTAGTGTTTCACGGTGACATATGTGATCCTTCCTGACTGTTTGCAGCCCTTTTGATATCGATGCACTGCTTCTGCTGCTGCTGCCGCCGCCGCTGCTGCTAAGTCGTTTCAGTCGTGTCCGACTCTGTGCGACCCCATAGAAGGCAGCCCACCAGGCCCCGCAGTCCCTGGGGTTCTCTAGGCAAGAACACTGGAGTGGGTTGCCATTTCCTCCTCCCATGCATGAAAGTGAAAAGTGAACTTGAAGTCGCTCAGTGGTGTCCGAGTCTTAGCGACCCCATGGACTGCAGCCTACCAGGCTCCTCCATCCATGGGATTTTCCACGCAAGAGTACTGGAGTGGGGTGCCATTGCCTTCTCGCTAGCTTTGGGATGCCAATGACCATCCACCCTTACCAGGCAACAGAGAAGAGAAAAACACTTACCACAGGAGGTCCTGGTAAGGAACAAGGAACTAACAAGCTCCCGCCAACCAGGATTCTGCAGAGGTCAACAAGAGGTCAATAAGAGATGGAAGACTGCAGTCCAGAGGTCCTAGCAACTTCCATCTTGCAGCAGAGACCCAGCATAGTCAAAACGAATTCAATGTTGCAAAAAATAAGTAAACAAATAAAGGACAGAAGTTCTTTGAACACATGACTGAGATTAGGGGTGAGGCAGTACATGTACGGTGCCCGGAAAATCTTAAAGTATGAGAAAGGAAAGAAATTAAAGACAATTATCAAGCTGTCCAAACTGATAAAAACGAAAGACTACACAGTTTTTTCTGTATATATTAGCAGATAATAATCTGAAAAGGAATTAAAAAAAATTCCCTTTCAATAATGTCAACATGAATACAACACTTTGCCATGGATGTAACGAGGATGACAAGACTGGCACACTGGAAATTATACACCCTGGCTGAAAACTATCCTGAATACATGGACAGATATTCCATAACAATGGAAAGACTTAAGATGGCAATACCATGGAATGCATCTTCAATCTGAAATGAAGATTTGATATGATATGATCGCTCAGAGCTTTTGTGTCATCAATTGTTATTAAAGTATAAATGAGATAGAGAAAGCTGCTGACTTAGACTTGAGGCGGGGTGTGCGCCCTGCTGGTCTCTAGCCAGATATTCTACAGGCACTAGCAGTCAGCTAAGGAAAGAAAGGCACTGTCTCAGGGAATGGCACCAGGCCCCTCCCCCACGACATGCCTTGAGGTCACATTGGCAGCAGGTGAGTCATCCTGGGCCAAAAACTGATTGACATGAATCTTGAAGAAAGGCAGTATTCCAGGCAAATATATCATTTCCTTAACATAGATTAGGAGAACAAGGTACGAGGAAAACATACTGTTTTGTTCAAGTCGCTTCTGAGCCTACTGGGGGAACCGACCTGAAGCCAGAGTCCAGCGGATATACATAGGATATTTACATCGCTTAAGTCAAACATTTCCTGAGGAACAAATGCATTGCTTAGCTCAAGGTTTGTCTGCAAAATTCTTACACATCAGGAGATGGCTCCGAGCTGGGTTTCTACACACAAGAACATGAATGCAAAGGACAAGCCTGCAAAGCCCATCTGCCCCCCTCCCCCACAGCCAGCAGCATTTCCAAGTGACCTCCTAAGGCCTTCCCCAAAATACAGGGGCACCTCTGGGTTTCCTGTTTCCCTCACTTCGAAAACTTTTCTTAAAAAAAAAAAAAATCCTGCACACTTCTTGATAGAATGCCACAGTGCAAGGAAAACAGGCCTTCAATACTTAAACCTCCCTGTGCCAAACACTTGGGGCTTGGTTTTGTTTTGTTTTGTTTTTTAATTACACCACCACATAATTTAAACTTTTTACAATTTCTAATTATTCAGTACCAAAACACCAAACTTTTATTGTACAAGGTCCCCATGAAAAGGCCCACGCATCAGGACAGCCACAGATTCTGCCATGAAAGGGCAGCAAGGTGCCCTCCCCCCTTCTTTGCTGCCTGGGCGGCCACCAGGGTTTGAAATCCATGCACCCTACTAACTTTCTAGGGTGCAATTCGCGGACCCTTCCCTTTCTCATCCTAGCAGGTGCTCCAGGGCCCGCTGGCCTACAAAGTGCCAGAAGCAGGGCTGGGCCAGCCGGCCAGAGTTCAGGGTTCTGTCCCTTGGACTTCCAGGGGACACTAGGCTGCTTGGGAAAACCGTGCAGACTGAGATTCTTCAGCAAAGGGGTGGAGCGGTAAAGGCCTTGACACCAAGGGCGAGGCCTTTCTGCAACCTCCAGGTTGGGGAGCTCCGAGAATGTGCCAATAGAGGGCGGAATACGTGGTTCCCTGCTCCACGCAGTCCCAGTTCCCTTACCTGTGGTCCGCAGGCCTCCACTGCACCCACGGGATGGCGATCCTTGGGGACCCAGGAGCGGATGAAATGGGCGTTCCCAGCCGCAGTTGCAACCCCCGAGAGCGCAATTGGGACCGACCCCCACCTAAAGCCATCGGAATCTCGACCCGCGCAGCCCGGGTTTACCCAGTCCCGGGTGCGCTCCCGGCGCGTTTTCAGCCTCAGTGTCCACCTCCGAGAGCACAACTGGGAAGCCCGCCCCCACCCCCGCCAGAAGCCGAACCCCGCCCCACGCCGCCCGCGTTCGCCCCGCCCCTGCACGGTCCAGGTACCTTCCCAGCTTCTAGCGTTCACGCCCGGGTAGGATCAGGATGCAGGAGTATGGGAGATGTGTCTGGAGCCTGACAGCCTCAGCTCCGCTCTGGCCTGCCCTTTGGACCTAGGAGCCAGGCCAACTTGCAGAGGGCTTAGGGCCCCATTATATGCAAACTACCAAGGCCTACCGCAAGGAGAGCTCTGTCCGAGGGAAGAGAAGCGCCCCAGGCTGCGTTCCCAAGCTGTTGCTTGGCAATGCAGACTCAGCGGTAAACGGAGGGAATCAGGGTCCTAGTGCCCCTGTCTTGGGGAGGAAGCTCCACAGCCAGAGTGTTCCTCCCTTTGTGCCCAGAAAGCGCCTGCCAGACTGGGCTTCCCCGGAGCTCTGTTGCAGAGCAGAGACGTGTGGATGTGTTTTGGGGCCTTGACATGTGCGTTTGGGCTCCCTAGCACAGCCCCAGCGTAGGGGAACCAGCCCCTGAGCAAAGAGCTCCAGGCAGTGCTTTGTGCCCAGGCCTGGATGCCCAGTCCCAGCACGCGGGAGAGATGAGTTAGGCTGCCGGCGGGTCCTTGCAAGCCTGTATTGGAAAGGACTGAGTGAGCTTCCACACCGGCGGAGCTGCAGACCTGCGCCCAGGTGCGATAGGACAGAGCCCCTGTCGAGAGGCTGCTCTGCCTGGGCGAGCCTCGCCAAGCCCTTCCCAGCTTCTAGCGTTTGCGCCTGCAAAGGAGCAGGCTGCGGGAGTGTGGGCGACATGACTGGCTCCTGACTGGCCTCAGCTCCGCTCTTGCCTTCCCTTTGGACCTAGGAGCCAGGCCTCCTTGCAGACGGCTTAGGGCACGGGGGTGTGCAAACTGCGAAAGCCTCCCGCAGGGAGACCTCTGTCTGAGGGAAGGGAATGCCCCAGGTTGCATTCCCAAGCTGTTGCTTGGTAGCCCAGACTCAGCGCTGAACGGAGGGAATCAGGGTCCCAGTGCCCCTGTCATGGGGAGGGAGCTCCACAGCCAGAGTGTTCCTCCGTTTGTGTTCAGAAACCGCCTTACAGACTGGGCTTCCCCGGAGCTCAGCTCCAGAGCAGAGTCGTGTGCATGTGGTTTGGGGCCTTCCCCTGTGCCTTTGGGCTCCCTAGCACAGTACCAGCGCAGGGGAACCAGCCCCTGAGCAGAGAGCTCCAGGCAGTGCTCTGTGCCCTGGATTGGAAGCCCACTCCCAGCACGCGGGAGAATAGAGTCAGGCCGCAGTCGGGTGCTTGCAAGCCTGTATTGGGAAGGACCGAATGAGCTTCCACTCCGGCGGAGCTCCAGATCTGCGCCCAGGCGCGATATCGCAGAGCCCCGGCCTAGAGGCTGCTCTGCCTGGGCGAGCCTCGCCAAGCCCTTCCCAGCTTCTAGCTTTCGCGCAGGGGAAGGAACAGACTGCGGAGGTGGGGGAGACGTGACCGGCGGGCGCCTTACTGGCCTCAGCTCCGCTCTTCCCTTCCCTTTGCACATATGATCCATGCCTCCTTGCAGAGGGCTTAGGGACCGAAGGAGAGCTCTGTCAGAGGGAAGGGAAGCGCCCCAGGCTGCATTCCCAAGCTGTTGTTTAGCCGCCCAGACTCAGCGCTGCACAGGGGTAATCAGGCTCTCTGTGCCCGCAGCTTCACACACAGGTGTGTCTCCGTAGGAATCAAGAAAGATCCTGACAGAGTGAGGTTCATTAGAGCTATACTAAAGAGCAAAGGCTTGTCCATGTGGTCTTGCCTTCCCCTGTGCCTTTGGGTCTCCAGGCTCGGCCCCAGCTCCGTGGAAACAACCCCTGAGAAAATATCTTCAAGATACGCTTTTCCCAGTGTCTGGGAACCGGGGTTCGTAGGAGGAGAGAAAAGCACGCCTCCATCAGGAACGAAAAGGCAGCCAACCTGCCTGTGTTTTGAAGCCTCTATTTGGAAGGAATGGGTTAGCTTCTCCTAAAGGAGGGCTCCAGATCTGCTCAGAAGTCGGTAATTCCAGAGGCAGGGTACTGGTTCCTGACTGTCCTTTGCTAGCCTTGCAAAGATATTCCTAGATTCTAGAGTTATTTTCCATGAAGGAGCAGGCTTCGGGAATGTGTCAGACGGGACTGGCTCCTTATTGACCTCAGCTCAGCTATTGCCTTTCCATTCAAACTAGGGCAAGGCCCTACTTTATGAAGGGTAAGGGTCTTCTTCTTTGCAAACTGCCAAGGGCTACAGCAATGAGACCTCTGTCAAGGTGAGGGAAGCCTAAGAGGATGGATTCTCAATCGGGTGCTTTGCCACAAACCATCAGCACCCCACGGAGAGAATCAAGCTCCCTGACCACCAATGTTGGGAGTGTAGCTTCACACACAGAGTTGTCTCTATAGGAGCCAAGAATGTTCCTGAGACATTAGGTTCACTAAACCTCTCCTACAGAGCATAGACCTGTCCATGTGGTTTTGCCTTCCCCTGTGAGTTGGGTCCTCGAGGTCCGCCACACCTCCGGGGAAACTGTCCCTGAGAAAAGATCTCCAGGAACCGCTTCGCCGAGGCTGGGAAATGCTGTTCACAGGAAGTAAGGCAAGCGAATCTCCTGCAGAGTAAAAGAGGCCTTACAGTCCCTGGAGGAGCATGCTGCCAGAGTGTGTGAAACCTGACTGTTGCCTTACTGGCCTCAGCTCCGCCATTGCCTGTTCATCCGAGCTAGCACCCAGGCCTACTTGGAAAAGCGTTTGGGTGCAGATTTCTACAAAGTGCCAAGGGCTACAGCAGTGAGAATTCTCTCAGTGGTAAGGGAGAGCATTTTATGGATTCTCAAGCTGTTTTCTGAACGACAGCGTCAAAATGAACAGAGAGAATCAGGCTCTCTGTGCCCCTATGTTAGGTACGCAGCTTCACACACAGAAGTGTCTCTATAGGAGCCAAGAATGCTCCTGAGAGATGAGGTTCACTAGAGGTCTGCTACAGAGCATAGACCTGTCCATGTGGTCTTGCCTTCCCCTGTGCCTTTGGGCCCCGGGCTCGGCCCCAGCTCCGTGGAAACAACCCCTGAGAAAATATCTTCAAGATACGCTTTTCCCAGAGGCTGGGAACTGGGGTTCATAGGAGGAGAGAAAAGCAAGCCTCTTTCGGGCACGAAAGGCAGCCAACCTGCCTGTGTTTTGAAGCCTCTATTTGGAAGGAATGGGTTAGCTTCTCCTAAAGGAGACCTCCAGATCTGCTCAGAAGTCGGTAATTCCAGAGGCAGGGTGCTGGTTCCTGACTGCCCTTTGCCAGCCTTGCAAAGACATTCCAAGATTCTAGAGTTATATTCCATGAAGGAGCAGGCTTCGGGAATGTGTCAGAGGGGACTGGCTCCTTATTGGCCTCAGCTCAGCTATTGCCTTTCCATCCAAACTAGGACAAGGGCCTACTTTATGAAGGGTAAGGGTCTTCTTCTTTGAAACTGCCAAGGGCTACAGCAATGAGACCTCTGTCAAGGCGAGGGAAGCCTAAGAGGACGGATTCTCAAGCAGGTGCTTTACTACAAAGCATCAGCACCCCACGGAGAGAACCAAGATCCCTGTTCCCCAATGTTGGGAGTGTAGCTTCACACACAGAGTTGTCTCTATAGGAGCCAAGAATGTTCCTGAGAGATTAGGTTCACTAAACCTCTCCTACAGAGCATAGACCTGTCCATGTGGTTTTTCCTTCCCCTGTGAGTTGGGTCCCCGAAGTCCGCCACACCTCTGGGGAAACTGTCCCTAAAAACAGATCTCCAGGAACCGCTTCGCTGAGGCTGGGAAACGCTGTTCACAGGAAGTAAGGCAAGCGAATCTCCTACAGAGAAAAAGAGGCCTTACTGTCCCTGGAGGAGCAGGCTGCCAGAGTGTGTGAAACCTGACTGTTGCCTTGCTGGCCTCAGTTCCACCATTGCCTGTTCCTCCGAACTAGGACCCAGGCCTATTTGGAGAAGCGTTTGGCTGCGGATTTCTACAAAGTGCCAAGGGCTACAGCAGTGAGAATTCTCTCAGCGGTAAGGGAGAGCATTTTATGGATTCTCAAGCTGTTTTCTGAACGACTGCGTCAAAATGAACTGAGAGAATCAGGCTCTCTGTGCCCCTATGTTAGGTACGCCGCTTCACACACAGAAGTGTCTCTATAGGAGCCAAGAATGTTCCTGAGAGATGAGGTTCACTAGAAGTCTGCTACAGAGCATAGACCTGTCCATATGGTTTTGCCTTGCCCTGTGAGTTGGGTCCCCGAGGTCCGCCCCAGCTCAGGGGAAGGAGCCCCTGAGAAAAGATCTCCAGGGACCGCTATTCCCCCAGGCTGGCAAACGCAGTTCACAGGAGGTAACGCAAGCGAGCCTCCTGCAAGGCACAACAGGCCTTAGTGTCCCTGGAGGAGCAGGCTGCCAGAGTGTGTGACACCTGACTGGTGCCTTACTGACCTCAGCTCCGCTATTGCATGGCCATCCAAACCAGGACCCAGGCCTACTTGGAGAAGGGTTTGGGTGCGGATTTGTAAAAACTGCCAAGGGCTACTGCAATGAGAAGTCTCTCAGAGGTAAGGGAGAGCATTGTATGGATTCTCAAGCTGTTGTTTGAACGACAGCTTCAAAGCTGCAAAGAGAGAATCAGGCCCTGTGTGCCCCCTTGTTGGGTACGCAGCTCCACACACAGAGGTATCCCCATAGAATCCAAGACTTTCCTCACATACTGAGCTTAACTAGAGTTCTCCTACAGAGCAAGACTTGTCCATGTGGTTTTGCCTTCCTCTGTGCATGTGGGTCTCCGGGCTCGGCTCCAACTCCGTTGAAATAGCCCCTGAAAAAAATCTCCAAGAACCACTTTTCCCCCAAGCGGGAAGCGGAGTTCACAGGAAGCGGAACAAGCAAGCCTCCTTCGGGCAAGTAGAGGCAGCCAACTAGCCTGTGTTTGGAAGCCTCTCTTTGGAAGGAATGGTTAGCTTCTCCAAAAGAAGACCTCCAGATCTGCTCAGAAGACGGAAATTCCAGAGGCAGGGTCGAGGTTCCTGACTGTCCTTTGCCAGCCTTGCAAAGACATTTCTAGATTCTAGCGTTATTTTCCATGAAGGAGCAGGCTTCAGGAATATGTCAGACTTGACTGGCGCCTTACTGGCCTCAGCTCAGCTATCGCCTTTCCGTTCAAACTAGGACAAGGGCCTACTTGGTGAAGGGTAAGGCTCTGCTTCTTTCCAAACTGCCAAAGGCTACAGCAAAGAGACCTCTGTCAAAGAGAGGGAAGTGGAAGCGGATGGACTCTCAAACAGGTGCTTTGCCACAAAGCATCTGCACCCCACGGAGAGAATCAGGCTGCATTTGCCCCTATGTTGGGTGTGTAGCTTCAAACACAGAGGTGTCTCTATAGGAGCAAAGAATGTTCCTGGGAGATGAGGTTCACTAGAGCTCTGCTACAGAGCATAGACCTGTCCATATGGTTTTGCCTTCCCCTGTGAGTTGGGTTCCCGATGTTCGCCCCAGCTCCGAGGAAGAAACCCCTGAGAAAACACCTCCAGGAACTGCTTTTCGTCCAGACTGGGAAACGCAGTTCACAGGAGGCAAGGCAAGCGAGCCTCCTGCAGAGAAAAAGAGGCCTTACTGCCCCTTGGAGGAGCAGGCTGCCAGAGTGTGTGAGACCTGACTGGTGCCTTACTGGCCTCAGCTCCGCCATTGCATGTTCCTCCGAACTAGGACCCAGGCCTACTAGGAGAAGGGTTTGGGTGCGGATTTCTAAAAAACTGCCAAGGGCTACAGCAATGAGAACTCTCTCAGAGGTAAGGGAGAGCATTGTATGGATTCTCAAGCTGTTGTTTGAATGACAGCTTCAAAGCTGCAAAGAGAGAATCAGTCTCTCTGTGCCCCCTTGTTGGGTACGCAGCTTCACACACAGGGGTGTCTCCATAGGAGTCAAGAACGTTCCTGACAGAGTAAGTTTCACTTAGAGGTCTCCTGGAGAGCAAAGACTTGTCCATGTGGTTTTCCTTCCCCTGTGCGATTGGGTCTCTGGTCTCGGCCCCAGCTCCATGGAAACAACCCCTGAGAAAATATCTTCAAGATCCGCTTTTCCCAGAGGCTGGGAACAGGGCTTCATAGGATGCGAGAAAAGCAGGCCTCCTTCGGGCACGAAGAGGCAGCCAACCGGCCTGTTTGGAAGCCTCTATTTGGAAAGAATGGGTTAGCTTCTCCTAAAGGAGACCTCCAGATCTGCTCAGAAGTCAGTAATTCCAGAGGCAGGGTGCTGGTTCCTGACTGCCCTTTGCCAGCCTTGCAAAGACATTCCCAGATTCTAGAGTTATTTTCCATGAAGGTGAAGGCTACGGGAGTATGTCAGACTTGGCAGGCACCTTATTGGCCTCAGCTCAGCTATTACCTTTCCATTCAAACTAGGACAAAGGCCTACTTTATGAAGGGTAAGGGTCTTCTTCTTTCCAAACTGCCAAGGGCTACAGCAATGGGACCTCTGTCAAGGCGAGGGAAGCCTAAGTGGATGGATTCTCAAGCACGTGCTTTGCCACAAAGCATCAGCACCCCACGGAGAGAATCAGGCTCCATTTGCCCCTATGTAGGGTGTGTAGCTTCACACAGAGAGGTGTCTCTATAGGAGGCCAGAATGTTCCTGAGAGATGAGGTTCACTAGAGCTCTCCTACAGAGCATAGACCTGTCCATGTGCTTTTGCCTTCCCCTGTGAGTTGGGTCCTCGAGGTCCTCCCCAGCTCCGGGGAAGGAGCCCCTGAGAAAAGATCTCCAGGGACCTCTTTTCCCCCAGGCTGGGAAATGCAGCTCACAGGAGGGAAGTCAAGTGAGCCTACTGCAGGGAAAAAGAGGGCTTACTCTCCCTGGACGATCAGGCTGCCAGAGTGTGTGAGACCTGACTGGTGCCTTACTGGCCTCAGCTCTGCCATTGCATGTTCCTCCGAACTAGGACCCAGGACTACTTGGAGAAGGGTTTGGGTGCGGATTTCTAAAAACTGCCAAGGGCTACAGCAATGAGAACTCTGTCACGGGTAAGGAAGAGCATTGTATGGATTTTCAAGGTGTTTTTTGAATGACATCTTTAAAGCTACACAGAGAGAATCAGGCTCTCTGTGCCCCCATGTTGGGTACGCAGCTTCGCACATAGGGGTGTCTCCATATGAATCAAGAATGTTCGTGACAGAGTGAAGTTCACTAGAGCTCTCCTAGAGAGCAAAGACTTGTCCATGTGGTTTTTCTTCCCCTGTGCGATTGGGTCTCCGGGCTTAGCCCCAGCTCCGTGGAAACAACCCCTGAGAAAAGATCTTCAAGATCCGCTTTTCCCAGAGCCTGGGAAGCTGGGTTCATAGGAGGCAGGAAAAGCAAGCCTCCTTCGGGCACGAAGAGGCAGCCGACCGGCCTGTTTTTGGAAGTCTCAATATGGAAGGAATGAGTTAGATTCTCCTAAAGGAGACCTCCAGATCTGCTCAGAAATCGGTAATTCCAGAGGCAGGGTGCAGGCTCCTGACTGCCCTTTGCCAGCCTTGCAGAGACATTCCTAGATTCCAGCGTTATTTTCCATGAAGGAGCAGGCTTCGGGAATATGTCAGACTTGACTGGCGCCTTATTGGCCTCAGCTCAGCTCTTGCCTTTCCTTTCAAACTAGGACAAGGGCCCACTTTATGAAAGGTAAGGGTCCTCTTCTTTCCAAACTGCCAAGGGCTACAGCAATGAGACCTCTGTCAAGGCGAGGGAAGCGTAAACTGATGGATTCTCAAGCAGGTGCTTTGCCACAAAGCATCAGCACCCCACGGAAAGAATCTGGCTCCCTTTGCCCCTACGTTGCGTGTGTAGCTACACACACAGAGGTGTCTCGATAGGAGCCAAGAATGTTCCTGAGAGAGGAGGTTCACTGTTGGGGGCCAGAGTGAGGCAGTCCGCCCATGGCAAAGGTCATGAGGAAGGAGGCTCGACATACGCAAAGGCGGGATCGAGCCTCAGGAGTCCCCCTGGAAATCCTCGAGCATCTACCCCCATCACCAGAGCCTGCCTACCTTACTACTTTGTGCTCTCACCTACACCTCTGACTTTACGGGGGGCTGTCCCCCACCACCTCTTTCGGAGAAGGAGTTAACCTAGAGCTCCAGTTGATAAAAACCCCTGGGTGTGGCAAGAGTGTTTTAACCTACAAACTCCTCTGAAGGTTCTCTAGCCTGCCTGACAGGCTTGTCCGGCCACATGTGATTGCTCACAGCCTCCCAACCATGAGAGGCACGAGATGCTTTAAACCTTCTAAAAACAGGTTCCTTAGAAAAGTTAGAAAATTATTAGTATAAGTATAATGGGCTGATTAGAAATCATATTGGTGAAGGGTTTTTCATTTGTTGAGCTGATGTTTACTGCTAAGTCTCCACATCCCCTGCCCTTATACACATTAATGAATATATAGAAGAAATAAGTATTAACCTTTGATATAAATCACGTTAGACCTTAGGCTAAGTACATTCTTTCCTTAACTAAAACCCACTACACCCTCACCCTATAGGAATGTAACTTTATTTGGGTGGCGTCTGTTTTAAGAATAATCACCCCTGGAGAAATAAGTGTCCTGGTTGACTGACCGCTGTCACAAGGAGAGGGTCGTAAATTGTCAGCAGGCCCCCCGGCCAGAAGATGATGTAACACCCCTAAGACCTCTGTATACTTTTGTATGAAGCACCTGACTTTGATAAAAGTCAGGACTGCTGACCCCACGTGACTTTTGCATAACATCTCAGTGTATAAAAGTAGACCATGGAAAATAAAGAATTGGGATCAGTTTCTCGAAATACTGGTCTCCCCATGTCTCTCTCTCTCTCTCACTCTGGTTGAGTCTCCATCTGGAGCGCGGAACCCACCAAGCTTACTAATTTTGCCTGGGCTTCTAAGATCCGACCGGGGAGGCCTCAGTGTCTCCTCTCCTTCGGGAGAACGGAAGGACGCCTGCGGCCTACGTAAGTGGTGCAAGCTTCTTGTCTTGAAGTTTTATTGGTCCCCCGCGTAAACCAAGCTACTCAGCCTCTTTTCTCCACTGAATTTTCCTACTGAGCTATCCTCATTTTATTACTCTTTATATCCTTAATTAACGTTTAATTAAGCAGTTGTTCCCTGACCCTCGCCTACGCCGTCTCTGCTTCGAATACCCTGGATCAGCTGGGGCTGGACCCCGGCAGTTCACTAGAGATCTCCTACAGAGCATAGACCTGTCCATTTGGTTTTGCCTTCCCCTGTGAGTTGGGTCCCCGAGGTCCGCCCCAACTCCGGGGAAACAGCCCCTGAGAAAAGATCTCCAGGAACTGCTTTCCGCCCAGGCTGGGAAACGCTGTTCACAGGAAGTAAGGCAAGCGAGCCTCCTGAAGGGAAATAGAGGCCTTACTGTCCCTGGAGGAGCAGGCTGCCAGAGTGTGTGACACCTGACTGGTGCCTTACTGGCCTCAGCTCCGCTATTGCATGTTCATCTGAACTTGAACCCAGGCCTACTTGGAGAAGTGTTTGTGTGCCGATTTCCAGAAACTGCGAAGGGCTACAGCAATGATAACTCTCTCAGTGGTAAGGGAGAGCATTGTGTGGATTCTCAATTTGTTGTTTGAACGACAGCGTCAAAGCTGCACAGAGAGAATCAGGTCTCTGTGTCCCTATGTTGGCTATGCAGCTTCCCACACAGAGATGTCCCCGTTGGAGCCAAGAACATTCCGCATAGACTGAGGTTCACTAGAGCACTCCTAGAGAGCAAAGACTTATCCATGCGGTTTTCCCTTCCCCTGTGCGTGTGGGTCTCCGGGATCGGCCCCTGCTCCGTGGAAACAGCCTCTGAGAAAAGATCTCCAAGAACCTCTTATCCCCCAGGCTGGGAAGCGGAGTTCGCAGGAGGTGGGATAAGCAAGCTTCCTTCGGCAAGAAGAGACAGCCAACCGGCCTGTGTTTGGAAGCCTATATTTGCAAGGAATGGGTTAGTTTCTCCTGACCGAGACCTCCGGATGTGCTGAGAAGATAGAAATTCCAGAGGCAGGGTCGAGGTTCCTGACTGCCCTTTGCCAGCCTTGCAAAGACATTCCCAGATTCTAACGTTATTTTCCATGAAGGAGCAGGCATCGGGAATATGTCAGACTTGACTGGCGCCTTACTGGCCTCAGCTCAGCTACTGCCTTTCCATTCAAACAAGGACAAGGGCCTACTTGGTGAAGGGTAAGGGTCTGCTTCTTTCCAAACTGCCAAGGACTACAGCAATGAGACCTCTGTCAAGGTGAGGGAAGCCTATGCGGATGGATTCTTAGCAGGTGCTTTGCCACAAAGTATCAGCACCCACGGAGAGAATCAGACTCCCTTTGCCACTATGTTGGGTGTGTAGCTTCATGCACAGAGGTGTCTCTGTAGAAGCCAAGAATGTTCCTGAGAGATGAGGTTCACTAGAGCTCTCCTACAGAGCATAGACCTGTCCATGTGGTTTTGTCTTCCCCTGTGAGTTGGGCCCCCGAGGTCCGACCCAGCTCCAGGGAAACAGCCCCTGAGAAAAAATCTCCAGGAACAGCTTTGCGCCCAGGCTGGGAAATGCAGTTCACAGGAGGCAAGGCAAGCGAGCCTCCTGCAGGGAAAAAGAGGCCTTACTGCTCCTGGACGATCAGGCTGCAAGAATGTGTGAGACCTCACTTGTGCCTTACTGGCCTCAGCTCCGCCGTTGCCTGTTGTTCCGAGCTAGGACCCAGGCCTACTTGGAGAAGGGTTAGGGTGCGGATTTCTACAAACTGTCAAGGACTACAGCAATGAGAATTCTCTTAGCAGTAAGGGAGAGCATTGTGTGGATTCTCAAGCTGTTGTTTGAATGACAGCTTCAAAGCTACACAGAGAGAATCAGGCTCTCTGTTCCCCTATTTTGGCTGTGCAGCTTCACACACAGAATTTGACTCTGTTGGAGCCAGAAATATTCCTGAAAGACTTAGGCTCACCAAAGCTGTCCTCCAGAGCAAAGACACTGGATGTGGTTTTGCCTTCCCTTGCCAGTATGGGTCCCCTAGCTTGGCCCCAGCTCCGGGGATACAGCCTCTGAAAAAAATCTTCCAAGAAGCGATTTTTCCTCCAGGCTGTTAAGCGGAATTCGCAGTTTGCAAGTTAAGGAAGCCTGCTTCGTGGAAGAGCAAGCAGCCAACTGGCCCTGTGTTAGCAAGCCTGTATTTGAAAGGAATGGGTTAGCTTCTACAGCGGGAGAACCTCAGATCTGCTCAGGGGGCTGAAATACTAGAGTCAGGGTCGAGGTTCTCCCTTGTCCTTTGCGCACCTTGCAAAGACATTCCTAGCTTCTAGCGTTAGTGTCCCTGTAGTAGCAGGCTGCAGGAGCGTGTGATAAATGACTGCCGCGTTCCTGTCCTCAGCTCCGCTATTGACTTTCTATTCGAACTAGAACCCAGGCCTACTTTGAGAGGGGTTAGGGTCCAGTGTTTCCAAACTGCCAAGGGCTACGGCAATGCGAGCTCTGTCAGAGGTAAGAAAAGAGCAATTGGTTGGATTCTTCAGCTGCTGCGTGGCTGCACAGCTTCCGCGCTGCATGGAGAGCATGAGGCTCCTTGTGGCCCTATTTTGGGTACGCAGCAACATGCACACAGAATGTCTGTGTTCACTTATGTACAGGCTTATGTACACTAGAGCTCTCCTACAGAGCAAAGACCACTCAGTGGGCTCCAAGAGATACCTGTCGCGGCTCGAGAAGAGAGTGGAGTCCTTTGCTTCCCCTCGAGATGAGGCCTGACTCCCCGGGTGAGTATGGAATGCAATCCCAAATCCCTGTCGCCTATGGAGAGGAACATTAAGTCCTGGATACAAGCCTAGATGAGGTCTAGTTTGCCCTTCAGTGAATGGAGCCCAATCCCCAGCTCTCCCTGGCAACTCGAATGGAAGATTAGACTTCCTGGGCCAACACAAGTGGAAGCCTGAATTCCCCGTCGTAACTCGAGAATCCCACCGAAACTCGAGAAAATCCACGTGCTTCCCTCGTCATCGCAAGATGAGGCCCTTTGTCCGCTACAGCATCTCAAGAGAAGTCCCACGTTCCATCCTGAAGTGCGAAACGGTACTTGGCACCCTTGATGCGACCCCAAAAGTTCCGCGACATACCAGACTCACTCAAGGGGAACACCGAGGTTCCCGGCACCACTTCATCTGAGCCCCTTCTCCTCTCCTGATTGCGACAGGAGGGTCGACTCCCCTTCTCTGTCTGCAAGGGGTTCCCGACCTTCCGGGCGCACCTCAGGATGAGGCCGGTCTCATGAGGAAGTTCGAGACGTAGCCTCGTGGGTGGTGCCACATGCCGAAAGACCCCAATTTCACGGTCCACTCTTGAAAAGAACCCGATGCCAGCACACCTCTCTGAAGGAAAACCTGTGGATGAAGGCACAACACGAAGGGGCACTGACACCCGCGTGCATCGTCCAGAAAAACCCACAGGTCCCACAGACATTTCGACAAGTGGCCTGTCACCCTGTAAACAACTCGAAAGGCAAACGAAGGTCCATTCCTCAACAGAAGACTAGGTGTGACTCTCTTGTCCCTACTCTGCAGGGACCATGGGATCCGAGTCAGAAACGGAGAGGAAGCCTGAGGTTCCTGCGTCCACTCGAGATGAGGCCCTCTTCCATTGCACCACACCCAGTGGAGTCCCGAGAGGACCCTACCAACTCCACAGTATCCCTGAGTTCTCAGAGGCACAATTAGAAGCTCCCTGAGGTCACAGGCACAAGTCGAGGGAACCCTGGGTTTTCTGCCATGACTCGAGAAAGACCTCGAGAGTGCTTCAAAATGTGTTGAGTCGCGATTCCCCTACCATGACTCGAGAGCCATGACACGCGCCCCCTCTTCACGCGCATGGAGACCTGACTAACCTGGCACTGCACGAGAGGCTCCCTGAGATCCTCATTGTACCTCGTGAGGAAACCTACACTGCCGCGGCAGCTCGAGGAAACACATGAGACACCCCAGTCATCGCGAGATGCGGGCCTTATATTCCTGCATGGCCTTGAGACCAATCACGAGTCCTCTCTCCAAACTGAAGAGCAGGCTGGACTCGGTTGAGGCCGCTCAGGGGGCTCCAACAGATCCTTGTCGCGACTCGAGAGGAGAGCGGAGTCCTTGGCTTCCCCTCGAGACGAGGTCTCACTCCCCGGGGGAGCCTGGAATGCAACCCCGAGATGCCTGCTTTCCCTGGAGAGGAATAGTAGTTCATGGACACACGCCCAGGTGAGGTCTCTTCGGCCCTGCAGTGACTCGAGCGCAACCCCCAGATTTCCCTTGCAACTCGAGGGGAAGATTGGGCTTCCCAGGGCCAACCCAAGAGGAAGGCTGAGATCCCCATTGTAACACGAGAATCCCGCCGCAACTCGAGAAAAACCACGTGGTTCCCACCTCTTGGCAAGATGAGGCCCTTGCCCGCGACGGCGTCTCAAGGGAAGTCCCCTCTTCCGCCCTGAAGGGCGGAAAGGATCCTGCCAGCCTTCATGCGACCCCGAAAAGTCCCCCGACACGCCGGGGTCCCCCGAGGGGAACACCGAGGGTCCCGGCACCGCTTCCTCTGAGCCCCTTCTCCCCTCCTGATCGCGACAGGAGAGGCGATTCCCCTGCGTGGTCTGGAAGGGGTTCCCGGCCTTCCCGGCGCACCTCAGGATGAGGCCGGTCTCACGAGGAAATTCGAGAAGAGCCACGTGGGTGGGGCCACATGCCGAACGCCCCCGATTCCCCAGTCCGCTCTTAAGAAGGACCCGAGGCCCGGACCCCTCTTCGAAGGCAACCCTGTGGGTGAAGGCACAACACGAAGGGGCACTGCCACCCCCGTGCTTCGTACGCAAAGACGCGCGGGTTCCACACACAGCTCGACGAGGGGCCTGAGACCCCCTGAGCAACTCGAGAGGCCAGCGGGGTTCCCTTCCTCAGACAAGACGAGGCCTGACTCTCCTGTCCCAACTCTGCAGGGACCCTGCGGTCGGAGTCCGAAACGGAGAGGAAGCCTGAGGTTCCTGCCTCCCCTCGAGGTGAGGCCCTCTTCCGTTGCGCTAGACCCAGCGGAGTCCCGAGGGGCCCCGCCACCTCCACAGGATCCCTCGCCTCTCAGAGGCACCCTGGAAAGTTCCCTAAGGTCCCCGGCAGAAGGCGAGGGACACGAGGGTTTCCCGCCGCCCCCCGAGAAAGACCTCGAGAGTCCTTCTTCAACGCGTCTCGAGGCCCTAATCCCCTCCCGTGACTCGAGAGCCAGGACGCGCTCCCCCTCGCCACGCGCATGGAGACCTGACTTCCCTGGCGCCGCACGAGAGGCTCCCTGAGCTCCCCGTCGTACCTCGTGTGAAACCCCACACTGGCGCCGCAGCTCGAGAAAACCCACAAGATCCCTCCGTCATCGCGAGATGAGGGCCATCTTTTCCTGCGTGGCCTGGAGAGCAGTCCCAAGTCCTCTCTCCAAACTTCACAGGAGGCTTGACTCCCTTTGGGCCACAAAGTGGGCTCCAAGAGGTGCCCGTCACGACTCGAAAGGAGAGCGGAGTCCTTTGCTTCCCTTCGACACGAGGCCTGACTCCCTGGGTGAGTCTGGAATGCAAACCTGAGATCCCTGTGGCCCTTGGAGAGGAACATTAGGTCCTGGACACAAGCCTAGATGAGGTCTCCTTTGCCCTGCAGTGACTCGAGCGCAACCCCCAGCTCTCCCTCACAACTCGAATGGATGATTGGACTTCCCTGGCCCAACACAAGAGGAAGCCTGAAATCCCCGTCGTAACTCGAGAATCCCACCGCAACTCGAGAAAAACCACGTGGCTCCCCCGTCATCGCAAGATGAGGCCCTTGGCCGCTACAGCGTATCAAGAGAAGTCCCACGTTCCATCCTGAAGTACAAAACGGTACTTGGCACCTTTGATGCGACCCCCAAAGTTCCCTGACATACCGGTCTCACTCGAGGGAAACACCAAAGTTCACGGCACCACTTCCGGTGAGCCCCTTCACCCCTGCTGATCGCGACAGAAGGGTCGATTCCCATGTTTTGTCTGCAAGGGGTTCCCGACGTTCCCCGCGAACCTCCGGATGAGGCCGGTCTCATGAGGAAATTCGAAAAGTAGCCTCATGGTTGGTGCCATATGCTGAAAGATCCCGAATTCCTGGTCCACTCTAGATAAGAACCTGACGCCCGGACATCTCTTCGAAGGCAACCCTGTGGATGAAGGCACAACACGAAGGGACACTGACATCCCCATGCATCGTCTGGAAAAACCCGCAGATTCCACTCACAGCTCCAAATGTGGACTGTCACCTCGTGAACAACTCGCGAGGCAAGTGAAGTTGCATTCCTTCACACAAGACGAGGCCTTACTCTCCTGTCCCAACTCTTCAGGGACCCTGCAATTGGAGTCAGAAATGGAGAGGAACGCTGAGGTTCCTGCCTCAACTAGAGAAGAGGCCCTCTTCCATTGAACCAAACTCAGTGGTGTCCCGAGAGGCTCCTCCCAACACCACAGTATCCCTGAATTCTCAGAGGCTCCCTGAGAAGCTACCTGAGGTCACTGGCACAAGTCGAGGGAACCCAGAGTTTCCTGAAGTAACCCGAGAAAGACTTGGAGAGTCCTTTTTCAACGTCTCTTGATGCCCGATTCCCCTACCATGACTCCAGAGCAAGGACGCGCTCCCCTCGCCACAAGCAGGAAAACTGACTTCCCTAGTACCACACAAGAGGCTCCCTGAGTACCCCATCGTACCTCGTGAGAAAACCCACACTGGGGCCGCAGTTCGAGAAAAACCACAAGATGCCCCCGTCAAGGAGAGATGGGGGCCTTCTTTTCCTGCCTGACCTGGAGAGCAATTCCTGGTCCTCTCTCCAAACTTCACAGGAGTATTGACTCCCTTTAGGCCACTCAGTTGGGTCCAAGAAATACCCGGTGCGACTCGAGAGGAGAGCGGAGTCCTTTGCTTCCCTGGAGACGAGGCCTGACTCCCAGGGTGAGTTTGGAATGCAACCCCGAGATCCCTGTCGCCCCTGGAGTGGAACATTATGTCCTAGACACAAGCCTAGATGAGGTCTATTTTGCCCTACAGTGACTCGAGAGCAACCTCCATCTCTCCCTCACAATTTGAATGGAAGATTGGTCTTCCCATGGTCAACACAAGAGGAAGTCTAAATTTCCCATCGTAATTCGAGAATTCAGCCTCAAGTCTTAAAAACCATGTGGTTCCCCCTTCATCGCAATATGAGGCCCTTGCCAGCTAGAGTCTCAAGAGAAGTCCCACGTTCTATCTTAAAGTTCGAAATGCTACTTGGCACCCTTGATGCGACCCCAAAGTTCCCCAACATACCGGTCTCACTCCAGGGGAACACCGAAGTTCCCGGTGTCTCCAGGGAAGACCCATGTTCCGCCCTGAAGGGCGAAACGGTACTCGACACCCTTGATGCGACCGCAAAAGTTCCCCGACACGCTGGGTTCCCTCGAGGGGAACACCGAGGGTCCCGGCACCACTTCATCTGAGCCCCTTCTCCCCTCCTGATCGCGACAGGAGAGTCGATTCCCTTGCTTTGTCTGGAAGGGGTTCCCGGCCTTCCTGGCGCACCTCAGGATGAGGCCGGTCTCAGGAGGAAATTCGAGACTAGCCACGTGTGAGGTGCCACGTGCCGAACGACTCCGATTTTCCGGTCCGCTCTTGATAAGAACCCGATGCCCGGACACCTCTTCGAAGGCAACCCTGTGGGTGAAGGCACAACACGAAGGGGCACTGACACCCCCGTGCATCATCCGGAAAAACCCGCAGGGTCTACACACAGCTCGACAAGGGGACTGAGACTCCCGGAACAACTCGAGAGGCAACCAGAATTCCATTCCTCAGACAAGACGAGGCATGACTCTCCTGTCCCAACACTGCAGAGACCGTGCAGTCGGAGTCCGAAACCGAGAGGAAGCCTGAGTTTCCTGCCACCCCTCGAGATGAGGCCCTCTTTCATTGCACCGAACCCAGCAGAGTCCCGAGAGGCCCTGCCAACTACACAGCATCCCTCACCTCTCAGAGGCATCCTGGGAAGTTCCCTAAGGTCCCCTGCAGAAGTCGAGGGAAACGAGGGTTTCCCGCCGCAACCCGAGAAAGACCTCGAGAGTCCTTCTTCAACGACTCTTGAGGACCTAGCCGTTTCCCATGACTCGAGAGTGAGGACCAGCTCCCCCTCGCCATGCGCATGGAGACCTGACTTCCCTGGCGCCGCACGAGAGGCTCCCTGAGGTCCTCGTCGTGCCTCGTGAGAAAACCCCCATGGGCGCAGCAGCCTGAGGAAACCCATGAGACGCCCCCGTCATCGCGAGATGAGGGCCTTCTTTTCCTGCCTGGCCTGGAGAGCAATCCCGAGTCCTCTCTCCAAACTGAAGAGGAGGCTCGACACCCTTGAGTCCACTCAGTGGGCTCCAAGAGATCCGTGTCGCGACTTGAGAGGAAAGCGGAGTCCTTTGCTTCCCCTCCAGGCGAGTCCTGACCCCCCGGGGGAGTCTGGAATGGAAACCCGTGATCCCTGTCTTCCCTTGAGAGGAATATTAGGTCATGGACACACGCCTCGATGAGGTCTCTTTGGCCCTGTAGTGACTCGAGCAGAACCCCCAGCTTTCCATCGCAACTCGAATTGAAGATTGGGCTTCCCAGGGCCAACCCAAGAGGAAGCCTGAAATTCCTGTCGTTTTTGAGAATCCCGATGCAACTCGAGAAAAACGACGTGGTTCCAACGTCTTCACAGGATGAGGCCCTTGCCCGCTACAGCGTCTCCAGGGAAGTCCCATGTTCCGTCCTGAAGTGGGAAACGGTACTTGACTCCCTTGATGCGACCCCTAAAGTTCCCTGAAACGCCGGGTTCCCTCGAGTGGAACACCTAGAGTCCCGGCCCCACTTCATCTGAGCCCCATCTCCCCTCCTGATCGCGACAGGAGAGTCGATTCCCCTTCTTTGTGTGGAAGGTGTTCCCGGCCTTCCCGGCGCACCTCAGGATGATGCTGGTCTCACGAGGAAATTCGAGATGAGCCACGTGGGTGGTGCCACATGTCGAACGACCCCGATTTCCCGGTCCGCTCTTGAAATGAACCTGATGCCCGGACACCTCTTTGAAGGCAACCCTGTGGGGGAAGGCACCAAATCAAGGGGCAATGACACTCCGGTGCATCTTCTGGAAACACCCGCAGGTTCCACACACAGCTCGACAAGGGGCCTGAGACCCACTAAACGACTCGAGAGGCAAGCAGAGTTCCATTAAGACGAGGCCTGACTCTCCTGTCCCAACCCTGCAGGGACCCTGCGGTCAGAGTCAGAAATGGAGAGGAAACCTGAGGTTCCTGCCTCCAATCGAGATGAGGCCCTCTTTCATTTCGTCAAACCTAGTGGAGTCCCGAGAGGCCCCTCTAACTCCTCAGTATCCCTCACCTCTCAGAGGCACCTGGGAAGTTCCCTAAGGTCCCCGGTAGAGGTCGAGGGAAACGAGTGTTTCCCGCCCCAACCCAAAAAAGACCTCGAGAGTCCTTCTTAAATGCGTCTGGAGGCCCTAGTCCCTCCCATGACTCCAGAGCAATGACACGATCTGCCTGGCCACACGCATGGAGGCCTGACTTCTCTGGCGCCGCACGAGAGGCTCCCTGAGCTCCCCATCATATCTCGTGAGAAACCCCACACTGGCGCCGCAGCTCGAGAAAACCCATGAGACGCTCCCGTCATCACGAGAGGAGGGCCATCTTTTACTGAATGGTATGCAGATCAAGCGTGAACCTTCTGTCCAAGCTACACAGGACGCTTGACTCCCTTTAGGCCACTCATTGGGCTCCAAGAGTTACACGTCGCGACTCTAGAGGATAGTGGAGTCCTTTGCTTCCACTCGAGACGAGGCGTGACCCACCGGGTGAGACTGGAATGCGACCCCGATATCCCTATTGCCCTTGGAGAGCAATACTACGTCCTGGACCCAAGCCTAGATGAGGACTCTTTGCCCTGAAGTGACTCGAGAGCAACCCACAGCTCTCTCTGAGAAGTTGAATGGAAGATTGGACTTCCTGGGCCAACACAAGAGGAAGCCTGAATTCCCCGTCGTAACTCGAGAATCCCGCCGCAACTCGAGAAAACCACGTGTTTCCCTCGTCATCGCTATATGAGGCCCTTGCCCGCTAGAGCATCTCCAGAGAATTCCCACGTTCCGTCTTGAAGTGCGAAACTGTACTTGGCACCCTTGATGCGACCTCAAAACTGCCGTGACATACCGGTCTCACTCGAGGGGACCACCGAGGTTCCCGGCACCACTTCATCTGAGCCCCTTCTCCCCTTCTGATCGCGACCGGTGGGTCGATTCCCCTGCTTTGTCTGCAAGGGTTCCCTACCTTCCCGGCGAATCTCAGGATAAGGCTGGTCTCCTGAGGAAATTCGATACGTAGCCTCGTGGGTGGTACCACATGCTGAAAGACCCCAATTTTCCGGTACGCTCTTGAAAAAAACCCGATGCCCGGAAACCTCTTTGAAGGCAACCCTGTGGATGAAGGCACAACACGAAGGGGCACTGACACCCCCGTGCATCGTCCGGAAAAACCCGCAGGTTCCACACACAGCTCAACAAGTGGCCTGTCACTCCGTGAACAACTCGAAAGGCAAGGGGAAATCCATTCCTCCACAGAAGACGAGGCGTGACTCTCTTGTCCGTACTCGGCAGGTACTCTGCGACCCGAGTCAGAAATGGAGAGGACCCCTGAGGTTCCTGCCTCCATTCGAGATGAGGCCCTCTTCGATTGCACCAAACCCAGTTGAGTAACGAAAGGCCCCTCCCAAATCCACAGTGTCCCTGACTTCTCAGAGGCACTCTGAGAAGTTACCTGAGGTCACCGACACAAGTCGAGGGAACCCAGGGTTCCCTGCCGCAACCCGAGAAAGACCTCGAGAGTCCTTCTTCAATGCGTCTTGAGGCCCGATTCGCCTACTATGACTCGAGAGAAATCACGCACTCCCCTTCACCACACGCACGGAGACCTGACGTCCCTAGCACCACACGAGAGGCTCTCTGAGCTCCCCGTCATACCTCGTGAGAAATCTGATACTGGCGCCGCAGCTGGAGAAAACCCACGAGACGCCCCCGTCATCGCGAAATGAGGGCCTTTTTTCCTGCATGGCCAGGAAAACAATCCCGAGTCATCTCTCCAAACTCCATAGGAGGCTTCACTCCCTTTACGCCACGCAGTGGGCTCCAAGAGATACCCGTCGCGACTCGACAGGAGAGCGGAGTCCTTTTTTTCCCCTCAAGACGAGGCCTGACTCTACGGGTGAGTCGAGAATGCAACCCTGAGATCCCTGTCGGCCCAGTAGTGGAACACTAGGTCCTGGACACAAGCGTAGATGAGGTCTATTTTGCCCTGCAGTGACTGGAGAGCAATCCCCAGTTCTAACTTGCAACTCGAATGGAATACTGGATTTTCCTGACGCCACACAAGAGGCTCCCTGAAATCCCTGTGGTACTTCATGAGACACCCCACACTGGCGCCGCAGCTTGAGAAAACCCACGAGACGCCACCGTCATCTCGAGATGAGGGCCTTCTTTTCCTGCATGGCCTGGAGTCCAATCCCGAGTCCTCTCTCCAAACTCCACAGGAGGCTTGACTCCCTTTAGTACACACATTGGGCTCCAAGAGATACCCATCGCGACTCGAGATGAGAGCGGAATTCTTTGCTTACCCTCGAGGTGAGAACTGACTCCCTGGATGAGTCTGGAATGCAAACCCGAGATCCCTGTCGCCCCTGGAGAGCAACGTTAGATCCTGGACACAAGCCTAGATTAGGTCTCTTTTGCCCTGCAGTGACTCTAGCGCAATCCCCAGCTCCCCCTCGCAACCCGAATGGAAGATTGGATTTCAAGGCCAACAAGAGGAAGCCTAAATTCCCGGTCATAACTCGAGAATCCCGCCGCAACTCGAGCAAAACCACGTGGTTCTCCCGTCATCGCAAGATGAGGCCCTTGCCCGCTACAGCGTTTCAAAAGATGTCCCAGGTTCCGTCTTGAAATGCGAAACGGTACTTGGCACCCTTGATGCGACCCCAAAAGTCCCCCAACACGCCGGTCTCACTCAAGGGGAACACCGAGGTTCCCGGCACCACTTCATTTAAGCCCCTTCTCCCCTCCTGATAATGACCGGTGGGTCGATTCCCCTGCTTTGTCTGCAAGGGGGCCCGACCTTCCCTGCACAACTCAGGATGAGGCCGGTCTCATGGGGAAATTCGATACGTAGCTTTGTGGGTGATGCCACTTGCCGAAAGACTCCAATTTCCCGGTCCGCTCTTGATAAGAATCCGATGCTCGGAAACCTCTTGGAAGGCAGCCTTGAGTATGAAGGTACAACACGAAGGGGCACTAACACACCTGTGCATCATCCGGAAAAACGGGCAGGTTACACACACAGCTCGACAAGTGGCCTGTCACCTCGAGAACAACTCGAGAGGCAAGAGGAGTCCCATCCTCCAGAAAAGACGAGGCCTGACTCTCCTGTACCAACATGCAGGGACCTTGCGATCTGAGTCAGAAATGGAGAGGAACACTGAGGTTCCTGCTTCAACTCGAGATGAGTCCCTCTTACATTCCACCAAATGCAGAGGAGTCTCGAGAGGCCCCTCCAAACTGCACAGTATCCCTGACTTCTCAGAGGCACTCTGAGAAGCTCCCTGAGGTCGCAGGCACAAGTCAAGGGAACCCTGGGTTTTATGCAGTGACCCGAGAAAGACCTCGAGAGTCCTTCTTCAACCTGTCTTGAGGCCCGATTACCCTACCATGACTCGAGAGCAATGACGAACTCCCCCTAGCCATCTCATGGGGACCTGACTTCCCTGGCGCCACACGAGAGGCTTCCTGAGCTCCCTCTCATACCTCGTCAGAAACCCAGCACTAGCGCGGCCGTCTAGAAAACCCACAAGACGCCGCCGTCATCGCGAGATGAGGGCCTTCTTTTCCTGCATGGCCTGGAGAGGAATCCCGAGTCCTCTATCCAAACAGCACAGGAGGCTTGACTCCCTTTAGGGCACACAGTGGGCTCCAAGAGATACCCATCGGGACTCAAAAGGACAGCGGAGTTCTTTGCTTCCCCTCGAGACGAGGCCTGATTCCCCGGGTGAGTCTGGTATGCAAGCCCGAGATCCCTGTCGCCCCTAGGGATGAACATTAAGTCCTGGACACAAGCCTAGATGAGGTCTATTTTGCCCTGCAGTGACTCGAGGGCAATCCCCAGCTCTCCCTTGAAACTCGAAAGGAAGATAGGACTTCCCTGGGCCAACACATGAGGAAGACTGTATTCCCCGTCGAAACTCGAGAATCCCGCCACAACTCGAGAAACGCTACGTGGTTCCCCCGTCATCGCAATATGAGGCCCTTGCCCCCTACAGCGTCTCAAGAGAAGTCCCACGTTCCGTCTTGAAGTGCGAAACGGTATTGGCCCCCTTGATGCGACCTCAAAAGTTCCTCGACACACTGGTCTGACTCGAGGAGAACACCGAGGTTCCCGGCACCACTACATCTGGGCCCCTTCTCCCCTCCTGATCGCGACAGGAGGGTCGATTCCCCTGTTTTGTCTTGAAGGGGTTCCCGCCTTTCCCGGTGCATCTCAGGATGAGGCCGGTCTCACGAGG
The DNA here is from genome assembly GCF_029407905.1 of Bubalus kerabau. Classification (NCBI taxonomy): domain Eukaryota; kingdom Metazoa; phylum Chordata; class Mammalia; order Artiodactyla; family Bovidae; genus Bubalus; species Bubalus kerabau. The sequence goes on along the minus strand of NW_026577886.1, from coordinate 3,373,232 downwards.
ATATTCGAGACATAGCCTCGTGGATGGTGACACATGCCGAAAGACCCCGATTTCCCGGTTCGCTCTTGATAAGATCCCAATGCCCGGACACCTCTTTGAAGATAACCCTTTTTATGAAGGCACAACACGAAGGGGCACTGACACCCCCGGGTATCGTCCGGAGAAACCCGCAGGTACCACACACAGCTCGAGAAGTGACCTGTCACCCCGTGAACAACTGGAGAGGCAAGCAGAGTTCCATTCCTCCACACAAGACGAGGCCTGACTCTCCTGTTCAAACTCTGCAGCGAAACTGCGATCCGAGTCAGATCTGGCCCAGGGGAAGTCAGGAGAGGAAACATGAGTTTCCTGCCTCCACTCGAGATGAGGCCCTCTTCCATTGCACCGAACCCAGTGGAGTCCCGAGAGACCCCTCCCAACTGCACAGTGTCCCTGACTTCTCAGAGGCACCCTTAGACCTTCCTGAGATCACCGGCACAAGTCGAGGGAACCAAGGGTTTCCTGCCCCAACCCGTAAAAGACCTCGAGAGTCCTTCTTCAACACGTCTTGAGGTGCGATTCCCCTACCATGACTCAAGAGCAATGACGCGCTCCCCCTAGCCACGCGCATAGAAACCTGACTTCCCTGGCGCCACAGGAGAGGCTCCCTGAGCTCCCCATTATACCTCGTGAGCAACACCACACTGGAGCCGCAGCTCGAGAATACCCACGAGACGCCCCAGTCCTCACGAGATGAGGGCCTTTTGCTGTATGGCCTGGAGAGCAATCCTGAGTCCTCTCTCCAAACTCCACAGGAGGCTTGACTCATTTTAGGCCACACAGTGAGCTCCAAGATATACCCGTCGCGACTTGACAGGAGAGCGGTGTCCTTGGCTTCCCCTCGAGATGAGGGCTGATTCCCCGGGTGAGTCGAGAATGCAATGCCGAGATCTCTGTCGCCCCAGAAGAGGAACATTAGGTCCTGGACACAAGCCTAGATGAGGTCTATTTGGCCCTGCAGTGTCTCGAGAGCAATCCCCAGTTCTAACTCGCAATTCGAATGAAAACTGGACTTCCCTGGGCCAGTTGAACAGGAAGCCTGAATTCCCCATCGTAACTCGAGAATCCCGCCGCAACTCAAGAAAAACCACGTGGTTCCCCCATCATCGAAAGATGAGGCCCTTGCCCGCTACAGCGTCTCAAGAGAAGTCCCACGTTCCGTATTGAAGAGCGAAAAGTTACTTGGAACCCTTGATGCGACCCCAAAAGTTCCCCGACATACCAGTCTCACTTGAGGAGAACACCGAGGTTCCCGGCACCACTTCATCTGAGACTCTTCTCCCCTCTTGATCGCGACAGGAGGTTCGATTCCTCTGCTTTGTCTGGAAGGCATTCCCGACCTTCCTGGCGCACATCAAGATGAGGCCAGTCTCACGAGGAAATTTGAGACATAGCCTCGTGGGTGGTGCGGCATGCCAAAAGACCCCAATTCCCTGGTCCGCTCTTGATAAGAACCCGATGGCAGAACCCAACTCGAAGGCAATCCTGTGGATCAAGGCACAACACGAAGGGGCAGTGACACCCCGGTGCATCGTCCAGAAAAACCAGCAAGTTCCACATACAAATCGACAAGTGGCCTGTCACCCCATGAACAACGCGAGAGTCAAGCGGAGTTCCATTCCTCCACACAAGACGAGGCCTGACTCTCCTGTCCCAACTCTGCAGGGACTCTGGGATCCGAGTCAGATCCGGCGCATTCGAAGCCAGGAGAGGAACCCTGAGGTTCCTGCCTCAACTTGTCATGAGGCCCTCTTCCATTGCACCAAACCCAGTGCAGTTCCGAGAGGCCCCTCCCAACTCCACAGTGACCCTGACTTCTCAGAGGCACGCTGAGAAGCTTCCTGAGGTCACTGGCACAAGTCGATGGAACCCAGGGTTTCCTACTGCAACCCAGGAAAGACCTCGAGAGTCCTTCTTTAACACGTCTTCAGGCCCAATTCCCCTACCATGACTCGAGAACAATGACGGGCTCCCTCTCACCACGTGCATAGAGACCTGACTGCCCTGGCACCACGTGAGAGGCTCACTGAGCTCCCAGTCTTACTTCGTGAGAAACCCCACACTAGCGCCACAGCTCGAGAAAACCTACGAGACGCCCCAGTCATCGGGAGATGAGGGCCTTCATTTCATGCATTCCCTGGAGAGCAATCCCGTGTCTTCCCTCCAAGCACCAGAGGAGGTTTGACTCCCTTTAAGCCACTCAGTGGGCTCCAAGACATACCCGTCCGACTCGAGAGGAGAGCAGAGTCCTTTGCTTCCCCTCGAGACGAGGCCTGACTCCAAGGTGAGTCTGGAATGCAACCCCGAGATTTCTGTCGAGCCTTGACATGAACATTAGGTCCTGCACACAAGCCTTGGTGGGGTCTCTTTTGCCTTCAGTGACTAGAGCGCACCTCCAGATCTTCCTCGAATCTCAAATGGAAGATAAGACTTTTGTGGGCCAACACAAGAGGAAGCATGAATTCCCTGTGGTAACTCAAATATCCCACCGCAACTCGAGAAAAACCAAGTGGTTCCGCAGTCATTCCAAGATGAGGCCCATGCCCGCTGGAGCACCCCAAGAGAAGTCCAACGTTCCATTTTGAATAGCGAAACGGTACTTGGAACGCTTTATGCGACCCCAAAAGCTACCCGACATACCTGTCTCACTTGAGGGAAACACCGAGGTTCCCAGCAGCACTTCATCTGAGCCACTTCTCCCTTCCTGAACGCCACAGGAGGGTCGATTCCTCTGCTTTGTCTGGAAGAGTTTCATGACCTTCGCGGCACACTTCAGGATGAGGCCGGTTTCATGAGGAAATTCGAGACAACCCACGTGGGTGGTGCCAAATGCTGAACGACCCCGATATCCCGGTCCGCTCTTCATAAGAACTCGAGGCCCGGACCCCTCTTCGAAGGCAACCCTGGGGGGGAAGGCACAACACGAAGGGGCACTGCCACCCCTGTGCATCGTCCGCAAAGACCCCCGGGTTCCACACACAGCTCGATGAGGGGCCTGAGACCCCCTGAGCAACTCGAGAGGCCAGCGGGGTTCCCTTCCTCAGACAAGACGAGGCCTGACTCTCCTGTCCCAACTCTGCAGGGACCCTGCGGTCGGAGTCCGAAACGGAGAGGAAGCCTGAGGTTCCTGCCTCCCCTCGAGGTGAGGCCCTCTTCCGTTGCGCCAGACCCAGCGGAGTCCCGAGGGGCCCCGCCACCTCCACAGGATCCCTCGCCTCTCAGAGGCACCCTGGGAAGTTCCCTAAGGTCCCCGGCAGAAGGCGAGGGACACGAGGGTTTCCCGCCGCCCCCCGAGAAAGACCTCGAGAGTCCTTCTTCAACGCGTCTCGAGGCCCTAGTCCCCTCCCGTGACTCGAGAGCCAGGACGCGCTCCCCCTCGCCACGCGCATGGAGACCTGACTTCCCTGGCGCCGCACGAGAGGCTCCCTGAGATCCTCGTCGTCCCTCGGGAGAAAACCCCCACGGGCGCCGCAGCTCGAGGAAACCCCTGAGACGCCCCCGTCCTCGCGAGCTGAGGGCCTTCTTTTCCTGCATGGCCTGGAGAGCAATCCCGGGTCCTCTCTCCAAACGGAAGAGGAGGCTGGACTCCCTTGAGGCCGCTCAGGGGGCTCCAAGAGACCCGCGTCGCCACTCGAGAGGAGAGCGGAGTCCTTGGCTTCCCCTCGAGACGAGGCCTGACTCCCCGGGGGAGCCTGGAATGCAACCCCGAGATCCCTGCCTTCCCTGGAGAGGAATATTAGGTCCCGGACACACGCCTAGGTGAGGTCTCTTCGGCCCTGCAGTGACTCGAGCGCGACCCCCAGCTTTCCCTCGCAACCCGAGGGGAAGATTGGGCTTCCCAGGGCCAACCCAAGGGGAAGGCTGAGATCCCCGTCGTAACTCGAGAATCCCGCCGCAACTCGAGAAAAACCACGTGGTTCCCACCTCTTGGCAAGATGAGGCCCTTGCCCGCCACGGCGTCTCAAGGGAAGTCCCCTGTTCCGCCCTGAAGGGCGAAACGGTCCCTGACAGCCTTCCTGCGACCCCCAAAAGTCCCCCGACACGCCGGGTTCCCTCGAGGGGAACACCGAGGGTCCCGGCACCGCTTCCTCTGAGCCCCTTCTCCCCTCCTGATCGCGACAGGAGAGGCGATTCCCCTGCGTGGTCTGGAAGGGGTTCCCGGCCTTCCCGGCGCACCTCAGGAGGAGGCCGGTCTCACGAGGAAATTCGAGACGAGCCACGTGGGTGGGGCCACATGCCTAACGCCCCCGATTCCCCGGTCCGCCCTTGAGAAGGACCCGAGGCCCGGACCCCTCTTCGAAGGCAACCCTGTGGGGGAAGGCACAACACGAAGGGGCACTGCCACCCCCGTGCATCGTCCGCAAAGACCCGCGGGTTCCACACACATCTCGACGAGGGGCCTGAGACCCCCTGAGCAACTCGAGAGGCCAGCGGGGTTCCCTTCCTCAGACAAGACGAGGCCTGACTCTCCTGTCCCAACTCTGCAGGGACCCTGCGGTCGGAGTCCGAAACGGAGAGGAAGCCTGAGGTTCCTGCCTCCCCTCGAGGTGAGGCCCTCTTCCGTTGCGACAGACCCAGCGGAGTCCCGAGGGGCCCCGCCACCTCCACGGGATCCCTCGCCTCTCAGAGGCACCCTGGGAAGTTCCCTAAGGTCCCCAACAGAAGGCGAGGGACACGAGGGTTTCCCGCCGCTCCCCCGAGAAAGACCTCGAGAGTCCTTCTTCAACGCGTCTCGAGGCCCTAGTCCCCTCCCGTGACTCGAGAGCCAGGACGCGCTCCCCCTCGCCACGCGCATGGAGACCTGACTTCCCTGGTGCCGCACGAGAGGCTCCCTGAGATCCTCGTCGTGCCTCGGGAGAAAACCCCCATGGGCGCCGCAGCTCGAGGAAACCCCTGAGACGCCCCCGTCCTCGCGAGCTGAGGGCCTTCTTTTCCTGCATGGCCTGGAGAGCAATCCCGGGTCCTCTCTCCAAACGGAAGAGGAGGCTGGACTCCCTTGAGGCCGCTCAGGGGGCTCCAAGAGAACCGCGTCGCGACTCGAGAGGAGAGCGGAGTCCTTGGCTTGCCCTCGAGACGAGGCCTGACTCCCCGGGGGAGCCTGGAATGCAACCCCGAGATCCCTGCCTTCCCTGGAGAGGAATATGAGGTCCCGGACACACGCCTAGGTGAGGTCTCTTCGGCCCTGCAGTGACTCGAGCGCAACCCCCAGCTTTCCCTCGCAACCCGAGGGGAAGATTGGGCTTCCCAGGGCCAACCCAAGGGGAAGGCTGAGATCCCCGTCGTAACTCGAGAATCCCGCCGCAACTCGAGAAAAACCACGTGGTTCCCACCTCTTGGCAAGATGAGGCCCTTGCCCGCCACGGCGTCTCAAGGGAAGTCCCCTGTTCCGCCCTGAAGGGCGAAACGGTCCCTGACAGCCTTCCTGCGACCCCCAAAAGTCCCCCGACACGCCGGGTTCCCTCGAGGGGAACACCGAGGGTCCCGGCACCGCTTCCTCTGAGCCCCTTCTCCCCTCCTGATCGCGACAGGAGAGGCGATTCCCCTGCGTGGTCTGGAAGGGGTTCCCGGCCTTCCCGGCGCACCTCAGGATGAGGCCGGTCTCACGAGGAAATTCGAGACGAGCCACGTGGGTGGGGCCACATGCCGAACGCCCCCGATTCCCCGGTCCGCCCTTGAGAAGGACCCGAGGCCCGGACCCCTCTTCGAAGGCAACCCTGTGGGGGAAGGCACAACACGAAGGGGCACTGCCACCCCAGTGCATCGTCCGCAAAGACCCGCGGGTTCCACACACAGCTCGACGAGGGGCCTGAGACCCCCTGAGCAACTCGAGAGGCCAGCGGGGTTCCCTTCCTCAGACAAGACGAGGCCTGACTCTCCTGTCCCAACTCTGCAGGGACCCTGCGGTCGGAGTCCGAAACGGAGAGGAAGCCTGAGGTTCCTGCCTCCCCTCGAGGTGAGGCCCTCTTCCGTTTCGCCAGACCCAGCGGAGTCCCGAGGGGCCCCGCCACCTCCACAGGATCCCTCGCCTCTCAGAGGCACCCTGGGAAGTTGCCTAAGGTCCCCGGCAGAAGGCGAGGGACACGAGGGTTTCCCGTCGCCCCCCCGAGAAAGACCTCGAGAGTCCTTCTTCAACGCGTCTCGAGGCCCTAGTCCCCTCCCGTGACTCGAGAGCCAGGACGCGCTCCCCCTCGCCACGCGCATGGAGACCTGACTTCCCTGGCGCCGCACGAGAGGCTCCCTGAGATCCTCGTCGTGCCTCGGGAGAAAACCCCCACGGGCGCCGCAGCTCGAGGAAACCCCGGAGACGCCCCCGTCCTCGCGAGCTGAGGGCCTTCTTTTCCTGCATGGCCTGGAGAGCAATCCCGGGTCCTCTCTCCAAACGGAAGAGGAGGCTGGACTCCCTTGAGGCCGCTCAGGGGGCTCCAAGAGATCCGCGTCGCGACTCGAGAGGAGAGCGGAGTCCTTGGCTTCCCCTCGAGACGAGGCCTGACTCCCCGGGGGAGCCTGGAATGCAACCCCGAGATCCCTGCCTTCCCTGGAGAGGAATATTAGGTCCCGGACACACGCCTAGGTGAGGTCTCTTCGGCCCTGCAGTGACTCGAGCGCAACCCCCAGCTTTCCCTCGCAACCCGAGGGGAAGATTGGGCTTCCCAGGGCCAACCCAAGGGGAAGGCTGAGATCCCCGTCGTAACTCGAGAATCCCGCCGCAACTCGAGAAAAACCACGTGGTTCCCACCTCTTGGCAAGATGAGGCCCTTGCCCGCCACGGCGTCTCAAGGGAAGTCCCCTGTTCCGCCCTGAAGGGCGAAACGGTCCCTGACAGCCTTCCTGCGACCCCCAAAAGTCCCCCGACACGCCGGGTTCCCTCGAGGGGAACACCGAGGGTCCCGGCACCGCTTCCTCTGAGCCCCTTCTCCCCTCCTGATCGCGACAGGAGAGGCGATTCCCCTGCGTGGTCTGGAAGGGGTTCCCGGCCTTCCCGGCGCACCTCAGGAGGAGGCCGGTCTCACGAGGAAATTCGAGACGAGCCACGTGGGTGGGGCCACATGCCGAACGCCCCCGATTCCCCGGTCTGCCATTGAGAAGGGCCCGAGGCCCGGACCCCTCTTCGAAGGCAACCCTGTGGGGGAAGGCACAACACGAAGGGGCACTGCCACGCCCGTGCATCGTACGCAAAGACCCGCGGGTTCCACACACAGCTCGACGAGGGGCCTGAGACCCCCTGAGCAACTCGAGAGGCCAGCGGGGTTCCCTTCCTCAGACAAGACGAGGCCTGACTCTCCTGTCCCAACTCTGCAGGGACCCTGCGGTCGGAGTCCGAAACGGAGAGGAAGCCTGAGGTTCCTGCCGCCCCTCGAGGTGAGGCCCTCTTCCGTTGCGCCAGACCCAGCAGAGTCCCGAGGGGCCCCGCCACCTCCACAGGATCCCTCGCCTCTCAGAGGCACCCTGGGAAGTTCCCTAAGGTCCCCGGCAGAAGGCGAGGGACACGAGGGTTTCCCGCCGCCCCCCGAGAAAGACCTCGAGAGTCCTTCTTCAACGCGTCTCGAGTCCCTAGTCCCCTCCCGTGACTCGAGAGCCAGGACGCGCTCCCCCTCGCCACGCGCATGGAGACCTGACTTCCCTGGCGCCGCACGAGAGGCTCCCTGAGATCCTCGTCGTGCCTCGGGAGAAAACCCCCACGGGCGCCGCAGCTCGAGGAAACCCCTGAGACGCCCCCGTCCTTGCGAGCTGAGGGCCTTCTTTTCCTGCATGGCCTGGAGAGCAATCCCGGGTCCTCTCTCCAAACGGAAGAGCAGGCTGGACTCCCTTGAGGCCGCTCAGGGGGCTCCAAGAGACCCGCGTCGCGACTCGAGAAGAGCGGAGTCCTTGGCTTCCCCTCGAGACGAGGCCTGACTCCCCGGGGAGCCTGGAATGCAACCCCGAGATCCCTGCCTTCCCTGGAGAGGAATATTAGGTCCCGGACACACGCCTAGGTGAGGTCTCTTCGGCCCTGCAGTGACTCGAGCGCAACCCCCAGCTTTCCCTCGCAACCCGAGGGGAAGATTGGGCTTCCCAGGGCCAACCCAAGGGGAAGGCTGAGATCCTCGTCGTAACTGGAGAATCCCGCCGCAACTCGAGAAAAACCACGTGGTTCCCACCTCTTGGCAAGATGAGGCCCTTGCCCGCAACGGCGTCTCAAGGGATGTCGCCTGTTCCCCCCTGAAGGGCGAAACGGTCCCTGACAGCCTTCCTGCGACCCCCAAAAGTCCCCCGACACGCCGGGTTCCCTCGAGGGGAACACCGAGAGTCCCGGCACCGCTTCCTCTGAGCCCCTTCTCCCCTCCTGATCGCGACAGGAGAGGCGATTCCCCTGCGTGGTCTGGAAGGGGTTCCCGGCCTTCCCGGCGCACCTCAGGATGAGGCCGGTCTCACGAGGAAATGCGAGACGAGCCACGTGGGTGGGGCCACATGCCGAACGCCCCCGATTCCCCGGTCCGCCCTTGAGAAGGACCCGAGGCCCGGACCCCTCTTCGAAGGCAACCCTGTGGGTGAAGGCACAACACGAAGGGGCACTGCCACCCCCGTGCATCGTCCGCAAAGACCCGCGGGTTCCACACACAGCTCGACGAGGGGCCTGAGACCCCCTGAGCAACTCGAGAGGCCAGCGGGGTTCCCTTCCTCAGACAAGACGAGGCCTGACTCTCCTGTCCCAACTCTGCAGGGACCCTGCGGTCGGAGTCCGAAACGGAGAGGAAGCCTGAGGTTCCTGCCTCCCCTCGAGGTGAGGCCCTCTTCCGTTGCGCCACACCCAGCGGAGTCCCGAGGGGCCCCGCCACCTCCACAGGATCCCTCGCCTCTCAGAGGCACCCTGGGAAGTTCCCTAAGGTCCCCGGCAGAAGGCGAGGGACACGAGGGTTTCCCGCCGCCCCCCGAGAAAGACCTCGAGAGTCCTTCTTCAACGCGTCTCGAGGCCCTAGTCCCCTCCCGTGACTCGAGAGCCAGGACGCGCTCCCCCTCGCCACGCGCATGGAGACCTGACTTCCCTGGCGCCGCACGAGAGGCTCCCTGAGATCCTCGTCGTGCATCGGGAGAAAACCCCCACGGGCGCCGCAGCTCGAGGAAACCCCTGAGGCGCCCCCGTCCTCGCGAGCTGAGGGCCTTCTTTTCCTGCATGGCCTGGAGAGCAATCCCGGGTCCACTCTCCAAACGGAAGAGGAGGCTGGACTCCCTTGAGGCCGCTCAGGGGGCTCCAAGAGACCCGCGTCGCGACTCGAGAGGAGAGCGGAGTCCTTGGCCTCCCCTCGAGACGAGGCCTGACTCCCCGGGGGAGCCTGGAATGCAACCCCGAGATCCCTGCCTTCCCTGGAGAGGAATATTAGGTCCCGGACACACGCCTAGGTGAGGTCTCTTCGGCCCTGCAGTGACTCGAGCGCAACCCCCAGCTTTCCCTCGCAACCCGAGGGGAAGATTGGGCTTCCCAGGGCCAACCCAAGGGGAAGGCTGTGATCCCCGTCGTAACTCGAGAATCCCGCCGCAACTCGAGAAAAACCACGTGGTTCCCACCTCTTGGCAAGATGAGGCCCTTGCCCGCCACGGCGTCTCAAGGGAAGTCCCCTGTTCCGCCCTGAAGGGCGAAACGGTCCCTGACAGCCTTCCTGCGACCCCCAAAAGTCCCCCGACACGCCGGATTCCCTCGAGGGGAACACCGAGGGTCCCGGCACCGCTTCCTCTGAGCCCCTTCTCCCCTCCTGATCGCGACAGGAGAGGCGATTCCCCTGCGTGGTCTGGAAGGGGTTCCCGGCCTTCCCGGCGCACCTCAGGATGAGGCCGGTCTCACGAGGAAATTCGAGACGAGCCACGTGGGTGGGGCCACATGACGAACGCCCCCGATTCCCCGGTCCGCCCTTGAGAAGGACCCGAGGCCCGGACCCCTCTTCGAAGGCAACCCTGTGGGTGAAGGCACAACACGAAGGGGCACTGCTACCCCCGTGCATCGTCCGCAAAGACCCGCGGGTTCCACACACAGCTTGACGAGGGGCCTGAGACCCCCTGAGCAACTCGAGAGGCCAGCGGGGCTCCCTTCCTCAGACAAGACGAGGCCTGACTCTCCTGTCCCAACTCTGCAGGGACCCTGCGGTCGGAGTCCGAAACGGAGAGGAAGCCTGAGGTTCCTGCCTCCCCTCGAGGTGAGGCCCTCTTCCGTTGCGCCAGACCCAGCGGAGTCCCGAGGGGCCCCGCCACCTCCACAGGATCCCTCGCCTCTCAGAGGCACCCTGGGAAGTTCCCTAAGGTCCCCAACAGAAGGCGAGGGACACGAGGGTTTCCCGCCGCCCCCCGAGAAAGACCTCGAGTGTCCTTCTTCAACGCGTCTCGAGGCCCTAGTCCCCTCCCGTGACTCGAGAGCCAGGACGCGCTCCCCCTCGCCACGCGCATGGAGACCTGACTTCCCTGGCGCCGCACGAGAGGCTCCCTGAGATCCTCGTCGTGCCTCGGGAGAAAACCCCCACGGGCGCCGCAGCTCGAGGAAACCCCTGAGACGCCCCCGTCCTCGCGAGCTGAGGGCCTTCTTTTCCTGCATGGCCTGGAGAGCAATCCCGGGTCCTCTCTCCAAACTGAAGAGGAGGCTGGACTCCCTTGAGGCCGCTCAGGGGGCTCCAAGAGACCCGCGTCGCGACTCGAGAGGAGAGCGGAGTCCTTGGCTTCCCCACGAGACGAGGCCTGACTCCCCGGGGGAGCCTGGAATGCAACCCCGAGATCCCTGCCTTCCCTGGAGAGGAATATGAGGTCCCGGACACACGCCTAGGTGAGGTCTCTTCGGCCCTGCAGTGACTCGAGCACAACCCCCAGCTTTCCCTCGCAACCCGAGGGGAAGATTGGGCTTCCCAGGGCCAACCCAAGGGGAAGGCTGAGATCCCCGTCTTAACTCGAGAATCCCACCGCAACTCGAGAAAAACCACGTGGTTCCCACCTCTTGGCAAGATGAGGCCCTTGCCCGCCACGGCGTCTCAAGGGATGTCGCCTGTTCCCCCCTGAAGGGCGAAACGGTCCCTGACAGCCTTCCTGCGACCCCCAAAAGTCCCCCGACACGCCGGGTTCCCTCGAGGGGAACACCGAGAGTCCCGGCACCGCTTCCTCTGAGCCCCTTCTCCCCTCCTGATCGCGACAGGAGAGGCGATTCCCCTGCGTGGTCTGGAAGGGGTTCCCGGCCTTCCCGGCGCACCTCAGGATGAGGCCGGTCTCACGAGGAAATGCGAGACGAGCCACGTGGGTGGAGCCACATGCCAAACGCCCCCGATTCCCCGGTCCGCTCTTGAGAAGGACCCGAGGCCCGGACCCCTCTTCGAAGGCAACCCTGTGGGTGAAGGCACAACACGAAGGGGCACTGCCACCCCCGTGCATCGTCCGCAAAGACCCGCGGGTTCCACACACAGCTCGACGAGGGGCCTGACACCCCCTGAGCAACTCGAGAGGCGAGCGGGGTTCCCTTCCTCAGACAAGACGAGGCCTGACTCTCCTGTCCCAACTCTGCAGGGACCCTGCGGTCGGAGTCCGAAACGGAGAGGAAGCCTGAGGTTCCTGCCTCCCCTCGAGGTGAGGCCCTCTTCCGTTGCGCCACACCCAGCGGAGTCCCGAGGGGCCCCGCCACCTCCACAGGATCCCTCGCCTCTCAGAGGCACCCTGGGAAGTTCCCTAAGGTCCCCGGCAGAAGGCGAGGGACACGAGGGTTTCCCGCCGCCCCCCGAGAAAGACCTCGAGAGTCCTTCTTCAACGCGTCTCGAGGCCCTAGTCCCCTCCCGTGACTCGAGGGCCAGGACGCGCTCCCCCTCGCCACGCGCATGGAGACCTGACTTCCCTGGCGCCGCACGAGAGGCTCCCTGAGATCCTCGTCGTGCCTCGGGAGAAAACCCCCACGGGCGCCGCAGCTCGAGGAAACCCCTGAGGCTCCCCCGTCCTCGCGAGCTGAGGGCCTTCTTTTCCTGCATGGCCTGGAGAGCAATCCCGGGTCCACTCTCCAAACGGAAGAGGAGGCTGGACTCCCTTGAGGCCGCTCAGGGGGCTCCAAGAGACCCGCGTCGCGACTCGAGAGGAGAGCGGAGTCCTTGGCCTCCCCTCGAGACGAGGCCTGACTCCCCGGGGGAGCCTGGAATGCAACCCCGAGATCCCTGCCTTCCCTGGAGAGGAATATTAGGTCCCGGACACACGCCTAGGTGAGGTCTCTTCGGCCCTGCAGTGACTCGAGCGCAACCCCCAGCTTTCCCTTGCAACCCGAGGGGAAGATTGGGCTTCCCAGGGCCAACCCAAGGGGAAGGCTGAGATCCCCGTCGTAACTCGAGAATCCCGCCGCAACTCGAGAAAAACCACGTGGTTCCCACCTCTTGGCAAGATGAGGCCCTTGCCCGCCACGGCGTCTCAAGGGAAGTCCCCTGTTCCGCCCTGAAGGGCGAAACGGTCCCTGACAGCCTTCCTGCGACCCCCAAATGTCCCCCGACACTCCGGGGTCCCTCGAGGGGAACACCGAGGGTCCCGGCACCGCTTCCTCTGAGCCCCTTCTCCCCTCCTGATCGCGACAGGAGAGGCGATTCCCCTGCGTGGTCTGGAAGGGGTTCCCGGCCTTCCCGGCGCACCTCAGGATGAGGCCGGTCTCACGAGGAAATTCGAGACGAGCCACGTGGGTGGGGCCACATGCCGAACGCCCCCGATTCCCCGGTCCGCACTTGAGAAGGACCCGAGGCCCGGACCCCTCTTCGAAGGCAACCCTGTGGGTGAAGGCACAACACGAAGGGGCACTGCCACCCCTGTGCATCGTCCGCAAAGACCCGCGGGTTCCACACACAGCTCGACGAGGGGCCTGAGACCCCCTGAGCAACTCGAGAGGCCAGCGGGGCTCCCTTCCTCAGACAAGACGAGGCCTGACTCTCCTGTCCCAACTCTGCAGGGACCCTGCGGTCGGAGTCCGAAATGGAGAGGAAGCCTGAGGTTCCTGCCTCCCCTCGAGGTGAGGCCCTCTTCCGTTGCGCCAGACCCAGCGGAGTCCCGAGGGGCCCCGCCACCTCCACAGGATCCCTTGCCTCTCAGAGGCACCCTGGCAAGTTCCCTAAGGTCCCCGGCAGAAGGCGAGGGACACGAGGGTTTCCCGCCGCCCCCCGAGAAAGACCTCGAGAGTCCTTCTTCAACGCGTCTCGAGGCCCTAGTCCCCTCCCGTGACTCGAGAGCCAGGACGCGCTCCCCCTCGCCACGCGCATGGAGACCTGACTTCCCTGGCGCCGCACGAGAGGCTCCCTGAGATCCTCGTCGTGCATCGGGAGAAAACCCCCACGGGCGCCGCAGCTCGAGGAAACCCCTGAGGCGCCCCCGTCCTCGCGAGCTGAGGGCCTTCTTTTCCTGCATGGCCTGGAGAGCAATCCCGGGTCCACTCTCCAAACGGAAGAGGAGGCTGGACTCCCTTGAGGCCGCTCAGGGGGCTCCAAGAGACCCGCGTCGCGACTCGAGAGGAGAGCGGAGTCCTTGGCCTCCCCTCGAGACGAGGCCTGACTCCCCGGGGGAGCCTGGAATGCAACCCCGAGATCCCTGCCTTCCCTGGAGAGGAATATTAGGTCCCGGACACACGCCTAGGTGAGGTCTCTTCGGCCCTGCAGTGACTCGAGCGCAACCCCCAGCTTTCCCTCGCAACCCGAGGGGAAGATTGGGCTTCCCAGGGCCAACCCAAGGGGAAGGCTGAGATCCCCGTCGTAACTCGAGAATCCCGCCGCAACTCGAGAAAAACCACGTGGTTCCCACCTCTTGGCAAGATGAGGCCCTTGCCCGCCACGGCGTCTCAAGGGAAGTCCCCTGTTCCGCCCTGAAGGGCGAAACGGTCCCTGACAGCCTTCCTGCGACCCCCAAAAGGCCCCCGACACGCCGGATTCCCTCGAGGGGAACACCGAGGGTCCCGGCACCGCTTCCTCTGAGCCCCTTCTCCCCTCCTGATCGCGACAGGAGAGGCGATTCCCCTGCGTGGTCTGGAAGGGGTTCCCGGCCTTCCCGGCGCACCTCAGGATGAGGCCGGTCTCACGAGGAAATTCGAGACGAGCCACGTGGGTGGGGCCACATGACGAACGCCCCCGATTCCCCGGTCCGCCCTTGAGAAGGACCCGAGGCCCGGACCCCTCTTCGAAGGCAACCCTGTGGGTGAAGGCACAACACGAAGGGGCACTGCCACCCCCGTGCATCGTCCGCAAAGACCCGCGGGTTCCACACACAGCTTGACGAGGGGCCTGAGACCCCCTGAGCAACTCGAGAGGCCAGCGGGGCTCCCTTCCTCAGACAAGACGAGGCCTGACTCTCCTGTCCCAACTCTGCAGGGACCCTGCGGTCGGAGTCCGAAACGGAGAGGAAGCCTGAGGTTCCTGCCTCCCCTCGAGGTGAGGCCCTCTTCCGTTGCGCCAGACCCAGCGGAGTCCCGAGGGGCCCCGCCACCTCCACAGGATCCCTCGCCTCTCAGAGGCACCCTGGGAAGTTCCCTAAGGTCCCCGGCAGAAGGCGAGGGACACGAGGGTTTCCCGCCGCCCCCCGAGAAAGACCTCGAGTGTCCTTCTTCAACGCGTCTCGAGGCCCTAGTCCCCTCCCGTGACTCGAGAGCCAGGACGCGCTCCCCCTCGCCACGCGCATGGAGACCTGACTTCCCTGGCGCCGCACGAGAGGCTCCCTGAGATCCTCGTCGTGCCTCGGGAGAAAACCCCCACGGGCGCCGCAGCTCGAGGAAACCCCTGAGACGCCCCCGTCCTCTCGAGCTGAGGGCCTTCTTTTCCTGCATGGCCTGGAGAGCAATCCCGGGTCCTCTCTCCAAACTGAAGAGGAGGCTGGACTCCCTTGAGGCCGCTCAGGGGGCTCCAAGAGACCCGCGTCGCGACTCGAGAGGAGAGCGGAGTCCTTGGCTTCCCCACGAGACGAGGCCTGACTCCCCGGGGGAGCCTGGAATGCAACCCCGAGATCCCTGCCTTCCCTGGAGAGGAATATGAGGTCCCGGACACACGCCTAGGTGAGGTCTCTTCGGCCCTGCAGTGACTCGAGCACAACCCCCAGCTTTCCCTCGCAACCCGAGGGGAAGATTGGGCTTCCCAGGGCCAACCCAAGGGGAAGGCTGAGATCCCCGTCGTAACTCGAGAATCCCGCCGCAACTCGAGAAAAACCACGTGGTTCCCACCTCTTGGCAAGATGAGGCCCTTGCCCGCCACGGCGTCTCAAGGGATGTCGCCTGTTCCCCCCTGAAGGGCGAAACGGTCCCTGACAGCCTTCCTGCGACCCCCAAAAGTCCCCCGACACGCCGGGTTCCCTCGAGGGGAACACCGAGAGTCCCGGCACCGCTTCCTCTGAGCCCCTTCTCCCCTCCTGATCGCGACAGGAGAGGCGATTCCCCTGCGTGGTCTGGAAGGGGTTCCCGGCCTTCCCGGCGCACCTCAGGATGAGGCCGGTCTCACGAGGAAATGCGAGACGAGCCACGTGGGTGGAGCCACATGCCAAACGCCCCCGATTCCCCGGTCCGCCCTTGAGAAGGACCCGAGGCCCGGACCCCTCTTCGAAGGCAACCCTGTGGGTGAAGGCACAACACGAAGGGGCACTGCCACCCCCGTGCATCGTCCGCAAAGACCCGCGGGTTCCACACACAGCTCGACGAGGGGCCTGAGACCCCCTGAGCAACTCGAGAGGCCAGCGGGGTTCCCTTCCTCAGACAAGACGAGGCCTGACTCTCCTGTCCCAACTCTGCAGGGACCCTGCGGTCGGAGTCCGAAACGGAGAGGAAGCCTGAGGTTCCTGCCTCCCCTCGAGGTGAGGCCCTCTTCCGTTGCGCCACACCCAGCGGAGTCCCGAGGGGCCCCGCCACCTCCACAGGATCCCTCGCCTCTCAGAGGCACCCTGGGAAGTTCCCTAAGGTCCCCGGCAGAAGGCGAGGGACACGAGGGTTTCCCGCCGCCCCCCGAGAAAGACCTCGAGAGTCCTTCTTCAACGCGTCTCGAGGCCCTAGTCCCCTCCCGTGACTCGAGGGCCAGGACGCGCTCCCCCTCGCCACGCGCATGGAGACCTGACTTCCCTGGCGCCGCACGAGAGGCTCCCTGAGATCCTCGTCGTGCCTCGGGAGAAAACCCCCACGGGCGCCGCAGCTCGAGGAAACCCCTGAGGCTCCCCCGTCCTCGCGAGCTGAGGGCCTTCTTTTCCTGCATGGCCTGGAGAGCAATCCCGGGTCCACTCTCCAAACGGAAGAGGAGGCTGGACTCCCTTGAGGCCGCTCAGGGGGCTCCAAGAGACCCGCGTCGCGACTCGAGAGGAGAGCGGAGTCCTTGGCCTCCCCTCGAGACGAGGCCTGACTCCCCGGGGGAGCCTGGAATGCAACCCCGAGATCCCTGCCTTCCCTGGAGAGGAATATTAGGTCCCGGACACACGCCTAGGTGAGGTCTCTTCGGCCCTGCAGTGACTCGAGCGCAACCCCCAGCTTTCCCTTGCAACCCGAGGGGAAGATTGGGCTTCCCAGGGCCAACCCAAGGGGAAGGCTCAGATCCCCGTCGTAACTCGAGAATCCCGCCGCAACTCGAGAAAAACCACGTGGTTCCCACCTCTTGGCAAGATGAGGCCCTTGCCCGCCACGGCGTCTCAAGGGAAGTCCCCTGTTCCGCCCTGAAGGGCGAAACGGTCCCTGACAGCCTTCCTGCGACCCCCAAATGTCCCCCGACACTCCGGGTTCCCTCGAGGGGAACACCGAGGGTCCCGGCACCGCTTCCTCTGAGCCCCTTCTCCCCTCCTGATCGCGACAGGAGAGGCGATTCCCCTGCGTGGTCTGGAAGGGGTTCCCGGCCTTCCCGGCGCACCTCAGGATGAGGCCGGTCTCACGAGGAAATTCGAGACGAGCCACGTGGGTGGGGCCACATGCCGAACGCCCCCGATTCCCCGGTCCGCACTTGAGAAGGACCCGAGGCCCGGACCCCTCTTCGAAGGCAACCCTGTGGGTGAAGGCACAACACGAAGGGGCACTGCCACCCCTGTGCATCGTCCGCAAAGACCCGCGGGTTCCACACACAGCTCGACGAGGGGCCTGAGACCCCCTGAGCAACTCGAGAGGCCAGCGGGGCTCCCTTCCTCAGACAAGACGAGGCCTGACTCTCCTGTCCCAACTCTGCAGGGACCCTGCGGTCGGAGTCCGAAATGGAGAGGAAGCCTGAGGTTCCTGCCTCCCCTCGAGGTGAGGCCCTCTTCCGTTGCGCCAGACCCAGCGGAGTCCCGAGGGGCCCCGCCACCTCCACAGGATCCCTCGCCTCTCAGAGGCACCCTGGCAAGTTCCCTAAGGTCCCCGGCAGAAGGCGAGGGACACGAGGGTTTCCCGCCGCCCCCCGAGAAAGACCTCGAGAGTCCTTCTTCAACGCGTCTCGAGGCCCTAGTCCCCTCCCGTGACTCGAGAGCCAGGACGCGCTCCCCCTCGCCACGCGCATGGAGACCTGACTTCCCTGGCGCCGCACGAGAGGCTCCCTGAGATCCTCGTCGTGCATCGGGAGAAAACCCCCACGGGCGCCGCAGCTCGAGGAAACCCCTGAGGCGCCCCCGTCCTCGCGAGCTGAGGGCCTTCTTTTCCTGCATGGCCTGGAGAGCAATCCCGGGTCCACTCTCCAAACGGAAGAGGAGGCTGGACTCCCTTGAGGCCGCTCAGGGGGCTCCAAGAGACCCGCGTCGCGACTCGAGAGGAGAGCGGAGTCCTTGGCCTCCCCTCGAGACGAGGCCTGACTCCCCGGGGGAGCCTGGAATGCAACCCCGAGATCCCTGCCTTCCCTGGAGAGGAATATTAGGTCCCGGACACACGCCTAGGTGAGGTCTCTTCGGCCCTGCAGTGACTCGAGCGCAACCCCCAGCTTTCCCTCGCAACCCGAGGGGAAGATTGGGCTTCCCAGGGCCAACCCAAGGGGAAGGCTGAGATCCCCGTCGTAACTCGTGAATCCCGCCGCAACTCGAGAAAAACCACGTGGTTCCCACCTCTTGGCAAGATGAGGCCCTTGCCCGCCACGGCGTCTCAAGGGAAGTCCCCTGTTCCGCCCTGAAGGGCGAAACGGGACCTGACAGCCTTCCTGCGACCCCCAAAAGTCCCCCGACACGCCGGATTCCCTCGAGGGGAACACCGAGGGTCCCGGCACCGCTTCCTCTGAGCCCCTTCTCCCCTCCTGATCGCGACAGGAGAGGCGATTCCCCTGCGTGGTCTGGAAGGGGTTCCCGGCCTTCCCGGCGCACCTCAGGATGAGGCCGGTCTCACGAGGAAATTCGAGACGAGCCACGTGGGTGGGGCCACATGACGAACGCCCCCGATTCCCCGGTCCGCCCTTGAGAAGGACCCGAGGCCCGGACCCCTCTTCGAAGGCAACCCTGTGGGTGAAGGCACAACACGAAGGGGCACTGCCACCCCCGTGCATCGTCCGCAAAGACCCGCGGGTTCCACACACAGCTTGACGAGGGGCCTGAGACCCCCTGAGCAACTCGAGAGGCCAGCGGGGCTCCCTTCCTCAGACAAGACGAGGCCTGACTCTCCTGTCCCAACTCTGCAGGGACCCTGCGGTCGGAGTCCGAAACGGAGAGGAAGCCTGAGGTTCCTGCCTCCCCTCGAGGTGAGGCCCTCTTCCGTTGCGCCAGACCCAGCGGAGTCCCGAGGGGCCCCGCCACCTCCACAGGATCCCTCGCCTCTCAGAGGCACCCTGGGAAGTTCCCTAAGGTCCCCGGCAGAAGGCGAGGGACACGAGGGTTTCCCGCCGCCCCCCGAGAAAGACCTCGAGTGTCCTTCTTCAACGCGTCTCGAGGCCCTAGTCCCCTCCCGTGACTCGAGAGCCAGGACGCGCTCCCCCTCGCCACGCGCATGGAGACCTGACTTCCCTGGCGCCGCATGAGAGGCTCCCTGAGATCCTCGTCGTGCCTCAGGAGAAAACCCCCACGGGCGCCGCAGCTCGAGGAAACCCCTGAGACGCCCCCCTCCTCGCGAGCTGAGGGCCTTCTTTTCCTGCATGGCCTGGAGAGCAATCCCGGGTCCTCTCTCCAAACGGAAGAGGAGGCTGGACTCCCTTGAGGCCGCTCAGGGGGCTCCAAGAGACCCGCGTCGCGACTCGAGAGGAGAGCGGAGTCCTTGGCTTCCCCTCGAGACGAGGCCTGACTCCCCGGGGGAGCCTGGAATGCAACCCCGAGATCCCTGCCTTCCCTGGAGAGGAATATTAGGTCCCGGACACACGCCTAGGTGAGGTGTCTTCGGCCCTGCAGTGACTCGAGCGCAACCCCCAGCTTTCCCTCGCAACCCGAGGGGAAGATTGGGCTTCCCAGGGCCAACCCAAGGGGAAGGCTGAGATCCCCGGCGTAACTCGAGAATCCCGCCGCAACTCGAGAAAAACCACGTGGTTCCATCGTCTTCGCAGCATGAGGCCCTTGCCCGCCACAGCGTCTCAAAAGAAGTCCCACGTTCCTACTGAAGTGTAAAACGGTACTTGGCACCCATGATGGCACCCCCAAAGTTCCCCAACATACAGGCCTCACTCGAGGGTAACACCCATGTTCCCCGCACCACATCATTTGAGCCCCTTCTCCCCTCCTGATTGCAACAGGAGTGTCTTTTCTCCTGCTTTGTGTGGAAGGGGTTACCGATCTTCCCAGCGCACATCAGGATGAGGCCTGTCTCACGAGGAAATTGGAGATGTAGCCTCGTGGGTGGTGCCACATGCGGAAAGACCCCATTTCCCGGTCAGCTATTAATAAGAACCCGATGCCCGTACACGTCTTGGAATGCATCCCGTAGGATGAAGGCACAACAAGGAGGGACCCTGAACACCCGTGCATCTTTTGGAAAATTCTGCAGGTTCCACATACAGCTCGACAAGTGACCTGTTACCTCGTGAACAACTCGAGAGGCAAGCTAAGTTTCATTTCTCCACAGAATACGAGGCCTGACTCTCCTGTCCCAACTCTGCAGGAATCCTGAGATCGGAGTCTGAAATGGAGAGGAACCCTGAGGTTCCTTCCTCAACACGAGATGAGGCCCTCTTGTATTATACCACACCCAGTGGAGTCCCGAGAGGCCCCTCCCAACTCCACAGTATCAGTGTCTTCTCAGAGGCACCCTGAGCAACTCCCTGAGGTCACCGGCACAAGTCGAGGGAACACAGGGTATCCTGCCGCAACCCGAGAAAGACCTCAAGAGTCCTTCTTCAACGCGTCTTGAGGTGCGATTCCCCTACCATGACTCGAGAGCAATGACGCGCTCCCCCTAGCCACGCGCATAGAAACCTGACTTCCCTGGCGCCACAGGAGAGGCTCCCTGAGCTCCCCATTATACCTCGTGAGCAACACCACACTGGAGCCGCAGCTCGAGAATACCCACGAGACGCCCCAGTCCTCACGAGATGAGGGCCTTCCTTTGCTGTATGGTCTGGAGAGCAATCCTGAGTCCTCTCTCCAAACTCCACAGGAGGCTTGACTCATTTTAGGCCACACAGTGAGCTCCAAGATATACCCGTCGCGACTTGACAGGAGAGCGGTGTCCTTGGCTTCCCCTCGAGACGAGGCCTGACTCCCCGGGTGAGTCGAGAATGCAATGCTGAGATCGCTTTCGCCCCAGCAGAGGAACATTAGGTCCTGGACACAAGCCTAGATGAGGTCTATTTGGCCCTGCAGTGTCTCGAGAGCAATCCCCAGTTCTAAATCACAATTCGAATGAAAACTGGACTTCCCTGGGCCAGTTGAAGAGGAAGCCTGAATTCCCGGTTGTAACTCGAGAATCCTGCCCCAACTCAAGAAAAACCACGTGGTTCCCCCGTCATCGAAAGATGAGGCCCTTGCCCGCTACAGCGTCTCAAGAGAAGTCCCACGTTCCGTATTGAAGAGCGAAAAGTTACTTGGAACCCTTGATGCGACCCCAAAAGTTCCCCGACATACCAGTCTCACTTGAGGAGAACACCGAGCTTCCCGGCACCACTTCATCTGAGACTCTTCTCCCCTCTTGATCGCGACAGGAGGTTCGATTCCCCTGCTTTGTCTGGAAGGCGTTCCCGACTTTCCTGGTGCACATCAAGATGAGGCCAGTCTCACGACGAAATTCGAGACATAGCCTCGTGGGTGGTGCGGCATGCCAAAAGACCCCGATTCCCTGGTCTGCTCTTGATAAGAACCCGATGGCAGAACCCAACTCGAAGGCAATCCTGTGGAACAAGGCACAACACGAAGGGGCAGAGACACCACGGTGCATCGTCCAGAAAAACCCGCAAGTTCCACATACAAATCGACAAGTGGCCTGTCACCCCATGAACAACGCAAGAGTCAAGTGGAGTTCCATTCCTCCACACAAGACGAGGCCTGACTCTCCTGTCCCAACTCTGCAGGGACTCTGCGATCCGAGTCAGATCCGGCGCATTCGAAGCCAGGAGAGGAACCCTGTGGTTCCTGCCTCAACTTGTCATGAGGCCCTCTTCCATTGCACCAAACCCAGTGGAGTTCCGAGAGGCCCCTCCCAACTCCACAGTGACCCTGACTTCTCAGAGGCACGCTGAGAAGCTTCCTGAGGTCACTGGCACAAGTCGATGGAACCCAGGGTTTCCTGCTGCAACCCAAGAAAGACCTCGAGAGTCCTTCTTTAACACGTCTTCAGGCCCAATTCCCCTACCATGACTCAAGAACAATGACGGGCTCCCTCTCACCACGTGCATAGAGACCTGACTGCCCTGGCACCACATGAGAGGCTCACTGAGCTCCCAGTCTTACTTCGTGAGAAACCCCACACTAGCGCCACAGCTCGAGAAAACCTACGAGACGCCCCAGTCATCGGGAGATGAGGGCCTTCATTTCCTGCATTGCCTGGAGAGCAATCCCGTGTCCTCCCTCCAAACACCAGGGGAGGTTTGACTCCCTTTAAGCCACTCAGTGGGCTCCAAGACATACCCGTCCGACTCGAGAGGAGAGCAGAGTCCTTTGCTTCCCCTTGAGACGAGGCCTGACTCCAGGGTGAGTCTCGAATGCAACCCCGAGATTCCTGTCGCCCCTTGACATGAACATTAGGTCCTGCACACAAGCCTTGGTGGGGTCTCTTTTGCCTTCAGTGACTAGAGCGCACCTCCAGCTCTTCCTCGAATCTCGAATGGAAGATAAGACTTTTGTGGGCCAACACAAGAGGAAGCATGAATTCCCTGTGGTAACTCAAATATCCCACCGCAACTAGAGAAAAACCAAGTGGTTCCCCAGTCATTCCAAGATGAGGCCCTTGCCCGCTGGAGCACCCCAAGAGAAGTCCCACGTTCCAATTTGAAGAGCGAAACGGTACTTGGAACGCGTTATGCGACCCCAAAAGTTACCCGACATACCTGTCTCACTTAAGGGAAACACCGAGGTTCCCAGCAGCACTTCATCTGAGCCACTTCTCCCCTCCTGATCGCCACAGGAGGGTCGATTCCTCTGCTTTGTCTGGAAGGGTTTCATGACCTTCGCTGCACACCTCAGGATGAGGCCGGTTTCATGAGGAAATTCGAGACTAGCCACGTGGGTGGTGCCAAATGCTAAACGACCCCGATTTCCCAGTCCGCTCTTCATAAGAACACGATGCCCGGACACCTCTTCGAAGGCAACCCTGTGGATGAAGACACAAAACGAAGGGTCACTGACACCCCCATGCATCGTCTGGAAAAACCTGCAGATTCCACACACAGTTTGACAAGGGGCCTGAAACCCCATGAACAACTCGAGAGGCAAGCGGAGTTCCATTCCTCAGAAAAGACATAGCCTGACTCTCCTGTCCCAACTCTGCAGGGACACTACGATCAGAGTCAGAATTGGAGAGGAAGCCTGAGGTTCCTGCCTCCACTCGAGATGAGGCCCTCTTCCATTGCGACAAACCCAGTGGAGTCCCGAGAGGCCCCACCAACACCACAGCGTCCCTCACCTCTCAGAAGCACCCTGGGAAGTTTCCTCAGGTCCCCGGCAGAAGTCGGGGGAAACGAGGGTTACCCGCTGCAACCCGAGAAAGACATCGAGAGTCCTTCTTCAACGCGTCTTGAGGCCCTAGTCCCCTCCCATGACTCGAGAACAATGACGCGCTCCTTCTCGCCATGTGCATGGAGACATGACTTCCCTGGAACCGCACGAGAGGCTCCCTGAGATCCTCGTCGTGCCTCGGGAGAAAACCCCCACGGGTGCCGCAGCTCGAGGAAACCCCTGAGATGGCCCCTCCTCGCGAGGTGAGGGCCTTCTTTTCCTGCCTGGCCTGGAGAGTAATCACGAGTCCTCTCTCAATAGTGAAGAGGAGGCTGGACTCCCTTGAGGCCACTCAGGGGGCACCAAGATATCCGCGTCGCGACTCGGGAGGAGAGCGGAGTCCTTTGCTTCCCCTCGAGGCGAGGCCTGACTCCCCGGGGGAGCATGGGATTCAACTCCGAGATCCTTGTCTTCCCTGGAGAGGAGCATTAGGTCCTGGACACAGGCCTAGATGAGGTCTCTTTGGCCCTGCAGTGACTCGAGCGCAACCCCCAGCTTTCGCTCGCCACTAGAATAGAAGTTTGGGCTACCCAGGGCCGACACAAGAGGAAGCCTGTAATCCCCCGTCGTAACACGAGAATCCCGCCGCAACTCAAGAAAAACCACGTGGTTCCTACCTCTTCGCAAGATGATGCCCTTGCCCGTGAAGGCGTCTCAAGGGAAGTCCCCTGTTCCGCCCTGAAGTGCGAAACGGGACCTGACAGCCTTCATGTGACCCCAAAAGTTCCCCGACACGCCTGGTTCCCTCGAGGGGAACACCGAGGGTCCCGGCACCGCTTCATCTGAGCCCCTTCTCCCCTCCTAAGCGCGACAGGAGAGTCGATTCCCCTGCGTGGTCTGGAAGGGGTTCCTGGCCTTCCTGGCGCACCTCAGGAGGAGGCCGGTCTCACGAGGACATTTGAAATGAGCCACGTGGGTGGTGCCACACGCCGAAAGACCCCGATTCCCCCGTCCGCTCTTGAGAAGAACCCGATGACGTACCCCTCTTAGAAGGCAACCCTGTGGGTGAAGGCACAGACCTAAGCGGCATTGACATCACCGTGCATCGTCCGGAAAGACCCGCGGGTTCCACACACAGCTCGACGAGGGGCCTGTGGCCCCCTGAACAACTCGAGAGGCAAGCGGGGTTCCCTTCCTCAGACAAGACAAGGCCTGACTTTCCTGTCCCAACTGTGCAGGGACCCTGCAGTCGGAGTCCAAAACGGAGAGGAATCCTGAGGTTCTTGCCTCCCAACCAGATGAGGACCTCTTCCGTTGCGCCAGACCCAGCGGAGTCCCGAGGGGCCCCGCCACCTCCACAGGATCCCTCGCCTCTCAGAGGCACCCTGGGAAGTTCCCTAAGTCCCCGGCAGAAGGCGAGGGAAACGAGGGTTTCCCGCCGCCTCCCGAGAAAGACCTCGAGAGTCCTTCTTCAACGCGTCTCCAGGCCCTAGTCCCCTCCCGTGACTCGAGAGCCATGACGCGCTCCCCCTCGCCATGCGCATGGAGACCTGACTTCCCTGGCGCCGCACGGGAGGCTCCCTGAGATCCTCGTCGTGCCTCGGGAGAAAACCCGCACGGGCGCCGCAGCTCGAGGAAACCCCTGAGACGCACCC
This sequence comes from Bubalus kerabau, assembly GCF_029407905.1. Lineage (NCBI taxonomy): Eukaryota > Metazoa > Chordata > Mammalia > Artiodactyla > Bovidae > Bubalus > Bubalus kerabau. The sequence goes on along the minus strand of NW_026577886.1, from coordinate 3,348,612 downwards.
GTCCTCGCGAGCTGAGGGCCTTCTTTTCCTGCATGGCCTGGAGAGCAATCCCGGGTCCTCTCTCCAAACGGAAGAGGAGGCTGGACTCCCTTGAGGCCGCTCAGGGTGCTCCAAGAGACCCTCGTCGCGACTCGAGGGGAGAGCGGAGTCCTTGGCTTCATCTCGAGACGAGGCCTGACTCCCCAGGGGAGCCTGGAAGGCAACCCCGAAATCCCTGCCTTCCCTGGAGAGGAATATTAGGTCCCGGACACACGCCTAGGTGAGGTCTCTTCGGCCCTGCAGTGACTCGAGCGCAACCCCCAGCTTTCCCTCGCAACCCGAGGGGAAGATTGGGCTTCCCAGGGCCAACCCAAGGGGAAGGCTGAGATCCCCGTCGTAACTAAAGAATCCCGCCGCAACTCGAGAAAAACCACGTGGTTCCCACCTCTTGGCAAGATGAGGCCCTTGCCCGCGACGTCGTCTCAAGGGAAGTCCCCTGCTAGGACCTGAAGGGCGAAACGGTCCCTGACAGCCTTCCTGCGACCCCAAAAGTCCCCCGACACACCGGGGTCCCCCGAGGGGAACACCGAGGGTCCCGGCACCGCTTCCTCTGAGCACCTTCTCCCCTCCTGAGCGCGACAGGAGAGGCGATTCCCCTGCGTGGTCTGGAAGGGGTTCCCGGCCTTCCCGGCACACCTCAGGATGAGGCCGGTCTCACGAGGAAATTCGAGACGAGCCACGTGGGTGGTGCCACATGCCGAACGCCCCCGATTCCCCGGTCCGCCCTTGAGAAGGACCCGAGGCCCGGACCCCTCTTCGAAGGCAACCCTGTGGGTGAAGGCACAACACGAAGGGGCACTGCCACCCCCGTGCATCGTCCGCAAAGACCCGCGGGTTCCACACACAGCTCGACGAGGGGCCTGAGACCCCCTGAGCAACTCGAGAGGCCAGCGGGGTTCCCTTCCTCAGACACGACGAGGACTGACTCTCCTGTCCCAACTCTGCAGGGACCCTGCGGTCGGAGTCCGAAACGCAGAGGAAGCCTGAGGTTCCTGCCTCCCCTCGAGGTGAGGCCCTCTTCCGTTGCGCCAGACCCAGCGGAGTCCCGAGGGGCCCCGCCACCTCCACAGGATCCCTCGCCTCTCAGAGGCACCCTGGCAAGTTCCCTAAGGTCCCCGGCAGAAGGCGAGGGACACGAGGGTTTCCCGCCGCCCCCCGAGAAAGACCTCGAGAGTCCTTCTTCAATGTGTCTCAAGGCCCTAGTCCCCTCCCGTGACTCGAGAGCCAGGACGCGCTCCCCCTCGCCACGCGCATGGAGACCTGACTTCCCTGGCGCCGCACGAGAGGCTCCCTGAGATCCTCGTCGTGCCTCGGGAGAAAACCCCCACGGGCGCCGCAGCTCGAGGAAACCCCTGAGACGCCCCCGTCCTCGCGAGCTGAGGGCCTTCTTTTCCTGCATGGCCTGGAGAGCAATCCCGGGTCCTCTCTCCAAACGGAAGAGGAGGCTGGACTCCCTTGAGGCCGCTCAGGGGGGTCCAAGAGACCCGCGTCGCGACTCGAGAGGAGAGCGGAGTCCTTGGCTTCCCCTCGAGACGAGGCCTGACTCCCCGGGGGAGCCTGGAATGCAACCCCGAGATCCCTGCCTTCCCTGGAGAGGAATATTAGGTCCCGGACACACGCCTAGGTGAGGTCTCTTCGGCCCTGCAGTGACTCGAGCGCAACCCCCAGCTTTCCCTCGCAACCCGAGGGGAAGATTGGGCTTCCCAGGGCCAACCCAAGGGGAAGGCTGAGATCCCCGTCGTAACTCGAGAATGCCGCCGCAACTCGAGACAAACCACGTGGTTCCCACCTCTTGGCAAGATGAGGCCCTTGCCCGCCACGGCGTCTCAAGGGAAGTCCCCTGTTCCGCCCTGAATTGCGAAACGGGACCTGACAGCCTTCATGTGACCCCAAAAGTTCCCCGACACGCCTGGTTCCCTCGAGGGGAACACCGAGGGTCCCGGCACCGCTTCATCTGAGCCCCTTCTCCCCTCCTGAGCGCGACAGGAGAGTCGATTCCCCTGCGTGGTCTGGAAGGGGTTCCTGGCCTTCCTGGCGCACCTCAGGAGGAGGCCGGTCTCACGAGGACATTTGAAATGAGCCACGTGGGTGGTGCCACACGCTGAACGACCCCGATTCCCCGGTCCGCTCTTGAGAAGAACCCGATGACGTACCCCTCTTAGAAGGCAACCCTGTGGGTGAAGGCACAGACCTAAGCGGCATTGACATCACCGTGCATCGTCCGGAAAGACCCGCGGGTTCCACACACAGCTCGACGAGGGGCCTGAGACCCCCTGAGCAACTCGAGAGGCCAGCGGGGTTCCCTTCCTCAGACACGACGAGGACTGACTCTCCTGTCCCAACTCTGCAGGGACCCTGCGGTCGGAGTCCGAAACGCAGAGGAAGCCTGAGGTTCCTGCCTCCCCTCGAGGTGAGGCCCTCTTCCGTTGCGCCAGACCCAGCGGAGTCCCGAGGGGCCCCGCCACCTCCACAGGATCCCTCGCCTCTCAGAGGCACCCTGGCAAGTTCCCTAAGGTCCCCGGCAGAAGGCGAGGGACACGAGGGTTTCCCGCCGCCCCCCGAGAAAGACCTCGAGAGTCCTTCTTCAATGTGTCTCAAGGCCCTAGTCCCCTCCCGTGACTCTTGAGCCAGGACGCGCTCCCCCTCGCCAAGCGCATGGAGACCTGACTTCCCTGGCGCCACACGAGAGGCTCCCTGAGATCCTCGTCGTGCCTCGGGAGAAAACCCCCACGGGCGCCGCAGCTCGAGGAAACCCCTGAGACGCCCCCGTCCTCGCGAGCTGAGGGCCTTCTTTTCCTGCATGGCCTGGAGAGCAATCCCGGGTCCTCTCTCCAAACGGAAGAGGAGGCTGGACTCCCTTGAGGCCGCTCAGGGGGCTCCAAGAGACCCGCGTCGCGACTCGAGAGGAGAGCGGAGTCCTTGGCTTCCCCTCGAGACGAGGCCTGACTCCCCAGGGGAGCCTGGAAGGCAACCCCGAAATCCCTGCCTTCCCTGGAGAGGAATATTAGGTCCCGGACACACGCCTAGGTGAGGTCTCTTCGGCCCTGCAGTGACTCGAGCGCAACCCCCAGCTTTCCCTCGCAACCCGAGGGGAAGATTGGGCTTCCCAGGGCCAACCCAAGGGGAAGGCTGAGATCCCCGTCGTAACTAAAGAATCCCGCCGCAACTCGAGAAAAACCACGTGGTTCCCACCTCTTGGCAAAATGAGGCCCTTGCCCGCGACGTCGTCTCAAGGGAAGTCCCCTGCTCGGACCTGAAGGGCGAAACGGTCCCTGACAGCCTTCCTGCGACCCCCAAAAGTCCCCCGACACACCGGGGTCCCCCGAGGGGAACACCGAGGGTCCCGGCACCGCTTCCTCTGAGCACCTTCTCCCCTCCTGAGCGCGACAGGAGAGGCGATTCCCCTGCGTGGTCTGGAAGGGGTTCCCGGCCTTCCCGGCACACCTCAGGATGAGGCCGGTCTCACGAGGAAATTCGAGACGAGCCACGTGGGTGGTGCCACATGCCGAACGCCCCCGATTCCCCGGTCCGCCCTTGAGAAGGACCCGAGGCCCGGACCCCTCTTCGAAGGCAACCCTGTGGGTGAAGGCACAACACGAAGGGGCACTGCCACCCCCGTGCATCGTCCGCAAAGACCCGCGGGTTCCACACACAGCTCGACGAGGGGCCTGAGACCCCCTGAGCAACTCGAGAGGCCAGCGGGGTTCCCTTCCTCAGACACGACGAGGACTGACTCTCCTGTCCCAACTCTGCAGGGACCCTGCGGTCGGAGTCCGAAACGCAGAGGAAGCCTGAGGTTCCTGCCTCCCCTCGAGGTGAGGCCCTCTTCCGTTGCGCCAGACCCAGCGGAGTCCCGAGGGGCCCCGCCACCTCCACAGGATCCCTCGCCTCTCAGAGGCACCCTGGCAAGTTCCCTAAGGTCCCCGGCAGAAGGCGAGGGACACGAGGGTTTCCCGCCGCCCCCCCGAGAAAGACCTCGAGAGTCCTTCTTCAATGTGTCTCAAGGCCCTAGTCCCCTCCCGTGACTCGAGAGCCAGGACGCGCTCCCCCTCGCCACGCGCATGGAGACCTGACTTCCCTGGCGCCGCACGAGAGGCTCCCTGAGATCCTCGTCGTGCCTCGGGAGAAAACCCCCACGGGCGCCGCAGCTCGAGGAAACCCCTGAGACGCCCCCATCCTCGCGAGCTGAGGGCCTTCTTTTCCTGCATGGCCTGGAGAGCAATCCCGGGTCCTCTCTCCAAACGGAAGAGGAGGCTGGACTCCCTTGAGGCCGCTCAGGGGGCTCCAAGAGACCCGCGTCGCGACTCGAGAGGAGAGCGGAGTCCTTGGCTTCCCCTCGAGACGAGGCCTGACTCCCCGGGGGAGCCTGGAATGCAACCCCGAGATCCCTGCCTTCCCTGGAGAGGAATATTAGGTCCCGGACACACGCCTAGGTGAGGTCTCTTCGGCCCTGCAGTGACTCGAGCGCAACCCCCAGCTTTCCCTCGCAACCCGAGGGGAAGATTGGGCTTCCCAGGGCCAACCCAAGGGGAAGGCTGAGATCCCCGTCGTAAGTCGAGAATGCCGCCGCAACTCGAGACAAACCACGTGGTTCCCACCTCTTGGCAAGATGAGGCCCTTGCCCGCCACGGCGTCTCAAGGGAAGTCCCCTGTTCCGCCCTGAAGGGCGAAACGGTCCCTGACAGCCTTCCTGCGACCCCCAAGAGTCCCCCGACACGCCGGGTTCCCCTGAGGGGAACACCTAGGGTCCCGGCACCGCTTCCTCTGAGCCCCTTCTCCCCTCCTGATCGCAACAGGAGAGGCGATTCCCCTGCGTAGTCTGGAAGGGGTTCCCGGCCTTCCCGGCGCACCTCAGGATGAGGCCGGACTCACGAGGAAATTCGAGACGAGCCACGTGGGTGGGGCCACATGCCGAACGCCCCCGATTCCCCGGTCCGCTCTTGAGAAGGACCCGAGGCCCGGACCCCTCTTCGAAGGCAACCCTGTGGGGAAGGCACAACACGAAGGGGCACTGCCACCCCCGTGCATCGTCCGCAACGACCCGCGGGTTCCACACACAGCTCGACGAGGGGCCTGAGACCCCCTGAGCAACTCGAGAGGCCAGCGGGCTTCCCTTCCTCAGACAAGACGAGGACTGACTCTCCTGTCCCAACTCTGCAGGGACCCTGCGGTCGGAGTCCGAAACGGAGATGAATCCTGAGGTTCCTGTCTCCCCTCGAGGTGAGGCTCTCATCCATTGCACCAAACCCAGTGGAGTCCAGAGAGGCCCCTCCCAACTCCACAGTACCCCTGACTTCTCAGAGGCACCCGGAGAAGCTCCATGAGGTCACCGGCACATGTCGAGGGAACCCAGGGTTTCCTGCCACAATGGGAAAAAGACCTCGAGAGTCCTACTTCAACGTGTCTTGAAGCCCGAATCTGCTTCCATGGCTCTATAGAAATGACACGCACCCCCTCGCCACGCATATGGAGACCTGACTTCCCTGGCGCCATAAGAGAGGCTCCCTGAGCTCCCTGTCGTACCTCGTGAGAAACCCCACACTGAGGCCGCAGCTTGAGAAAACTCACCATACGCCCCTGTCATCGCGAGATGAGGGCCTTCTTTTCCTGCATGGCCTGTAGAGGAATCCCGAATCCTCTTTCCAAACTCCACAGGAGGCTTGACTCCCTTTAGGCCACTTAGTGGGCTCCAAGAGATACCCGTCGCGACTCGAGAGGAGAATTGAGTCCTTTGCTTCCCTTCGAGACAAGGCCTGACTCACCAGGTGGGTCTGGAATGCAACCCCGAGACCCCTGTCTCCCCTGGAGAGGAACATTAGGTCCTGGAAACAAGCCTAGATGAGGTCTCTTTTGCCCTTCTGTAACTCGAGAGCAATCCCCCGCTCTCCCTGACAACTCGAATGGAAGATTGGACTTCCCTGGGCCAACACAAGAGGAAGCCTGAATTCCCCTTCGTAACTCGAGAATCCCGCCGCAACTCGAGAAAAAGCACTTGGTTCCCTCGTCATCACAAGATGAGGCCCTTGCCCGCTACAGCTTCTCAAGAAAAGTCCCACGTTCCGTCTTGAAGTGCAAAACGATACTTGACACCCTTGATGTGACCCCAAAAGTTCCCCGAAATATCGGTCTCACTCGAGGTGAACACCGAGGTTCCCGGCACCAGTTTATCTGAGCCCCTTCTCCCCTCCTGTTCGTGATAGCAGGGTCACTTCCCCTGCTTTGTTTGTAAGGGGTTCCCGACCTTCACGGGGCACTTCAGGATGAGGCCAGTCTCACGAGGAAATTCGAGACGTAGCTCGCGGGTGGTACCACATGCCAAAAGACTATGATTTCCCGGTACGCTCTTGATAAGAACCCGATGACTGGACACCTCTTTGAAGGCAACCCTGTGGATGAAGGCACAACACAAAGGGGCACTGACACCCTCGTGCATCGTCCGGAAAAACCCGCAGGTTCCACATACAGCTCAACAAGTGGCTTGTCACCCCTGAAGAACTCGAGAGGCAAGTGGGGTTTCATTCCTCTACACAAGACGATGCCTGACTCTCCTGTTCCAACTCTGCAGGGACTTTGCGATCCGAATCAGACCAGCGCCAGTGAAGTCACGAGAGGAACGCTGAGGTTCCTGCCTCCACTCGAGATTAGGACCTCTTCCATTTCACGAAACCCAGTGGAGTCCCGAGAGACGCGTCCCAGCTCCACAGTATCCCTGACTTCTCAGAGGCACCCTGAGAAGCTCCCTGAGGTCACCAGCACAATTCGAGTGAACCCAGGGTTTACTGCCGCCACCATAGAAAGAACTCAAGAGTCCTTCTTCAACGCATTTTGAGGCCTGATTCCCCTACCATGACTCGAGGGCAATGACACGCTCCCTCTGCTACACTCATGAAGCCCTGACTTCCCTGGCGCCACACGAGAGGCTCCCTGAGCTCCCCGTCATACCTCGTGAGAAACCAAACACTGGCGCCACAGATAGAGAAAACCCACGAGACGCCCCCATTTTCGCGACATGACGGCCTTCTTTTCTAGCATGGCCTGGAGAGCAATCCCGAGTCCTCTCTCCAAACTCCACAGTAGGCTTGACTCCCTTTTGGTCACTCAGTGGACTCCAAGACACACCCGTCGCGACTCGAGAGGAGAGCGGAGTCTTTTCCTTCCCCTCGAGGCGAGGCCTGACTCCTCGGGTGTGTCTGATATGTGAACCGGAGATCCCTGTCGCCCCTGGAGATAAACATTAGGTCCTGGACACAAGCCTAGATGAGGTCTCTTTTTTCCTGCAGTGACTCGAGAGCAATCCCCAACTCTCCCTCGCAACTCGAATGGAAGACTGGACTTCCCTGGGCCAACAGAAGAGGAAGCCTGAATTTCCCGTTGTAACTCAAGAATCCCGCCACAACTCGAGAAAAACCACGTCGTTCCCTCTTCATCGCAAGATGCGGCCATTGCCGCTACAGCGTCTCAAAAGAAGTCTTACGTTCCATCTTGAAGTGCGATACGGTACTTGGCACCTTTGATGCGACCCCAAAAGTTCCCCAACACACTGGTCTCACTGGAGGGGAACACCGAGGTTCCCGGCATCACCTCATCTGTGCCCCTTCTCCCCTCCTGATCGAGACAGGAGGGTCGATTCCCCTGCTTTGTCTGCAAGGGGTTCCGACCTTCCCGGCGCACCTCAGGATGAGGCCGGTCTCACTAGGAAATTCGAGACGTAGCCTGGTGGGTGGTGCCACATGCGGAAAGACCCCGATTTCCCAGTCCGCTCTTAATAGGAACCCGATGCCAGGACACCTCTTCGAAAGCAAACCTGTGGATGAATGCACAACACGAAGGGGTACTGACATCCCCATGCATAGTACGGAAAAACACGCAGATTCCAAACACAGATCGACAAGTGTCCTGTCATCCCTTGAAGAACTAGAGAGGCATGCGGAGTTCCGTTCCTCCAAACAAGAGAAGGCCTGACTCTCCTTTCCCAACTCTGCAGGGACCGTGTGATCGGAGTCAGAAATGTAGATGAAACCTGACGTTCCTGCATCAACTCGAAATGAGGCCCTCTTCCATTGCGCCATACCCAGTGGAGTCCCGAGAGGCCCCTAAAACTCCACAGTATCCCTGATTCTCAGAGGCACCCTCAGAAGCTCTCTGCGGTCACTGGCACAAGTCGAGTGAACCCAGGGTTTCCTGCTGCATTCTGAGAAAGACCTTGAGAGTCCTTCTTTACCGCGTCTTGAGGCCCGATACCCTACCATGACTGGAGAGCAATGACGCATTCCCCTCGCCACGCCCATTGAAACCTAACTTCCCTGGCGCCACACGAGAGGCTCCCTGCGCTCCCCGTCCTACCTCATGAAAACCCCACACTGGCACCGCCGCTCGAGAAAACTCACGAGACGCCCCCATCATCGTAAGATGAGGGCCTTCTTTTCCTACATGACCTAGAGAGCAATCCCGAGTCCACTCTCCAAACTCCACTGGAGGCCTGACTCCCTTTAGGCCACTCAGTAGCCTCCAAGAGATACACGTCGCTACTCTAGAGGAGAGCAGAGTCCGTTGCTTCCCCTCGAGCCGAGGCCTGACTACTTGGGTGAGTCTGGAATGGGATCCCGAGATCCGTGTCGCCCCTGTAGAGGAAAACTCGGTCCTGGACACAAGCCTAAATGAGGTCTTTTTTGTCCTGCATTGACTCAAGTGCAATCCCCAGCTCTCCCTCGCAACTCGAATGGATGATTGGACTTCCCTGGGCCAACACAAGAGGAAGCCTGTATTCCCCATTGTAATTCGAGAATCCCGCGGCAACTGGAGAAAAACAACGTGGCTCCTCCGTCATCGAAATATGAGGCCCCTGTCAGCTATAGCGTCTCCAGGGAAGTCCCATGTTCCGTCTTGAAGTGTGAAACGGTACTTGGCACCCTTGATGCGACCCCCAAATTTCCCTGACACCCCGGTCTCACTCGAGGAGAACATGGAGGTTCCCAGCACCGCTTCAGCTGAGCCTCTTCTCCCCTCCTGATGGCGACAGGAGGGTCGATTCCCCTGCTTTGTCTGGAAGGGGTTCCCAGACTTCCCGGCGAACCTCAGGATGAGGCCAGTCTCACGAGGGAAGTCGAGACGTAGCCTCGTGGGTTGTGCCACATGCCCAAAGACCCCGATTTCCTGGTCCGCTATTGATAAGATCCCGATGCCCGGTCACCTCTTCGAAGGTAACCCTGTGGATGAAGGCACAACACGAAGGGGCACTGACACCCCTGTGCATCGTCCCCCAAAACCGCAGGTTCCACATACAACTCGACAGGTGGCCTGTCATCCCGTGAACAACTCGAGAGGCAAGCGGAGTTCCATTACTCCACACAAGACGAGGTCTGACTCTCCTGTCCCAACTCTGCAGGGACCCTGCTATCCGAGTCAGAAATGGAGAGGAACCCTGACGTTACTGCCTCAATCCGAGATTAGGTCCTCTTCAATTGCACCAGTCCCTGTGATGTCCCGAGAAGCCCCTCTCAACTCCACAGTATCCCTGACTTCTCAGAGGAACCCCGCTAAGCTCCCTGAGGTCATGGGCACAAGTCGAGGGAACCCAGGGTTTCCTGCCACACCCCGAGAAAGACCTCGAGAGTTCTTCTTCGAAGCGTCCTGAGGCTTGATTCCCCTACCATGACTCGAGAGCAATGAGGCGCTCCCCCACGCCACGTCCATGGAGACCTGACTTCCGTGGCACCACAGGAGTCTCCCTGAGCTCCCCGTCCTATCTCGTGAGAAACCCCAACCAGGCACTGCACCTTGAGAAAACCCACGAGACGCCCCCGTCATCGCGAGATGAGGGCCTTCTTTTCCTGCATGGCCTAGAGAGCAATCCCGAGTCCTCTCTCCAAACTCCACAGGAGGCTTAACTGCATTTAGGCCACTCTTGGGCTCCAAGGGATACCCGTCGCGACTCGAGAGGAGAGCGGAGTCCATTCATTCCCTTCGAGACGAGGCCTGACTCCCCGGGTGAGTCTGGAATGCAACCCCGAGATCCCTGTCGCCCCTGGAGAGAAAAACTCGGTCCTGGACACAAACCTAGATGAGCTCTATTTTGCCCTGCAGTGACTCGAGAGCAATCTCCAGCTCTCACTTGCAACTCGAATGAGATATTGGACTTCCCTGGGCCAACACAAGAGGAAACCTGTATTCCCCATCGTAACTCAAGAATCCTGCCGCAACTCGAGAAAAAACACGTGGGTCCCCCGTCAGTGCTAGATGAGGCCCTTGCCCACTACAGCATCTCAAGAGAAGTCCCAGGTTCCGTCTTGAAGTGCCAAACGGTACTTGGCACCCTTGATGCAACCAGAAAAGTTACCCGACTTTCACTCAAGGAGAGCACCGAGGTTCCCGGCACTACTTCATCTGAGCCCTTTCTCTCCTCCTGATCCCGAAAGTAGGGTCGATTCCCCTGCTTTGTTTGGAAAGGGTTCCCGGACTTTCCTGCGCGCCTCAGGATGAGGCCGGTCTCACGAGAAAATTCGAGACGTAGCCTAGTGGGTGGTGCAACATGCTGAAAGACCCCAATTTCCCGGTCCGCACTTGAGGAGAACACGATACCAGGACACCTCTTCGAAGGCAACCTTGTGGATGAAGGCACAACAGGAAGGAGCACTGACGCCCCCGTGCATCTCCGAAAAACCCGCAGGTTCCACACACATCACGAAAAGTGGTGTTATCCTTGAACAACTTGAGATGTAAGCGGAGTTCCATTCCTCCGCAGAACACGAGACCTGACACTCCTGAGCAAACTCAACAGGGACCCTGCGATCTGAGTCACATCCGGCCTCCAGGAAGTCAGGAGCAGAACCCTGAGGTTCCTGCCTCAACTCGAGATGAGGCCCACTTCCATTGCACCAAACCCAGAGGAGTCCCGAGAGGCCTCTCCCAAATCCACAGTATCCCTGACTTCTCAGAGGCACCCTGAGACGCTCCCTGAGGTCACCGGCACAAGTCAAGGGAACCCAGGGTTTCCTGCCGCAACCCTAGAAAGACATCGAGAGTTCTTTTTCAACCCGTCATGAGGCCCGATTCCCCTACCCTGACTTGAGAGCAATGACGCGCTCCCTCTTGCCCCGCCCATGGAGACCTGACTTCCCTGTTGCCACACGAGAGGCTACCTGAACTCCCCGTCGTACCTCGTGAGAAACCCCACACTGGTGCCGCAGCTCGAGAAAACCCACGAGACGCCCCCGTCATCTCGAGATGTGGGCCTTCTTTTCCTGCATGGCCTGGAGAGCAATCCCGAGTCCTCTCTCCAAACTGAAGAGGAGGGTTGACTCCCTTTAGACCACTCAGTGGGCTCCAAGAGATACGCGTCGCAACTCGAGAGGATAGCCAAGTCCTTTGCTTCCCCTCGAGACGAGGCCTAACTCCCCGGGTGAGTCTGTAATGCAAACCCGAGATCCCTGTCGCCCTTGGAGAGGATCACTGGGTCCTGAACACAAGGCTAGATGAGGTCGCTTTTGCCCTGCAGTAACTCGAGAGCACTCCCCAGCTTTCCCTCGCAACCCGAATGGAAGATTGGACCTCCCTGGGCCAACACAAGAGGAAGCCTGAATTCCCAGTAGTAATTCGAGAATTCCGCCTCAACTTGAGAAAAACCACGTGGTTCCCCCGTCATTGCAAGATGAGGCCCTTGCCCGCTCCAGCGTCTCAAGAGTAGTCCCACGTTCTGTCTTCAAGTGCGAAATGATATTTGGCACCCTTAATGCTACCCCAAAAGTTCCCCGACATACGGGTCGCACTCGAGGGGAACACCGAGGTTCCTGGCACCACTTCATCTGAGCCCCTTCTCCCCTCCTGATCGCGAAAGGAGGGTCAATTCCCCTGCTTTGTCTGCAAGGGGTTCCCGACCTTCTCCACGCACCTCAGATGAGGCTGTCTCACGAGGAAATTCGAGACATAGCCTCGATGGTGGTGCCACATGCCGAAAGACCGCGATTTCCTGATCCGCTCTTGATAAGAACGCGATGCCCAGACACCTATTCGAAGATAGTGTGGATGAAGGCACAACACGAAGGGGCACTGACACCCCCGTGCATCGTCCGGAAAAGACCGCGGGTTACTCATACAGCTCAACAAGTGCCTGTCACCCAGTGAACAACTCGAGAGGCAAGCGGAGGTCCATTCCTGCACACAAGACAAGGCCTGACTCACCTCTCCCAACTATGCAGGGGGCTGCGATCGGAATCAGAAATGGAGAGGAACCCTGAGGTTCCTGCCTCCCCTCGAGATGAGGCCCCCTTCCATTTCACCAAACCCAGTGGAGTCCCGAGAGGTCTTTCCCAACTCCACAGTATCCCTGACTTCTCAGAGGCACCCAGAGAATCTCCCTGAGGTCACCGGCACAAGTCGAGGGAACCCAGGTATTCTTGCCAAGACCCGAGAGAGATCTTGAGAGTCCTTCAACGCGTCTAGAGGCCTGATTCCCCTACCATGACTCGAGAGCAATGACGCGCTCCCCCTCGCCACACGCATCGAGACCTAACTTCCCTGGCGCCACACAAGAGGCTCCCTGAGCTCCCCGTCGTACCTCCTGAGAAACCAACACAGGCGCTGCAGCTCGGTAAAACCACCGAGACCCCCCCCGTCATCGTGAGATGAGGGCCTTCTTTTCCTGCATGTCCTGGAGTGCAATCCCGAGTCCTCTCTCCAAACTCCAGAGGAGGCTTGATTCCCTTTAGTCCACTCAGTGGGCTCCAAGAAATACCCGTCGCGACTCGAGAAGAGAGAGAAGTCCTTTGTTTCCCCTCGAGAGGACGCCTGACTCCTGGGTGAGTCTAGAATGCAACCCCAAGATCCCAGTCATCCCTTGAGAGGAACATTAGGTCCTAGACACAAGCCTGGATGAGGTTTCTTTTGCCCTGCAGTGACTCGAGCGCAACCCCCAGCTCTCCCTCGCAACTCGAATGGAAGATTGGGCTTCCCTGGGCCAACACAAGAGGAAGCCAGAAATCCCCTTCATAACTCGAGAATCCCGCCGCAACTCGAGAAAAACCACGTGTTTCCAACGTCATCCCAAGATGAGGCCCTTGCTGCTATGGCGTCTCAAGAAAAGAACCACGTTCCGTCTTGAAGTGCGAAACGGTACTTTGCACCCTTGATGCGACACCAAATGTTCCCGGACACGCCGGTCTCACTCGACAGGAACACCGAGGTTCCCGCACCACTTCATCTGAGCACCTTCTCCTCTCCTGTTCGAGACAGGAGGGTCTATTCCCCTGCTTTGTTTGGAAGGGGTTTCCCACATTCCCGGCGCACCTAAGGATGAGGCCGGTCTCACGAGTAAATTCGAGACATAGCGTCGTGGGTGGTGTCACATGCCGAAATACCCCGATTTCCCGGCCCACTCTTGAGAAGAACCCGATGCCCGGACACCTCTTCGAAGGCAACCCTGTGGACGAAGGCACAAAATGAAGGGTCACTGACACTCCCGTGCATCATTCGGTAAAAGCCGCAGGTTCCACACACAGCTCGACAAGAGGCCTGTCATCCCATGAACAACTCGAGAGGCAAGCAGAGTTCCATTCCTCCACTCAAGACGAGGCCTGACTCTCCGGTCCCAACTCTGAAGGGACCCTGCGATCGGAGTCCGAAATGGAGAGGAACCCTGAGGTTCCTGACTCCACTCGAGATGAGGCCCTCTTCCATTACACCAAAAACAGCGGAGGCCCGAGAGGCCCCTCCCAAATCCACAGTATCGCGACTTCTCAGAGGCACCCTGAGAAGCTCCCTGAGGTCACGGGCATAAGTCGACGGAACCCAGGGTTTCCTGCCGTAACCTGAGAAAAACCTCGCGAGTCCTTCTTCACGCGTCTTGAGGCCCGATTCCCCTACCATGACTGGAGAAAAATGACGCGCTCCCCCTCGCCACGCGCATGAAGATCTGACTTCCCCGGCACCACATGAGAGGCTCCCTGAGCTCCCCATCGTACCTCGTGAGAAACCCCACACTGGCGCCGCAGCTCGAGAAAACCCACGAGACGCCCCTGTCATGGTGAAATGAGGGCCTTTCCTGCATGACCTGAAGAGCCATCCCGAATCCTCTCTCCAAACTCCAAAGGAGGCTTGACTCCCTTTAGGTCACTCAGTGGGCTCCAAGAGATACCCGTCGATACTCAGGAGGAGAGCGGTGTCCTTTGCTTCCCCTCGAGATGAGGCCTGACTACGAGGGTGAGTCTGGAATGCAACCCTGGATTCCTGTCGCCCCTGGAGAGGAACCTTAGGTCCTGGACAAAAGCCTAGATGAGGTCTCTTTGGCCCTGCAGTGACTCAAGCGCAACCCCTAGCTTTCCCTTGCAACTCGAATGGAAGATTGGCCTTTCTGAGCCAACACAAGAGGAAGCCTGAATTTCCAGTTGTAATTTGAGAAACCCGCCGCAACTCGAGAAAAATCACGTGGTTCCCCGTATTGCAAGATGAGGCCCTTGCCCCCTACAGCGTCTCAAGAGAAGTCTCACATTCCGTCTTGAAGTACAAAACAGTACTTGGCACCCTTGATGCGACCCCAAAAGTTCCCCTATATACCGATCTCACTAGAGGGGACACTGAAGTTTCCGGCATCACTTCATCTGAGGCCTTTCTCCTCTCCTGATCGCGATAGGAGGGTCGATTCCACTGCTTTGTCTCGAAGGGATTCCCGACCTTCCCGGCACACCTCAGGATGAGGCCGGTCTCATGAGGAAATTCGAGAGGTAGCCTCGAGGGCCATACTACATGCCGAAAGACCCCGATTCCATGGTCCACTTTTGATCAAAACCAGACTCATGGACACCTCTTGGAAGGCAAGCCTGTGGATGAAGGCACAACACGTAGGGGCACTGACACCCCGTGCATCTTCCGGAAAAACCCGCAGGTTCCTCACACAGCTCCACAAGTGGTCTGTCACCTCGTGAACAACTCGAGAAGCAAGCGGAGTTCCATTCCTCCACACAAGACGATGCCTGACTCTCCTGTCACAACTCTAGGGACCTTGCGCACCGAGTCAGAAATGGAGAGGAAGCCTGAGGTTCCTGCCTCCACTCAAGATGAGGCCCTTTTCCATTGCCACAAAACCAGTGGAGTCCCGAGAGGCCCGTCCCAAATCCACAGTATGCCTGACTTCTCAGAGGCACCCTGAGAAGCTCCCTAAGGTCACCGGCAGAAGTCGACGGAACCCAGGGTTTCCTGCCGCAACCCGAGAAAGACCTTGAGAGTCCTGCTTTAACGTGTCTTGAGGCCCGATTCCCGTATCGTATCTCGAGAGCAATGACGCGCTCCCCCTTGCCATGCGCATGGAGACCTGAATTCCCTGGTGCCACACGAAAGGCTCCCTGAGCTTCCCGTCGCACCTCGTCAGAAACCGCACACTGGCACCGCAGCTCGAGAAAACCAACAAGACGCCCCTGTCATCGCGAGATGAGGGTCTTCTTTTCCTGCATGGCCTGGAGAGCAATCCTGAGTCCTCTCTCCAAACTCCACAGGGGGCTTGACTCCCTTTAGGCCACTCAGTGGGCTCCAAGAGACACCTGCGGTGACTCAAGAGGAGAGCGGGGTCCTTTGCTTCCCCTCGAGTCGAGCTCTGACTCCCAGGATGCGTCTGGAATGCAACCCCGAGATCGCTGTCGGCCCTGGAGAGGAATATTAGGTCCTGGACACAAGCCTAGATGAGGTCTCTTTTGCCCTGCAGTGACTCAAGAGCAAACCCCAGCTCTTCCTCGAAACTCGAATGGAAGATTGGACTTCCCTGGGCCAACACAAGAGGAAGCCTGAATTCCCCGTCGTAACTCGAGAATCCCGCCGCACCTTGAGAAAAACCACGTGATTCCCCCGTCATCCCAAGATGAGGCCCTTGCCCTCTACAGCGTGTCAAGAGAAGCCCCAAGTCCGTATTGAAGTGCAAAACGGTACTTGGCACCCTTGAAGTGACCCCAAAAGTTTCCCGACACACCGGTCCCACTCGAGGGGAACACCGAGGTTCCCGGCACGACTTCAACTGAGCCCTTTCACTCCTCCTGATCGTGACAAGATGGTCGATTCCCCTGCTTTGTCTGGAAGGGGTTCCCGATCTTCATGGCGCACCTCAGGATGACACCAGTCTAATGAAGAAATTCGAGACGTAGCCTCATGGATGGTGCCACGTTCTGAAAGACCCCGATTTCCTGCTCTGCTATTGATAAGAACCCGATGTCCGGACACCTCTTTGAAGGCAACCCTGTGGATGAAGGCACAACACGAAGGGGCACTGACCCCCTCATGCATCTTACGGAAAAAACCGAAGGTTCCACTCACAGCTCGACAAATGGTCTGTTATCCTGTGAACAACTCGAGAGGCAAGTGGAGTTCCATTCCTCCACACAAGACGAGGCCTGACTCTCCTGTCCCAACTCTTCAGGGACCCTGTGGTCGGAGTTTTAAATGGAGAGGAACCCTTAGGTTCCTGCCTCAACTCGAGATGAGAACCTTTGCCATTGCACCAAACCGAGTGGAGTTCCGAGAGCGCCTCCCAAGTCCACAGTATGCCTGACTTCTCAGAGGCACCCTGAGAAGCTCCCTGAGGTCACCGGTACAAGTCGAGGGAACCCAGGGTTTCCTGCCGCAACCTGAGAAAGACCTCGAGACTCCTTCTTCAACGCGTCTTGAGTCCCGATTTCCCTACCATGACTCGAGAGCATTTATGGGCTCCTCCTCATCACACGCATAGACACCTGACTTTCCTGGCACCACACGAGAGGCTCCCTGAGCTCCCCGTCGTACCTCGTGAGAAAACTCATACTTGCGCTCCAACTCGAGAAAACCCACAAGACGCCCCCGTCATTGCGAGCTGAGGGCCTTCTTTCCTGTATGGCCTGGAGAGCAATCCCGAGTCCTCTCTCCAACTCCACAGGAGGCTTGACTCCCTGGAGGCCACTCAGTGGGCTCCAAGAGATACCTATTGCGACCCAGGAGGATATCAGAATCATTTGCTTCCCCTCGAGCTGAGGCCTGACTCACTGGGTGAGTCTGGAATGCATCCCCGTCATCCCTATCGCCCCTGGAGAGGAACATTAGGTCCTGGACACAAGCATAGATGAGGTCTATTTTGACCTGCCGTGACTTGAGAGCAATTCCCACCCAGCTCTCCCTGGCAACTCGAATGGAAGAATGGACTTCCCTGGGCCAACAGAAGAGGAAACCTGAATTCCCCGTCGTAAGTCAACAATCCCATCGCAACTCGAAAAAAACCACGTGGTTTCCCCTTCATCACAAGATGAGGCCCTTGCCCGCCACAGCGTCTCAAGAGAAGTCCCACGTTTCATCTTGAAGTTTGAAACAGTATTTGGCAAGCTTCATGAGACCCCAAAAGTTCCCTGACATACCGGTCTCACTCAAGGGGAACACCGAGGTTCCCGGCACCACTTCATCTGAGCCCCTTCTCCCCTCCTGATCGCGACAGTAGGGTCGATTAACCTGCTTTGTCTGGAAGGCTTTCCCGACCTTCCAGGGGCACCTCAGCATGAGGCCCGTCTCACGAGGAAATTCGAGACGTAGCCTCGTGTGTGGTGCCGCATTCCAAAAGACCCCGATTTCCTGGTCCGCTCTTAATAAGAACCCGATGCCCGCACACCACTTCGAAGGCAACCCTGTGGATGAAAGCACATCACGAAGGGGCACTGACACCCCCGTGCATTGTCTGGAAAAAACCGCAGGTTCCACACACAGCTCGACAAGTGGCCTGTCACTCCTTGAACAACTCGAGAGGCAAGCGGAGTTCCATTCCTCCACACAAGACGAGGCCTGACTCTCCTGTCCCAACTCTGCAGGGACCCTGCAATCTGAGTCAGAAATGGAGAGGAACCCTAAGGTTCCTTCCTGATCTCGAGATTAGGCCCTCTTCCATTGCAGCAAACCCAGTGGAGTCCCGAGAGGCCTCTCCCAGCTCCATAGTATCCCTGACTTCTCAGAGGCACCCTGAGAAGCTACCTGAGGTCACAGGCACAAGTCGAGGGAACCCAGGGTTTCCTGCCGCAACCCGAGAAAGACCTCGAGCGTCCTTTTTCATTGCGTTGAGCCCTGATTCCACTACCATGACTCGAGAGCAATGACGTGCGCCCCCTCGCCACTCGTATGGAGACTTGACTTCCCTGACACCACACGAGAGGCTCCCTGAGCTCCCGGTCGTACCTTGTGAGAAACCCCACACTGGCACCGCAGCTCCAGAAAAACCACGAGACTCCCCCGACATCGCGAGATGAGGGCCTTCTTTTCCTGCATGGCCTGGAGAGCAATCCCGCGTGCTCTCTCCAAACTCCACAAGAGAGGAGCCAAGATTGCTGAGGAGTAGGACGGGGAGAACTCTTTCCCCCCCAAACAATTTCATCAAAAGAGCATTTAAACGTCGAGTAAATTCCACAATACAACTTATGAATGCTGCCAGAGGACATCAGGCACCCAGAAAAGAACCCAACTCTTGGAAAGTAGGTAGGAAAAAGTATAAAAGACAAAAAAAGAGACAAAAGAGGGAGGGAGGGATTTCCGTCCCAGGAAGATAGTCTTAAAAAGAGAAAAGTTTCCAAACACCAGGAAAGCTTTTCACTGCCAAATCTTTGCCAAGCTTTGGAAGCACAAAGGGCAACATAAGGGGGATAAAAATAAATAAACAATTAAAACTCGCAGATTGCAAGCCCTACGGTAACTCCCCCAGCCGCGAAGCAGTGCAGACGCCTGCTCACACCATTAGCAAGCAGGGGCTGGGCAGGGAGGCGCGGCGCGGGCTGCATCGCTTAGAGTAAGAATCTGGCCTGAATACCCTGAGCGCTATCTGAACGAAATAACTTGGGCTAGCAAACCAGACTCTGGGATATCTACCACGCAAAAAGCCAGCCCTAACCTAAGACACCGCCAGGCCCGCGCATGGAACAAAGGACTGAACAGAGATAGCCGGCTGCAGACCTTCCCCCTCCGGTGACAGGCAGCCAGAGCCAGAAGGGGGCAATCGCAGCCCCAGAGAGACATTATCTATAAAACTGTAAGCAGCCTTCTTTGCTAACTAAAACTTCTTGGGGATCTGGACGGTCAACATCTGCCTGAGAAGGTGCGCCTGTTTTACACCCAGATAACCGAGTGGCGGGGAGGCGATAAGTCACAACATTGGCGCTCGCCAAACACCTCATCACCTGAGCTGCTCGGACCTGGGAAGAGCACAAAACGCAGGCCCAACCGAGTCTGTGCCTCTGAGGACTACCCGAGTGCCTGAACCTGAGCGGCTTGGACCTGGGAGGTGCATGAAGCCCAGGGCCAGCCTCGGATTGTTCCCGGTGGAACAACCTAGAGCCCGAGCAGTGTGGGCAGGGAGGCTACACGTGCCGTGAGCGGGGGCAGACCCAGTGTGGCTGAGGCACTGCGAGCGCACGCCAGTGTTATTTGTTTGCAGCATCACTCCCTCCCTCCCTCCCCACAGCGCAACTGAACAAGTGAGCCTAAAAAAAAAAAAGTGTCCTCCACCGTCCCCTTTGTGTCAGGGCGTAAACCAGACACTGAAGAGACAGGCAAACAAAAGAAGCTATAACAGAGGGAAACGCCTTGGAAACTACAGGCAATAGATTAAAACCCTGTGGTTACTAGGACTACATAGGAAGGCGCCTATAGATCTTGAGAAATATAAGTTGGACCAAGGAACTAGCCAAAAATGAACCGAACCCACGATACTCACAACAAAACCAGAGAAAGTCCTAGATATATTTTTATGATCATTCTTACTTTTTTTAATTTTTTTAATTTTAAGTTCTCTATTGTTCATTTAATTTTCACTTTTATAACCTATTACTTTGCAAAAAAAAGACCCTATTTTTTTCTTCTTCAGCAAACTTCATATATATATATATATATATATATATAAAATAATTTTTTGACCTTGTTTTTTTGTTTTGTTTTTTTTCTTCTTTTCTTTAACATTGTATTTTTGAAATTCCAAACTGTACTCTAGATTTTTAATTTATGCTTTTTGATATTTGATATCAATTTTGTACCTGTAGTTTCTTTATAATTTTTGCGACATTGCTTGTTTTTGTTTGTTTGTTTTCTCTTTAGTTTTCTTCTTCCTTTTTTTTAACATTGTATTTTTGAAATTCCAAACTTTACTCTAGATTTTTAATTTTTGCTTTTTGGTATTAGTTATCAATTTTGTACCTGTATTTTCTTGATAATTTTTGCGACCATGTTTGTTTTTCTTTGTTCGTTTTTTCTCTCTTTCTTTTCCTTCTTCTTTTCTTTAACATCGTATTTTTGAAATTCCAAACTCTACTCTAGATTTTTAATTTTTGCTTTTATGTATTTGTTACCAATTTTGTACCTTTAAGAACCCAATCTTCAGTACCCATTTTTCACTAGGGAGCGAGATTACTGGCTTGACTGCTCTCTCTCCCTTTGGACTCTCCTTTTTCTCCACCAGGTCGCCTGTGTCTCCTCCCTAACCCCTCTCTACTCTACCCAACTCTGTGAATTTCTGTGTATTCCAGACGGTGGAGAACACTTAGGGAACTGATTACTTGCTGGATCTGTCTCCCTCCTTTTCATTCCCCCCTTTTATCCTTCTGGCCACCTCTGTCTCCTTCCTCCTTCTTCTCATCTCTGTATAACTCTGTGAACATCTCTGAGCGGTCCAGTTGTGGAGTGCACATAAGGAAGTGACTACTGGCCAGCCCACTCTCTCCACTATTGATTCCACCTGATCTCATTTGGGTCACCTCTAACTCCCTCCTCCCTCTTCTCTTCTCCATGTAATGCTGTGAACCTTTCTAAGTGGCCCTCACAGTAGAGAAACTTTTCTTCTTTAACGTAGATGTTTTATCAATGGTGCTGTATAGAAGGAGAAGTTTTGAAACTACTGTAAAAGTAAGACAGATAACTGGAAGCAGGAGGCTTAAGTCCAAACCCTGACTCCAGGGAACTCCTGACTCCAAGGAACATTAATTGACAGGAGCTCATCAAATGCCTCCATACCGACACTGAAATCAAGCACCACACAAGGGCCAACAAGTTCCAGGGCAAGACATACCAAGCAAATTCTCCAGCAACAAAGGAACGCAGCCCTGAGCTTCAAGATACAGGCTGCCCAAAGTCACCCCAAAACCACAAACATCTCATAACTCATTACTGGACACTTCATTGCACTCCAGAGAGAAGAAATACAGCTCCACCCACCAGAACACGGACACAAGCTTCCCTAACCAGGAAACCTTGACAAGACACCTGTACAAACCCACACACAGCGAGGAAATGCCACAGTAAAGAACTCCACAAACTGCCAGAATACAGAAAGGACACCCCAAACTCAGCAATTTAAACAAGATGAGACAGAGGAATACCCAGCAGATAAAGGAACAGGATAAATGCCCACCAAACCAAACAAAAGAGGAAGAGATAGGGAATCTACCTGATAAAGAATTCCGAGTAAGGATAGTGAAATGGATCTAAAATCTTGAAATTAAAATGGAATCACAGATAAATAGCCTGGAGACAAGGATTGAGAAGATGCAAGAAAGGTTTAACAAGGACCTAGAAGAAATAAAAAAAGAGTCAATATATAATGAATAATGCAATAAATGAAATTAAAAACACTCTGGAGGCAACAAATAGTAGAATAACAGAGGCAGAAGATAGGATTAGTGAATTCGAAGATAGAATGGTAGAAATAAATGAATCAGAGAGGATAAATGAAAAACGAATTAAAAGAAATGAGCACAATCTCAGAGACCTCCAGGACAATATTAAACGCTACAACATTCGAATCATAGGGGTCCCAGAAGAAGAAGACAAAAAGAAAGACCGTGAGAAAATACTTGAGGAGATAATAGTTGAAAACTTCCCTAAAATGGGGAAGGAAATACTCACTCAAGTCCAAGAAACCCAGAGAGTCCCAAACAGGATAAAGCCAAGGCGAAACCCCCCAAGACACATATTAATCACATTAACAAAAATCAAACACAAAGAACAAATATGAAAAGCAGCAAGGGAAAAACAACAAATAACACACAAGGGAATTGCCATAAGGATAACAGCTGATCTTTCAATAGAAACTCTTCAAGCAAGGAGGGAATGGCAAGACATACTTAAAATGATGAAAGAAAATAACCTACAGCCCAGATTATTGTACCCAGCAAGGATCTCATTCAAGTATGAATGAGAAATCAAAAGCTTTTCAGACAAGCAAAAGCTGAGAGAATTCTGCACCACCAAACCAGCTCTCCAACAAATACTAAACAGGAAACACAAAAACGGTGTATAAATTCAAACCCCAAACAATAAAGTAAATGGCAATGGGATCATACTTATCAGTAATTACCTTAAACGTAAATGGGTTGAATGCTCCAACCAAAAGACAAAGACTGGCTGAATGGATACAAAAACAAGACCCCTACATATGTTGTCTACAAGAGACCCACCTCAAAACAGGGGATACATACAGACTGAAAGTGAAGGGCTGGAAAAAGATTTTCCATGCAAATAGGGACCAAAAGAAAGCAGGAGTAGCGATACTCATATCAGATAAAATAGACTTTAAAACAAAGGCTGTGAAAAGAGACAAAGAAGGTCACTACATAATGATCAAAGGATCAATCCAAGAAGACGATATAACAATTATAAATATATATGCACCCAACGTGGGAGCACCACAGTATGTAAGACAAATGCTAACAAGTATGAAAGGAGAAATTAACACTAACACAATAATAGTTGGAGATTTTAATACCCCACTCACACCTATGGATAGATCAACTAAACAGAAATTTAACAAGGAAACACAAACTTTAAATGATACAATAGACCAGTTAGACCTAATTGATATCTATAGGACAATTCATCCCAAAACAATGAATTTCAACTTTTTCTAAAGTGCACATGGAACCTTCTCCAGGATAGATCACATCCTGGGCCATAAAGCTAGCATTGGTAAATTCAAAAAAATAGAAATCATTCCAAGCATCTTTTCTGACCACAATGCAGTAAGATTAGATCTCAATTACAGGAGAAAAACTATTAAAAATTCCAACATATGGAGGCTGAACAACACGCTGCTGAATAACCAACAAATCACAGAAGAAATCAAAAAAGAAATCAAAATTTGCATAGAAACGGATGAAAATGAAAACAGAACAACCCAAAACTTGTGGGACACGGTAAAAGCAGTCCTAAGGGGAAAGTTCATAGCAATACAGGCACACCTCAAGAAACAAGAAAAAAGTCAAATAAATAAACTAACTCTACACCTAAAGCAACTAGAAAAGGAAGAAATGAAGAACCCCAGGGTTAGTAGAAGGAAAGAAATCTTAAAAATTAGAGCAGAAATAAATGCAAAAGAAACAAAAGAGACCATAGCAAAAATCAACAAAACCAAAAGCTGGTTCTTTGAAACGATAAATAAAATTGACAAACCATTAGCCAGACTCATCAAGAAACAAAGGGAGAAAAATCAAATCAATAAAATTAGAAATGAAAATGGAGAGATCACAACAGAAAACACAGAAATACAAAGGATCATAAGAGACTACTATCAACAATTATATGCCAATAAAATGGACAACGTGGAAGAAATGGACAAATTCTTAGAAAAGTACAACTTTCCAAAACTGGACCAGGGAAGAACTAGAAAATCTTAACAGACCCATCACAAGCACGGAAATGGAAACTGTAACCAAAAATCTTCCAGCCAACAAAAGCCCAGGTCCAGACGGCTTCACAGCTGAATTCTACGAAAAATTTAGAGAAGAGCTAACACCTATCCTGCTCAAACTCTTCCAGAAAATTGCAGAGGAAGGTAAACTTCCAAACTCATTCTATGAGGCCACCATCAGCCTAATACCAAAACCTGACAAAGATCCCACAAAAAAAGAAAACTACAGGCCAATATCACTGATGACATAGATGCAAAAATCCTTAACAAAATTCTAGCAATCAGAATCCAACAACACATTAAAAAGATCATACACCATGACCAAGTGGGCTTTATCCCAGGGATGCAAGGATTCTTCAATATCCGCAAATCAATCAATGTAATACACCACCTTAACAAATTGAAAAATAAAAACCATATGATTTTCTCAATAGATGCAGAGAAAGCCTTTGACAAAATTCAACATCCATTTATGATAAAAACTCTCCAGAAAGCAGGAATAGAAGGAACATACCTCAACATAATAAAAGCTATATATGACAAACCCACAGCAAACATTATCCTCAATGGTGAAAAATTGAAAGCATTTCCTCTAAAGTCAGGAACTAGACAAGGGTGCCCACTTTCACCATTACTATTCAACATAGCTTTGGAAGTTTTGGCCACAGCAATCAGAGCAGAAAAAGAAACAAAAGGAATCCAAATTGGAAAAGAAGAAGTAAAACTCTCACTGTTTGCAGATGACATGATCCTCTACATAGAAAACCCTAAAGACTCCACCAGAAAATCACTAGAACTAGTCAATGACTATAGTAAAGTTGCAGGATATAAAATCAACACACAGAAATCCCTTGAATTCCTATACACTAATAATGAGAAAACAGAAAGAGAAATTAAGGAAACAATTTCATTCACCATTGCAATGGAAAGAATAAAATACTTAGGAATATACCTACCTAAAGAAACTAAAGACCTATATATAGAAAACTATAAAACACTGGTGAAAGAAATCAAAGAGGACACTAATAGGTGGAGAAATATACCATGTTCATGGATTGGAAGAATCAATATAGTGAAAATGAGTATACTACCCAAGGCAATTTATAGATTCAATGCAATCCCTATCAAGCTACCAACAGTATTCTTCACAGAGCTAGAACAAATAATTTCACAATTTGTATGGAAATACAAAAAACCTCGAATAGCCAAAGCGATCTTGAGAAAGAAGAATGGAACTGGAGGAATCAACCTACCTGATTTCAGGCTCCGCTACAAAGCCACAGTTATCAAGACAGTATGGTACTGGCACAAAGACAGAAATATAGATTAGTGGAACGAAATAGAAAGCCCAGAGATAAATCCACACACATATGGACACCTTATCTTTGACAAAGGAGGCAAAAATATACAATGGATTAAAGACAATCTCTTTAACAAGTGGTGCTGGGAAATCTGGTCAACCACTTGTAAAAGAATGAAACTAGAACACTTTCTAACACAATACACAAAAATAAACTCAAAATGGATTAAAGATCTAAACGTAAGACCAGAAACTATAAAACTCCTAGAGGAGAACATAGGCAAAACACTCTCTGAAATACATCACAGCAGGATCCTCTATGACCCACCTCCCAGAATATTGGAAATAAAAACAAAAATAAACAAATGGGACCTAATTAACCTTAAAAGCTTCTGCACATCAAAGCAAACTATTAGCAAGGTGAAAAGACAGCCTTTGGAATGGGAGAAAATAATAGGAAATGAAGCAACTGACAAACAACTAATCTCAAAAATATACAAGCAACACCTACAGCTCAACTCCAGAAAAATAGATGACCCAATCAAAAAATGGGCCAAAGAACTAAATAGACATTTCTCCAAAGAAGACATACAGATGGCTAACAAACACATGAAAAGATGCTCAAAATCACTCATTATCATAGAAATGCAAATCAAAACCACTATGAGGTACCATTTCACGCCAGTCAGAATGGCTGCAATCCAAAAGTCTACAAATAATAAATGCTGGAGAGGGTGTGGAGAAAAGGGAACCCTCTTACACTGTTGGTGGGAATGCAAACTAGTACAGCCACTATAGAGAACAGTGTGGAGATTCCTTAAAAAACTGGAAATAGAACTGCCTTATGATCCAGCAATCCCACTGCTGGGCATACACACTGAGGAAACCAGAAGGGAAAGAGACACGTGTACCCCAATGTTCATCGCAGCACTGTTTCTAATAGCCAGGACATGGAAGCAACCTAGATGTCCATCAGCAGATGAATGGATAAGAAAGCTGTGGTACATATACACAATGGAGTATTACTCCGCCATTAAAAAGAATAGAATGAATCAGTTCTAATGAGGTGGATGAAACTGGAGCCTATTATACAGAGTGAAGTAAGCCAGAAAGAAAAACACCAATACAGTATACTAACGCATATATATGGAACTTTGAAAGACGGTAACAATAACCCTGAGTACGAGACAGCAAAAGAGACACTGATGTATAGAAGAGTCTTATGGACTCTGTGGGAGAGGGAGAAGGTGGGAAGATTTGGGAGAATGGCATTGAAACATGTAAAATATCATGTATGAAAAGAGTTGCCAGTCCAGGTTTGATGCATGACACTGGATGCTTGGGGCTAGTGCACTGGGACGACCCAGAGGGATGCTATGGGGGGGGGGAGGAGGGAGGAGGGTTCAGGATGGGGAGCACATGTATACCTGAGGCAGATTCATTTTGATATTTGGAAAAACTAATACAATTATGTAAAGTTTAAAAATAAAATAAAATTAAAAAAAAAATCCACAGGAGGCTTGACTCCCTTTAGGCCACTCAGTGGTCTCCAAGAAATACCCGTCGGGACTCGAGAGCAGAGCAGAGTCCTTTCCTTCCTCTCAAGATGAGGTCTGACTCCTCGGGTGCGTCTAAAATGCAACCCCGAGATCTCTGTCGCCCCTGGAGAGGAACATTAGGTCCTGGACACAAGCTTAGATGAGGTCTCTTTTGCCCTGAAGTGACTCGAGAGCAATCCCTAGCTCTCTCTCGCAACTCCAATGGAAGATTGGACTTCCCTGGGCCAACACAAGAGGAAGCCTGAATTCCCCATCGTAACTCGAGAATCCCGCCGAAACTCGAGAAAAACCACATGGTTACCCTGTCATCGCAAGATGAGGCCCTTGCCCGCTACAGCGTCTAAAGAGAAGTCCCAGGTTTCTTCTTCAAGTGTTTTCACACTTCAAGTGTGAAAACTTGGCACCCTTGATGCGATTCCAAAAGTTCCCCGACACCCTGGTCTCTCTCGAGGGGAACACCGAGGTTCCCGGTATGACTTCATCTGAGCCACTTCTCCCCTCCTGATTGCGACTGGAGGGTCGACTCCCGTGCTTTGTCTGGAAGGGGTTCCCAACCTTCCCAGCGCACCTCAGGATGAGGCCGGTCTAACGAGAATATTTGAGACGTAGCTTCATGGGTGGTAACACATGCTGAAAGACCCCGATTCCCTGGTCCACTCTTGATAAGAACCCGATGCCCGGACACCTCTTGAAAGGCAACCCTGTGGAAGAAGGCACAACACGACGGGGCACTGACACCCTCGTGCATTGTCCGGAAAAACCCGCAGATTCCAAACACAGTTCGACAAGTTGCCTGTCACCCCGTGAATAACTCGAGAGGCAAGCGGAGTTCCATTCCTCCTTACAAGACGAGGCCTGACTCTCCTGTCCCAACTCTGCAGGGACCCTGCGATCAGAGTCAGAAATGGAGACGAACCCTGAGGTTCCTGCCTCCACTCGAGATGAGGCCCTCTTCTATTGCACCAAACCCAGTGGAGTCCCGAGAGGGCCCTCCCAACTCCAGGGTATCCTTGACTTCTCAGAGACACACTGAGAAGCTCCCTGAGGCCACCGGCACTAGTCGAGGGAACCCAGGGTTTACTGCCGTGACCCAAGAAACACCTTGAAAGTCCTTCTTTAACGGTTCTTGAGGCCCGATACACCTTCCATGACTCTAGAGCAATGACGCGCTCCCCCTCACAATGCGCATGGAGACCTGACTTCCCAAGCGCCACATGAGAGGCTCCCTGAGCTCCCCGTAGTACCTCATGAGAAACCCCACACTGGCGCTGCAGCTCGAGAAAACCCACGAGACGCCCCCTTCATCGCGAGATGATGGCCTTCTTTTCCTGCATGGCCTGGAGAGCAATCACGAGTCCTCTCTCCAAACTCCACAGGAGGCTTGACTCCCTTTAGGTCACTCAGTGGGCTCCAAGAGATACCCGTCGCAACTCGAGAGGAGAGTGGAGTCCTTCGCTTCCCCTCGAGACAAGGACTGACTCCCCGGGTGCATCAGGAAAGCAACCCCGAGATCCCTGTCCCCCCTGGAGACGAACATTATGTCCTGGACACAAGCCTAGATAAGGTCTCTTTTGCCCTGCAGTAACTCAAGCGCAATCCCTAGCTCTCCCTCGCAACTCGAATGGAAGACTGGACTTCCCTGGGCCAACACAAGAGGAAGCCTGAATTTCCTGACCTAACTCGAGAATCCCGCCACAACTCGAGAAAAACGACGTGGTTAACCCGTCACCACAAGATGAGGCCCTTGCCAGCTACAGCGTCTCAAGAGAAGTCTCACGTTCCGTCTTGAAGTTTGAAACGGTACTTAGCACCTTTGATGTGACTCCAAAAGTTCCCCGACATCCCAGTTTTACTCGAGGGGAACATCGAGGTTCCCGGCACCACTTCATCTGAGCCCCTTCTCCCCTCCTGATCGGGACAAGAGGGTCGATTCACTTGCTTTGTCTGAAAGGGTTACCGACCTTCCTGGTGCACCTCAGGTTGAGGTCCGTCTCAAGAAGAAATTCGAGACGTAGGCTTGTGGGTGGTGCCACATGCCGAAAGACACTGATTTCCTGGTCTGCTTTTGATAAGAATCTGAAGGCTGGATACCTCTTCGAAGGCAACCCTGTGTATGAAGGCAAAAAACGAAGGGGAACTGACACCCCCATGCATCGTCCGGATAAAACCGCAGGTTCCACACACAGCTCGACAAGTGGCCTGTTATCCGGTGAACAACTCGAGAGTCCAGTGGAGTTCCATTCCTCCACACAAGACGAGGCCTGACTCTCCTGTCCTAACTCTGTAGGGACTCTGTGTTCAGAGTCAGAAATGGAGAGCAACCCTGAGGTTCCTGCTTCAAATCGAGATGAGGCCTTCTTCTGACAAGGTCCAGCCTCGGCTGGTCCAGGGTTTTCGAAGGGGAGACAGAGTAGGCGACCTATTGATTTATTTATCGAAGATATAAAGAGTAATAGAATGAGGATAGCTCAGTAGGAAAATTTAGTGGAGAAAAGAAGCTGAGTAGCTTGGTTTATGCGGAAAATCAGTATAACCCGTGACACCAGGTTAGCTCTGACCACGGAGGCTGCAGGCTCCCTCTCGAATAGCGAAAAGTGCCCCACCTTAGACACCTTCTCAAGTGGTCTTCGAAGCCCAGGCAAATAAATGGTCGCAGAGGATATCCGCGCTCCAGATGGACACTCATCTGAAAATTGAGGGGAAGAATGACATTAGGAGACTAAGCGTTGGCAATCAAGGCCCGTAGCTTTATTTTCAACAGGGGTTTTTATACCCTAAGTTACACATAGAGGATAATGGGGATGCAAAGACAGCAGCCTTTGATCCTTATCAAAAACCAGAGTTTCTGTCCTGCAAATGTATCGTATACAAATGGTTTAGGTGATTTACATCATCTTCTAGCCAGAAGACCTATTAACATTTTATGACTCTTGACAAAGACTTATCAACCGTAAGACTTATTTTCTCTAAGAGTAATTATTTTAAGGTTTGGCCCCATCTTTCGAAGATAAAATTGCATTCCTATAGGGCAGATGTGTAATGGGCTTACAACAAAGGAAATAATTTATTACCTTAAGGGTCTAAAGTTAGTAACACCAAGGCCACTACTTATTTCTTCTACATACCAACTATATTAATTAATACACATTCAAGGATACAATTCAGGGGACGTGGAAACTTGGCAACAAGCATTGGTTCATCAATGAAATCTTTTACTAGTTTTATTCTGACAGTTTCTAACTCTCTGAGAGGCTCTAAGCTATTTGAATATCT
Source organism: Bubalus kerabau (assembly GCF_029407905.1). Classification (NCBI taxonomy): domain Eukaryota; kingdom Metazoa; phylum Chordata; class Mammalia; order Artiodactyla; family Bovidae; genus Bubalus; species Bubalus kerabau. The sequence continues at coordinate 3,318,791 of NW_026577886.1, read as the reverse complement.
TAAGCTTCCCGTGCCTCTCGAGGCTCGGAGACTGTAAACAATTGTATGCATTGCTGTAGGAGACCGGGTAAATTTGTCAGGCGAGTTAGAGAGCCATCTGACGTGTTTGGATTTAAACACTCCTAATTGCCCAGGAACTTTATTAATTGGAGCAGTAAGTTAGCTCTTTGACAGAGAGAGTGAGATGGTGGTGGGGGACAGCCCCCAGTAAAGTCAGAGGGGAGAGCACAAAGCAATAAAGTAGGCAGACTCTGGTTTTGGGGGGTAGATGCTCAAGAATATCCGGGAGGACTCCCGAGGCTCGATCCCGCCTTTGTGTATGCCCAGCCTCCTTCCTCATGACCTTTGTCACGAGTGGAATGTCTCTCGCCGGCTCCCGGCATCTCCCCGTTTTGTATTTCTTAAAACAGCCAGATGTAGCTCAGTCGCGAGCCTCTGAATACTCTGCCGAAGAATCCTGACAATACAAGGAAGAATGATTATGAGAAGCAGAATTAAAGCAGCCACCGCAGCATAGCTAAAGACATTAGACAGAATATTCTTTCCTGAGATGTAGTTAGGGAAAGTATGGAAGAAATCATTTGCTGTTCCAGCAGCAGTAAAATCTAATCGGGAGTGCTCCATGGTTGCTATTTGATAGTGAAGTTTCCCTACGTCTCAACCAATGTCAGAGCTGTTCCAGATACCTGAAATATGGTTTTTAATCTTTTCCCATTCAAAATCTGTCTCATTTACTTTCAGGGGTGTTACACATATCCACCGATAGTCAGCATGACAAGACAATGCCATTTTCACCTTTAAAGCCTGCAATTCAGTCCCAATATGTATTACTGCTTCCTCTAGGGCGTCTACCCTCATTTCTAATTTTCTCTCTATAGCTTCCTGTGTTGCCAATGTTAAAGAAACATTTTTGGACATAGAATCAACATATTGAGCAGTATGTACTTGTTGAGTCAATGATATTGCTGCCACAGTAACAGAAGTGATTGCACTTATCAAAGCTGCTGTTCCCAAGATAAGTAAGCCCACAAACCGTCGTGTTTGCATTAAATCCTGTAGTTGTTGTAATACAGCAAGACCATAATTCAATAAGTGGTTACATCATAAGATAAGGTGGATGTTGTAGCATTACAAAGGAGCAAACATTATATTGAGGGTTTAAACAAGATGAACCAGGGAGCAGCTGTAGGCGTCAGCCCGGGGGAGCAGTGTCCCCAGCATCAGGAGGCAGAACGCGAGCGGCAGGCTGTGGGCCAAGGCGCCTATGGTGGGCGGAGGGGCAGGGTTCGTGGTTTAGGGCTAGCCGCCACCGCTTGGGCTCAGGGCGGTCCCCTCTCGCCGGTGGGGCCACGCTGGTCTGGACGGCACTCCGCGGGCGCGCTTTCCTCTCTGGCCCTCACTCGCTGCACAGACTTCTTTGCTCTAGGTCACGGGGTGCAGAGAGGTGGGTGCGAGGCGCTGCTGGTGGCGCGGAGGCGAGAGCTGTCTGGGGGAGGGGGAGCGAGCGAGTGCGCGCGCCGCGAACCTGGTCTTTGGGGAATGTGACATGATGAATTTGTCTGAGATCCAAACCGGAGAATCTGCATTCTGTAGAAATATACAAGCATACCCTCTCCCACAAGTTAGCAACACATCTGGCCTTTTTCACTCTCCCGTAAGGAGGCCTTTTTACTTGACCAGGGGCCGAGTCGTAGCCTGTAATTCAGGCATCTAGTGTCTCATCATTGTAGTCTGCCCCTGTGTGTTTACGTTTAAGTGATTAATTACAATTGGAACATAACTTCACTATTTGTCTTGCTGTTTCCCTATGGATATGTTAATTTAGGTCTAATGTTTAGTTTAGGTCTCTGTATAAATTTAAGTAATAAATGTATAACCTCCTTATCTCATTTTGGTATACAGGTATACAGATATACCTAAATGCAAAATGCATTTATATATGTATTTATATATGGCAACAAGTATAAAGTTATTGACATATAATATATATAAATCAATATACTTGAATTAATCTTTATAATTAATATATTAATTAATATATATTACAACAATACAACACATACACAGCTAATACCAACCAACACAAACCAATATACTGTAATAATACATGTCACACATTTATAATTATACAGTATATAGAGCATATATCATCACAGCACATCAATCCATACCAATTAATATCAGCCACACACACATTATATTACTGCCATATATATTTAATTATACAGTATATATATGTGTGTGTATATAGTATACATATTAATTTATATACAAATTAATTAAGTATAGATCTATAAATAGAATTAGGTATACCTTTATTATATTTTATTTATACCCATACCTAATTAGGCAAACTGTAATTAGGCAAATACATTTATATTATGTATTTATAACAATATATAAAGTATTGTTAAATGTACCACCTGTACAGCATCTCCACCCCACATACCACTTTCTCTAATCCCACCAACTCATTTTCAGTATTATGTGTTGGCCAGGAGCTGGGCCAGTCTTTCCCAGCAATGTTAAGAGACGTCTGTTCCTGTGTCTAATAGCCCTGGCGTTTTATTCTCTTGAATTAAAAGATCTTTTAAAGGCCTTGGAACTGTAATTTCCTGCACCCAAAAGGCTAGATCACTAGATCCAAATGTTTTGTGGCTCTTAGATTGAGAAGTCAAGTTTTTCCTTGTCTGATAGTAAGGTAAAAGTAAAAGCTGTGTTACTCTTTGACCTTTATTAATTTGTACAGTTTTGATAGGCAGTGAGATCAAGACTTTAATTTCTCAATATCATCAGAATCTACTACACCATGCACCAGCGAAATTTCTTTTCTTTCTTTTTTTTTTTTTTTTAACTTTTTTTTAAAAGAAAGCGAGCTACGCCCCAGGACAAATCTTACAATGTCCTCAGATAGGGGGCCAGCCACTCCGGTTGGAATTGGAGTAAGCGGCACATCAGGGGTTAATATTGTTATTAAATCTCCTTGCCTTTTCGCTTTTCTCCTAGCCTGGGTGAGACCCCCCTGAGGGAGTTTTCTCCAAGGAGCACACTCTGCATATTGTGTACTAAAAGCTCCTTTGTTTAAAAAACTTTTTATCTTCCTCAGTCTTAGGCAACACTTTGGGAGGCTTTGGGGGCAAAGTGGGGAACTCCTGGGTCCTGGGAGGCACAATCGAAGGCGGTGGCAGTCGCCTTACATCAGAAAGTGGTGGATAAGTTTTTTAAAGGTTTGCGCAGAGGGGGAGGGAGCTCGCCAGGGCTCTCGGTCGCAGCGTCCTGTAAGCCCTCTCCTTCCTCGGGAGGTAGACCACTTTCTCCCTCCTTTTTTTTTTTTCTTCAATGGCAGAAAATATGATCTGTGCAGTAAATGGAGACTCACCACCATCCACCTCTATAGCCTCCCCCATAGTCTATTTAACAGCCTCGTGACGGAGGTCCAGGACATTTCTAATCATATTCCACAGTCAATAAATATTTGTCTATTCTTAGATGCAGAGAAATCCATTTTTAATTTTTTTTTTTAATTTTAGAGAATATTTTTATTTATTTTGTAACCTCTTTACCCTGGCTAAACTGCAGAGGGGACTAGAAAAGAAGCCTCAAGGTGAGGATCAAGTTCATCCTTGGGACTAGAGAAAATCCTTCTCCGGGAAACTCCTAGCAGTGGCCCTTTACCGCGACATGGAGGAGGAGGCATAGGGGGATGGGAGCGTCCCGAAGTTTTCCTCTTCTGTTCCGGAGATCCTTTAACTGTTTGGTAACTAAATCTTACGAACTGTCTGATCGGGGATGTTTCCCTCAACCTCCTAGGAGCGGATGGTCTGATTAGGGATGTTTTCTTAAACTTTTAGGAGCATCTTTAGCTTAAAAAATAAAAAATCCTCATCAGAATGGCATCGAGCTGCTGTTTCCTCTAAACCTTTTTCAAATTGAGGGGAGAGCTGATCTTTCTTTTCATCCCTATCTTTTACATGCTCATTGGCAGTCATAGCGGCCAGCCATTCATTTAGCTGTCGATAGCTAGGTATAGCCTCTTCATTTTCACTTTTCTTTATAACAGGTACCTTTTCAGATTTGCTTTTTTGTTTAACAGGTACTTTTCCAACTTTGCTTTCCTCTTTAACAGGTACCTTTTCAAATTCATGAGCTGGATCTAAAACATCTCTAGTCATATTCCACAGAGGAAAGGTGTAAGTAGGGATTTTTTCCAAACCTTGCTGAGCACAATAAGCTCTTAGCTGTTTTCCTAGTTTTTTCAAGATATCGAGGTTAACAGTGCCTTGTTGTAGAAACCAAGGGCAGTGGTCTTGTACAAATGTAAAAAATGATTGAATGGAAGATTTTTTAACCTTGATTCTTCTTTTACTTAATAACTGTAAAATTACTCCTATAAAGAGCTGTCTTTCATTTGATTCAGTGTTGCCCATGTCAGAAACTTAAGGATAGTAAAAGATTTTGCTTTTAGCTATCTAAAGATTAGGCCTTTTTTGTCAGCCTTTTTAGAAACCGTTTTTTCTCTCTAACTCTTCAACACTTCCCACTCCTCTCGCCCTGTCTATTCTACAGGGGGATCTGCAGCCCCCTAAGTGGGATCCTATCTGTCCCGAAAACTGAACACTGGGGGAATGGGGTTGGGGATTTACCTTCGAAATGCCTGTCTCGGGCGCCACCTGCAGAGGTCCAGCCCCAGCTGATCCAGGGTATTCGAAGGGAAGATGGAGTAGGCGACCTATTTATATATTTATTTATTCATCAAAGATATAAAGAGTAATAGAATGAGGATAGCTCAGTAGGAAAATTCAGTGGAGAAAAGCAGCTGAGTAGCTTGGTTTACGCGGAAAATCAATATAACCCGTGACACCAGGTTAGCTCTGACCACGGAGGCTGCAAGTGCCCTCTAGAATAGAGGAAGGTGCCCCACCTTAGACACCTTATCGAGTGGGTCTTCGAAGCCCAGGCAAATAAATGGTCGCAGAGGATATCTGCGCTCCAGATGGACACTCATCTGAAAATTGAGGGGAATAATGACATGGGGAGACCAAGCGTTGGCGAGCAAGGCCCGTAGCTTTATTTTCAACACAGGTTTTAATACCCTAAGTTACACATAGAGGATAATAGGGGATGCAAAGTCAGCAGTCTTTAATCCTTATCAAAAACCAGGGTTTCTTTTCTGCAGATTTATCGTATAAAAATGGTTTAGATGATTTACATCATCTTCTGGCCAGAAGACCTATTAACATTTTATGACTCTTGACAAAGACTTATCAACCATAAGAGTTATTTTCTCTAAGAGTAATTGTTTAAGGTTTGGCGCCATCTTTCGAAGATAAAATTGCATTCCTATAGGGAGGATGTGTAATGGGTTTACAACAAAGAAAAGAATTTATTACCTTAAGGGTCTAAAGTTACCAACATCAAGGCCACTACTTATTTTTTCTACATACCAACTATATTAATTAGCACACATTCAAGGATACAATTCAGGGGATGTGGAAACTTGGCAAAAAGCATTGGTTCATCAATGAAATCTTTTACTAGTTTTATTCTGACAGTTTCTAACTCTCTGAGAGGCTCTAAGCTATTTGAATATCTTAAACTTCCCGTGCGTCTCGAGGCTGGGAGACTGTACACAATCGTATGCATAGCTGTAGGAGACTGGGTAAACTTGTCAGGCGAGTTAGAAAACCATCTGAGGGGTTTGGATTTAAACACTCCTAATTGCCCAGGAACATTATTAGTTGGAGCTGTAAGTTAGCTCTTTGACAGAGAGAGTGAGATGGTGGTGGGGGACATCCCCAGTAATGTCAGAGGTGAGAGAACAAAGCAATAAAGAAGGCAGACTTTGGTTTTTGGGGGTAGATGCTGAAGAATATATGGGGGAACTCCCGGAGGCTCGATCCCGCCTTTGCGTATGCCGAGACTCTTTCCTCATGACATTTGTCACGAGTGGAATATCTCTCGCTGGCTCCCGGCAATCTTCCATTGCACCAAACGCAGTGGAGTCCCGAGAGGCCCCTCCCAACACCACAGTATCAGTGTCTTCTCAGAGGCACCCTGAGCAACTCCCTGAGTTCACCGGCACAAGTCGAGGGAACACAGGGTATCCTGCCGCAACCCGAGAAAGACCTCAAGAGTCCGTCTTCAACACGTCTTGAGGCCAGATTCCCCTACCATGACTCGAGAGCAATGACACGCGCCCCCTCGCCATGCGCATGGACACCTGACTTCCCTGGCGCCACATGAGAGGCTCCCTGAGCTCCCCGTCATACCTCGTGAGAAACCCCACACTGGCGCCACAGCTCGGGAAAACCCACGAGACGCCAACGTCATCGCGAGATTGGGGACATCTTTTCCTGCCTGACCTGGAGAGCAATCCCTGGTCCTTTCTCCAAACTTCACAGGAGGCTTTACTCCCTTTAGACCACTCAATGGGCTCCAAGAGATACCTGTCGCGACTTGAGAGGAGAGCAGAGTACTTTGTTTCCCCTCGAGATGAGGCCTTACCTTGGGTGAGTCTGGAATGCAACCCCGAGATCCCTGTTGCCCCTGGAGAGGAACATTATGTCCTGGACAAAAGCCTAGATGAGGTCTATTTTGCCCTACAGTGAATCCAGAGCAACACCCATCTCTCCCTCGCAATTCGAATGGAAGATTGGTCTTCACTGGGCCAACACAAGAGGAAGTCTGAATTTCCCGTTGTAACTCGAGAATCCCGCCGCAACTCTTAAAAACCACGTGGTTCCCCATTCATCGCAATATGAGGCCTTTGCCCGCTACAGAGTCTCAAGAGAAGTCCCATGTTTCGTCATAAAGTTCGAAATGCTACTTGGCACCCTTGATGCGACCCCAAAAGTTCCCCAATATACCGGTCTCACTCCAAGGGAACACCGAAGTTCCTGGCACCACTTCATTTGAGCCCCTTCTCCCCTCCTGATCATGGCAGGAAGGTCGATTCCCCTGCTTTGTCTAGAAGGGGTTCCCGACCTTCATGGCGCACCTCAGGATGAGGCCAGTCTCACGAAGAAATTCGAGACGTAGCCTCGTGTTGGTGCCACGTGCCGAAAGACCCCGATTTCTCGGTCTTGCTCTTGATAAGAACCCGATGCCCGGACACCTCTTCTAAGGCAACCCTGTGGATGAAGGCACTACACGAGGGGGCACTGGCAACCCTGTTCATCGTCCGGAAAATCCCACAGGATCCACATACAGCTCCACAACTGGCCTGTCACCCCTTAAACAATGAGAGAGGCAAGCGGAGTTCCCTTCCTCAGACAAGACGAGGCCTGAGTATCCAATCCCAACTCTGCAGGCACGCTTCGATCTGAGTCAGAAATGGAGAGGAAACCTGAGGTTCCTGCCTCAACCCGAGATGAGGCCCTCTTCCATTAAAACAAACCCAGTGGAGTCCCGAGAGTCCCCTCCCATCTCCACAGTATCCCTGACTTCTCATAGGCATTCTGAGAAGCTCCTTGAGGCCACCGGCAAAAGTCGAGGGAAATAAGGGTTTCCTGCCACAACCGAAGAAAGACCTCGAGAGTCCTTCTTCAACGCGTCTTGAGGTCAGATTCCCCTACCATAGCTCGAGAGCAATAACGCGCTCCCCCTCGCCACGCACATGGAGACCTGACTTCCCTGGCGCCACATGAGAGGCTCCCTGAGCTCCCTGTCGTACCTCGTGTGAAACCCCACACTGGCGCCGCAGCTCGAGAAAACACACAAGACCCCTCCGTCATCGCGAGATGAGGGCCATCTTTTCCTGCATGGCCTGGAGAGCAGCCCAAGTCCTCTCTCCAAACTTCACAGGAGGCTTGACTCCCTTTAGGCCACAAAGTGGGCTCCAAGAGGTGCCCGTTGCAACTCGAAAGGAGAGCAGAGTCCTTTGCTTCCCTTCGACACGAGGCCTGACTCCCTGGGTGAGTCTGGAATGCAAACCTGAGATCCCTGTGGCCCTTGGAGAGGAACATTAGGTCCTGGACACAAGCCTAGATGAGGTCTCCTTTGCCCTGCAGTGACTCGAGCGCAAACCCCAGCTCTCCCTCGCAACTCGAATGGATGATTGGACTTCCCTGGCCCAACACAAGAGGAAGCCTGAAATCCCCGTCGTAACTCGAGAATCCCGCCGCAACTCGAGAAAAACCACGTGGCTCCCCCGTCATCGCAAGATGAGGCCCTTGGCCGCTACAGCGTATCAAGAGAAGTCCCACGTTCCATCCTGAAGTACAAAACGGTACTTGGCACCCTTGATGCGACCCCCAAAGTTCCCTGACATACCGGTCTCACTCGAGGGAAACACCAAAGTTCACGGCACCACTTCCTGTGAGCCCCTTCACCCCTCCTGATCGCGACAGGAGGGTCGACTCCCATGCTTTTTCTGCAAGGGGTTCCCGACGTTCCCCGCAAACCTCCGGATGAGGCCAGTCTCATGAGGAAATTCGAAAAGTAGCCTCATGGTTGGTGCCACATGTTGAAAGATCCCGAATTCCCGGTCCACTCTAGATAAGAACCTGACGCCCGGACGTCTCTTCGAAGGCAACCCTGTGGATGAAGGCACAACACGAAGGGACACTGACATCCCCATGCATCGTCTGGAAAACCCCGCAGATTCCACTCACAGCTCCAAATGTGGACTGTCACCCCGTGAACAACTCGAGAGGCAAGTGAAGTTGCATTCCTTCACACAAGACGAGGCCTTACCCTCCTGGCCCAACTCTTCAGGGACCCTGCGATCGGAGTCAGAAATGGAGAGGAACCCTGAGGTTCCTGCCTCAACTAGAGAAGAGGCCCTCTTCCATTGAACCAAACTCAGTGGTGTCCCGAGAGGCCCCTCCCAACACCACAGTATCCCTGAATTCTCAGAGGCTCCGTGAGAAGCTACCTGAGGTCACTGGCACAAGTCGAGGGAACCCAGAGTTTCCTGAAGTAACCCGAGAAAGACTTGGAGAGTCCTTTTTCAACGTCTCTTGATGCCCGATTCCCCTACCATGACTCCAGAGCAAGGACGCGCTCCCCTCGCCACAAGCAGGAAAACTGACTTCCCTAGTACCACACAAGAGGCTCCCTGAGTACCCCATCGTACCTCGTGAGAAAACCCACACTGGCGCCGCAGTTTGAGAAAAACCACAAGATGCCCCCGTCAAGGAGAGATGGGGGCCTTCTTTTCCTGCCTGACCTGGAAAGCAATCCCTGGTCCTCTCTCCAAACTTCACAGGAGTATTGACTCCCTTTAGGCCACTCAGTTGGGTCCAAGAAATACCCGGTGCGACTCGAGAGGAGAGCGGAGTCCTTTGCTTCCCTGGAGACGAGGCCTGACTCCCCGGGTGAGTTTGGAATGCAACCCCGAGATCCATGTCGCCCCTGGAGTGGAACATTATGTCCTAGACACAAGCCTAGATGAGGTCTATTTTGCCCTACAGTGACTCGAGCAACCTCCATCTCTCCCTCACAATTTGAATGGAAGATTGGTCTTCCCACGGTCAACACAAGAGGAAGTCTGAATTTCCCATCGTAATTCGAGAATTCAGCCTCAAGTCTTAAAAACCATGTGGTTCCCCCTTCATTGCAATATGAGGCCCTTGCCAGCTAGAGTCTCAAGAGAAGTCCCACGTTCCATCTTAAAGTTCGAAATGCTACTTGGCACACTTGATGTGACCCCAAAGTTCCCCAACATACCGGTCTCACTCCAGGGGAACACCGAAGTTCCCGGTGTCTCCAGGGAAGTCCCATGTTCAGCCCTGAAGGGCGACACGGTACTTGACACCCTTGATGCGACCGCAAAAGTTCCCCAACATGCTGGGTTCCCTCGAGGGGAACACCGAGGGTCCCGGCACCACTTCATCTGAGCCCCTTCTCCCCTCCTGATCGCGACAGGAGAGTCGATTCCCCTGCGTGGTCTGGAAGGGGTTCCCGGCCTTCCCGGCGCACCTCAGGATGAGGCCAGTCTCAGGAGGAAATTCGAGACTAGCCACATGTGAGGTGCCACGTGCCGAACGACTCCGATTTTCCGGTCCGCTCTTGATAAGAACCCGATGCCCGGACACCTCTTCGAAGGCAACCCTGTGGGTGAAGGCACAACACGAAGGGGCACTGACACCCCCGTGCATCATCCGGAAAAACCCGCAGGGTCTACACACAGCTCGACAAGGGGCCTGAGACTCCCGGAACAACTCGAGAGGCAACCAGAATTCCATTCCTCAGACAAGACGAGGCATGACTCTCCTGTCCCAACACTGCAGGGACCGTGCAGTCGGAGTCCGAATCCGAGAGGAAGCCTGAGGTTCCTGCCTCCCCTCGAGATGAGGCCCTCTTCCATTGCGCCGAACCCAGCAGAGTCCCGAGAGGCCCTGCCAACTACACAGCATCCCTCACCTCTCAGAGGCACCGTGGGAGGTTCCCTAAGGTCCCCTGCAGAAGTCGAGGGAAACGAGGGTTTCCCGCCGCAACCCGAGAAAGACCTCGAGAGTCCTTCTTCAACGCCTCTTGAGGACCTAGCCGTTTCCCATGACTCGAGAGTGATGACCAGCTCCCCCTCGCCATGCGCATGGAGACCTGACTTGCCTGGCGCCGCACGAGAGGCTCCCTGAGGTCCTCGTCGTGCCTCGTGAGAAAACCCCCACGGGCGCCGCAGCCTGAGGAAACCCATGAGACGCCCCCGTCATCGCGAGATGAGGGCCTTCTTTTCCTGCCTGACCTGGAGAGCAATCCCGAGTCCTCTCTCCAAACTGAAGAGGAGGCTCGACACCCTTGAGTCCACTCAGTGGGCTCCAAGAGATCCGTGTCGCGACTTGAGAGGAAAGTGGAGTCCTCTGCTTCCCCTCGAGGCGAGGCCTGACTCCCCGGGGGAGTCTGGAATGGAAACCCGAGATCTCTGTCTTCCCTTGAGAGGAATATTAGGTCCTGGACACACGCCTCGATGAGGTCTCTTTGGCCCTGTAGTGACTCGAGCAGAACCCCCAGCTTTCCCTCGCAACTCCAGGGGAAGATTGGGCTTCCCAGGGCCAACCCAAGAGGAAGCCTGAAATCCCCGTCGTTTTCGAGAATCCAGACGCAACTCGAGAAAAACGACGTGGTTCCAACGTCTTCACAGGATGAGGCCCTTGCCCGCTACAGCGTCTCCAGGGAAGTCCCATGTTCCGTCCTGAAGTGGGAAATGGTACTTGGCTCCCTTGATGCGACCCCTAAAGTTCCCTGAAACGCCGGGTTCCCTCGAGTGGAACACCGAGGGTCCCGGCCCCACTTCATCTAAGCCCCATCTCCCCTCCTGATCGTGACAGGAGAGTCGATTCCCCTTCTTTGTGTGGAAGGGGTTCCCGGCCTTCCCGGCGCACCTCCGGATGATGCTGGTCTCACGAGGAAATTCGAGATGAGCCACGTGGGTGGTGCCACATGCCGAATGACCCCGATTTCCCGGTCCGCTCTTGAAATGAACCTGATGCTGGACACCTCTTTGAAGGCAACCCTGTGGGGGAAGGCACCAAATGAAGGGGCAATGACACCCCCGTGCATCTTCTGGAAACACCCGCAGGTTCCACACACAGCTCGACAAGGGGCCTGAGACCCACTGAACGACTCGAGAGGCAAGCAGAGTTCCATTACTCAGACAAGACGAGGCCTGACTCTCCTGTCCCAACCCTGCAGGGACCCTGCGGTCAGAGTCAGAAATGGAGAGGAAGCCTGAGGTTCCTGCCTCCAATCGAGATGAGGCCCTCTTTCATTTCGTCAAACCTAGTGGAGTCCCGAGAGGCCCCTCTAACTCCTCAGTATCTCTCACCTCTCAGAGGCACCTGGGAAGTTCCCTAAGGTCCCCGGTAGAGGTCGAGGGAAACGAGTGTTTCCCGCCCCAACCCAAGAAAGACCTCGAGAGTCCTTCTTAAATGCGTCTTGAGGCCCTAGTCCCTCCCATGACTCCAGAGCAATGACGCGATCTGCCTGGCCACACGCATGGAGGCCTGACTTCTCTGGCGCCGCACGAGAGGCTCCCTGAGCTCCCCATCATATCTCGTGAGAAACCCCACACTGCGCCGCAGCTCGAGAAAACCCATGAGACGCTCCCGTCATCACGAGAGGAGGGCCATCTTTAACTGAATGGTATGCAGATCAAGCGTGAACCTTCTGTCCAAGCTACACAGGACGCTTGACTCCCTTTAGGCCACTCATTGGGCTCCAAGAGTTACACGTCGCTACTCGAGAGGATAGTGGAGTCCTTTGCTTCCACTCGAGACGAGGCGTGACCCACCGGGTGAGACTGGAATGCGACCCCGATATCCCTGTTGCCCCTGGAGAGGAACACTACATCCTGGCCCCAAGCCTAGATGAGGACTCTTTGCCCTGAAGTGACTCGAGAGCAACCCACAGCTCTCTCTGACAAGTTGAATGGAAGATTGGACTTCCTGGGCCAACACAAGAGGAAGCCTGAATTCCCCGTCGTAACTCGAGAATCCCGCCGCAACTCGAGAAAAACCACGTGTTTCCCTCGTCATCGCAATATGAGGCCCTTGCCCGCTAGAGCATCTCCAGAGAATTCCCACGTTTCGTCTTGAAGTGCGAAACTGTACTTGGCACCCTTGATGCGACCTCAAAAGTGCCATGACATACCGGTCTCACTCGAGGGGACCACCGAGGTTCCCGGCACCACTTCATCTGAGCCCCTTCTCCCCTTCTGATCGCGACCGGTGTGTCGATTCCCCTGCTTTGTCTGCAAGGGTTCCCTACCTTCCCGGTGAACCTCAGGATGAGGCTGGTCTCCCGAGGAAATTCGAGACGTAGCCTCGTGGGTGGTACCACATGCTGAAAGACCCCAATTTTCTGGTACGCTCTTGAAAAGAACCCGATGCCCGGACACCTCTTTGAAGGCAACCCTGTGGATGAAGGCACAACACGAAGGGGCACTGACACCCCTGTGCATCGTCCGGAAAAACCCGCAGGTTCCACACACAGCTCAACAAGTGGCCTGTCACTCCGTGAACAACTCGAAAGGCAAGCGGAGATCCATTCCTCCACGGAAGACGAGGCGTGACTCTCTTGTCCGTACTCGGCGGGTACTCTGCGACCCGAGTCAGAAATGGAGAGGACCCCTGAGGTTCCTGCCTCCATTCGAGATGAGGCCCTCTTCGATTGCACCAAACCCAGTTGAGTAATGAAAGGCCCCTCCCAAATCCACAGTGTCCCTGACTTCTCAGAGGCACCCTGAGAAGTTGCCTGAGGTCACCGACACAAGTCGAGGGAACCCAGGGTTCCCTGCCGCAACCCGAGAAAGACCTCGAGAGTCCTTCTTCAATGCGTCTTGAGGCCCGATTCGCCTACTATGACTCGAGAGCAATCACGCACTCCCCTTCACCACACGCACGGAGACCTGACGTCCCTAGCACCACACGAGAGGCTCTCTGAGCTCCCCGTCGTACCTCGTGAGAAATCTGATACTGGCGCCGCAGCTGGAGAAAACCCACGAGACGCCCCCGTCATCGCGAGACGAGGGCCTTTTTTCCTGCATGGCCAGGAAAACATTCCCGAGTCATCTCTCCAAACTCCATAGGAGGCTTCACTCCCTTTACGCCATGCAGTGGGCTCCAAGAGATACCCGTCGCGACTCGACAGGAGAGCGGAGTCCTTTTTTGCCCCTCAAGACGAGGCCTGACTCTCCATGTGAGTCGAGAATGCAACCCTGAGATCCCTGTCGGCCCAGTAGTGGAACACTAGGTCCTGGACACAAGCGTAGATGAGGTCTATTTTGCCCTGCAGTGACTGGAGAGCAATCCCCAGTTCTAACTTGCAACTCGAATGGAATACTGGATTTTCCTGACGCCACACAAGAGGCTCCCTGAAATCCCTGTGGTACTTCATGAGACACCCCACACTGGCGCCGCAGCTCGAGAAAACCCACGAGACGCCACCGTCATCTCGAGATGAGGGCCTTCTTTTCCTGCATGGCCTGGAGTCCAATCCCGAGTCCTCTCTCCAAACTCCACAGGAGGCTTGACTCCCTTTAGTACACACAGTGGGCTCCAAGAGATACCCATCGCGACTCGAGACGAGAGCGGAATTCTTTGCTTACCCTCGAGGTGAGAACTGACTCCCCGGATGAGTCTGGAATGCAAACCCGAGATCCCTGTCGCCCCTGGAGAGCAACGTTAGATCCTGGACACAAGCCTAGATTAGGTCTCTTTTGCCCTGCAGTGACTCTAGCGCAATCCCCAGCTCCCCCTCGCAACCCGAATGGAAGATTGGATTTCAAGACCAACAAGAGGAAGCCTAAATTCCCGGTCATAACTCGAGAATCCCGCCGCAACTCGAGCAAAACCACGTGGTTCTCCCGTCATCGCAAGATGAGGCCCTTGCCCGCTACAGCGTTTCAAAAGATGTCCCAGGTTCCGTCTTGAAATGCGAAACGGTACTTGGCACCCTTGATGCGACCCCAAAAGTCCCCCAACACGCCGGTCTCACTCAAGGGGAACACCGAGGTTCCCGGCACCACTTCATTTAAGCCCCTTCTCCCCTCCTGATGGTGACCGGTGGGTCGATTCCCCTGCTTTGTCTGCAAGGGGGCCCGACCTTCCCTGCACAACTCAGGATGAGGCCGGTCTCATGGGGAAATTCGATACGTAGCTTTGTGGGTGGTGCCACTTGCTGAAAGACTCCAATTTCCCGGTCCGCTCTTGATAAGAATCCGATGCTCGGACACCTCTTGGAAGGCAGCCTTGAGTATGAAGGTACAACACTAAGGGGCACTAACACACCTGTGCATCATCCGGAAAAAAGGGCAGGTTACATACACAGCTCGACAAGTGGCCTGTCATCTCAAGAACAACTCGAGAGGCAAGAGGAGTCCCATCCTCCAGAAAAGATGAGGCCTGACTCTCCTGTACCAACATGCAGGGACCTTGCGATCTGAGTCAGAAATGGAGAGGAACACTGAGGTTCCTGCTTCAACTCGAGATGAGTCCCTCTTACATTCCACCAAATGCAGAGGAGTCTCGAGAGGCCCCTCCAAACTGCACAGTATCCCTGATTTCTCAGAGGCACTCTGAGAAGCTCCCTGAGGTCGCAGGCACAAGTCAAGGGAACCCTGGGTTTTATGCAGTGACCCGAGAAAGACCTCGAGAGTCCTTCTTCAACCCGTCTTGAGGCCCGATTACCCTACCATGACTCGAGAGCAATGACGAACTCCCCCTTGCCATCTCATGGGGACCTGACTTCCCTGGCGCCACATGAGAGGCTCCCTGAGCTCCCTCTCGTACCTCGTCAGAAACCCGGCACTAGCGCGGCAGTCTAGAAAACCCACAAGAGGCCGCCGTCATCGCGAGATGAGGGCCTTCTTTTCCTGCATGGCCTGGAGAGGAATCCCGAGTCCTCTATCCAAACAGCACAGGAGGCTTGACTCCCTTTAGGGCACACAGTGGGCTCCAAGAGATACCCATCGCGACTCAAAAGGACAGCGGAGTTCTTTGCTTCCCCTCGAGACGAGGCCTGATTCCCCGGGTGAGTCTGGTATGCAAGCCCGAGATCCCTGTCGCCCCTAGGGATGAACATTAAGTCCTGGACACAAGCCTAGATGAGGTCTATTTTGCCCTGCAGTGACTCGAGGGCAATCCCCAGCTCTCCCTTGAAACTCGAATGGAAGATGGGACTTCCCTGGGCCAACACATGAGGAAGACTGTATTCCCCGTCGAAACTCGAGAATCCCGCCACAACTCGAGAAACGCTACGTGGTTCCCCCGTCATCCCAAGATGAGGCCCTTGCCCCCTACAGCGTCTCAAGAGAAGTCCCACGTTCCGTCTTGAAGTGCGAAACGGTATCGGCACCCTTGATGCAACCTCAAAAGTTCCTCGACACACTGGTCTGACTCGAGGAGAACACCGAGGTTCCCGGCACCACTACATCTGGGCCCCTTCTCCCCTCCTGATCGCGACAGGAGGGTCGATTCCCCTGTTTTGTCTTGAAGGGGTTCCCGCCTTTCCCGGTGCATCTCAGGATGAGGCCGGTCTCACGAGGATATTCGAGACATAGCCTCGTGGATGGTGACACATGCCGAAAGACCCCGATTTCCCGGTTCGCTCTTGATAAGATCCCAGTGCCCGGACACCTCTTTGAAGATAACCCTTTTGATGAAGGCACAACACGAAGGGGCACTGACACCCCCGGGTATCGTCCGGAGAAACCCGCAGGTACCACACACAGCTCGAGAAGTGACCTGTCACCCCGTGAACAACTGGAGAGGCAAGCAGAGTTCCATTCCTCCACACAAGACGAGGCCTGACTCTCCTGTTCGAACTCTGCAGCGAAACTGCGATCCGAGTCAGATCTGGCCCAGGGGAAGTCAGGAGAGGAAACATGAGTTTCCTGCCTCCACTCAAGATGAGGCCCTCTTCCATTGCACCGAACCTAGTGGAGTCCCGAGAGGCCCCTCCCAACTGCACAGTATCCCTGACTTCTCAGAGGCACCCTTAGACCTTCCTGAGATCACCGGCACAAGTCGAGGGAACCAAGGGTTTCCTGCCCCAACCCGTAAAAGACCTCGAGAGTCCTTCTTCAACGCGTCTTGAGGTGCGATTCCCCTACCATGACTCGAGAGCAATGACGCACTCCGCCTAGCCACGCGCATAGAAACCTGACTTCCCTGGCGCCACAGGAGAGGCTCCCTGAGCTCCCCATTATACCTCGTGAGCAACACCACACTGGAGCCGCAGCTCGAGAATACCCACGAGACGCCCCAGTCCTCACGAGATGAGGGCCTTCTTTTGCTGTATGGCCTGGAGAGCAATCCTGAGTCCTCTCTCCAAACTCCACAGGAGGCTTGACTCATTTTAGGCCACACAGTGAGCTCCAAGATATACCCGTCGCGACTTGACAGGAGAGCGGTGTCCTTGGCTTCCCCTCGAGACGAGGCCTGATTCCCCGGGTGAGTCGAGAATGCAATGCCGAGATCGCTGTCGCCCCAGCAGAGGAACATTAGGTCCTGGACACAAGCCTAGATGAGGTCTATTTGGCCCTGCAGTGTCTCGAGAGCAATCCCCAGTTCTAACTTGCAATTCGAATGAAAACTGGACTTCCCTGGGCCAGTTGAACAGGAAGCCTGAATTCCCCGTCGTAACTCGAGAATCCCGCCGCAACTCAAGAAAAACCACGTGGTTCCCCCGTCATCGAAAGATGAGGCCCTTGCCCGCTACAGCGTCTCAAGAGAAGTCCCACGTTCCGTATTGAAGAGCGAAAAGTTACTTGGAACCCTTGATGCGACCCCAAAAGTTCCCCGACATACCAGTCTCACTTGAGGAGAACACCGAGGTTCCCGGCACCACTTCATCTGAGACTCTTCTCCCCTCTTGATTGCGACAGGAGGTTCGATTCCCCTGCTTTGTCTGGAAGGCATTCCCGACCTTCCTGGCGCATGATGAGGCCAGTCTCATGAGGAAATTTTAGACATAGCCTCGTGGGTGGTGCGGCATGCCAAAAGACCCCAATTCCCTGGTCCGCTCTTGATAAGAACCCGATGGCAGAACCCAACTCGAAGGCAATCCTGTGGATCAAGGCACAACACGAAGGGGCAGTGACACCCCGGTGCATCGTCCAGAAAAACCCACAAGTTCCACATACAAATCGACAAGTGGCCTGTCACCCCATGAACAACGCGAGAGTCAAGCGGAGTTCCAGTCCTCCACACAAGACGAGGCCTGACTCTCCTGTCCCAACTCTGCAGGGACTCTGCGATCCGAGTCAGATCCGGCGCATTCGAAGCCAGGAGAGGAACCCTGAGGTTCCTGCTTCAACTTGTCATGAGGCCCTCTTCCATTGCACCAAACCCAGTGGAGTTCCGAGAGGCCCCTCCCAACTCCACAGTGACCCTGACTTCTCAGAGGCACGCTGAGAAGCTTCCTGAAGTCACTGGCACAAGTCGATGGAACCCAGGGTTTCCTGCTGCAACGCAGGAAAGACCTCGAGAGTCCTTCTTTAACACCTCTTCAGGCCCAATTCCCCTACCATGACTCGAGAACAATGACGGGCTCCCTCTCACCACGTGCATAGAGACCTGACTGCCCTGGCACCACGTGAGAGGCTCACTGAGCTCCCAGTCTTACTTCGTGAGAAACCCCACACTACCGCCACAGCTCGAGAAAACCTACGAGACGCCCCAGTCATTGGGAGATGAGGGCCTTCATTTCATGCATTGCCTGGAGAGCAATCCCGTGTCCTCCCTCCAAACACCAAAGGAGGTTTGACTCCCTTTAAGCCACTCAGTGGGCTCCAAGACATACCCGTCCGACTCGAGAGGAGAGCAGAGTCCTTTGCTTCCCCTCGAGATGAGGGCTGACTCCAAGGTGAGTCTGGAATGCAACCCCGAGATTTCTGTCGAGCCTGGACATGAACATTAGGTCCTGCACACAAGCCTTGGTGGGGTCTCTTTTGCCTTCAGTGACTAGAGCGCACCTCCAGCTCTTCCTCGAATCTCGAATGGAAGATAAGAATTTTGTGGGCCAACACAAGAGGAAGCATGAATTCCCTGTGGTAACTCAAATATCCCACCGCAACTCGAGAAAAACCAAGTGGTTCCGCAGTCATTCCAAGATGAGGCCCATGCCCGCTGGAGCACCCCAAGAGAAGTCCAGCGTTCCATTTTGAAGAGCGAAACGGTACTTGGAACGCTTTATGCGACCCCAAAAGTTACCCGACATACCTTTCTCACTTGAGGGAAACACCGAGGTTCCCAGCAGCACTTCATCTGAGCCACTTCTCCCCTCCTGATCGCCACAGGAGAGTCGATTCCTCTGCTTTGTCTGGAAGAGTTTCATGAACTTCGCGGCACATTTCAGGATGAGGCCGGTTTCATGAGGAAATTCGAGACAACCCACGTGGGTGGTGCCAAATGCTGAACGACCCCGATATCCCGGTCCACTCTTCATAAGAACCCGATGCCCGGACACCTCTTCAAAGGCAACCCTGTGGATGAAGACAAAAAACGAAGGGTCACTGACACCCCCGTGCATCGTCTGGAAAAACCTGCAGATTCGACACACAGTTTGACAAGGGGCCTGAAACCCCATGAACAACTCGAGAGGCAAGCGGAGTTCCATTCCTCAGAAAAGACGTAGCCTGTCTCTCCTGTCCCAACTCTGCAGGGACCCTGATGTCGGAGTCCGAAACAGAGAGGAAGTCTGAGGTTCCTGCCTCCCCTCGAGATGAGCCCCTCTTCCATTGCGACAAACCCAGCGGAGTCCCGAGAGGCACCGCCAACTCCACAGTATCCCTCAACTCTCAGAGACACCCTGGGAAGTTCCCTAAGGTCCCCGGCAGAAGGCGAGGGAAACGAGGGTTTCCCGCCGCCCCCTGAGAAAGACCTCGAGAATCCTTCTTCAACGCGTCTCGAGGCCCTAGTCCCCTCCCGTGACTCGAGAGCCAGGACGCGCTCCCCCTCGCTACGCGCAGGGAGACCTGACTTCCCTGGCGCCGCACGAGAGGCTCCCTGAGATCCTCGCCGTGCCTCGCGAGAAAACCCCCACTGGCGCCGCAGCTCGAGGAAACCCCTGAGACGCCCCCGTCCTCGCGATGTGAAGGGACTTCTTTTCCTGCATGGCCTGGAGAACAATCCCGAGCCCTCTCTCCAAAATGAAGAGGAGGCTTGACTCCACTGACGCCACTAGGGGGCTCCAAGATATCCGCGTCGCGACTCGGGAGGACAGCAGAGTCCTTTGCTTCCCCTCGAGACGAGGCCTGACACCCAGGGGGATCCTGGAATGCAACCCCGAGATCCCTGCCTTCCCTGGAGAGGAACATTAGGTCCTGGACACAAGCCTAGATGAGGTCTCTTTGGCCCTGCAATGACTCGAGCGCAACCCCCAGCTTTCCCTCGCCAATCGAATGGAAGACTGGGCTTCCCAGGGCCAACAGAGGAGGAAGCCTGTAATCCCCATCGTCACTCGAGAATCCCGGCGCAAATCGAGAAAAAACACGTGGTTCCAAAGTCTTCGCAAGATGAGGCCCTTGCCCACTACAGCGTCTCAGGGGAAGTCCCATGTTCCGCCCTGAAGTGCGAAACAGTACCTGACACCCTTCGTGCGACCCCCAAAAGCTCCCCGACACGCCGGGTACCCTCGAGGGAACACCGAGAGTCCCAGCACAGCTTCATCTGAGCCCGTTCTCCCCTCCTGATCACAACAGGAGAGTCGATTCCCCTGCGTGGTTCAGAAGGGGTTCCCGGCCTTTCCGGTGCACCTCAGGATGAGGCCGGTCTCACAGGGAAATTCGAGACGAGCCACGTGGGTGGTGCCACATGCCAAATGCCCCCGATTCCCCGGTCCGCTTTTGAGAAGGACCCGAGGCCCGGACCCCTCTTCGAAGGCAACCCTGTGGGTGAAGGCACAACACGAAGGGGCACTGACACCCCCGTGCATCATCCGGAAAGACCCGCAGGTTCCACACACAGCTCGACCAGGGGCCTGAAAACCCCTGACAACTCGAGAGGCAAGCGGGGTTCCCTTCCTCAGACAA
The DNA here is from genome assembly GCF_029407905.1 of Bubalus kerabau. Lineage (NCBI taxonomy): Eukaryota > Metazoa > Chordata > Mammalia > Artiodactyla > Bovidae > Bubalus > Bubalus kerabau. The sequence goes on along the minus strand of NW_026577886.1, from coordinate 3,298,318 downwards.
GACGAGGCATGACTCTCCTGTCCCAACTCTGCAGGGACCCTGTGGTCGGAGCCGAAACGGAGAGGAAGCCTGAGGTTCCTGCCTCCCCTCGAGGTGAGGCCCTCTTCCGTTGCGCCAGACCCAGCGGAGTCCCGAGAGGCCCCGCCAACTTCACAGGATCCCTCGCCTCTCAGGGGCACCCTGGGAAGTTCCCTAAGATCCCCGGCAGAAGGCGAGGGAAACGAGGGTTTCCCGCCGCCACCCGAGAAAGACCTCGAGAGTCCTTCTTCAATGCGTCTCGAGGCCCTAGTCCCCTCCCGTGACTCGAGAGCCAGGACGCGCTCCCCCTCGCCACGCGCATGGAGACTTGACTTCCCTGGCGCCGCACGAGAGGCTCCCTGAGATCCTCGTCGTGCCTCGCGAGAAAACCCCCACGGGCGCCGCAGCTCGAGGAAACCCCTGAGACGCCCCCGTCCTGGCCAGCTGAGGGCCTTCTATTCCTGCATGGCCTGGAGAGCAATCCCGGGTCCTCTCTCCAAACTGAAGAGGAGGCTGGACTCCCTTGAGGCCACTCAGTGGGCTCCAAGAGATCCGCGTCGCCACTCGAGAGGAGAGCGGAGTCCTTGGCTTCCCCTCGAGACGAGGCCTGACTCCCCGAGGGAGCCTGAAATGCAACCCCGAGATTCCTGCCTTCCCTGGAGAGGAATATTAGTTCCAGGACACACGCCTTGATGAGGTCTCTTTGGCCCTGCAGTGACTCGAGCGCTACCCCCAGATTTCCCTCGCTACTTGAATGGGAGATGGGGCTTCCCAAGGCCAACCCAAGAGGAAGCCTGAAATCCTCGTCGAAACTCGAGAATCCTGCCGCAACTCGAGAAAAACGAGGTGGTTTCAACGTCTTCGCAAGATGAGGCCCTTGCCCGGTACGGCGTCTCAAGGGAAGTCCCATGTTCCGTCGTGAAGTGAGACACGGTACCTGACACCCTTCATGCGACATCCAAAAGTTCCCCGACATGCTGGGTTCCCTTGAGGGGAACACCGAGAGTCCCAGCACCACTTCCTCTGAGCACCTACTCCTCTCCTGTTCGCGACAGGAGAGTTGATTCCCCTGCGTGGTCTGGAAGGGGTTCCCGGCCTGCACGGCGCCCCTCAGGATGAGGCCGGCCTCGCGAGGAAATTCGAGACAAGCCCCCTGGCTGGTGCCCCATGTTGAACGACCCTGATTTCCCGGTCCGCAGTTGAGGAGAACCCGATGCCCGGACGCCTCTTCGAAGGCCACCCTGTGAGTGAAGGAACAACACGAAGGGGCACTGACACTCCCGTGCATCGTCCGGAAACACCCGCGGTTTCCACACACAGCTCCACGAGGGGACTGAGACTCCCTGAGCAACTCGAGAGGCAAGCGGAGTTCCCTTCCTCAGACAAGACGAGGCCTGACTCTCCTGCCCCAACGCTGCAGGGACACTGCTGTCGGAGTACGAAACGGAGAGGAAGCCTGCGGTCCTGTCTCCCCTCGAGATGAGGCCCTCTTCGATTGCGCCAAACCCAGAGGAGTCCCGAGATGGCCCACCAACTCCACAGCATCCCTCACCTCTAAGAGGAACCCTGGGAAGTTCCCTCAGGTCACCGGGAGAAGTCGAGGGAAACGAGGGTTTCCCGCTGCAAGCCGAGAAAGACCTCGTGAGACCTTCTTCTACACGCCTTGATGCCCTAGTCCCCTCCCAGGACTCGAGAACAATGACGCGCTCCCCCTTGCCACGCTCATGGAGACCTGACTTCCCTGGCGCCGCACGAGAGGCTCCCTGAGAACCTCGTCGTGCCTCGTGAGAAAAGCCCCACGGACGCCGCAGCTCGAGGAAACCCCTGAGAAGCCCCCGTCCTCGCGAGGTGAGGGCCTTCTTTTCCTGCCTTTCCTGGAGAGCAATCCCGAGTCCTCTCTCCAAACTGAAGATTAGGCTTGACTCCCTTGAGGCCACTCAGAGGGCTCCAAGAGATCCGCGTCGTGGCTCAAGAGAAGAGCGGAGTCCTTTGCTTCCCCTCGAGGCGAGGCCTGACTCCACGGGGGACTCTGGAGTGCAACCCCGGGATCCCTGTCTTCCCTTGAGAGTACTACTAGGTCCTGGACACACGCCTAGATGAGGTCTCTTGGGCCCTGCAGTGACTCGAGCGCAACCCCCAGCTTTCCCTAGCAACTCGACTGGAAGATGGGGCTTCACAGGGCCAACCCAAGAGGAAGCCTGAAATCCCCGTCGTAACTCGAGAATCCCGCCGCAACTCGAGAAAAACCACGTGGTCCCAACGTCTTAGCAAGATGGGGCCCTTGCCCGCTACGGCGTCTCAAGGGAAGTCTCACGTTCCGTCCTGAGTAGCGAAACGGTACCTGACACCCTTCATGCGACCTCCAAAATTTCCCAGACACGCCGGGTTCCCTCGAGGGGAACACCGAGGGTCCTGGCACCCCTTCATCTGAGCCCCTTCTCCCCTCCTCATCACGACAGGAGAGTCGATTCCCCTGCGTATTCTGGAAGGGGTTCCCGGCTTTCCCGGCACACCTCAGGATGAGGCCGGCCTCCCGAGGAAATTCGAGACGAGCCCCGTGGGTTGTGCCACATGCCGAACGACCCCGATTTCCCAGTCCGCTCTGGATAAGAACCCGATGCCCGGACACCTCTTCGAAGGCAACCCTGTGGGTGAAGTTACCATTCGAAGGGGCACTGACACCCCCGTGCGTCGTCCGGAAAAACCCGCGGTTTCCACACACAGCTTGACGAGGTGCGTGAGACACCCTGAGCAATTCGAGAGGCAAGCAGAGTTCCCTTCCTCAGACAAGACGAGGCCTGCCTCTCCTGTCCCAACTCTGCAGGGACCCTGTGGTTGGAGTCCGAAAAGGAGAGGAAGCCTATGTTTCCTGTCTCCCCTCGAGATGAGGCCCTCTTCCATTGCGCCAAGCCCAGCGGAGTCCCGAGAGGCCCCGCCAACTCCACAGCATCCCTCACCTATCAGAGGCACCATGGGAAGTTCCCTCAGGTCCCCGGCAGAAGTCGAGGGAAACGAGGCTTTCCCGCCGCAACCACAGAAAGACCTCGAGTGTCCTTCTTCAACGCCTCTGGAGGCCCTAGTCCTCTCCCATGACTGGAGAGCCATGACGCGCTCCCCCTCACCACGTGCACAGAGACCTGACTTCCCTGGCACCGCACGAGAGGCTCCCTGAGATCCTCGTCTTGCCTCGTGAGAAAACCCCCACGGGCGCCGCAGCTCGAGGAAACCCCTGAGAAGCCCCCATCCTCGCGAGGTGAGGGCCTTCTTTTCCTGCCTGACCCAGAGCACAATCCCGAGTCCTCTCTCCAAACTGAAGAGAAGGCCTGACTCCCTTGAGGCCACTCAGTGGGCTCCAAGAGATCTGCGTCGCGACTTGAGAGGAGAGCGGCATCCTTGGCTTGCCCTCGAGGCGAGGCCTGACTCCCCGGGGGAGTCTGGAACGCCACCCTGAGATCCCTGTCTTCCCTTGAGAGGAACGTTAAGTCCCGGACACAGGCCTAGATGAGGTCTCTTTGGCCCTGCAGTGACTCGAGTGCAACCCTCAGCTTTCCCTCGCAACTCGAATGGAAGATTAGGCTTCCTGGGGCCAACACAAGAGGAAGCCTGAAATCCACTTCGTAACTCGAGAATCCCGCCGCAACTCGAGAAAATCCACATGGTCCCAACGTCTTCGCAAGATGAGGCCCTTGCCCGCTACGGCGTCTCAAGGGAAGTCCCAGGTTCTGTCCTGAAGTGCGAAACGGTACCTGACTCCTTTCATGCAACCCCCAAAAGTCCCCCACACGCCGGTTTCCCTCGAGGGTAACACCGAGGGTTCTGGCCCCACTTCATCTGAGCCCCTTCTCCCCTCCTGATGGCGACAGGAGAGTCAATCCCCCTGCATTGTCTGGAAGGGTCCCCGGCCTTCCCAGCACAACTCAGGATGAAGCTGGCCTCACTAGGAGATTTGAGACTAGCCCCGTGGGTGGTCCCTCATGCCGAAAGACCCCGATTTCCCTGTCCACTCTTGAAAAGAACCCGAGGCCCGGACACCTCTTCGAAGGCAACCCAGTGGGTGAAGGCACAACACGAAGGGGCACTGTCACCGTCGTGCATTTCCGGAAACACCCGCAGGTTCCACACACAGCTCAACAAGGGGCCTGAGACCCCCTGAGCACCTCGAGAGGCAAGCGGAGTTCCCTTCCTCAGACAAGACGATTCCTGACTCTCCTGTCCCAACTCTGCAGGGACCCTGCGGTCGGAGTCTGAAACGGAGAGGAAGCCTGAGGTTCCTGCCTTCCCTGGAGATGAGGCCCTCTTCCATTGCGCCAAACCCAGCGGAGTCCTGAGAGGCCCCGCCAACTCCACAGCATCCCTCATCTGTCAGAAGCACACTGGGAAGTTCCCTAAGGTCACCGGTAAACTTTTATTGCACAAGGTCCCCATGAAAAGGCCCACGCAGCAGGACAGCCACAGATTCTGTCTGCCATTAAAGGGCAGTAAGGTGCCCTCCCCCCTTCTTTGCTGCCTCGGCGGCCACCAGCGTGCAATTCGCGTACCCTTCCCTTTCCCGTCCTAGCAGGTGCTCCAGGGCCCGCTGGCCTACAAAGTGCCAGAAGCAGGGCTGGGCCAGCCGGCCAGAATTCAGGGTTCTGTCCCTTGGACTTCCAGCGGACACTAGGCTGCTTGGGAAAACCGCGCAGACTCTGAGGTTTTTCAGCAGAGGGGTGGAGCGGTAAAGGCCTTGACCCCAAAGACGAGGCCTTTCTGCGACCGCCAGGTTGGGGAGCTCTGAGACTGTGCCAACACAGGGCGGAATACATGGTTCCCTGCTCCACGCAGTCCCCGTTCCCTTACCTGTGTTCTGCACCCCTCCGCTGTGGCCAATGGATGCCGATCCTTGGGGATCCAGGAGTTCACGAAATGGGCATTCCCAGCCGCAATGGCGACCCCCAACAGCACATCTGGAAAGCCCTCCCCCACCCCCGCCAGGAGCCGACCCCCACTGCGAATGGAACCCCACCCCGCCCCGCACCGCCAGGTTTCGCCCCGGCCCTGCCGGGCTCCCGGTGGGTTCCCAGCAATATTGGCGACCCCCGGGAGCACAACAGGGACCGACCCCCCACCCACAGTGAGCGGAATCTCGACCTGTGCAGCCCAGGTTTACCCCACCCTGGCTGCGCTCCCGGCGCGTTTCCAGCTGCAGTGGCCATCTCCGAGAGCACAACTGGGAAGCCCTCCCCTACCCCCGTCAGGAGCCGACACCCGCCCTGCACCACCCGGGTTCGCCCCGCCCCTGCCGCGCTCCAGGGGCGCTGCCCACCTTCACCAGTGGCTCTCGGTGAGCCCCGTCCCCACGCCCGGTTCCAGGAGAGGCTCTCGGACCTCGCTGCTGCCGCCAGGTCAAACATGAGGACAATACATACACCCCACAGAGACAATCCAAGCTGTCTGTGATTTAGGGATAAAACGAGGACTACAGAAAGGCAAGATGACCTGATCTAGGAGGGCCATGATATTCTATAGAACCAGACAAAGTTGGTTACCAAGGAAACTTTTTTCCTTGGAACCCGGAAAGCTGGTTCTTTGCATATGCAATGACCAACAATTAGCTTGTTACCCAAGCCTGCCTTACTGCCACCCCCATCCCCCCACTCCCCAGAAGACTGGCTCAAAGAAATATTTTAAATCTCAGGCGGAAACCTGGAAGATGTCTTGTCTGTCTGTTTGGATTAAGGTATGTGTCAGTGTGAGCCCTGTGTTTTTTGATAATATTGCTCAAGTTCTGAGTTCTGATTTCAGTGGTCTCAAGACAAGGCAGCCCTTCCAAATCAAACTGCTGGAAATACAAGAAAACATTGACCTAAATGAATGTCAGAGTCCCGTGAACTGGGAACTAGTCAATATTAAATATCTAGTATTTTTGGTTTTGCTCCTCCATTATAGACATGTCTAAGAGTCAACAACATTAAGCACAACATGTTCATAGTGCCTAGGTTTCTTTTGAGGTAAAAATTGCTCTATTGTTATATCTGTCACAAGCTTGTCAGCAAGAAACTACCTGGAAACGACAACAACAAAAGTAAAAAATGTAAATGTGATATGAGCTTTTAGACAAACTCTTTACAATAATTATACTCTAAAATATCTGCCTCTCATAGTCTTGATTGAAGGCAGAGGAGAAGGGGATGACAGAGGATAAGATGGTTGGATGGCATCACTGACTCGATGGACATGAGTTTGAGCAAGCCCCTGGAGCTGGTGACGGACACGGAAGCCTGGCGTCCTTCAGGCCACGGGGTCCCAAAGAGTCAGACACGACTGAGCAACTGAACTGAACTGAACTAACAAACGTTTCTCCAGGTGTTTTGGTTACCCGAGTTTCTATCCTTGTGACGACAGTGTATTGAATAGCTAGGTCATTTCCAAATAAATGAAAGTTCTGAAACATTCACGACTTGAAAGGACCTCCCTTTTACACAGAAACAAAAGAGATTTTTGACTCTCCATGAATAGTGTCTGGCACCATCCTGACATGTTAAATGTAAGAAAGCAATTGTTTTGTTTTGTTTTGTTCTGTTCTTGGGGGTGGGGGGAGGGGGGCGGGCTATAGCGAATGCCAATATAAAAGTCAGTTCTTGGTTGCTGAAGGGAAATGTATGACTTGTTATTACAAGAAAGTATGTGGAATGCAATGGCACTTGAGGAAGGAAAACAAAGTAGTTCTGTCTTACAGGTGGCCGTTTCAGGATGGGAGAAGCAAAGGAATGGGTACAGAACGGGATAAGGAGGTTGTAGGGAAAGTGGACCCCCAGAAAAGAGTTCTGTGCCTAGCACAAGTTTTCTTGAGATGTCGAAATGCCTTTGCTAATGGAGTTTTAGTTTCTTTACCTCTTAAGTGATCTCTTCTAGGTTGACCTAGAACAGAAATCTTTTGTTAGCTTTGGCTAAGAGGAGAAGTAGTGTTTCACGGTGACATATGTGATCCTTCCTGACTGTTTGCAGCCCTTTTGATATCGATGCACTGCTTCTGCTGCTGCTGCCGCCGCTGCTGCTGCTAAGTCGTTTCAGTCGTGTCCGACTCTGTGCGACCCCATAGACGGCAGCCCACGAGGCCCCGCAGTCCCTGGGGTTCTCTAGGCAAGAACACTGGAGTGGGTTGCCATTTCCTCCTCCCATGCATGAAAGTGAAAAGTGAACGTGAAGTCGCTCAGTGGTGTCCGACTCTTAGCGACCCCGTGGACTGCAGCCTACCAGGCTCCTCCATCCATGGGATTTTCCACGCAAGAGTACTGGAGTGGGGTGCCATTGCCTTCTCCCATATCTATGCACAAGCCTGCCTAAATCATTGACTTCCAGCTAGCTTTGGGATGCCAATGACCATCCACCCTTACAAGGCAACAGAGAAGAGAAAAACACTTACCACAGGAGGTCCTGGTAAGGAACGAGGAACTAACAAGCTCCCGCCAACCAGGATTCTGCAGAGGTCAACAAGAGGTCAGTAAGAGATGGAAGACTGCAGTCCAGAGGTCCTAGCAACTTCCATCTTGCAGCAGAGACCTAGCATAGTCAAAACGAATTCAATGTTGCAAAAAATAAGTAAACAAATAAAGGACAGAAGTTCTTTGAACACATGACTGAGATTAGGGGTGAGGCAGTACATGTACAGTGCCCGGAAAATCTTAAAGTATGAGAAAGGAAAGAAATTAAAGACAACTATCAAGCTGTCCAAACTGATAAAAAAGAAAGATTACACGGTTTTTTCTGTATATATTACCAGATAATAATCTGAAAAGGAATTAAAAAAAATTCCCTTTCAATAATGTCAACATGAATACAACACTTTGCCATGGATGTAACGAGGATGACAAGACTGGCACACTGGAACTTATACACCCTGGCTGAAAACTATCCTGAATACATGGACAGGTATTCCATAACAATGGAAAGAGTTAAGATGGCAATACCATGGAATGCATCTTCAATCTGAAATGAAGATTTGATATGATTTGATCGCTCAGAGCTTTTGTGTCATCAATTGTTATTAAAGTATAAATGAGATAGAGAAAACTGCTGACTTAGACTTGAGGCGGGGTGTACGCCCTGCTGGTCTCTAGCCAGATATTCTACAGGCACTAGCAGTCAGCTAAGGAAAGAAAGGCACTGTCTCAGGGAATGGCACCAGGCCCCTCCCCCACGACATGCCTTGAGGTCACATTGGCAGCAGGTGAGTCATCCTGGGCCAAAAACTGATTGACATGAATTTTGAAGAAAGGCAGTATTCCAGGCAAATATATCATTTCCTTAACATAGATTAGGAGAACAAGGTACGAGGAAAACATACTGTTTTGTTCAAGTCGCTTCTGAGCCTACTGGGGGAACCGACCTGAAGCCAGAGTCCAGCAGATATACATAGGATATTTACATCGCTTAAGACAAACATTTCCTCAGGAACAAATGCATTGCTTAGCTCAAGGTTTGTCTGCGAAATTCTTACACATCAGGAGATGGCTCCGAGCTGGGTTTCTACACACAAGAACATGAATGCAAAGGACAAGACTGCACAGCCCATCTGCCCCCCTTCCCCACAGCCAGCAGCATTTCCAAGTGACCTCCTAAGGCCTTCCCCAAAATACAGGGGCACCTCTGGGTTTCCTGTTTCAAGCTCTTCGAACACTTTTCTTAAAAAAAAAAAAAAAATCCTGCACACTTCTTGATAGAATGCCACAGTGCAAGGAAAACAGGCCTTCAATACTTAAACCTCCCTGTGCCAAACACTTGGGGCTTGGTTCTGTTTTGTTTTGTTTTTTAATTACACCACCACATAATTTAAACTTTTTACAATTTCTAATTATTCAGTACCAAAACACCAAACTTTTATTGCACAAGGTCCCCATGAAAAGGCCCACGCATCAGGACAGCCACAGATTCTGCCATGAAAGGGCAGCAAGGTGCCCTCCCCCCTTCTTTGCTGCCTGGGCGGCCACCAGGGTTTGAAATCCATGCACCCTACTAAGTTTCTAGGGTGCAATCCGTGGACCCTTCCCTTTCCCATCCCAGCAGGTGCTCAAGGGCCCGCTGGCTTACAAAGTGCCAGAAGCAGGGCTGGGCCAGCCGGCCAGAGTTCAGTGTTCTGTCCCTTGGACTTCCAGGGGACACTAGGCTGCTTGGGAAAACCGTGCAGACTGAGATTTTTCAGCAAAGGGGTGGAGCGGTAAAGGCCTTGACACCAAGGGCGAGGCCTTTCTGCGACCGCCAGGTTGGGGAGCTCCGAGAATGTGCCAACAGAGGGCGGAATACTTGGTTCCCTGCTCCAAGCAGTCCCAGTTCCCTGACCTGTGGCCCGCAGCCCTCCGCTGCACGCACTAGATGTGGATCCTTGGGGACACAGGAGCGTAGGAAATGGGCGTTCCAAGCCGCAGTGGCGACCCCCGAGAGCACAACTGGGACTGAACCCCCACCCACAGCCATCTAAATCTCGACCCGCGCAGCCCAGGTTTACCCCGCCCCGGGTGCGCTCCCGGCGCGTTTCCAGCCGCAGTGGCCACCACCGAGAGCACAACTGGGAAGCCCTCCCCCACCCCCGCCAGGAGCCGAACCCCGCCCCGCACCACCCGGGTTCACCCCGCCCCTGCCGCACTCCCAGCGCGTTTCCAGCTGCAGTGGGGACCCCCGAGAGCACAACTGTTACCGCCCCCCACCCCCTCCCGACCAGAACCCCGACCCGCGCCGCCCGGGATCGCCCCGCCCCTGGCGCGCTCCCGGGGCGTTGCCCACTTCCACCAGGGGCTCCTGGTGAGCCCCGTCCCCACGCCCGGTTCCAGGAGACGATCTCGGACTTCGCTACTGCCGCCAGGTCAAACACGAGGACAATACATCCACCCCACAGAGACAATCCAAGCTGTCTATGATTTAGGGATAAAATGAGGACTACAGAAAGGAAAGATGTCCTGACCTAGGAGGGCCATGAGAGTCTATAGATCCAAACAAAATTGGGTACCAAGGAAACTTTTTTCCTTGGAACCCGGAAAGCTGGTTCTTTGCATATGCAATGAACAACAATTAGCTTGTTACCCAAGCCTGCCTCGCTGCCACCCCAACTCCCCCCCCCCCCACTCCCCAGGAAAATGGCTCAAAGAAATATTTTAAATCTCAGGCGGAAAACTGGAAGATGTCTTGTCTGTCTGTCTGGATTAAGGTATGTGTCAGTGTGAGCCTTGTGTTTTTTGATAATATTGCTCAAGTTCTGAGTTCTGATTTCAATGGTCTCAAGACAAGGCAGCCCTTCCAAATCAAACTGCTGGAAATACAAGAAAACATTGACCTAAATGAATGTCAGAGTCCCGTGAACTGGGAACTAGTCAATATTAAATATCTAGTATTTTTGGTTTTGCTCCTCCACTATAGACATGTCTAAGAGTCAACAACATTAAGCACAACATGTTCATAGTGCCTAGGTTTCTTTTGAGGTAAAAATTGCTCTATTGTTATATGTGTCACAAGCTTGTCAGCAAGAAAGTACCTGGAAACAGCAACAACCAATGTAAAAAATGTAAATGTGATATGAGCTTTTAGATAAACTCTTAACAATAATTATACTCTAAAATATCTGCCTCTCATAGTCTTGATTGAAGGCAGAGGAGAAGGGGATGACAGAGGATAAGATGGTTGGATGGCATCACTGACTCGATGGACATGAGTTTGAGCAAGCCCCTGGAGTTGGTGATGGACACGGAAGCCTGGCGTCCTGCGGGCCACGGGGTCACAAAGAGTCAGACTCGACTGAGCAACTGAACTGAACTGAACTTACAATCGTTCCTCCAGGTGTTTTGGTTACCTGAGTTTCTATCCTGGTGCTAAACTAAGTGACGACTGTGTATTGAATAGCTAGGTCACTTCCAAATAAATGAAACTTCTTAAACATTCACGACTTGAAAGGACCTCCCTTTTACACAGAAACAAAAGAGATTTTTGACTCTGCATGAATAGTGACTGGCACCATCCGAACATATTAAATGTAAGAAAGCAATTTTTTTGTTTTGTTTTGTTTTCTTCTGTTCATGCAGGAAGCGGGGTGGGTGCTATTATCACTGATAGGTATGCTCACCAATCTATCAAATGCCAATATAAGAGTCAGTTCTTGGTTGCTGAAGGGAAATGTATGACTTGTTATTACAAGAATGTATGGAATGCAATCACACTTTAAGAAGGAAAACGAAGTAGTTCTGTCTTACAGGTGGCATTTTCAGGACGGGAGAAGCAAAGGAATGGGTACAGAATGGGATAAGGAGGTTGTAGGGAAAGTAGGCCCCCAGAAAAGAGTTCTGTGCCTAGCACAAGTTTTCTTGAGATGTTGAACTGCCTTTGCTAATGGAGTTTAAGTTTCTTTACCTCTTAAGTGATCTCTTCTAGGTTGACCTAGAACAGAAATCTTTTGTTAGCTTTGGCTAAGAGGAGAAGTATTGTTTCACGGTGACATATGTGATCCTACCTGACTGTTCTCATCCCCTTTGATATCTATGCACTGCTGCTGCTGCTGCTGCAGCTGCTAAGTGGTTCAGTTGAGGCCGACCCTGTGCCACGCCATAGATGGCAGCCCACCAGGCCCCGCAGTCCCTGGGGTTCTCTAGGCAAGAACACTGGAGTGGGTTGCCATTTCCTCCTCCTATGCATGAAAGTGAAAAGTGAAAATGAAGTCGCTCAGTGGTGTCCGACTCTTAGCCACCCCATGGACTGCAGCCTACCAGGCTCCTCCGTCCTTGGGATTTTCCAGGAGTGGGGTGCCATTGCCTTCTCCCATATCTGTGCACAAGCCTGCCTAAATAATTGACTTCTAGCCAACTTTGGGATGCCCATGACCACCCACCCTTACCAGGCAACAGAGAAGAGAAAAACACTTACCACAGGAGGTTCTGATAAGGAACAAGGAACTAACAAGCTCCCACCTACCAGGAATCTGCAGAGGTCAACAAGAGGTCAGCAAGAGATGAGAGACTGCAGTCCAGAGGTCCTAGCTACTTCCATCTAGCAACAAACACCCAGCATAGTCAAAACGATTTCAATGTTAAAGAATAAATAAATAAATAAATAAAAGGACAGAAGTTCTTTGAACACATGTCTGAATTTAGGGGTGAGGCATTACATATGTGTCCCAGGATAATCTTAAAGTGTCAGAAAGTAAAGAAATTAAAGACAACTATCAAGCTGTCCAAACTGATAAAAATGAATGATTACACAGTTTTATCTGTATACATTAGCAGATAATAATCTGAAAAGGAATTTTAAAAAATTCCCTTTCAATAATATCAACATGAATAAAACACTTTGCCATGGATGTAACGAGGATGACAAGACTGGCACACTGGAAATTATACACCCTGGCTGAAAACTATCCTGAATACATGGACAGATATTCCATAACGATGGAAAGACTTAAGATGGCAATACCATGGAATGCATCTTCAATCTGAAATGAAGATTTGATATGATTTGATCGCTCAGAGCTTTTGTGTCATCAAGTGTTATTAAAGTATTAAAGAGATAGAGAAAGCTGCTGACTTAGACTCGAGGCGGGGGGGGGGGGTAGTAAGAATACCCCCTGCTGGTCTTTAGCCAGATATTCTACAGGCACTAGCAGTCAGCTAAGGAAAGAAAGGAACTGTTTCAGGGAATGGCACCAGGCCCCTCCCCCACGACATGCATTGAGATAATATTGGCAGCAGGTGAGTCATCCCGGGCCAAAACTTGATTGACATGAATCTTGAAGAAAGGCAGTATTGCAGGCAAATATATCATTTCCTTAACATAGATAAGGAGAACAAGCTAGGAGGAAAACATGCTGTTTTGTTCAAATCGCTTCTGAGCCTTTTGGGGGAACCGACCTGAAGCCAGAGTCTAGCGGAAATACATAGGATATTTACATCGCTTAAGACAAACATTTTCTTAGGAAAAAATGCATTGCTTAGCTCAAGGTTTGTCTGCGAAATTCTTACACATCAGGAGATGGCTCCGAGCTGGGTTTCCACACACAAGAACATCCATGCAAAGGACAAGCCTGCACAGCCCATCTGCCGCCCTCCCGCACATCCAGCAGCATTTCCAAGTGACCTCCTAAGGCCTTCCCCAAAATACAGGGGCACCTCTGGGTTTCCTGTTTCCCTCACTTCGAACACTTTTCTTAAAAAAAAAAAAAATCCTGCACACTTCTTGATAGAATGCCACAGTGCAAGGAATACAGTCCTTCAATATTTAAACCTCCATTTGCAAAACACTTGGAGCTTGGTTTTGTTTTGTTTTGTTTTTTAATTACACCACCGCATAATTTAAAGCTTTTACACGTTCTAATTATTCAGTTCCAAAACACCAAACTTTTATTGCACAGGGTCCTCATGAAAAGGCCCACGCAGCTGGACAACCACAGATTCTGCCATGAAAGGGCAGCAAGGTGCCCACCCCCTTCTTTGCTGCCTGGGCGGCCACCAGGGTTTGAAATCCATGCACCCTACTAAGTTTCTAGGGTGCAATCCGTGGACCCTTCCCTTTCCCATCCCAGCAGGTGCTCAAGGGCCCGCTGGCTTACAAAGTGCCAGAAGCAGGGCTGGGCCAGCCGGCCAGAGTTCAGTGTTCTGTCCCTTGGACTTCCAGCAGACAGTAGGCTGCTTGGAAGAAATGCGCAGACTCGGAGATTTTTCAGCAGAGGGGTGGAGCGGTAAAGGCCTTGACCCCAAAGGCAAGGCCTTTCTGTGACCGCCAGGTTGGGGAGCTCCGAGAATGTGTCAACAGACGGCGGAATACTTGGTTCCCTGCTCCACGCAGTCCCAGTTCCCTTACCTGTGGTCCGCAGCCCTCCACTGCACCCACGGGATGGCGATCCTTGAGGACCCAGGAGCGGACGAAATGGGCGTTCCCAGCCGCAGTTGCAACCCCCGAGAGCGCAACTGGGAACCCCTCCCCATCCCCCCCATGAGCCGACCCCCGCCCCGCGCCCCCAGGGTTAGCCCCGCCCCTGCCGCGCTCCCGGCGCGTTCCCAGCCGCAGTGGCGACCCCCGGGAGCACAACTGGGACCGACCCCCACCCAAAGCCATCGGAATCTCGACCCGCGCAGCCCGGGTTTACCCAGTCCCGGGTGCACTCCCGGCGCGTTTTCAGCCTCAGTGTCCACCTCCGAGAGCACAACTGGGAAGCCCGCCCCCACCCCCGCCAGAAGCCGACCCCCGCCCCACGCCGCCCGCGTTCGCCCCGCCCCTGCACGGTCCAGGTACCTTCCCAACTTCTAGCGTTCACGCCCGGGTAGGAGCAGGATGTAGGAGTATGGGAGATGTGTCTGGAGCCTGACAGCCTCAGCTCCGCTCTGGCCTGCCCTTTGGACCTAGGAGCCAGGCCAACTTGCAGAGGGCTTAGGGCCCCATTGTATGCAAACTACCAAGGCCTACCGCAAGGAGAGCTCTGTCCGAGGGAAGGGAAGCGCCCCAGGCTGCATTCCCAAGCTGTTGTTTAGCCGCCCAGACTCAGCGCTGCACAGGGGTAATCAGGCTCTCTGTGCCCGCAGCTTCACACACAGGTGTGTCTCCGTAGGAATCAAGAAAGATCCTGACAGAGTGAGGTTCATTAGAGCTATACTAAAGAGCAAAGTCTTGTCCATGTGGTCTTGCCTTCCCCTGTGCCTTTGGGTCTCCAGGCTCGGCCCCAGCTCCGTGGAAACAACCCCTGAGAAAATATCTTCAAGATCCACTTTTCCCAGTGTCTGGGAACCGGGGTTCGTAGGAGGAGAGAAAAGCACGCCTCCATAGGGAACGAAAAGGCAGCCCACCTGCCTGTGTTTTGAAGCCTCTATTTGGAAGGAATGGGTTAGCTTCTCCTAAAGGAGACCTCCAGATCTGCTCAGAAGTCGGTAATTCCAGAGGCAGGGTACTGGTTCCTGACTGCCCTTTGCTAGCCTTGCAAAGATATTCCTAGATTCTAGAGTTATTTTCCATGAAGGAGCAGGCTTCGGGAATGTGTCAGACGGGACTGGCTCCTTATTGACCTCAGCTCAGCTATTGCCATTCCATTCAAACTAGGACAAGGCCCTACTTTATGAAGGGTAAGGGTCTTCTTCTTTGCAAACTGCCAAGGGCTACAGCAATGAGACCTCTGTCAAGGTGAGGGAAGCCTAAGAGGACGGATTCTCAAGCAGGTGCTTTGCCACAAAGCATCAGCACCCCACGGAGAGAATCAAGCTCCCTGTGCACCAATGTTGGGAGTGTAGCTTCACACACAGAGTTGTCTCTATAGGAGCCAAGAATGTTCCTGAGAGATTAGGTTCACTAAACCTCTCCTACAGAGCATAGACCTGTCCATGTGGTTTTGCCTTCCCCTGTGAGTTGGGTCCTCGAGGTCTGCCACACCTCCGGGGAAACTGTCCCTGAGAAAAGATCTCCAGGAACCGCTTCGCCGAGGCTGGGAAATGCTGTTCACAGGAAGTAAGGCAAGCGAATATCCTGCAGAGAAAAAGAGGCCTTACTGTCCCTGGAGGAGCAGGCTGCCAGAGTGTGTGAAACCTGACTGTTGCCTTACTGGCCTCAGTTCCACCATTGCCTGTTCCTCCGAACTAGGACCCAGGCCTATTTGGAGAAGCGTTTGGGTGCGGATTTCTACAAAGTGCCAAGGGCTACAGCAGTGAGAATTCTCTCAGCGGTAAGGGAGAGCATTTTATGGATTCTCAAGCTGTTTTCTGAACGACTGCGTCAAAATGAACTGAGAGAATCAGGCTCTCTGTGCCCCTATGTTAGGTACGCAGCTTCACACACAGAAGTGTCTCTATAGGAGCCAAGAATGTTCCTGAGAGATGAGGTTCACTAGAAGTCTGCTACAGAGCATAGACCTGTCCATATGGTTTTGCCTTGCCCTGTGAGTTGGGTCCCCGAGGTCCGCCCCAGCTCAGGGGAAGGAGCCCCTGAGAAAAGATCTCCAGGGACCGCTATTCCCCCAGGCTGGCAAACGCAGTTCACAGGAGGTAACACAAGCGAGCCTCCTGCAAGGCACAACAGGCCTTAGTCTCCCTGGACGATCAGGCTGCCAGAGTGTGTGAGACCTGACTGGTGCCTTACTGGCCTCAGCTCCGCCATTGCGTGTTTCTCCGAACTAGGACCCAGGCCTACTAGGAGAAGGGTTTGGGTATGGATTTCTAAATACTGCCAAGGGGTATAGCAATGAGAACTGTGTCACGGGTAAGGAAGAACATTGTATGGATTTTCAAGCTGTTGTTTGAACGACAGCTTCAAAGCTGCACAGAGAGAATCAGACTCTGTGTCTCCATGTTCGGTACACAGCTTCACAGACAGGGGTGTCTCCATAGGAAACAAGAACGTTCCTGACAGAGTGAAGTTCACTAGAGCTCTCCTAGAGAGCAAAGACTTGTACATGTGGTTTTTCTTCCCCTGTGCGTTTGGGGCTCCAGGCTCGGCCCCAGCTCCGTGGAAACAACCCCTGAGAAAAGATCTTCAAGATCCGCTTTTCCCAGAGGCTGGGATGTGGGGTTCATAGGAGGCGGGAAAAGCAGGCCTCCTTCAGAGAGCAAGAGGCAGCCAAGCGGCCTGCGTTTGGAAGCCTCTATTTGGAAGAATGGGTTAGCTTCCCCTAAGGGAGACCTCCAGATCTGTTCAGAAGTCGGTAATTCCAGAGGCAGGGTGCAGGCTCCTGACTGCCCTTTGCCAGCCTTGCAGAGACATTCCTAGATTACAGCGTTATTTTCCATGAAGGAGCAGGCTTCGGGAATATGTCAGACTTGACTGGCGCCTTATTGGCCTCAGCTCAGCTCTTGCCTTTCCTTTCAAACTAGGACAAGGGCCCACTTTATGAAAGGTAAGGGTCCTCTTCTTTCCAAACTGCCAAGGGCTACAGCAATGAGACCTCTGTCAAGGCGAGGGAAGCGTAAGCTGATGGATTCTCAAGCAGGTGCTTTGCCACAAAGCATCAGCACCCCATGGAAAGAATCTGGCTCCCTTTGCCCCTACGTTGCGTGTGTAGCTACACGCACAGAGGTGTCTCGATAGGAGCCAAGAATGTTCCTGAGAGAGGAGGTTCACTGTTGGGGGCCAGAGTGAGGCACTCCGCCCATGGCAAAGGTCATGAGGAAGGAGGCTCGACATACGCAAAGGCGGGATCGAGCCTCAGGAGTCCCCCTGGAAATCCTCGAGCATCTACCCCCATAACCAGAGCCTGCCTACCTTACTACTTTGTGCTCTCACCTACACCTCTGACTTTACGGGGGGCTGTCCCCCACCACCTCTTTCGGAGAAGGAGTTAACCTAGAGCTCCAGTTGATAAAAACCCCTGGGTGTGACAAGAGTGTTTTAACCTACAAACTCCTCTGAAGGTTCTCTAGCCTGCCTGACAGGCTTGTCCGGCCACATGTGATTGCTCACAGCCTCCCAACCATGAGAGGCACGAGATGCTTTAAACCTTCTAAAAACAGGTTCCTTAGAAAAGTTAGAAAATTATTAGTATAAGTATAATGGGCTGATTAGAAATCATATTGGTGAAGGGTTTTTCATTTGTTGAGCTGATGTTTACTGCTAAGTCTCCACATCCCCTGCCCTTATACACATTAATGAATATATAGAAGAAATAAGTATTAACCTTTGATATAAATCACGTTAGACCTTAGGCTAAGTAAATTCTTTCCTTAACTAAAACCCACTACACCCTCACCCTATAGGAATGTAACTTTATTTGGGTGGCGTCTGTTTTAAGAATAATCACCCCTGGAGAAATAAGTGTCCTGGTTGACTGACCGCTGTCACAAGGAGAGGGTCGTAAATTGTCAGCAGGCCCCCCGGCCAGAAGATGATGTAACACCCCTAAGACCTCTGTATACTTTTGTATGAAGCACCTGACTTTGATAAAAGTCAGGACTGCTGACCCCACGTGACTTTTGCATAACATCTCAGTGTATAAAAGTAGACCATGGAAAATAAAGAATTGGGATCAGTTTCTCGAAATACTGGTCTCCCCATGTCTCTCTCTCTCTCTCTCACTCTGGTTGAGTCTCCATCTGGAGCGCGGAACCCACCAAGCTTACTAATTTTGCCTGGGCTTCTAAGATCCGACCGGGGAGGCCTCAGTGTCTCCTCTCCTTCGGGAGAACGGAAGGACGCCTGCGGCCTACGTAAGTGGTGCAAGCTTCTTGTCTTGAAGTTTTATTGGTCCCCCGCGTAAACCAAGCTACTCAGCCTCTTTTCTCCACTGAATTTTCCTACTGAGCTATCCTCATTTTATTACTCTTTATATCCTTAATTAACGTTTAATTAAGCAGTTGTTCCCTGACCCTCGCCTACGCCGTCTCTGCTTCGAATACCCTGGATCAGCTGGGGCTGGACCCCGGCAGTTCACTAGAGATCTCCTACAGAGCATAGACCTGTCCATTTGGTTTTGCCTTCCCCTGTGAGTTGGGTCCCCGAGGTCCGCCCCAACTCCGGGGAAACAGCCCCTGAGAAAAGATCTCCAGGAACTGCTTTCCGCCCAGGCTGGGAAACGCTGTTCACAGGAAGTAAGGCAAGCGAGCCTCCTGAAGGGAAATAGAGGCCTTACTGTCCCTGGAGGAGCAGGCTGCCAGAGTGTGTGACACCTGACTGGTGCCTTACTGGCCTCAGCTCCGCTATTGCATGTTCATCTGAACTTGAACCCAGGCCTACTTGGAGAAGTCTTTGTGTGCCGATTTCCAGAAACTGCGAAGGGCTACAGCAATGATAACTCTCTCAGTGGTAAGGGAGAGCATTGTGTGGATTCTCAATTTGTTGTTTGAACGACAGTGTCAAAGCTGCACAGAGAGAATCAGGTCTCTGTGTCTCTATGTTGGCTATGCAGCTTCCCACACAGAGATGTCCCCATTGGAGCCAAGAACACTCCCCACAGACTGAGGTTCACTAGAGCACTCCTAGAGAGCAAAGACTTATCCATGCGGTTTTCCCTTCCCCTGTGCGTGTGGGTCTCTGGGATCAGCCCCTGCTCCTTGGAAACAGCCTCTGAGAAAAGATCTCCAAGAACCTCTTATCACCCAGGCTGGGAAGTGGAGTTCACAGGAGGTGGGATAAGCAAGCTTCCTTCGGCAAGAAGAGACAGCCAACCGGCCTGTGTTTGGAAGCCTATATTTGCAAGGAATGGGTTAGTTTCTCCTGACCGAGACCGCCAGATGTGCTGAGAAGATAGAAATTCCAGAGGCAGGGTCGAGGTTCCTGACTGCCCTTTGCCAGCCTTGCAAAGACATTCCCAGATTCTAACGTTATTTTCCATGAAGGAGCAGGCATCGGGAATATGTCAGACTTGACTGGCGCCTTACTGGCCTCAGCTCAGCTACTGCCTTTCCATTCAAACAAGGACAAGGGCCTACTTGGTGAAGGGTAAGGGTCTGCTTCTTTCCAAACTGCCAAGGACTACAGCAATGAGACCTCTGTCAAGGTGAGGGAAGCCTATGCGGATGGATTCTTAGCAGGTGCTTTGCCACAAAGCATCAGCACCCACGGAGAGAATCAGACTCCCTTTGCCACTATGTTGGGTGTGTAGCTTCATGCACAGAGGTGTCTCTGTAGAAGCCAAGAATGTTCCTGAGAGACGAGGTTCACTAGAGCTCTCCTACAGAGCATAGACCTGTCCATGTGGTTTTGTCTTCCCCTGTGAGTTGGGCCCCCGAGGTCCGACCCAGCTCCAGGGAAACAGCCCCTGAGAAAAAATCTCCAGGAACAGCTTTGCGCCCAGGCTGGGAAATGCAGTTCACAGGAGGCAAGGCAAGCGAGCCTCCTACAGGGAAAAAGAGGCCTTACTGCTCCTGGACGATCAGGCTGCAAGAGTGTGTGAGACCTCACTTGTGCCTTACTGGCCTCAGCTCCGCCGTTGCCTGTTATTCCGAGCTAGGACCCAGGCCTACTTGGAGAAGGGTTAGGGTGCGGATTTCTACAAACTGTCAAGGACTACAGCAATGAGAATTCTCTTAGCAGTAAGGGAGAGCATTGTATGGATTCTCAAGCTGTTGTTTGAATGACAGCTTCAAAGCTACACAGAGAGAATCAGGCTCTCTGTTCCCCTATTTTGGCTGTGCAGCTTCACACACAGAATTTGACTCTGTTGGAGCCAGAAATATTCCTGAAAGACTTAGGCTCACCAAAGCTGTCCTCCAGAGCAAAGACATTGGATGTGGTTTTGCCTTCCCTTGTCAGTATGGGTCCCCTAGCTTGGCCCCAGCTCCGGGGATACAGCCTCTGAAAAAAATCTTGCAAGAAGCGATTTTTCCTCCAGGCTGTTAAGCGGAATTCGCAGTTTGCAAGTTAAGGAAGCCTGCTTCGTGGAAGAGCAAGCAGCCAACTGGCCCTGTGTTAGGAAGCCTGTATTTGAAAGGAATGGGTTAGCTTCTATAGCGGGAGAACCTCAGATCTGCTCAGGGGACTGAAATACTAGAGTCAGGGTCGAGGTTCTCCCTTGTCCTTTGAGCACCTTGCAAAGACATTCCTAGCTTCTAGCGTTAGTGTCCCTGTAGTAGCAGGCTGCAGGAGCGTGTGATAAATGACTGCCGCGTTCCTGTCCTCAGCTCCGCTATTGACTTTCTATTCGAACTAGAACCCAGGCCTACTTTGAGAGGGGTTAGGGTCCAGTGTTTTCAAACTGCCAAGGGCTACGGCAATGCGAGCTCTGTCAGAGGTAAGAAAAGAGCAATTGGTTGGATTCTTCAGCTGCTGCGTGTCTGCACAGCTTCCGCGCCACATGGAGAGCATGAGGCTCCTTGTGGCCCTATTTTGGGTATGCAGCAACATGCACACAGAATGTCTGTGTTCACTTATGTACAGGCTTATGTACACTAGAGCTCTCCTACAGAGCAAAGACCACTCAGTGGGCTCCAAGAGATACCTGTCGCGACTCGAGAAGAGAGTGGAGTCCTTTGCTTCCCCTCGAGATGAGGCCTGACTCCCCGGGTGAGTATGGAATGCAACCCCAAATCCCTGTCGCCTATGGAGAGGAACATTAAGTCCTGGATACAAGCCTAGATGAGGTCTAGTTTGCCCTTCAGTGAATGGAGCCCAATCCCCAGCTCTCCCTGGCAACTCGAATGGAAGATTAGACTTCCTGGGCCAACACAAGAGGAAGCCTGAATTCCCCGTCGTAACTCGAGAATCCCAACGCAACTCGAGAAAAACCACGTGCTTCCCTCGTCATCGCAAGATGAGGCCCTTTGTCCGCTACAGCATCTCAAGAGAAGTCCCACGTTCCATCCTGAAGTGCGAAACGGTACTTGGTACCCTTGATGCGACCCCAAAAGTTCCGCGACATACCAGACTCACTCAAGGGGAACACCGAGGTTCCCGGCACCACTTCATCTGAGCCCCTTCTCCTCTCCTGATTGTGACAGGAGGGTCGACTCCCCTTCTCTGTCTGCAAGGGGTTCCCGACCTTCAGGGCGCACCTCAGGATGAGGACGGTCTCATGAGGAAGTTCGAGACATAGCCTCGTGGGTGGTGCCACATGTCGAAAGACCCCAATTTCAAGGTCCACTCTTGAAAAGAACCCGATGCCAGCACACCTCTTTGAAGGAAAACCTGTGGATGAAGGCACAACACGAAGGGGCACTGACACCCGCGTGCATCGTCCAGAAAAACCCGCAGGTCCCACAGACATTTCGACAAGTGGCCTGTCATCCTGTAAACAACTCGAAAGGCAAACGAAGGTCCATTCCTCAACAGAAGACTAGGTGTGACTCTCTTGTCCCTATTCTGCAGGGACCACGGGTTCCGAGTCAGAAACGGAGAGCAAGCCTGAGGTTCCTGCGTCCACTCGAGATGAAGCCCTCTTCCATTGCACCACAACCAGTGGAGTCCCGAGAGGCCCCTACCAACTCCACAGTATCCCTGAGTTCTCAGAGGCACAAAAAGAAGCTCCCTGAGGTCACAGGCACAAGTCGAGGGACCCCTGGGTTTTCTGCCGTGACTCGAGAAAGACCTCGAGAGTGCTTCAAAATGTGTTGAGTCGCGATTCCCCTACCATGACTCAAGAGCCATGACACGCTCCCCCTCGCCACGCGCATGGAGACCTGACTAACATGGCACTGCACGAGAGGCTCCATGAGTTCCTCATCGTACCTCGTGAGGAAACCCACACTGGCGCGGCAGCTCGAGGAAACACATGAGACACCCCGGTCATCGCGAGATGAGGGCCTTATTTTCCTGCATGGCCTGGAGACCAATCACGAGTCCTCTCTCCAAACTGAAGAGGAGGCTGGACTCCCTTGAAGCCGCTCAGGGGGCTCCAAGAGATCCGCGTCGCGACTCAAGAGGAGAGCGGAGTCTTTGGCTTCCCCTCGAGATGAGGCCTGACTCCCCGGGGGAGGCTGGAATGCAACCCTGAGATCCCCGCCTATCCTGGAGAGGAATATTAGGTCCCGGACACACGCCTAGGTGAGGTCTGTTGGCCCCTGCAATGACTCGAGCGCAACCCCCAGCTTTCCCTCGCAACTCGAGGGGAAGATTGGGCTTCCCAGGGCCAACCCAAGAGGAAGGCTGAGATCCCCATCGTAACTCGAGAATGCCGCCGCAACTCGAGAAAAACCACGTGGTTCCCACCTCTTGGCAAGATGAGGCACTTGCCCGCCACGGCGTCTCAATGAAAGTCCCCTCTTCCGGACTGAAGGGCGAAACCGTCCCTGACAGCCTTCCTGCGACCCCCAAAAGTCCCCTGACACGCTGGGTTCCCCCGAGGGGAACACCGAGGGTCCCGGCACCGCTTCCTCTGAGCCCCTTCTACCCTCCTGATCGCGACAGGAGAGGCGATTCCCCTGCGTGGTCTGGAAGGGGTTCCCGGCCTTCCCGGCGCACCTCAGGATGAGGCCGGTCTCACGAGGAAATTCGAGACGAGCCACGTGGGTGGGGCCACATGCCGAACGCCCCCGATTCCCCAGTCCGCTCTTGAGAAGGTCCCGAGGCCCGGACCCCTCTTCGAAGGCAACCCTGTGGGTGAAGGCACAACACGAAGGGGCACTGCCACCCCCGAGCATCGTCCGCAAAGACCCGCGGGTTCCACACACAGCTCGATGAGGGGCCTGAGACCCCCTGAGCAACTCGAGAGGCCAGCGGGGTTCCCTTCCTCAGACAAGACGAGGCCTGACTCTCCTGTCCCAACTCTGCAGGGACCCTGCGGGCGGAGTCCGAAACGGAGAGGAAGCCTGAGGTTCCTGCCTCCCCTCGAGGTGAGGCCCTCTTCCGTTGCGCCAGACCCAGCGGAGTCCCGAGGGGCCCCGCCACCTCCACAGGATCCCTCGCCTCTCAGAGGCACCCTGGGAAGTTCCCTAAGGTCCCCGGAAGAAGGCGAGGGAACCGAGGGTTTCCCGCCGCCCCCCGAGAAAGACCTCGAGAGTCCTTCTTCAACGCGTCCCGAGGCCCTAGTCCCCTCCCGTGACTCGAGAGCCAGGACGCGCTCCCCCTCGCCACGCGCATGGAGACCTGACTTCCCTGGCGCCGCACGAGAGGCTCCCTGAGATCCTCGTCATGCCTCGGGAGAAAACCCCCACGGGCCCCGCAGCTCGAGGAAACCCCTGAGGCGCCCCCGTCGTCGCGAGCTGAGGGCCTTCTTTTCCTGCATGGCCTGGAGAGCAATCCCGGGTCCTCTCTCCAAACGGAAGAGGAGGCTAGACTCACTTGAGGCCGCTCAGGGGGTCCAAGAGACCCGCGTCGCGACTCGAGAGGAGAGCGGAGTCCTTGGCTTCCCCTAGAGACGAGGCCTGACTCCCCGGGGGAGCCTGGAATGCAACCCCGAGATCCCTGCCTTCCCTGGAGAGGAATATTAGGTCCCGGACACACGCCTAGGTGAGGTCTCTTCGGCCCTGCAGTGACTCGAGCGCAACCCCCAGCTTTCCCTCGCAACCCGGGGGGAAGATTGGGCTTCCCAGGGCCAACCCAAGGGGAAGGCTGAGATCCCCGTCGTAACTCGAGAATGCCGCCGCAACTCGAGAAAAACCACGTGGTTCCCACCTCTTGGCAAGATTAGGCCCTTGCCCGCGACGGCGTCTCAAGGGAAGTCCCCTGTTCGGCCCTTAAGGGCGAAACGGTCCCTGACAGCCTTCCTGCGACCCCCAAGAGTCCCCCGACACGCCGGGGTCCCCCGAGGGGAACACCGAGGGTCCCGGCACCGCTTCCTCTGAGCCTCTTCTCCCCTCCTGATCGCGACAGGAGAGGCGATTCCCCTGCGTGGTCTGGAAGGGGTTCCCGGCCTTCCCGGCGCACCTCAGGATGAGGCCGGTCTCACGAGGAAATTCGAGACGAGCCACGTGGGTGGGGCCACATGCCGAATGCCCCCGATTCCCCGGTCCGCCCTTGAGAAGGACCCGAGGCCCGGACCCCTCTTCGAAGGCAACCCTGTGGGGGAAGGCACAACACGAAGGGGCACTGCCACCCCCATGCATCGTCCGCAAGACCCGCGGGTTCCACACACAGCTCGACGAGGGGCCTGAGACCCCCTGAGCAACTCGAGAGGCCAGCGAGGTTCCCTTCCTCAGACAAGACGAGGCCTGACTCTCCTGTCCCAACTCTGCAGGGACCCTGCGGTCGGAGTCCGAAACGGAGAGGAAGCCTGACGTTCCTGCCTCCCCTCGAGGTGAGGCCCTCTTCCGTTGCGCCAGACCCAGCGGAGTCCCGAGGGGCCCCGCCACCTCCACAGGATCCCTCGCCTCTCAGAGGCACCCTGGGAAGTTCCCTAAGGTCCCTGGCAGAAGACGAGGGACACGAGGGTTTCCCGCCGCCCCCCGAGAAAGACCTCGAGAGTCCTCCTTCAACGCGTCTCGAGGCCCTAGTCCCCTCCCGTGACTCGAGAGCCAGGACGCGCTCCCCCTCGCCACGCGCATGGAGACCTGACTTCCCTGGCGCCGCACGAGAGGCTCCCTGAGATCCTCGTCGTGCCTCGGGAGAAAACCCCGACGGGCGCCGCAGCTCGAGGAAACCCCTGAGACGCCCCCGTCCTCGCGAGCTGAGGGCCTTCTTTTCCTGCATGGCCTGGAGAGCAATCCCAGGTCCTCTCTCCAAACGGAAGAAGAGGCTGGACTCCCTTGAGGCCGCTCAGGGGGCTCCAAGAGACCCGCGACGCGACTCGAGAGGAGAGCGGAGTCCTTGGCTTCCCCTCGTGACGAGGCCTGACTCCTCAGGGGAGCCTGGAATGCAACCCCGAGATCCCTGCCTTCCCTGGAGAGGAATATTAGGTCCCAGACACACGCCTAGGTGAGTTCTCTTCGGCCCTGCGGTGACTCGAGCGCAACCCTCAGCTTTCCCTCGCAACCCGAGGGGAAGATTCGGCTTCCCAGGGCCAGCCCACGGGGAAGGCTGAGATCCCCGTCGTAACTCGAGAATCCCGCCGCAACTCGAGAAAAACCACGTGGTTCCCACCTCTTGGCAAGATGAGGCCCTTGCCCGCCACGGCGTCTCAAGGGAAGTCCCCTGTTCCGCCCTGAAGGGCGAAACGGTCCCTGACAGCCTTCCTGCGACCCCCAAAAGTCCCCCGACACGCCGGGTTCCCTCGAGGGGAACACCGAGGGTCCCGGCACCGCTTCCTCTGAGCTCCTTCTCCCCTCGTGATCGCCACAGGAGAGGCAATTCCCCTGCGTGGTCTGGAAGGGGTTCCCGGCCTTCCCGGCGCACCTCAGGATGAGGCCGGTCTCACGAGGAAATTCGAGACGAGCCACGTGGGTGGGGCCACATGTCGAACGCCCCCAATTCCCCGGTCCGCCCTTGAGAAGGACCCGAGGCCCGGACCCCTCTTCGAAGGCAACCCTGTGGGGGAAGGCACAACACGAAGGGGCACTGCCACTCCCGGGCATCGTCCGCAAAGACCCGCGGGTTCCACACACAGCTCGATGAGGGGCCTGAGACCCCCTGAGCAACTCGAGAGGCCAGCGAGGTTCCCTTCCTCAGACAAGACGAGGCCTGACTCTCCTGTCCCAACTCTGCAGGGACCCTGCGGTCGGAGTCCGAAACGGAGAGGAAGCCTGAGGTTCCTGCCTCCCCTCGAGGTGAGGCCCTCTTCCGTTGCGCCAGACCCAGCGGAGTCCCGAGGGGCCCCGCCACCTCCACAGGATCCCTCGCCTCTCAGAGGCACCCTGGGAAGTTCCCTAAGGTCCCCGGCAGAAGGCGAGGGACACGAGGGTTTCCCGCCGCCCCCCGAGAAAGACCTCGAGAGTCCTCCTTCAACGCGTCTCGAGGCCCTAGTCCCCTCCCGTGACTCGAGAGCCAGGACTCGCTCCCCCTCGCCACGCGCATGGAGACCTGACTTCCCTGGCGCCGCACGAGAGGCTCCCTGAGATCCTCGTCGTGCCTCGGGAGAAAACCCCAACGGGCGCCGCAGCTCGAGGAAACCCCTGAGACGCCCCCGTCCTCGCGAGCTGAGGGCCTTCTTTTCCTGCATGGCCTGGAGAGCAATCCCGGGTCCTCTCTCCAAACGGAAGAGGAGGCTGGACTCCCTTGAGGCCGCTCAGGGGGCTCCAAGAGACCCGCGTCGCGACTCGAGAGGAGAGCGGAGTCCTTGGCTTCCCCTCGAGACGAGGTCTGACTCCCCGGGGGAGCCTGGAATGCAACCCCGAGATCCCTGCCTTCCCTGGAGAGGAATATTAGGTCCCGGACACACGCCTAGGTGAGGTCCCTTCGGCCCTGCAGTGACTCGAGCGCAACCCCCAGCTTTCCCCTCGCAACCCGAGGGGAAGATTGGGCTTCCCAGGGCCAACCCAAGGGGAAGGCTGAGATCCCCGTCGTAACTCGAGAATCCCGACGCAACTCGAGAAAAACAACGTGGTTCCCACCTCTTGGCAAGATGAGGCCCTTGCCCGCCACGGCGACTCAAGGGAAGCCCCCTGTTCCGCCCTGAAGGGTGAAACGGTCCCTGACAGCCTTCCTGCGACCCCCAAAAGTCCCCCGACACGCCGGGTTCCCTCGAGGGGAACACCGAGGGTCCCGGCACCGCTTCCTCTGAGCCCCTTCTCCCCTCCTGATCGCGACAGGAGAGGCGATTCCCCTGCGTGGTCTGGAAGGGGTTCCCGGCCTTCCCGGCGCACCTCAGGATGAGGCCGGTCTCACGAGGAAATTCGAGACGAGCCACGTGGGTTGGACCACATGCCGAACGCCCCCGATTCCCCGGTCCGCCCTTGAGAAGGACCCGAGGCCCGGACCCCTCTTCGAAGGCAACCCTGTGGGTGAAGGCACAACACGAAGGGGCACTGCCACCCCCGTGCAGCGTCCGCAAAGACCCGCGGGTTCCACACACAGCTCGACGAGGGGCCTGAGGCCCCCTGAGCAACTCGAGAGGCCAGCGGGGTTCCCTTCCTCAGACAAGACGAGGCCTGACTCTCCTGTGCCAACTCTGCAGGGACCCTGCGGTCGGAGTCCGAAACGGAGAGGAAGCCTGAGGTTCCTGCCTCCCCTCGAGGTGAGGCCCTCTTCCGTTGCGCCAGACCCAGCGGAGTCCTGAGGGGCCCCGCCACCTCCACAGGATCCCTCGCCTCTCAGAGGCACCCTGGGAAGTTCCCTAAGGTCCCCGGCAGAAGGCGAGGGACACGAGGGTTTCCCGCCGCCCCCCGGGAAAGACCTCGACAGTCCTTCTTCAATGCGTCTCGAGGCCCTAGTCCCCTCCCGTGACTCGAGAGCCAGGACGCGCTCCCCCTCGCCACGCGCATGGAGACCTGACTTCCCTGGCGCCGCACGAGAGGCTCCCTGAGATCCTCGTCGTGCCTCGAGAGAAAACCCCCACGGGCGCGGCAGCTCGAGGAAACCCCGGAGACGCCCCCGTCCTCGCGAGCTGAGGGCCTTCTTTTCCTGCATGGCCTGGAGAGCAATCCCGGGTCCTCTCTCCAAACGGAAGAGGAGGCTGGACTCCCTTGAGGCCGCTCAGGGGGCTCCAAGAGCCCCGCGTCGCGACTCGAGAGGAGAGCGGAGTCCTTGGCTTCCCCTCGAGACGAGGCCTGACTCCCCGGGGGAGCCTGGAATGCAACCCCGAGATCCCTACCTTCCCTGGAGAGGAATATTAGGTCCCGGACACACGCCTAGGTGTGGTCTCTTCGGCCCTGCAGTGACTCGAGCGCAACCCCCAGCTTTCCCTCGCAACCCGAGGGGAAGATTGGGCTTCCCAGGGCCAACCCAAGGGGAAGGCTGAGATCCCCGTCGTAACTCGAGAATCCCGCCGCAACTCGAGAAAAACCACGTGGTTCCCACCTCTTGGCAAGATGAGGCCCTTGCCCGCGACGCCGTCTCAAGGGAAGTCCCCTGTTCCGCCCTGAAGGGCGAAACGGTCCCTGACAGCCTTCCTGCGACCCCCAAAAGTCCCCCGACACGCCGGGTTCCCTCGAGGGGAACACCGAGGGTCCCGGCACCGCTTCCTCTGAGCCCCTTCTCCCCTCCTGATCGCGACAGGAGAGGCGATTCCCCTGCGTAGTCTGGAAGGGGTTCCTGGCCTTCCCGGCGCACCTCAGGAGGAGGCCGGTCTCACGAGGAAATTCGAGACGAGCCACGTGGGTGGGGCCACATGCCGAACGCCCCCGATTCCCCGGTCCGCCCTTGAGAAGGACCCGAGGCCCGGACCCCTCTTCGAAGGCAACACTGTGGGTGAAGGCACAACACGAAGGGGCCCTGCCACCCCGGTGTGTCGTCTGCAAATACCGGCGGGTGCCACACACAGCTCGACGAGGGGCCTGAGACCCCCTGAGCAACTCGAGAGGCCAGCGGGGTTCCCTTCCTCAGACAAGACGAGGCCTGACTCTCCTGTCCCAACTCTGCAGGGACCCTGCGGTCGGAGTCCGAAACGGAGAGGAAGCCTGAGGTTCCTGCCTCCCCTCGAGGTGAGGCCCTCTTCCGTTGCGCCAGACCCAGCGGAGTCCCGAGGGGCCCCGCCACCTCCACAGGATCCCTCGCCTCTCAGAGGCACCCTGGGAAGTTCCCTAAGGTCCCCGGCAGAAGGCGAGGGACACGAGGGTTTCCCGCCGCCCCCCGAGGAAGACCTCGAGAGTCCTTCTTCAACGCGTCTCCAGGCCCTAGTCCCCTCCCGTGACTCGAGAGCCAGGACGCGCTCCCCCTCGCCACGCGCATGGAGACCTGACTTCCCTGGCGCCGCACGAGAGGCTCCCTGAGATCCTCGTCGTGCCTCGGGAGAAAACCCCCACGGGCGCCGCAGCTCGAGGAAACCCCTGAGACGCCCCCGTCCTCGCGAGCTGAGGGCCTTCTTTTCCTGCATGGCCTGGAGAGCAATCCCGGGTCCTCTCTCCAAACGGAAGAGGAGGCTGGACTCCCTTGAGGCCGCTCAGGGGGCTCCAAGAGACCCGCGTCGCGACTCGAGAGGAGAGCGGAGTCCTTGGCTTCCCCTCGAGACGAGGCCTGACTCCCCGGGGGAGCCTGGAATGCAACCCCGAGATCCCTGCCTTCCCTGGAGAGGAATATGAGGTCCCGGACACACACCTAGGTGAGGTCTCTTCGGCCCTGCAGTGACTCGAGCGCAACCCCCAGCTTTCCCTCGCAACCTGAGGGGAAGATTGGGCTTCCCAGGGCCAACCCAAGGGGAAGGCTGAGATCCCCGTCGTAACTCGAGAATCCCACCGCAACTCGAGAAAAACCACGTGGTTCCCACCTCTTGGCAAGATGAGGCCCTTGCCCGCCACGGCGTCTCAAGGGAAGTCCCCTGTTCCGCCCTGAAGGGCGAAACGGTCCGTGACAGCCTTCCTGCGACCCCCAAAAGTCCCCCGACACGCCGGGTTCCCTCGAGGGGAACACCGAGGGTCCCGGCACCGCTTCCTCTGAGCCCCTTCTCCCCTCCTGATCGCGACAGGAGAGGCGATTCCCCTGCGTGGTCTGGAAGGGGTTCCCGGCCTTCCCGGCGCACCTCAGGATGAGGCCGGTCTCACGAGGAAATTCGAGACGAGCCACGTGGGTGGGGCCACATGCCGAACGCCCCCGATTCCCCGGTCCGCCCTTGAGAAGGACCCGAGGCCCGGACCCCTCTTCGAAGGCAACCCTGTGGGTGAAGGCACAACACGAAGGGGCACTGCCACCCCCGTGCATCGTCCGCAAAGTCCCGCGGGTTCCACACACAGCTCGACGAGGGGCCTGAGGCCCCCTGAGCAACTCGAGAGGCCAGCGGGGTTCCCTTCCTCAGACAAGACGAGGCCTGACTCTCCTGTCCCAACTCTGCAGGGACCCTGCGGTCGGAGTCCGAAACGCAGAGGAAGCCTGAGGTGCCTGCCTCCCCTCGAGGTGAGGCCCTCTTCGTTGCGCCAGACCCAGCGGAGTCCCGAGGGGCCCCGCCACCTCCACAGGATCCCTCGCCTCTCAGAGGCACCCTGGGAAGTTCCCTAAGGTCCCCGGCAGAAGGCGAGGGACACGAGGGTTTCCCGCCGCCCCCCGAGAAAGACCTCGAGAGTCCTTCTTCAACGCGTCTCGAGGCCCTAGTCCCCTCCCGTGACTCGAGAGCCAGGACGCGCTCCCCCTCGCCACGCGCATGGAGACCTGACTTCCCTGGCGCCGCACGAGAGGCTCCCTGAGGTCCTCGTCGTGCCTCGGGAGAAAACCCCCACGGGCGCCGCAGCTCGAGGAAACCCCTGAGAAGCCCCCGTCCTCGCGAGCTGAGGGCCTTCTTTTCCTGCATGGCCTGGAGAGCAATTCCGGGTCCTCTCTCCAAACGGAAGAGGAGGCTGGACTCCCTTGAGGCGACTTAGTGGGCTCCAAGAGATCCGCGTCGGGGCTCTAGAGGAGAGCGCAGTCCTTTGCTTCCCCTCTAGGCGAGGCCTGACTCCCCGGGGGAGTCTGGAGTGCAATCCCGAGATCCTTGTCTTCCCTTGAGAGGACTATTAGGTCCTGGACACACGCCTTGATGAGGTCTCTTTGGCCTTGCAGTGGTTCGAGCACAACATCCAGCTTTCCCTCGCAACTCGAAGGGATGTTTGGGCTTCCCAGGGCCAACACAAGAGGACGCCTGAAATCCACGTCGTAACTCGAGAATCCCGCCGCAACTCGAGAAAAACCACGTGGTTCCATCGTCTTCGCAGCATGAGGCCCTTGCCCGCCACAGCGTCTCAAAAGAAGTCCCACGTTCCTACTGAAGTGCAAAACGGTACTTGGCACCCATGATGGCACCCCCAAAGTTCCCCAACTACAGGCCTCACTCGAGGGTAACACCCATGTTCCCCGCACCACATCATTTGAGCCCCTTCTCCCCTCCTGATTGCAACAGGAATGTCTTTTCTCCTGCTTTGTGTGGAAGGGGTTACCGATCTTCCCAGCGCACATCAGGATGAGGCCTGTCTCACGAGGTCTCACTCAAGGGGAACACCGAGGTTCCCGGCACCACTTCATCTGAGCCCCTTCTCCCCTCCTGATCGCGACAGTAGGGTCGATTAACCTGCTTTGTCTGGAAGGCTTTCCCGACCTTCCAGGGGCACCTCAGCATGAGGCCCGTCTCACGAGGAAATTCGAGACGTAGCCTCGTGTGTGGTGCCGCATTCCAAAAGACCCCGATTTCCTGGTCCGCTCTTAATAAGAACCCGATGCCCGCACACCACTTCGAAGGCAACCCTGTGGATGAAAGCACATCACGAAGGGGCACTGACACCCCCGTGCATTGTCTGGAAAAAACCGCAGGTTCCACACACAGCTCGACAAGTGGCCTGTCACTCCTTGAACAACTCGAGAGGCAAGCGGAGTTCCATTCCTCCACACAAGACGAGGCCTGACTCTCCTGTCCCAACTCTGCAGGGACCCTGCAATCTGAGTCAGAAATGGAGAGGAACCCTAAGGTTCCTTCCTGATCTCGAGATTAGGCCCTCTTCCATTGCAGCAAACCCAGTGGAGTCCCGAGAGGCCTCTCCCAGCTCCATAGTATCCCTGACTTCTCAGAGGCACCCTGAGAAGCTACCTGAGGTCACAGGCACAAGTCGAGGGAACCCAGGGTTTCCTGCCGCAACCCGAGAAAGACCTCGAGCGTCCTTTTTCATTGCGTTGAGCCCTGATTCCACTACCATGACTCGAGAGCAATGACGTGCGCCCCCTCGCCACTCGTATGGAGACTTGACTTCCCTGACACCACACGAGAGGCTCCCTGAGCTCCCGGTCGTACCTTGTGAGAAACCCCACACTGGCACCGCAGTTCCAGAAAAACCACGAGACTCCCCCGACATCGCGAGATGAGGGCCTTCTTTTCCTGCATGGCCTGGAGAGCAATCCCGCGTGCTCTCTCCAAACTCCACAAGAGAGGAGCCAAGATTGCTGAGGAGTAGGACGGGGAGAACTCTTTCCCCCCCAAACAATTTCATCAAAAGAGCATTTAAACGTCGAGTAAATTCCACAATACAACTTATGAATGCTGCCAGAGGACATCAGGCACCCAGAAAAGAACCCAACTCTTGGAAAGTAGGTAGGAAAAAGTATAAAAGACAAAAAAAGAGACAAAAGAGGGAGGGAGGGATTTCCGTCCCAGGAAGATAGTCTTAAAAAGAGAAAAGTTTCCAAACACCAGGAAAGCTTTTCACTGCCAAATCTTTGCCAAGCTTTGGAAGCACAAAGGGCAACATAAGGGGGATAAAAATAAATAAACAATTAAAACTCGCAGATTGCAAGCCCTACGGTAACTCCCCCAGCCGCGAAGCAGTGCAGACGCCTGCTCACACCATTAGCAAGCAGGGGCTGGGCAGGGAGGCGCGGCGTGGGCTGCATCGCTTAGAGTAAGAATCTGGCCTGAATACCCTGAGCACTATCTGAACGAAATAACTTGGGCTAGCAAACCAGACTCTGGGATATCTACCACGCAAAAAGCCAGCCCTAACCTAAGACACCGCCAGGCCCGCGCACGGAACAAAGGACTGAACAGAGATAGCCGGCTGCAGACCTTCCCCCTCCGGTGACAGGCAGCCAGAGCCAGAAGGGGGCAATCGCAGCCCCAGAGAGACATTATCTATAAAACTGTAAGCAGCCTTCTTTGCTAACTAAAACTTCTTGGGGATCTGGACGGTCAACATCTGCCTGAGAAGGTGCGCCTGTTTTACACCCAGATAACCGAGTGGCGGGGAGGCGATAAGTCACAACATTGGCGCTCGCCAAACACCTCATCACCTGAGCTGCTCGGACCTGGGAAGAGCACAAAACGCAGGCCCAACCGAGTCTGTGCCTCTGAGGACTACCCGAGTGCCTGAACCTGAGCGGCTTGGACCTGGGAGGTGCATGAAGCCCAGGGCCAGCCTCGGATTGTTCCCGGTGGAACAACCTAGAGCCCGAGCAGTGTGGGCAGGGAGGCTACAAGTGCCGTGAGCGGGGGCAGACCCAGTGTGGCTGAGGCACTGCGAGCGCACGCCAGTGTTATTTGTTTGCAGCATCACTCCCTCCCTCCCTCCCCACAGCGCAACTGAACAAGTGAGCCTAAAAAAAAAAGTGTCCTCCACCGTCCCCTTTGTGTCAGGGCGTAAACCAGACACTGAAGAGACAGGCAAACAAAAGAAGCTATAACAGAGGGAAACGCCTTGGAAGCTACAGGCAATAGATTAAAACCCTGTGGTTACTAGGACTACATAGGAAGGCGCCTATAGATCTTGAGAAATATAAGTTGGACCAAGGAACTAGCCAAAAATGAACCGAACCCACGATACTCACAACAAAACCAGAGAAAGTCCTAGATATATTTTTATGATCATTCTTACTTTTTTTAATTTTTTTAATTTTAAGTTCTCTATTGTTCATTTAATTTTCACTTTTATAACCTATTACTTTGCAAAACAAAGACCCTATTTTTTTCTTCTTCAGCAAACTTCATATATATATATTTATATATATATATAATAATTTTTTGACCTTGTTTTTTGTTTTGTTTTTTTTCTTCTTTTCTTTAACATTGTATTTTTGAAATTCCAAACTGTACTCTAGATTTTTAATTTATGCTTTTTGATATTTGATATCAATTTTGTACCTGTAGTTTCTTTATAATTTTTGCGACATTGCTTGTTTTTGTTTGTTTGTTTTCTCTTTAGTTTTCTTCTTCCTTTTTTTTAACATTGTATTTTTGAAATTCCAAACTCTACTCTAGATTTTTAATTTTTGCTTTTTGGTATTAGTTATCAATTTTGTACCTGTATTTTCTTGATAATTTTTGCGACCATGTTTGTTTTTCTTTGTTCGTTTTTTCTCTCTTTCTTTTCCTTCTTCTTTTCTTTAACATCGTATTTTTGAAATTCCAAACTCTACTCTAGATTTTTAATTTTTGCTTTTATGTATTTGTTACCAATTTTGTACCTTTAAGAACCCAATCTTCAGTACCCATTTTTCACTAGGGAGCGAGATTACTGGCTTGACTGCTCTCTCTCCCTTTGGACTCTCCTTTTTCTCCACCAGGTCGCCTGTGTCTCCTCCCTAACCCCTCTCTACTCTACCCAACTCTGTGAATTTCTGTGTATTCCAGACGGTGGAGAACACTTAGGGAACTGATTACTGGCTGGATCTGTCTCCCTCCTTTTCATTCCCCCCTTTTATCCTTCTGGCCACCTCTGTCTCCTTCCTCCTTCTTCTCATCTCTGTATAACTCTGTGAACATCTCTGAGCGGTCCAGTTGTGGAGTGCACATAAGGAAGTGACTACTGGCCAGCCCACTCTCTCCACTATTGATTCCACCTGATCTCATTTGGGTCACCTCTAACTCCCTCCTCCCTCTTCTCTTCTCCATGTAATGCTGTGAACCTTTCTGAGTGGCCCCCACAGTAGAGAAACTTTTCTTCTTTAACGTAGATGTTTTATCAATGGTGCTGTATAGAAGGAGAAGTTTTGAAACTACTGTAAAAGTAAGACAGATAACTGGAAGCAGGAGGCTTAAGTCCAAACCCTGACTCCAGGGAACTCCTGACTCCAAGGAACATTAATTGACAGGAGCTCATCAAATGCCTCCATACCGACACTGAAATCAAGCACCACACAAGGGCCAACAAGTTCCAGGGCAAGACATACCAAGCAAATTCTCCAGCAACAAAGGAACGCAGCCCTGAGCTTCAAGATACAGGCTGCCCAAAGTCACCCCAAAACCACAAACATCTCATAACTCATTACTGGACACTTCATTGCACTCCAGAGAGAAGAAATACAGCTCCACCCACCAGAACACGGACACAAGCTTCCCTAACCAGGAAACCTTGACAAGACACCTGTACAAACCCACACACAGCGAGGAAATGCCACAGTAAAGAACTCCACAAACTGCCAGAATACAGAAAGGACACCCCAAACTCAGCAATTTAAACAAGATGAGACAGAGGAATACCCAGCAGATAAAGGAACAGGATAAATGCCCACCAAACCAAACAAAAGAGGAAGAGATAGGGAATCTACCTGATAAAGAATTCCGAGTAAGGATAGTGAAATGGATCTAAAATCTTGAAATTAAAATGGAATCACAGATAAATAGCCTGGAGACAAGGATTGAGAAGATGCAAGAAAGGTTTAACAAGGACCTAGAAGAAATAAAAAAAGAGTCAATATATAATGAATAATGCAATAAATGAAACTAAAAACACTCTGGAGGCAACAAATAGTAGAATAACAGAGGCAGAAGATAGGATTAGTGAATTCGAAGATAGAATGGTAGAAATAAATGAATCAGAGAGGATACATGAAAAACGAATTAAAAGAAATGAGCACAATCTCAGAGACCTCCAGGACAATATTAAACGCTACAACATTCGAATCATAGGGGTCCCAGAAGAAGAAGACAAAAAGAAAGACCGTGAGAAAATACTTGAGGAGATAATAGTTGAAAACTTCCCTAAAATGGGGAAGGAAATACTCACTCAAGTCCAAGAAACCCAGAGAGTGCCAAACAGGATAAAGCCAAGGCGAAACCCCCCAAGACACATATTAATCACATTAACAAAAATCAAACACAAAGAACAAATATGAAAAGCAGCAAGGGAAAAACAACAAATAACACACAAGGGAATTGCCATAAGGATAACAGCTGATCTTTCAATAGAAACTCTTCAAGCAAGGAGGGAATGGCAAGACATACTTAAAATGATGAAAGAAAATAACCTACAGCCCAGATTATTGTACCCAGCAAGGATCTCATTCAAGTATGAATGAGAAATCAAAAGCTTTTCAGACAAGCAAAAGCTGAGAGAATTCTGCACCACCAAACCAGCTCTCCAACAAATACTAAACAGGAAACACAAAAACGGTGTATAAATTCAAACCCCAAACAATAAAGTAAATGGCAATGGGATCATACTTATCAGTAATTACCTTAAACGTAAATGGGTTGAATGCTCCAACCAAAAGACAAAGACTGGCTGAATGGATACAAAAACAAGACCCCTACATATGTTGTCTACAAGAGACCCACCTCAAAACAGGGGATACATACAGACTGAAAGTGAAGGGCTGGAAAAAGATTTTCCATGCAAATAGGGACCAAAAGAAAGCAGGAGTAGCGATACTCATATCAGATAAAATAGACTTTAAAACAAAGGCTGTGAAAAGAGACAAAGAAGGTCACTACATAATGATCAAAGGATCAATCCAAGAAGACGATATAACAATTATAAATATATATGCACCCAACGTGGGAGCACCACAGTATGTAAGACAAATGCTAACAAGTATGAAAGGAGAAATTAACACTAACACAATAATAGTTGGAGATTTTAATACCCCACTCACACCTATGGATAGATCAACTAAACAGAAATTTAACAAGGAAACACAAACTTTAAATGATACAATAGACCAGTTAGACCTAATTGATATCTATAGGACAATTCATCCCAAAACAATGAATTTCAACTTTTTCTAAAGTGCACATGGAACCTTCTCCAGGATAGATCACATCCTGGGCCATAAAGCTAGCATTGGTAAATTCAAAAAAATAGAAATCATTCCAAGCATCTTTTCTGACCACAATGCAGTAAGATTAGATCTCAATTACAGGAGAAAAACTATTAAAAATTCCAACATATGGAGGCTGAACAACACGCTGCTGAATAACCAACAAATCACAGAAGAAATCAAAAAAGAAATCAAAATTTGCATAGAAACGGATGAAAATGAAAACAGAACAACCCAAAACTTGTGGGACACGGTAAAAGCAGTCCTAAGGGGAAAGTTCATAGCAATACAGGCACACCTCAAGAAACAAGAAAAAAGTCAAATAAATAAACTAACTCTACACCTAAAGCAACTAGAAAAGGAAGAAATGAAGAACCCCAGGGTTAGTAGAAGGAAAGAAATCTTAAAAATTAGAGCAGAAATAAATGCAAAAGAAACAAAAGAGACCATAGCAAAAATCAACAAAACCAAAAGCTGGTTCTTTGAAACGATAAATAAAATTGACAAACCATTAGCCAGACTCATCAAGAAACAAAGGGAGAAAAATCAAATCAATAAAATTAGAAATGAAAATGGAGAGATCACAACAGAAAACACAGAAATACAAAGGATCATAAGAGACTACTATCAACAATTATATGCCAATAAAATGGACAACGTGGAAGAAATGGACAAATTCTTAGAAAAGTACAACTTTCCAAAACTGGACCAGGGAAGAAATAGAAAATCTTAACAGACCCATCACAAGCACGGAAATGGAAACTGTAACCAAAAATCTTCCAGCCAACAAAAGCCCAGGTCCAGACGGCTTCACAGCTGAATTCTACCAAAAATTTAGAGAAGAGCTAACACCTATCCTGCTCAAACTCTTCCAGAAAATTGCAGAGGAAGGTAAACTTCCAAACTCATTCTATGAGGCCACCATCAGCCTAATACCAAAACCTGACAAAGATCCCACAAAAAAAGAAAACTACAGGCCAATATCACTGATGACATAGATGCAAAAATCCTTAACAAAATTCTAGCAATCAGAATCCAACAACACATTAAAAAGATCATACACCATGACCAAGTGGGCTTTATCCCAGGGATGCAAGGATTCTTCAATATCCGCAAATCAATCAATGTAATACACCACCTTAACAAATTGAAAAATAAAAACCATATGATTTTCTCAATAGATGCAGAGAAAGCCTTTGACAAAATTCAACATCCATTTATGATAAAAACTCTCCAGAAAGCAGGAATAGAAGGAACATACCTCAACATAATAAAAGCTATATATGACAAACCCACAGCAAACATTATCCTCAATGGTGAAAAATTGAAAGCATTTCCTCTAAAGTCAGGAACTAGACAAGGGTGCCCACTTTCACCATTACTATTCAACATAGCTTTGGAAGTTTTGGCCACAGCAATCAGAGCAGAAAAAGAAACAAAAGGAATCCAAATTGGAAAAGAAGAAGTAAAACTCTCACTGTTTGCAGATGACATGATCCTCTACATAGAAAACCCTAAAGACTCCACCAGAAAATCACTAGAACTAGTCAATGACTATAGTAAAGTTGCAGGATATAAAATCAACACACAGAAATCCCTTGAATTCCTATACACTAATAATGAGAAAACAGAAAGAGAAATTAAGGAAACAATTTCATTCACCATTGCAACGGAAAGAATAAAATACTTAGGAATATACCTACCTAAAGAAACTAAAGACCTATATATAGAAAACTATAAAACACTGGTGAAAGAAATCAAAGAGGACACTAATAGGTGGAGAAATATACCATGTTCATGGATTGGAAGAATCAATATAGTGAAAATGAGTATACTACCCAAGGCAATTTATAGATTCAATGCAATCCCTATCAAGCTACCAACAGTATTCTTCACAGAGCTAGAACAAATAATTTCACAATTTGTATGGAAATACAAAAAACCTCGAATAGCCAAAGCGATCTTGAGAAAGAAGAATGGAACTGGAGGAATCAACCTACCTGATTTCAGGCTCCGCTACAAAGCCACAGTTATCAAGACAGTATGGTACTGGCACAAAGACAGAAATATAGATTAGTGGAACGAAATAGAAAGCCCAGAGATAAATCCACACACATATGGACACCTTATCTTTGACAAAGGAGGCAAAAATATACAATGGATTAAAGACAATCTCTTTAACAAGTGGTGCTGGGAAATCTGGTCAACCACTTGTAAAAGAATGAAACTAGAACACTTTCTAACACAATACACAAAAATAAACTCAAAATGGATTAAAGATCTAAACGTAAGACCAGAAACTATAAAACTCCTAGAGGAGAACATAGGCAAAACACTCTCTGAAATACATCACAGCAGGATCCTCTATGACCCACCTCCCAGAATATTGGAAATAAAAACAAAAATAAACAAATGGGACCTAATTAACCTTAAAAGCTTCTGCACATCAAAGCAAACTATTAGCAAGGTGAAAAGACAGCCTTTGGAATGGGAGAAAATAATAGGAAATGAAGCAACTGACAAACAACTAATCTCAAAAATATACAAGCAACACCTACAGCTCAACTCCAGAAAAATAGATGACCCAATCAAAAAATGGGCCAAAGAACTAAATAGACATTTCTCCAAAGAAGACATACAGATGGCTAACAAACACATGAAAAGATGCTCAAAATCACTCATTATCATAGAAATGCAAATCAAAACCACTATGAGGTACCATTTCACGCCAGTCAGAATGGCTGCAATCCAAAAGTCTACAAATAATAAATGCTGGAGAGGGTGTGGAGAAAAGGGAACCCTCTTACACTGTTGGTGGGAATGCAAACTAGTACAGCCACTATAGAGAACAGTGTGGAGATTCCTTAAAAAACTGGAAATAGAACTGCCTTATGATCCAGCAATCCCACTGCTGGGCATACACACTGAGGAAACCAGAAGGGAAAGAGACACGTGTACCCCAATGTTCATCGCAGCACTGTTTCTAATAGCCAGGACATGGAAGCAACCTAGATGTCCATCAGCAGATGAATGGATAAGAAAGCTGTGGTACATATACACAATGGAGTATTACTCCGCCATTAAAAAGAATAGAATGAATCAGTTCTAATGAGGTGGATGAAACTGGAGCCTATTATACAGAGTGAAGTAAGCCAGAAAGAAAAACACCAATACAGTATACTAACGCATATATATGGAACTTTGAAAGACGGTAACAATAACCCTGAGTACGAGACAGCAAAAGAGACACTGATGTATAGAAGAGTCTTATGGACTCTGTGGGAGAGGGAGAAGGTGGGAAGATTTGGGAGAATGGCATTGAAACATGTAAAATATCATGTATGAAAAGAGTTGCCAGTCCAGGTTTGATGCATGACACTGGATGCTTGGGGCTAGTGCACTGGGACGACCCAGAGGGATGCTATGGGGGGGGAGGAGGGAGGAGGGTTCAGGATGGGGAGCACATGTATACCTGAGGCAGATTCATTTTGATATTTGGAAAAACTAATACAATTATGTAAAGTTTAAAAATAAAATAAAATTAAAAAAAAAATCCACAGGAGGCTTGACTCCCTTTAGGCCACTCAGTGGTCTCCAAGAAATACCCGTCGGGACTCGAGAGCAGAGCAGAGTCCTTTCCTTCCTCTCAAGATGAGGTCTGACTCCTCGGGTGCGTCTAAAATGCAACCCCGAGATCTCTGTCGCCCCTGGAGAGGAACATTAGGTCCTGGACACACGCCTAGATGAGGTCTCTTTGGCCTTGCAGTGGTTCGAGCACAACATCCAGCTTTCCCTCGCAACTCGAAGGGATGTTTGGGCTTCCCAGGGCCAACACAAGAGGACGCCTGAAATCCACGTCGTACTCGAGAATCCCGCCGCAACTCGAGAAAAACCACGTGGTTCCATCGTCTTCGCAGCATGAGGCCCTTGCCCGCCACAGCGTCTCAAAAGAAGTCCCACGTTCCTACTGAAGTGCAAAACGGTACTTGGCACCCATGATGGCACCCCCAAAGTTCCCCAACTACAGGCCTCACTCGAGGGTAACACCCATGTTCCCCGCACCACATCATTTGAGCCCCTTCTCCCCTCCTGATTGCAACAGGAGTGTCTTTTCTCCTGCTTTGTGTGGAAGGGGTTACCGATCTTCCCAGCGCACATCAGGATGAGGCCTGTCTCACGAGGAAATTGGAGATGTAGCCTCGTGGGTGGTGCCACATGCGGAAAGACCCCATTTCCCGGTCAGC
This sequence comes from Bubalus kerabau, assembly GCF_029407905.1. Classification (NCBI taxonomy): domain Eukaryota; kingdom Metazoa; phylum Chordata; class Mammalia; order Artiodactyla; family Bovidae; genus Bubalus; species Bubalus kerabau. The sequence continues at coordinate 3,257,252 of NW_026577886.1, read as the reverse complement.
TATTAATAAGAACCTGATGCCCGTACACGTCTTGGAATGCCTCCCGTAGGATGAAGGCACAACAAGGAGGGACCCTGAACACCCGTGCATCTTTTGGAAAATTCTGCAGGTTCCACATACAGCTCTACAAGTGACCTGTTACCTCGTGAACAACTCGAGAGGCAAGCTAAGTTTCATTTCTCCACAGAATACGAGGCCTGACTCTCCTGTCCCAACTCTGCAGGAATCCTGAGATCGGAGTCTGAAATGGAGAGGAACCCTGAGGTTCCTTCCTCAACACGAGATGAGGCCCTCTTGTATTATACCACACCCAGTGGAGTCCCGAGAGGCCCCTCCCAACTCCACAGTATCAGTGTCTTCTCAGAGGCACCCTGAGCAACTCCCTGAGGTCACCGGCACAAGTCGAGGGAACACAGGGTATCCTGCCGCAACCCGAGAAAGACCTCAAGAGTCCTTCTTCAACGCGTCTTGAGGACGGATTCCCCTACCATGACTCGAGAGCAATGACACGCTCCCCCTCGCCATGCGCATGGACACCTGACTTCCCTGGCGCCACATGAGAGGCTCCCTGAGCTCCCCGTCATACCTCGTGAGAAACCCCACACTGGCGCCGCAGCTCGGGAAAACCCACCGTCATCGCGAGATTGGGGACTTCTTTTCCTGCCTGACCTGGAGAGCAATCCCTGGTCTTTTCTCCAAACTTCGCAGGAGGCTTTCCTCCCTTTAGGCCACTCAGTGGGCTCCAAGAGATACCTGTCGCGACTTGAGAGGAAAGCAGAGTACTTTGTTTCCCCTCGAGACGAGGCCTTACCTCGGGTGAGTCTGGAATGCAACCCCGAGATCCCTGTTGTCCCTGGAGAGGAACATTATGTCCTGGACAAAAGCCTAGATGAGGTCTATTTTGCCCTACAGTGACTCGAGAGCAACACCCATCTCTCCCTCGCAATTCGAATGGAAGATTGGTCTTCATTGGGCCAACACAAGAGGAAGTCTGAATTTCCCGTTGTAACTCGAGAATCCCACCGCAACTCTTAAAAACCACGTGGTTCCCCATTCATCGCAATATGAGGCCTTTGCCCGCTACAGAGTCTCAAGAGAAGTCCCATGTTTCGTCATAAAGTTCGAGATGCTACTTGGCACCCTTGATGCGACCCCAAAAGTTCCCCAATATACCGGTCTCACTCCAAGGGAACACCGAAGTTCCTGGCACCACTTCATTTGAGCCCCTTCTCCGCTCCTGATCACGGCAGGAAGGTCGATCCCCCTGCTTTGTCTAGAATGGGTTCCCGACCTTCATGGCGCACCTCAGGATGAGGCCAGTCTCACGAAGAAATTCAAGACGTAGCCTCGTGTTGGTGCCACGTGCCAAAAGACCCCGATTTCTCGGTCTTGCTCTTGATAAGAACCCGATGCCCGGACACCTCTTCTAAGGCAACCCTGTGGATGAAGGCACTACACGAGGGGGCACTGGCAACCCTGTTCATCGTCCGGAAAACCCCGCAGGATCCACATACAGCTCCACAACTGGCCTGTCACCCCTTAAACAATGAGAGAGGAAAGCGGAGTCCCCTTCCTCAGACAAGACGAGGCCTGAGTATCCAATCCCAACTCTGCAGGCACGCTTCGATCTGAGTCAGAAATGGAGAGGAAACCTGAGGTTCCTGCCTCAACCCGAGATGAGGCCCTCTTCCATTAAAACAAACCCAGTGGAGTCCCGAGAGTCCCCTCCCATCTCCACAGTATCCCTGACTTCTCATAGGCATTCTGAGAAGCTCCTTGAGGCCACCGGCAAACGTCGAGGGAAATAAGGGTTTCCTGCCACAACCGAAGAAAGACCTCGAGAGTCCTTCTTCAATGTGTCTTGAGGTCAGATTCCCCTACCATAGCTCGAGAGCAATGACACGCTCCCCCTCGCCATGCGCATGGACACCTGACTTCCCTGGGGCCACATGAGAGGCTCCCTGAGCTCCCCGTCATACCTCGTGAGAAACCCCACACTGGCGCCGCAGCTCGAGAAAACCCACAAGATCCCTCCGTCATCGCAAGATGAGGGCCATCTTTTCCTGCATGGCCTGGAGAGCAGTCCGAAGTCCTCTCTCCAAACTTCACAGGAGGCTTGACTCCCTTTAGGCCACAAAGTGGGCTCCAAGAGGTGCCCGTCGCGACTCAAAAGGAGAGCGGAGTCCTTTGCTTCCCTTCGACATTAGCCTGACTCCCTGGGTGAGTCTGGAATGCAAACCTGAGATCCCTGTGGCCCTTGGAGAGGAACATTAGGTCCTGGACACAAGCCTAGATGAGGTCTCCTTTGCCCTGCAGTGACTTGAGCGCAACCCCCAGCTCTCCCTCGCAACTCGAATGGATGATTGGACTTCCCTGGCCCAACACAAGAGGAAGCCTGAAATCCCCGTCGTAACTCGAGAATCCCGCCGCAACTCGAGAAAAACCACGTGGCTCCCCCGTCATCGCAAGATGAGGCCCTTGGCCGCTACAGCGTATCAAGAGAAGTCCCACGTTCCATCCTGAAGTGCGAAACGGTACTTGGCACCCTTGATGCGACCCCCAAAGTTCCCTGACATACCGGTCTCACTCGAGGGAAACACCAAAGTTCACGGCACCACTTCCTGTGAGCCCCTTCACCCCTCCTGATCGCGACAGAAGGGTCGATTCCCATGTTTTGTCTGCAAGGGGTTCCCGACGTTCCCCGCGAACCTCCGGATGAGGCCGGTCTCATGAGGAAATTCGAAAAGTAGCCTCATGGTTGGTGCCATATGCTGAAAGATCCCGAATTCCCGGTCCACTCTAGATAAGAACCTGACGCACGGACATCTCTTCGAAGGCAACCCTGTGGATGAAGGCACAACACGAAGGGACACTGACATCCCCATGCATCGTCTGGAAAAACCCGCAGATTCCACTCACAGCTCCAAATGTGGACTGTCACCTCGTGAACAACTCGAGAGGCAAGTGAAGTTGCATTCCTTCACACAAGACGAGGCCTTACTCTCCTGTCCCAACTCTTCAGGGACCCTGCAATTGGAGTCAGAAATGGAGAGGAACCCTGAGGTTCCTGCCTCAACTAGAGAAGAGGCCCCCTTCCATTGAACCAAACTCAGTGGTGTCCCGAGAGGCCCCTCCCAACACCACAGTATCCCTGAACTCTCAGAGGCTCCGTGAGAAGCTACCTGAGGTCACTGGCACAAGTCGAGGGAACCCAGAGTTTCCTGAAGTAACCCGAGAAAGACTTGGAGAGTCCTTTTTCAACGTCTCTTGATGCCCGATTCCCCTACCATGACTCCAGAGCAAGGACGCGCTCCCCTCGCCACAAGCAGGAAAACTGACTTCCCTAGTACCACACAAGAGGCTCCCTGAGTACCCCATCGTACCTCGTGAGAAAACCCACACTGGCGCCACAGTTCGAGAAAAACCACAAGATGCCCCCGTCAAGGAGAGATGGGGGCCTTCTTTTCCTGCCTGACCTGGAGAGCAATTCCTGGTCCTCTCTCCAAACTTCACAGGAGTATTGACTCCCTTTAGGCCACTCAGTTGGGTCCAAGCAATACCCGGTGTGACTCGAGAGGAGAGCGGAGTCCTTTGCTTCCCTGGAGACGAGGCCTGACTCCCCGGGTGAGTTTGGAATGCAACCCCGAGATCCATGTCGCCCCTGGAGTGGAACGTTATGTCCTAGACACAAGCCTAGATGAGGTCTATTTTGCCCTACAGTGACTCGAGCAACCTCCATCTCTCCCTCACAATTTGAATGGAAGATTGGTCTTCCCACGGTCAACACAAGAGGAAGTCTGAATTTCCCATCGTAATTCGAGAATTCAGCCTCAAGTCTTAAAAACCATGTGGTTCCCCCTTCATTGCAATATGAGGCCCTTGCCAGCTAGAGTCTCAAGAGAAGTCCCACGTTCCATCTTAAAGTTCGAAATGCTACTTGGCACCCTTGATGTGACCCCAAAGTTCCCCAACATACCGGTCTCACTCCAGGGGAACACCGAAGTTCCCGGTGTCTCCAGGGAAGTCCCATGTTCAGCCCTGAAGGGCGACACGGTACTTGACACCCTTGATGCGACCGCAAAAGTTCCCCAACACGCTGGGTTCCCTCGAGGGGAACACCGAGGGTCCCGGCACCACTTCATCTGAGCCCCTTCTCCCCTCCTGATCACGACAGGAGAGTCGATTCCCCTGCGTGGTCTGGAAGGGGTTCCCGGCCTTCCCGGCGCACCTCAGGATGAGGCCAGTCTCAGGAGGAAATTCGAGAGTAGCCACATGTGAGGTGCCACGTGCCGAACGACTCCGATTTTCCGGTCCGCTCTTGATAAGAACCCGATGCCCGGACACCTCTTCGAAGGCAACCCTGTGGGTGAAGGCACAACACGAAGGGGCACTGACACCCCCGTGCATCATCCGGAAAAACCTGCAGGGTCTACACACAGCTCGACAAGGGGCCTGAGACTCCCGGAACAACTCGAGAGGCAACCAGAATTCCATTCCTCAGACAAGACGAGGCATGACTCTCCTGTCCCAACACTGCAGGGACCGTGCAGTCGGAGTCCGAATCCGAGAGGAAGCCTGAGGTTCCTGCCTCCCCTCGAGATGAGGCCCTCTTCCATTGCGCCGAACCCAGCAGAGTCCCGAGAGGCCCTGCCAACTACACAGCATCCCTCACCTCTCAGAGGCACCGTGGGAAGTTCCCTAAGGTCCCCTGCAGAAGTCGAGGGAAACGAGGGTTTCCCGCCGCAACCCGAGAAAGACCTCGAGAGTCCTTCTTCAACGCCTCTTGAGGACCTAGCCGTTTCCCATGACTCGAGAGTGATGACCAGCTCCCCCTCGCCATGCGCATGGAGACCTGACTTGCCTGGCGCCACACGAGAGGCTCCCTGAGGTCCTCATCGTGCCTCGTGAGAAAACCCCCATGGGCGCAGCAGCCTGAGGAAACCCATGAGACGCCCCCGTCATCGCGAGATGAGGGCCTTCTTTTCTTGCCTGGCCTGGAGAGCAATCCCGAGTCCTCTCTCCAAACTGAAGAGGAGGCTCGAAACCCTTGAGTCCACTCAGTGGGCTCCAAGAGATCCGTGTCGCGACTTGAGAGGAAAGCGGAGTCTTTGCTTCCCCTCCAGGCGAGTCCTGACCCCCCGGGGGAGTCTGGAATGGAAACCCGTGATCCCTGTCTTCCCTTGAGAGGAATATTAGGTCCTGGACACACGCCTCGATGAGGTCTCTTTGGCCCTGTAGTGACTCGAGCAGAACCCCCAGCTTTCCATCGCAACTCGAATTGAAGATTGGGCTTCCCAGGGCCAACCCAAGAGGAAGCCTGAAATTCCTGTCGTTTTTGAGAATCCCAATGCAACTCGAGAAAAACGACGTGGTTCCAACGTCTTCACAGGATGAGGCCCTTGCCCGCTACAGCGTCTCCAGGGAAGTCCCATGTTCCGTCCTGAAGTGGGAAACGGTACTTGGCTCCCTTGATGCGACCCCTAAAGTTCCCTGAAACGCCGGGTTCCCTCGAGTGGAACACCGAGGGTCCCGGCCCCACTTCATCTGAGCCCCATCTCCCCTCCTGATCGCGACAGGAGAATCGATTCCCCTACTTTGTGTGGAAGGTGTTCCCGGCCTTCCCGGCGCACCTCAGGATGATGCTGGTCTCACGAGGAAATTCGAGATGAGCCACGTGGGTGGTGCCACATGCCGAATGACCCCGATTTCCCGGTCCGCTCTTGAAATGAACCCGATGCCCGGACACCTCTTTGAAGGAAACCCTGTGGGGGAAGGCACCAAACGAAGGGGCACTGACACCCCCATGCATCTTCTGGAAACACCCGCAGGTTCCACACACAGCTTGTCAAGGGCCCTGAGACCCCCTGAACGGCTCAAGAGGCAAGCAGAGTTCCGTTACTCAGACAAGACGAGGCCTGACTCTCCTGTCCCAACTCTGCAGGGACCCTGCGGTCGGAGTCAGAAATGGAGAGGAAGCCTGAGGTTCCTGCCTCCAATCGAGATGAGGCCCTCTTTCATTTCGTCAAACCTAGTGGAGTCCCGAGAGGCCCCTCTAACTCCTCAGTATCCCTCACCTCTCAGAGGCACCTGGGAAGTTCCCTAAGGTCCCCTGTAGAGGTCGAGGGAAACGAGTGTTTCCCGCCCCAACCCAAGAAAGACCTTGAGAGTCCTTCTTAAATGCCTCTTGAGGCCCTAGTCCCTCCCATGACTCGAGAGCAATGACGCGATCTGCCTGGCCACACGCATGGAGTCAGGCTTCTCTGGCGCCGCATGAGAGGCTCCCTGAACTCCCCATCATATCTCGTGAGAAACCCCACACTGGCGCCGCAGCTCGAGAAAACCCATGAGACGCCCCCGTCATCACGAGAGGAGGGCCATCTTTAACTGCATGGTATGCAGATCAAGCGTGAACCTTCTGTCCAAGCTACACAGGACGCTTGACTCCCTTTAGGCCACTCATTGGGCTCCAAGAGTTACGCGTCCCGACTCGAGAGGATAGTGGAGTCCTTTGCTTCCTTCCACTCGAGACGAGGTGTGACCCACCGGGTGAGACTGGAATGCGACCCCGATATCCCTGTCGCCCCTGGAGAGGAACATTACGTCCTGGACCCAAGCCTAGATGAGGACTCTTTGCCCTGAAGTGACTCGAGAGCAACCCCCAGCTCTCTCTGACAAGTTGAATGGAAGATTGGACTTCCTGGGCCAACACAAGAGGAAGCCTGAATTCCCCGTTGTAACTCGAGAATCCCGCCTCAACTCGAGAAAAACCACGTGTTTCCCTCGTCATCGCAATATGAGGCATTTGCCCGCTACAGCATCTCCAGAGAATTCCCACGTTCCATCTTGAAGTGCGAAACTGTACTTGGCACCCTTGATGCGACCTCAAAAGTGCCGTGACATACCGGTCTCCCTCGAGGGGACCACCGAGGTTCCCGGCACCACTTCATCTGAGCCCCTTCTCCCCTTCTGATCGCGACCGGTGGGTCGATTCCCCTGCTTTGTCTGCAAGGGGTTCCCGACCTTCCCGGCGCACCTCAGGATGAGGCCGGTCTCCCGAGGAAATTCGAGACGTAGCCTCGTGGGTGGTACCACATGCTGAAAGACCCCAATTTTCCGGTACGCTCTTGAAAAGAACCCGATGCCCGGAAACCTCTTTGAAGGCAACCCTGTGGATGAAGGCACAACATGAAGGGGCACTGACACCCCCGTGCATCGTCCGGAAAAACCTGCAGGTTCCACACTCAGCTCAACAAGTGGCCTGTCACTCCGTGAACAACTCGAAAGGCAAGGGGAAATCCATTCCTCCACGGAAGACGAGGCGTGACTCTCTTGTCCATACTCTGCAGGTACCCTGCGACCCGAGTCAGATATGGAGAGGACCCCTGAGGTTCCTGCCTCCATTCGAGATGAGGCCCTCTTCGATTGCACCAAACCCAGTTGAGTAACGAAAGGCCCCTCCCAAATCCACAGTGTCCCTGACTTCTCAGAGGCACCCTGAGAAGTTGCCTGAGGTCACCGACACAAATCAAGGGAACCCAGGGTTCCCTGCCGCAACCCGAGAAAGACCTCAAGAGTCCTTCTTCAATGTGTCTTGAGGCCCGATTCGCCTACTATGACTCGAGAGCAATCACGCACTCCCCTTCACCACACACACGGAGACCTGACGTCCCTAGCACCACACGAGAGGCTCTCTGAGCTCCCCGTTGTACCTCGTGAGAAATCTGATACTGGCGCCGCAGCTGGAGAAAACCCACGAGATGCCCCCATCATCGCGAGATGAGGGCCTTTTTTCCTGCATGGCCAGGAAAACAATCCCGAGTCATCTCCAAACTCCATAGGAGGCTTCACTCCCTTTACGCCACGCAGTGGGCTCCAAGAGATACCCGTCGCGACTCGACAGGAGAGCGGAGTCCTTTTTTTCCCCTCAAGACGAGGCCTGACTCTCCGGGTGAGTCGAGAATGCAACCCTGAGATCCCTGTTGGCCCAGTAGTGGAACACTAGGTCCTGGACACAAGCGTAGATGAGGTCTATTTTGCCCTGCAGTGACTGGAGAGCAATCCCCAGTTCTAACTTGCAACTCGAATGGAATACTGGATTTTCCTGGCGCCATACAAGAGGCTCCCTGAGATCCCCATGGTACTTCATGAGACACCCCACACTGGCGCCGCAGCTCGAGAAAACCCACGAGACGCCACCGTCATCTCGAGATGAGGGCCTTCTTTTCCTGCATGGCCTGGAGTCCAATCCCGAGTCCTCTCTCCAAACTCCACAGGAGGCTTGACTCCCTTTAGTACACACAGTGGGCTCCAAGAGATACCCATCGCGACTCGAGATGAGAGCGGAATTATTTACTTACCCTCGAGGTGAGAACTGACTCCCCGGATGAGTCTGGAATGCAAACCCGAGATCCCTGTCGCCCCTGGAGAGCAACGTTAGATCCTGGACACAAGCCTAGATTAGGTCTCTTTTGCCCTGCAGTGACTCTAGCGCAATCCCCAGCTCCCCCTCGCAACCCGAATGGAAGATTGGATTTCAAGGCCAACAAGAGGAAGCCTAAATTCCCGGTCATAACTCGAGAATCCCGCCGCAACTCGAGCAAAACCACGTGGTTCTCCCGTCATCGCAAGATGAGGCCCTTGCCCGCTACAGCGTTTCAAAAGATGTCCCAGGTTCCGTCTTGAAATGCGAAACGGTACTTGGCACCCTTGATGCGACCCCAAAAGTCCCCCAACACGCCGGTCTCACTCAAGGGGAACACCGAGGTTCCCGGCACCACTTCATTTAAGCCCCTTCTCCCCTCCTGATCGTGACCCGTGGGTCGATTCCCCTGCTTTGTCTGCAAGGGGGCCCGACCTTCCCTGCACAACTCAGGATGAGGCCGGTCTCATGGGGAAATTCGATACGTAGCTTTGTGGGTGGTGCCACTTGCTGAAAGACTCCAATTTCCCGGTCCGCTCTTGATAAGAATCCGATGCTCGGACACCTCTTGGAAGGCAGCCTTGAGTATGAAGGTACAACACGAAGGGGCACTAACACACCTGTGCATCATCCGGAAAAACGGGCAGGTTACACACACAGCTCGACAAGTGGCCTGTCACCTCGAGAACAACTCGAGAGGCAAGAGGAGTCCCATCCTCCAGAAAAGACGAGGCCTGACTCTCCTGTACCAACATGCAGGGACCTTGCGATCTGAGTCAGAAATGGAGACGAACACTGAGATTCCTGCTTCAACTCGAGATGAGTCCCTCTTACATTCCACCAAATGCAGAGGAGTCTCAAGAGGTCCCTCCAAACTGCACAGTATCCCTGACTTCTCAGAGGCACTCTGAGAAGCTCCCTGAGGTCGCAGGCACAAGTCAAGGGAACCCTGGGTTTTATGCAGTGATCCGAGAAAGACCTCGAGAGTCCTTCTTCAACCCGTCTTGAGGCCCGATTACCCTACCATGACTCGAGAGCAATGACGAGCTCCCCCTAGCCATCTCATGGGGACCTGACTTCCCTGGCGCCACACGAGAGGCTCCCTGAGCTCCCTCTCGTACCTCGTCAGAAACCCGGCACTAGCGCAGCAGTCTAGAAAACCCACGAGACGCCGCCATCATCGCGAGATGAGGGCCTTCTTTTCCTGCATGGCCTGGAGAGGAATCCCGAGTCCTCTATCCAAACAGCACAGGAGGCTTGACTCCCTTTAGGGCACACAGTGGGCTCCAAGAGATACCCATCGCGACTCAAAAGGACAGCGGAGTTCTTTGCTTCCCTTCGAGACGAGGCCTGATTCCCCGGGTGAGTCTGGTATGCAACCCCAAGATCCCTGTCTCCCCTAGGGACGAGCATTAAGTCCTGGACACAAGCCTAGATGAGGTCTATTTTGCCCTGCAGTGACTCGAGAGCAATCCCCAGCTCTCCCTTTAAACTCGAATGGAAGATAGGACTTCCCTGGCCCAACACATGAGGAAGACTGTATTCCCCATCGAAACTCGAGAATCCCGCCACAACTCGAGAAACGCCACGTGGTTCCCCCGTCATCCCAAGATGAGGCCCTTGCCCCCTACAGCGTCTCAAGAGAAGTCCCACGTTCCGTATTGAAGAGCGAAAAGTTACTTGGAACCCTTGATGCGACCCCAAAAGTTCCCCGACATACCAGTCTCACTTGAGGAGAACACCGAGGTTCCCGGCACCACTTCATCTGAGACTCTTCTCCCCTCTTGATCGCGACAGGAGGTTCGATTCCCCTGCTTTGTCTGGAAGGCGTTCCCGACCTTCCTGGTGCACATCAAGATGAGGCCAGTCTCACGACGAAATTCGAGACATAGCCTCGTGGGTGGTGCGGCATGCCAAAAGACCCCGATTCCCTGGTCCGCTCTTGATAAGAACCCGATGGCAGAACCCAACTCGAAGGCAATCCTGTGGAACAAGGCACAACACGAAGGGGCAGTGACACCCCAGTGCATCGTCCAGAAAAACCCGCAAGTTCCACATACAAATCGACAAGTGGCCTGTCACCCCATGAACAACGCGAGAGTCAAGCGGAGTTCCATTCCTCCACACAAGACGAGGCCTGACTCTCCTGTCCCAACTCTGCAGGGACTCTGCGATCCGAGTCAGATCCGGCGCATTCGAAGCCAGGAGAGGAACCCTGTGGTTCCTGCCTCAACTTGTCATGAGGCCCTCTTCCATTGCACCAAACCCAGTGGAGTTCCGAGAGGCCCCTCCCAACTCCACAGTGACCCTGACTTCTCAGAGGCACGCTGAGAAGCTTCCTGAGGTCACTGGCACAAGTCGATGGAACCCAGGGTTTCCCGCCGCCCCCCGAGAAAGACCTCGAGAGTCCTTCTTCAACGCGTCTCCAGGCCCTAGTCCCCTCCCGTGACTCGAGAGCCATGACGCGCTCCCCCTCGCCATGCGCATGGAGATCTGACTTCCCTGGCGCCGCACGGGAGGCTCCCTGAGATCCTCGTCGTGCCTCGGGAGAAAACCCCCACGGGCGCCGCAGCTCGAGGAAACCCCTGAGACGCCCCCGTCCTCGCGAGCTGAGGGCCTTCTGTTCCTGCATGGCCTGGAGAGCAATCCCGGGTCCTCTCTCCAAACGGAAGAGGAGTCTGGACTCCCTTGAGGCCGCTCAGGGGGCTCCAAGAGATCCGGGTCGCGACTCAAGGGGAGAGCGGAGTCCTTGGCTTCCCCTCGAGACGAGCCCTGACTCCCCGGGGTAACCTGGAACGCAACCCCGAGATCCCTGCCATCCCTGGAGAGGAATATTAGTTCCCGGACACACGCCTAGATGAGGTGTCTTGGGCCCTAAAGTGACTCGAGCGCAACCCCCAGCTTTCCCTCGCAACTCGAGGGGAAGATTGGGCTTCGCAGGGCCAACCCAAGAGGAAGCCTGAGATCCCCGTCGTAACTCAAGAATCCGCCGCAACTCGAGAAAAACCACGTGGTTCCCACGTCTTCGCAAGATGACGCCCTTGCCCGCGACGGCGTATGAAGGGAAGTCCCCTGTTCCTCCCTGAAGGGTGAAACGGTCCCTGACAGCCTTCATGCGACCCCCAAAAGTTCCTCGACACGCCGGGTTCCCTCGAGGGTAACACCGAGGGTTCTGGCCCCACTTCATCTGAGCCCCTTCTCCCCTCCTGATGGCGACAGGAGAGTCGATCCCCCTGCGTTGTCTGGAAGGCTCCCCAGCCTTCCCGGCATACCTCAGGATGTAGCCGGCCTCACTAGGAAATTTGAGACTAGCCCCGTGGGTGGTCCCACATGCCGAAAGACCCCGATTTCCCTGTCCGCTCTTGAAAAGAACCCGAGGCCCGGACACCTCTTCGAAGGCAACCCAGTGGGTGAAGGCACAACACGAAGGGGCACTGTCACCGTCGTGCATCGTCCGGAAACACCCGCAGGTTCCACACACAGCTGAACAAGGGGCCTGAGACCCCCTGAACACCTCGACAGGCAAGCGGAGTTCCCTTCCTCAGACAAGACGATTCCTGACTCTCCTGTCCCAACTCTGCAGGGACCCTGCGGTCGGAGTCCGAAACGGAGAGGAAGCCTGAGGTTCCTGCCTTCCCTGGAGATGAGGCCCTCTTCCATTGCGCCAAACCCAGCATAGTTCTGAGAGGCCCCTCCAACTCCACAGCATCCCTCATCTGTCAGAAGCACACTGGGAAGTTCCCTAAGGTCACCGGTAAACTTTTATTGCACAAGGGCCACATGAAAAGGCCCACGCAGCAGGACAGCCACAGATTCTGTCTGCCATTAAAGGGCAGTAAGGTGCTCTCCCCCCTTCTTTGCTGCCTCGGTGGCCACCAGGGTGCAATTCGCGTACCCTTCCCTTTCCCATCCTAGCAGGTGCTCCAGGGCCCGCTGGCCTACAAAGTGCCAGAAGCAGGGCTGGGCCAGCCGGCCAGAATTCAGGGTTCTGTCCCTTGGACTTCCAGCGGACACTAGGCTGCTTGGGAAAACCGCGCAGACTCTGAGGTTTTTCAGCAGAGGGGTGGAGTGGTAAAGGCCTTGACCCCAAAGACGAGGCCTTCCTGCGACCGCCAGGTTGGGGAGCTCTGAGACTGTGCCAACACAGGGCGGAATACATGGTTCCCTGCTCCACGCAGTCCCCGTTCCCTTACCTGTGTTCCGCACCCCTCCGCTGTGGCCGATGGATGCCGATCCTTGGGGATCCAGGAGTTCACGAAATGGGCATTCCCAGCCGCAATGGCGACCCCCAACAGCACATCTGGAAAGCCCTCCCCCACCCCCGCCAGGAGCCGACCCCCGCTGCGAACGGACCCCCCACCCCGCCCCGCGCCGCCAGGTTTTGCCCCGGCCCTGCTGGGCTCCCGGCGGGTTCCCAGCCACATTGGCGACCCCCGGGAGCACAACAGGGACCGACCCCCCACCCACAGCGAGCGGAATCTCGACCTGTGCAGCCCAGGTTTACCCCACCCTGGCTGCGCTCCCGGCGTGTTTCCAGCCGCAGTGGCCATCTCCGAGAGCACAACTGGGAAGCCCTCCCCTACCCCCGCCAGGAGCCGACACCCGCCCTGTGCCGCCCGGGTTCGCCCCGCCCCTGCCGCGCTCCAGGGGCGCTGCCCACCTTCACCAGCGGCTCTCGGTGAGCCCCGTCCCCACGCCCGGTTCCAGGAGAGGCTCTCGGACCTCGCTGCTGCTGCCAGGTCAAACATGAGGACAATACATACACCCCACAGAGACAATCCAAGCTGTCTATGATTTAGGGATAAAACGAGGACTACAGAAAGGCAAGATGACCTGACCTAGGAGGGCCATGATATTCTATAGAACCAGACAAAGTTGGTTACCAAGGAAACTTTTTTCCTTGGAACCCGGAAAGCTGGTTCTTTGCATATGCAATGACCAACAATTAGCTTGTTACCCAAGCCTGCCTTACTGCCACCCCCATCCCCCCACTCCCCAGAAGACTGGCTCAAAGAAATATTTTAAATCTCAGGTGGAAACCTGGAAGATGTCTTGTCTGTCTGTTTGGATTAAGGTATGTGTCAGTGTGAGCCTTGTGTTTTTTGATAATATTGCTCAAGTTCTGTGTTCTGATTTCAATGGTCTCAAGACAAGGCAGCCCTTCCAAATCAAACTGCTGGAAATACAAGAAAACATTGACCTAAATGAATGTCAGAGTCCCGTGAACTGGGAACTAGTCAATATTAAATATCTAGTATTTTTGGTTTTGCTCCTCCATTATAGACATGTCTAAGAGTCAACAACATTAAGCACAACATGTTCATAGTGCCTAGGTTTCTTTTGAGGTAAAAATTGCTCTATTGTTATATCTGTCACAAGCTTGTCAGCAAGAAACTACCTGGAAACGACAACAACAAAAGTAAAAAATGTAAATGTGATATGAGCTTTTAGACAAACTCTTTACAATAATTATACTCTAAAATATCTGCCTCTCATAGTCTTGATTGAAGGCAGAGGAGAAGGGGATGACAGAGGATACGATGGTTGTATGGCATCACTGACTCGATGGACATGAGTTTGAGCAAGCCCCTGGAGTTGGTGACGGACACGGAAGCCTAGCGTCCTTCAGGCCACGGGGTCCCAAAGAGTCAGACACGACTGAGCAACTGAACTGAACTGAACTAACAAACGTTTCTCCAGGTGTTTTGGTTACCCGAGTTTCTATCCTTGTGACGACAGTGTATTGAATAGCTAGGTCATTTCCAAATAAATGAAAGTTCTGAAACATTCACGACTTGAAAGGACCTCCCTTTTACACAGAAACAAAAGAGATTTTTGACTCTCCATGAATAGTGTCTGGCACCATCCTGACATGTTAAATGTAAGAAAGCAATTGTTTTGTTTTGTTTTGTTCTGTTCTTGGGGGTGGGGGGAGGGGGGCGGGCTATAGCCAATGCCAATATAAAAGTCAGTTCTTGGTTGCTGAAGGGAAATGTATGACTTGTTATATCAAGAAAGTATGTGGAATGCAATGGCACTTGAGGAAGGAAAACGAAGTAGTTCTGTCTTACAGGTGGCAGTTTCAGGATGGGAGAAGCAAAGGAATGGGTACAGAATGGGATAAGGAGGTTGTAGGGAAAGTGGACCCCCAGAAAAGAGTTCTGTGCCTAGCACAAGTTTTCTTGAGATGTCGAACTGCCTTTGCTAATGGAGTTTAAGTTTCTTTACCTCTTAAGTGATCTCTTCTAGGTTGACCTAGAACAGAAATCTTTGGTTAGCTTTGGCTAAGTGGAGAAGTAGTGTTTCACGGTGACATATGTGATCCTTCCTGACTGTTTGCAGCCCTTTTGATATCGATGCCTTGCTTCTGCTGCTGCTGCCGCCGCCGCTGCTGCTAAGTCGTTTCAGTCGTGTCCGACTCTGTGCGACCCCATAGACGGCAGCCCACCAGGCCCCGCAGTCCCTGGGGTTCTCTAGGCAAGAACACTGGAGTGGGTTGCCATTTCCTCCTCCCATGCATGAAAGTGAAAAGTGAACGTGAAGTCGCTCAGTGGTGTCCGACTCTTAACCACCCCATGGACTGCAGCCTACCAGGCTCCTCCATCCATGGGATTTTCCACGCAAGAGTACTGGAGTGGGGTGCCATTGCCTTCTCCCATATCTATGCACAAGCCTGCCTAAATCATTGACTTCTAGCTAGCTTTGGGATGCCAATGACCATCCACCCTTACCAGGCAACAGAGAAGAGAAAAACACTTACCACAGGAGGTCCTGGTAAGGAACAAGGAACTAACAAGCTCCCGCCAACCAGGATTCTGCAGAGGTCAACAAGAGGTCAGTAAGAGATGGAAGACTGCAGTCCAGAGGTCCTAGCAACTTCCATCTTGCAGCAGAGACCCAGCATAGTCAAAACGAATTCAATGTTGCAAAAAATAAGTAAACAAATAAAGGACAGAAGTTCTTTGAACACATGACTGAGATTAGGGGTGAGGCAGTACATGTACGGTGCCCGGAAAATCTTAAAGTATGAGAAAGGAAAGAAATTAAAGACAACTATCAAGCTGTCCAAACTGATAAAAACGAAAGATTACACGGTTTTTTCTGTATATATTAGCAGATAATAATCTGAAAAGGAATTAAAAAAAATTCCCTTTCAATAATGTCAACATGAATACAACACTTTGCCATGGATGTAACGAGGATGACAAGACTGGTACACTGGAAATTATACACCCTGGCTGAAAACTATCCTGAATACATGGACAGATATTCCATAACAATGGAAAGACTTAAGATGGCAATACCATGGAATGCATCTTCAATCTGAAATGAAGATTTGATATGATTTGATCGCTCAGAGCTTTTGTGTCATCAATTGTTATTAAAGTATAAATGAGATAGAGAAAGCTGCTGACTTAGACTTGAGGCGGGGTGTACGCCCCGCTGGTCTCTAGCCAGATATTCTACAGGCACTAGCAGTCAGCTAAGGAAGGAAAGGCACTGTCTCAGGGAATGGCACCAGGCCCCTCCCCCACGACATGCCTTGAGGTCACATTGGCAGCAGGTGAGTCATCCTGGGCCAAAAACTGATTGACATGAATCTTGAAGAAAGGCAGTATTCCAGGCAAATATATCATTTCCTTAACATAGATTAGGAGAACAAGGTACGAGGAAAACATACAGTTTTGTTCAAGTCGCTTCTGAGCCTATTGGGGGAACCGACCTGAAGCCAGAGTCCAGCGGATATACATAGGATATTTACATCGCTTTAGACAAACATTTCCTCAGGAACAAATGCATTGCTTAGCTCAAGGTTTGTCTGCGAAATTCTTACACATCAGGAGATGGCTCCGAGCTGGGTTTCTACACACAAGAACATGAATGCAAAGGACAAGACTGCACAGCCCATCTGCCCCCCTTCCCCACAGCCAGCAGCATTTCCAAGTGACCTCCTAAGGCCTTCCCCAAAATACAGGGGCACCTCTGGGTTTCCTGTTTCAAGCTCTTCGAACACTTTTCTTAAAAAAAAAAAAATCCTGCACACTTCTTGATAGAATGCCACAGTGCAAGGAAAACAGGCCTTCAATACTTAAACCTCCCTGTGCCAAACACTTGGGGCTTGGTTTTGTTTTGTTTTGTTTTTTAATTACACCACCACATAATTTAAACTTTTTACAATTTCTAATTATTCAGTACCAAAACACCAAACTTTTATTGCACAAGGTCCCCATGAAAAGGCCCACGCATCAGGACAGCCACAGATTCTGCCATGAAAGGAGAGCAAGGTGCCCTCCCCACTTCTTTGCTGCCTGGGCGGCCACCAGGGTTTGAAATCCATGCACCCTACTAAGTTTCTAGGGTGCAATTCGTGGACCCTTCCCTTTCCCATCCCAGCAGGTGCTCAAGGGCCCGCTGGCTTACAAAGTGCCAGAAGCAGGGCTGGGCCAGCCGGCAAGAATTCAGTGTTCTGTCCCTTGGACTTCCAGCGGACACTAGGCTGCTTGGAAGAACCGCGCAGACTCTGAGATTTTTCAGCAGAGGGGTGGAGCGGTAAAGGCCTTGACCCCAAAGGCAAGGCCTTTCTGCGACCGCCAGTTTGGGGACCTCCGAGAATGTGCCAACAGACGGCGGAATACTTGGTTCCCTGCTCCACGCAGTCCCAGTTCCCTTACCTGTGGTCCGCAGCCCTCCGCTGCACCCATGGGATGGCGATCCTTGGGGACCCAGGAGCGGACGAAATGGGAGTTCCCAGCCGCAGTTGCAACCCCCGAGAGCGCAACTGGGAACCCCTCCCCATCCCCCCCATGAGCCGACCCCGCCCCGCGCCGCCAGGGTTAGCCCCGCCCCTGCCGCGCTCCCGGCGCGTTTTCAGCCTCAGTGTCCACCTCCGAGAGCACAACTGGGAAGCCCGCCCCCACCCCCGCCAGAAGCCGACTCCCGCCCCACGCCGCCCGCGTTTGCCCCGCCCCTGCACGGTCCAGGTACCTTCCCAGCTTCTAGCGTTCACGCCCGGGTAGGAGCAGGATGTAGGAGTATGGGAGATGTGTCTGGAGCCTGACAGCCTCAGCTCCGCTCTGGCCTGCCCTTTGGACCTAGGAGCCAGGCCAACTTGCAGAGGGCTTAGGGCCCCATTGTATGCAAACTACCAAGGCCTACCGCAAGGAGAGCTCTGTCCGAGGGAAGGGAAGCGCCCCAGGCTGCGTTCCCAAGCTGTTGCTTGGCAATGCAGACTCAGCGGTAAACGGAGGGAATCAGGGTCCTAGTGCCCCTGTCTTGGGGAGGAAGCTCCACAGCCAGAGTGTTCCTCCCTTTGTGCCCAGAAAGCGCCTGCCAGACTGGGCTTCCCCGGAGCTCTGTTGCAGAGCAGAGACGTGTGGATGTGTTTTGGGGCCTTGACATGTGCGTTTGGGCTCCCTAGCACAGCCCCAGCGTAGGGGAACCAGCCCCTGAGCAAAGAGCTCCAGGCAGTGCTTTGTGCCAGGCCTGGATGCCCAGTCCCAGCACGCGGGAGAGATGAGTTAGGCTGCCGGCGGGTCCTTGCAAGCCTGTATTGGAAAGGACCGAGTGAGCTTCCACACCGTCGGAGCTGCAGACCTGCGCCCAGGCACGATAGGACAGAGCCCCTGTCGAGAGGCTGCTCTGCGTGGGCGAGCCTCGCCAAGACCTTCCCAGCTTCTAGCGTTTGCGCCTGCAAAGGAGCAGGCTGCGGGAGTGTGGGCGACATGACTGGCTCCTGACTGGCCTCAGCTCCGCTCTTGCCTTCCCTTTGGACCTAGGAGCCAGGCCTCCTTGCAGACGGCTTAGGGCACGGGGGTGTGCAAACTGCGAAAGCCTCCCGCAAGGAGACCTCTGTCTGAGGGAAGGGAAATGCCCCAGGTTGCATTCCCAAGCTGTTGCTTGGTAGCCCAGACTCAGCGCTGAACGGAGGGAATCAGGGTCCCAGTGCCCCTGTCGTGGGGAGGGAGCTCCACAGCCAGAGTGTTCCTCCGTTTGTGTTCAGAAACCGCCTTACAGACTGGGCTTCCCCGGAGCTCAGCTCCAGAGCAGAGTCATGTGCATGTGGTTTGGGGCCTTCCCCTGTGCCTTTGGGCTCCCTAGCACAGTCCCAGTGCAGGGGAACCAGCCCCTGAGCAGAGAGCTCCAGGCAGTGCTCTGTGCTCTGGATTGGAAGCCCACTCCCAGCACGCGGGAGAATAGAGTCAGGCCGCCGTCGGGTGCTTGCAAGCCTGTATTGGGAAGGACCGAATGAGCTTCCACTCCGGCGGAGCTCCAGATCTGCACCCAGGCGCGATATCGCAGAGCCCCGGCCTAGAGGCTGCTCTGCCTGGGCGAGCCTCGCCAAGCCCTTCCCAGCTTCTAGCTTTCGCGCAGGGGAAGGAACAGACTGCGGAAGTGGGGGAGACGTGACTGGCGGGCGCCTTACTGGCCTCAGCTCCGCTCTTCCTTTCCCTTTGCACCTATGATCCATGCCTCCTTGCAGAGGGCTTAGGGACCGAAGGAGAGCTCTGTCAGAGGGAAGGGAAGCGCCCCAGGCTGCATTCCCAAGCTGTTGTTTAGCCGCCCAGACTCAGCGCTGCACAGGGGTAATCAGGCTCTCTGTGGCCGCAGCTTCACACACAGGTGTGTCTCCGTAGGAATCAAGAAAGATCCTGACAGAGTGAGGTTCATTAGAGCTATACTAAAGAGCAAAGGCTTGTCCATGTGGTCTTGCCTTCCCCTGTGCCTTTGGGTCTCCAGGCTCGGCCCCAGCTCCGTGGAAACAACCCCTGAGAAAATATCTTCAAGATCCACTTTTCCCAGTGTCTGGGAACCGGGGTTCGTAGGAGGAGAGAAAAGCACGCCTCCATCGGGAACGAAAAGGCAGTCCACCTGCCTGTGTTTTGAAGCCTCTATTTGGAAGGAATGGGTTAGCTTCTCCTAAAGGAGACCTCCAGATCTGCTCAGAAGTCGGTAATTCCAGAGGCAGGGTAATGGTTCCTGACTGCCCTTTGCTAGCCTTGCAAAGATATTCCTAGATTCTAGAGTTATTTTCCATGAAGGAGCAGGCTTCGGGAATGTGTCAGACGGGACTGGCTCCTTATTGACCTCAGCTCAGCTATTGCCTTTCCATTCAAACTAGGGCAAGGCCCTACTTTATGAAGGGTAAGGGTCTTCTTCTTTGCAAACTGCCAAGGGCTACAGCAATGAGACCTCTGTCAAGGTGAGGGAAGCCTAAGAGGATGGATTCTCAAGCAGGTGCTTTGCCACAAAGCATCAGCACGCCACGAAGAGAATCAAGCTCCCTGTGCACCAATGTTGGGAGTGTAGCTTCACACACAGAGTTGTCTCTATAGGAGCCAAGAATGTTCCTGAGAGATTAGGTTCACTAAACCTCTCCTACAGAGCATAGACCTGTCAATGTGGTTTTGCCTTCCCCTGTGAGTTGGGTCCTCGAGGTCCGCCACACCTCCGGGGAAACTGTCCCTGAGAAAAGATCTCCAGGAACCGCTTCGCCGAGGCTGGGAAATGCTGTTCACAGGAAGTAAGGCAAGCGAATCTCCTGCAGAGTAAAAGAGGCCTTACAGTCCCTGGAGGAGCAGGCTGCCAGAGTGTGTGAAACCTGACTGTTGCCTTACTGGCCTCAGCTCCGCCATTGCCTGTTCATCCGAGCTAGCACCCAGGCCTACTTGGAAAAGCGTTTGGGTGCAGATTTCTACAAAGAGCCAAGGGCTACAGCAGTGAGAATTCTCTCGGTGGTAAGGGAGAGCATTTTATGGATTCTCAAGCTGTTTTCTGAACGACAGCGTCAAAATGAACAGAGAGAATCAGGCTCTCTGTGCCCCTATGTTAGGTACGCAGCTTCACACACAGAGGTGTCTCTATAGGAGCCAAGAATGCTCCTGAGAGATGAGGTTCACTAGAGGTCTGCTACAGAGCATAGACCTGTCCATGTGGTCTTGCCTTCCCCTGTGCCTTTGGGCCCCGGGCTCGGCCCCAGCTCCGTGGAAAGAACCCCTGAGAAAATATCTTCAAGACCCGCTTTTCCCAGAGGCTGGGAACTGGGGTTCATAGGAGGAGAGAAAAGCAAGCCTCCTTCGGGCACGAAAGGCTGCCAACCTGCCTGTGTTTTGAAGCCTCTATTTGGAAGGAATGGGTTAGCTTCTCCTAAAGGAGACCTCCAGATCTGCTCAGAAGTCGGTAATTCCAGAGGCAGGGTGCTGGTTCCTGACTGCCCTTTGCCAGCCTTGCAAAGACATTCCAAGATTCTAGAGTTATATTCCATGAAGGAGCAGGGTTCGGGAATGTGCCAGAGGGGACTGGCTCCTTATTGGCCTCAGCTCAGCTATTGCCTTTCCATTCAAACTAGGACAAGGGCCTACTTTATGAAGTGTAAGGGTCTTCTTCTTTGAAACTGCCAAGGGCTACAGCAATGAGACCTCTGTCAAGGTGAGGGAAGCCTAAGAGGACGGATTCTCAAGCAGGTGCTTTGCTACAAAGCATCAGCACCCCACGGAGAGAACCAAGATCCCTGTTCCCCAATGTTGGGAGTGTAGCTTCACACACAGAGTTGTCTCTATAGGAGCCAAGAATGTTCCTGAGAGATTAGGTTCACTAAACCTCTCCTACAGAGTATAGACCTGTCCATGTGGTTTTTCCTTCCCCTGTGAGTTGGGTCCCCGAGGTCCACCACACCTCCGGGGAAACTGTCCCTGAGAAAAGATCTCCAGGAACCGCTTCGCTGAGGCTGGGAAACGCTGTTCACAGGAAGTAAGGCAAGCGAATCTCCTGCAGAGAAAAAGAGGCCTTACTGTCCCTGGAGGAGCAGGCTTCCAGAGTGTGTGAAACCTGACTGTTGCCTTACTGGCCTCAGTTCCACCATTGCCTGTTCCTCCGAACTAGGACCCAGGCCTATTTGGAGAAGCGTTTGGCTGCGGATTTCTACAAAGTGCCAAGGGCTACAGCAGCGAGAATTCTCTCAGCGGTAATGGAGAGCATTTTATGGATTCTCAAGCTGTTTTCTGAACGACTGCGTCAAAATGAACTGAGAGAATCAGGCTCTCTGTGCCCCTATGTTAGGTACGCAGCTTCACACACAGAAGTGTCTCTATAGGAGCCAAGAATGTTCCTGAGAGATGAGGTTCACTAGAAGTCTGCTACAGAGCATAGACCTGTCCATATGGTTTTGCCTTGCCCTGTGATTTGGGTCCCCGAGGTCCGCCCCAGCTCAGGGGAAGGAGCCCCTGAGAAAAGATCTCCAGGGACCACTATTCCCCCAGGCTGGCAAACGCAGTTCACAGGAGGTAACGCAAGCGAGCCTCCTGCAAGGCACAACAGGTCTTAGTGTCCCTGGACGATCAGGCTGCCAGAGTGTGTGAGACCTGACTGGTGCCTTACTGGCCTCAGCTCTGCCATTGCATGTTCCTCCGATCTAGGACCCAGGCCTACTAGGAGAAAGGTTTGGGTATGGATTTCTAAATACTGCCAAGGGGTATAGCAATGAGAACTGTGTCACGGGTAAGGAAGAGCATTGTATGGATTTTCAAGCTGTTGTTTGAACGACAGCTTCAAAGCTGCACAGAGAGAATCAGACTCTGTGTCTCCATGTTCGGTACACAGCTTCACAGACAGGGGTGTCTCCATAGGAAACAAGAATGTTCCTGACAGAGTGAGGTTCACTAGAGCTCTCCTAGAGAGCAAAGACTTGTCCATGTGGTTTTTCTTCCCCTGTGCGTTTGGGGCTCCAGGCTCGGCCCCAGCTCCGTGGAAACAACCCCTGAGAAAAGATCTTCAAGATCCGCTTTTCCCAGAGGCTGGGATGTGGGGTTCATAGGAGGCGGGAAAAGCAGGCCTCCTTCAGAGAGCAAGAGGCAGCCAAGCGGCCTGCGTTTTGAAGCCTCTACTTGGAAGAATGGGTTAGCTTCCCCTAAGGGAGACCTCCAGATCTGTTCAGAAGTCGGTAATTCCAGAGGCAGTGTGCAGGGTCCTGACTGCCCTTTGCCAACCTTGCAAAGACATTCCTAGATTCTACAGTTATCTTCCTGAAGAAGCAGGCTTTGGGAATATGTCGGACTTGACTGGCGCCTTATTGGCCTCAGCTCAGCTATTGCCTTTCCATTCAAAGTAGGACAAAGGCCTACTTTAGGAAGGGTAAGGGTCTTCTTCTTTCCAAACTGCCGAGGGCTACAGCAATGAGACCTCCGTAAATGCGAGGGAAGCATAAGCGGATGGATTATCAGGAAGGTTCTTTGCCACCAAGCATCAGCACCCCACGGAGAGAATCAGGCTCCCTTTGCCCCTATGTGGGGTGTGTAGATTCACACACAGTGGTGTCTCTACAGGAGCCAAGAATGTTCCTGAGAGATGAGGCTCACAAGAGCTATCCTACAGAGTGCTCACCTGTACATGTGGTTTCACCTTCCCCTGTGAGTTGGGTCCCCGAGGTCCGCCCCAGCTCCGAGAAAACAGCCTCTGAGAAAAGATCTCCAGGAACCGCTTTTCGCCCAGGCTGGGAAAAGCTGTTCACAGGAAGTAAGGCAAGTGAGCCTCCTGCAGAGAAAAAGAAGCCTTACTGTCCCTGGAGGAGCAGGCTGCCAGAGTGTGTGAAAACTGACTGGTGCCATAATGGTCTTAGCTCCGCCATTGCTTGTTCCTCCGAACTGGGACTCAGGCCTACTTGGAGAAGGGTTTAGGTGCAGATTTCTACAAACTGCCAAGGGATACTGCAATGAGAACTCTCTCAGAGGTAAGGGCGAGAATTGTATGGATTCTCAAGCTGTTTTCTGAACGACAGCATTAAACCTGCACAGAGAGAATCAGGCTCTCTGCCGCCATGTTGGGTACGCAGTTTCACACACAGAGGTGTCCGCATAGGAGCCAAGAACGTTCGTCAAAGACTGAGGTTAACTAGAGCTCTCTTAGAGAGCAAAGACTTGTTCATGTGGTTTTGCCTTCCCCTGTATGTGTGGGTCTCTGGGCATAACCCCAGCTCCGTGGAAACAACCCCTGAGCAAAGATCTCCAAGATCTGCTTTTCCCCCATGCTGGAAACCAGGGATCATAGGAGGCAGGAAAAGCAAGCCTCCTTCAGGCAAGAAGAGGCAGCCAACCGGCCTGTGTTTGGAAGCCTCTATTTGCAAGGAATGGGTTAGCTTCTCCAGAAGGAGACCTCCAGATCTGCTCAGAAGATAGATATTCCAGAGGCAGGGTCGAGGTTCCTGACTGCCCTTTGCCAGCCTTGCAAAGACATTCCTAGATTCTAGCAATATTTTCCATGAAGGAGCAGGCATCGGGAATATGTCACAGTTGACGGGGGCCTCACTGGCCTCAGCTCAGCTATTGCCTTTCCTTTCAAACTAGGATCAGGGCCTACTTGGTGAAGGGTAAGGGTCTGCTTCTTTCCAAACTGCCAAGAGACACAGCAATGAGACCTCTGTCAAGGCGAGGGAAGCGTAAGCGGATGGATTCTCAAACAGGTGCTTTGCCACAAAGCATCAGCACCCCATGGAGAGAATCAGGCTCCCTGTGCCCCTATGTTCGGTGTGTAGCTTTACACACAGAGGTGTCTCTGTACGAGCCAAGACTGTTCCTAAGAGATGAGACACACTAACGTCTCCTACAGAGCATAGACCTGTCCATGTGGTTTTTCCTTCCCCTGTGAGATGGGTCCCCGAGGTCCACCCCAGCTCTGGGGATAGAGCCCCTGAGAAAAGATCTCCAGGAACCGCTGTTTGCCCAGGCTGGGAAACGCAGTTCACAGGAGGCCAGGCAAGCGAGCCTCCCACAGGGAAAAATAGGCCTTACTGTCCCTGGAGGAGCACGCTGCCAGAGTGTGTGACACCTGACTGGTGCCTTACTGACCTCAGCTCCGCCACTGCATGGCCATCCAAACCAGGACCCAGGCCTACTTGGAGAAGGGTTTGGGTGCGGATTTGTAAAAACTGCCAAGGGTTACAGCAATGAGAAGTCTCTCAGAGGTAAGGGAGAGCATTGTATGGATTCTTAAGCTGTTGTTTGAATGACAGCTTCAAAGCTGCAAAGAGAGAATCAGGCCCTGTGTGCCCCCTTGTTGGGTACGCAGCTCCACACACAGAGGTATCCCCGTGGAATCCAAGACTTTCCTCACATACTGAGGTTAACTAGAGTTCTCCTACAGAGCAAAGACTTGTCCATGTGGTTTTGCCTTCCTCTGTGCGTGTGGGTCTCCGGGCTCGGCTCCAACTCCGTTGAAATAGCCCCTGAAAAAAGATCTCCAAGAACCACTTTTCCCCCAGGCGGGAAGCGGAGTTCACAGGAAGCGGAACAAGCAAGCCTCCTTCGGGCAAGTAGATGCAGCCAACTAGCCTGTGTTTGGAAGCCTCTATTTGGAAGGAATGGTTAGCTTCTCCAAAAGACCTCCAGATCTGCTCAGAAGATGGAAATTCCAGAGGCAGGGTCGAGGTTCCTGACTGTCCTTTACCAGCCTTGCAGAGACATTCCTAGATTCTAGCGTTATTTTCCATGAAGGAGCAGGCTTCAGGAATATGTCAGACTTGACTGGCGCCTTACTGGCCTCAGCTCAGCTATCGCCTTTCCGTTCAAACTAGGACAAGGGCCTACTTGGTGAAGGGTAAGGGTCTGCTTCTTTCCAAACTGCCAAAGGCTACAGCAAAGAGACCTCTGTCAAAGAGAGGGAAGTGGAAGCGGATGGATTCTCAAACAGGTGCTTTGCCACAAAGCATCTGCACCCCACGGAGAGAATCAGGCTGCATTTGCCCCTATGTTGGGTGTGTAGCTTCAAACACAGAGGTGTTTCTATAGGAGCCCAGAATGTTCCTGGGAGATGAGGTTCACTAGAGCTCTGCTACAGAGCATAGACCTGTCCATATGGTTTTGCCTTCCCCTGTGAGTTGGGTTCCCGATGTTCGCCCCAGCTCCGAGGAAGAAACCCCTGAGAAAACACCTCCAGGAACTGCTTTTCGTCCAGACTGGGAAACGCAGTTCACAGAAGGCAAGGCAAGCGAGCCTCCTGCAGAGAAAAAGAGGCCTTACTGCCCCTGGAGGAGCAGGCTGCAAGAGTGTGTGAGACCTGACTGGTGCCTTACTGGCCTCAGCTCCGCCATTGCATGTTCCTCTGAACTAGGACCCAGGCCTACTAGGAGAAGGGTTTGGGTGCGGATTTCTAAAAAACTGCCAAGGGCTACAGCAATGAGAACTCTCTCAGAGATAAGGGAGAGAATTGTATGGATTCTCAAGCTGTTTTCTGAACGACAGCGTTAAACCTTCACAGAGGGAATCAGGCTCTCTGACCCCATAAGTTGTCCCTGTAGGAACCAAGAACGTTCGTCAAAGACTGAGGTTCACTAGAGCTCTCTTAGAGAGCAAAGACTTGTTCATGTAGTTTTGCTTTCCTCTGTATGTGTGGGTCTCCGGGCATAACCTCAGCTCCGTGGAAACAACCCCTGAGCAAAGATCTCCAAGATCTGCTTTTCCCCCATGCTGGGAACCAGGGATCATAGGAGGCAGGAAAAGCAAGCCTCCTTCGGGCAAGAAGAGGCAGCCAACTAGCCTGTGTTTGGAAGCCTCTATTTGCAAGGAATGGGTTAGCTTCTCCAGAAGGAGACCTCCAGATCTGCTCAGAAGATAGATATTCCAGAGGCAGGGTCGAGGTTCCTGACTGCCCTTTGCCAGCCTTGCAAAGACATTCCTAGATTCTAGCGCTATTTTCCATGAAGGAGCAGGCATCGGGAATATGTCAGAGTTGACGGGTGCCTTACTGGCCTCAGCTCAGCTATTGCCTTTCCTTTCAAACTAGGATCAGGGCCTACTTGGTAAAGGGTAAGGGTCTGCTTCTTTCCAAACTGCCAAGGGACACAGCAATGAGACCTCTGTCAAGGCGAGGGAAGCGTAAGCGGATGGATTCTCAAACAGGTGCTTTGCCACAAAGCATCAGCACCCCACGGAGAGAATCAGGCTCCCTGTGCCCCTATGTTCGGTGTGTAGCTTTACACACAGAGGTGTCTCTGTACGAGCCAAGAATGTTCCTAAGACTTGAGATTCACTAAGGTCTCCTACAGAGCATAGACTTGTCCGTGTAGTTTTGCCTTCCCCTGTGAGTTTGGTCCCCGAGGTCCACCCCAGCTCCGGGGAAACAACTCCTTAGAAAAGATCTCCAGGAACCGCTTTTCGCCCAGGCTGGGAAACGCAGTTCACAGGAGGCAAGGCAAGCGAGACTCCTGCAGGGAAAAAGAGGCCTTACTGTCCCTGGAGGAGCAGGCTACCAGAATGTGTGACACCTGACTGGTGCCTTACTGACCTCAGCTCCGCCATTGCATGGCCATCCAAACCAGGACCCAGGCCTACTTGGAGAAGGGTTTGGGTGCGGATTTCTAAAAACTGCCAAGGGCTACAGCAATGAGAACTCTCTCAGAGGTAAGGGAGAGCATTGTATGGATTCTCAAGCTGTTGTTTGAATGACAGCTTCAAAGCTGCAAAGAGAGAATCAGTCTCTCTGTGCCCCCTTGTTGGGTACGCAGCTTCACACACAGGGGTGTCTCCATAGGGGTCAAGAACGTTCCTGACAGAGTAAGTTTCACTTAGAGGTCTCCTGGAGAACAAAGACTTGTCCATGTGGTTTTCCTTCCCCTGTGCAATTGGGTCTCTGGTCTCGGCCCCAGCTCCATGGAAAAAACCCCTGAGAAAAGATCTTCAATATCCGCTTTTCCCAGAGCCTGGGAAGCTGGGTTCATAGGAGGCAGGAAAAGCAAGCCTCCTTCGGGCACGAAGAGGCAGCCGACCGGCCTGTTTTTGGAAGTCTCAATATGGAAGGAATGAGTTAGATTCTCCTAAAGGAGACCTCCAGATCTGCTTAGAAATCGGTAATTCCAGAGGCAGGGTGCAGGCTCCTGACTGCCCTTTGCCAGCCTTGCAGAGACATTCCTAGATTCCAGCGTTATTTTCCATGAAGGAGCAGGCTTCGGGAATATGTCAGACTTGACTGGCGCCTTATTGGCCTCAGCTCAGCTCTTGCCTTTCCTTTCAAACTAGGACAAGGGCCCACTTTATGAAAGGTAAGGGTCCTCTTCTTTCCAAACTGCCAAGGGCTACAGCAATGAGACCTCTGTCAAGGCGAGGGAAGCGTAAGCTGATAGATTCTCAAGCAGGTGCTTTGCCACAAAGCATCAGCACCCCATGGAAAGAATCTGGCTCCCTTTGCCCCTACGTTGCGTGTGTAGCTACACGCACAGAGGTGTCTCGATAGGAGCCAAAAATGTTCCTGAGAGAGGAGGTTCACTGTTGGGGGCCAGAGTGAGGCACTCCGCCCATGGCAAAGGTCATGAGGAAGGAGGCTCGACATACGCAAAGGCGGGATCGAGCCTCAGGAGTCCCCCTGGAAATCCTCGAGCATCTACCCCCATAACCAGAGCCTGCCTACCTTACTACTTTGTGCTCTCACCTACACCTCTGACTTTACGGGGGGCTGTCCCCCACCACCTCTTTCGGAGAAGGAGTTAACCTAGAGCTCCAGTTGATAAAAACCCCTGGGTGTGACAAGAGTGTTTTAACCTACAAACTCCTCTGAAGGTTCTCTAGCCTGCCTGACAGGCTTGTCCGGCCACATGTGATTGCTCACAGCCTCCCAACCATGAGAGGCACGAGATGCTTTAAACCTTCTAAAAACAGGTTCCTTAGAAAAGTTAGAAAA
This sequence comes from Bubalus kerabau, assembly GCF_029407905.1. NCBI lineage: Eukaryota > Metazoa > Chordata > Mammalia > Artiodactyla > Bovidae > Bubalus > Bubalus kerabau. Next base: position 3,229,174 of record NW_026577886.1, on the reverse strand, counting down.
TTATTAGTATAAGTATAATGGGCTGATTAGAAATCATATTGGTGAAGGGTTTTTCATTTGTTGAGCTGATGTTTACTGCTAAGTCTCCACATCCCCTGCCCTTATACACATTAATGAATATATAGAAGAAATAAGTATTAACCTTTGATATAAATCACGTTAGACCTTAGGCTAAGTAAATTCTTTCCTTAACTAAAACCCACTACACCCTCACCCTATAGGAATGTAACTTTATTTGGGTGGCGTCTGTTTTAAGAATAATCACCCCTGGAGAAATAAGTGTCCTGGTTGACTGACCGCTGTCACAAGGAGAGGGTCGTAAATTGTCAGCAGGCCCCCCGGCCAGAAGATGATGTAACACCCCTAAGACCTCTGTATACTTTTGTATGAAGCACCTGACTTTGATAAAAGTCAGGACTGCTGACCCCACGTGACTTTTGCATAACATCTCAGTGTATAAAAGTAGACCATGGAAAATAAAGAATTGGGATCAGTTTCTCGAAATACTGGTCTCCCCATGTCTCTCTCTCTCTCTCTCACTCTGGTTGAGTCTCCATCTGGAGCGCGGAACCCACCAAGCTTACTAATTTTGCCTGGGCTTCTAAGATCCGACCGGGGAGGCCTCAGTGTCTCCTCTCCTTCGGGAGAACGGAAGGACGCCTGCGGCCTACGTAAGTGGTGCAAGCTTCTTGTCTTGAAGTTTTATTGGTCCCCCGCGTAAACCAAGCTACTCAGCCTCTTTTCTCCACTGAATTTTCCTACTGAGCTATCCTCATTTTATTACTCTTTATATCCTTAATTAACGTTTAATTAAGCAGTTGTTCCCTGACCCTCGCCTACGCCGTCTCTGCTTCGAATACCCTGGATCAGCTGGGGCTGGACCCCGGCAGTTCACTAGAGATCTCCTACAGAGCATAGACCTGTCCATTTGGTTTTGCCTTCCCCTGTGAGTTGGGTCCCCGAGGTCCGCCCCAACTCCGGGGAAACAGCCCCTGAGAAAAGATCTCCAGGAACTGCTTTCCGCCCAGGCTGGGAAACGCTGTTCACAGGAAGTAAGGCAAGCGAGCCTCCTGAAGGGAAATAGAGGCCTTACTGTCCCTGGAGGAGCAGGCTGCCAGAGTGTGTGACACCTGACTGGTGCCTTACTGGCCTCAGCTCCGCTATTGCATGTTCATCTGAACTTGAACCCAGGCCTACTTGGAGAAGTGTTTGTGTGCCGATTTCCAGAAACTGCGAAGGGCTACAGCAATGATAACTCTCTCAGTGGTAAGGGAGAGCATTGTGTGAATTCTCAATTTGTTGTTTGAACGACAGCGTCAAAGCTGCACAGAGAGAATCAGGTCTCTGTGTCTCTATGTTGGCTATGCAGCTTCCCACACAGAGATGTCCCCGTTGGAGCCAAGAACATTCCCCATAGAGTGAGGTTCACTAGAGCACTCCTAGAGAGCAAAGACTTATCCATGCGGTTTTCCCTTCCCCTGTGCGTGTGGGTCTCCGGGATCGGCCCCTGCTCCGTGGAAACAGCCTCTGAGAAAAGATCTCCAAGAACCTCTTATCCCCCAGGCTGGGAAGCGGAGTTCGCAGGAGGTGGGATAAGCAAGCTTCCTTCGGCAAGAAGAGACAGCCAACCGGCCTGTGTTTGGAAGCCTATATTTGCAAGGAATGGGTTAGTTTCTCCTGACCGAGACCGCCAGATGTGCTGAGAAGATAGAAATTCCAGAGGCAGGGTCGAGGTTCCTGACTGCCCTTTGCCAGCCTTGCAAAGACATTCCCAGATTCTAACGTTATTTTCCATGAAGGAGCAGGCATCGGGAATATGTCAGACTTGACTGGCGCCTTACTGGCCTCAGCTCAGCTACTGCCTTTCCATTCAAACAAGGACAAGGGCCTACTTGGTGAAGGGTAAGGGTCAGCTTCTTTCCAAACTGCCAAGGACTACAGCAATGAGACCTCTGTCAAGGTGAGGGAAGCCTATGCGGACGGATTCTTAGCAGGTGCTTTGCCACAAAGCATCAGCACCCACGGAGAGAATCAGACTCCCTTTGCCACTATGTTGGGTGTGTAGCTTCATGCACAGAGGTGTCTCTGTAGAAGCCAAGAATGTTCCTGAGAGATGAGGTTCACTAGAGCTCTCCTACAGAGCATAGACCTGTCCATGTGGTTTTGTCTTCCCCTGTGAGTTGGGCCCCCGAGGTCCGACCCAGCTCCAGGGAAACAGCCCCTGAGAAAAAATCTCCAGGAACAGCTTTGCGCCCAGGCTGGGAAATGCAGTTCACAGGAGGCAAGGCAAGCGAGCCTCCTGCAGGGAAAAAGAGGCCTTACTGCTCCTGGACGATCAGGCTGCAAGAGTGTGTGAGACCTCACTTGTGCCTTACTGGCCTCAGCTCCGCCGTTGCCTGTTGTTCCGAGCTAGGACCCAGGCCTACTTGGAGAAGGGTTAGGGTGCGGATTTCTACAAACTGTCAAGGACGACAGCAATGAGAATTCTCTTAGCAGTAAGGGAGAGCATTGTATGGATTCTCAAGCTGTTGTTTGAATGACAGCTTCAAAGCTACACAGAGAGAATCAGGGTCTCTGTTCCAATATTTTGGCTGTGCAGCTTCACACACAGAATTTGACTCTGTTGGAGCCAGAAATATTCCTGAAAGACTTAGGCTCACCAAAGCTGTCCTCCAGAGCAAAGACATTGGATGTGGTTTTGCCTTCCCTTGCCAGTATGGGTCCCCTAGCTTGGCCCCAGCTCCGGGGATACAGCCTCTGAAAAAAATCTTGCAAGAAGCGATTTTTCCTCCAGGCTGTTAAGCGGAATTCGCAGTTTGCAAGTTAAGGAAGCCTGCTTCGTGGAAGAGCAAGCAGCCAACTGGCCCTGTGTTAGGAAGCCTGTATTTGAAAGGAATAGGTTAGCTTCTACAGCGGGAGAACCTCAGATCTGCTCAGGGGGCTGAAATACTAGAGTCAGGGTCGAGGTTCTCCCTTGTCCTTTGCGCACCTTGCAAAGACATTCCTAGCTTCTAGCGTTAGTGTCCCTGTAGTAGCAGGCTGCAGGAGCGTGTGATAAATGACTGCCGCGTTCCTGTCCTCAGCTCCGCTATTGACTTTCTATTCGAACTAGAACCCAGGCCTACTTTGAGAGGGGTTAGGGTCCAGTGTTTCCAAACTGCCAAGGGCTACGGCAATGCGAGCTCTGTCAGAGGTAAGAAAAGAGCAATTGGTTGGATTCTTCAGCTGCTGCGTGGCTGCACAGCTTCCGCGCTGCATGGAGAGCATGAGGCTCCTTGTGGCCCTATTTTGGGTACGCAGCAACATGCACACAGAATGTCTGTGTTCACTTATGTACAGGCTTATGTACACTAGAGCTCTCCTACAGAGCAAAGACCACTCAGTGGGCTCCAAGAGATACTTGTCGCGGCTCGAGAAGAGAGTGGAGTCCTTTGCTTCCCCTCGAGATGAGGCCTGACTCCCCGGGTGAGTATGGAATGCAACCCCAAATCCCTGTCGCCTATGGAGAGGAACATTAAGTCCTGGATACAAGCCTAGATGAGGTCTAGTTTGCCCTTCAGTGAATGGAGCCCAATCCACAGCTCTCCCTGGCAACTCGAATGGAAGATTAGACTTCCTGGGCCAACACAAGAGGAAGCCTGAATTCCCCGTCGTAACTCGAGAATCCCACCGAAACTCGAGAAAATCCACGTGCTTCCCTCGTCATCGCAAGATGAGGCCCTTTGTCCGCTACAGCATCTCAAGAGAAGTCCCACGTTCCATCCTGAAGTGCGAAACGGTACTTGGCACCCTTGATGCGACCCCAAAAGTTCCGCGACATACCAGACTCACTCAAGGGGAACACCGAGGTTCCCGGCACCACTTCATCTGACCCCTTCTCCTCTCCTGATTGCGACAGGAGGGTCGACTCCCCTTCTCTGTCTGCAAGGGGTTCCCGACCTTCCGGGCGCACCTCAGGATGAGGCCGGTCTCATGAGGAAGTTCGAGACGTAGCCTCGTGGGTGGTGCCACATGCCGAAAGACCCCAATTTCACGGTCCACTCTTGAAAAGAACCCGATGCCAGCACACCTCTTTGAAGGAAAACCTGTGGATGAAGGCACAACACGAAGGGGCACTGACACCCGCGTGCATCGTCCAGAAAAACCCGCAGGTCCCACAGACATTTCGACAAGTGGCCTGTCACCCTGTAAACAACTCGAAAGGCAAACGAAGGTCCATTCCTCAACAGAAGACTAGGTGTGACTCTCTTGTCCCTACTCTGCAGGGACCATGGGATCCGAGTCAGAAACGGAGAGGAAGCCTGAGGTTCCTGCGTCCACTCGAGATGAGGCCCTCTTCCATTGCACCACACCCAGTGGAGTCCCGAGAGGCCCCTACCAACTCCACAGTATCCCTGAGTTCTCAGAGGCACAATGAGAAGCTCCCTGAGGTCACAGGCACAAGTCGAGGGAACCCTGGGTTTTCTGCCATGACTCGAGAAAGACCTCGAGAGTGCTTCAAAATGTGTTGAGTCGCGATTCCCCTACCATGACTCGAGAGCCATGACACGCGCCCCCTCTTCACACGCATGGAGACCTGACTAACCTGGCACTGCACGAGAGGCTCCCTGAGATCCTCATCGTACCTCGTGAGGAAACCCACACTGCCGCGGCAGCTCGAGGAAACACATGAGACACCCCGGTCATAGCGAGATGAGGGCCTAATATTCCTGCATGGCCTGGAGACCAATCACGAGTCCTCTCTCCAAACGGAAGAGCAGGCTGGACTCCGTTGAGGCCGCTCAGGGGGCTCCAACTGATCCTTGTCGCGACTCAAGAGGAGAGCGGAGTCCTTGGCTTCCCCTCGAGATGAGGTCTGACTCCCCGGGGGAGCCTGGAATGCAACCCCGAGATGCCTGCTTTCCCTGGAGAGGAATAGTAGGTCCCGGACACACGCCTAGGTGAGGTCTCTTCGGCCCTGCAGTGACTCGAGCGCAACCCCCAGATTTCCATTGCAACTCGAGGGGAAGATTGGGCTTCCCAGGGCCAACCCAAGAGGAAGGCTGAGATCCCCATTGTAACTCGAGAATCCCGCCGCAACTCGAGAAAAACCACGTGGTTCCCAACTCTTGGCAAGATGAGACCCCTGCCCGCAACGGCGTCTCAAGGGAAGTCCCCTCTTCCGCCCTGAAGGGCGGAAAGGATCCTGTCCGCCTTCATGCGACCCCCAAAAGTTCCCCGACACGCCGGGTTCCCTCGAGGGGAACACCGAGGGTCCCAGCACCGCTTCCTCTGAGCCCCTTCTCCCCTCCTGATCGCGACAGGAGCGTCGATTCCCCTGCGTGGTCTGGAAGGGGTTCCCGGCCTTCCCGGCGCACCTAAGGATGAGGCCGGCCTCACGAGGAAATTGGAAACGAGCCACGTGGGTGGTGCCACATGCCCAACGCCCCCGATTCCCCGGTCCGCTCTTGAGAAGGACCCGAGGCCCGGACCCCTCTTCGAAGGCAACCCTGTGGATGAAGGCACAACACGAAGGGGTACTGCCAACCCCGTGCACCGTCCGCAAAGACCCGCGGGTTCCACACACAGCTCGACGAGGGGCCTGAGACCCCCTGAGCAACTCGAGAGGCAAGCGGGGTTCCCTTCTTCAGACAAGACGAGGCCTGACTCTCCTGTCCCAACTCTGCAGGGACCCTGCGGTCGGAGTCCAAAACGGAGAGGAAGCCTGAGGTTCCTGCCTCCCCTCGAGCTGAGGCCCTCTTCCGTTGCGCCAGACCCAGCGGAGTCCCGAGGGTCACCGCCAACTCCACAGGATGCCTCGCCTCTCAGAGGCACCCTGGGAAGTTCCCTAAGGTTCCCGGCAGAAGGCGAGGGAAACGAGGGTTTCCCGCCGCCCTCCAACAAAGACTTCGAGAGTCCTTCTTCAACGCGTCTCGAGGCCCTAGTCCCCTCCCGCGACTCGAGAGCCATGACGCGCTCGCCCTCGCCACGCGCATGGAGAGCTGACTTCCCTGGCGCCGCACGAGAGGCTCCCTGAGATTCTCATCGTGCCTCGGGAGAAAACCCCCAGGGGCGCCGCAGCTCGAGGAAACCCCTGAGACGGCCCAGTACTCGCGAGCTGAGGGCCTTCTTTTCCTGCATGGCCTGGAGAGCAATCCCATGTCCTCTCTCCAAACGGAAGAGGAGTCTGGTCAATTGAGGCCGCTCAGGGGGCTCGAAGAGACCCGCGTCGCGACTCGAGAGGAGAGCGGAATTCTTGGCTTTCCCTCGAGACGAGGCCTGACTCCCCGGGGGATCCTGGAATGCAACCCCGAGATCCCTGCCTTCCCTGGAGAGGAATATTAGGTCCCGGACACACGCCTAGGTGAGGTTTCTTGGGCCCTGCAGTGACTCGAGCGCAACCCCCAGCTTTCCCTTGCAACTCGAGGCGAAGATTGGCCTTCCCAGGGCCAACCCAAGAGGAAGCCTGAGATCCCCGTCGTAACTCGAGATTCCCGCCGCAACTCGAGAAAAACCACGGGGTTCCCACCTCTTGGCAAGATGAGGCCCTTGCCCGCCACGGCGTCTCAAGGGAAGTCCCCTCTTCCGCCCTGAAGGGCGAAACGGTCGCTGACAGCCTTCCTGCGACCCCCAAGTTCACCGACACGCAGGGTTCCCTCGAGGGGAACACCGAGGGTCCCGGCACCGCTTCATCTGAGCCCCTTCTCCCCTCCGGATCACGACAGGAGAGGCGATTCCCCTGCGTGGTCTGGAAGGGGTTCCCGGCCTTCCAGGCGCACCTCAGGATGAGGCTGGCCTCACGAGGAAATTCGAGACGAGCCACGTGGGTGGTGCCACATGCAGAATGCCCCCGATTCCCGGGTCCGCTCTTGAGAAGGACCCGAGGCCCGGACCCCTCTTCGAAGGCAACCCTGTGGGTGAAGGCACAACACGAAGGGGCACTGCCACCCCCGTGCATCGTCCGCAAAGACCCGCGGGTTCCACACACAGCTCGACGAGGGGCCTGAGACCCCCTGAGCAACTCGAGAGGCCAGCGGGGTTCCCTTCCTCAGACAAGAAGAGGCCTGACTCTCCTGTCCCAACTCTGCAGGGACCCTGCGGTCGGAGTCCGAAACGGAGAGGAAGCCTGAGGTTCCTGCCTCCCCTCGAGATGAGGCCCTCTTCCGTTGCGCCAGACCCAGCAGAGTGCCGAGGGGCCCTGCCACCTCCACAGGATCCCTCGCCTCTCAGAGGCACCCTGGGAAGTTCCCTAAAGTCCCCGGCAGAAGGCGAGGGACACGAGGGTTTCCCGCCGCCGCCCGAGAAAGACCTCGAGAGTCCTTCTTCAACGCGTCTCGAGGCCCTAGACTCCTCCCGTGACTCGAGAGCCATGACGCGCTCCCCCTCTCCACGCGCATGGAGACCTGACTTCCCTGGCGCCGCACGAGAGGCTCCCTGAGATCCTCGTCGTGCCTCGGGAGAAAATCCAAACGGGAGCCGCAGCTCGAGGAAACCCCTGAGACGCCGCCGTCCTCGCGAGCTGAGGGCCTTCTTTTCCTGCATGGCCTGGAGAGCAATCCCGGGTCCTCTCTCCAAACGGAAGAGGAGGCTGGACTCCCTTGAGGCCGCTCAGGGGGCTCCAAGCGACCGTCGTCGCGACTCGAGAGGAGAGCGGAGTCCTTGGCTTCCCCCCGAGACGAGGCCTGACTCCCCGGGGGAGCCTGGAATGCAACCCCGAGATCCCTGCCTTCCCTTGAGAGGAAAATTAGGTCCCGGACACACGCCTAGGTGAGGTCTCTTCGGCCCTGCAGTGACTCGAGCGCAACCCCCAGCTTTCCCTCGCAACCCGAGGGGAAGATTGGGCTTCCCAGGGCCAACCCAAGGGGAAGGCTGAGATCCCCGTCGTAACTCGAGAATCCCGCCGGAACTCGAGAAAAACCACGTGGTTCCCACCTCTTGGCAAGATGAGGCCCTTGCCCGCCACGGCGTCTCAAGGGAAGTCCCCTGTTCCGCCCTGAAGGGCGATTCGGTCCCTGACAGCCTTCCTGCGACCCCCAAAAGTCCCCCGACACGCCGGGTTCCCCCGAAGGGAACACCGAGGGTCCCGGCACCGCTTCCTCTGAGCCCCTTCTCCCCTCCTGATCGCGACAGGAGAGGCGATAACCCTGCGTGGTCTGGAAGGTGTTCCCGGCCTTCCCGGCGCACCTCAGGATGAGGCCGGTCTCACGAGGAAATTCGAGACGAGCCACGTGGGTGGGGCCACATGCCGAACGCCCCCGATTCCCAGGTCCGCTCTTGAGAAGGACCCGAGGCCCGGATCCCTCTTCGAAGGCAACCCTGTGGGGGAAGGCACAACACGAAGGGGCACTGCCACCCCCGTGCATCGTTCGCAAAACCCGCGGGTTCCACACACAGCTCGACGAGGGGCCTGAGACCCCCTGAGCAACACGAGAGGCCAGCGGGGTTCCCTTCCTCAGACAAGACGAGGCCTGACTCTCCTGTCCCAACTCTGCAGGGACCCTGCGGTCGGAGTCCGAAACGGAGAGGAAGCCTGAGGTTCCTGCCTCCCCTCGAGGTGAGGCCCTCTTCCGTTGCGCCAGACCCAGCGGAGTCCCGAGGGGCCCCGCCACCTCCACAGGATCCCTCGCCTCTCAGAGGCACCCTGGGAAGTTCCCTAAGGTCCCCGGCAGAAGGCGAGGGACACGAGGGTTTCCTGCCGCCCCCCGAGACATACCAAGAGAGTCCTTCTTAAACGCGTCTCGAGGCCCTAATCCCCTCCCGTGACTCGAGAGCCATGACGCGCTCCCCCTCGCCACGCGCATGGAGACCTGACTTCCCTGGCGCCGCACGAGAGGCTCCCTGAGATCCTCGTCGTGCCTCGGGAGAAAACCCCCACGGGAGCCGCAGCTCGAGGAAACCCCTGAGACGCCCCCTTCCTCGCGAGCTGAGGGCCTTCTTTTCCTGCATGGCCTGGAGAGCAATCCCGGGTCCTCTCTCCAAACGGAAGAGGAGGCTGGACTCCCTTGAGGCCGCTCAGGGGGATCCAAGAGACCCGCGTCGCGACTCGAGAGGAGAGCGGAGTCCTTGGCTTCCCCTCGAGACGAGGCCTGACTCCCCGGGGGAGCCTGGAATGCAACCCCGAGATCCCTGCCTTCCCTGGAGAGGAATATTAGGTCCCGGACACACGCCTAGGTGAGGTCTCTTCGGCCCTGCAGTGACTCGAGCGCAACCCCCAGCTTTCCCTCGCAACCCGAGGGGAAGATTGGGCTTGCCAGGGCCAACCCAAGGGGAAGGCTGAGATTCCAGTCGTAACTCGAGAATCCCGCCGCAACTCGAGAAAAACCACGTGGTTCCCACCTCTTGGCAAATTGAGGCCCTTGCCCGCGACGGCGTCTCAAGGGAAGTCCCCTGTTCCGCCCTGAAGGGCGAAACGGTCCCTGACAGCTTTCCTGCGACCCCCAAAAGTCACCCGACTCGCCGAGTTAACCCAAGGAGAACACCGAGGGTCCCGGCACCGCTTCCTCTGAGCCCCTTCTCCCCTCCTGATCGCGACAGGAGAGGCGATTCCCCTGCGTGGTCTGGAAGGGGTTCCCGGCCTTCCCGGCGCACCTCAGGATGAGGCCGGTCTCACGAGGAAATTCGAGACGAGCCACGTGGGTGAGGCCACATGCCGAACGCCCCCGATTCCCCGGTCCGCCCTTGAGAAGGACCCGAATCCCGGACCCCTCTTCGAAGGCAACCCTGTGGGTGAAGGCACAACACGAAGGGGCACTGCCCCCCCCTTCATCGTCCGCAAAGACCCGCGCATTCCACACACAGCTCGACGAGGGGCCTGAGACGCCCTGAGCAACTCGAGAGGCCAGCGGGGTTCCCTTCCTGAGACAAGACGAGGCCTGACTCTCCTGTCCCAACTCTGCAGGGACCCTGCGGTTGGAGTCCGAAACGGAGAGGAAGCCTGAGGTTCCTGCCTCCCCTCGAGGTGAGGCCCTCTTCCGTTGCGCCAGACCCAGCGGAGTCCCGAGGGGCCCCGCCACCTCTACAGGATCCCTCTCCTCTCAGAGGCACCCTGGGAAGTTCCCTAAGGTCCCCGGCAGAAGGCGAGGGACACGAGGGTTTCCCGCCGTCCCCCGAGAAAGACCTCGAGAGTCCTTCTTCAACGCGTCTCGAGGCCCTAGTCCCCTCCCGTGACTCGAGAGCCAGGACGCGCTCCCCCTCGCCACGCGCATGGAGACCTGACTTCCCTGGCACCGCACGAGAGGCTCCCTGAGATCCTCTTCGTGCCTCGGGAGAAAACCCCCACGGGCGCCGCAGCTCGAGGAAACCCCTGAGACGCCCCCGTCCTCGCGAGCTGAGGGCCTTCTTTTCCTGCATGGATGGAGAGCAATCCCGGGTCCTCTCTCCAAACGGAAGAGGGGGCTGGACTCCCTTGAGGCCGCTCAGGGGGCTCCAAGAGACCCGCGTCGCGACTCGAGAGGAGAGCGGAGTCCTTGGCTTCCCCTCGAGACGAGGCCTGACTCCCCGGGGGAGCCTGGAGTGCAACCCCGAGATCCCTGCCTTCCCTGGAGAGGAATATTAGGTCCCGGACACACGCCTAGGTGAGGTCTCTTCGGCCCTGCAGTTACTCGAGCGCAACCCCCAGCTTTCCCTCGCAACCCGAGGGGAAGATTGGGCTTCCCAGGGCCAGCCCAAGGGGAAGGCTGAGATCCTCGTCGTAACTCGAGAATCCCGCCGCAACTCGAGAAAAACCACGTGGTTCCCACCTCTTGGCAAGATGAGGCCCTTGCCCGCCACGGCGTCTCAAGGGAAGTCCCTTGTTCCGCCCTGAAGGGCGAAACGGTCCCTGACAGCCTTCCTGCGACCCCCAAAAGTCCCCCGACACGCCGGGTTCCCTCGAGGGGAACACCAAGGGTCCCGGCACCGCTTCCTCTGAGCCCCTTCTCCCCTCCTGATCGCGACAGGAGAGGCGATTCCCCTGCGTGGTCTGGAAGGGGTTCCCGGCCTTCTCGGCGCACCTCAGGATGAGGCCGGTCTCACGAGGAAATTCGAGACGAGCCACGTGGGTGGTGCCACATGGCGATCGCCCCCGGTTCCCTGGTCCGCCCTTGAGAAGGACCCGAGGCCCGGACCCCTCTTCGAAGGCAACCCTGTGGGTGAAGGCACAACACGAAGGGGCACTGCCACCCCCGTGCATCGTCCGCAAAGACCCGCGGGTTCCACACACAGCTCGACGAGGGGCCTGAGACCCCCTGAGCAACTCGAGAGGCCAGCGGGGTTCCCTTCCTCAGACAAGACGAGGCCTGACTCTCCTGTCCCAACTCTGCAGGGACCCTGCGGTCGGAGTCCGAAACGGAGAGGAAGCCTGAGGTTCCTGCCTCCCCTCGAGGTGAGGCCCTCTTCCGTTGCGCCAGAACCAGCGGAGTCCCGAGGGGCCCCGCCACCTCCACAGGATCCCTCGCCTCTCAGAGGCACCCTGGGAAGTTCCCTAAGGTCCCCGGCAGAAGGCGAGGGAAAGAGGGTTTCCCGCCGCCCCCCGAGAAAGACCTCGAGAGTCCTTCTTCAACGCGTCTCGAGGCCCTAGTCCCCTCCCGTGACTCGAGAGCCAGGACGCGCTCCCCCTCGCCACGCGCATGGAGACCTGACTTCCCTGGCGCCCCACGAGAAGCTCCCTGAGATCCTCGTCGTACCTCGGGAGAAAACCCCCACGGGCGCCGCAGCTCGAGGAAACCCCTGAGACGCTCCCGTCCTGGCGAGCCGAGGGCCTTCTTTTCCTGCATGGATGGAGAGCAATCCCGGGTCCTCTCTCCAAACGGAAGAGGAGGCTGGACTCCCTTGAGTCCGCTCAGGGGGCTCCAAGAGCCCCGCGTCGCGACTCGAGAGGAGAGCGGAGTCCTTGGCTTCCCCTCGAGACGAGGCCTGACTCCCCGGGGGAGCCTGGAGTGCAACCCCGAGATCCCTGCCTTCCCTGGAGAGGAATATTAGGTCCCGGACACACGCCTAGGTGAGGTCTCTTCGGCCCTGCAGTGACTCGAGCGCAACCCCCAGCCTTCCTTCGCAATCCGAGGGGAAGATTGGGCTTCCCAGGTCAAACCCAAGGGGAAGGCTGAGATCCCCGTCGTAACTCGAGAATCCCGCCGCAACTCGAGAAAAATCACGTGGTTCCCACCTCTTGGCAAGATGAGGCCCCTGCCCGCCACGGCGTCTCAAGGGAAGTCCCCTGTTCCGCCCTGAAGGGCGAAACGGTCCCTGACACCGTTCCTGCGACCCCCAAAAGTCCCCGACACGCCGGGTTCCCTCGAGGGGAACACCGAGGGTCCCGGCACCGCTTCCTCTGAGCCCCTTCTCCCCTCCTGATCGCGACAGGAGAGGCGATTCCCCTGCGTGGTCTGGAAGGGGTTCCCGGCCTTCCCGGCGCATCTCAGGATGAGGCCGGTCTCACGAGGAAATTCGAGACGAGCCACTTGGGTGGTGCCACATGCCGAACGCCCCCGGTTCCCCGGTCCGCCCTTGAGAATGACCCGAGGCCCGGACCCCTCTTCGAAGGCAACCCTGTGGGTGAAGGCACAACACGAAGGGGCACTGCCACCCCCGTGCATCGTCCGCAAAGACCCGCGGGTTCCACACACAGCTCGACGAGGGGCCTGAGACCCCCTGAGCAACTCGAGAGGCCAGCGGGGTTCCCTTCCTCAGACAAGACGAGGCCTGACTCTCCTGTCCCAACTCTGCAGGGACCCTGCGGTCGGAGTCCGAAACGGAGAGGAAGCCTGAGGTTCCTGCCTCCCCTCGAGGTGAGGCCCTCTTCCGTTGCGCCAGACCCAGCGGAGTCCCGAGGGGCCCCGCCACCTCTACAGGATCCCTCTCCTCTCAGAGGCACCCTGGGAAGTTCCCTAAGGTCCCCGGCAGAAGGCGAGGGACACGAGGGTTTCCCGCCGTCCCCCGAGAAAGACCTCGAGAGTCCTTCTTCAACGCGTCTCGAGGCCCTAGTCCCCTCCCGTGACTCGAGAGTCAGGACGCGCTCCCCCTCGCCACGCGCATGGAGACCTGACTTCCCTGGCGCCGCACGAGAGGCTCCCTGAGATCCTCGTCGTGCCTCGGGAGAAAACCCCCTTGTGCCGGGAGCCGGCGAGAGACATTCCACTCGTGACAAAGGTCATGAGGAAGGGGGCTCGGCATACGCAAAGGCGGGATCGAGCCTCGGGCGTGCCCCCGGATATTCTCGAGCATCTACCCCCCAATAACCAGAGTCTGCCTACTTTATTGCTTTGTGCTCTCGCCTCTGACTTTACTGGGGGCTGTCCCCCACCACCATCTCACTCTCTCTGTCAAAGAGTTAACTTACAGCTCCAATTAATAAAGTTCCTGGGCATTTAGGAGTGTTTAAATCCAAACCCCTCAGATGGCTCTCTAACTCGCCTGACAAGTTTACCCGGACACCTACAGCTATGCATACGATTGTTTACAGTCTCCCAGCCTCCAGAGGCACGGGAAGCTTAAGATATTCAAATAGCTTAGAGCCTCTCAGAGAATTAGAAACTGTCAGAATAAAACTAGTAAAAGATTTCATTGATGAGCCAATGTTTGTTGCCAAGTTTTCACATCCCTTGAATTGTATCCTTGAATGTGCATTAATTAATATAGTTGGTATGTAGAAAAAATAAGTAGTGGCCTTGGTGTTAGTAACTTTAGACCCTTAAGGTAGTAAATTCTTTCCTTTGTAAACCCATTACACATCCACCGTATAGGAATGTAATCTTATCTTCGGAGGATGGCGCCAAACCTTAAAATAATTACTCTTAGAGAAAATAAGTCTTTGTTGATAAGTCCTTGTCAAGAGTCATAAAATGTTAATAGGCCTCTGGCCAGAAGATGATGTAAATCACCTAAACCATTTGTATACGATAAATCTGCAGGAAAGAAACCCTGGTTTTTGATAAGCATCAAAGACTGCTGATTTTGCATCCCCTATTGTCCTCTATGTGTAACTTAGGGTATAAAAGCCCCTGTTGAAAATAAAGCTATGGGCCTTGCTCACCAACGCTTGGTCTCCCCATGTCATTCTTCCCTTTAACTTCTAGCTGAGTGTCCATCTGGAGCGTGGATGTCCTCTGCGACCATTTATTTGCCTGGGCTTCTAAGACCCACTCGAGAAGGTGTCTAAGGTGGGGCACCTTCCGCTATTCGAGAGGGCGCCTGCGGCCTCCGTGGTCAGAGCTAACCTGGTGTCATGGGTTATATTGATTTTCCGCGTAAACCAAGCCACTCAGCTTCTTTTCTCCACTGAATTTTCCTACTGAGCTATCATCATTCTATTCCTCTTTATTATATCTAATTAACATTTGAATAGGTCGCCTAGCCGTCTCTCCTTCGAAGACCCTGGATCAGCCGGGGCTGGACCCTGGCAGGTGGCGCCCGAAACAGGTTTTTCGAAGGTAAGCTCCCCAAAGCAATTAGGGTCATCAGCCCTTTTGCTCCCCCGTTCTCGGAACAACTGGGTCATCAGCTCTCTTGTTCCCCCACGGAGCAGTTTGGGTCATCAGCTCTACTGCTCCCCCCTCGGAACAGTTTGGGTCACCAGCCTTCTGTTCCCCCCCCCGGGACAATCTGGGCCATCAGCCCTAATGTCCTTCCAGTGTTCGGGACGGCTAGGACCCCACTGAATGGTGCCGCGGACCCCCCTGTAGGACAGACAGGGCGAGAGGAGTGGGAAGTGTTGAAAGTGTTAAAGTGTTAGACTTAGAGAGAGAAAACAGTTTCTGAAGTTAAAAGGCCAAAGAAAAGCCTGATCTTTTGATAGCTAAAAGCAAAATCTTTTACTATACTTAATTTTCTGACATGGGTAACACTGAATCAAATGAAAGACAGCTCTTTATAGGAGTAATCTTACAGTTATTAAATAAAAGAGGAATCAAAGTTAAAAAATCTGCCATTCAATCATTTTTTTCATTTGTACAAGAGCACTGTCCCTGGTTCCCAGACGAAGGCTCTGTTAACTTAGATGTCTGGGAAAAAGTAGGAAAACAGCTAAAAACTTACCATGCCGAACATGGCTCAGAAAATGTCCCTAATGACGCTTTTTCCTTATGGAACATCATTAGAGATGTCTTAGACCCTGCCCCCGATTCAGAAAAAGTACATCTTAAAGGGGATAGTGAAGAAAATGCTGTGGCTAAACCTGCCCCTGAATCTAAAAAAGTAACCTTTAAAGAGGAAAATGAGGTCGAAACTGTAGTTAAACCTCAGGAAAATGAGAAAAATGAAGACCCACCTGACTATCGGCAACTAAGAAAAATGTTAGCAGCCATGACTACTCAGGAACAACTTAAAGTTAGGGATGAGAAACAAGATCAGCCTTCCCCAAAAGAAAAAGAGAATTTAGGCGAGATAATAGCTAAATATCACTCTGATGGAGATCGGCATCTCTTAAACAATGATGCCCCAAAAGGCCTAAGAGAAACTTCCCCTGTCAGACCACCCGTTCCTAGGAGCTTGAGGGAAACATCCCTTATCAGACAGTCTGTAAGATTTAGTCACCAAACAGTTAAAAGATCTCCAGAACAGGAGAAGAGAAATACGGGACGCTCCCATCCCCCCATGCCTCCTCCTCCATGTGGGGGTAAAGGGCCTCCGCTAGGAGTTTCCCGGAAAGGGGTTTTCTCTAGTCCCGAGGATAAATTTGATCCTCACCTTGAGGCTTCTTTTTTAGTCCCCTCTGCAGTTTAGATAGGGTAAAGAGGGTACAAAATAAATAAAAATATTCTCAAAAAAAAAAATGGGTTTCTCTGCATCTAAGAATAGACAAATGTTTATTGGCTCTGTGTATTATGATTAGACATGTCCTGGACCTCCGTCATGAGGCTGTTAAATAGCCTATGAGAGAGGCTATAGCGGTGGATGGTGGTGAGTCTCCACTTTCTGCACAGATCATAATTTCTGCTATTGGAAAAAAAAAAAAAAAGAGGGAGAAAGTGCTTTACCTCCCAAGGAAGGAGAGGGCTTACAGGACGCTGCGGCTGAGCGCCCTGGCGAGCTCCCTCCCCCTCTGCGCAAACCTTTAAAAAACTTATCCACCACTTTCTGATTTAAGGCGATTGCCACCGCCTCCGTTTGTGCCTCCCAGGACCCAGGAGTTCCCCACTTTGCCCCCAAAGCCTCTCAAAGGGTTGCCTAAGCCTGAGGAAGATAAAAAGTTTTTTAAACAAAGGAGCTTTTAGTACACAATATGCAGAGCGTGCTCCTTGGAGAAAACCCCCTCAGGGGGGGTCTCACCCAGGCTAGGAGAAAAGGCAAGAGGATTGAGCAACAATATTAACCCCTGACGTGCCGCTTACTTCAATTCCAACGGGAGTGGCTGGCCCCCTACCCGAGGACTTTGGAAGATTTGTCCTGGGGCGTAGCTCGCTTTCTTTTCAAATAAAAAAAAAAAAAAAGAAAGAAAAAAAGAAATTTCGGTGGTGCATGGTGTAGTAGATTCTGATTATATTGAGAAATTAAAGTCTTGATCTCACTGTCTACCAAAACTGTATAAATTAATAAAGGTTAAAGAGTAACATAGCTTTTGCTTTTACCTTATTATCAGAAAAGAAAAAACTTGACTTCTCAAGATAAGAGCCACAAAACATTTGAATCTAGTGATCTAGCCTTTTGGGTGCAGGAAATTACAGCTCCAAGGCCTTTAAAAGATCTTTTAATTCAAGGGAATAAAATGTCAAGACTGAGTTACAAGCAGTTATTTAGGCCTTTCAACATTTAGGAGACCACACCTTTAATCTTTTGACTGACTCCTGATATATTGTAGGGTTGTTTCCTCATATTGAAACTGCTAATATTCCAAAAAATAAAACTACTATCTTCTCCTTGTTATCTGATTTACAGAAAGATTAAACACAGAGATAAAAAATATTTTGTGGGACATAGAGCCCATTCCAGCTTGCCCGGCCCTTTACATGAAGGAAATGCTTTGGCAGATGCATTGACTAAAGTAATTGTTTTAAACTTAAATAAAAAGATTGATAAGGCCAAAAATTCTCACAAAATTCACCATCAAAATGCAGCTGGTTCAAGGTATAAATTTCATATCTCTAGGTAAACAGCTAGACAAATAGTTATGTCCAAATTGTAATTAATCACTTAAACGTAAACACACAGGGGCAGACTACAATGATGAGACACTAGATGCCTGAATTACAGGCTACGACTCGGCCCCTGGTCAAGTAAAAAGACCTCCATACTGGAGAGTGAAAAAGGCCAGATGTGTTGCTAACTTGTGGGAGAGGGTATGCTTGTATATTTCTACAGAATGCAGATTCTTCGATTTGGATCTCAGACAAATTCGTCATGTCACGTTCCCCAAAGACCAGGTTCGCGGCGCGCACTCGCTCGCTCCCCCTCCCCCAGCCAGCTCTCGCCTCCGCGCCGCCAGCAGCGCCCAGTACCCTTCTCGCTGCACCCTGCGACCTAGAGCAAAGAAGTCTGTGCGGTGAGTGAGGGCCAGAGAGGAAAGCGCGCCCGCGGAATGCAGTCCAGACCAGCGCGCTCCCGCCGGCGAGAGGGGAACGCTGAGAGCCCAAGCCGCGGCGGCTAGCCCAAGGCCGCGAGCCCCGCCCCTCCGCCCGCCGTAAGCGCCGAGGCCCACAGCTTGCCGCTCGCGTTCTGCCTCCTGATGCTGGGGACACTGCTCCCCGGGGCCGACGCCTGCAGCTGCTTCCTGGCTCATCTTGTTTAAACCCTCAATATAATGTTTGCTCCTTTGTGGTAGTGGTGTTGTGAACAATGTGTGCTTTCATCTTGTTTGACCCCCCAATATAATGTTTGTTCTTTTGTTGTGTTGAAACGCCCACCCTATCTCATGATACCTGTGTCTGTGCATTCTTATTGGTATGATAATTACGGTTTGGCTGTATCACAACAACTGCAGGATTTAATGCAAACCCGACTGTTTGTGGGCTTACTTATCTTGGGAATAGCAGCTTTGATAAGTGCAATCACTTCTGTTACTGTGACAGCAATATCATTGACTCAACAAGTACATACTGCTCAATATGTTGATTCTATGTCCAAAAATGTTTCTTTAGCATTGGCAACACAGGAAGCTATAGACAGGAAATTAGAAATGAGGGTAGACGCCCTAGAGGAAGCAGTAATACATATTGGGACTGAATTGCAGGCTTTAAAGGTGAAAATGGCATTGTCCTGTCATGCTGACTATCGGTGGATATGTGTAACACCCCTGAAAGTAAATGAGACAGATTTTGAATGGGAAAAGATTAAAAACCATATTTCAGGTATCTGGAACAGCTCTGACATTGGTCTAGACTTAGGGAAACTTCACAATCAAATAGCAACTATGGAACACTCCCGATTAGATTTTACTGCCGCTGGAACAGCAAATGATTTCTTCCATACTTTCTCTAACTACATTTCAGGAAAAAATATGCTGTCTACCTTCCTTAGCTATGTTACTGTGGCTGTTTTAATTCTGCTTCTCATATTCATTCTTCCTTGTATTGTCAGGATTCTTCGGCAGAGCATTCAGAGGCTCGCGACTGAGCTACATCTGGCTGTTTTAAGAAATAAAAAAGGGGGAGATGCCGGGAGCCGGCGAGAGACATTCCACTCGTGACAAAGGTCATGAGGAAGGGGGCTCGGCATACGCAAAGGCGGGATCGAGCCTCGGGAGTGCCCCCGGATATTCTCGAGCATCTACCCCCCAAAAACCAGAGTCTGCCTACTTTATTGCTTTGTGCTCTCGCCTCTGACTTTACTGGGGGCTGTCCCCCACCACCATCTCACTCTCTCTGTCAAAGAGCTAACTTACAGCTCCAATTAATAAAGTTCCTGGGCATTTAGGAGTGTTTAAATCCAAACCCCTCAGATGGCTCTCTAACTCGCCTGACAAGTTTACCCAGACACCTACAGCTATGCATACGATTGTTTACAGTCTCCCAGCCTCCAGAGGCACGGGAAGCTTAAGATATTCAAATAGCTTAGAGCCTCTCAGAGAATTAGAAACTGTCAGAATAAAACTAGTAAAAGATTTCATTGATGAGCCAATGTTTGTTGCCAAGTTTTCACATCCCTTGAATTGTATCCTTGAATGTGCATTAATTAATATAGTTGGTATGTAGAAAAAATAAGTAGTGGCCTTGGTGTTAGTAACTTTAGACCCTTAAGGTAGTAAATTCTTTCCTTTGTAAACCCACTACACATCCACCCTATAGGAACGTAATCTTATCTTCGGAGGATGGCGCCAAACCTTAAAATAATTACTCTTAGAGAAAATAAGTCTTTGTTGATAAGTCCTTGTCAAGAGTCATAAAATGTTAATAGGCCTCTGGCCAGAAGATGATGTAAATCACCTAAACCATTTGTATACGATAAATCTGCAGGAAAGAAACCCTGGTTTTTGATAAGCATCAAAGACTGCTGATTTTGCATCCCCTATTGTCCTCTATGTGTAACTTAGGGTATAAAAGCCCCTGTTGAAAATAAAGCTATGGGCCTTGCTCACCAACGCTTGGTCTCCCCATGTCATTCTTCCCTTTAACTTCTAGCTGAGTGTCCATCTGGAGCGTGGATGTCCTCTGCGACCATTTATTTGCCTGGGCTTCTAAGACCCACTCGAGAAGGTGTCTAAGGTGGGGCACCTTCCGCTATTCGAGAGGGCGCCTGCGGCCTCCGTGGTCAGAGCTAACCTGGTGTCACGGGTTATATTGATTTTCCGCGTAAACCAAGCCACTCAGCTTCTTTTCTCCACTGAATTTTCCTACTGAGCTATCATCATTCTATTCCTCTTTATTATATCTAATTAACATTTGAATAGGTCGCCTAGCCGTCTCTCCTTCGAAGACCCTGGATCAGCCGGGGCGGGACCCCGGCACCCACGGGCGCCGCAGCTCGAGGAAACCCCTGAGACGCCCCCGTCCTCGCGAGCTGAGGGCCTTCTTTTCCTGCATGGCCTGGAGAGCAATCCCGGGTCCTCTCTCCAAACGGAACAGGAGGCTGGACTCCCTTGAGGCCGCTCAGGGGGCTCCAAGAGACCCGCGTCGCGACTCGAGAGGAGAGCGGAGTCCTTGGCTTCCCCTCGAGACGAGGCCTGACTCCCCAGGGGAGCCTGGAATGCAACCCCGAGATCACTGCCTTCCCTGGAGAGGAATATTAGGTTCCGGACACACGCCTAGGTGAGGTCTCTTCGGCCCTGCAGTGACTCGAGCGCAACCCCCAGCTTTCCCTCGCAACCCGAGGGGAAGATTGGGCTTCCCAGGGCCAACCCAAGGGGAAGGCTGAGATCCCCGTCGTAACTCGAGAATCCCGCCGCAACTCGAGAAAATCCACGTGGTTCCCACCTCTTGGCACGATGAGGCCCTTGCCCGCCACGGCGTCTCAAGGGAAGTCCCCTGTTCCGCCCTGAAGGGCGAAACGGTCCCTGACAGCCTTCCTGCGACCCCCAAAAGTCCCCCGACACGCCGGGTTCCCTCGAGGGGAACACCGAGGGTCCCGGCACCGCTTCCTCTGAGCCCCTTCTCCCCTCCTGATCGCGACAGGAGAGGCGATTCCCCTGCGTGGTCTGGAAGGGGTTCCCGGCCTTCCCGGCGCACCTCACGATGAGGCCGGTCTCACGAGGAAATTCGAGACGAGCCACGTGGGTGGGGCCACATGCCGAACGCCCCCGATTCCCCGGTCCGCCCTTGAGAAGGACCCGAGGCCCGGACCCCTCTTCGAAGGCAACCCTGTGGGTGAAGGCACAACACGAAGGGGCACTGCCACCCCCGTGCATCGTCCGCAAAGACCCGCGGGTTCCACACACAGCTCGACGAGGGGCCTGAGACCCCCTGAGCAACTCGAGAGGCCAGCGGGGTTCCCTTCCTCAGACAAGACGAGGCCTGACTCTCCTGTCCCAACTCTGCAGGGACCCTGCGGTCGGAGTCCGAAACGGAGAGGAAGCCTGAGGTTCCTGCCTCCCCTCGAGGTGAGGCCCTCTTCCGTTGTGCCAGACCCAGCGGAGTCCCGAGGGGCCCCGCCACCTCCACAGGATCCCTCGCCTCTCAGAGGCACCCTGGGAAGTTCCCTAAAGTCCCCGGCAGAAGGCGAGGGACACGAGGGTTTCCCGCCGCCCCCCGAGAAAGACCTCGAGAGTCCTTCTTCAACGCGTCTCGAGGCCCTAGTCCCCTCCCGTGACTCGAGAGCCAGGACGCGCTCCCCCTCGCCACGCGCATGGAGACCTGACTTCCCTGGCGCCGCACGAGAGGCTCCCTGAGATCCTCGTCGTGCCTCGGGAGAAAACCCCCACGGGCGCCGCAGCTCGAGGAAACCCCTGAGACGCCCCCGTCCTCGCGAGCTGAGGGCCTTCTTTTCCTGCATGGCCTGGAGAGCAATCCCGGGTCCTCTCTCCAAACGGAAGAGGAGGCTGGACTCCCTTGAGGCCGCTCAGGGGGCTCCAAGAGACCCGCGTCGCGACTCGAGAGGAGAGCGCAGTCCTTGGCTTCCCCTCGAGACGAGGCCTGACTCCCCGGGGGAGCCTGGAATGCAACCCCGAGATCCCTGCCTTCCCTGGAGAGGAATACTAGGTCCCGGACACACGCCTAGTTGGGGTCTCTTCGGCCCTGCAGTGACTCGAGCGCAACCCCCAGCTTTACCTCGCAACCCGAGGGGAAGATTGGGCTTCCCAGGGCCAACCCAAGGGGAAAGCTGAGATCCCCGTCGTAACTCGAGAATCCCGCCGAAACTCGAGAAAAACCACGTGGTTCCCACCTCTTGGCAAGATGAGGCCCTTGCCCGCGACGGCGTCTCAAGGGAAGTCCCCTGTTCCGCCCTGAAGGGCGAAACGGTCCCTGACAGCCTTCCTGCGACCCCCAAAAGTCCCCCCACACGCCGGGTTCCCCCGAGGGCAACACCGAGGGTCCCGGCACCGCTTCCTCTGAGCCCCTTCTCCCCTCCTGATCGCGACAGGAGAGGCGATTCCCCTGCGAGGTCTGGAAGGGGTTCCCGGCCTTCCCGGCGCACCGCAGGATGAGGCCAGTCTCACGAGGAAATTCGAGACGAGCCACTTGGGTGGGGACACATGCCGAACGCCCCCGATTCCCCGGTCCGCCCTTGAGAAGGACCCGAGGCCCGGACCCCTCTTCGAAGGCAACCCTGTGGGGGAAGGCTCAACACGAAGGGGCACTGCCACCCCCGTGCATCCTCCGCAAAGACCCGCGGGTTCCACACACAGCTCGACGAGGGGCCTGAGACCCCCTGAGCAACTCGAGAGGCCAGCGGGGTTCCCTTCCTCAGACAAGACGAGGCCTGACTCTCCTGTCCCAACTCTGCAGGGACCCTGCGGTCGGAGTCCGAAACGGAGAGGAAGCCTGAGGTTCCTGCCTCCCCTCGAGGTGAGGCCCTCTTCCGTTGCGCCAGACCCAGCGGAGTCCCGAGGGGCCCCGCCACCTCCACAGGATCCCTCGCCTCTCAGAGGCACCCTGGGAAGTTCCCTAAGGTCCCCGGCAGAAGGCGAGGGACACGAGGGTTTCCCGCCGCCCCCCGAGAAAGACCTCGAGAGTCCTTCTTCAACGCGTTTCGAGGCCCTAGTCCCCTCCCGTGACTCGAGAGCCAGGACGCGCTCCTCCTCGCCACGCGCATGGAGACCTGACTTCCCTGGCGCCGCACGAGAGGCTCCCTGAGATCCTCGTCGTTCCTCGGGAGAAAACCCCCACGGGCGCCGCAGCTCGAGGAAACCCCTGAGACGCCCCCTTCCTCGCGAGCTGAGGGCCTTCTTTTCCTGCATGGCCTGGAGAGCAATCCCGGGTCCTCTCTCCAAACGGAAGAGGAGGCTGGACTCCCTTGAGGCCGCTCAGGGGGCTCCAAGAGACCCGCGTCGCGACTCGAGAGGAGAGCGGAGTCCTTGGCTTCCCCTCGAGACGAGGCCTGACTCCCCGGGGGAGCCTGGAATGCAACCCCGAGATCCCTGCCTTCCCTGGAGAGGAATATTAGGTCCCGGACACACGCCTAGGTGAGGTCTCTTCGGCCCTGCAGTGACTCGAGCGCAACCCCCAGCTTTCCCTCGCAACCCGAGGGGAAGTTTGGGCTTCCCAGGGCCAACCCAAGGGGAAGGCTGAGATCCCCGTCGTAACTCGAGAATCCCGCCGCAACTCGAGAAAAACCACGTGGTTCCCACCTCTTGGCAAGATGAGGCCCTTGCCCGCCACGGCGTCTCAAGGGAAGTCCCCTGTTCCGCCCTGAAGGGCGAAACGGTCCCTGACAGCCTTCCTGCGACCCCCAAAAGTCCCCCGACACGCCGGGTTCCCTCGAGGGGAACACCGAGGGTCCCGGCAGCGCTTCCTCTGAGCCCCTTCTCCCCTCCTGATCGCGACAGGAGAGGCGATTCCCCTGCGTGGTCTGGAAGGGGTTCCCGGCCTTCCCGGCGCACCTCACGATGAGGCCAGTCTCACGAGGAAATTCGAGACGAGCCACGTGGGTGGGGACACATGCCGAACGCCCCCGATTCCCCGGTCCGCCCTTGAGAAGGACCCGAGGCCCGGACCCCTTTTCGAAGGCAACCCTGTGGGTGAAGGCACAACACGAAGGGGCACTGCCACCCCCGTGCATCGTCCGCAAAGACCCGCGGGTTCCACACACAGCTCGACGAGGGGCCTGCGACCCCCTGAGCAACTCGAGAGTCCAGCGGGCTTCCCTTCCTCAGACAAGACGAGGACTGACTCTCCTGTCCCAACTCTGCAGGAACCCTGCGGTCGGAGTCCGAAACGGAGAGGAATCCTGAGGTTCCTGTCTCCCCTCGAGGTGAGGCCCTCTTCCATTGCACCAAACCCAGATGAGTCGCGAGAGGCCCCTCCCAACTCCACAGTATCCCTGAATTCTCAGAGGCACCTTGAGAATCTACCTGAGGTCACCGGCTCAAGTCCAGGGAACCCAGGGTTTCCTGCTGCGACCCGAGAAAGACCTTGAGAGTCCTTCGGCGCGTCTTGAGGCCTGATTCCCCTACCATGACTCGAGAGCAAAGACCCGCTCCCCATCGCCATGCGCATGGAGACCTGACTTCCCTGACGCCTGAAGAGAGTCTCCCTGAGCTCCCCGTCGTACCTCTTCGGAAACCCCATTCAGGCACCGCAGCTCGAGAAAACCCACGATACGCCCCCGTCATCACGAGATGAGGGACTTGTTTCCTGCCTGGCATGGAGAGCAAAACCGAGTCCTCTCTCCAGACTCCACAGGAGGCTTGACTCTCTTTAGGCCTCTCAGTTGGCTCCAAGAGATACCTGTCAGGACCTGAAGGGAGAGCAGAGTCCTTTGCTTCCCCTCGAGACGAGGCCTGACTCCCCGTGTGAGTCTGGAATGCAACCCCGAGTTCCTGTCACACCTGGAGAGGAAAACTCGGTCCTGGACACAAGCCTAGATGAGGTCTATTTTGCACTGCAGTTACTAGAGCGCAATCGCCAGCTCTCCCTCGCAAATCGAATTGAAGATTGGACTTCCCTGGGCCAATACAATTGGAAGCCTGAATTCGACATCGTAACTCGAGAATCCCGCCGAAACTCGAGAAAATCCACGTGGTTCCCCCATCAGCGCTAGATGAGGCCCTTGCCCGCTACAGCGACTCAAGAGAAGTCCCACTTTCTGTCTTGAAGTGCGAAACGGTACTTGGCACCCTTGATGCAATCTCAAAATTCCCCGACATACCGGTCTCACTCGAAAGGAACACCGAGGTTCCCGGAACCACATCATTTGAGCTCCTTCTCCCCTCGTGATCGCGACAGGAGTGTCGATTCCCCTGCTATGTCTGGAAGGGGTTCCCGACCTTTCCAGCGCGCCTAAGGATGAGGCAGGTCTCACGAGGAAATTCGAAACATAGCCTCGTGGGTGGTGCCACAAGCCGAAAGACCCCGATTTCCCGGTCTGCTCTTGATAAGAACGTGATGCCGTGACACCTTTACGAAGGAAAACCTGTGAATGAAAGCACAACACGAAGGGGCACTGACACCGTGCATCGTCCAGAAAAACCCGCAGGTTACAAACACAGTTCGACAAGTGGTCTGTCAGCCCGTGAACAACTCGAGAGGCAAGTGGAGTTCCATTCCTCCACACAAGACGAGACCTGATTTTCTGTACCAACTCTGCAGGGAAACTGCGATCCGAGTCAGTACCAGCGACAGGAAACCCAGGAGAGGAAACATGAGGTACCTGCCTCCACTCGAGATGAGGCTCTCATCCATTGCACCAAACCCAGTGGAGTCCAGAGAGGCCCCTCCCAACTCCACAGTACCCCTGACTTCTCAGAGGCACCCGGAGAAGCTCCATGAGATCACCGGCACATGTCGAGGGAACCCAGGGTTTCCTGCCACAATGGGAAAAAGACCTCGAGAGTCCTACTTCAACGTGTCTTGAAGCCCGAATCTGCTTCCATGGCTCTATAGAAATGACACGCAACCCCTCGCCACGCACATGGAGACCTGACTTCCCTGGCGCCATAAGAGAGGCTCCCTGAGCTCCCTGTCGTACCTCGTGAGAAACCCCACACTGACGCCGCAGCTTGAGAAAACTCACCATACGCCCCTGTCATCGCGAGATGAGGGCCTTCTTTTCCTGCATGGCCTGGAGAGGAATCCCGAATCCTCTTTCCAAACTCCACAGGAGGCTTGACTCCCTTTAGGCCACTTAGTGGGCTCCAAGAGATACCCGTCGCGACTTGAGAGGAGAATTGAGTCCTTTGCTTCCCCTCGAGACAAGGCCTGACTCACCAGGTGGGTCTGGAATGCAACCCCCAGATCCCTGTCTCCCCTGGAGAGGAACATTAGGTCCTGGAAACAAGCCTAGATGAGGTCTCCTTTGCCCTTCTGTAACTCGAGAGCAATCCCCCGCTCTCCCTGACAACTCGAATGGAAGATTGGACTTCCCTGGGCCAACACAAGAGGAAGCCTGAATTCCCCTTCGTAACTTGAGAATCCCGCCGCAACTCGAGAAAAAGCACTTGGTTCCCTCGTCATCACAAGATGAGGCCCTTGCCCGCTACAGCTTCTCAAGAAAAGTCCCACGTTCCGTCTTGAAGTGCAAAACGATACTTGACACCCTTGATGTGACCCCAAAAGTTCCCCAAAATATCGGTCTCACTCGAGGTGAACACCGAGGTTCCTGGCACCAGTTTATCTGAGCCCCTTCTCCCCTCATGTTCGTGATAGGAGGGTCACTTCCCCTGCTTTGTTTGTAAGGGGTTCCCGACCTTCACGGGGCACTTCAGGATGAGGCCACTCTCACGAGGAAATTCGAGACGTAGCTCGCGGGTGGTACCACATGCCAAAAGACTATGATTTCCCGGTACGCTCTTGATAAGAACCCGATGCCTGGACACCTCTTCGAAGGCAACCCTGTGGATGAAGGCACAACACAAAGGGGCACTGACACCCTCGTGCATCGTCCGGAAAAACCCGCAGGTTCCACATACAGCTCAACAAGTGGCTTGTCACCCCTGAAGAACTCGAGAGGCAAGTGGGGTTTCATTCCTCTACACAAGACGAGGCCTGACTCTCCTGTCCCAACTCTGCAGGGACTTTGCGATCCGAATCAGACCAGCGCCAGTGAAGTCACGAGAGGAACGCTGAGGTTCCTGCCTCCACTCGAGATTAGGACCTCTTCCATTGCACGAAACCCAGTGGAGTCCCGAGAGACGCGTCCCAGCTCCACAGTATCCCTGACTTCTCAGAAGCTCCCTGAGGTCACCAGCACAATTCGAGTGAGCCCAGGGTTTACTGCCGCCACCATAGAAAGAACTCAAGAGTCCTTCTTCAACGCATTTTGAGGCCTGATTCCCCTACCATGACTCGAGGGCAATGACGCGCTCCCTCTGCTACACTCATGAAGCCCTGACTTCCCTGGCGCCACACGAGAGGCTCCCTGAGCTCCCCGTCATACCTCGTGAGAAACCAAACACTGGCGCCACAGATAGAGAAAACCCACGAGACGCCCCCATTTTCGCGACATGACGGCCTTCTTTTCTAGCATGGCCTGGAGAGCAATCCCGAGTCCTCTCTCCAAACTCCACAGTAGGCTTGACTCCCTTTTGGTCACTCAGTGGACTCCAAGACACACCCGTCGCGACTCGAGAGGAGAGCGGAGTCTTTTCCTTCCCCTCGAGGCGAGGCCTGACTCCTCGGGTGTGTCTGATATGTGAACCGGAGATCCCTGTCGCCCCTGGAGAGAAACATTAGGTCCTGGACACAAGCCTAGATGAGGTCTCTTTTTTCCTGCAGTGACTCGAGAGCAATCCCCAACTCTCCCTCGCAACTCGAATGGAAGACTGGACTTCCCTGGGCCAACAGAAGAGGAAGCCTGAATTTCCCGTTGTAACTCAAGAATCCCGCCACAACTCGAGAAAAACCACGTCGTTCCCTCTTCATCGCAAGATGCGGCCATTGCCGCTACAGCGTCTCAAAAGAAGTCTTACGTTCCATCTTGAAGTGCGATACGGTACTTGGCACCTTTGATGCGACCCCAAAAGTTCCCCAACACACTGGTCTCACTGGAGGGGAACACCGAGGTTCCCGGCATCACCTCATCTGTGCCCCTTCTCCCCTCCTGATCGAGACAGGAGGGTCGATTCCCCTGCTTTGTCTGCAAGGGGTTCCGACCTTCCCGGCGCACCTCAGGATGAGGCCGGTCTCACTAGGAAATTCGAGACGTAGCCTGGTGGGTGGTGCCACATGCGGAAAGACCCCGATTTCCCAGTCCGCTCTTAATAGGAACCCGATGCCAGGACACCTCTTCGAAAGCAAACCTGTGGATGAATGCACAACACGAAGGGGTACTGACATCCCCATGCATAGTACGGAAAAACACGCAGATTCCAAACACAGATCGACAAGTGTCCTGTCATCCCTTGAAGAACTAGAGAGGCATGCGGAGTTCCGTTCCTCCAAACAAGAGAAGGCCTGACTCTCCTTTCCCAACTCTGCAGGGACCGTGTGATCGGAGTCAGAAATGTAGATGAAACCTGACGTTCCTGCATCAACTCGAAATGAGGCCCTCTTCCATTGTGCCATACCCAGTGGAGTCCCGAGAGGCCCCTAAAACTCCACAGTATCCCTGATTCTCAGAGGCACCCTCAGAAGCTCTCTGCGGTCACTGGCACAAGTCGAGTGAACCCAGGGTTTCCTGCTGCATTCTGAGAAAGACCTTGAGAGTCCTTCTTTACCGCGTCTTGAGGCCCGATACCCTACCATGACTGGAGAGCAATGACGCATTCCCCTCGCCACGCCCATTGAAACCTAACTTCCCTGGCGCCACACGAGAGGCTCCCTGCGCTCCCCGTCCTACCTCATGAAAACCCCACACTGGCACCGCCGCTCGAGAAAACTCACGAGACGCCCCCATCATCGTAAGATGAGGGCCTTCTTTTCCTACATGACCTAGAGAGCAATCCCGAGTCCACTCTCCAAACTCCACTGGAGGCCTGACTCCCTTTAGGCCACTCAGTAGCCTCCAAGAGATACACGTCGCTACTCTAGAGGAGAGCAGAGTCCGTTGCTTCCCCTCGAGCCGAGGCCTGACTACTTGGGTGAGTCTGGAATGGGATCCCGAGATCCGTGTTGCCCCTGTAGAGGAAAACTCGGTCCTGGACACAAGCCTAAATGAGGTCTTTTTTGTCCTGCATTGACTCAAGTGCAATCCCCAGCTCTCCCTCGCAACTCGAATGGATGATTGGACTTCCCTGGGCCAACACAAGAGGAAGCCTGTATTCCCCATTGTAATTCGAGAATCCCGCGGCAACTGGAGAAAAACAACGTGGCTCCTCCGTCATCAAAATATGAGGCCCCTGTCAGCTATAGCGTCTCCAGGGAAGTCCCATGTTCCGTCTTGAAGTGTGAAACGGTACTTGGCACCCTTGATGCGACCCCCAAATTTCCCTGACACCCCGGTCTCACTCGAGGAGAACATGGAGGTTCCCAGCACCGCTTCAGCTGAGCCTCTTCTCCCCTCCTGATGGTGACAGGAGGGTCGATTCCCCTGCTTTGTCTGGAAGGGGTTCCCAGACTTCCCGGCGAACCTCAGGATGAGGCCAGTCTCACGAGGGAAGTCGAGACGTAGCCTCGTGGGTTGTGCCACATGCCGAAAGACCCCGATTTCCTGGTCCGCTATTGATAAGATCCCGATGCCCGGTCACCTCTTCGAAGGTAACCCTGTGGATGAAGGCACAACACGAAGGGGCACTGACACCCCTGTGCATCGTCCCCCAAAACCGCAGGTTCCACATACAACTCGACAGGTGGCCTGTCATCCCGTGAACAACTCGAGAGGCAAGCGGAGTTCCATTACTCCACACAAGACGAGGTCTGACTCTCCTGTCCCAACTCTGCAGGGACCCTGCTATCCGAGTCAGAAATGGAGAGGAACCCTGACGTTACTGCCTCAATCCGAGATTAGGTCCTCTTCAATTGCACCAGTCCCTGTGATGTCCCGAGAAGCCCCTCTCAACTCCACAGTATCCCTGACTTCTCAGAGGAACCCCGCTAAGCTCCCTGAGGTCATGGGCACAAGTCGAGGGAACCCAGGGTTTCCGGCCACACCCCGAGAAAGACCTCGAGAGTTCTTCTTCGAAGCGTCCTGAGGCTTGATTCCCCTACCATGACTCGAGAGCAATGAGGCGCTCCCCCACGCCACGTCCATGGAGACCTGACTTCCGTGGCACCACAGGAGTCTCCCTGAGCTCCCCGTCCTATCTCGTGAGAAACCCCAACCAGGCACTGCACCTTGAGAAAACCCACGAGACGCCCCCGTCATCGCGAGATGAGGGCCTTCTTTTCCTGCATGGCCTAGAGAGCAATCCCGAGTCCTCTCTCCAAACTCCACAGGAGGCTTAACTCCATTTAGGCCACTCTTGGGCTCCAAGGGATACCCGTCGCGACTCGAGAGGAGAGCGGAGTCCATTCATTCCCTTCGAGACGAGGCCTGACTCCCCGGGTGAGTCTGGAATGCAACCCCGAGATCCCTGTCGCCCCTGGAGAGAAAAACTCGGTCCTGGACACAAACCTAGATGAGCTCTATTTTGCCCTGCAGTGACTCGAGAGCAATCTCCAGCTCTCACTTGCAACTCGAATGGAAGATTGGACTTCCCTGGGCCAACACAAGAGGAAACCTGTATTCCCCATCGTAACTCAAGAATCCTGCCGCAACTCGAGAAAAAACACGTGGGTCCCCCGTCAGTGCTAGATGAGGCCCTTGCCCACTACAGCATCTCAAGAGAAGTCCCAGGTTCCGTCTTGAAGTGCGAAACGGTACTTTGCACCCTTGATGCAACCAGAAAAGTTACCCGACTTTCACTCAAGGAGAGCACCGAGGTTCCCGGCACTACTTCATCTGAGCCCTTTCTCTCCTCCTGATCCCGAAAGGAGGGTCGATTCCCCTGCTTTGTTTGGAAAGGGTTCCCGGACTTTCCTGCGCGCCTCAGGATGAGGCCGGTCTCACGAGAAAATTCGAGACGTAGCCTAGTGGGTGGTGCAACATGCTGAAAGACCCCAATTTCCCGGTCCGCACTTGAGGAGAACACGATACCCGGACACCTCTTCGAAGGCAACCTTGTGGATGAAGGCACAACAGGAAGGAGCACTGACGCCCCCGTGCATCTCCGAAAAACCCGCAGGTTCCACACACATCACGAAAAGTGGTGTTATCCTTGAACAACTTGAGATGTAAGCGGAGTTCCATTCCTCCGCAGAACACGAGACCTGACACTCCTGAGCATACTCAACAGGGACCCTGCGATCTGAGTCACATCCGGCCTCCAGGAAGTCAGGAGCAGAACCCTGAGGTTCCTGCCTCAACTCGAGATGAGGCCCACTTCCATTGCACCAAACCCAAAGGAGTCCCGAGAGGCCTCTCCCAAATCCACAGTATCCCTGACTTCTCAGAGGCACCCTGAGACGCTCCCTGAGGTCACCGGCACAAGTCAAGGGAACCCAGGGTTTCCTGCCGCAACCCTAGAAAGACATCGAGAGTTCTTTTTCAACCCGTCATGAGGCCCGATTCCCCTACCCTGACTTGAGAGCAATGACGCGCTCCCCCTTGCCCCGCCCATGGAGACCTGACTTCCCTGTTGCCACACGAGAGGCTACCTGAACTCCCCGTCGTACCTCGTGAGAAACCCCACACTGGCGCCGCAGCTCGAGAAAACCCACGAGACGCCCCCGTCATCTCGAGATGTGGGCCTTCTTTTCCTGCATGGCCTGGAGAGCAATCCCGAGTCCTCTCTCCAAACTGAAGAGGAGGGTTGACTCCCTTTAGACCACTCAGTGGGCTCCAAGAGATACGCGTCGCAACTCGAGAGGATAGCCAAGTCCTTTGCTTCCCCTCGAGACGAGGCCTAACTCCCCGGGTGAGTCTGTAATGCAAACCCGAGATCCCTGTCGCCCTTGGAGAGGATCACTGGGTCCTGAACACAAGGCTAGATGAGGTCGCTTTTGCCCTGCAGTAACTCGAGAGCACTCCCCAGCTTTCCCTCGCAACCCGAATGGAAGATTGGACCTCCCTGGGCCAACACAAGAGGAAGCCTGAATTCCCAGTAGTAATTCGAGAATTCCGCCTCAACTTGAGAAAAACCACGTGGTTCCCCCGTCATTGCAAGATGAGGCCCTTGCCCGCTCCAGCGTCTCAAGAGTAGTCCCACGTTCTGTCTTCAAGTGCGAAATGATATTTGGAACCCTTAATGCTACCCCAAAAGTTCCCCGACATATGGGTCGCACTAGAGGGGAACACCGAGGTTCCTGGCACCACTTCATCTGAGCCCCTTCTCCCCTCCTGATCGCGAAAGGAGGGTCAATTCCCCTGCTTTGTCTGCAAGGGGTTCCCGACCTTCTCCACGCACCTCAGATGAGGCTGTCTCACGAGGAAATTCGAGACATAGCCTCGATGGTGGTGCCACATGCCGAAAGACCGCGATTTCCTGATCCGCTCTTGATAAGAACGCGATGCCCAGACACCTATTCGAAGATAGTGTGGATGAAGGCACAACACGAAGGGGCACTGACACCCCCGTGCATCGTCCGGAAAAGACCGCAGGTTACTCATACAGCTCAACAAGTGCCTGTCACCCAGTGAACAACTCGAGAGGCAAGCGGAGGTCCATTCCTGCACACAAGACAAGGCCTGACTCACCTCTCCCAACTATGCAGGGGGCTGCGATCGGAATCAGAAATGGAGAGGAACCCTGAAGTTCCTGCCTCCCCTCGAGATGAGGCCCCCTTCCATTTCACCAAACCCAGTGGAGTCCCGAGAGGTCTTTCCCAACTCCACAGTATCCCTGACTTCTCAGAGGCACCCGGAGAATCTCCCTGAGGTCACCGGCACAAGTCGAGGGAACCCAGGTATTCTTGCCAAGACCCGGGAGAGATCTTGAGAGTCCTTCAACGCGTCTAGAGGCCTGATTCCCCTACCATGACTCGAGAGCAATGACGCGCTCCCCCTCGCCACACGCATCGAGACCTAACTTCCCTGGCGCCACACAAGAGGCTCCCTGAGCTCCCCGTCGTACCTCCTGAGAAACCAACACAGGCGCTGCAGCTCGGTAAAACCACCGAGACCCCCCCCCCCGTCATCGTGAGATGAGGGCCTTCTTTTCCTGCATGTCCTGGAGTGCAATCCCGAGTCCTCTCTCCAAACTCCAGAGGAGGCTTGATTCCCTTTAGTCCACTCAGTGGGCTCCAAGAAATACCCGTCGCGACTCGAGAAGAGAGAGAAGTCCTTTGTTTCCCCTCGAGAGGACGCCTGACTCCTGGGTGAGTCTAGAATGCAACCCCAAGATCCCAGTCATCCCTTGAGAGGAACATTAGGTCCTAGACACAAGCCTGGATGAGGTTTCTTTTGCCCTGCAGTGACTCGAGCGCAACCCCCAGCTCTCCCTCGCAACTCGAATGGAAGATTGGGCTTCCCTGGGCCAACACAAGAGGAAGCCAGAAATCCCCTTCGTAACTCGAGAATCCCGCCGCAACTCGAGAAAAACCACGTGTTTCCAACGTCATCCCAAGATGAGGCCCTTGCTGCTATGGCGTCTCAAGAAAAGAACCACGTTCCGTCTTGAAGTGCGAAACGGTACTTTGCACCCTTGATGCGACACCAAATGTTCCCGGACACGCCGGTCTCACTCGACAGGAACACCTAGGTTCCCGCACCACTTCATCTGAGCACCTTCTCCCCTCCTGTTCGAGACAGGAGGGTCTATTCCCCTGCTTTGTTTGGAAGGGGTTTCCCACATTCCCGGCGCACCTAAGGATGAGGCCGGTCTCACGAGTAAATTCGAGACATAGCGTCGTGGGTGGTGTCACATGCCGAAATACCCCGATTTCCCGGCCCACTCTTGAGAAGAACCCGATGCCCGGACACCTCTTCGAAGGCAACCCTGTGGACGAAGGCACAAAATGAAGGGTCACTGACACTCCCGTGCATCATTCGGTAAAAGCCGCAGGTTCCACACACAGCTCGACAAGAGGCCTGTCATCCCATGAACAACTCGAGAGGCAAGCAGAGTTCCATTCCTCCACTCAAGACGAGGCCTGACTCTCCGGTCCCAACTCTGAAGGGACCCTGCGATCGGAGTCCGAAATGGAGAGGAACCCTGAGGTTCCTGACTCCACTCGAGATGAGGCCCTCTTCCATTACACCAAAAACAGTGGAGGCCCGAGAGGCCCCTCCCAAATCCACAGTATCGCGACTTCTCAGAGGCACCCTTAGAAGCTCCCTGAGGTCACTGGCACAAGTCGAGGGAACACAGGGTTTCCTGACGCAACCCGAGAAAGACCTCGAAAATCCTCCTTCAACGCATCTTGAATCCCGATTCCCCTACCATGACTCGAGAGCAATGATGCATTCCCCCTCGCCACTCGCATGGAGACTTGACTTCCCTGGCGCCACACGAGAGGCTCCCTGAGCTCCCCGTCATACTTCGTGAGAAATCCCACACTGGCTCCCCAGCTCGAGAAAACACACGAGACGCCTCCGTCATCGCGAGATGAAGGCCTTCTTTTCCTGCATGGCCTGGAGAGCAATCTCGAGGCCTCTCTTCAAACTCCACAGGAGGCCTGACTCCCTTTAGGCCACTCTGTGGGCTCCAAGAGATACCCGTTGGGACTCGAGAGGAGAGCGGAATTCTTTGCTTCCCCTATATACCAGGCCTGACTCCTCAGGTGAGTCTGGAATGCAACCCCGAGATCCCTGTCGCCCCTGGAGAGGAACATTAGGTCCTAGACACAAGCATAGTTGAGGTCTCATTTGCCCTGAAGTGACTCGAGAGCAATCCCCTGCTCTCCCTCGCACCTCGAATGGAAGAATGGACTTCCCTGGGACAACACAAGAGGAAAGCTGAATTCCCCGTCGTAATTCGAAAATCCCACTGCAACTCGAGGAAAACCACGTGGTTCCCCCGTCATCGCAAGATGAGGCCCTTGCCAGCTACAGCGTCTCAGTAGAAGCCCTACGTTCCATCTTGAAGTTTAAAACGATAATTGGCAACCTTGATGTTAGCACAAAAGTTCCCCGACACCCTGGTCTCACTCGAGGGGAACACCAAGGTTCGGTGCACCGCTTGTTCTGAGCCCCTTGTCCCCTCCTGATCGCGACGGGAGGGTCGATTACCCTGCTTTGTCTGGAAGGGGTTCCGGACCTTCCCGGCGCACCTCAGGATGAGGCCGGTCTCACGAGGAAATTCTAGACGTAGCCTTGTGGTTGGTGCCACACGCCGAAAGACCCCGATTTCCCTGTCTGCTCTTGATAAGAACCCAATGCTAGGACACCTCTTCAAAGGCAATCCTGTGGATGAAGGCACAAAACGAAGGGGTCTGACACCCTCCTGCATCGTTGGAAAAGCCCGCAAGTTCCACATACAGATCGACAAGTGGCCTGTCACCCCGTGAACAACTCGAGAGGCAAGAGGAGTTAAATTCCTCCACACAAGACGAGGCCTGACTCTCCTGTCCCAACTCTGCATGGACACTGAGATCCGATTCAGAAATGGAGAGGAACACTGAGGTTCCTGCCACAACTCGAGATAAGGCCCTCTTCTACTGCACCAAACCCAGTGGAGTTCGGAGCGGCCCCTCCCAACTGCACAGTATCCCTGACTTCTCAGAGGCACCCTGAAAAGCTCCCTGAGGTCACGGGCATAAGTCGACGGAACCCAGGGTTTCCTGCCGTAACCTGAGAAAAACCTCGCGAGTCCTTCTTCACGCGTCTTGAGGCCCGATTCCCCTACCATGACTGGAGAAAAATGACGCGCTCCCCCTCGCCACGCGCATGAAGATCTGACTTCCCCGGCACCACATGAGAGGCTCCCTGAGCTCCCCATCGTACCTCGTGAGAAACCCCACACTGGCGCCGCAGCTCGAGAAAACCCACGAGACGCCCCTGTCATGGTGAAATGAGGGCCTTTCCTGCATGACCTGAAGAGCAATCCCGAATCCTCTCTCCAAACTCCAAAGGAGGCTTGACTCCCTTTAGGTCACTCAGTGGGCTCCAAGAGATACCCGTCGATACTCAGGAGGAGAGCGGTGTCCTTTGCTTCCCCTCGAGATGAGGCCTGACTACGAGGGTGAGTCTGGAATGCAACCCTGGATCCCTGTCGCCCCTGGAGAGGAACCTTAGGTCCTGGACAAAAGCCTAGATGAGGTCTCTTTGGCCCTGCAGTGACTCAAGCGCAACCCCTAGCTTTCCCTTGCAACTCGAATGGAAGATTGGCCTTTCTGAGCCAACACAAGAGGAAGCCTGAATTTCCAGTTGTAATTTGAGAAACCCGCCGCAACTCGAGAAAAATCACGTGGTTCCCCGTATTGCAAGATGAGGCCCTTGCCCCCTACAGCGTCTCAAGAGAAGTCTCACATTCCGTCTTGAAGTGCAAAACAGTACTTGGCACCCTTGATGCGACCCCAAAAGTTCCCCTATATACCGATCTCACTAGAGGGGACACTGAAGTTTCCGGCACCACTTCATCTGAGGCCTTTCTCCTCTCCTGATGGCGATAGGAGGGTCGATTCCACTGCTTTGTCTCGAAGGGATTCCCGACCTTCCCGGCACACCTCAGGATGAGGCCGGTCTCACGAGGAAATTCGAGAGGTAGCCTCGAGGGCCATACTACATGCCGAAAGACCCCGATTCCATGGTCCACTTTTGATCAAAACCAGACTCCTGGACACCTCTTCGAAGGCAAGCCTGTGGATGAAGGCACAACACGTAGGGGCACTGACACCCCGTGCATCTTCCAGAAAAACCCGCAGGTTCCTCACACAGCTCCACAAGTGGTCTGTCACCTCGTGAACAACTCGAGAAGCAAGCGGAGTTCCATTCCTCCACACAAGACGATGCCTGACTCTCCTGTCACAACTCTAGGGACCTTGCGCACCGAGTCAGAAATGGAGAGGAAGCCTGAGGTTCCTGCCTCCACTCAAGATGAGGCCCTTTTCCATTGCCACAAAACCAGTGGAGTCCCGAGAGGCCCGTCCCAAATCCACAGTATGCCTGACTTCTCAGAGGCACCCTGAGAAGCTCCCTAAGGTCACCGGCAGAAGTCGACGGAACCCAGGGTTTCCTGCCGCAACCCGAGAAAGACCTTGAGAGTCCTGCTTTAACGTGTCTTGAGGCCCGATTCCCGTATCATATCTCGAGAGCAATGACGCGCTCCCCCTTGCCATGCGCATGGAGACCTGAATTCCCTGGTGCCACACGAAAGGCTCCCTGAGCTTCCCGTCGCACCTCGTCAGAAACCGCACACTAGCACCGCAGCTCGAGAAAACCAACAAGACGCCCCTGTCATCGAGAGATGAGGGTCTTCTTTTCCTGCATGGCCTGGAGAGCAATCCTGAGTCCTCTCTCCAAACTCCACAGGGGGCTTGACTCCCTTTAGGCCACTCAGTGGGCTCCAAGAGACACCTGCGGTGACTCAAGAGGAGAGCGGGGTCCTTTGCTTCCCCTCGAGTCGAGCTCTGACTCCCAGGATGCGTCTGGAATGCAACCCCGAGATCGCTGTCGGCCCTGGAGAGGAATATTAGGTCCTGGACACAAGCCTAGACGAGGTCTCTTTTGCCCTGCAGTGACTCAAGAGCAAACCCCATCTCTTCCTCGAAACTCGAATGGAAGATTGGACTTCCCTGGGCCAACACAAGAGGAAGCCTGAATTCCCCGTCGTAACTCGAGAATCCCGCCGCACCTTGAGAAAAACCACGTGATTCCCCCGTCATCCCAAGATGAGGCCCTTGCCCTCTACAGCGTGTCAAGAGAAGCCCCAAGTCCGTATTGAAGTGCAAAACGGTACTTGGCACCCTTGAAGTGACCCCAAAAGTTTCCCGACACACCGGTCCCACTCGAGGGGAACACCGAGGTTCCCGGCACGACTTCAACTGAGCCCTTTCACTCCTCCTGATCGTGACAAGATGGTCGATTCCCCTGCTTTGTCTGGAAGGGGTTCCCGATCTTCATGGCGCACCTCAGGATGACACCAGTCTAATGAAGAAATTCGAGACGTAGCCTCATGGATGGTGCCACGTTCTGAAAGACCCAGATTTCCTGCTCTGCTATTGATAAGAACCCGATGTCCGGACACCTCTTTGAAGGCAACCCTGTGGATGAAGGCACAACACGAAGGGGCACTGACCCCCTCATGCATCTTACGGAAAAAACCGAAGGTTCCACTCACAGCTCGACAAATGGTCTGTTATCCTGTGAACAACTCGAGAGGCAAGTGGAGTTCCATTCCTCCACACAAGACGAGGCCTGACTCTCCTGTCCCAACTCTTCAGGGACCCTGTGGTCGGAGTTTTAAATGGAGAGGAACCCTTAGGTTCCTGCCTCAACTCGAGATGAGAACCTTTGCCATTGCACCAAACCCAGTGGAGTTCCGAGAGCGCCTCCCAAGTCCACAGTATGCCTGACTTCTCAGAGGCACCCTGAGAAGCTCCCTGAGGTCACCGGTACAAGTCGAGGGAACCCAGGGTTTCCTGCCGCAACCTGAGAAAGACCTCGAGACTCCTTCTTCAACGTGTCTTGAGTCCCGATTTCCCTACCATGACTCGAGAGCATTTATGGGCTCCTCCTCATCACACGCATAGACACCTGACTTTCCTGGCACCACACGAGAGGCTCCCTGAGCTCCCCGTCGTACCTCGTGAGAAAACTCATACTTGCGCTCCAACTCGAGAAAACCCACAAGACGCCCCCGTCATTGCGAGCTGAGGGCCTTCTTTCCTGTATGGCCTGGAGAGCAATCCGGAGTCCTCTCTCCAACTCCACAGGAGGCTTGACTCCCTGGAGGCCACTCAGTGGGCTCCAAGAGATACCTATTGCGACCCAGGAGGATATCAGAATCCTTTGCTTCCCCTCGAGCCGAGGCCTGACTCACTGGGTGAGTCTGGAATGCGTCCCCGTCATCCCTATCGCCCCTGGAGAGGAACATTAGGTCCTGGACACAAGCATAGATGAGGTCTATTTTGACCTGCCGTGACTTGAGAGCAATTCCCACCCAGCTCTCCCTGGCAACTCGAATGGAAGAATGGACTTCCCTGGGCCAACAGAAGAGGAAACCTGAATTCCCCGTCGTAAGTCAACAATCCCATCGCAACTCGAAAAAAACCACGTGGTTTCCCCTTCATCACAAGATGAGGCCCTTGCCCGCCACAGCGTCTCAAGAGAAGTCCCACGTTTCATCTTGAAGTTTGAAACAGTATTTGGCAAGCTTCATGAGACCCCAAAAGTTCCCTGACATACCGGTCTCACTCAAGGGGAACACCGAGGTTCCCGGCACCACTTCATCTGAGCCCCTTCTCCCCTCCTGATCGCGACAGTAGGGTCGATTAACCTGCTTTGTCTGGAAGGCTTTCCCGACCTTCCAGGGGCACCTCAGCATGAGGCCCGTCTCACGAGGAAATTCGAGACGTAGCCTCGTGTGTGGTGCCGCTTTCCAAAAGACCCCGATTTCCTGGTCCGCTCTTAATAAGAACCCGATGCCCGCACACCACTTCGAAGGCAACCCTGTGGATGAAAGCACATCACGAAGGGGCACTGACACCCCCGTGCATTGTCTGGAAAAAACCGCAGGTTCCACACACAGCTCGACAAGTGGCCTGTCACTCCTTGAACAACTCGAGAGGCAAGCGGAGTTCCATTCCTCCACACAAGACGAGGCCTGACTCTCCTGTCCCAACTCTGCAGGGACCCTGCAATCTGAGTCAGAAATGGAGAGGAACCCTAAGGTTCCTTCCTGATCTCGAGATTAGGCCCTCTTCCATTGCAGCAAACCCAGTGGAGTCCCAAGAGGCCTCTCCCAGCTCCATAGTATCCCTGACTTCTCAGAGGCACCCTGAGAAGCTACCTGAGGTCACAGGCACAAGTCGAGGGAACCCAGGGTTTCCTGCCGCAACCCGAGAAAGACCTCGAGCGTCCTTTTTCATTGCGTTGAGCCCTGATTCCACTACCATGACTCGAGAGCAATGACGTGCGCCCCCTCGCCACTCGTATGGAGACTTGACTTCCCTGACACCACACGAGAGGCTCCCTGAGCTCCCGGTCGTACCTTGTGAGAAACCCCACACTGGCACCGCAGCTCCAGAAAAACCACGAGACTCCCCCGACATCGCGAGATGAGGGCCTTCTTTTCCTGCATGGCCTGGAGAGCAATCCCGCGTGCTCTCTCCAAACTCCACAAGAGAGGAGCCAAGATTGCTGAGGAGTAGGACGGGGAGAACTCTTTCCCCCCCAAACAATTTCATCAAAAGAGCATTTAAACGTCGAGTAAATTCCACAATACAACTTATGAATGCTGCCAGAGGACATCAGGCACCCAGAAAAGCAACCCAACTCTTGGAAAGTAGGTAGGAAAAAGTATAAAAGACAAAAAAAGAGACAAAAGAGGGAGGGAGGGATTTCCGTCCCAGGAAGATAGTCTTAAAAAGAGAAAAGTTTCCAAACACCAGGAAAGCTTTTCACTGCCAAATCTTTGCCAAGCTTTGGAAGCACAAAGGGCAACATAAGGGGGATAAAAATAAATAAACAATTAAAACTCGCAGATTGCAAGCCCTACAGTAACTCCCCCAGCCGCGAAGCAGTGCAGACGCCTGCTCACACCATTAGCAAGCAGGGGCTGGGCAGGGAGGCGCGGCGTGGGCTGCATCGCTTAGAGTAAGAATCTGGCCTGAATACCCTGAGCACTATCTGAACGAAATAACTTGGGCTAGCAAACCAGACTCTGGGATATCTACCACGCAAAAAGCCAGCCCTAACCTAAGACACCGCCAGGCCCGCGCACGGAACAAAGGACTGAACAGAGATAGCCGGCTGCAGACCTTCCCCCTCCGGTGACAGGCAGCCAGAGCCAGAAGGGGGCAATCGCAGCCCCAGAGAGACATTATCTATAAAACTGTAAGCAGCCTTCTTTGCTAACTAAAACTTCTTGGGGATCTGGACGGTCAACATCTGCCTGAGAAGGTGCGCCTGTTTTACACCCAGATAACCGAGTGGCGGGGAGGCGATAAGTCACAACATTGGCGCTCGCCAAACACCTCATCACCTGAGCTGCTCGGACCTGGGAAGAGCACAAAACGCAGGCCCAACCGAGTCTGTGCCTCTGAGGACTACCCGAGTGCCTGAACCTGAGCGGCTTGGACCTGGGAGGTGCATGAAGCCCAGGGCCAGCCTCGGATTGTTCCCGGTGGAACAACCTAGAGCCCGAGCAGTGTGGGCAGGGAGGCTACAAGTGCCGTGAGCGGGGGCAGACCCAGTGTGGCTGAGGCACTGCGAGCGCACGCCAGTGTTATTTGTTTGCAGCATCACTCCCTCCCTCCCTCCCCACAGCGCAACTGAACAAGTGAGCCTAAAAAAAAAAGTGTCCTCCACCGTCCCCTTTGTGTCAGGGCGTAAACCAGACACTGAAGAGACAGGCAAACAAAAGAAGCTATAACAGAGGGAAACGCCTTGGAAGCTACAGGCAATAGATTAAAACCCTGTGGTTACTAGGACTACATAGGAAGGCGCCTATAGATCTTGAGAAATATAAGTTGGACCAAGGAACTAGCCAAAAATGAACCGAACCCACGATACTCACAACAAAACCAGAGAAAGTCCTAGATATATTTTTATGATCATTCTTACTTTTTTTAATTTTTTTAATTTTAAGTTCTCTATTGTTCATTTAATTTTCACTTTTATAACCTATTACTTTGCAAAACAAAGACCCTATTTTTTTCTTCTTCAGCAAACTTCATATATATATATTTATATATATATATAATAATTTTTTGACCTTGTTTTTTGTTTTGTTTTTTTTCTTCTTTTCTTTAACATTGTATTTTTGAAATTCCAAACTGTACTCTAGATTTTTAATTTATGCTTTTTGATATTTGATATCAATTTTGTACCTGTAGTTTCTTTATAATTTTTGCGACATTGCTTGTTTTTGTTTGTTTGTTTTCTCTTTAGTTTTCTTCTTCCTTTTTTTTAACATTGTATTTTTGAAATTCCAAACTCTACTCTAGATTTTTAATTTTTGCTTTTTGGTATTAGTTATCAATTTTGTACCTGTATTTTCTTGATAATTTTTGCGACCATGTTTGTTTTTCTTTGTTCGTTTTTTCTCTCTTTCTTTTCCTTCTTCTTTTCTTTAACATCGTATTTTTGAAATTCCAAACTCTACTCTAGATTTTTAATTTTTGCTTTTATGTATTTGTTACCAATTTTGTACCTTTAAGAACCCAATCTTCAGTACCCATTTTTCACTAGGGAGCGAGATTACTGGCTTGACTGCTCTCTCTCCCTTTGGACTCTCCTTTTTCTCCACCAGGTCGCCTGTGTCTCCTCCCTAACCCCTCTCTACTCTACCCAACTCTGTGAATTTCTGTGTATTCCAGACGGTGGAGAACACTTAGGGAACTGATTACTGGCTGGATCTGTCTCCCTCCTTTTCATTCCCCCCTTTTATCCTTCTGGCCACCTCTGTCTCCTTCCTCCTTCTTCTCATCTCTGTATAACTCTGTGAACATCTCTGAGCGGTCCAGTTGTGGAGTGCACATAAGGAAGTGACTACTGGCCAGCCCACTCTCTCCACTATTGATTCCACCTGATCTCATTTGGGTCACCTCTAACTCCCTCCTCCCTCTTCTCTTCTCCATGTAATGCTGTGAACCTTTCTGAGTGGCCCCCACAGTAGAGAAACTTTTCTTCTTTAACGTAGATGTTTTATCAATGGTGCTGTATAGAAGGAGAAGTTTTGAAACTACTGTAAAAGTAAGACAGATAACTGGAAGCAGGAGGCTTAAGTCCAAACCCTGACTCCAGGGAACTCCTGACTCCAAGGAACATTAATTGACAGGAGCTCATCAAATGCCTCCATACCGACACTGAAATCAAGCACCACACAAGGGCCAACAAGTTCCAGGGCAAGACATACCAAGCAAATTCTCCAGCAACAAAGGAACGCAGCCCTGAGCTTCAAGATACAGGCTGCCCAAAGTCACCCCAAAACCACAAACATCTCATAACTCATTACTGGACACTTCATTGCACTCCAGAGAGAAGAAATACAGCTCCACCCACCAGAACACGGACACAAGCTTCCCTAACCAGGAAACCTTGACAAGACACCTGTACAAACCCACACACAGCGAGGAAATGCCACAGTAAAGAACTCCACAAACTGCCAGAATACAGAAAGGACACCCCAAACTCAGCAATTTAAACAAGATGAGACAGAGGAATACCCAGCAGATAAAGGAACAGGATAAATGCCCACCAAACCAAACAAAAGAGGAAGAGATAGGGAATCTACCTGATAAAGAATTCCGAGTAAGGATAGTGAAATGGATCTAAAATCTTGAAATTAAAATGGAATCACAGATAAATAGCCTGGAGACAAGGATTGAGAAGATGCAAGAAAGGTTTAACAAGGACCTAGAAGAAATAAAAAAAGAGTCAATATATAATGAATAATGCAATAAATGAAACTAAAAACACTCTGGAGGCAACAAATAGTAGAATAACAGAGGCAGAAGATAGGATTAGTGAATTCGAAGATAGAATGGTAGAAATAAATGAATCAGAGAGGATACATGAAAAACGAATTAAAAGAAATGAGCACAATCTCAGAGACCTCCAGGACAATATTAAACGCTACAACATTCGAATCATAGGGGTCCCAGAAGAAGAAGACAAAAAGAAAGACCGTGAGAAAATACTTGAGGAGATAATAGTTGAAAACTTCCCTAAAATGGGGAAGGAAATACTCACTCAAGTCCAAGAAACCCAGAGAGTCCCAAACAGGATAAAGCCAAGGCGAAACCCCCCAAGACACATATTAATCACATTAACAAAAATCAAACACAAAGAACAAATATGAAAAGCAGCAAGGGAAAAACAACAAATAACACACAAGGGAATTGCCATAAGGATAACAGCTGATCTTTCAATAGAAACTCTTCAAGCAAGGAGGGAATGGCAAGACATACTTAAAATGATGAAAGAAAATAACCTACAGCCCAGATTATTGTACCCAGCAAGGATCTCATTCAAGTATGAATGAGAAATCAAAAGCTTTTCAGACAAGCAAAAGCTGAGAGAATTCTGCACCACCAAACCAGCTCTCCAACAAATACTAAACAGGAAACACAAAAACGGTGTATAAATTCAAACCCCAAACAATAAAGTAAATGGCAATGGGATCATACTTATCAGTAATTACCTTAAACGTAAATGGGTTGAATGCTCCAACCAAAAGACAAAGACTGGCTGAATGGATACAAAAACAAGACCCCTACATATGTTGTCTACAAGAGACCCACCTCAAAACAGGGGATACATACAGACTGAAAGTGAAGGGCTGGAAAAAGATTTTCCATGCAAATAGGGACCAAAAGAAAGCAGGAGTAGCGATACTCATATCAGATAAAATAGACTTTAAAACAAAGGCTGTGAAAAGAGACAAAGAAGGTCACTACATAATGATCAAAGGATCAATCCAAGAAGACGATATAACAATTATAAATATATATGCACCCAACGTGGGAGCACCACAGTATGTAAGACAAATGCTAACAAGTATGAAAGGAGAAATTAACACTAACACAATAATAGTTGGAGATTTTAATACCCCACTCACACCTATGGATAGATCAACTAAACAGAAATTTAACAAGGAAACACAAACTTTAAATGATACAATAGACCAGTTAGACCTAATTGATATCTATAGGACAATTCATCCCAAAACAATGAATTTCAACTTTTTCTAAAGTGCACATGGAACCTTCTCCAGGATAGATCACATCCTGGGCCATAAAGCTAGCATTGGTAAATTCAAAAAAATAGAAATCATTCCAAGCATCTTTTCTGACCACAATGCAGTAAGATTAGATCTCAATTACAGGAGAAAAACTATTAAAAATTCCAACATATGGAGGCTGAACAACACGCTGCTGAATAACCAACAAATCACAGAAGAAATCAAAAAAGAAATCAAAATTTGCATAGAAACGGATGAAAATGAAAACAGAACAACCCAAAACTTGTGGGACACGGTAAAAGCAGTCCTAAGGGGAAAGTTCATAGCAATACAGGCACACCTCAAG
The DNA here is from genome assembly GCF_029407905.1 of Bubalus kerabau. Taxonomy (NCBI): domain Eukaryota; kingdom Metazoa; phylum Chordata; class Mammalia; order Artiodactyla; family Bovidae; genus Bubalus; species Bubalus kerabau. The sequence continues at coordinate 3,184,652 of NW_026577886.1, read as the reverse complement.
AAACAAGAAAAAAGTCAAATAAATAAACTAACTCTACACCTAAAGCAACTAGAAAAGGAAGAAATGAAGAACCCCAGGGTTAGTAGAAGGAAAGAAATCTTAAAAATTAGAGCAGAAATAAATGCAAAAGAAACAAAAGAGACCATAGCAAAAATCAACAAAACCAAAAGCTGGTTCTTTGAAACGATAAATAAAATTGACAAACCATTAGCCAGACTCATCAAGAAACAAAGGGAGAAAAATCAAATCAATAAAATTAGAAATGAAAATGGAGAGATCACAACAGAAAACACAGAAATACAAAGGATCATAAGAGACTACTATCAACAATTATATGCCAATAAAATGGACAACGTGGAAGAAATGGACAAATTCTTAGAAAAGTACAACTTTCCAAAACTGGACCAGGGAAGAACTAGAAAATCTTAACAGACCCATCACAAGCACGGAAATGGAAACTGTAACCAAAAATCTTCCAGCCAACAAAAGCCCAGGTCCAGACGGCTTCACAGCTGAATTCTACGAAAAATTTAGAGAAGAGCTAACACCTATCCTGCTCAAACTCTTCCAGAAAATTGCAGAGGAAGGTAAACTTCCAAACTCATTCTATGAGGCCACCATCAGCCTAATACCAAAACCTGACAAAGATCCCACAAAAAAAGAAAACTACAGGCCAATATCACTGATGACATAGATGCAAAAATCCTTAACAAAATTCTAGCAATCAGAATCCAACAACACATTAAAAAGATCATACACCATGACCAAGTGGGCTTTATCCCAGGGATGCAAGGATTCTTCAATATCCGCAAATCAATCAATGTAATACACCACCTTAACAAATTGAAAAATAAAAACCATATGATTTTCTCAATAGATGCAGAGAAAGCCTTTGACAAAATTCAACATCCATTTATGATAAAAACTCTCCAGAAAGCAGGAATAGAAGGAACATACCTCAACATAATAAAAGCTATATATGACAAACCCACAGCAAACATTATCCTCAATGGTGAAAAATTGAAAGCATTTCCTCTAAAGTCAGGAACTAGACAAGGGTGCCCACTTTCACCATTACTATTCAACATAGCTTTGGAAGTTTTGGCCACAGCAATCAGAGCAGAAAAAGAAACAAAAGGAATCCAAATTGGAAAAGAAGAAGTAAAACTCTCACTGTTTGCAGATGACATGATCCTCTACATAGAAAACCCTAAAGACTCCACCAGAAAATCACTAGAACTAGTCAATGACTATAGTAAAGTTGCAGGATATAAAATCAACACACAGAAATCCCTTGAATTCCTATACACTAATAATGAGAAAACAGAAAGAGAAATTAAGGAAACAATTTCATTCACCATTGCAACGGAAAGAATAAAATACTTAGGAATATACCTACCTAAAGAAACTAAAGACCTATATATAGAAAACTATAAAACACTGGTGAAAGAAATCAAAGAGGACACTAATAGGTGGAGAAATATACCATGTTCATGGATTGGAAGAATCAATATAGTGAAAATGAGTATACTACCCAAGGCAATTTATAGATTCAATGCAATCCCTATCAAGCTACCAACAGTATTCTTCACAGAGCTAGAACAAATAATTTCACAATTTGTATGGAAATACAAAAAAACCTCGAATAGCCAAAGCGATCTTGAGAAAGAAGAATGGAACTGGAGGAATCAACCTACCTGATTTCAGGCTCCGCTACAAAGCCACAGTTATCAAGACAGTATGGTACTGGCACAAAGACAGAAATATAGATTAGTGGAACGAAATAGAAAGCCCAGAGATAAATCCACACACATATGGACACCTTATCTTTGACAAAGGAGGCAAAAATATACAATGGATTAAAGACAATCTCTTTAACAAGTGGTGCTGGGAAATCTGGTCAACCACTTGTAAAAGAATGAAACTAGAACACTTTCTAACACAATACACAAAAATAAACTCAAAATGGATTAAAGATCTAAACGTAAGACCAGAAACTATAAAACTCCTAGAGGAGAACATAGGCAAAACACTCTCTGAAATACATCACAGCAGGATCCTCTATGACCCACCTCCCAGAATATTGGAAATAAAAACAAAAATAAACAAATGGGACCTAATTAACCTTAAAAGCTTCTGCACATCAAAGCAAACTATTAGCAAGGTGAAAAGACAGCCTTTGGAATGGGAGAAAATAATAGGAAATGAAGCAACTGACAAACAACTAATCTCAAAAATATACAAGCAACACCTACAGCTCAACTCCAGAAAAATAGATGACCCAATCAAAAAATGGGCCAAAGAACTAAATAGACATTTCTCCAAAGAAGACATACAGATGGCTAACAAACACATGAAAAGATGCTCAAAATCACTCATTATCATAGAAATGCAAATCAAAACCACTATGAGGTACCATTTCACGCCAGTCAGAATGGCTGCAATCCAAAAGTCTACAAATAATAAATGCTGGAGAGGGTGTGGAGAAAAGGGAACCCTCTTACACTGTTGGTGGGAATGCAAACTAGTACAGCCACTATAGAGAACAGTGTGGAGATTCCTTAAAAAACTGGAAATAGAACTGCCTTATGATCCAGCAATCCCACTGCTGGGCATACACACTGAGGAAACCAGAAGGGAAAGAGACACGTGTACCCCAATGTTCATCGCAGCACTGTTTCTAATAGCCAGGACATGGAAGCAACCTAGATGTCCATCAGCAGATGAATGGATAAGAAAGCTGTGGTACATATACACAATGGAGTATTACTCCGCCATTAAAAAGAATAGAATGAATCAGTTCTAATGAGGTGGATGAAACTGGAGCCTATTATACAGAGTGAAGTAAGCCAGAAAGAAAAACACCAATACAGTATACTAATGCATATATATGGAACTTTGAAAGACGGTAACAATAACCCTGAGTACGAGACAGCAAAAGAGACACTGATGTATAGAAGAGTCTTATGGACTCTGTGGGAGAGGGAGAAGGTGGGAAGATTTGGGAGAATGGCATTGAAACATGTAAAATATCATGTATGAAAAGAGTTGCCAGTCCAGGTTTGATGCATGACACTGGATGCTTGGGGCTAGTGCACTGGGACGACCCAGAGGGATGCTATGGGGGGGGAGGAGGGAGGAGGGTTCAGGATGGGGAGCACATATATACCTGAGGCAGATTCATTTTGATATTTGGAAAAACTAATACAATTATGTAAAGTTTAAAAATAAAATAAAATTAAAAAAAAAATCCACAGGAGGCTTGACTCCCTTTAGGCCACTCAGTGGTCTCCAAGAAATACCCGTCGGGACTCGAGAGCAGAGCAGAGTCCTTTCCTTCCTCTCGAGATGAGGTCTGACTCCTCGGGTGCGTCTAAAATGCAACCCCGAGATCTCTGTCGCCCCTGGAGAGGAACATTAGGTCCTGGACACAAGCTTAGATGAGGTCTCTTTTGCCCTGAAGTGACTCGAGAGCAATCCCTAGCTCTCTCTCGCAACTCCAATGGAAGATTGGACTTCCCTGGGCCAACACAAGAGGAAGCCTGAATTCCCCATCGTAACTCGAGAATCCCGCCGAAACTCGAGAAAAACCACATGGTTACCCTGTCATCGCAAGATGAGGCCCTTGCCCGCTACAGCGTCTAAAGAGAAGTCCCAGGTTTCTTCGTGAAGTGTTTTCACACTTCAAGTGTGAAAACTTGGCACCCTTGATGCGATTCCAAAAGTTCCCCGACACCCTGGTCTCTCTCGAGGGGAACACCGAGGTTCCCGGTATGACATCATCTGAGCCACTTCTCCCCTCCTGATTGCGACTTGAGGGTCGACTCCCGTGCTTTGTCTGGAAGGGGTTCCCAACCTTCCCAGCGCACCTCAGGATGAGGCCGGTCTAACGAGAATATTTGAGACGTAGCTTCATGGGTGGTAACACATGCTGAAAGACCCCGATTCCCTGGTCCACTCTTGATAAGAACCCGATGCCCGGACACCTCTTGAAAGGCAACCCTGTGGAAGAAGACACAACACGACGGGGCACTGACACCCTCGTGCATCGTCCGGAAAAACCCGCAGATTCCAAACACAGTTCGACAAGTTGCCTGTCACCCCGTGAATAACTCGAGAGGCAAGCGGAGTTCCATTCCTCCTTACAAGACGAGGCCTGACTCTCCTGTCCCAACTCTGCAGGGACCCTGCGATCAGAGTCAGAAATGGAGACAAACCCTGAGGTTCCTGCCTCCACTCGAGATGAGGCCCTCTTCTATTGCACCAAACCCAGTGGAGTCCCGAGAGGGCCCTCCCAACTCCAGGGTATCCTTGACTTCTCAGAGGCACACTGAGAAGCTCCCTGAGGCCACCGGCACTAGTCGAGGGAACCCAGGGTTTACTGCCGTGACCCAAGAAACACCTTGAAAGTCCTTCTTTAACGGTTCTTGAGGCCCGATACACCTTCCATGACTCTAGAGCAATGACGCGCTCCCCCTCACAATGTGCATGGAGACCTGACTTCCCAAGCGCCACATGAGAGGCTCCCTGAGCTCCCCGTAGTACCTCATGAGAAACCCCACACTGGCGCTGCAGCTCGAGAAAACCCACGAGACGCCCCCTTCATCGCGAGATGATGGCCTTCTTTTCCTGCATGGCCTGGAGAGCAATCACGAGTCCTCTCTCCAAACTCCACAGGAGGCTTGACTCCCTTTAGGCCACTCAGTGGGCTCCAAGAGATACCCGTCGCAACTCGAGAGGAGAGTGGAGTCCTTCGCTTCCCCTCGAGACAAGGACTGACTCCCCGGGTGCATCAGGAAAGCAACCCCCAGATCCCTGTCCCCCCGGAGACGAACATTATGTCCTGGACACAAGCCTAGATAAGGTCTCTTTTGCCCTGCAGTAACTCAAGCGCAATCCCTAGCTCTCCCTCGCAACTCGAATGGAAGACTGGACTTCCCTGGGCCAACACAAGAGGAAGCCTGAATTTCCTGACCTAACTCGAGAATCCCGCCACAACTCGAGAAAAACGACGTGGTTAACCCGTCACCACAAGATGAGGCCCTTGCCAGCTACAGCATCTCAAGAGAAGTCTCACGTTCCGTCTTGAAGTTTGAAACGGTACTTAGCACCTTTGATGTGACTCCAAAACTTCCCCGACATCCCAGTTTTACTCGAGGGGAACATCGAGGTTCCCGGCACCACTTCATCTGAGCCCCTTCTCCCCTCCTGATCGGGACAAGAGGGTCGATTCACTTGCTTTGTCTGAAAGGGTTACCGACCTTCCTGGTGCACCTCAGGTTGAGGTCCGTCTCAAGAAGAAATTCGAGACGTAGGTTTGTGGGTGGTGCCACATGCCGAAAGACACTGATTTCCTGGTCTGCTCTTGATAAGAATCTGAAGGCTGGATACCTCTTCGAAGGCAACCCTGTGTATGAAGGCAAAAAACGAAGGGGAACTGACACCCCCATGCATCGTCCGGATAAAACCGCAGGTTCCACACACAGCTCGACAAGTGGCCTGTTATCCGGTGAACAACTCGAGAGTCCAGTGGAGTTCCATTCCTCCACACAAGACGAGGCCTGACTCTCCTGTCCTAACTCTGTAGGGACTCTGTGTTCAGAGTCAGAAATGGAGAGCAACCCTGAGGTTCCTGCTTCAAATCGAGATGAGGCCTTCTTCTGACAAGGTCCAGCCTCGGCTGGTCCAGGGTTTTCGAAGGGGAGACAGAGTAGGCGACCTATTGATTTATTTATCGAAGATATAAAGAGTAATAGAATGAGGATAGCTCAGTAGGAAAATTTAGTGGAGAAAAGAAGCTGAGTAGCTTGGTTTATGCGGAAAATCAGTATAACCCGTGACACCAGGTTAGCTCTGACCACGGAGGCCGCAGGCTCCCCCTCGAATAGCGAAAAGTGCCCCACCTTAGACACCTTCTCAAGTGGTCTTCGAAGCCCAGGCAAATAAATGGTCGCAGAGGATATCCGCGCTCCAGATGGACACTCATCTGAAAATTGAGGGGAAGAATGACATTAGGAGACTAAGCGTTGGCAATCAAGGCCCGTAGCTTTATTTTCAACAGGGGTTTTTATACCCTAAGTTACACATAGAGGCTAATGGGGATGCAAAGACAGCAGCCTTTGATCCTTATCAAAAACCAGAGTTTCTGTCCTGCAAATGTATCGTATACAAATGGTTTAGGTGATTTACATCATCTTCTAGCCAGAAGACCTATTAACATTTTATGACTCTTGACAAAGACTTATCAACCATAAGACTTATTTTCTCTAAGAGTAATTATTTTAAGGTTTGGCCCCATCTTTCGAAGATAAAATTGCATTCCTATAGGGCAGATGTGTAATGGGCTTACAACAAAGGAAATAATTTATTACCTTAAGGGTCTAAAGTTAGTAACACCAAGGCCACTACTTATTTCTTCTACATACCAACTATATTAATTAATACACATTCAAGGATACAATTCAGGGGACGTGGAAACTTGGCAACAAGCATTGGTTCATCAATGAAATCTTTTACTAGTTTTATTCTGACAGTTTCTAACTCTCTGAGAGGCTCTAAGCTATTTGAATATCTTAAGCTTCCCGTGCCTCTCGAGGCTCGGAGACTGTAAACAATTGTATGCATTGCTGTAGGAGACCGGGTAAATTTGTCAGGCGAGTTAGAGAGCCATCTGACGTGTTTGGATTTAAACACTCCTAATTGCCCAGGAACTTTATTAATTGGAGCTGTAAGTTAGCTCTTTGACAGAGAGAGTGAGATGGTGGTGGGGGACAGCCCTCAGTAAAGTCAGAGGGGAGAGCACAAAGCAATAAAGTAGGCAGACTCTGGTTTTGGGGGGTAGATGCTCAAGAATATCCGGGAGGACTCCCGAGGCTCGATCCCGCCTTTGTGTATGCCCAGCCTCCTTCCTCATGACCTTTGTCACGAGTGGAATGTCTCTCGCCGGCTCCCGGCATCTCCCCGTTTTGTATTTCTTAAAACAGCCAGATGTAGCTCAGTCGCGAGCCTCTGAATACTCTGCCGAAGAATCCTGACAATACAAGGAAGAATGATTATGAGAAGCAGAATTAAAGCAGCCACCGCAGCATAGCTAAAGACATTAGACAGAATATTCTTTCCTGAGATGTAGTTAGGGAAAGTATGGAAGAAATCATTTGCTGTTCCAGCAGCAGTAAAATCTAATCGGGAGTGCTCCATGGTTGCTATTTGATAGTGAAGTTTCCCTACGTCTCAACCAATGTCAGAGCTGTTCCAGATACCTGAAATATGGTTTTTAATCTTTTCCCATTCAAAATCTGTCTCATTTACTTTCAGGGGTGTTACACATATCCACCGATAGTCAGCATGACAAGACAATGCCATTTTCACCTTTAAAGCCTGCAATTCAGTCCCAATATGTATTACTGCTTCCTCTAGGGCGTCTACCCTCATTTCTAATTTTCTCTCTATAGCTTCCTGTGTTGCCAATGTTAAAGAAACATTTTTGGACATAGAATCAACATATTGAGCAGTATGTACTTGTTGAGTCAATGATATTGCTGCCACAGTAACAGAAGTGATTGCACTTATCAAAGCTGCTGTTCCCAAGATAAGTAAGCCCACAAACCGTCGTGTTTGCATTAAATCCTGTAGTTGTTGTAATACAGCAAGACCATAATTCAATAAGTGGTTACATCATAAGATAAGGTGGATGTTGTAGCATTACAAAGGAGCAAACATTATATTGAGGGTTTAAACAAGATGAACCAGGGAGCAGCTGTAGGCGTCAGCCCGGGGGAGCAGTGTCCCCAGCATCAGGAGGCAGAACGCGAGCGGCAGGCTGTGGGCCAAGGCGCCTATGGTGGGCGGAGGGGCAGGGTTCGTGGTTTAGGGCTAGCTGCCACCGCTTGGGCTCAGGGCGGTCCCCTCTCGCCGGTGGGGCCACGCTGGTCTGGATGGCACTCCGCGGGCGCGCTTTCCTCTCTGGCCCTCACTCGCTGCACAGACTTCTTTGCTCTAGGTCACGGGGTGCAGAGAGGTGGGTGCGAGGCGCTGCTGGTGGCACGGAGGCGAGAGCTGGCTGGGGGAGGGGGAGCGAGCGAGTGCGCGCGCCGCGAACCTGGTCTTTGGGGAATGTGACATGATGAATTTGTCTGAGATCCAAACCGGAGAATCTGCATTCTGTAGAAATATACAAGCATACCCTCTCCCACAAGTTAGCAACACATCTGGCCTTTTTCACTCTCCCGTAAGGAGGCCTTTTTACTTGACCAGGGGCCGAGTCGTAGCCTGTAATTCAGGCATCTAGTGTCTCATCATTGTAGTCTGCCCCTGTGTGTTTACGTTTAAGTGATTAATTACAATTGGAACATAACTTCACTATTTGTCTAGCTGTTTCCCTATGGATATGTTAATTTAGGTCTAATGTTTAGTTTAGGTCTCTGTATAAATTTAAGGAATAAATGTATAACCTCCTTATCTCATTTTGGTATACAGGTATACAGATATACCTAAATGCAAAATGCATTTATATATGTATTTATATATGGCAACAAGTATAAAGTTATTGACATATAATATATATAAATCAATATACTTGAATTAATCTTTATAATTAATATATTAATTAATATATATTACAACAATACAACACATACACAGCTAATACCAACCAACACAAACCAATATACTGTAATAATACATGTCACACATTTATAATTATACAGTATATAGAGCATATATCATCACAGCACATCAATCCATACCAATTAATATCAGCCACACACACATTATATTACTGCCATATATATTTAATTATACAGTATATATATGTGTGTGTGTATATAGTATACATATTAATTTATATACAAATTAATTAAGTATAGATCTATAAATAGAATTAGGTATACCTTTATTATATTTTATTTATACCCATACCTAATTAGGCAAACTGTAATTAGGCAAATACATTTATATTATGTATTTATAACAATATATAAAGTATTGTTAAATGTACCACCTGTACAGCATCTCCACCCCACATACCACTTTCTCTAATCCCACCAACTCATTTTCAGTATTATGTGTTGGCCAGGAGCTGGGCCAGTCTTTCCCAGCAATGTTAAGAGACGTCTGTTCCTGTGTCTAATAGCCCTGGCGTTTTATTCTCTTGAATTAAAAGATCTTTTAAAGGCCTTGGAACTGTAATTTCCTGCACCCAAAAGGCTAGATCACTAGATCCAAATGTTTTGTGGCTCTTAGATTGAGAAGTCAAGTTTTTCCTTGTCTGATAGTAAGGTAAAAGTAAAAGCTGTGTTACTCTTTGACCTTTATTAATTTGTACAGTTTTGATAGGCAGTGAGATCAAGACTTTAATTTCTCAATATCATCAGAATCTACTACACCATGCACCAGCGAAATTTCTTTTCTTTCTTTTTTTTTTTTTTTAACTTTTTTTTAAAAGAAAGCGAGCTACGCCCCAGGACAAATCTTACAATGTCCTCAGATAGGGGGCCAGCCACTCCGGTTGGAATTGGAGTAAGCGGCACATCAGGGGTTAATATTGTTATTAAATCTCCTTGCCTTTTCGCTTTTCTCCTAGCCTGGGTGAGACCCCCCTGAGGGAGTTTTCTCCAAGGAGCACACTCTGCATATTGTGTACTAAAAGCTCCTTTGTTTAAAAAACTTTTTATCTTCCTCAGTCTTAGGCAACACTTTGGGAGGCTTTGGGGGCAAAGTGGGGAACTCCTGGGTCCTGGGAGGCACAATCGAAGGCGGTGGCAGTCGCCTTAAATCAGAAAGTGGTGGATAAGTTTTTTAAAGGTTTGCGCAGAGGGGGAGGGAGCTCGCCAGGGCTCTCGGTCGCAGCGTCCTGTAAGCCCTCTCCTTCCTCGGGAGGTAGACCACTTTCTCCCTCCTTTTTTTTTTTTTCTTCAATGGCAGAAAATATGATCTGTGCAGTAAATGGAGACTCACCACCATCCACCTCTATAGCCTCCCCCATAGTCTATTTAACAGCCTCGTGACGGAGGTCCAGGACATTTCTAATCATATTCCACAGTCAATAAATATTTGTCTATTCTTAGATGCAGAGAAATCCATTTTTAATTTTTTTTTTTAATTTTAGAGAATATTTTTATTTATTTTGTAACCTCTTTACCCTGGCTAAACTGCAGAGGGGACTAGAAAAGAAGCCTCAAGGTGAGGATCGAGTTCATCCTTGGGACTAGAGAAAATCCTTCTCCGGGAAACTCCTAGCAGTGGCCCTTTACCCCGACATGGAGGAGGAGGCATAGGGGGATGGGAGCGTCCCGAAGTTTTCCTCTTCTGTTCCAGGGATCCTTTAACTGTTTGGTAACTAAATCTTACGAACTGTCTGATCGGGGATGTTTCCCTCAACCTCCTAGGAGCGGATGGTCTGATTAGGGATGTTTTCTTAAACTTTTAGGAGCATCTTTAGCTTAAAAAATAAAAAATCCTCATCAGAATGGCATCGAGCTGCTGTTTCCTCTAAACCTTTTTCAAATTGAGGGGAGAGCTGATCTTTCTTTTCATCCCTATCTTTTACATGCTCATTGGCAGTCATAGCGGCCAGCCATTCATTTAGCTGTCGATAGCTAGGTATAGCCTCTTCATTTTCACTTTTCTTTATAACAGGTACCTTTTCAGATTTGCTTTTTTGTTTAACAGGTACTTTTCCAACTTTACTTTCCTCTTTAACAGGTACCTTTTCAAATTCATGAGCTGGATCTAAAACATCTCTAGTCATATTCCACAGAGGAAAGGTGTAAGTAGGGATTTTTTCCAAACCTTGCTGAGCACAATAAGCTCTTAGCTGTTTTCCTAGTTTTTTCAAGATATCGAGGTTAACAGTGCCTTGTTGTAGAAACCAAGGGCAGTGGTCTTGTACAAATGTAAAAAATGATTGAATGGAAGATTTTTTAACCTTGATTCTTCTTTTACTTAATAACTGTAAAATTACTCCTATAAAGAGCTGTCTTTCATTTGATTCAGTGTTGCCCATGTCAGAAACTTAAGGATAGTAAAAGATTTTGCTTTTAGCTATCTAAAGATTAGGCCTTTTTTGTCAGCCTTTTTAGAAACCGTTTTTTCTCTCTAACTCTTCAACACTTCCCACTCCTCTCGCCCTGTCTATTCTACAGGGGGATCTGCAGCCCCCTAAGTGGGATCCTATCTGTCCCCAAAACTGAACACTGGGGGAATGGGGTTGGGGATTTACCTTCGAAATGCCTGTCTTGGGCGCCACCTGCAGAGGTCCAGCCCCAGCTGATCCAGGGTATTCGAAGGGAAGATGGAGTAGGCGACCTATTTATATATTTATTTATTCATCAAAGATATAAAGAGTAATAGAATGAGGATAGCTCAGTAGGAAAATTCAGTGGAGAGAAGCAGCTGAGTAGCTTGGTTTACGCGGAAAATCAATATAACCCGTGACACCAGGTTAGCTCTGACCACGGAGGCTGCAAGTGCCCTCTAGAATAGAGGAAGGTGCCCCACCTTAGACACCTTATCGAGTGGGTCTTCGAAGCCCAGGCAAATAAATGGTCGCAGAGGATATCCGCGATCCAGATGGACACTCATCTGAAAATTGAGGGGAATAATGACATGGGGAGACTAAGCGTTGGCGAGCAAGGCCCGTAGCTTTATTTTCAACACAGGTTTTAATACCCTAAGTTACACATAGAGGATAATAGGGGATGCAAAGTCAGCAGTCTTTAATCCTTATCAAAAACCAGGGTTTCTTTTCTGCAGATTTATCGTATAAAAATGGTTTAGATGATTTACATCATCTTCTGGCCAGAAGACCTATTAACATTTTATGACTCTTGACAAAGACTTATCAACCATAAGAGTTATTTTCTCTAAGAGTAATTGTTTAAGGTTTGGCGCCATCTTTCGAAGATAAAATTGCATTCCTATAGGGCGGATGTGTAATGGGTTTACAACAAAGAAAAGAATTTATTACCTTAAGGGTCTAAAGTTACCAACATCAAGGCCACTACTTATTTTTTCTACATACCAACTATATTAATTAGCACACATTCAAGGATACAATTCAGGGGATGTGGAAACTTGGCAAAAAGCATTGGTTCATCAATGAAATCTTTTACTAGTTTTATTCTGACAGTTTCTAACTCTCTGAGAGGCTCTAAGCTATTTGAATATCTTAAACTTCCCGTGCGTCTTGAGGCTGGGAGACTCTACACAATCGTATGCATAGCTGTAGGAGACCGGGTAAACTTGTCAGGCGAGTTAGAAAACCATCTGAGGGGTTTGGATTTAAACACTACTAATTGCCCAGGAACATTATTAGTTGGAGCTGTAAGTTAGTTCTTTGACAGAGAGAGTGAGATGGTGGTGGGGGACATCCCCAGTAATGTCAGAGGTGAGAGAACAAAGCAATAAAGAAGGCAGACTTTGGTTTTTGGGGGTAGATGCTGAAGAATATACGGGGGAACTCCCGGAGGCTCGATCCCGCCTTTGCGTATGCCGAGACTCTTTCCTCATGATATTTGTCACGAGTGGAATGTCTCTCGCTGGCTCCCGGCAATCTTCCATTGCACCAAACGCAGTGGAGTCCCGAGAGGCCCCTCCCAACACCACAGTATCAGTGTCTTCTCAGAGGCACCCTGAGCAACTCCCTGAGGTCACCGGCACAAGTCGAGGGAACACAGGGTATCCTGCCGCAACCCGAGAAAGACCTCAAGAGTCCGTCTTCAACGCGTCTTGAGGCCGGATTCCCCTACCATGACTCGAGAGCAATGACACGCTCCCCCTCGCCATGCGCATGGACACCTGACTTCCCTGGCGCCACATGAGATGCTCCCTGAGCTCCCCGTCATACCTCGTGAGAAACCCCACACTGGCGCCACAGCTCGGGAAAACCCACGAGACGCCACCGTCATCGCGAGATTGGGGACTTCTTTTCCTGCCTGACCTGGAGAGCAATCCCTGGTCCTTTCTCCAAACTTCACAGGAGGCTTTACTCCCTTTAGGCCACTCAATGGGCTCCAAGAGATACCTGTCGCGACTTGAGAGGAGAGCAGAGTACTTTGTTTCCCCTCGAGATGAGGCCTTACCTTGGGTGAGTCTGGAATGCAACCCCGAGATCCCTGTTGCCCGTGGAGAGGAACATTATGTCCTGTACAAAAGCCTAGATGAGGTCTATTTTGCCCTACAGTGACTCGAGAGCAACACCCATCTCTCCCTCGCAATTCGAATGGAAGATTGGTCTTCACTGGGCCAACACAAGAGGAAGTCTGAATTTCCCGTTGTAACTCGAGAATCCCGCCGCAACTCTTAAAAACCACGTGGTTCCCCATTCATCGCAATATGAGGCCTTTGCCCGCTACAGAGTCTCAAGAGAAGTCCCATGTTTCGTCATAAAGTTCGAAATGCTACTTGGCACCCTTGATGCGACCCCAAAAGTTCCCCAATATACCGGTCTCACTCCAAGGGAACACCGAAGTTCCTGGCACCACTTCATTTGAGCCCCTTCTCCCCTCCTGATCACGGCAGGAAGGTCGATTCCCCTGCTTTGTCTAGAAGGGGTTCCCGACCTTCATGGCGCACCTCAGGATGAGGCCAGTCTCACGAAGAAATTTGAGACGTAGCCTCGTGTTGGTGCCATGTGCCAAAAGACCCCGATTTCTCGGTCTTGCTCTTGATAAGAACCCGATGCCCGGACACCTCTTCTAAGGCAACCCTGTGGATGAAGGCACTACACGAGGGGGCACTGGCAACCCTGTTCATCGTCCGGAAAATCCCACAGGATCCACATACAGCTCCACAACTGGCCTGTCACCCCTTAAACAACGAGAGAGGGAAGCGGAGTTCCCTTCCTCAGACAAGACGAGGCCTGAGTATCCAATCCCAACTCTGCAGGCACGCTTCGATCTGAGTCAGAAATGGAGAGGAAACCTGAGGTTCCTGCCTCAACCCGAGATGAGGCCCTCTTCCATTAAAACAAACCCAGTGGAGTCCCGAGAGGCCACTCCCATCTCCACAGTATCCCTGACTTCTCATAGGCATTCTGAGAAGCTCCTTGAGGCCACCGGCAAACGTCGAGGGAAATAAGGGTTTCCTGCCACAACCGAAGAAAGACCTCGAGAGTCCTTCTTCAACGCGTCTTGAGGTCAGATTCCCCTACCATGGCTCGAGAGCAATAACGCGCTCCCCCTCGCCACGCACATGGAGACCTGACTTCCCTGGCGCCACACGAGAGGCTCCCTGAGCTCCCTGTCGTACCTCGTGTGAAACCCCACACTGGCGCCGCAGCTCGAGAAAACACACAAGACCCCTCCATCATCGCGAGATGAGGGCCATCTTTTCCTGCATGGCCTGGAGAGCAGTCCCAAGTCCTCTCTCCAAACTTCACAGGAGGCTTGACTCCCTTTAGGCCACAAAGTGGGCTCCAAGAGGTGCCCGTCGCAACTCGAAAGGAGAGCAGAGTCCTTTGCTTCCCTTCGACACGAGGCCTGACTCCCTGGGTGAGTCTGGAATGCAAACCTGAGATCCCTGTGGCCCTTGGAGAGGAACATTAGGTCCTGGACAAAAGCCTAGATGAGGTCTCCTTTGCCCTGCAGTGACTCAAGCGCAACCCCCAGCTCTCCCTCGCAACTCGAATGGATGATTGGACTTCCCTGGCCCAACACAAGAGGAAGCCTGAAATCCCCGTCGTAACTCGAGAATCGCGCCGCAACTCGAGAAAAACCACGTGGCTCCCCCGTCATCGCAAGATGAGGCCCTTGGCCGCTACAGTGTATCAAGAGAAGTCCCACGTTCCATCCTGAAGTACAAAACGGTACTTGGCACCCTTGATGCGACCCCCAAAGTTCCCTGACATACCGGTCTCACTCGAGGGAAACACCAAAGTTCATGACACCACTTCCTGTGAGCCCCTTCACCCCTCCTGATCGTGACAGGAGGGTCGACTCCCATGCTTTGTCTGCAAGGGGTTCCCGACGTTCCCCGCGAACCTCCGGATGAGGCCGGTCTCATGAGGAAATTCGAAAAGTTGCCTCATGGTTGGTGCCACATGTTGAAAGATCCCGAATTCCCGGTCCACTCTAGATAAGAACCTGACGCCCGGACATCTCTTCGAAGGCAACCCTGTGGATGAAGGCACAACACGAACGGACAATGACATCCCCATGCATTGTCTGGAAAAACCCGCCGATTCCACTCACAGCTCCAAATGTGGACTGTCACCCCGTGAACAACTCGAGAGGCAAGTGAAGTTGCATTCCTTCACACAAGACGAGGCCTTACCCTCCTGGCCCAACTCTTCAGGGACCCTGCGATCGGAGTCAGAAATGGAGAGGAACCCTGAGGTTCCTGCCTCAACTAGAGAAGAGGCCCTCTTCCATTGAATCAAACTCAGTGGTGTCCCGAGAGGCCCCTCCCAACACCACAGTATCCCTGAATTCTCAGAGGCTCCCTGAGAAGCTCCCTGAGGTCACTGGCACAAGTCGAGGGAACCCAGAGTTTCCTGAAGTAACCCGAGAAAGACTTGGAGAGTCCTTTTTCAACGTCTCTTGATGCCCGATTTCCCTACCATGACTCCAGAGCAAGGACGCGCTCCCCTCACCACAAGTAGGAAAACTGACTTCCCTAGTACCACACAAGAGGCTCCCTGAGTACCCCATCGTACCTCGTGAGAAAACCCACAGTGGCGCCGCAGTTCGAGAAAAACCACAAGATGCAACCATCAAGGAGAGATGGGGGCCTTCTTTTCCTGCCTGACCTGGAGAGCAATCCCTGGTCCTCTCTCCAAACTTCACAGGAGGATTGACTCCCTTTAGGCCACTCAGTTGGGTCCAAGAAATACCCGGTGCGACTCGAGAGGAGAGCGGAGTCCTTTGCTTCCCTCGAGACGAGGCCTGACTCCCCGGGTGAGTTTGGAATGCAACCCCGAGATCCCTGTCGCCCCTGGAGTGGAACATTATGTGCTAGACACAAGCCTAGATGAGGTCTATTTTGCCCTACAGTGATCGAGAGCAACCTCCATCTCTCCCTCACAATTTGAATGGAAGATTGGGCTTCCCACGGTCAACACATGAGGAAGTCTGAATTTCCCATCGTAATTCGAGAATTCAGCCTCAAGTCTTAAAAACCATGTGGTTCCCCCTTCATCGCAATATGAGGCCCTTGCCAGCTAGAGTCTCAAGAGAAGTCCCACGTTCCATCTTAAAGTTCGAAATGCTACTTGGCACCCTTGATTCGACACCAAAGTTCTCCAACATACCGGTCTCACTCCAGGGGAACACCGAAATTCCCGGCGTCTCCAGGGAAGTCCCATGTTCTGTCCTTAAGTGGGAAACGGTACTTGACACCCTTGATGCGACCGCAAAAGTTCCCCGACACGCTGGGTTCCCTCGAGGGGAACACCAAGGGTCCCCGAACCACTTGATCTGAGCCCCTTCTCCCCTCCTGATCGCGACAGGAGAGTCGATTCCCCTGCTTTCTCTGGAAGGGGTTCCCGGCCTTCCTGGTGCACCTCAGGATGAGGCCGGTCTCAGGAGGAAATTCGAGACTAGCCATGTGTGAGATGCCACGTGCCGAACGACACCGATTTTCCGGTCCGCTCTTGATAAGAATCCGATGCCCGCACACCTCTTCGAAGGCAACCCTGTGAGTGAAGGCACAACACGAAGGGGCACTGACACCCCCGTGCATCATCCGGAAAAACCCGCAGGGTCTACACACAGCTCGACAAGGGGCCTGAGACTCCCGGAACAACTCGAGAGGCAACCAGAATTCCATTCCTCAGACAAGACGAGGCATGACTCTCCTGTCCCAACACTGCAGGGACCGTGCAGTCGGAGTCAGAATCGGAGAGGAAGCCTGAGGTTCCTGCCTCCCCTCGAGATGAGGCCCTCTTCCATTGCGCCGAACCCAGCAGAGTCCCGAGAGGCCCTGCCAACTCCACAGCATTCCTCACCTCTCAGAGGCACCCTGGTAAGTTCCCTATAGTCCCCTGCAGAAGTCGAGGGAAACGAGGGTTTCCTGCCGCCACCCGAGAAAGACCTCGAGAGTCCTTCTTCAATGCGTCTTGAGGCCCTAGTCACTTCCCATGACTCGAGAGTGATGACCAGCTCCCCCTCGCCATGCACATGGAGACATGAGTTCCCTGGCGCCGCACGAGAGTCTCCCTGAGGTCCTCGTCGTGCCTCGTGAGAAAACCCCCACGGGCGCCGCAGCCTGAGGAAACCCATGAGATGCCCCCGTCATCGCGAGATGAGGGCCTTCTTTTCCTGCCTGACCTGGAGAGCAATCCCGAGTCCTCTCTCCAAACTGAAGAGGAGGCTCGACACCCTTGAGTCCACTCAGTGGGCTCCAAGAGATCCGTGTCGTGAATTGAGAGGAAAGTGGAGTCCTCTGCTTCCCCTCGAGGCGAGGCCTGACTCCCCGGGGGAGTCTGGAATGGAAACCCGAGATCTCTGTCTTCCCTTGAGAGGAATATTAGGTCCTGGACACTCGCCTCGATGAGGTCTCTTTGGCCCTGTAGTGACTCGAGCAGAACCCCCAGCTTTCCCTCGCAACTCCAGGGGAAGATTGGGCTTCCCAGGGCCAACCCAAGAGGAAGCCTGAAATCCCCGTCGTTTTCGAGAATCCAGACGCAACTCGAGAAAAACGACGTGGTTCCAACGTCTTCACAGGATGAGGCCCTTGCCCGCTACAGCGTCTCCAGGGAAGTCCCATGTTCCGTCCTGAAGTGGGAAACGGTACTTGGCTCCCTTGATGCGACCCCTAAAGTTCCCTGAAACGCCGGGTTCCCTCGAGTGGAACACCTAGAGTCCCGGCCCCACTTCATCTGAGCCCCATCTCCCCTCCTGATCGCGACAGGAGACTCGATTCCCCTTCTTTGTGTGGAAGGTGTTCCTGGCCTTCCAGGCGCACCTCAGGATGATGCTGGTCTCACGAGGAAATTCGAGATGAGCCACGTAGGTGGTGCCACATGTCGAACGACCCCGATTTCCCGGTCCGCTCTTGAAATGAACCTGATGCCGGACACCTCTTTGAAGGCAACCCTGTGGGGGAAGGCACCAAATGAAGGGGCAATGACACCCCCGTGCATCTTCTGGAAACACCCGCAGGTTCCACACACAGCTCGAAAAGGGGCCTGAGACCCACTGAACGACTCGAGAGGCAAGCAGAGTTCCATTACTCAGACAAGACGAGGCCTGACTCTCCTGTCCCAACTCTGCAGGGACCTTGCGGTCGGAGTCAGAAATGGAGAGGAAGCCTGAGGTTCCTGCCTCCAATCGAGATGAGGCCCTCTTTCATTTCGTCAAACCTAGTGGAGTCCCGAGAGGCCCCTCTAACTCCTCAGTATCCCTCACCTCTCAGAGGCACCAGGGAAGTTCCCTAAGGTCCCCGGTAGAGGTCGAGGGAAACGAGTGTTTCCCGCCCCAACCCAAGAAAGACCTCGAGAGTCCTTCTTAAGTGCGTCTTGAGGCCCTAGTCCCTCCCATGACTCCAGAGCAATGACGCGATCTGCCTGGCCACACGCATGGAGGCCTGACTTCTCTGGCGCCGCACGAGAGGCTCCCTGAGCTCCCCATCATATCTCGTGAGAAACCCCACACTGGCGCCGCAGCTCGAGAAAACCCATGAGACGCTCCCGTCATCACGAGAGGAGGGCCATCTTTAACTGAATGGTATGCAGATCAAGCGTGAACCTTCTGTCCAAGCTACACAGGACGCTTGACTCCCTTTAGGCCACTCATTGGGCTCCAAGAGTTACACGTCGCGACTCGAGAGGATAGTGGAGTCCTTTGCTTCCACTCGAGACGAGGCGTGACCCACCGGGTGAGACTGGAATGCGACCCCGATATCCCTGTTGCCCCTGGAGAGGAACACTACGTCCTGGACCCAAGCCTAGATGAGGACTCTTTGCCCTGAAGTGACTCGAGAGCAACCCACAGCTCTCTCTGACAAGTTGAATGGAAGATTGGACTTCCTGGGCCAACACAAGAGGAAGCCTGAATTCCCCGTCGTAACTCGAGAATCCCGCCGCAACTCGAGAAAAACCACGTGTTTCCCTCGTCATTGCAATATGAGGCCCTTGCCCGCTAGAGCATCTCCAGAGAATTCCCACGTTCCGTCTTGAAGTGCGAAACTGTACTTGGCACCCTTGATGCGACCTCAAAAGTGCCGTGACATACCGGTCTCACTCGAGGGGACCACCGAGGTTCCCGGCACCACTTCATCTGAGCCCCTTCTCCCCTTCTGATCGCGACCGGTGTGTCGATTCCCCTGCTTTATCTGCAAGGGTTCCCTATCTTCCCAGCGAACCTCAGGATGAGGCCGGTCTCCCGAGGAAATTCGAGACGTAGCCTCGTGGGTGGTACCACATGATGAAAGACCCCAATTTTCTGGTACGCTCTTGAAAAGAACCCGATGCCCGGACACCTCTTTGAAGGCAACCCTGTGGATGAAGGCACAACACGAAGGGGCACTGACACCCCCGTGCATCGTCCGGAAAAACCCGCAGGTTCCACACACAGCACAACAAGTGGCCTGTCACTCCGTGAACAACTCGAAAGGCAAGCGGAGATCCATTCATCCACGGAAGACGAGGCGTGACTCTCTTGTCCGTACTCGGCAGGTACTCTGCGACCCGAGTCAGATATGGAGAGGACCCCTGAGGTTCCTGCCTCCGGATTCGAGATGAGGCCCTCTTCGATTGCACCAAACCCAGTTGAGTAACGAAAGGCCCCTCCCAAATCCACAGTGTCCCTGACTTCTCAGAGGCACCCTGAGAAGTTGCCTGAGGTCACCGACACAAGTCGAGGGAACCCAGGGTTCCCTGCCGCAACCCGAGAAAGACCTCGAGAGTCCTTCTTCAATGCGTCTTGAGGCCCGATTCGCCTACTATGACTCGAGAGCAATCACGCACTCCCCTTCACCACACGCACGGAGACCTGACGTCCCTAGCACCACACGAGAGGCTCTCTGAGCTCCCCGTCATACCTCGTGAGAAATCTGATACTGGCGCCGCAGCTGGAGAAAACCCACGAGACGCCCCCGTCATCGCGAGATGAGGGACTTTTTTCCTGCATGGCCAGGAAAACAATCCCGAGTCATCTCTCCAAACTCCATAGGAGGCTTCACTCCCTTTACGCCACGCAGTGGGCTACAAGAGATACCCGTCGCGACTCGACAGGAGAGCGGAGTCCTTTTTTTCCCCTCAAGACGAGGCCTGACTCTCTGGGTCTGTCGAGAATGCAACCCTGAGATCCCTGTTGGCCCAGTAGTGGAACACTAGGTCCTGGACA
Organism: Bubalus kerabau; assembly: GCF_029407905.1. Classification (NCBI taxonomy): domain Eukaryota; kingdom Metazoa; phylum Chordata; class Mammalia; order Artiodactyla; family Bovidae; genus Bubalus; species Bubalus kerabau. Next base: position 3,164,370 of record NW_026577886.1, on the reverse strand, counting down.
CAAGCGTAGATGAGGTCTATTTTGCCCTGCAGTGACTGGAGAGCAATCCCCAGTTCTAACTTGCAACTCGAATGGAATACTGGATTTTCCTGACGCCACACAAGAGGCTCCCTGAAATCCCTGTGGTACTTCATGAGACACCCCACACTGGCGCCGCAGCTCGAGAAAACCCACGAGACGCCACCGTCATCTCGAGATGAGGGCCTTCTTTTCCTGCATGGCCTGGAGTCCAATCCCGAGTCCTCTCTCCAAACTCCACAGGAGGCTTGACTCCCTTTAGTACACACATTGGGCTCCAAGAGATACCCATCGCGACTCGAGACGAGAGCGGAATTCTTTGCTTACCCACGAGGTGAGAACTGACTCCCTGGATGAGTCTGGAATGCAAACCCGAGATCCCTGTCACCCCTGGAGAGCAACGTTAGATCCTGGACACAAGCCTAGATTAGGTCTCTTTTGCCCTGCAGTGACTCTAGCGCAATCCCCAGCTCCCCCTCGCAACCCGAATGGAAGATTGGATTTCAAGGCCAACAAGAGGAAGCCTAAATTCCCGGTCATAACTCGAGAATCCCGCCGCAACTCGAGCAAAACCACGTGGTTCTCCCGTCATCGCAAGATGAGGCCCTTGCCCGCTACAGCGTTTCAAAAGATGTCCCAGGTTCCGTCTTGAAATGCGAAACGGTACTTGGCACCCTTGATGCGACCCCAAAAGTCCCCCAACATGCCGGTCTCACTCAAGGGGAACACCGAGGTTCCCGGCACCACTTCATTTAAGCCCCTTCTCCCCTCCTGATCGTGACCGGTGGGTCGATTCCCCTGCTTTGTCTGCAAGGGGGCCCGACCTTCCCTGCACAACTCAGGATGAGGCCGGTCTCATGGGGAAATTTGATACGTAGCTTTGTGGGTGGTGCCACTTGCTGAAAGACTCCAATTTCCCGGTCCGCTCTTGATAAGAATCCGATGCTCGGACACCTCTTGGAAGGCAGCCTTGAGTATGAAGGTACAACACGAAGGGGCACTAACACACCTGTGCATCATCCGGAAAAACGGGCAGGTTACACACACAGCTCGACAAGTGGCCTGTCACCTCGAGAACAACTCGAGAGGCAAGAGGAGTCCCATCCTCCAGAAAAGACGAGGCCTGACTCTCCTGTACCAACATGCAGGGACCTTGCGATCTGAGTCAGAAATGGAGAGGAACACTGAGGTTCCTGCTTCAACTCGAGATGAGTCCCTCTTACATTCCACCAAATGCAGAGGAGTCTCGAGAGGCCCCTCCAAACTGCACAGTATCCCTGACTTCTCAGAGGCACTCTGAGAAGCTCCCTGAGGTCGTAGGCACAAGTCAAGGGAACCCTGGGTTTTATGCAGTGACCCGAGAAAGACCTCAAGAGTCCTTCTTCAACCCGTCTTGAGGCCCGATTACCCTACCATGACTCGAGAGCAATGACGAACTCCCCCTAGCCATCTCATGGGGACCTGACTTCCCTGGCGCCACACGAGAGGCTCCCTGAGCTCCCTCTCGTACCTCGTCAGAAACCCGGCACTAGCGCAGCAGTCTAGAAAACCAACAAGACGCCGCCGTCATCGCGAGACGAGGGCCTTCTTTTCCTGCATGGCCTGGAGAGGAATCCCGAGTCCTCTATCCAAACACCACAGGAGGCTTGACTCCCTTTAGGGCACACAGTGGGCTCCAAGAGATACCCATCGCGACTCAAAAGGACAGCGGAGTTCTTTGCTTCCCCTCGAGATGAGGCCTGATTCCCCGGGTGAGTCTGGTATGCAAGCCCGAGATCCCTGTCGCCCCTAGGGATGAACATTAAGTCCTGGACACAAGCCTAGATGAGGTCTATTTTGCCCTGCAGTGACTCGAGGGCAATCCCCAGCTCTCCCTTGAAACTCGAATGGAAGATAGGACTTCCCAGGGCCAACACATGAGGAAGACTGTATTCCCCGTCGAAACTCGAGAATCCCGCCACAACTCGAGAAACGCTACGTGGTTCCTCCGTCATCGCAAGATGAGGCCCTTGCCCCCTACAGCGTCTCAAGAGAAGTCCCACGTTCCGTCTTGAAGTGCGAAACTGTATTGGCAGCCTTGATGCGACCTCAAAAGTTCCTCGACACACCGGTCTGACTCGAGGAGAACACCGAGGTTCCCGGCACCACTACATCTGGGCCCCTTCTCCCCTCCTGATCGCGACAGGAGGGTCGATTCCCCTGTTTTCTCTTGAAGGGGTTCCCGCCTTTCCCGGTGCATCTCAGGATGAGGCCGGTCTCACGAGGATATTCGAGACATAGCCTCGTGGATGGTGACACAGGCCGAAAGACCCCAATTTCCCGGTTCGCTCTTGATAAGATCCCAATGCCCGGACACCTCTTTGAAGATAACCCTTTTGATGAAGGCACAACACGAAGGGGCACTGACACCCCCGGGTATCGTCCGGAGAAACCCGCAGGTACCACACACAGCTCGAGAAGTGACCTGTCACCCCGTGAACAACTGAAGAGGCAAGCAGAGTTCCATTCCTCCACACAAGACGAGGCCTGACTCTCCTGTTCGAACTCTGCAGCGAAACTGCGATCCGAGTCAGATCTGGCCCAGGGGAAGTCAGGAGAGGAAACATGAGTTTCCTGCCTCCACTCGAGATGAGGGCCTCTTCCATTGCACCGATCCCAGTGGAGTCCCGAGAGGCCCCTCCCAACTGCACAGTATCCCTGACTTCTCAGAGGCACCCTTAGACCTTCCTGAGATCACCGGCACAAGTCGAGGGAACCAAGGGTTTCCTGCCCCAACCCGTAAAAGACCTCGAGAGTCCTTCTTCAACGTGTCTTGAGGTGCGATTCCCCTACCATGACTCGAGAGCAATGACGCGCTCCCCCTAGCCACGCGCATAGAAACCTGACTTCCCTGGCGCCACAGGAGAGGCTCCCTGAGCTCCCCATTATACCTCGTGAGCAACACCACACTGGAGCCGCAGCTCAAGAATACCCACGAGACGCCCCAGTCCTCATGAGATGAGGGCCTTCTTTTGCTGTATGGCCTGGAGAGCAATCCTGAGTCCTCTCTCCAAACTCCACAGGAGGCTTGACTCATTTTAGGCCACACAGTGAGCTCCAAGATATACCCGTCGCGACTTGACAGGAGAGCGGTGTCCTTGGCTTCCCCTCGAGACGAGGCCTGATTCCCCGGGTGAGTCGAGAATGCAATGCCGAGATCGCTGTCGCCCCAGCAGAGAAACATTAGGTCCTGGACACAAGCCTAGATGAGGTCTATTTGGCCCTGCAGTGTCTCGAGAACAATCCCCAGTTCTAACTCGCAATTCGAATGAAAACTGGACTTCCCTGGGCCAGTTGAACAGGAAGCCTGAATTCCCCGTCGTAACTCGAGAATCCCGCCCCAACTCAAGAAAAACCACGTGGTTCCCCCGTCATCGAAAGATGAGGCCCTTGCCCGCTACAGCGTCTCAAGAGAAGTCCCACGTTCCGTATTGAAGAGCGAAAAGTTACTTGGAACCCTTGATGCGACCCCAAAAGTTCCCCGACATACCAGTCTCACTTGAGGAGAACACCGAGGTTCCCGGCACCACTTCATCTGAGACTCTTCTCCCCTCTTTATCGAGACAGGAGGTTCAATTTCCCTGCTTTGTCTGGAAGGCATTCCCGACCTTCCTGGCGCACATCAAGATGAGGCCAGTCTCACGAGGAAATTTGAGACATAGCCTCGTGGGTGGTGCGGCATGCCAAAAGACCCCAATTCCCTGGTCCGCTCTTGATAAGAACCCGATGGCAGAACCCAACTCGAAGGCAATCCTGTGGATCAAGGCACAACACGAAGGGGCAGTGACACCCCGGTGTATCGTCCAGAAAAACCCGCAAGTTCCACATACAAATCGACAAGTGGCCTGTCACCCCAAGAACAACGCGAGAGTCAAGCGGAGTTCCATTCCTCCACACAAGACGAGGCCTGACTCTCCTGTCCCAACTCTGCAGGGACTCTGCGATCCGAGTCAGATCCGGCGCATTTGAAGCCAGGAGAGGAACCCTGAGGTTCCTGCCTCAACTTGTCATGAGGCCTTCTTCCATTGCACCAAACCCAGTGGAGTTTCGAGAGGCCCCTCCCAACTCCACAGTGACCCTGACTTCTCAGAGGCACGCTGAGAAGCTTCCTGAGGTCACTGGCACAAGTCGATGGAACCCAGAGTTTCCTGCTGCAACCCAGGAAAGACCTCGAGAGTCCTTCTTTAACCCGTCTTCAGGCCCAATTCCCCTACCATGACTCGAGAACAATGACGGGCTCCCTCTCACCACGTGCATAGAGACCTGACTGCCCTGGCACCACATGAGAGGCTCACTGAGCTCCCAGTCTTACGTCGTGAGAAACCCCACACTAGCGCCACAGCTCGAGAAAACCTACGAGACGCCCCAGTCATCGGGAGATGAGGGCCTTCATTTCCTGCATTGCCTGGAGAGCAATCCCGTGTCCTCCCTCCAAACACCAGAGGAGGTTTGACTCCCTTTAAGCCACTCAGTGGGCTCCAAGACATACCCGTCCGACTCGAGAGGAGAGCAGAGTCCTTTGCTTCCCCTCGAGACGAGGCCTGACTCCAAGGTGAGTCTGGAATGCAACCCCGAGATTCCTGTCGCCCCTTGACATGAACATTAGGTCCTGCACACAAGCCTTGGTGGGGTCTCTTTTGCCTTCAGTGACTAGAGCGCACCTCCAGCTCTTCCTCGAATCTCGAATGGAAGATAAGACTTTTGTGGGCCAACACAAGAGGAAGCATGAATTCCCTGTGGTAACTCAAATATCCCACCGCAACTCGAGAAAAACCAAGTGGTTCCGCAGTCATTCCAAGATGAGGCCCATGCCCGCTGGAGCACCCCAAGAGAAGTCCAACGTTCCATTTTGAAGAGCGAAACGGTACTTGGAACGCTTTATGCGACCCCAAAAGTTACCCGACATACCTGTCTCACTTGAGGGAAACACCGAGGTTCCCAGCAGCACTTCATCTGAGCCACTTCTCCCCTCCTGATCGCCACAGGAGGGTCGATTCCTCTGCTTTGTCTGGAAGAGTTTCATGAACTTCGCGGCAGACTTCAGGATGAGGCCGGTTTCATGAGGAAATTCGAGACAACCCACGTGGGTGGTGCCAAATGCTGAACGACCCCGATATCCCGGTCCGCTCTTCATAAGAACCCGATGCCCGGACACCTCTTCGAAGGCAACCCTGTGGATGAAGACAAAAACCGAAGGGTCACTGACACCCCCGTGCATCGTCTGGAAAAACTTGCAGATTCCACACACAGTTTGACAAGGGGCCTGAAACCCCATGAACAACTCGAGAGGCAAGCGGGGTTCCCTTCCTCAGACAAGACGAGGCCTGACTCTCCTGTCCCAACTCTGCAGGGACCCTGTGGTTGGAGTCCGAAAAGGACAGGAAACCTAAGTTTCCTGCCTCCCCTCGAGATGAGGCCCTCTTCCATTGCGCCAAGCCCAGCGGAGTCCCGAGAGGCCCCGCCAACTCCACAGCATCCCTCACCTATCAGAGGCACCATGGGAAGTTCCCTCAGGTCCCCGGCAGAAGTCGAGGGAAACAAGGCTTTCCCGCCGCAACCCCAGAAAGACCTCGAGTGTCCTTCTTCAACGCGTCTGGAGGCCCTAGTCCTCTCCCATGTCTGGAGAGCCATGACGCGCTCCCCTTCACCACGCGCACAGAGACCTGACTTCCCTGGTACCGCACGAGAGGCTCCCTGAGATCCTCGTCTTGCCTCGTGAGAAAACCCCCACGGGCGCCGCAGCTCGAGGAAACCCCTGAGAAGCCCCCATCCTCGCGAGGTGAGGGCCTTCTTTTCCTGCCTGACCCAGAGCACAATCCCGAGTCCTCTCTCCAAACTGAAGAGAAGGCCTGACTCCCTTGAGGCCACTCAGTGGGCTCCAAGAGATCTGCGTCGGGACTTGAGAGGAGAGCAGCATCCTTGGCTTGCCCTCGAGGCGAGGCCTGACTCCCCGGGGGAGTCTGGAACGCCACCCTGAGATCCCTGTCTTCCCTTGAGAGGAACGTTAAGTCCCGGACACAGGCCTAGATGAGGTCTCTTTGGCCCTGCAGTGACTTGAGTGCAACCCTCAGCTTTCCCTCGCAACTCGAATGGAAGATTAGGCTTCCCGGGGCCAACACAAGAGGAAGCCTGAAATCCCCGTCGTAACTCTAGAATCCCACTGCAACTCGAGAAAATCCACATGGTCCCAACGTCTTCGCAAGATGAGGCCCTTGCCCGCTACGGCGTCTCAAGGGAAGTCCCAGGTTCTGTCCTGAAGTGCGAAACGGTACCTGACTCCTTTCATGCAACCCCCAAAAGTCCCCCACATGCCGGTTTCCCTCGAGGGTAACACCGAGGGTTCCATCCCCACTTCATCTGAGCCCCTTCTCCCCTCCTGATGGCGACAGGAGAGTCGATCCCCCTGCATTGTCTGGAAGGGTCCCCGGCCTTCCCAGCACACCTCAGGATGAAGCCGGCCTCACTAGGAAATTTGAGACTAGCCCTGTGGGTGGTCCCACATGCCGAAAGACCCCGATTTCCCTGTCCGCTCTTGAAAAGAACCCGAGGCCCGGACACCTCTTCGAAGGCAACCCAGTGGGTGAAGGCACAACACGAAGGGGCACTGTCACCGTCGTGCATTTCCGGAAACACCCGCAGGTTCCACACACAGCTCAACAAGGGGCCTGAGACCCTCTGAGCACCTCGAGAGGCAAGCGGAGTTCCCTTCCTCAGACAAGACGATTCCTGACTCTCCTGTCCCAATTCTGCAGGGACCCTGCGGTCGGAGTCCGAAACGGAGAGGAAGCCTGAGGTTCCTGCCTTCCCTGGAGATGAGGCCCTCTTCCATTGTGCCAAACCCAGCGGAGTCCTGAGAGGCCCCGCCAACTCCACAGCATCCCTCATCTGTCAGAAGCACACTGGGAAGTTCCCTAGGGTCACCGGTAAACTTTTATTGCACAAGGTCCCCATGAAAAGGCCCACGCAGCAGGACAGCCACAGATTCTGTCTGCCATTAAAGGGCAGTAAGGTGCCCTCCCCCCTTCTTTGCTGCCTCGGTGGCCACCAGGGTGCAATTCGCGTACCCTTCCCTTTCCCATCCTAGCAGGTGCTCCAGGGCCCGCTGGCCTACAAAGTGCCAGAAGCAGGGCTGGGCCAGCCGGCCAGAATTCAGGGTTCTGTCCCTTGGACTTCCAGCGGACACTAGGCTGCTTGGGAAAACCGCGCAGACTCTGAGGTTTTTCAGCAGAGGGGTGGAGCGGTAAAGGCCTTGACCCCAAAGACGAGGCCTCTCTGCGACCGCCAGGTTGGGGAGCTCTGAGACTGTGCCAACACAGGGCGGAATACATGGTTCCCTGCTCCAGGCAGTCCCCGTTCCCTTACCTGTGTTCCACACCCCTCCGCTGTGGCCAATGGATGCCGATCCTTGGGGATCCAGGAGTTCACGAAATGGGCATTCCCAGCCGAAATGGCGACCCCCAACAGCACATCTGGAAAGCCCTCCCCCACCCCCGCCAGGAGCAGAACCCCACTGCGAACGGAACCCCACCCCGCCCCGCGCCGCCAGGTTTCGCCCCGGCCCTGCCAGGCTCCCGGCGGGTTCCCAGCCATATTTGCGACCCCCGGGAGCACAACAGGGACCGACCCCCCACCCACAGCGATCGGAATCTCGACCTGTGCAGCCCAGGTTTACCCCACCCTGGCTGCACTCCCGGCGCGTTTCCAGCTGCAGTGGCCATCTCCGAGAGCACAACTGGGAAGCCCTCCCCTACCCCCGCCAGGAGCCAACACCCGCCCTGTGCCGCCCGGGTTCGCCCCGCCCCTGCCGCGCTCCAGGGGCGCTGCCCACCTTCACAAGTGGCTCTCGGTGAGCCCCGTCCCCACGCCCGGTTCCAGGAGAGGCTCTCGGACCTCGCTGCTGCCGCCAGGTCAAACATGAGGACAATACATACACCCCACAGAGACAATCCAAGCTGTCTATGATTTAGGGATAAAACGAGGACTACAGAAAGGCAAGATGACCTGACCTAGGAGGGCCATGATATTCTATAGAACCAGACAAAGTTGGTTACCAAGGAAACTTTTTTCCTTGGAACCCAGAAAGCTGGTTCTTTGCATATGCAATGACCAACAATTAGCTTGTTACCCAAGCCTGCCTCGCTGCCACCCCCACTCACCCCCCCCCCACGCCCCAGGAAAACGGCTCAAAGAAATATTTTAAATCTCAGGCGGAAACCTGGAAGATGTCTTGTCTGTCTGTTTGGATTAAGGTATGTGTCAGTGTGAGCCTTGTGTTTTTTGATAATATTGCTCAAGTTCTGTGTTCTGATATCAATGGTCTCAAGACAAGGCAGCCCTTCCAAATCAAACTGCTGGAAATACAAGAAAACATTGACCTAAATGAATGTCAGAGTCCCGTGAACTGGGAACTAGTCAATATTAAATATCTAGTATTTTTGGTTTTGCTCCTCCATTATAGACATGTCTAAGAGTCAACAACATTAAGCACAACATGTTCATAGTGCCTAGGTTTCTTTTGAGGTAAAAATTGCTCTATTGTTATATCTGTCACAAGCTTGTCAGCAAGAAACTACCTGGAAACGACAACAACAAAAGTAAAAAATGTAAATGTTATATGAGCTTTTAGACAAACTCTTTACAATAATTATACTCTAAAATATCTGCCTCTCATAGTCTTGATTGAAGGCAGAGGAGAAGGGGATGACAGAGGATAAGATGGTTGGATGGCATCACTGACTCGATGGACATGAGTTTGAGCAAGCCCCTGGAGCTGGTGACGGACACGGAAGCCTGGCGACCTTCAGGCCACGGGGTCCCAAAGAGTCAGACACGACTGAGCAACTGAACTGAACTGAACTAACAAACGTTTCTCCAGGTGTTTTGGTTACCCGAGTTTCTATCCTTGTGAGGACACTGTATTGAATAGCTAGGTCATTTCCAAATAAATGAAAGTTCTGAAACATTCACGACTTGAAAGGACCTCCCTTTTACACAGAAACAAAAGAGATTTTTGACTCTCCATGAATAGTGTCTGGCACCATCCTGACATGTTAAATGTAAGAAAGCAACTGTTTTGTTTTGTTTTGTTCTGTTCTTGGGGGTGAGGGGAGGGGGGCGGGCTATAGCGAATGCCAATATAAAAGTCAGTTCTTGGTTGCTGAAGGGAAATGTATGACTTGTTATTACAAGAAAGTATGTGGAATGCAATGGCACTTGAGGAAGGAAAACAAAGTAGTTCTGTCTTACAGGTGGCATTTTCAGGACGGGAGAAGCAAAGGAATGGGTACAGAATGGGATAAGGAGGTTGTAGGGAAAGTAGGCCCCCAGAAAAGAGTTTTGTGCCTAGCACAAGTTTTCTTGAGATGTTGAACTGCCTTTGCTAATGGAGTTTAAGTTTCTTTACCTCTTAAGTGATCTCTTCTACGTTGACCTAGAACAGAAATCTTTTGTTAGCTTTGGCTAAGAGGAGAAGTATTGTTTCACGGTGACATATGTGATCCTACCTGACTGTTCTCATCCCCTTTGATATCTATGCACTGCTGCTGCTGCTGCTGCAGCTGCTAAGTGGTTCAGTTGAGGCCGACCCTGTGCCATGCCATAGATGGCAGCCCACCAGGCCCCGCAGTCCCTGGGGTTCTCTAGGCAAGAACACTGGAGTGGGTTGCCATTTCCTCCTCCCATGCATGAAAGTGAAAAGTGAAAATGAAGTCGCTCAGTGGTGTCCGACTCTTAGCCACCCCATGGACTGCAGCCTACCAGGCTCCTCCGTCCTTGGGATTTTCCAGGAGTGGGGTGCCATTGCCTTCTCCCATATCTATGCACAAGCCTGCCTAAATAATTGACTTCTAGCCAACTTTGGGATGCCCATGACCACCCACATTTACCAGGCAACAGAGAAGAGAAAAACACTTACCACAGGAGGTTCTGATAAGGAACAAGGAACTAACAAGCTCCCACCTACCAGGAATCTGCAGAGGTCAACAAGAGGTCAGCAAGAGATGAGAGACTGCAGTCCAGAGGTCCTAGCTACTTCCATCTAGCAACAAACACCCAGCATAGTCAAAACGATTTCAATGTTAAAGAATAAATAAATAAATAAAAGGACAGAAGTTCTTTGAACACATGTCTGAATTTAGGGGTGAGGCATTACATATGTGTCCCAGGATAATCTTAAAGTGTCAGAAAGTAAAGAAATTAAAGACAACTATCAAGCTGTCCAAACTGATAAAAATGAATGATTACACAGTTTTATCTGTATACATTAGCAGATAATAATCTGAAAAGGAATTTTAAAAAATTCCCTTTCAATAATATCAACATGAATAAAACACTTTGCCATGGATGTAACGAGGATGACAAGACTGGCACACTGGAAATTATACACCCTGGCTGAAAACTATCCTGAATACATGGACAGATATTCCATAACGATGGAAAGACTTAAGATGGCAATACCATGGAATGCATCTTCAATCTGAAATGAAGATTTGATATGATTTGATCGCTCAGAGCTTTTGTGTCATCAAGTGTTATTAAAGTATTAAAGAGATAGAGAAAGCTGCTGACTTAGACTTGAGGCGGGGTGGGGGGGGTAGTAAGAGTACCCCCTGCTGGTCTTTAGCCAGATATTCTACAGGCACTAGCAGTCAGCTAAGGAAAGAAAGGAACTGTTTCAGGGAATGGCACCAGGCCCTTCCCCCACGACATGCATTGAGATAATATTGGCAGCAGGTGAGTCATCCCGGGCCAAAACTTGATTGACATGAATCTTGAAGAAAGGCAGTATTGCAGGCAAATATATCATTTCCTTAACATAGATAAGGAGAACAAGCTAGGAGGAAAATATGCTGTTTTGTTCAAATCGCTTCTGAGCCTTTTGGGGGAACCGACCTGAAGCCAGAGTCTAGCGGAAATACATAGGATATTTACATCGCTTAAGACAAACATTTTCTTAGGAAAAAATGCATTGCTTAGCTCAAGGTTTGTCTGCGAAATTCTTACACATCAGGAGATGGCTCCAAGCTGGGTTTCCACACACAAGAACATCCATGCAAAGGACAAGCCTGCACAGCCCATCTGCCCTGCTCCCACACAGCCAGCAGCATTTCCAAGTGACCTCCTAAGGCCTTCCCCAAAATACAGGGGCACCTCTGGGTTTCCTGTTTCCCTCACTTCGAACACTTTTCTTAAAAAAAAAAAATCCTGCACACTTCTTGATAGAATGCCACAGTGCAAGGAATACAGTCCTTCAATATTTAAACCTCCATTTGCAAAACACTTGGAGCTTGGTTTTGTTTTGTTTTGTTTTTTAATTACACCACCACATAATTTAAAGCTTTTACACGTTCTAATTATTCAGTTCCAAAACACCAAACTTTTATTGCACAGGGTCCTCATGAAAAGGCCCACGCAGCTGGACAACCACAGATTCTGCCATGAAAGGGCAGCAAGGTGCCCTCCCCCCTTCTTTGCTGCCTGGGCGGCCACCAGGGTTTGAAATCCATGCACCCTACTAAGTTTCTAGGGTGCAATCCGTGGACCCTTCCCTTTCCCATCCCAGCAGGTTCTCAAGGGCCCGCTGGCTTACAAAGTGCCAGAAGCAGGGCTGGGCCAGCCGGCCAGAGTTCAGTGTTCTGTCCCTTGGACTTCCAGCAGACACTAGGCTGCTTGGAAGAACCGCGCAGACTCTGAGATTTTTCAGCAGAGGGGTGGAGCGGTAAAGGCCTTGACCCCAAAGGCAAGGCCTTTCTGCGACCGCCAGGTTGGGGAGCTCCGAGAATGTGCCAACAGACGGCGGAATACTTGGTTCCCTGCTCCACGCAGTCCCAGTTCCCTTACCTGTGGTCCACAGCCCTCCACTGCACCCACGGGATGGCGATCCTTGGGGACCCAGGAGCGGACGAAATGGGCGTTCCCAGCCGCAGTTGCAACCCCCGAGAGCGCAACTGGGAACCCCTCCCCATCCCCACCATGAGCCGACCCCCGCCCCGCGCCCTCAGGGTTAGCCCTGCCCCTGCCGCGCTCCCGGCGCGTTCCCAGCCGCAGTGGCGACCCCCGGGAGCACAACTGGGATCGACCCCCACCCAAAGCCATCGGAATCTCGACCCGCGCAGCCCGGGTTTACCCAGTCCCGGGTGCGCTCCCGGCGCGTTTTCAGCCTCAGTGTCCACCTCGGAGAGCACAACTGGGAAGCCCGCCCCCAACCCCGCCAGAAGCCGACCCCCGCCCCACGCCGCCCGCGTTCGCCCCGCCCCTGCACGGTCCAGGTACCTTCCCAGCTTCTAGCGTTCACGCCCGGGTAGGAGCAGGATGTAGGAGTATGGGAGATGTGTCTGGAGCCTGACAGCCTCAGCTCCGCTCTGGCCTGCCCTTTGGACCTAGGAGCCAGGCCAACTTGCAGAGGGCTTAGGGCCACATTGTATGCAAACTACCAAGGCCTACCACAAGGAGAGCTCTGTCCGAGGGAAGGGAAGCGCCCCAGGCTGCATTCCCAAGCTGTTGTTTAGCCGCCCAGACTCAGCGCTGCACAGGGGTAATCAGGCTCTCTGTGCCCGCAGCTTCACACACAGGTGTGTCTCCGTAGGAATCAAGAAAGATCCTGACAGAGTGAGGTTCATTAGAGCTATACTAAAGAGCAAAGGCTTGTCCATGTGGTCTTGCCTTCCCCTGTGCCTTTGGGTCTCCAGGCTCGGCCCCAGCTCCGTGGAAACAACCCCTGAGAAAATATCTTCAAGATCCACTTTTCCCAGTGTCTGGGAACCGGGGTTCGTAGGAGGAGAGAAAAGCACGCCTCCATAGGGAACGAAAAGGCAGCCCACCTGCCTGTGTTTTGAAGCCTCTATTTGGAAGGAATGGGTTAGCTTCTCCTAAAGGAGACCTCCAGATCTGCTCAGAAGTCGGTAATTCCAGAGGCAGGGTACTGGTTCCTGACTGCCCTTTGCTAGCCTTGCAAAGATATTCCTAGATTCTAGAGTTATTTTCCATGAAGGAGCAGGCTTCGGGAATGTGTCAGACGGGACTGGCTCCTTATTGACCTCAGCTCAGCTATTGCCTTTCCATTCAAACTAGGACAAGGCCCTACTTTATGAAGGGTAAGGGTCTTCTTCTTTGCAAACTGCCAAGGGCTACAGCAATGAGACCTCTGTCAAGGTGAGGGAAGCCTAAGAGGATGGATTCTCAAGCAGGTGCTTTGCCACAAAGCATCAGCACCCCACGGAGAGAATCAAGCTCCCTGTGCACCAATGTTGGGAGTGTAGCTTCACACACAGAGTTGTCTCTATAGGAGCCAAGAATGTTCCTGAGAGATTAGGTTCACTAAACCTCTCCTACAGAGCATAGACCTGTCAATGTGGTTTTGCCTTCCCCTGTGAGTTGGGTCCTCGAGGTCCGCCACACCTCCGGGGAAACTGTCCCTGAGAAAAGATCTCCAGGAACCGCTTCGCCGAGGCTGGGAAATGCTGTTCACATGAAGTAAGGCAAGCGAATCTCCTGCAGAGTAAAAGAGGCCTTACAGTCCCTGGAGGAGCAGGCTGCCAGAATGTGTGAAACCTGACTGTTGCCTTACTGGCCCCAGCTCCACCATTGCCTGTTCATCCGAGCTAGCACCCAGGCCTACTTGGAAAAGCGTTTGGGTGCAGATTTCTACAAAGTGCCAAGGGCTACAGCAGTGAGAATTCTCTCGGTGGTAAGGGAGAGCATTTTATGGATTCTCAAGCTGTTTTCTGAATGACAGCGTCAAAATGAACAGAGAGAATCAGGCTCTCTCTGCCCCTATGTTAGGTACGCAGCTTCACACACAGAGGTGTCTCTGTAGGAGCCAAGAATGCTCCTGAGAGATGAGGTTCACTAGAGGTCTGCTACAGAGCATAGACCTGTCCATGTGGTCTTGCCTTCCCCTGTGCCTTTGGGCCCCGGGCTCGGCCCCAGCTCCGTGGAAACAACCCCTGAGAAAATATCTTCAAGATACGCTTTTCCCAGAGGCTGGGAACTGGGGTTCATAGGAGGAGAGAAAAGCAAGCCTCCTTCGGGCACGAAAGGCAGCCAACCTGCCTGTGTTTTGAAGCCTCTATTTGGAAGGAATGCGTTAGCTTCTCCTAAAGGAGACCTCCAGATCTGCTCAGAAGTCGGTAATTCCAGAGGCAGGGTGCTGGTTCCTGACTGCCCTTTGCCAGCCTTGCAAAGACATTCCAACATTCTAGAGTTATATTCCATGAAGGAGCAGGCTTCGGGAATGTGTCAGAGGGGACTGGCTCCTTATTGGCCTCAGCTCAGCTATTGCCTTTCCATTCAAACAAGGACAAGGGCCTACTTTATGAAGGGTAAGGGTCTTCTTCTTTGAAACTGCCAAGGGCTACAGCAATGAGACCTCTGTCAAGGCGAGGGAAGCCTAAGAGGATGGATTCTCAAGCAGGTGCTTTACTACAAAGCATCAGCACCCCACGGAGAGAACCAAGATCCCTGTTCCCCAATGTTGGGAATGTAGCTTCACACACAGAGTTGTCTCTATAGGAGCCAAGAATGTTCCTGAGAGATTAGGTTCACTAAACCTCTCCTACAGAGCATAGACCTGTCCATGTGGTTTTTCCTTCCCCTGTGAGTTGGGTCCCCGAGGTCCGCCACACCTCCGGGGAAACTGTCCCTGAGAAAAGATCTCCAGGAACTGCTTCGCTGAGGCTGGGAAATGCTGTTCACAGGAAGTAAGGCAAGCGAATCTCCTGCAGAGAAAAAGAGGCCTTACTGTCCCTGGAGGAGCAGGCTGCCAGAGTGTGTGAAACCTGACTGTTGCCTTGCTGGCCTCAGTTCCACCATTGCCTGTTCCTCCGAACTAGGACCCAGGCCTATTTGGAGAAGCGTTTGGCTGCGGATTTCTACAAAGTGCCAAGGGCTACAGCAGTGAGAATTCTCTCAGCGGTAAGGGAGAGCATTTTATGGATTCTCAAGCTGTTTTCTGAAGGACAGGGTCAAAATGAACTGAGAGAATCAGGCTCTCTGTGCCCCTATGTTAGGTACGCAGCTTCACACACAGAAGTGTCTCTATAGGAGCCAAGAATGTTCCTGAGAGATGAGGTTCACTAGAAGTCTGCTACAGAGCATAGACCTGTCCATATGGTTTTGCCTTGCCCTGTGAGTTGGGTCCCTGAGGTCCGCCCCAGCTCAGGGGAAGGAGCCCCTGAGAAAAGATCTCCAGGGACCGCTATTCCCCCAGGCTGGCAAACGCAGTTCACAGGAGGTAACACAAGCGAGCCTCCTGCAAGGCACAACAGGCCTTAGTCTCCCTGGACGATCAGGCTGCCAGAGTGTGTGAGACCTGACTGGTGCCTTACTGGCCTCAGCTCCGCCATTGCGTGTTCCTCTGAACTAGGACCCAGGCCTACTAGGAGAAGGGTTTGGGTATGGATTTCTAAATACTGCCAAGGGGTATAGCAATGAGAACTGTGTCACGGGTAAGGAAGAGCATTGTATGGATTTTCAAGCTGTTGTTTGAACGACAGCTCAAAGCTGCACAGAGAGAATCAGACTCTGTGTCTCCATGTTCGGTACACAGCTTCACAGACAGGGGTGTCTCCATAGGAAACAAGAACGTTCCTGACAGAGTGAGGTTCACTAGAGCTCTCCTAGAGAGCAAAGACTTGTCCATGTGGTTTTTCTTCCCCTGTGCGTTTGGGGCTCCAGGCTCGGCCCCAGCTCCGTGGAAACAACCCCTGAGAAAAGATCTTCAAGATCCGCTTTTCCCAGAGGCTGGGATGTGGGGTTCATAGGAGGCGGGAAAAGCAGGCCTCCTTCAGAGAGCAAGAGGCAGCCAAGCGGCCTGCGTTTGGAAGCCTCTATTTGGAAGAATGGGTTAGCTTCCCCTAAGGGAGACCTCCAGATCTGTTCAGAAGTCGGTAATTCCAGAGGCAGGGTGCAGGCTCCTGACTGCCCTTTTCCAGCCTTGCAGAGACATTCCTAGATTACAGCGTTATTTTCCATGAAGGAGCAGGCTTCGGGAATATGTCAGACTTGACTGGCGCCTTATTGGCCTCAGCTCAGCTCTTGCCTTTCCTTTCAAACTAGGACAAGGGCCCACTTTATGAAAGGTAAGGGTCCTCTTCTTTCCAAACTGCCAAGGGCTACAGCAATGAGACCTCTGTCAAGGCGAGGGAAGCATAAGCTGATGGATTCTCAAGCAGGTGCTTTGCCACAAAGCATCAGCACCCCACGGAAAGAATCTGGCTCCCTTTGCCCCTACGTTGCGTGTGTAGCTACACGCACAGAGGTGTCTCGATAGGAGCCAAGAATGTTCCTGAGAGAGGAGGTTCACTGTTGGGGGCCAGAGTGAGGCACTCCGCCCATGGCAAAGGTCATGAGGAAGGAGGCTCGACATACGCAAAGGTGGGATCGAGCCTCAGGAGTCCCCCTGGAAATCCTCGAGCATCTACCCCCATAACCAGAGCCTGCCTACCTTACTACTTTGTGCTCTCACCTACACCTCTGACTTTACGGGGGGCTGTCCCCCACCACCTCTTTCGGAAAAGGAGTTAACCTAGAGCTCCAGTTGATAAAAACCCCTGGGTGTGACAAGAGTGTTTTAACCTACACACTCCTCTGAAGGTTCTCTAGCCTGCCTGACAGGCTTGTCCGGCCACATGTGATTGCTCACAGCCTCCCAACCATGAGAGGCACGAGATGCTTTAAACCTTCTAAAAACAGGTTCCTTAGAAAAGTTAGAAAATTATTAGTATAAGTATAATGGGCTGATTAGAAATCATATTGGTGAAGGGTTTTTCATTTGTTGAGCTGATGTTTACTGCTAAGTCTCCACATCCCCTGCCCTTATACACATTAATGAATATATAGAAGAAATAAGTATTAACCTTTGATATAAATCACGTTAGATCTTAGGCTAAGTAAATTCTTGCCTTAACTAAAACCCACTACACCCTCACCCTATAGGAATGTAACTTTATTTGGGTGGCGTCTGTTTTAAGAATAATCACCCCTGGAGAAATAAGGGTCCTGGTTGACTGACCGCTGTCACAAGGAGAGGGTCGTAAATTGTCAGCAGGCCCCCCGGCCAGAAGATGATGTAACACCCCTAAGACCTCTGTATACTTTTGTATGAAGCACCTGACTTTGATAAAAGTCAGGACTGCTGGCCCCACGTGACTTTTGCATAACATCTCAGTGTATAAAAGTAGACCATGGAAAATAAAGAATTGGGATCAGTTTCTCGAAATACTGGTCTCCCCATGTCTCTCTCTCTCTCTCACTCTGGTTGAGTCTCCATCTGGAGCGCGGAACCCACCAAGCTTACTAATTTTGCCTGGGCTTCTAAGATCCGACCGGGGAGGCCTCAGTGTCTCCTCTCCTTCGGGAGAACGGAAGGACGCCTGCGGCCTAAGTAAGTGGTGCAAGCTTCTTGTCTTGAAGTTTTATTGGTCCCCCGCGTAAACCAAGCTACTCAGCCTCTTTTCTCCACTGAATTTTCCTACTGAGCTATCCTCATTTTATTACTCTTTATATCCTTAAGTAACGTTTAATTAAGCAGTTGTTCCCTGACCTTCGCCTACGCCGTCTCTGCTTCGAATACCCTGGATCAGCTGGGGCTGGACCCCGGCAGTTCACTAGAGATCTCCTACAGAGCATAGACCTGTCCATTTGGTTTTGCCTTCCCCTGTGAGTTGGGTCCCCGAGGTCCGCCCCAACTCCGGGGAAACAGCCCCTGAGAAAAGATCTCCAGGAACTGCTTTCCGCCCAGGCTGGGAAACGCTGTTCACAGGAAGTAAGGCAAGCGAGCCTCCTGAAGGGAAATAGAGGCCTTACTGTCCCTGGAGGAGCAGGCTGCCAGAGTGTGTGACACCTGACTGGTGCCTTACTGGCCTCAGCTCCGCTATTGCATGTTCATCTGAACTGGAACCCAGGCCTACTTGGAGAAGTGTTTGTGTGCCGATTTCCAGAAACTGCGAAGGGCTACAGCAATGATAACTCTCTCAGTGGTAAGGGAGAGCATTGTGTGGATTCTCAATTTGTTGTTTGAAGGACAGCGTCTAAGCTGCACAGAGAGAATCAGGTCTCTGTGTCTCTATGTTGGCAATGCAGCTTCCCACACAGAGATGTCCCCGTTGGAGCCAAGAACATTCCCCATAGAGTGAGGTTCACTAGAGCACTCCTAGAGAGCAAAGACTTATCCATGCGGTTTTCCCTTCCCCTGTGCGTGTGGGTCTCTGGGATCAGCCCCTGCCCCTTGGAAACAGCCTCTGAGAAAAGATCTCCAAGAACCTCTTATCACCCAGGCTGGGAAGTGGAGTTCACAGGAGGTGGGATAAGCAAGCTTCCTTCGGCAAGAAGAGACAGCCAACCGGCCTGTGTTTGGAAGCCTATATTTGCAAGGAATGGGTTAGTTTCTCCTGACCGAGACCGCCAGATGTGCTGAGAAGATAGAAATTCCAGAGGCAGGGTCGAGGTTACTGACTGCCCTTTGCCAGCCTTGCAAAGACATTCCCAGATTCTAACGTTATTTTCCATGAAGGAGCACGCATCAGGAATATGTCAGACTTGACTGGCGCCTTACTGGCCTCAGCTCAGCTACTGCCTTTCCATTCAAACAAGGACAAGGGCCTACTTGGTGAAGGGTAAGGGTCTGCTTCTTTCCAAACTGCCAAGGACTACAGCAATGAGACCTCTGTCAAGGTGAGGGAAGCCTATGCGGATGGATTCTTAGCAGGTGCTTTGCCACAAAGCATCAGCACCCACGGAGAGAATCAGACTCCCTTTGCCACTATGTTGGGTGTGTAGCTTCATGCACAGAGGTGTCTCTGTAGAAGCCAAGAATGTTCCTGAGAGATGAGGTTCACTAGAGCTCTCCTACAGAGCATAGACCTGTCCATGTGGTTTTGTCTTCCCCTGTGAGTTGGGCCCCCGAGGTCCGACCCAGCTCCAGGGAAACAGCCCCTGAGAAAAAATCTCCAGGAACAGCTTTGCGCCCAGGCTGGGAAATGCAGTTCACAGGAGGCAAGGCAAGCGAGCCTCCTGCAGGGAAAAAGAGGCCTTACTGCTCCTGGACGATCAGGCTGCAAGAGTGTGTGAGACCTCACTTGTGCCTTACTGGCCTCAGCTCCACCGTTGCCTGTTATTCCGAGCTAGGACCCAGGCCTACTTGGAGAAGGGTTAGGGTGCGGATTTCTACAAACTGTCAAGGACTACAGCAATGAGAATTCTCTTAGCAGTAAGGGAGAGCATTGTATGGATTCTCAAGCTGTTGTTTGAATGACAGCTTCAAAGCTACACAGAGAGAATCAGGCTCTCTGTTCCCCTATTTTGGCTGTGCAGCTTCACACACAGAATTTGACTCTGTTGGAGCCAGAAATATTCCTGAAAGACTTAGGCTCACCAAAGCTGTCCTCCAGAGCAAAGGCATTGGATGTGGTTTTGCCTTCCCTTGTCAGTATGGGTCCCCTAGCTTGGCCCCAGCTCCGGGGATACAGCCTCTGAAAAAAATCTTCCAAGAAGCGATTTTCCTCCAGGCTGTTAAGCGGAATTCGCAGTTTGCAAGTTAAGGAAGCCTGCTTCGTGGAAGAGCAAGCAGCCAACTGGCCCTGTGTTAGGAAGCCTGTATTTGAAAGGAATGGGTTAGCTTCTACAGTGGGAGAACCTCAGATCTGCTCAGGGGACTGAAATACTGGAGTCAGGGTCGAGGTTCTCCCTTGTCCTTTGCGCACCTTGCAAAGACATTCCTAGCTTCTAGTGTTAGTGTCCCTGTAGTAGCAGGCTGCAGGAGCGTGTGATAAATGACTGCCGCGTTCCTGTCTTCAGCTCCGCTATTGACTTTCTATTCGAACTAGAACCCAGGCCTACTTTGAGAGGGGTTAGGGTCCAGTGTTTTCAAACTGCCAAGGGGTACGGCAATGCGAGCTCTGTCAGAGGTAAGAAAAGAGCAATTGGTTGGATTCTTCAGCTGCTGCGTGGCTGCACAGCTTCCGCGCCGCATGGAGAGCATGAGGCTCCTTGTGGCCCTATTTTGGGTATGCAGCAACATGCACACAGAATGTCTGTGTTCACTTATGTACAGGCTTATGTACACTAGAGCTCTCCTACAGAGCAAAGACCACTCAGTGGACTCCAAGAGATACCTGTCGCGACTCGAGAAGAGAGTGGAGTCCTTTGCTTCCCCTCGAGATGAGGCCTGACTCCCCGGGTTAGTATGGAATGCAACCCCAAATCCCTGTCGCCTATGGAGAGGAACATTAAGTCCTGGATACAAGCCTAGATGAGGTCTAGTTTGCTCTTCAGTGAATGGAGCCCAATCCCCAGCTCTCCCTGGCAACTCGAATGGAAGATTAGACTTCCTGGGCCAACACAAGAGGAAGCCTGAATTCCCCGTCGTAACTCGAGAATCCCACCGCAACTCGAGAAAAACCACGTGCTTCCCTCGTCATCGCAAGATGAGGCCCTTTGTCCGCTACAGCATCTCAAGAGAAGTCCCACGTTCCATCCTGAAGTGCGAAACGGTACTTGGCACCCTTGATGCGACCCCCAAAGTTCCCTGACATACCGGTCTCACTCGAGGGAAACACCAAAGTTCACGGCACCACTTCCTGTGAGCCCCTTCACCCCTCCTGATCGCGATAGAAGGGTCGATTCCCATGTTTTGTCTGCAAGGTGTTCCCGACGTTCCCCGCGAACCTCCGGATGAGGCCGGTCTCATGAGGAAATTCGAAAAGTAGCCTCATGGTTGGTGCCATATGCTGAAAGATCCCGAATTCCCGGTGCACTCTAGATAAGAACCTGACGCCCGGACATCTCTTCGAAGGCAACCCTGTGGATGAAGGCACAACACGAAGGGACACTGACATCCCCATGCATCGTCTGGAAAAACCCGCAGATTCCACTCACAGCTCCAAATGTGTACTGTCACCTCGTGAACAACTCGAGAGGCAAGTGAAGTTGCATTCCTTCACACAAGACGAGGCCTTACTCTCCTGTCCCAACTCTTCAGGGACCCTGCAATTGGAGTCAGAAATGGAGAGGAACCCTGAGGTTCCTGCCTCAACTAGAGAAGAGGCCCTCTTCCATTGAACCAAACTCAGTGGTGTCCCGAGAGGCCCCTCCCAACACCACAGTATCCCTGAATTCTCAGAGGCTCCCTGAGAAGCTACCTGAGGTCACTGGCACAAGTCGAGGGAACCCAGAGTTTCCTGAAGTAACCCGAGAAAGACTTGGAGAGTCCTTTTTCAACGTCTCTTGATGCCCGATTTCCCTACCATGACTCCAGAGCAAGGACGCGCTCCCCTCACCACAAGCAGGAAAACTGACTTCCTTAGTACCACACAAGAGGCTCCCTGAGTACCCCATCGTACCTCGTGAGAAAACCCACACTGGCGCCGCAGTTCGAGAAAAACCACAAGATGCCCCCGTCAAGGAGAGATGGGGGCCTTCTTTTCCTGCCTGACCTGGAGAGCAATCCCTGGTCCTCTCTCCAAACTTCACAGGAGGATTGACTCCCTTTAGGCCACTCAGTTGGGTCCAAGAAATACCCGGTGCGACTCGAGAGGAGAGCGGAGTCCTTTGCTTCCCTCGAGACGAGGCCTGACTCCCCGGGTGAGTTTGGAATGCAACCCCGAGATCCCTGTCGCCCCTGGAGTGGAACATTATGTCCTAGACACAAGCCTAGATGAGGTCTATTTTGCCCTACAGTGACTCGAGAGCAACCTCCATCTGTCCCTCACAATTTGAATGGAAGATTGGTCTTCCCACGGTCAACACAAGAGGAAGTCTGAATTTCCCATCGTAATTCGAGAATTCAGCCTCAAGTCTTAAAAACCATGTGGTTCCCCCTTCATCGCAATATGAGGCCCTTGCCAGCTAGAGTCTCAAGAGAAGTCCCACGTTCCATCTTAAAGTTCGAAATGCTACTTGGCACCCTTGATGCGACCCCAAAGTTCCCCAACATACCGGTCTCACTCCAGGGGAACACCGAAGTTCCCGGTGTCTCCAGGGAAGTCCCATGTTCCGCCCTGAAGGGCGAAACGGTACTTGACACCCTTGATGCGACCGCAAAAGTTCCCCGACAGGCTGGGTTCCCTCTAGGGGAACACCGAGAGTCCCGGCACCACTTCATCTGAGCCCCTTCTCCCCTCCTGATCGCGACAGGAGAGTCGATTCCCCTGCTTTGTCTGGAAGGGTTTCCCGGCCTTCCTGGCGCACCTCAGGATAAGGCCGGTCTCAGGAGGAAATTCGAGACTAGCCACGTGTGAGGTGCCACGTGCCGAACGACTCCGATTTTCTGGTCCACTCTTGATAAGAACCCGATGCCCGGACACCTCTTTGAAGGCAACCCTGTGGGTGAAGGCACAACACGAAGGGGCACTGACACCCCCGTGCATCATCCGGAAAAACCCGCAGGGTCTACACACAGCTCGACAAGGGGCCTGAGACTCCTGGAACAACTCGAGAGGCAACAAGAATTCCATTCCTCAGACAAGACGAGGCATGACTCTCCTGTGCCAACACTGCAGGGACCGTGCAGTCGGAGTCCGAAACCGAGAGGAAGCCTGAGGTTCCTGCCTCCCCTCGAGATGAGGCCCTCTTCCATTGCGCCGAACCCAGCAGAGTCCCGAGAGGCCCTGCCAACTACACAGCATCCCTCACCTCTCAGAGGCACCGTGGGAAGTTCCCTAAGGTCCCCTGCAGAAGTCGAGGGAAAAGAGGGTTTCCCGCCGCAACCCGAGAAAGACCTCGAGAGTCCTTCTTCAACGCCTCTTGAGGACCTAGCCATTTCCCATGACTCGAGAGTGATGACCAGCTCCCCCTCGCCATGCGCATGGAGACCTGACTTCCCTGGCGCCGCACGAGAGGCTCCCTGAGGTCCTCGTCGTGCCTCGTGAAAAAACCCCCATGGGTGCAGCAGCCTGAGGAAACCCATGAGACGCCCCCGTCATCGCGAGGTGAGGGCCTTCTTTTCCTGCCTGGCCTGGAGAGCAATCCCGAGTCCTCTTTCCAAACTGAAGAGGAGGCTCGACACCCTTGAGTCCACTCAGTGGGCTCCAAGAGATCCGTGTCGCGAGTTGAGAGGAAAGCGGAGTCTTTGCTTCCCCTCCAGGCGAGTCCTGATCCCCCGGGGGAGTCTGGAATGGAAACCCGTGATCCCTGTCTTCCCTTGAGAGGAATATTAGGTCCTGGACACACGCCTCGATGAGGTCTCTTTGGCCCTGTAGTGACTCGAGCAGAACCCCCAGCTTTCCATCGCAACTCGAATTGAAGATTGGGCTTCCCAGGGCCAACCCAAGAGGAAGCCTGAAATTCCTGTCGTTTTCGAGAATCCCGATGCAACTCGAGAAAAACGACGTGGTTCCAACGTCTTCACAGGATGAGGCCCTTGCCCGCTACAGCGTCTCCAGGGAAGTCCCATGTTCCGTCCTGAAGTGGGAAACGGTACTTGGCTCCCTTGATGCGACCCCTAAAGTTCCCTGAAATGCCGGGTTCCCTCGAGTGGAACACCGAGGGTCCCGGCACCACTTCATCTGAGCCCCATCTCCCCTCCTGATCGCGACAGGAGAATCGATTCCCCTACTTTGTGTGGAACGTGTTCCCGGCCTTCCCGGCGCACCTCAGGATGATGCTGGTCTCACGAGGAAATTCGAGATGAGCCACGTGGGTGGTGCCACATGCCGAATGACCCCGATTTCCCGGTCCGCTCTTGAAATGAACCCGATGCCCGGACACCTCTTTGAAGGAAACCCTGTGGGGGAAGGCACCAAACGAAGGGGCACTGACACCCCCATGCATCTTCTGGAAACACCCGCAGGTT
Organism: Bubalus kerabau; assembly: GCF_029407905.1. Classification (NCBI taxonomy): domain Eukaryota; kingdom Metazoa; phylum Chordata; class Mammalia; order Artiodactyla; family Bovidae; genus Bubalus; species Bubalus kerabau. Next base: position 3,140,528 of record NW_026577886.1, on the reverse strand, counting down.
CCACACACAGCTTGTCAAGGGCCCTGAGACCCCCTGAACGACTCGAGAGGCAAGCAGAGTTCCGTTACTCAGACAAGACGAGGCCTGACTCTCCTGTCCCAACTCTGCAGGGACCCTGCGGTCGGAGTCAGAAATGGAGAGGAAGCCTGAGGTTCCTGCCTCCAATCGAGATGAGGCCCTCTTTCATTTCGTCAAACCTAGTGGAGTCCCGAGAGGCCCCTCTAACTCCTCAGTATCCCTCACCTCTCAGAGGCACCTGGGAAGTTCCCTAAGGTCCCCTGTAGAGGTCGATGGAAACGAGTGTTTCCCGCCCCAGCCCAAGAAAGACCTTGAGAGTCCTTCTTAAATGCCTCTTGAGGCCCTAGTCCCTCCCATGACTCGAGAGCAATGACGCGATCTGCCTGGCCACACGCATGGAGTCAGGCTTCTCTGGCGCCGCACGAGAGGCTCCTTGAACTCCCCATCATATCTCGTGAGAAACCCCACACTGGCGCCGCAGCTCGAGAAAACCCATGAGACGCCCCCGTCATCACGAGAGGAGGGCCATCTTTAACTGCATGGTATGCAGATCAAGCGTGAACCTTCTGTCCAAGCTACACAGGACGCTTGACTCCCTTTAGGCCACTCATTGGGCTCCAAGAGTTACGTGTCGCGAATCGAGAGGATAGTGGAGTCCTTTGCTTCCACTCGAGATGAGGCGTGACCCACCGGGTGAGACTGGAATGCGACCCCGATATCCCTGTCGCCCCTGGAGAGGAACATTACGTCCTGGACCCAAGCCTAGATGAGGACTCTTTGCCCTGAAGTGACTCGAGAGCAACCCCCAGCTCTCTCTGACAAGTTGAATGGAAGATTGGACTTCCTGGGCCAACACAAGAGGAAGCCTGAATTCCCCGTTGTAACTCGAGAATCCCGCCTCAACTCGAGAAAAACCACGTGTTTCCCTCGTCATCGCAATATGAGGCCCTTGCCCGCTACAGCATCTCCAGAGAATTCCCACGTTCCGTCTTGAAGTGCGAAACTGTACTTGGCACCCTTGATGCGACCTCAAAAGTGCCGTGACATACCGGTCTCACTCGAGGGGACCACCGAGGTTCCCGGCACCACTTCATCTGAGCCCCTTCTCCCCTTCTGATCGCGAGCGGTGGGTCGATTCCCCTGCTTTGTCTGCAAGGGGTTCCCGAGCTTCCCGGCGCACCTCAGGATGAGGCCGGTCTCCCGAGGAAATTCGAGACGTAGCCTCGTGGGTGGTACCACATGCTGAAAGACCCCAATTTTCCGGTACGCTCTTGAAAAGAACCCGATGCCCGGAAACCTCTTTGAAGGCAACCCTGTGGATGAAGGCACAACACGAAGGGGCACTGACATCCCCGTGCATTGTCCGGAAAAACCCGCAGGTTCCACACTCAGCTCAACAAGTGGCCTGTCACTCCGTGAACAACTCGAAAGGCAAGGGGAAATCCATTTCTCTACAGAAGACGAGGCGTGACTCTCTTGACCATACTCTGCTGGTACCCTGCGCCCCGAATCAGATATGGAGAGGACCCCTGAGGTTCCTGCCTCCATTCGAGATGAGGCCCTCTTCGATTGCACCAAACCCAGTTGAGTAACGAAAGGCCCCTCCCAAATCCACAGTGTCCCTGACTTCTCAGAGGCACCCTGAGAAGTTGCCTGAGGTCACCGACACAAATCAAGGGAACCCAGGGTTCCCTGCCGCAACCTGAGAAAGACCTCAAGAGTCCTTCTTCAATGCGTCTTGAGGCCCGATTCGCCTACTATGACTCGAGAGCAATCACGCACTCCCCTTCACCACACGCATGGAGACCTGACGTCCCTAGCACCACACGAGAGGCTCTCCGAGCTCCCCGTTGTACCTCGTGAGAAATCTGATACTGGCGCCGCAGCTGGAGAAAACCCACGAGATGCCCCCGTCATCGCGAGATGAGGGCCTTTTTTCCTGCATGGCCAGGAAAACAATCCCGAGTCATCTCCAAACTCCATAGGAGGCTTCACTCCCTTTACGCCACGCAGTGGGCTCCAAGAGATACCCGTCGCGACTCGACAGGAGAGCGGAGTCCTTTTTTTCCCCTCAAGACGAGGCCTGACTCTCCAGGTGAGTCGAGAATGCAACCCTGAGATCCCTGTTGGCCCAGTAGTGGAACACTAGGTCCTGGACACAAGCGTAGATGAGGTCTATTTTGCCCTGCAGTGACTGGAGAGCAATCCCCAGTTCTAACTTGCAACTCGAAAGGAATACTGGATTTTCCTGGCGCCACACAAGAGGCTCCCTGAGATCCCCGTGGTACTTCATGAGACACCCCACACTGGCGCCGCAGCTCGAGAAAACCCACGAGACGCCACCGTCATCTCGAGATGAGGGCCTTCTTTTCCTGCATGGCCTGGAGTCCAATCCCGAGTCCTCTCTCCAAACTCCACAGGAGGCTTGACTCCCTTTAGTACACACAGTGGGCTCCAAGAGATACCCATCGCGACTCGAGACGAGAGCGGAATTCTTTGCTTACCCTCGAGGTGAGAACTGACTCCCCGGATGAGTCTGGAATGCAAACCCGAGATCCCTGTCGCCCCTGGAGAGCAACGTTAGATCCTGGACACAAGCCTAGATTAGGTCTCTTTTGCCCTGCAGTGACTCTAGCGCAATCCCCAGGTCCCCCTCGCAACCCGAATGGAAGACTGGATTTCAAGGCCAACAAAAGGAAGCCTAAATTCCCGGTCATAACTCGAGAATCCCGCCGCAACTCGAGCAAAACCACGTGGTTCTCCCGTCATCGCAAGATGAGGCCCTTGCCCGCTACAGCGTTTCAAAAGATGTCCCAGGTTCCGTCTTGAAATGCGAAACGGTACTTGGCACCCTTGATGCGACCCCAAAAGTCCCCCAACACGCCGGTCTCACTCAAGGGGAACACCGAGTTTCCCGGCACCACTTCATTTAAGCCCCTTCTCCCCTCCTGATCGTGACCGGTGGGTCGATTCCCCTGCTTTGTCTGCAAGGGGGCCCGACCTTCCCTGCACAACTCAGGATGAGGCCGGTCTCATGGGGAAATTCGATACGTAGCTTTGTGGGTGGTGCCGCTTGCTGAAAGACTCCAATTTCCCGGTCCGCTCTTGATAAGAATCCGATGCTCGGACACCTCTTGGAAGGCAGCCTTGAGTATGTAGGTACAACACGAAGGGGCACTAACACACCTGTGCATCATCCGGAAAAACGGGCAGGTTACACACACAGCTCGACAAGTGGCCTGTCACCTCGAGAACAACTCGAGAGGCAAGAGGAGTCCCATCCTCCAGAAAAGACGAGGCCTGACTCTCCTGTACCAACATGCAGGGACCTTGCGATCTGAGTCAGAAATGGAGAGGAACACTGAGGTTCCTGCTTCAACTCGAGATGAGTCCCTCTTACATTCCACCAAATGCAGAGGAGTCTCGAGAGGCCCCTCCAAACTGCACAGTATCCCTGACTTCTCAGAGGCACTCTGAGAAGCTCCCTGAGGTCACAGGCACAAGTCAAGGGAACCCTGGGTTTTATGCAGTGACCCGAGAAAGACCTCGAGAGTCCTTCTTCAACCCGTCTTGAGGCCCGATTACCCTACCATGACTCGAGAGCAATGACGAGCTCCCCCTAGCCATCTCATGGGGACCTGACTTCCCTGGCGCCACACGAGAGGCTCCCTGAGCTCCCTCTCGTACCTCGTCAGAAACCCAGCACTAGCGTGGCAGTCTAGAAAACCCATGAGACGCCGCCGTCATCGCGAGATGAGGGCCTTCTTTTCCTGCATGGCCTGGAGACGAATCCCGAGTCCTCTATCCAAACACCACAGGAGGCTTGACTCCCTTTAGGGCACACAGTGGGCTCCAAGAGATACCCATCGCGACTCAAAAGGACAGCGGAGTTCTTTGCTTCCCCTCGAGACGAGTCCTGATTCCCCGGGTGAGTCTGGTATGCAACCCCAAGATACCTGTCGCCTCTAGGGACGAGCATTAAGTCCTGGACACAAGCCTAGATGAGGTCTATTTTGCCCTACAGTGACTCGAGGGCAATCCCCAGCTCTCCCTTGAAATTCGAATGGAAGATAGGACTTCCCTGGCCCAACACATGAGGAAGACTGTATTCCCCGTCAAAACTCAAGAATCCCGCCACAACTCGAGAAACGCCACGTGGTTCCCCCGTCATCCCAAGATGAGGCCCTTGCCCTCTACAGCGTCTCAAGAGAAGTCCCACGTTCCGTCTTGAAGTGCGAAACGGTATTGGCACCCTTGATGCGCCCTCAAAAGTTCCTCGACACACTGGTCTGACTCGAGGAGAACACCGAGGTTCCCGGCACCACTACATCTGGGCTCCTTCTCCCCTCCTGATCGCGACAGGAGGGTCGATTCCCCTGTTTTGTCTTGAAGGGGTTCCCGCCTTTCCCGGTGCATCTCAGGATGAGGCCGGTCTCACGAGGATATTCGAGACATAGCCACGTGGATGGTGAGACATGCCAAAAGACCCCGATTTCCCGGTCCGCTCTTGATAAGATCCTGATGCCCGGACACCTCTTTGAAGATAACCCTTTTGATGAAGGCACAACACTTAGGGGCACTGACACCCCTGGGTATCGTCCGGAGAAACCCGCAGGTACCACACACAGCTCGAGAAGTGACCTGTCACCCCGTGAACAACTGGAGAGGCAAGCAGAGTTCCATTCCTCCACACAAGACGAGGCCTGACTCTCCTGTTCGAACTCTGCAGCGAAACTGCGATCCGAGTCAGATCTGGCCCAGGGGAAGTCAGGAGAGGAAACATGAGTTTCCTGCCTCCACTCGAGATGAGGCCCTCTTCCATTGCACCGAACCCAGTGGAGTCCCGAGAGGCCCCTCCCAACTGCACAGTATCCCTGACTTCTCAGAGGCACCCTTAGACCTTCCTGAGATCACCGGCACAAGTCGAGGGAACCAAGGGTTTCCTGCCCCAACCCGTAAAAGACCTCGAGAGTCCTTCTTCAACGCGTCTTGAGGTGCGATTCCCCTACCATGACTCGAGAGCAATGACGCGCTCCCCCTAGCCACGTGCATAGAAACCTGACTTCCCTGGCGCCACAGGAGAGGCTCCCTGAGCTCCCCATTATACCTCGTGAGCAACACCACACTGGAACCGCAGCTCGAGAATTCCCACGAGACGCCCCAGTCCTCACGAGATGAGGGCCTTCTTTTGCTGTATGGCCTGGAGAGCAATCCTGAGTCCTCTCTCCAAACTCCACAGGAGGCTTGACTCATTTTAGGCCACACAGTGAGCTCCAAGATATACCCGTCGCGACTTGACAGGAGAGTGGTGTCCTTGGCTTCCCCTCGAGACGAGGCCTGACTCCCCGGGTAAGTCGAGAATGCAATGCTGAGATCGCTTTCGCCCCAGCAGAGGAACATTAGGTCCTGGACACAAGCCTAGATGAGGTCTATTTGGCCCTGCAGTGTCTCGAGATCAATCCACAGTTCTAACTCACAATTCGAATGAAAACTGGACTTCCCTGGGCCAGTTGAAGAGGAAGCCAGAATTCCCGGTTGTAACTCGAGAATCCCGCCCCAACTCAAGAAAAACCACGTGGTTCCCCCGTCATCGAAAGATGAGGCCCTTGCCCGCTACAGCGTCTCAAGAGAAGTCCCACGTTCCATATTGAAGAGCGAAAAGTTACTTGGAACCCTTGATGCGACCCCAAAAGTTCCCCGACATACCAGTCTCACTTGAGGAGATCACCGAGGTTCCCGGCACCACTTCATCTTAGACTCTTCTCCCCTCTTGATCTCGACAGGAGGTTCGATTCCCATGCTTTGTCTGGAAGGCGTTCCCGACCTTCCTGGCGCAATCAAGATGAGGCCAGTCTCACGAGGAAATTCGAGACATAGCCTCGTGGGTGGTGCGGCATGCCAAAAGACCCCGATTCCCTGGTCCGCTCTTGATAAGAACCCGATGGCAGAACCCAACTCGAAGGCAATCCTGTGGAACAAGGCACAACACGAAGGGGCAGTGACACCCCAGTGCATCATCCAGAAAAACCCGCAAGTTCCACATACAAATCGACAAGTGGCCTGTCACCCCATGAACAACGCGAGAGTCAAGCGGAGTTCCATTCCTCCACACAAGACGAGGCCTGACTCTCCTGTCCCAACTCTGCAGGGACTCTGCGATCCGAGTCAGATCCGGCGCATTCAAAGCCAGGAAAGGAACCCTGTGGTTCCTGCCTCAACTTGTCATGAGGCCCTCTTCCATTGCACCAAACCCAGTGGAGTTCCGAGAGGCCCCTCCCAACTCCACAGTGACCCTGACTTCTCAGAGGCACGCTGAGAAGCTTCCTGAGGTCACTGGCACAAGTCCATGGAACCCAGGGTTTCCTGCTGCAACCCAAGAAAGACCTCGAGAGTCCTTCTTTAACCCGTCTTCAGGCCCAATTCCCCTACCATGACTCGAGAACAATGACGGGCTCCCTCTCACCACGTGCATAGAGACCTGACTGCCCTGGCACCACATGAGAGGCTCACTGAGCTCCCAGTCTTACTTCGTGAGAAACCCCACACTAGCGCCACAGCTCGAGAAAACCTACGAGATGCCCCAGTCATCGGGAGATGAGGGCCTTCATTTCCTGCATTGCCTGGAGAGCAATCCCGTGTACTCCCTCCAAACACCAGAGGAGGTTTGACTCCCTTGAAGCCACTCAGTGGGCTCCAAGACATACCCGTCCGACTCGAAAGGAGAGCAGAGTCCTTTGCTTCCCCTCAAGACGAGGCCTGACTCCAGGGTGAGTCTGGAATGCAACCCCGAGATTCCTGTCGCCCCTTGAAATGAACATTAGGTCCTGCACACAAGCCTTGGTGGGGTCTCTTTTGCCTTCAGTGACTAGAGCGCACCTCCAGCTCTTCCTCGAATCTCGAATGGAAGATAAGACTTTTGTGGGCCAACACAAGAGGAAGCATGAATTCCCTGTGGTAACTCAAATATCCCACCGCAACTAGAGAAAAACCAAGTGGTTCCCCAGTCATTCCAAGATGAGGCCCTTGCCCGCTGGAGCACCCCAAGAGAAGTCCCACGTTCCAATTTGAAGAGCGAAACGGTACTTGGAACGCGTTATGCGACCCCAAAAGTTACCCGACATACCTGTCTCACTTGAGGGAAACACCGAGGTTCCCAGCAGCACTTCATCTGAGCCACTTCTCCTCTCCTGATCGCCACAGGAGGGTCGAATCCTCTGCTTTGTCTGGAAGGGTTTCATGACCTTCGCGGCACACCTCAGGATGAGGCCGGTTTCATGAGGAAATTCGAGACTAGCCACGTGGGTGGTGACAAATGCTGAACGACCCCGATTTCCCAGTCTGCTCTTCATAAGAACACGATGCCCAGACGCCTCTTCGAAGGCAACCCTGTGGGTGAAGGCACAACACGAAGGGGCACTGACACCCCCGTGCATCGTCCGCAAAGACCCGCGGGTTCCACACACAGCTCGACGAGGGGCCTGAGACCCCCTGAGCAACTCGAGAGGCCAGCGGGGTTCCCTTCCTCAGACAAGACGAGGCCTGACTCTCCTGTCCCAACTCTGCAGGGACCCTGCGGTCGGAGTCCGAAACGGAGAGGAAGCCTGAGGTTCCTGCCTCCCCTCGAGGTGAGGGCCTCTTCCGTTGCGCCAGACCCAGCGGAGTCCCGAGGGGCCCCGCCACCTCCACAGGATCCCTCGCCTCTCAGAGGCACCCTGGGAAGTTCCCTAAGGTCCCCGGCAGAAGTCGAAGGAAACGAGAGTTTCCCGCCGCCCCCCGAGAAAGACCTCGAGAGTCCTTCTTCAACGCGTCTCGAGGCCCTAGTCCCCTCCCGTGACTCGAGAGCCAGGACGCGCTCCCCCTCGACACACGCATGGAGACCTGACTTCCCTGGCGCCGCACGAGAGGCTCCCTGAGATCCTCGTCGTGCCTCGGGAGAAAACCCCCACGGGTGCCGCAGCTCGAGGAAACCCCTGAGACGCCCCCGTCCTCGCGAGGTGAGGGCCTTCCTTTCCTGCCTGGCCTGGAGAGTAATCACGAGTCCTCTCTCAAAAGTGAAGAGGAGGCTGGACTCCCTTGAGGCCACTCAGGGGGCACCAAGATATCCGCGTCGCGACTCGGGAGGAGAGCGGAGTCCTTGGCTTCCCCTCGAGGCGAGGCCTGACTCCCCGGGGGAGCATGGGATGCAACCCCGAGATCCTTGTCTTCCCTGGAGAGGAGCATTAGGTCCTGGACACACGCCTAGATGAGGTCTCTTTGGCCCTGCAATGACTCGAGCGCAACCCCCAGCTTTCCCTCGACACTAGAATAGAAGATTGGGCTACCCAGGGCCGACACAAGAGGAAGCCTGTAATCCCCCGTCGTAACACTAGAATCCCGCCGCAACTCTAGAAAAACCACGTGGTTCCCACCTCTTCGCAAGATGAGGCCCTTGCGCGTGACGGCGTCTCAAGGGAAGTCCCCTGTTCTACCCTGAAGTGCGAAACGGGACCTGACAGCCTTCATGCGACCCCAAAAGTTCCCCAACACGCCTGGTTCCCTCGAGGGGAACACCGAGGGTCCCGGCACCGCTTCATCTGAGTCCCTTCTCCCCTCCTGATCGCGACAGGAGAGGCGATTCCCCTGCGTGGTCTGGAAGGGGTTCCCGGCCTTCCAGGCGCACCTCAGGAGGAGGCCGGTCTCACGACGACATTTGAAATGAGCCACGTGTGTGGTGCCACACGCCGAACGAGCCCAATTCCCTGGTCCGCTCTTGAGAAGAACCGATGACGTACCCCTCTTCGAAGGCAACCCTGTGGGTGAAGGCACAGACCTAAGCGGCACTGACATCCCCGTGCATCGTCCAGAAACACCCGCGGGTTCAACACACAGCTCGACGAGGGGCCTGTGGCCCCCTGAACAACTCGAGAGGCAAGCGGGGTTCCCTTCCTCAGACAAGACGAGGCCTGACTCTCCTGTCCCAACTCTGCAGGGACCCTGCAGTCGGTGTCCGAAACGGAGAGGAAGCCTGAGGTTCTTGCCTCCCCACGAGATGAGGACCTCTTCCGTTGCGCCAGACGCAGCGGAGTCCCGAGGGGCCCCGCCACCTCCACAGGATCCCTGGCCTCTCAGAGGCACCCTGGGAAGTTCCTAAGGTCCCCAGCAGAAGGCGAGGGAAACGAGGGTTTCCCGCCGCCCCCTGAGAAAGACCCCGAGAGTCCTTCTTCAACTCGTCTCAATTGCCTTGTCCCCTCCTGTGACTCAAGAGACATGACGCGCCACCCCTCGCCACGCGCATGGAGACCTGACTTCCCTGGCGCCGCAGGAGAGGCTCCCTGAGATCCTCGTCGTGCCTCGGGAGAAAACCACCACGGGCGCCGCAGCTGGACGAAACCCCTGAGACGCCCCCGTCCTCGCGAGCTGAGGGCCTTCTTTTCCTGCATGGCCTGGAGAGCAATCCCGGGTCCTCTCTCCAAACTGAAGAGGAGGCTGGACTCCCTTGTGGCCGCTCAGGGGGCTCCAAGAGATCCGCTTCGCGACTCGAGAGGCGAGCGGAGTCCTTGGCTTCCCCTCGAGACGAGGCCTGACTCCCCGGGGGAGCCTGGAATGCAACCCCGAGATCCCTGCCTTCCCTGGAGAGGAATAGTAGGTCCCGGACACACGCCTAGGTGAGGTCTCTTCGGCCCTGCAGTGACTCGAGCGCAACCCCCAGCTTTCCCTCGCAACCCGAGGGGAAGATTGGGCTTCCCAGGGCCAACCCCAGGGGAAGGCTGAGATCCCCGTCGTAACTCGAGAATGCCGCCGCAACTCGAGAAAAACCACGTGGTTCCCACCTCTTGGCAAGATGAGGCCCTTGCCCGCGACGGCGTCTCAAGGGAAGTCCCCTGTTCCGCCCTGAAGGGCGAAATGATCCCTGACAGCCTTCCTGCGACCCCCAAGAGTCCCCCGACACGCCGGGTTCCCCCGAGGGGAACACCGAAGTTCCCGGCACCGCTTCCTCTGAGCCCCTTCTCCCCTCCTGATCGCGACAGGAGAGGCGATTCCCCTGCGTGGTCTGGAAGGGGTTCCCGGCCTTCCCGGCGCACCTCAGGATGAGGCCGGTCTCACGAGGAAATTCGAGACGAGCCACGTGGGTGGGGCCACATGCCGAACGCCCCCGATTCCCAGGTCCGCCCTTGAGAAGGACCCGAGGCCCGGACCCCTCTTCGAAGGCAACCCTGTGGGTGAAGGCACAACACGAAGGGGCACTGCTACCCCCGTGCATCGTCCACAAAGACCCGTGGGTTCCACACACAGCTCGACGAGGGGCCTGAGAACCCCTGAGCAACTCGAGAGGCCAGCGGGGTTCCCTTCCTCAGACAAGACGAGGCCTGACTCTCCTGTCCCAACTCTGCAGGGACCGTGCGGTCAGAGTCCGAAACGGAGAGGAAGCCTGAGGTTCCTGCCTACCCTCGAGGTGAGGGCCTCTTCCGTTGCGCCAGACCCAGCGGAGTCCCGAGGGGCCCCGCCACCTCCACAGGATCCCTCGCCTCTCAGATGCACCCTGGGAAGTTCCCTAAGGTCCCCGGCAGAAGGCGAGGGAAACGAGGGTTTCCCACCGCTCCCCGACAAAGACCTCGAGAGTCCTTCTTCAACGCGTCTCCAGGCCCTTGTCCCGTTCTGTGACTCGAGAGCCAGGACGCGCTCCCCCTCGCCACGCGCATGGAGACCTGACTTCCCTGGCGCCGCACGAGAGGCTCCCTGAGATCCTCATCGTGCCTCGGGAGAAAACCCCCACGGGCGCCGCAGCTCGAGGAAACCCCTGAGACGCCCCCGTCCTCGCGAGCTGAGGGCCTTCTTTTCCTGCATGGCCTGGAGAGCAATCCCGGGTCCTCTCTCCAAACGGAAGAGGAGGCTGGACTCCCTTGAGGCCGCTCAGGGGCTCCAAGAGACCCGCGTCGCGACTCGAGAGGAGAGCGGAGTCCTTGGCTTCCCCTTGAGACGAGGCCTGACTCCCCGGGGGAGCCTGGAATGCAACACCGAGATCCCTGCCTTCCCTGGAGAGGAATATTAGGTCCCGGACACACGCCTAGGTGAGGTCTCTTCGGCCCTGCAATGACTCGAGCGCAACCCCCATCTTTCCCTCGCAACCCGAGGGGAAGATTGGGCTTCCCAGGGCCAACCCCAGGGCAAGGCTGAGATCCCCGTCGTAACTCAAGAATGCCGCCGCAACTCGAGAAAAACCACGTGGTTCCCACCTCTTGGCAAGATGAGGCCCTTGCCCGCCACGGCGTCTCAAGGGAAGTCCCCTGTTCCGCCCTGAAGGGCGAAACGGTCCCTGACAGCCTTCCTGCGACCCCCAAGAGTCCCCCGACACGCCGGGTTCCCCCGAGGGGAACACCGAGTGTCCCGGCACCGCTTCCTCTGAGCCCCTTCTCCCCTCCTGATCGCGACAGGAGAGTCGATTCCCCTGCGTGGTCTGGAAGGGGTTCCCGGCATTCCCGGCGCACCTCAGCATGAGGCCGGTCCCATGAAGAAATTCGAGACGAGCCACGTGTGTGGTGCCACATGCCGAACGCCCCCGATTCCCCGGTCCGCTCTTGAGAAGGACCCGAAGCCCGGACCCCTCTTCGAAGGCAAGCCTGCGGGTGAAGGCACAACACGAAGGGGCACTGCCAACCCCGTGCATCGTCCGCAAAGACCCGCGGGTTCCACACACAGCTCGTCGAGGGGCCTGAGACCCCCTGCGCAACTCGAGAGGCCAGCGGTGTTCCCTTCCTCAGACAAGACGAGGCCTGACTCTCCTGTCCCAACTCTTCAGGGACCCTGCGGTCGGAGTCCGAAACGGAGAGGAAACCTGAGGTTCCTGTCTCCCCTCGAAGTGAGGCCTACTTCCATTGCACCAAACCCAGATGAGTCGCGATAGGCCCCTCCCAACTCCACAGTATCCCTGAATTCTCAGAGGCACCTTGAGAATCTACCTGAGGTCACCGGCTCAAGTCCAGGGAACCCAGGGTTTCCTGCTGCGACCCGAGAAAGACCTTGAGAGTCCTTCGGCGCGTCTTGAGGCCCGATTCCCCTACCATGACTCGAGAGCAAACACCCGCTCCGCATCGCCATGCGCATGGAGACCTGACTTCCCTGACTCCTGAAGAGAGTCTCCCTGAGCTCCCCGTCGTACCTCTTCGGAAACCCCATTCAGGCACCGCAGCTCGAGAAAACCCACGATACGCCCCCGTCATCACGAGATGAGGGACTTGTTTCCTGCCTGGCATGGAGAGCAAAACCGAGTCCTCTCTCCAGACTCCACAGGAGGCTTGACTCTCTTTAGGCCTCTCAGTTGGCTCCAAGAGATACCTGTCAGGACCTGAAGGGAGAGCAGAGTCCTTTGCTTCCCCTCGAGACGAGGCCTGACTCCCCGTGTGAGTCTGGAATGCAACCCCGAGTTCCTGTCACACCTGGAGAGGAAAACTCGGTCCTGGACACAAGCCTAGATGAGGTCTATTTTGCACTGCAGTTACTAGAGAGCAATCGCCAGCTCTCCCTCGCAAATCGAATTGAAGATTGGACTTCCCTGGGCCAATACAATTGGAAGCCTGAATTCGACATCGTAACTCGAGAATCCCGCCGAAACTCGAGAAAATCCACGTGGTTCCCCCATCAGCGCTAGATGAGGCCCTTGCCCGCTACAGCGACTCAAGAGAAGTCCCACTTTCTGTCTTGAAGTGCGAAACGGTACTTGGCACCCTTGATGCAATCTCAAAATTCCCCGACATACCGGTCTCACTCGAAAGGAACACCGAGGTTCCCGGAACCACTTCATTTGAGCTCCTTCTCCCCTCGTGATCGCGACAGGAGTGTCGATTCCCCTGCTATGTCTGGAAGGGGTTCCCGACCTTTCCAGCGCGCCTAAGGATGAGGCAGGTCTCACGAGGAAATTCGAGACATAGCCTCGTGGGTGGTGCCACAAGCCGAAAGACCCCGATTTCCCGGTCTGCTCTTGATAAGAACGTGATGCCCTGACACCTTTACGAAGGAAAACCTGTGGATGAAAGCACAACACGAAGGGGCACTGACACCCCCGTGCATCGTCCAGAAAAACCCGCAGGTTACAAACACAGTTCAACAAGTGGTCTGTCACCCCGTGAACAACTCGACAGGCAAGTGGAGTTCCATTCCTCCACACAAGACGTGACCTGATTTTCTGTACCAACTCTGCAGGGAAACTGCGATCCGAGTCAGTACCAGCGACAGGAAACCCAGGAGAGGAAACATGAGGTTCCTGCCTCCACTCGAGATGAGGCTCTCATCCATTGCACCAAACCCAGTGGAGTCCAGAGAGGCCCCTCCCAACTCCACAGTACCCCTGACTTCTCAGAGGCACCCGGAGAAGCTCCATGAGGTCACTGGCACATGTCGAGGGAACCCAGGGTTTCCTGCCACAATGGGAAAAAGACCTCGAGAGTCCTACTTCAACGTGTCTTGAAGCCCGAATCTGCTTCCATGGCTCTATAGAAATGACACGCAACCCCTCGCCACGCACATGGAGACCTGACTTCCCTGGCGCCATAAGAGAGGCTCCCTGAGCTCCCTGTCGTACCTCGTGAGAAACCCCACACTGACGCCGCAGCTTGAGAAAACTCACCATACGCCCCTGTCATCGCGAGATGAGGGCCTTCTTTTCCTGCATGGCCTGGAGAGGAATCCCGAATCCTCTTTCCAAACTCCACAGGAGGCTTGACTCCCTTTAGGCCACTTAGTGGGCTCCAAGAGATACCCGTCGCGACTTGAGAGGAGAATTGAGTCCTTTGCTTCCCCTCGAGACAAGGCCTGACTCACCAGGTGGGTCTGGAATGCAACCCCCAGATCCCTGTCTCCCCTGGAGAGGAACATTAGGTCCTGGAAACAAGCCTAGATGAGGTCTCCTTTGCCCTTCTGTAACTCGAGAGCAATCCCCCGCTCTCCCTGACAACTCGAATGGAAGATTGGACTTCCCTGGGCCAACACAAGAGGAAGCCTGAATTCCCCTTCGTAACTTGAGAATCCCGCCGCAACTCGAGAAAAAGCACTTGGTTCCCTCGTCATCACAAGATGAGGCCCTTGCCCGCTACAGCTTCTCAAGAAAAGTCCCACGTTCCGTCTTGAAGTGCAAAACGATACTTGACACCCTTGATGTGACCCCAAAAGTTCCCCAAAATATCGGTCTCACTCGAGGTGAACACCGAGGTTCCTGGCACCAGTTTATCTGAGCCCCTTCTCCCCTCATGTTCGTGATAGGAGGGTCACTTCCCCTGCTTTGTTTGTAAGGGGTTCCCGACCTTCACGGGGCACTTCAGGATGAGGCCACTCTCACGAGGAAATTCGAGACGTAGCTCGCGGGTGGTACCACATGCCAAAAGACTATGATTTCCCGGTACGCTCTTGATAAGAACCTGATGCCTGGACACCTCTTCGAAGGCAACCCTGTGGATGAAGGCACAACACAAAGGGGCACTGACACCCTCGTGCATCGTCCGGAAAAACCCGCAGGTTCCACATACAGCTCAACAAGTGGCTTGTCACCCCTGAAGAACTCGAGAGGCAAGTGGGGTTTCATTCCTCTACACAAGACGAGGCCTGACTCTCCTGTCCCAACTCTGCAGGGACTTTGCGATCCGAATCAGACCAGCGCCAGTGAAGTCACGAGAGGAACGCTGAGGTTCCTGCCTCCACTCGAGATTAGGACCTCTTCCATTGCACGAAACCCAGTGGAGTCCCGAGAGACGCGTCCCAGCTCCACAGTATCCCTGACTTCTCAGAAGCTCCCTGAGGTCACCAGCACAATTCGAGTGAGCCCAGGGTTTACTGCCGCCACCATAGAAAGAACTCAAGAGTCCTTCTTCAACGCATTTTGAGGCCTGATTCCCCTACCATGACTCGAGGGCAATGACGCGCTCCCTCTGCTACACTCATGAAGCCCTGACTTCCCTGGCGCCACACGAGAGGCTCCCTGAGCTCCCCGTCATACCTCGTGAGAAACCAAACACTGGCGCCACAGATAGAGAAAACCCACGAGACGCCCCCATTTTCGCGACATGACGGCCTTCTTTTCTAGCATGGCCTGGAGAGCAATCCCGAGTCCTCTCTCCAAACTCCACAGTAGGCTTGACTCCCTTTTGGTCACTCAGTGGACTCCAAGACATACCCGTCGCGACTCGAGAGGAGAGCGGAGTCTTTTCCTTCCCCTCGAGGCGAGGCCTGACTCCTCGGGTGTGTCTGATATGTGAACCGGAGGTCCCTGTCGCCCCTGGAGAGAAACATTAGGTCCTGGACACAAGCCTAGATGAGGTCTCTGTTTTCCTGCAGTGACTCGAGAGCAATCCCCAACTCTCCCTCGCAACTCGAATGGAAGACTGGACTTCCCTGGGCCAACAGAAGAGGAAGCCTGAATTTCCCGTTGTAACTCAAGAATCCCGCCACAACTCGAGAAAAACCACGTCGTTCCCTCTTCATCGCAAGATGCGGCCATTGCCGCTACAGCATCTCAAAAGAAGTCTTACGTTCCATCTTGAAGTGCGATACGGTACTTGGCACCTTTGATGCGACCCCAAAAGTTCCCCAACACACTGGTCTCACTGGAGGGGAACACCGAGGTTCCCGGCATCACCTCATCTGTGCCCCTTCTCCCCTCCTGATCGAGACAGGAGGGTCGATTCCCCTGCTTTGTCTGCAAGGGGTTCCGACCTTCCCGGAGCACCTCAGGATAAGGCCGGTCTCACTAGGAAATTCGAGACGTAGCCTGGTGGGTGGTGCCACATGCGGAAAGACCCCGATTTCCCGGTCCGCTCTTAATAAGAACCCGATGCCAGGACACCTCTTCGAAAGCAAACCTGTGGATGAATGCACAACACGAAGGGGTACTGACATCCCCATGCATAGTACGGAAAAACACGCAGATTCCAAACACAGATCGACAAGTGTCCTGTCATCCCTTGAAGAACTAGAGAGGCATGCGGAGTTCCGTTCCTCCACACAAGAGAAGGCCTGACTCTCCTTTCCCAACTCTGCAGGGACCGTGCGATCGGAGTCAGAAATGTAGATGAAACCTGACGTTCCTGCATCAACTCGAAATGAGGCCCTCTTCCATTGCGCCATACCCAGTGGAGTCCCGAGAGGCCCCTAAAACTCCACAGTATCCCTGATTCTCAGAGGCACCCTCAGAAGCTCTCTGCGGTCACTGGCACAAGTCGAGTGAACCCAGGGTTTCCTGCTGCATTCTGAGAAAGACCTTGAGAGTCCTTCTTTACCGCGTCTTGAGGCCCGATACCCTACCATGACTGGAGAGCAATGACGCATTCCCCTCGCCACACCCATTGAAACCTAACTTCCCTGGCACCACACGAGAGGCTCCCTGAGCTCCCCGTCCTACCTCATGAAAACCCCACACTGGCACCGCCGCTCGAGAAAACTCACGAGACGCCCCCATCATCGTAAGATGAGGGCCTTCTTTTCCTACATGACCTAGAGAGCAATCCCGAGTCCACTCTCCAAACTCCACTGGAGGCCTGACTCCCTTTAGGCCACTCAGTAGCCTCCAAGAGATACACGTCGCTACTCTAGAGGAGAGCAGAGTCCGTTGCTTGCCCTCGAGCCGAGGCCTGACTACTTGGGTGAGTCTGGAATGGGATCCCGAGATCCGTGTTGCCCCTGTAGAGGAAAACTCGGTCCTGGACACAAGCCTAAATGAGGTCTTTTTTGTCCTGCATTGACTCAAGTGCAATCCCCAGCTCTCCCTCGCAACTCGAATGGATGATTGGACTTCCCTGGGCCAACACAAGAGGAAGCCTGTATTCCCCATTGTAATTCGAGAATCCCGCGGCAACTGGAGAAAAACAACGTGGCTCCTCCGTCATCGAAATATGAGGCCCCTGTCAGCTATAGCGTTTCCAGGGAAGTCCCATGTTCCGTCTTGAAGTGTGAAACGGTACTTGGCACCCTTGATGCGACCCCCAAATTTCCCTGACACCCCGGTCTCACTCGAGGAGAACATGGAGGTTCCCAGCACCGCTTCAGCTGAGCCTCTTCTCCCCTCCTGATGGCGACAGGAGGGTCGATTCCCCTGCTTTGTCTGGAAGGGGTTCCCAGACTTCCCGGCGAACCTCAGGATGAGGCCAGTCTCACGAGGGAAGTCGAGACGTAGCCTCGTGGGTTGTGCCACATGCCCAAAGACCCCGATTTCCTGGTCCGCTATTGATAAAATCCCGATGCCCGGTCACCTCTTCGAAGGTAACCCTGTGGATGAAGGCACAACACGAAGGGGCACTGACACCCCTGTGCATCGTCCCCCAAAACCGCAGGTTCCACATACAACTCGACAGGTGGCCTGTCATCCCGTGAACAACTCGAGAGGCAAGCGGAGTTCCATTACTGCACACAAGACGAGGTCTGACTCTCCTGTCCCAACTCTGCAGGGACCCTGCTATCCGAGTCAGAAATGGAGAGGAACCCTGACGTTACTGCCTCAATCCGAGATTAGGTCCTCTTCAATTGCACCAGTCCCTGTGATGTCCCGAGAAGCCCCTCTCAACTCCACAGTATCCCTGACTTCTCAGAGGAACCCCGCTAAGCTCCCTGAGGTCATGGGCACAAGTCGAGGGAACCCAGGGTTTCCGGCCACACCCCGAGAAAGACCTCGAGAGTTCTTCTTCGAAGTGTCTTGAGGCTTGATTCCCCTACCATGACTCGAGAGCAATGAGGCGCTCCCCCACGCCACGTCCATGGAGACCTGACTTCCGTGGCACCACAGGAGTCTCCCTGAGCTCCCCGTCCTATCTCGTGAGAAACCCCAACCAGGCACTGCACCTTGAGAAAACCCACGAGACGCCCCCGTCATCGCGAGATGAGGGCCTTCTTTTCCTGCATGGCCTAGAGAGCAATCCCGAGTCCTCTCTCCAAACTCCACAGGAGGCTTAACTCCATTTAGGCCACTCTTGGGCTCCAAGGGATACCCGTCACGACTCGAGAGGAGAGCGGAGTCCATTCATTCCCTTCGAGACGAGGCCTGACTCCCTGGGTGAGTCTGGAATGCAACCCCGAGATCCCTGTCGCCCCTGGAGAGAAAAACTCGGTCCTGGACACAAACCTAGATGAGCTCTATTTTGCCCTGCAGTGACTCGAGAGCAATCTCCAGCTCTCACTTGCAACTCGAATGGAAGATTGGACTTCCCTGGGCCAACACAAGAGGAAACCTGTATTCCCCATCGTAACTCAAGAATCCTGCCGCAACTCGAGAAAAAACACGTGGGTCCCCCGTCAGCGCTAGATTAGGCCCTTGCCCACTACAGCATCTCAAGAGAAGTCCCAGGTTCCGTCTTGAAGTGCGAAACGTTACTTGGCACCCTTGATGCAACCAGAAAAGTTACCCGACTTTCACTCAAGGAGAGCACCGAGGTTCCCGGCACTCCTTCATCTGAGCCCTTTCTCTCCTCCTGATCCCGAAAGTAGGGTCGATTCCCCTGCTTTGTTTGGAAAGGGTCCCCGGACTTTCCTGCGCGCCTCAGGATGAGACCGGTCTCACGAGAAAATTCGAGACGTAGCCTAGTGGGTGGTGCAACATGCTGAAAGACCCCAATTTCCTGGTCCGCACTTGAGGAGAACACGATGCCCGGACACCTCTTTGAAGGCAACCCTGTGGATGAAGGCACAACAGGAAGGAGCACTGACGCCACCGTGCATCTCCGAAAAACCCGCAGGTTCCACACACATCACGAAAAGTGGTGTTATCCTTGAACAACTTGAGATGTAAGCGGAGTTCCACTCCTCCGCAGAACACGAGACCTGACACTCCTGAGCAAACTCAACAGGGACCCTGCGATCTGAGTCAGATCCGGCCTCCAGGAAGTCAGGAGCAGAACCCTGAGGTTCCTGCCTCAACTCGAGATGAGGCCCACTTCCATTGCACCAAACCCAGAGGAGTCCCGAGAGGCCTCTCCCAAATCCACAGTATCCCTGACTTCTCAGAGGCACCCTGAGACGCTCCCTGAGGTCACCGGCACAAGTCAAGGGAACCCAGGGTTTCCTGCCGCAACCCTAGAAAGACATCGAGAGTTCTTTTTCAACCCGTCATGAGGCCCGATTCCCCTACCCTGACTTGAGAGCAATGACGCGCTCCCCCTTGCCCCGCCCATGGAGACCTGACTTCCCTGTTGCCACACGAGAGGCTACCTGAACTCCCCGTCGTACCTCGTGAGAAACCCCACACTGGCGCCGCAGCTCGAGAAAACACACGAGACGCCCCCGTCATCTCGAGATGTGGGCCTTCTTTTCCTGCATGGCCTGGAGAGCAATGCCGAGTCCTCTCTCCAAACTGAAGAGGAGGGTTGACTCCCTTTAGACCACTCAGTGGGCTCCAAGTGATACGCGTCGCAACTCGAGAGGATAGCCGAGTCCTTTGCTTCCCCTCGAGACGAGGCCTAACTCCCCGGGTGAGTCTGTAATGCAAACCCGAGATCCCTGTCGCCCTTGGAGAGGATCACTGGGTCCTGAACACAAGGCTAGATGAGGTCGCTTTTGCCCTGCAGTAACTCGAGAGCACTCCCCAGCTTTCCCTCGCAACCCGAATGGAAGATTGGACCTCCCTGGGCCAACACAAGAGGAAGCCTGAATTCCCAGTAGTAATTCGAGAATTCCGCCTCAACTTGAGAAAAACCACGTGGTTCCCCCGTCATTGCAAGATGAGGCCCTTGCCCGCTCCAGCGTCTCAAGAGTAGTCCCACGTTCTGTCTTCAAGTGCGAAATGATATTTGGCACCCTTAATGCTACCCCAAAAGTTCCCCGACATACGGGTCACACTAGAGGGGAACACCGAGGTTCCTGGCACCACTTCATCTGAGCCCCTTCTCCCCTCCTGATCGCGAAAGGAGGGTCCATTCCCCTGCTTTGTCTGCAAGGGGTTCCCGACCTTCTCCACGCACTTCAGATAAGGCTGTCTCACGAGGAAATTCGAGACGTAGCCTCGATGGTGGTGCCACATGCCAAAAGACCGCGATTTCCCAATCCGCTCTTGATAAGAACGCGATGCCCAGACACCTATTCGAAGATAGTGTGGATGAAGGCACAACACGAAGGGGCACTGACACCCCCGTGCATCGTCCGGAAAAGACCGCAGGTTACTCATACAGCTCAACAAGTGCCTGTCACCCAGTGAACAACTCGAGAGGCAAGCGGAGGTCCATTCCTGCACACAAGACAAGGCCTGACTCACCTCTCCCAACTATGCAGGGGGCTGTGATCGGAATCAGAAATGGAGAGGAACCCTGAGGTTCCTGCCTCCCCTCGAGATGAGGCCCCCTTCCATTTCACCAAACCCAGTGGAGTCCCGAGAGGTCTTTCCCAACTCCACAGTATCCCTGACTTCTCAGAGGCACCCGGAGAATCTCCCTGAGGTCACCGGCACAAGTCGAGGGAACCCAGGTATTCTTGCCAAGACCCGAGAGAGATCTTGAGAGTCCTTTAACGCATCTAGAGGCCTGATTCCCCTACCATGACTCGAGAGCAATGACGCGCTCCCCCTCGCCACACGCATCGAGACCTAACTTCCCTGGCGCCACACAAGAGGCTCCCTGAGCTCCCCGTCGTACCTCCTGAGAAACCAACACAGGCGCTGCAGCTCGGTAAAACCACCGACACCCCCCCTGTCATCGTGAGATGAGGGCCTTCTTTTCCTGCATGTCCTGGAGTGCAATCCCGAGTCCTCTCTCCAAACTCCAGAGGAGGCTTGACTCCCTTTAGTCCACTCAGTGGGCTCCAAGAAATACCCGTCGCGACTCGAGAAGAGAGAGAAGTCCTTTGTTTCCCCTCGAGATGACGCCTGACTCCCGGGTGAGTCTGGAATGCAACCTCAAGATCCCAGTCATCCCTTGAGAGGAACATTAGGTCCTAGACACAAGCCTGGATGAGGTTTCTTTTGCCCTGCAGTGACTCGAGCGCAACCCCCAGCTCTCCCTCGCAACTCGAATGGAAGATTGGGCTTCCCTGGGCCAACACAAGAGGAAGCCAGAAATCCCCTTCGTAACTCGAGAATCCCGCCGCAACTCGAGAAAAACCACGTGTTTCCAACGTCATCCCAAGATGAGGCCCTTGCTGCTATGGCGTCTCAAGAAAAGAACCACGTTCCGTCTTGAAGTGCGAAACGGTACTTTGCACCCTTGATGCGACACCAAATGTTCCCGGACACGCCGGTCTCACTCGACAGGAACACCGAGGTTCCCGCACCACTTCATCTGAGCACCTTCTCCCCTCCTGTTCGAGACAGGAGGGTCTATTCCCCTGCTTTGTTTGGAAGGGGTTCCCCACATTCCCGGCGCACCTAAGGATAAGGCCGGTCTCACGAGTAAATTCGAGACATAGCGTCGTGGGTGGTGTCACATGCCGAAATACCCCGATTTCCCGGCCCACTCTTGAGAAGAACCCGATGCCCGGACACCTCTTCGAAGGCAACCCTGTGGACGAAGGCACAAAACGAAGGGTCACTGACATTCCCGTGCATCATTCGGTAAAAGCCGCAGGTTCCACACACAGCTCGACAAGAGGCCTGTCATCCCATGAACAACTCGAGAGGCAAGCAGAGTTCCATTCCTCCACTCAAGACGAGGCCTGACTCTCCGGTCCCAACTCTGAAGGGACCCTGCGATCGGAGTCCGAAATGGAGAGGAACCCTGAGGTTCCTGACTCCACTCGAGATGAGGCCCTCTTCCATTACACCAAAAACAGTGGAGGCCCGAGAGGCCCCTCCCAAATCCACAGTATCGCGACTTCTCAGAGGCACCCTTAGAAGCTCCCTGAGGTCACTGGCACAAGTCGAGGGAACACAGGGTTTCCTGACGCAACCCGAGAAAGACCTCGAAAATCCTCCTTCAACGCATCTTGAATCCCGATTCCCCTACCATGACTCGAGAGCAATGACGCGTTCCCCCTCGCCACTCGCATGGAGACTTGACTTCCCTGGCACCACACGAGAGGCTCCCTGAGCTCCCCGTCATACCTCGTGAGAAATCCCACACTGGCTCCCCAGCTCGAGAAAACCCACGAGACGCCTCCGTCATCGCGAGATGAAGGCCTTCTTTTCCTGCATGGCCTGGAGAGCAATCTCGAGGCCTCTCTTCAAACTCCACAGGAGGCCTGACTCCCTTTAGGCCACTCTGTGGGCTCCAAGAGATACCCGTTGGGACTCGAGAGGAGAGCGGAATTCTTTGCTTCCCCTATATACCAGGCCTGACTCCTCAGGTGAGTCTGGAATGCAACCCCGAGATCCCTGTCGCCCCTGGAGAGGAACATTAGGTCCTAGACACAAGCATAGATGAGGTCTCATTTGCCCTGAAGTGACTCGAGAGCAATCCCCTGCTGTCCCTCGCACCTCGAATGGAAGAATGGACTTCCCTGGGACAACACAAGAGGAAACCTGAATTCCCCGTCGTAATTCGAAAATCCCGCTGCAACTCGAGGAAAACCACGTGGTTCCCCCGTCATCGCAAGATGAGGCCCTTGCCAGCTACAGTGTCTCAGTAGAAGCACTACGTTCCATCTTGAAGTTTAAAATGATAATTGGCAACCTTGATGTTAGCACAAAAGTTCCCCGACACCCTGGTCTCACTCGAGGGGAACACCAAGGTTCGGTGCACCGCTTTTTCTGAGCCCCTTATCCCCTCCTGATCGCGACGGGAGGGTCGATTACCCTGCTTTGTCTGGAAGGGGTTCCGGACCTTCCCGGCGCACCTCAGGATGAGGCCGGTCTCACGAGGAAATTCTAGACGTAGCCTTGTGGTTGGTGCCACACGCCGAAAGACCCCGATTTCCCTGTCTGCTCTTGATAAGAACCCAATGCTAGGACACCTCTTCGAAGGCAATCCTGTGGACGAAGGCACAAAACGAAGGGGTCTGACACCCTCCTGCATCGTTGGAAAAGCCCGCAAGTTCCACATACAGATCGACAAGTTGCCTGTCACCCCGTGAACAACTCGAGAGGCAAGAGGAGTTAAATTCCTCCACACAAGACGAGGCCTGACTCTCCTGTCCCAACTCTGCATGGACACTGAGATCTGATTCAGAAATGGAGAGGAACCATGAGGTTCCTGCCTCAACTCGAGATAAGGCCCTCTTCTACTGCACCAAACCCAGTGGAGTTCGGAGCGGCCCCTCCCAACTGCACAGTATCCCTGACTTCTCAGAGGCACCCTGAGAAGCTCCCTGAGGTCACGGGCATAAGTCGACGGAACCCAGGGTTTCCTGCCGTAAACTGAGAAAAACCTCAAGAGTCCTTCTTCACGTGTCTTGAGGCCCGATTCCCCTACCATGACTGGAGAAAAATGACGCGCTCCCCCTCGCCACGCGCATGAAGATCTGACTTCCCCGGCACCACATCAGAGGCTCCCTGAGCTCCCCATCGTACCTCGTGAGAAACCCCACACTGGCGCCGCAGCTCGAGAAAACCCACGAGACGCCCCTGTCATGGTGAAATGAGGGCCTTCTTTCCTGCATGACCTGAAGAGCAATCCCGAATCCTCTCTCCAAACTCCAAAGGAGGCTTGACTCCCTTTAGGTCACTCAGTGGGCTCCAAGAGATACCCGTCGATACTCAGGAGGAGAGCGGTGTCCTTTGCTTCCCCTCGAGATGAGGCCTGACTACGAGGGTGAGTCTGGAATGCAACCCTGGATCCCTGTCGCCCCTGGAGAGGAACCTTAGGTCCTGGACAAAAGGCTAGATGAGGTCTCTTTGGCCCTGCAGTGACTCAAGCGCAACCCCTAGCTTTCCCTTGCAACTCGAATGGAAGATTGGCCTTTCTGAGCCAACACAAGAGGAAGCCTGAATTTCCAGTTGTAATTTGAGAAACCCGCCGCAACTCGAGAAAAATCACGTGGTTCCCCGTATTGCAAGATGAGGCCCTTGCCCCCTACAGCGTCTCAAGAGAAGTCTCACATTCCGTCTTGAAGTGCAAAACAGTACTTGGCACCCTTGATGCGACCCCAAAAGTTCCCCTATATACCGATCTCACTAGAGGGGACACTGAAGTTTCCGGCACCACTTCATCTGAGGCCTTTCTCCTCTCCTGATGGCGATAGGAGGGTCGATTCCACTGCTTTGTCTCGAAGGGATTCCCGACCTTCCCGGCACACCTCAGGATGAGGCCGGTCTCACGAGGAAATTCAAGAGGTAGCCTCGAGGGCCATACTACATGCCGAAAGACCCCGATTCCATGGTCCACTTTTGATCAAAACCAGACTCCTGGACACCTCTTCGAAGGCAAGCCTGTGGATGAAGGCACAACACGTAGGGGCACTGACACCCCGTGCATCTTCCGGAAAAACCCGTAGGTTCCTCACACAGCTCCACAAGTGGTCTGTCACCTCGTGAACAACTCGAGAAGCAAGCGGAGTTCCATTCCTCCACACAAGACGATGCCTGACTCTCCTGTCACAACTCTAGGGACCTTGCGCACCGAGTCAGAAATGGAGAGGAAGCCTGAGGTTCCTGCCTCCACTCAAGATGAGGCCCTTTTCCATTGCCACAAAACCAGTGGAGTCCCGAGAGGCCCGTCCCAAATCCACAGTATGCCTGACTTCTCAGAGGCACCCTGAGAAGCTCCCTAAGGTCACCAGCAGAAGTCGACGGAACCCAGGGTTTCCTGCCACAACCCGAGAAAGACCTTGAGAGTCCTGCTTTAACGTGTCTTGAGGCCCGATTCCCGTATCATATCTCGAGAGCAATGACGCGCTCCCCCTTGCCATGCGCATGGAGACCTGAATTCCCTGGTGCCACACGAAAGGCTCCCTGAGCTTCCCGTCGCACCTCGTCAGAAACCGCACACTGGCACCGCAGCTCGAGAAAACCAACAAGACGCCCCTGTCATCGCGAGATGAGGGTCTTCTTTTCCTGCATGCCCTGGAGAGCAATCCTGAGTCCTCTCTCCAAACTCCACAGGGGGCTTGACTCCCTTTAGTCCACTCAGTGGGCTCCAAGAGACACCTGTGGTGACTCAAGAGGAGAGCGGGGTCCTTTGCTTCCCCTCGAGTCGAGCTCGGACTCCCAGGATGCGTCTGGAATGCAACCCCGAGATCGCTGTCGGCCCTGGAGAGGAATATTAGGTCCTGGACACAAGCCTAGATGAGGTCTCTTTTGCCCTGCAGTGACTCAAGAGCAAACCCCAGCTCTCCCTCGAAACTCGAATGGAAGATTGGACTTCCCTGGGCCAACACAAGAGGAAGCCTGAATTCCCCGTCGTAACTCGAGAATCCCGCCGCACCTTGAGAAAAAACACGTGATTCCCCCATCATCCCAAGATGAGGCCCTTGCCCTCTACAGCGTGTCAAGAGAAGCCCCAAGTCCGTATTGAAGTGCAAAACGGTACTTGGAACCCTTGAAGTGACCCCAAAAGTTTCCCGACACACCGGTCCCACTCGAGGGGAACACCAAGGTTCCCGGCACGACTTCAACTGAGCCCTTTCACTCCTCCTGATCGCGACAAGATGGTCGATTCCCCTGCTTTGTCTGGAAGGGGTTCCCGATCTTCATGGCGCACCTCAGGATGACACCAGTCTAACGAAGAAATTCGAGACGTAGCCTCATGGATGGTGCCATGTTCTGAAAGACCCCGATTTCCTGCTCTGCTATTGATAAGAACCCGATGTCCGGACACCTCTTTGAAGGCAACCCTGTGGATGAAGGCACAACACGAAGGGGCACTGACCCCCTCATGCATCTTACGGAAAAAACCGAAGGTTCCACTCACAGCTCGACAAATGGTCTGTTATCCTGTGAACAACTCGAGAGGCAAGTGGAGTTCCATTCCTCCACACAAGACGAGGCCTGACTCTCTTTTCCCAACTCTTCAGGGACCCTGTGGTCGGAGTTTTAAATGGAGAGGAACCCTTAGGTTCCTGCCTCAACTCGAGATGAGAACCTTTGCCATTGCACCAAACCCAGTGGAGTTCCGAGAGCGCCTCCCAAGTCCACAGTATGCCTGACTTCTCAGAGGCACCCTGAGAAGCTCCCTGAGGTCACCAGTACAAGTCGAGGGAACCCAGGGTTTCCTGCCGCAACCTGAGAAAGACCTTGAGACTCCTTCTTCAACGCGTCTTGAGTCCCGATTTCCCTACCATGACTCGAGAGCATTTATGGGCTCCTCCTCATCACACGCATAGACACCTGACTTTCCTGGCGCCACACGAGAGGCTCCCTGAGCTCCCCGTCGTACCTCGTGAGAAAACTCATACTTGCGCTCCAACTCGAGAAAACCCACAAGACGCCCCCGTCATTGCGAGCTGAGGGCCTTCTTTCCTGTATGGCCTGGAGAGCAATCCCGAGTCCTCTCTCCAACTCCACAGGAGGCTTGACTCCCTGGAGGCCACTCAGTGGGCTCCAAGAGATACCTATCGCGACCCAGGAGGATATCAGAATCCTTTGCTTCCCCTCGAGCTGAGGCCTGACTCACTGGGTGAGTCTGGAATGCGTCCCCGTGATCCCTATCGCCCCTGGAGAGGAACATTAGGTCCTGGACACAAGCCTAGATGAGGGCTATTTTGACCTGCCGTGACTCGAGAGCAATTCCCACCCAGCTCTCCCTGGCAACTCGAATGGAAGAATGGACTTCCCTGGGCCAACAGAAGAGGAAGCCTGAATTCCCCGTCGTAAGTCAACAATCCCATCGCAACTCGAAAAAAACCACGTGGTTTCCCCTTCATCACAAGATGAGGCCCTTGCCCGCCACAGCGTCTCAAGAGAAGTCCCACGTTTCATCTTGAAGTTTGAAACAGTATTTGGCAAGCTTCGTGAGACCCCAAAAGTTCCCTGACATACCGGTCTCACTCAAGGGGAACACCGAGGTTCCCGGCACCACTTCATCTGAGCCCCTTCTCCCCTCCTGATCGCGACAGTAGGGTCGATTAACCTGCTTTGTCTGGAAGGCTTTCCCGACCTTCCAGGGGCACCTCAGCCTGAGGCCCGTCTCACGAGGAAATTCGAGACGTAGCCTCGTGTGTGGTGCCGCATTCCAAAAGACCCCGATTTCCTGGTCCGCTCTTGATAAGAACCCGATGCCCGCACACCACTTCGAAGGCAACCCTGTGGATGAAAGCACATCATGAAGGGGCACTGACACCCCCGTGCATTGTCTGGAAAAAACCGCAGGTTCCACACACAGCTCGACAAGTGGCCTGTCACTCCTTGAACAACTCGAGAGGCAAGCGGAGTTCCATTCCTCCACACAAGACGAGGCCTGACTCTCCTGTCCCAGTTCTGCAGGGACCCTGCAATCTGAGTCAGAAATGGAGAGGAACCCTGAGGTTCCTTCCTGATCTCGAGATTAGGCCCTCTTCCATTGCAGCAAACCGAGTGGAGTCCCGAGAGGCCTCTCCCAGCTCCATAGTATCCCTGACTTCTCAGAGGCACCCTGAGAAGCTACCTGAGGTCACAGGCACAAGTCGAGGGAACCCAGGGTTTCCTGCCGCAACCCGAGAAAGACCTCGAGCGTCCTTTTTCATTGTGTTGAGCCCTGATTCCACTACCATGACTCGAGAGCAATGACGTGCGCCCCCTCGCCACTCATATGGAGACTTGACTTCCCTGACACCACACGAGAGGCTCCCTGAGCTCCTGGTCGTACCTTGTGAGAAACCCCACACTGGCACCACAGCTCCAGAAAAACCACGAGACTCCCCCGACATCGCGAGATGAGGGCCTTCTTTTCCTGCATCGCCTGGAGAGCAATCCCGCGTGCTCTCTCCAAACTCCACAAGAGAGGAGCCAAGATTGCTGAGGAGTAGGACGGGGAGAACTCTTTCCCCCCCAAACAATTTCATCAAAAGAGCATTTAAACGTCGAGTAAATTCCACAATACAACTTATGAATGCTGCCAGAGGACATCAGGCACCCAGAAAAGAACCCAACTCTTGGAAAGTAGGTAGGAAAAAGTATAAAAGACAAAAAAAGAGACAAAAGAGGGAGGGAGGGATTTCCGTCCCGGGAAGATAGTCTTAAAAAGAGAAAAGTTTCCAAACACCAGGAAAGCTTTTCACTGCCAAATCTTTGCCAAGCTTTGGAAGCACAAAGGGCAACATAAGGGGGATAAAAATAAATAAACAATTAAATCTCGCAGATTGCAAGCCCTACGGTAACTCCCCCAGCCGCGAAGCAGTGCAGACGCCTGCTCACACCATTAGCAAGCAGGGGCTGGGCAGGGAGGCGCAGCACGGGCTGCATCGCTTAGAGTAAAAATCTGGCCTGAATAACCTGAGCGCTATCTGAACGAAATAACTTGGGCTAGCAAACCAGACTCTGGGATATCTACCACGCAAAAAGCCAGCCCTAACCTAAGACACCGCCAGGCCCGCGCACGGAACAAAGGACTGAACAGAGATAGCTCGCTGCAGACCTGCCCCCTCCAGTGACAGGCAGCCAGAGCCGGAAGGGGGCAATCGCAGCCCCAGAGAGACATTATCTATAAAACTGTAAGCAGGCTTCTTTGCTAACTAAAACTTCTTGGGGATCTGGATGGTCAACATCTGCCTGAGAAGGTGCGCCTGTTTTACACCCAGATAACCGAGTGGCGGGGAGGCGATAAGTCACAACATTGGCGCTCGCCAAACACCTCATCACCTGAGCTGCTCGGACCTGGGAAGAGCACAAAACGCAGGCCCAACCGAGTCTGTGCCTCTGAGGACTACCCGAGTGCCTGAACCTGAGCGGCTTGGACCTGGGAGGTCTATGCAGCCCAGGGCCAGCCTCGGATTGTTCCCGGTGGAACAACCTAGAGCCCGAGCAGTGTGGGCAGGGAGGCTACACGTGCAGTGAGCGGGGGCAGACCCAGTGTGGCTGAGGCACTGCGAGCGCACGCCAGTGTTATTTGTTTGCAGCATCACTCCCTCCCTCCCTCCCCACAGCGCAACTGAACAAGTGAGCCTAAAAAAAAAAAGTGTCCTCCACCGTCCCCTTTGTGTCAGGGTGTAAACCAGACACTGAAGAGACCAGCAAACAAAAGAAGCTATAACAGAGGGAAACGCCTTGGAAGCTACAGGCAATAGATTAAAACCCTGTGGTTACTAGGACTACATAGGAAGGCGCCTATAGATCTTGAGAAATATAAGTCGGACCAAGGAACTAGCCAAAAATGAACCGAACCCACGATACTCACAACAAAACCAGAGAAAGTCCTAGATATATTTTTATGATCATTCTTACTTTTTTTTTAATTTTTTTAATTTTAAGTTCTCTATTGTTCATTTAATTTTCACTTTTATAACCTATTACTTTGCAAAAAAAAGACCCTATTTTTTTCTTCTTCAGCAAACTTCATATATATATATATATATATATATATATATATATATATATATATATAAAATAATTTTTTGACCTTGTTTTTTTGTTTTGTTTTTTTTTCTTCTTTTCTTTAACATTGTATTTTTGAAATTCCAAACTGTACTCTAGATTTTTAATTTATGCTTTTTGATATTTGATATCAATTTTGTACCTGTAGTTTCTTTATAATTTTTGCGACATTGCTTGTTTTTGTTTGTTTGTTTTCTCTTTAGTTTTCTTCTTCCTTTTTTTTAACATTGTATTTTTGAAATTCCAAACTCTACTCTAGATTTTTAATTTTTGCTTTTTGGTATTAGTTATCAATTTTGTACCTGTATTTTCTTGATAATATTTGCGACCTTGTTTGTTTTTCTTTGTTCGTTTTTTCTCTCTTTCTTTTCCTTCTTCTTTTCTTTAACATCGTATTTTTGAAATTCCAAACTCTACTCTAGATTTTTAATTTTTGCCTTTATGTATTTGTTACCAATTTTGTACCTTTAAGAACCCAATCTTCAGTACCCATTTTTCACTAGGGAGCGAGATTACTGGCTTGACTGCTCTCTCTCCCTTTGGACTCTCCTTTTTCTCCACCAGGTCGCCTGTGTCTCCTCCCTAACCCCTCTCTACTCTACCCAACTCTGTGAATTTCTGTGTATTCCAGACGGTGGAGAACACTTAGGGAACTGATTACTGGCTGGATCTGTCTCCCTCCTTTTCATTCCCCCCTTTTATCCTTCTGGCCACCTCTGTCTCCTTCCTCCTTCTTCTCATCTCTGTATAACTCTGTGAACATCTCTGAGCGGTCCAGTTGTGGAGTGCACATAAGGAAGTGACGACTGGCCAGCCCACTCTCTCCACTATTGATTCCACCTGATCTCATTTGGGTCACCTCTAACTCCCTCCTCCCTCTTCTCTTCTCCATGTAACGCTGTGAACCTTTCTGAGTGGCCCTCACAGTAGAGAAACTTTTCTTCTTTAACGTAGATGTTTTATCAATGGTGCTGTATAGAAGGAGAAGTTTTGAAACTACTGTAAAAGTAAGACAGATAACTGGAAGCAGGAGGCTTAAGTCCAAACCCTGACTCCAGGGAACTCCTGACTCCAAGGAACATTAATTGACAGGAGCTCATCAAATGCCTCCATACCAACACTGAAATCAAGCACCACACAAGGGCCAACAAGTTCCAGGGCAAGACATACCAAGCAAATTCTCCAGCAACAAAGGAACGCAGCCCTGAGCTTCAAGATACAGGCTGCCCAAAGTCACCCCAAAACCACAAACATCTCATAACTCATTACTGGACACTTCATTGCACTCCAGAGAGAAGAAATACAGCTCCACCCACCAGAACACGGACACAAGCTTCCCTAACCAGGAAACCTTGACAAGACACCTGTACAAACCCACACACAGCAAGGAAATGCCACAGTAAAGAACTCCACAAACTGCCAGAATACAGAAAGGACACCCCAAACTCAGCAATTTAAACAAGATGAGACAGAGGAATACCCAGCAGATAAAGGAACAGGATAAATGCCCACCAAACCAAACAAAAGAGGAAGAGATAGGGAATCTACCTGGTAAAGAATTCCGAGTAAGGATAGTGAAATGGATCTAAAATCTTGAAATTAAAATGGAATCACAGATAAATAGCCTGGAGACAAGGATTGAGAAGATGCAAGAAAGGTTTAACAAGGACCTAGAAGAAATAAAAAAAGAGTCAATATATAATGAATAATGCAATAAATGAAATTAAAAACACTCTGGAGGCAACAAATAGTAGAATAACAGAGGCAGAAGATAGGATTAGTGAATTCGAAGATAGAATGGTAGAAATAAATGAATCAGAGAGGATAAATGAAAAACGAATTAAAAGAAATGAGCACAATCTCAGAGACCTCCAGGACAATATTAAACGCTACAACATTCGAATCATAGGGGTCCCAGAAGAAGAAGACAAAAAGAAAGACCGTGAGAAAATACTTGAGGAGATAATAGTTGAAAACTTCCCTAAAATGGGGAAGGAAATACTCACTCAAGTCCAAGAAACCCAGAGAGTCCCAAACAGGATAAAGCCAAGGCGAAACCCCCCAAGACACATATTAATCACATTAACAAAAATCAAACACAAAGAACAAATATGAAAAGCAGCAAGGGAAAAACAACAAATAACACACAAGGGAATTGCCATAAGGATAACAGCTGATCTTTCAATAGAAACTCTTCAAGCAAGGAGGGAATGGCAAGACATACTTAAAATGATGAAAGAAAATAACCTACAGCCCAGATTATTGTACCCAGCAAGGATCTCATTCAAGTATGAATGAGAAATCAAAAGCTTTTCAGACAAGCAAAAGCTGAGAGAATTCTGCACCACCAAACCAGCTCTCCAACAAATACTAAACAGGAAACACAAAAACGGTGTATAAATTCAAACCCCAAACAATAAAGTAAATGGCAATGGGATCATACTTATCAGTAATTACCTTAAACGTAAATGGGTTGAATGCTCCAACCAAAAGACAAAGACTGGCTGAATGGATACAAAAACAAGACCCCTACATATGTTGTCTACAAGAGACCCACCTCAAAACAGGGGATACATACAGACTGAAAGTGAAGGGCTGGAAAAAGATTTTCCATGCAAATAGGGACCAAAAGAAAGCAGGAGTAGCGATACTCATATCAGATAAAATAGACTTTAAAACAAAGGCTGTGAAAAGAGACAAAGAAGGTCACTACATAATGATCAAAGGATCAATCCAAGGAGAAGATATAACAATTATAAATATATATGCACCCAACGTGGGAGCACCACAGTATGTAAGACAAATGCTAACAAGTATGAAAGGAGAAATTAACACTAACACAATAATAGTTGGAGATTTTAATACCCCACTCACACCTATGGATAGATCAACTAAACAGAAATTTAACAAGGAAACACAAACTTTAAATGATACAATAGACCAGTTAGACCTAATTGATATCTATAGGACATTTCATCCCAAAACAATGAATTTCAACTTTTTCTAAAGTGCACATGGAACCTTCTCCAGGATAGATCACATCCTGGGCCATAAAGCTAGCCTTGGTAAATTCAAAAAAATAGAAATCATTCCAAGCATCTTTTCTGACCACAATGCAGTAAGATTAGATCTCAATTACAGGAGAAAAACTATTAAAAATTCCAACATATGGAGGCTGAACAACACGCTGCTGAATAACCAACAAATCACAGAAGAAATCAAAAAAGAAATCAAAATTTGCATAGAAACGGATGAAAATGAAAACACAACAACCCAAAACTTGTGGGACACGGTAAAAGCAGTCCTAAGGGGAAAGTTCATAGCAATACAGGCACACCTCAAGAAACAAGAAAAAAGTCAAATAAATAAACTAACTCTACACCTAAAGCAACTAGAAAAGGAAGAAATGAAGAACCCCAGGGTTAATAGAAGGAAAGAAATCTTAAAAATTAGAGCAGAAATAAATGCAAAAGAAACAAAAGAGACCATAGCAAAAATCAACAAAACCAAAAGCTGGTTCTTTGAAACGATAAATAAAATTGACAAACCATTAGCCAGACTCATCAAGAAACAAAGGGAGAAAAATCAAATCAATAAAATTAGAAATGAAAATGGAGAGATCACAACAGAAAACACAGAAATACAAAGGATCATAAGAGACTACTATCAACAATTATATGCCAATAAAATGGACAACGTGGAAGAAATGGACAAATTCTTAGAAAAGTAGAACTTTCCAAAACTGGACCAGGGAAGAAATAGAAAATCTTAACAGACCCATCACAAGCACGGAAATTGAAACTGTAACCAAAAATCTTCCAGCCAACAAAAGCCCAGGTCCAGACGGCTTCACAGCTGAATTCTACCAAAAATTTAGAGAAGAGCTAACACCTATCCTGCTCAAACTCTTCCAGAAAATTGCAGAGGAAGGTAAACTTCCAAACTCATTCTATGAGGCCAACATCAGCCTAATACCAAAACCTGACAAAGATCCCACAAAAAAAGAAAACTACAG
Source organism: Bubalus kerabau (assembly GCF_029407905.1). Lineage (NCBI taxonomy): Eukaryota > Metazoa > Chordata > Mammalia > Artiodactyla > Bovidae > Bubalus > Bubalus kerabau. The sequence goes on along the minus strand of NW_026577886.1, from coordinate 3,107,181 downwards.
GCCAATATCACTGATGACATAGATGCAAAAATCCTTAACAAAATTCTAGCAATCAGAATCCAACAACACATTAAAAAGATCATACACCATGACCAAGTGGGCTTTATCCCAGGGATGCAAGGATTCTTCAATATCCGCAAATCAATCAATGTAATACACCACCTTAACAAATTGAAAAATAAAAACCATATGATTTTCTCAATAGATGCAGAGAAAGCCTTTGACAAAATTCAACATCCATTTATGATAAAAACTCTCCAGAAAGCAGGAATAGAAGGAACATACCTCAACATAATAAAAGCTATATATGACAAACCCACAGCAAACATTATCCTCAATGGTGAAAAATTGAAAGCATTTCCTCTAAAGTCAGGAACTAGACAAGGGTGCCCACTTTCACCATTACTATTCAACATAGCTTTGGAAGTTTTGGCCACAGCAATCAGAGCAGAAAAAGAAACAGAAGGAATCCAAATTGGAAAAGAAGAAGTAAAACTCTCACTGTTTGCAGATGACATGATCCTCTACATAGAAAACCCTAAAGACTCCACCAGAAAATTACTAGAACTAGTCAATGACTATAGTAAAGTTGCAGGATATAAAATCAACACACAGAAATCCCTTGAATTCCTATACACTAATAATGAGAAAACAGAAAGAGAAATTAAGGAAACAATTTCATTCACCATTGCAACGGAAAGAATAAAATACTTAGGAATATACCTACCTAAAGAAACTAAAGGCCTATATATAGAAAACTATAAAACACTGGTGAAAGAAATCAAAGAGGACACTAATAGGTGGAGAAATATACCATGTTCATGGATTGGAAGAATCAATATAGTGAAAATGAGTATACTACCCAAGGCAATTTATCGATTCAATGCAATCCCTATCAAGCTACCAACAGTATTCTTCACAGAGCTAGAACAAATAATTTCACAATTTGTATGGAAATACAAAAAACCTCGAATAGCCAAAGCAATCTTGAGAAAGAAGAATGGAACTGGAGGAATCAACCTACCTGATTTCAGGCTCCGCTACAAAGCCACAGTTATCAAGACAGTATGGTACTGGCACAAAGACAGAAATATAGATTAGTGGAACGAAATAGAAAGCCCAGAGATAAATCCACACACATATGGACACCTTATCTTTGACAAAGGAGGCAAAAATATACAATGGATTAAAGACAATCTCTTTAACAAGTGGTGCTGGGAAATCTGGTCAACCACTTGTAAAAGAATGAAACTAGAACACTTTCTAACACAATACACAAAAATAAACTCAAAATGGATTAAAGATCTAAACGTAAGACCAGAAACTATAAAACTCCTAGAGGAGAACATAGCTAAAACACTCTCTGAAATACATCACAGCAGGATCCTCTATGACCCACCTCCCAGAATATTGGAAATAAAAACAAAAATAAACAAATGGGACCTAATTAACCTTAAAAGCTTCTGCACATCAAAGCAAACTATTAGCAAGGTGAAAAGACAGCCTTCGGAATGGGAGAAAATAATAGGAAATGAAGCAACTGACAAACAACTAATCTCAAAAATATACAAGCAACACCTACAGCTCAACTCCAGAAAAATAGATGACCCAATCAAAAAATGGGCCAAAGAACTAAATAGACATTTCTCCAAAGAAGACATACAGATGGCTAACAAACACATGAAAAGATGCTCAAAATCACTCATTATCATAGAAATGCAAATCAAAACCACTATGAGGTACCATTTCACGCCAGTCAGAATGGCTGCAATCCAAAAGTCTACAAATAATAAATGCTGGAGAGGGTGTGGAGAAAAGGGAACCCTCTTACACTGTTGGTGGGAATGCAAACTAGTACAGCCACTATAGAGAACAGTGTGGAGATTCCTTAAAAAACTGGAAATAGAACTGCCTTATGATCCAGCAATCCCACTGCTGGGCATACACACTGAGGAAACCAGAAGGGAAAGAGACACGTGTACCCCAATATTCATCGCAGCACTGTTTCTAATAGCCAGGACATGGAAGCAACCTAGATGTCCATCAGCAGATGAATGGATAAGAAAGCTGTGGTACACATACACAATGGAGTATTACTCCGCCATTAAAAAGAATAGAATGAATCAGTTCTAATGAGGTGGATGAAACTGGAGCCTATTATACAGAGTGAAGTAAGCCAGAAAGAAAAACACCAATACAGTATACTAACACATATATATGGAACTTTGAAAGATGGTAACAATAACCCTGAGTACGAGACAGCAAAAGAGACACTGATTTATAGAAGAGTCTTATGGACTCTGTGGGAGAGGGAGAAGGTGGGAAGATTTGGGAGAATGGCATTGAAACATGTAAAATATCATGTATGAAAAGAGTTGCCAGTCCAGGTTTGATGCATGACACTGGATGCTTGGGGCTAGTGCACTGGGACGACCCAGAGGGATGCTATGGGGGGGAGGAGGGAGGAGGGTTCAGGATGGGGAGCACATGTATACCAGAGGCGGATTCATTTTGATATTTGGAAAAACTAATACAATTATGTAAAGTTTAAAAATAAAATAAAATTAAAAAAAAAATCCACAGGAGGCTTGACTCCCTTTAGGCCACTCAGTGGTCTCCAAGAAATACCCGTCGGGACTCGAGAGCAGAGCAGAGTCCTTTCCTTCCTCTCGAGATGAGGTCTGACTCCTCGGGTGCATCTAAAATGCAACCCCGAGATCTCTGTCGCCCCTGGAGAGGAACATTAGGTCCTGGACACAAGCTTAGATGAGGTCTCTTTTGCCCTGAAGTGACTCGAGAGCAATCCCTAGCTCTCTCTCGCAACTCCAATGAAAGATTGGACTTCCCTGGGCCAACACAAGAGGAAGCCTGAATTCCCCATCGTAACTCGAGAATCCCGCCGAAACTCGAGAAAAACCACATGGTTACCCTGTCATCGCAAGATGAGGCCCTTGCCCGCTACAGCGTCTAAAGAGAAGTCCCAGGTTTCTTCTTGAAGTGTTTTCACACTTCAAGTGTGAAAACTTGGCACCCTTGATGCGATTCCAAAAGTTCCCCGACACCCTGGTCTCTCTCGAGGGGAGCACCGAGGTTCCCGGTACGACTTCATCTGAGCCACTTCTCCCCTCCTGATTGCGACTTGAGGGTCGACTCCCGTGCTTTGTCTGGAAGGGGTTCCCAACCTTCCCGGCGCACCTCAGGATGAGGCCGGTCTAACGAGAATATTTGAGACGTAGCTTCATGGGTGGTAACACATGCTGAAAGACCCCGATTCCCCGGTCCACTCTTGATAAGAACCCGATGCCCGGACACCTCTTGAAAGGCAACCCTGTGGAAGAAGGCACAACACGAAGGGGCACTGACACCCTCGTGCATCGTCCGGAAAAACCCGCAGCTTCCAAACACAGTCCGACAAGTTGCCTGTCACCCCGTGAATAACTCGAGAGGCAAGCGGAGTTCCATTCCTCCTTACAAGACGAGGCCTGACTCTCCTGTCCCAACTCTGCAGGGACCCTGCGATCAGAGTCAGAAATGGAGACGAACCCTGAGGTTCCTGCCTCCACTCGAGATGAGGCCCTCTTCTATTGCACCAAACCCAGTGGAGTCCCGAGAGGGCCCTCCCAACTCCAGGGTATCCTTGACTTCTCAGAGGCACACTGAGAAGCTCCCTGAGGCCACCGGCACTAGTCGAGGGAACCCAGGGTTTACTGCCGTGACCCAAGAAACACCTTGAAAGTCCTTCTTTAACGGTTCTTGAGGCCCGATACACCTTCCATGACTCTAGAGCAATGACGCGCTCCCCCTCGCAATGCGCATGGAGACCTGACTTCCCAAGCGCCACATGAGAGGCTCCCTGAGCTCCCCGTAGTACCTCATGAGAAACCCCACACTGGCGCTGCATCTCGAGAAAACCCACGAGACGTCCCCTTCATCGCGAGATGATGGCCTTCTTTTCCTGCATGGCCTGGAGAGCAATCACGAGTCCTCTCTCCAAACTCCACAGGAGGCTTGACTCCCTTTAGGCCACTCAGTGGGCTCCAAGAGATACCCGTCGCAACTCGAGAGGAGAGCGGAGTCCTTCGCTTCCCCTCGAGACAAGGACTGACTCCCCGGGTGCATCAGGAAAGCAACCCCGAGATCCCTGTCCCCCCCTGGAGACGAACATTATGTCCTGGACACAAGCCTAGATAAGGTCTCTTTTGCCCTGCAGTAACTCAAGCGCAATCCCTAGCTCTCCCTCGCAACTCGAATGGAAGACTGGACTTCCCTGGGCCAACACAGGAGGAAGCCTGAATTTCCTGACCTAACTCGAGAATCCCGCCACAACTCGAGAAAAACGACGTGGTTAACCCGTCACCACAAGATGAGGCCCTTGCCAGCTACAGCGTCTCAAGAGAAGTCTCACGTTCCGTCTTGAAGTTTGAAACGGTACTTAGCACCTTTGATGTGACTCCAAAAGTTCCCCGACATCCCAGTTTTACTCGAGGGGAACATCGAGGTTCCCGGCACCACTTCATCTGAGCCCCTTCTCCCCTCCTGATCAGGACAAGAGGGTCGATTCACTTGCTTTGTCTGAAAGGGTTACCGACCTTCCTGGTGCACCTCAGGTTGAGGTCCGTCTCAAGAAGAAATTCGAGACATAGGCTTGTGGGTGGTGCCACATGCCGAAAGACCCTGATTTCCTGGTCTGCTCTTGATAAGAATCTGAAGGCTGGATACCTCTTCGAAGGCAACCCTGTGTATGAAGGCAAAAAACGAAGGGGAACTGACACCCCCATGCATCGTCCGGATAAAACCGCAGGTTCCACACACAGCTCGACAAGTGGCCTGTTATCCGGTGAACAACTCGAGAGTCCAGTGGAGTTCCATTCCTCCACACAAGATGAGGCCTGACTCTCCTGTCCTAACTCTGTAGGGACTCTGTGTTCAGAGTCAGAAATGGAGAGCAACCCTGAGGTTCCTGCTTCAAATCGAGATGAGGCCCTCTTCTGACAAGGTCCAGCCTCGGCTGGTCCAGGGTTTTCGAAGGGGAGACAGAGTAGGCGACCTATTGATTTATTTATCGAAGATATAAAGAGTAATAGAATGAGGATAGCTCAGTAGGAAAATTTAGTGGAGAAAAGAAGCTGAGTAGCTTGGTTTATGCGGAAAATCAGTATAACCCGTGACACCAGGTTAGCTCTGACCACGGAGGCCGCAGGCTCCCTCTCGAATAGCGAAAAGTGCCCCACCTTAGACACCTTCTCAAGTGGTCTTCGAAGCCCAGGCAAATAAATGGTCGCAGAGGATATCCGCGCTCCAGATGGACACTCATCTGAAAATTGAGGGGAAGAATGACATTAGGAGACTAAGCGTTGGCAATCAAGGCCCGTAGCTTTATTTTCAACAGGGGTTTTTATACCCTAAGTTACACATAGAGGATAATGGGGATGCAAAGACAGCAGCCTTTGATCCTTATCAAAAACCAGAGTTTCTGTCCTGCAAATGTATCGTATACAAATGGTTTAGGTGATTTACCTCATCTTCTAGCCAGAAGACCTATTAACATTTTATGACTCTTGACAAAGACTTATCAACCGTAAGACTTATTTTCTCTAAGAGTAATTATTTTAAGGTTTGGCCCCATCTTTCGAAGATAAAATTGCATTCCTATAGGGCAGATGTGTAATGGGCTTACAACAAAGGAAATAATTTATTACCTTAAGGGTCTAGTGTTAGTAACACCAAGGCCACTACTTATTTCTTCTACATACCAACTATATTAATTAATACACATTCAAGGATACAATTCAGGGGATGTGGAAACTTGGCAACAAGCATTGGTTCATCAATGAAATCTTTTACTAGTTTTATTCTGACAGTTTCTAACTCTCTGAGAGGCTCTAAGCTATTTGAATATCTTAAGCTTCCCGTGCCTCTCGAGGCTCGGAGACTGTAAACAATTGTATGCATTGCTGTAGGAGACCGGGTAAACTTGTCAGGCGAGTTAGAGAGCCATCTGACGTGTTTGGATTTAAACACTCCTAATTGCCCAGGAACTTTATTAATTGGAGCTGTAAGTTAGCTCTTTGACAGAGAGAGTGAGATGGTGGTGGGGGACAGCCCCCAGTAAAGTCAGAGGTGAGAGCACAAAGCAATAAAGTAGGCAGACTCTGGTTTTGGGGGGTAGATGCTCAAGAATATCTGGGAGGACTCCCGAGGCTCGATCCCGCCTTTGTGTATGCCCAGCCTCCTTCCTCATGACCTTTGTCACGAGTGGAATGTCTCTCGCCGGCTCCCGGCATCTCCCCGTTTTTTATTTCTTAAAACAGCCAGATGTAGCTCAGTCGCGAGCCTCTGAATACTCTGCCGAAGAATCCTGACAATACAAGGAAGAAAGATTATGAGAAGCAGAATTAAAGCAGCCACCGCAGCATAGCTAAAGACATTAGACAGAATATTCTTTCCTGAGATGTAGTTAGGGAAAGTATGGAAGAAATCATTTGCTGTTCCAGCAGCAGTAAAATCTAATCGGGAGTGCTCCATGGTTGCTATTTGATAGTGAAGTTTCCCTACGTCTCAACCAATGTCAGAGCTGTTCCAGATACCTGAAATATGGTTTTTAATCTTTTCCCATTCAAAATCTGTCTCATTTACTTTCAGGGGTGTTCCACATATCCACCGATAGTCAGCATGACAAGACAATGCCATTTTCACCTTTAAAGCCTGCAATTCAGTCCCAATATGTATTACTGCTTCCTCTAGGGCGTCTACCCTCATTTCTAATTTTCTCTCTATAGCTTCCTGTGTTGCCAATGTTAAAGAAACATTTTTGGACATAGAATCAACATATTGAGCAGTATGTACTTGTTGAGTCAATGATATTGCTGCCACAGTAACAGAAGTGATTGCACTTATCAAAGCTGCTGTTCCCAAGATAAGTAAGCCCACAAACCGTCGTGTTTGCATTAAATCCTGTAGTTGTTGTAATACAGCAAGACCATAATTCAATAAGTGGTTACATCATAAGATAAGGTGGATGTTGTAGCATTACAAAGGAGCAAACATTATATTGAGGGTTTAAACAAGATGAACCAGGGAGCAGCTGTAGGCGTCAGCCCGGGGGAGCAGTGTCCCCAGCATCAGGAGGCAGAACGCGAGCGGCAGGCTGTGGGCCAAGGCGCCTATGGTGGGCGGAGGGGCAGGGTTCGTGGTTTAGGGCTAGCCGCCACCTCTTGGGCTCAGGGCGGTCCCCTCTCGCCGGTGGGGCTACGCTGGTCTGGACGGCACTCCGCGGGCGCGCTTTCCTCTCTGGCCCTCACTCGCTGCACAGACTTCTTTGCTCTAGGTCACGGGGTGCAGAGAGGTGGGTGCGAGGCGCTGCTGGTGGCACGGAGGCGAGAGCTGGCTGGGGGAGGGGGAGCGAGCGAGTGCGCGCGCCGCGAACCTGGTCTTTGGGGAATGTGACATGACGAATTTGTCTGAGATCCAAACCAGAGAATCTGCATTCTGTAGAAATATACAAGCATACCCTCTCCCACAAGTTACCAACACATCTGGCCTTTTTCACTCTCCCGTAAGGAGGCCTTTTTACTTGACCAGGGGCCGAGTCGTAGCCTGTAATTCAGGCATCTAGTGTCTCATCATTGTAGTCTGCCCCTGTGTGTTTACGTTTAAGTGATTAATTACAATTGGAACATAACTTCACTATTTGTCTAGCTGTTTCCCTATGGATATGTTAATTTAGGTCTAATGTTTAGTTTAGGTCTCTGTATAAATTTAAGGAATAAATGTATAACCTCCTTATCTCATTTTGGTATACAGGTATACAGATATACCTAAATGCAAAATGCATTTATATATGTATTTATATATGGCAACAAGTATAAAGTTATTGACATATAATATATATAAATCAATATACTTGAATTAATCTTTATAATTAATATATTAATTAATATATATTACAACAATACAACACATACACAGCTAATACCAACCAACACAAACCAATATACTGTAATAATACATGTCACACATTTATAATTATACAGTATATAGAACATATATCATCACAGCACATCAATCCATACCAATTAATATCAGCCACACACACATTATATTACTGCCATATATATTTAATTATACAGTATATATATATGTGTGTGTATAGTATACATATTAATTTATATACAAATTAATTAAGTATAGATCTATAAATAGAATTAGGTATACCTTTATTATATTTTATTTATACCCATACCTAATTAGGCAAACTGTAATTAGGCAAATACATTTATATTATGTATTTATAACAATATATAAAGTATTGTTAAATGTACCACCTGTACAGCATCTCCACCCCACATACCACTTTCTCTAATCCCACCAACTCATTTTCAGTATTATGTGTTGGCCAGGAGCTGGGCCAGTCTTTCCCAGCAATGTTAAGAGACGTCTGTTCCTGTGTCTAATAGCCCTGGCGTTTTATTCTCTTGAAGTAAAAGATCTTTTAAAGGCCTTGGAACTGCAATTTCCTGCACCCAAAAGGCTAGATCACTAGATCCAAATGTTTTGTGGCTCTTAGCTTGAGAAGTCAAGTTTTTCCTTGTCTGATAGTAAGGTAAAAGTAAAAGCTGTGTTACTCTTTGACCTTTATTAATTTGTACAGTTTTGATAGGCAGTGAGATCAAGACTTTAATTTCTCAATATCATCAGAATCTACTACACCATGCACCAGCGAAATTTCTTTTCTTTCTTTTTTTTTTTATTTAATTTTTTTTTTTTAAAGAAAGCAAGCTACGCCCCAGGACAAATCTTACAATGTCCTCAGATAGGGGGCCAGCCACTCCGGTTGGAATTGAAGTAAGCGGCACATCAGGGATTAATATTGTTATTAAATCTCCTTGCCTTTTCGCTTTTCTCCTAGCCTGGGTGAGACCCCCCTGAGGGAGTTTTCTCCAAGGAGCACGCTCTGCATATTGTGTACTAAAAGCTCCTTTGTTTAAAAAACTTTTTATCTTCCTCAGTCTTAGGCAACACTTTGGGAGGCTTTGGGGGCAAAGTGGGGAACTCCTGGGTCCTGGGAGGCACAATCGGAGGCGGTGGCAGTCGCCTTAAATCAGAAAGTGGTGGATAAGTTTTTTAAAGGTTTGCGCAGAGGGGGAGGGAGCTCGCCAGGGCTCTCGGCCGCAGCGTCCTGTAAGCCCTCTCCTTCCTCGGGAGGTAGACCACTTTCTCCCTCCTTTTTTTTTTTTTCAATGGCAGAAAATATGATCTGTGCAGTAAATGGAGACTCACCACCATCCACCTCTATAGCCTCCCCCATAGTCTATTTAACAGCCTCGTGACGGAGGTCCAGGACATTTCTAATCATATTCCACAGTCAATAAATATTTGTCTATTCTTAGATGCAGAGAAATCCATTTTTAATTTTTTTTTAATTTTAGAGAATATTTTTATTTATTTTGTAACCTCTTTACCCTGGCTAAACTGCAGAGGGGACTAGAAAAGAAGCCTCAAGGTGAGGATCAAGTTCATCCTTGGGACTAGAGAAAATCCTTCTCTGGGAAACTCCTAGCGGTGGCCCTTTACCCCGACATGGAGGAGGAGGCATAAGGGTATGGGAGCGTCCCGAAGTTTTCCTCTTCTGTTCCGGAGATCCTTTAACTGTTTGGTAACTAAATCTTACGAACTGTCTGATTGGGGATGTTTCCCTCAACCTCCTAGGAGCGGATGGTCTGATTAGGGATGTTTTCTTAAACTTTTAGGAGCATCTTTAGCTTAAAAAAAAAAAAAATCCTCATCAGAATGGCATCGAGCTGCTGGTTCCTCTAAACCTTTTTCAAATTGAGGGGAGAGCTGATCTTTCTTTTCATCCCTATCTTTTACATGCTCATTGGCAGTCATAGTGGCTAGCCATTCATTTAGCTGTCGATAGCTAGGTATAGCCTCTTCATTTTCACTTTTCTTTATAACAGGTACCTTTTCAGATTTGCTTTTTTGTTTAACAGGTACTTTTCCAACTTTACTTTCCTCTTTAACAGGTACCTTTTCAAATTCATGAGCTGGATCTAAAACATCTCTAGTCATATTCCACAGAGGAAAGGTGTAAGTAGGGATTTTTTCCAAACCTTGCTGAGCACAATAAGCTCTTAGCTGTTTTCCTAGTTTTTTCAAGATATCTAGGTTAACAGTGCCTTGTTGTAGAAACCAAGGGCAGTGGTCTTGTACAAATGTAAAAAATGATTGAATGGAAGATTTTTTAACCTTGATTCTTCTTTTACTTAATAACTGTAAAATTACTCCTATAAAGAGCTGTCTTTCATTTGATTCAGTGTTGCCCATGTCAGAAACTTAAGGATAGTAAAAGATTTTGCTTTTAGCTATCTAAAGATTAGGCCTTTTTTGTCAGCCTTTTTAGAAACCGTTTTTTCTCTCTAACTCTTCAACACTTCCCACTCCTCTCGCCCTGTCTATTCTACAGGGGGATCTGCAGCCCCCTAAGTGGGATCCTATCTGTCCCCAAAACTGAACACTGGGGGAATGGGGTTGGGGATTTACCTTCGAAATGCCTGTCTCGGGCGCCACCTGCAGAGGTCCAGCCCCAGCTGATCCAGGGTATTCGAAGGGAAGATGGAGTAGGCGACCTATTTATATATTTATTTATTCATCAAAGATATAAAGAGTAATAGAATGAGGATAGCTCAGTAGGAAAATTCAGTGGAGAGAAGCAGCTGAGTAGCTTGGTTTACGCGGAAAATCAATATAACCCATGACACCAGGTTAGCTCTGACCACGGAGGCTGCAAGTGCCCTCTAGAATAGAGGAAGGTGCCCCACCTTAGACACCTTATCGAGCGGGTCTTCGAAGCCCAGGCAAATAAATGGTCGCAGAGGATATCCGTGCTCCAGATGGACACTCATCTGAAAATTGAGGGGAATAATGACATGGGGAGACCAAGCGTTGGCGAGCAAGACCCGTAGCTTTATTTTCAACACAGGTTTTAATACCCTAAGTTACACATAGAGGATAATAGGGGATGCAAAGTCAGCAGTCTTTAATCCTTATCAAAAACCAGGGTTTCTTTTCTGCACATTTATCGTATAAAAATGGTTTAGATGATTTATATCATCTTCTGGCCAGAAGACCTATTAACATTTTATGACTCTTGACAAAGACTTATCAACCATAAGAGTTATTTTCTCTAAGAGTAATTGTTTAAGGTTTGGCGCCATCTTTCGAAGATAAAATTGCATTCCTATAGGGAGGATGTGTAATGGGTTTACAACAAAGAAAAGAATTTATTACCTTAAGGGTCTAAAGTTACCAACATCAAGGCCACTACTTATTTTTTCTACATACCAACTATATTAATTAGCACACATTCAAGGATACAATTCAGGGGATGTGGAAACTTGGCAAAAAGCATTGGTTCATCAATGAAATCTTTTACTAGTTTTATTCTGACAGTTTCTAACTCTCTGAGAGGCTCTAAGCTATTTGAATATCTTAAACTTCCCGTGCGTCTCGAGGCTGGGAGACTGTACACAATCGTATGCATAGCTGTAGGAGACCGGGTAAACTTGTCAGGCGAGTTAGAAAACCATCTGAGGGGTTTGGATTTAAACACTACTAATTGCCCAGGAACATTATTAGTTGGAGCTGTAAGTTAGCTCTTTGACAGAGAGAGTGAGATGGTGGTGGGGGACATCCCCAGTAATGTCAGAGGTGAGAGAACAAAGCAATAAAGAAGGCAGACTTTGGTTTTTGGGGGTAGATGCTGAAGAATATACGGGGGAACTCCTGGAGGCTGGATCCCGCCTTTGCGTATGCCGAGACTCTTTCCTCATGACATTTTTCACGAGTGGAATGTCTCTCGCTGGCTCCCAGCAATCTTCCATTGCACCAAACGCAGTGGAGTCCCGAGAGGCCCCTCCCAACACCACAGTATCAGTGTCTTCTCAGAGGCACCCTGAGCAACTCCCTGAGGTCACCGGCACAAGTCTAGAGAACACAGGGTATCCTGCCGCAACCCGAGAAAGACCTCAAGAGTCCGTCTTCAACGCGTCTTGAGGCCGGATTCCCCTACCATGACTCGAGAGCAATGACACGCTCCCCCTCGCCATGCGCATGGACATCTGACTTCCCTGGCGCCACATGAGAGGCTCCCTGAGCTCCCCGTCATACCTCGTGAGAAACCCCACACTGGCGCCACAGCTCGGGAAAACCCACGAGACGCCACCGTCATCGCGAGATTGGGGACTTCTTTTCCTGCCTGACCTGGAGAGCAATCCCTGGTCCTTTCTCCAAACTTCACAGGAGGCTTTACTCCCTTTAGGCCACTCAATGGGCTCCAAGAGATACCTGTCGCGACTTGAGAGGAGAGCAGAGTACTTTGTTTCCCCTCGAGATGAGGCCTTACCTCGGGTGAGTCTGGAATGCAACCCCGAGATCCCTGTTGCCCCTGGAGAGGAACATTATGTCCTGGACAAAAGCCTAGATGAGGTCTATTTTGCCCTACAGTGACTCGAGAGCAACACCCATCTCTCCCTCGCAATTCGAATGGAAGATTGGTCTTCACTGGGCCAACACAAGAGGAAGTCTGAATTTCCCGTTGTAACTCGAGAATCCCGCCGCAACTCTTAAAAACCACGTGGTTCCCCATTCATCACAATATGAGGCCTTTGCCCGCTACAGAGTCTCAAGAGAAGTCCCATGTTTCGTCATAAAGTTCGAAATGCTACTTGGCACCCTTGATGCGACCCCAAAAGTTCCCCAATATACCGGTCTCACTCCAAGGGAACACCGAAGTTCCTGACACCACTTCATTTGAGCCCCTTCTCCCCTCCTGATCATGGCAGGAAGGTCGATTCCCCTGCTTTGTCTAGAAGGGGTTCCCGACCTTCATGGCGCACCTCAGGATGAGGCCAGTCTCACGAAGAAATTCGAGACGTAGCCTCGTGTTGGTGCCACGTGCCGAAAGACCCCGATTTCTCGGTCTTGCTCTTGATAAGAACCCGATGCCCGGACACCTCTTCTAAGGCAGCCCTGTGGATGAAGGCACTACACGAGGGGGCACTGGCAACCCTGTTCATCGTCCAGAAAATCCCACAGGATCCACATACAGCTCCACAACTGGCCTGTCACCCCTTAAACAACGAGAGAGGCAAGCGGAGTTCCCTTCCTCAGACAAGACGAGGCCTGAGTATCCAATCCCAACTCTGCAGGCACGCTTCGATCTGAGTCAGAAATGGAGAGGAAACCTGAGGTTCCTGCCTCAACCCGAGATGAGGCCCTCTTCCATTAAAACAAACCCAGTGGAGTCCCGAGAGGCCACTCCCATCTCCACAGTATCCCTGACTTCTCATAGGCATTCTGAGAAGCTCCTTGAGGCCACCGGCAAACGTCGAGGGAAATAAGGGTTTCCTGCCACAACCGAAGAAAGACCTCGAGAGTCCTTCTTCAACGCGTCTTGAGGTCAGATTCCCCTACCATGGCTCAAGAGCAATAACGCGCTACCCCTCGCCATGCACATGGAGACCTGACTTCCCTGGAGCCACATGAGAGGCTCCCTGAACTCCCTGTCGTACCTCGTGTGAAACCCCACACTGGCGCTGCAGCTCGAGAAAACACACAAGACCCCTCCGTCATCGCGAGATGAGGGCCATCTTTTCCTGCATGGCTGGAGAGCAGTCCCAAATTCTCTCTCCAAACTTCACAGGAGGCTTGACTCCCTTTAGGCCACAAAGTGGGCTCCAAGAGGTGCCCGTCGCAACTCGAAAGGAGAGCGGAGTCCTTTGCTTCCCTTCGACACGAGGCCTGACTCCCTGGGTGAGTCTGGAATGCAAACCTGAGATCCCTGTGGCCCTTGGAGAGGAACATTAGGTCCTGGACACAAGCCTAGATGAGGTCTCCTTTGCCCTGCAGTGACTCGAGCGCAACCCCCAGCTCTCCCTCGCAACTCGAATGGATGATTGGACTTCCCTGGCCCAACACAAGAGGAAGCCTGAAATCCCCGTCGTAACTCGAGAATCCCGCCGCAACTCGAGAAAAACCACGTGGCTCCCCCGTCATCGCAAGATGAGGCCCTTGGCCGCTACAGCGTATCAAGAGAAGTCCCACGTTCCATCCTGAAGTACAAAACGGTACTTGGCACCCTTGATGCGACCCCCAAAGTTCCCTGACATACCGGTCTCACTCGAGGGAAACACCAAAGTTCATGGCACCACTTCCTGTGAGCCCCTTCACCCCTCCTGATCGCGACAGAAGGGTCGATTCCCATGTTTTGTCTGCAAGGGGTTCCCGACGTTCCCCGCGAACCTCCGGATGAGGCCGGTCTCATGAGGAAATTCAAAAAGTAGCCTCATGGTTGGTGCCACATGTTGAAAGATCTCGAATTCCCGGTCCACTCTAGATAAGAACCTGACGCCCGGACATCTCTTTGAAGGCAACCCTGTGGATGAAGGCACAACACGAAGGGACACTGACATCCCCATGCATCGTCTGGAAAAACCCGCCGATTCCACTCACAGCTCCAAATGTGGACTGTCACCCCATGAACAACTCGAGAGGCAAGTGAAGTTGCATTCCTTCACACAAGATGAGGCCTTACCCTCCTGGCCCAACTCTTCAGGGACCCTGCGATCGGAGTCAGAAATGGAGAGGAACCCTGAGGTTCCTGCCTCAACTAGAGAAGAGGCCCTCTTCCATTGAACCAAACTCAGTGGTGTCCCGAGAGGCCCCTCCCAACACCACAGTATCCCTGAATTCTCAGAGGCTCCCTGAGAAGCTACCTGAGGTCACTGGCACAAGTCGAGGGAACCCAGAGTTTCCTGAAGTAACCCGAGAAAGACTTGGAGAGTCCTTTTTCAACGTCTCTTGATGCCCGATTCCCCTACCATGACTCCAGAGCAAGGACGCGCTCCCCTCGCCACAAGCAGGAAAAATGACTTCCCTAGTACCACACAAGAGGCTCCCTGAGTACCCCATCGTACCTCATGAGAAAACCCACAGTGGCGCCGCAGTTCGAGAAAAACCACAAGATGCCCCCGTCAAGGAGAGATGGGGGCCTTCTTTTCCTGCCTGACCTGGAGAGCAATCCCTGGTCCTCTCTCCAAACTTCACAGGAGGATTGACTCCCTTTAGGCCACTCAGTTGGGTCCAAGAAATACCCGGTGCGACTCGAGAGGAGAGCGGAGTCCTTTGCTTCCCTGGAGACGAGGCCTGACTCCCCGGGTGAGTTTGGAATGCAACCCCGAGATCCCTGTCGCCCCTGGAGTGGAACATTATGTCCTAGACACAAGCCTAGATGAGGTCTATTTTGCCCTACAGTGATCGAGAGCAACCTCCATCTCTCCCTCACAATTTGAATGGAAGATTGGGCTTCCCACGGTCAACACATGAGGAAGTCTGAATTTCCCATCGTAATTCGAGAATTCGGCCTCAAGTCTTAAAAACCATGTGGTTCCCCCTTCATTGCAATATGAGGCCCTTGCCAGCTAGAGTCTCAAGTGAAGTCCCACGTTCCATCTTAAAGTTCGAAATGCTACTTGGCACCCTTGATGCGACCCCAAAGTTCCCCAACATACCGGTCTCACTCCAGGGGAACACCGAAATTCCTGGCGTCTCCAGGGAAGTCCCATGTTCTGTCCTTAAGTGCGAAACGGTACTTGACACCCTTGATGCGACCGCAAAAGTTCCCCGACACGCTGGGTTCCCTCGAGGGGAGCACCAAGCGTCCCAGCACCACTTCATCTGAGCCCCTTCTCCCCTCCTGATCGCGACAGGAGAGTCGATTCCCCTGCTTTCTCTGGAAGGGGTTCCCGGCCTTCCTGGTGCACCTCAGGATGAGGCCGGTCTCAGGAGGAAATTCGAGACTAGCCACGTGTGAGGTGCCACGTGCCGAACGACACCGATTTTCCGGTGCGCTCTTGATAAGAACCCGATGCCCGGACACCTCTTCGAAGGCAGCCCTGTGAGTGAAGGCACAACACGAAGGGGCACTGACACCCCCGTGAATCATCCGGAAAAACCCGCAGGGTCTACACACAGCTCGACAAGGGGCCTGAGACTCCCGGAACAACTCGAGAAGCAACCAGAATTCCATTCCTCAGACAAGACGAGGCATGACTCTCCTGTCCCAACACTGCAGGGACCGTGCAGTCGGAGTCAGAATCGGAGAGGAAGCCTGAGGTTCCTGCCTCCCCTCGAGATGAGGCCCTCTTCCATTGCGCCGAACCCAGCAGAGTCCCGAGAGGCCCTGCCAACTCCACAGCATTCCTCACCTCTCAGAGGCACCCTGGTAAGTTCCCTATAGTCCCCTGCAGAAGTCGAGGGAAACGAGGGTTTCCCGCCGCCACCCGAGAAAGACCTCGAGAGTCCTTCTTCAACGCGTCTTGAGGCCCTAGTCACTTCCCATGACTCGAGAGTGATGACCAGCTCCTCCTCGCCATGCGCATGGAGACATGAGTTCCCTGGCGCCGCACGAGAGTCTCCCTGAGGTCCTCGTCGTGCCTCGTGAGAAAACCCCCACGGGCGCCACAGCCTGAGGAAACCCATGAGATGCCCCCGTCATCGCGAGATGAGGGCCTTCTTTTCCTGCCTGACCTGGAGAGCAATCCCGAGTCCTCTCTCCAAACTGAAGAGGAGGCTCGACACCCTTGAGTCCACTCAGTGGGCTCCAAGAGATCCGTGTCGCTACTTGAGAGGAAAGTGGAGTCCTCTGCTTCCCCTCGAGGCGAGGCCTGACTCCCCGGGGGAGTCTGGAATGGAAACCCGAGATCTCTGTCTTCCCTTGAGAGGAATATTAGGTCCTGGACACACGCCTCGATGAGGTCTCTTTGGCCCTGTAGTGACTCGAGCAGAACCCCCAGCTTTCCCTCGCAACTCCAGGGGAAGATTGGGCTTCCCAGGGCCAACCCAAGAGGACGCCTGAAATCCCCGTCGTTTTCGAGAATCCAGACGCAACTCGAGAAAAACGACGTGGTTCCAACGTCTTCACAGGATGAGGCCCTTGCCCGCTACAGCGTCTCCAGGGAAGTCCCATGTTCCGTCCTGAAGTGGGATACGGTACTTGGCTCCCTTGATGCGACCCCTAAAGTTCCCTGAAACGCCGGGTTCCCTCGAGTGGAACACCTAGAGTCCCGGCCCCACTTCATCTGAGCCCCATCTCCCCTCCTGATCGCGACAGGAGAGTCGATTCCCCTTCTTTGTGTGGAAGGTGTTCCCGGCCTTCTCGGCGCACCTCAGGATGATGCTGGTCTCACGAGGAAATTCGAGATGAGCCACGTGGGTGGTGCCACATGTCAAACGACCCCGATTTCCCAGTCCGCTCTTGAAATGAACCTGATGCCCGGACACCTCTTTGAAGGCAACCCTGTGGGGGAAGGCACCAAATGAAGCGGCAATGACACTCCCGTGCATCTTCTGGAAACACCCGCAGGTTCCACACACAGCTTGACAAGGGGCCTGAGACCCACTGAACGACTCGAGAGGCAAGCAGAGTTCCATTACTCAGACAAGACGAGGCCTGACTCTCCTGTCCCAACCCTGCAGGGACCCTGCGGTCGGAGTCAGAAATGGAGAGGAAGCCTGAGGTTCCTGCCTCCAATCGAGATGAGGCCCTCTTTCATTTCGTCAAACCTAGTGGAGTCCCGAGAGGCCCCTCTAACTCCTCAGTATCCCTCACCTCTCAGAGGCACCTGGGAAGTTCCCTAAGGTCCCCGGTAGAGGTCGAGGGAAACGAATGTTTCCCGTCCCAACGCAAGAAAGACCTCGAGAGTCCTTCTTAAATGCGTCTTGAGGCCCTAGTCCCTCCCATGACTCCAGAGCAATGACGCGATCTGCCTGGCCACACGCATGGAGGCCTGACTTCTCTGGCGCCGCACGAGAGGCTCCCTGAGCTCCCCATCATATCTCGTGAGAAACCCCACACTGGCGCCGCAGCTCGAGAAAACCCATGAGACGCTCCCGTCATCACGAGAGGAGGGCCATCTTTAACTGAATGGTATGCAGATCAAGCGTGAACCTTCTGTCCAAGCTACACAGGACGCTTGACTCCCTTTAGGCCACTCATTGGGCTCCAAGAGTTACACGTCGCTACTCGAGAGGATAGTGGAGTCCTTTGATTCCACTCGAGACGAGGCGTGACCCACCGGGTGAGAATGGAATGCGACCCCGATATCCCTGTTGCCCCTGGAGAGGAACACTACGTCCTGGACCCAAGCCTAGATGAGGACTCTTTGCCCTGAAGTGACTCGAGAGCAACCCACAGCTCTCTCTGACAAGTTGAATGGAAGATTGGACTTCCTGGGCCAACACAAGAGGAAGCCTGAATTCCCCGTCGTAACTCGAGAATCCCGCCGCAACTCGAGAAAAACCACGTGTTTCCCTCGTCATCGCAATATGAGGCCCTTGCCCGCTAGAGCATCTCCAGAGAATTCCCACGTTCCATCTTGAAGTGAGAAACTGTACTTGGCACCCTTGATGCGACCTCAAAAGTGCCGTGACATACCGGTCTCACTCGAGGGGACCACCGAGGTTCCCGGCACCACTTCATCTGAGCCCCTTCTCCCCTTCTGATCGCGACCGGTGTGTCGATTCCCCTGCTTTGTCTGCAAGGGTTCCCTACCTTCCCGGCGAACCTCAGGATGAGGCCGGTCTCCCGAGGAAATTCGAGACGTAGCCTCGTGGATGGTACCACATGCTGAAAGACCCCAATTTTCTGGTACGCTCTTGAAAAGAACCTGATGCCCGGACACCTCTTTGAAGGCAACCCTGTGGATGAAGGCACAACACGAAGGGGCACTGACACCCCTGTGCATCGTCCGGAAAAACCCGCAGGTTCCACACACAGCTCAACAAGTGGCCTGTCACTCCGTGAACAACTCGAAAGGCAAGCGGAGATCCACTCCTCCACGGAAGACGAGGCGTGACTCTCTTGTCCGTACTCGGCAGGTACTCTGCGACCCGAGTCAGAAATGGAGAGGACCCCTGAGGTTCCTGCCTCCATTCGAGATGAGGCCCTCTTCGATTGCACCAAACCCAGTTGAGTAACGAAAGGCCCCTCCCAAATCCACAGTGTCCCTGACTTCTCAGAGGCACCCTGAGAAGTTGCCTGAGGTCACCGACACAAGTCGAGGGAACCCAGGGTTCCCTGCCGCAACCTGAGAAAGACCTCGAGAGTCCTTCTTCAATGCGTCTTGAGGCCCGATTCGCCTACTATGACTCGAGAGCAATCACGCACTCCCCTTCACCACACGCACGGAGACCTGACGTCCCTAGCACCACACGAGAGGCTCTCTGAGCTCCCCGTCATACCTCGTGAGAAATCTGATACTGGCGCCGCAGCTGGAGAAAACCCACGAGACGCCCCCGTCATCATGAGATGAGGGCCTTTTTTCCTGCATGGCCGGGAAAACAATCCCGAGTCATCTCTCCAAACTCCATAGGAGGCTTCACTCCCTTTACGCCACGCAGTGGGCTCCAAGAGATACCCGTCGCGACTCGACAGGAGAGCGGAGTCCTTTTTTTCCCATCAAGACGAGGCCTGACTCTCCGGGTGAGTCGAGAATGCAACCCTGAGATCCCTGTTGGCCCAGTAGTGGAACACTAGGTCCTGGACACAAGCGTAGATGAGGTCTATTTTGCCCTGCAGTGACTGGAGAGCAATCCCCAGTTCTAAATTGCAACTCGAATGGAATACTGGATTTTCCTGACGCCACACAAGAGGCTCCCTGAAATCCCTGTGGTACTTCATGAGACACCCCACAGTGGCGCCGCAGCTCGAGAAAACCCACGAGACGCCACCGTCATCTCGAGATGAGGGCCTTCTTTTCCTGCATGGCCTGGAGTCCAATCCCGAGTCCTCTCTCCAAACTCCACAGGAAGCTTGACTCCCTTTAGTACACACATTGGGCTCCAAGAGATACCCATCGCGACTCGAGACGAGAGCGGAATTCTTTGCTTACCCTCGAGGTGAGAACTGACTCCCCGGATGAGTCTGGAATGCAAACCCGAGATCCCTGTCGCCCCTGGAGAGCAACGTTAGATCCTGGACACAAGCCTAGATTAGGTCTCTTTTGCCCTGCAGTGACTCTAGCGCAATCCCCAGCTCCCCCTCGCAACCCGAATGGAAGATTGGATTTCAAGGCCAACAAGAGGAAGCCTAAATTCCCGGTCATAACTCGAGAATCCCGCCGCAACTCGAGCAAAACCACGTGGTTCTCCCGTCATCGCAAGATGAGGCCCTTGCCCGCTACAGCGTTTCAAAAGATGTCCCAGGTTCCGTCTTGAAATGCGAAACGGTACTTGGCACCCTTGATGCGACCCCAAAGTCCCCCAACACGCCGGTCTCACTCAAGGGGAACACCGAGGTTCCCGGCACCACTTCATGTAAGCCCCTTCTCCCCTCCTGATCGTGACCGATGGGTCGATTCCCCTGCTTTGTCTGCAAGGGGGCCCGACCTTCCCTGCACAACTCAGGATGAGGCCTGTCTCATGGGGAAATTCGATACGTAGCTTTGTGGGTGGTGCCACTTGCTGAAAGACTCCAATTTCCCGGTCCGCTCTTGATAAGAATCCGATGCTCGGACACCTCTTGGAAGGCAGCCTTGAGTATGAAGGTACAACACGAAGGGGCACTAACACACCTGTGCATCATCCAGAAAAACGGGCAGGTTACACACACACAGCTCGACAAGTGGCCTGTCACCTCGAGAACAACTCGAGAGGCAAGAGGAGTCCCATCCTCCAGAAAAGACGAGGCCTGACTCTCCTGTACCAAGATGCAGGGACCTTGCGATCTGAGTCAGAAATGGAGAGGAACACTGAGGTTCCTGCTTCAACTCGAGATGAGTCCCTCTTACATTTCACCAAATGCAGAGGAGTCTCGAGAGGCCCCTCCAAACTGCACAGTATCCCTGACTTCTCAGAGGCACTCTGAGAAGCTCCCTGAGGTCGCAGGCACAAGTCAAGGGAACCCTGGGTTTTATGCAGTGACCAGAGAAAGACCTCGAGAGTCCTTATTCAACCCGTCTTGAGGCCCGATTACCCTACCATGACTCGAGAGCAATAACGAACTCCCCCTAGCCATCTCATGGGGACCTGACTTCCCTGGCGCCACACGAGAGGCTCCCTGAGCTCCCTCTCGTACCTCGTCAGAAACCCGGCACTAGCGCGGTAGTCTAGAAAACCCACAAGACGCCGCCGTCATCGCGAGATGAGGGCCTTCTTTTCCTGCATGGCCTGGAGAGGAATCCCGAGTCCTCTATCCAAACAGCACAGGAGGCTTGACTCCCTTTAGGGCACACAGTGGGCTCCAAGAGATACCCATCGCGACTCAAAAGGACAGTGGAGTTCTTTGCTTCCCCTCGAGACGAGGCCTGATTCCCCGGGTGAGTCTGGTATGCAAGCCCGAGATCCCTGTCGCCCCTAGGGATGAACATTAAGTCCTGGACACAAGCCTAGATGAGGTCTATTTTGCCCTGCAGTGACTCGAGGGCAATCCCCAGCTCTCCCTTGAAACTCGAATGGAAGATAGGACTTCCCTGGGCCAACACATGAGGAAGACTGTATTCCCCGTCGAAACTCGAGAATCCCGCCACAACTCGAGAAACGCGACGTGGTTCCCCCGTCATCGCAAGATGAGGCCCTTGCCCCCTACAGCGTCTCAAGAGAAGTCCCACGTTCCGTCTTGAAGTGCGAAACGGTATTGGCACCCTTGATGCGCCCTCAGAAGTTCCTCGACACACTGGTCTGACTCGAGGAGAACACCGAGGTTCCCAGCACCACTACATCTGGGCCCCTTCTCACCTCCTGATCGCGACAGGAGGGTCGATTCCCCTGTTTTGTCTTGAAGGGGTTCCCGCCTTTCCTGGTGCATCTCAGGATGAGGCCGGTCTCACGAGGATATTCGAGACATAGCCTCGTGGATGGTGACACATGCCGAAAGACCCCGATTTCCCGGTTCGCTCTTGATAAGATCCCAATGCCCGGACACCTCTTTGAAGATAACCCTTTTGATGAAGGCACAACACGAAGGGGCACTGACACCCCCGGGTATCATCCGGAGAAACCCGCAGGTACCGCACACAGCTCGAGAAGTGACCAGTCACCCCGTGAAAAACTGGAGAGGCAAGCAGAGTTCCATTCCTCCACACAAGACAAGGCCTGACTCTCCTGTTCGAACTCTGCAGCGAAACTGCGATCCGAGTCAGATCTGGCCCAGGGGAAGTCAGGAGAGGAAACATGAGTTTCCTGCCTCCACTCGAGATGAGGCCCTCTTCCATTGCACCGAACCCAGTGGAGTCCCGAGAGGCCCCTCCCAACTGCACAGTATCCCTGACTTCTCAGAGGCACCCTTAGACCTTCCTGAGATCACCGGCACAAGTCGAGGGAACCAAGGGTTTCCTGCCCCAACCCGTAAAAGACCTCGAGAGTCCTTCTTCAACGTGTCTTGAGGTGCGATTCCCCTACCATGACTCGAGAGCAATGACGCGCTCCCCCTAGCCACGCGCATAGAAACCTGACTTCCCTGGCGCCACAGGATAGGCTCCCTGAGCTCCCCATTATACCTCGTGAGCAACACCACACTGGAGCCGCAGCTCGAGAATACCCACGAGATGCCCCAGTCCTCACGAGATGAGGGCCTTCTTTTGCTGTATGGCCTGGAGAGCAATCCTGAGTCCTCTCTCCAAACTCCACAGGAGGCTTGACTCATTTTAGGCCACACAGTGAGCTCCAAGATATACCCGTCGCGACTTGACAGGAGAGCGGTGTCCTTGGCTTCCCCTTGAGACGAGGCCTGATTCCCCGGGTGAGTCGAGAATGCAATGCCGAGATCGCTGTCGCCCCAGCAGAGGAACATTAGGTCCTGAACACAAGCCTAGATGAGGTCTATTTGGCCCTGCAGTGTCTCGAGAGCAATCCCCAGTTCTAACTCGCAATTCGAATGAAAACTGGACTTCCCTGGGCCAGTTGAACAGGAAGCCTGAATTCCCCGTCGTAACTCGAGAATCCCGCCGCAACTCAAGAAAAACCACGTGGTTCCCCCGTCATCGAAAGATGAGGCCCTTGCCCACTACAGCGTCTCAAGAGAAGTCCCACGTTCCTTATTGAAGAGTGAAAAGTTACTTGGAACCCTTGATGCGACCACAAAAGTTCCCCGACATACCATTCTCACTTGAGGAGAACACCGAGGTTCCCGGCACCACTTCATCTGAGACTCTTCTCCCCTCTTGATCGCGACAGGAGGTTCGATTCCCCTGCTTTGTCTGGAAGGCATTCCCGACCTTCCTGGCGCACATCAAGATGAGGCCAGTCTCACGAGGAAATTTGAGACATAGCCTCGTGGGTGGTGCGGCATGCCAAAAGACCCCAATTCCCTGGTCCGCTCTTGATAAGAACCCGATGGCAGAACCCAACTCGAAGGCAATCCTGTGGATCAAGGCACAACACGAAGGGGCAGTGACACCCCGGTGCATCGTCCAGAAAAACCCGCAAGTTCCACATACAAATCGACAAGTGGCCTGTCACCCCATAAACAACGCGAGAGTCAAGCGGAGTTCCATTCCTCCACACAAGACGAGGCCTGACTCTCCTGTCCCAACTCTGCAGGGACTCTGCGATCCGAGTCAGATCCGGCACATTCGAAGCCAGGAGAGGAACCTTGAGGTTCCTGCCTCAACTTGTCATGAGGCCCTCTTCCATTGCACCAAACCCAGTGGAGTTCCGAGAGGCCCCTCCCAACTCCACAGTGACCCTGACTTCTCAGAGGCACGCTGAGAAGCTTCCTGAGGTCACTGGCACAAGTCGATGGAACCCAGGGTTTCCTGCTGCAACCCAAAAAAGACCTCGAGAGTCCTTCTTTAACACGTCTTCAGGCCCAATTCCCCTACCATGACTCAAGAAGAATGACGGGCTCCCTCTCACCACGTGCATAGAGACCTGATTGCCCTGGCACCACCTGAGAGGCTCACTGAGCTCCCAGTCTTACTTTGTGAGAAACCCCACACTAGCGCCACAGCTCGAGAAAACCTACGAGACGCCCCAGTCATCGGGAGATGAGGGCCTTCATTTCATGCATTCCCTGGAGAGCAATCCCGTGTCCTCCCTCCAAACACCAGAGGAGGTTTGACTCCCTTTAAGCCACTCAGTGGGCTCCAAGATATACCCGTCCGACTCGAGAGCAGAGCAGAGTCCTTTGCTTCCCCTCGAGACGAGGCCTGACTCCAAGGTGAGTCTGGAATGCAACCCCGAGATTTCTGTCGAGCCTTGACATGAACATTAGGTCCTGCACACAAGCCTTGGTGGGGTCTCTTTTGCCTTCAGTGACTAGAGCGCACCTCCAGCTCTTCCTCGAATCTCGAATGGAAGATAAGACTTTTGTGGGCCAACACAAGAGGAAGCATGAATTCCCTGTGGTAACTCAAATATCCCACCGCAACTCGAGAAAAACCAAGTGGTTCCGCAGTCATTCCAAGATGAGGCCCATGCCCGCTGGAGCACCCCAAGAGAAGTCCAACGTTCCATTTTGAAGAGCGAAACGGTACTTGGAACGCTTTATGCGACCCCAAAAGTTACCCGACATACCTGTCTCACTTGAGGGAAACACCGAGGTTCCCAGCAGCACTTCATCTGAGCCACTTCTCCCCTCCTGATCGCCACAGGAGGGTCGATTCCTCTGCTTTGTCTGGAAGAGCTTCATGACCTTCGCAGCACACTTCAGGATGAGTCCGGTTTCATGAGGAAATTCGAGACAACCCACGTGGGTGGTGCCAAATGCTGAACGACCCCGATATCCCGGTCCGCTCTTCATAAGAACCCGATGCCCGGACACCTCTTCGAAGGCAACCCTGTGGATGAAGACAAAAAACGAAGGGTCACTGACACCCCCGTGCATCGTCTGGAAAAACCTGCAGATTCCACACACAGTTTGACAAGGGGCCTGAAACCCCATGAACAACTCGAGAGGCAAGCGGAGTTCCATTCCTCAGAAAAGACGTAGCCTGACTCTCCTGTCCCAACTCTGCAGGGACCCTGATGTCGGAGTCCGAAACAGAGAGGAAGTCTGAGGTTCCTGCCTCCCCTCGAGATGAGCCCCTCTTCCATTGCGACAAACCCAGCGGAGTCCCGAGAGGCACCGCCAACTCCACAGTATCCCTCAACTCTCAGAGACACCCTGGGAAGTTCCCTAAGGTCCCCGGCAGAAGTCGAGGGAAACGACTTTTTCCCGCCACAACCCGAGAAAGACCTCGAGAGTCCCTCTTCAACGCGTCTTGAGGCCCTAGTCCCCTCCCATTACTCGAGAGCCACAACGCGCTCCTCCTCGCTATGCACAGGGAGACCTGACTTCCCTGGCGCCGCACGAGAGGCTCCCTGAGATCCTCGCCGTGACTCGTGAGAAAACCCCCACGGGTGCCGCAGCTCGAGGAAACCCCTGAGACGCCCCCGTCCTCGCGAGGTGAAGGGCCTTCTTTTCCTGCATGGCCTGGAGAACAATCCCGAGCCCTCTCTCCAAAATGAAGAGGAGGCTTGACTCCACTGACGCCACTAGGGGGCTCCAAGAGATCCGCGTCGCGACTCGGGAGGACAGCGGAGTCCTTTGCTTCCCCTCGAGACGAGGCCTGACACCCAGGGGGATCCTGGAATGCAACCCCGAGATCCCTGCCTTCCCTGGAGAGGAACATTAGGTCCTGGACACAAGCCTAGATGAGGTCTCTTTGGCCCTGCAGTGACTCAAGGCAGCCCCCAGCTTTCCCTCGCCACTCGAATGGAAGACGGGGCTTCCCAGGGCCAACAGAGGAGGAAGCCTGTAATCCCCATCATCACTCGAGAATCCCACCGCAACTCGAGAAAAAACACGTGGTTCCAACGTCTTCGCAAGATGAGGCCCTTGCCCACTACAGCGTCTCAAGGGAAGTCCCATGTTCCGCCCTGAAGTGCGAAACAGTACCTGACACCATTCGTGCGACCCCCAAAAGCTCCCCGACACGCCGGGTACCCTCGAGGGAACACCGAGAGTCCTGGCACAGCTTCATCTGAGCCCGTTCTCCCCTCCTGATCACGACAGGAGAGTCAATTCCCCTGCGTGGTTCAGAAGGGGTTCCCGGCCTTCCCGGTGCACGTCAGGATGAGGCTGGTCTGACAGGGAAATTCGAAACGAGCCACGTGGGTGGTGCCACATGCCAAATGCCCCCGATTCCCCGGTCCGCTTTTGAGAAGGACCCGAGGCCCGGGCCCCTCTTCGAAGGCAACCCTGTGGGTGAACGCACAACACGAAGGGGCACTGACACCCCCGGGCATCGTCCGCAAAGACCCGCGGGTTCCACACACAGCTCGACCAGGGGCCTGAAAACCCCTGACAACTCGAGAGGCAAGCGGGGTTCCCTTCCTCAGACAAGACGAGGCATGACTCTCCTGTCCCAACTCTGCAGGGACCCTGTGGTTGGAGCCGAAACGGAGAGGAAGCCTGAGGTTCCTGCCTCCCCTCGAGGTGAGGCCCTCTTCCGTTGCGCCAGACCCAGCGGAGTCCCGAGAGGCCCCGCCAACTCCACAGGATCCCTCGCCTCTCAGAGGCACCCTGGGAAGTTCTCTAAGATCCCCGGCAGAAGGCGAGGGACACGAGGGTTTCCCGCCGCCACCTGAGAAAGACCTCGAGAGTCCTTCTTCAACGCGTCTCCAGGCCCTAGTCCCCTCCCGTGCCTCGAGAGCCATGACGCGCTCCCCCTCGCCACGCGCATGGAGACCTGACTTCCCTGGCGCCGCACGAGAGGCTCCCTGAGATCCTCGTCGTGCCTCGGGAGAAAACCCCCACGGGCGCCGCAGCTCGAGGAAACCCCTGAGACGCCCCCGTCCTTGCGAGCTGAGGGCCTTCTTTTCCTGCATGGCCTGGAGAGAAATCCCGGGTCCTCTCTCCAAACTGAAGAGGAGGCTGGACTCCCTTGAGGCCACTCAGTGGGCTCCAAGAGATCCGCGTCGCCACTCGAGTGGAGAGCGGAGTCCTTGGCTTCCCCTTGAGACGAGGCCTGACTCCCCGAGGGAGCCTGAAATGCAACCCCGAGATCCCTGCCTTCCCTGGAGAGGAATATTAGTTCCCCGACACACGCCTTGATGAGGTCTCTTTGGCCCTGCAGTGACTCGAGCGCTACCCCCAGATTTCCCTCGCTACTTGAATGGGAGATGGGGCTTCCCAAGGCCAACCCAAGAGGAAGCCTGAAATCCTCGTCGAAACTCGAGAATCCTGCCGCAACTCGAGAAAAACCACGTGGTTTCACGTCTTCGCAAGATGAGGCCCTTGCCCGGTACGGCGTCTCAAGGGAAGTCCCATGTTCCGTCGTGAAGTGAGACACGGTACCTGACACCCTTCATGCGACATCCAAAAGTTCCCCGACATGCCGGGTTCCCTTGAGGGGAACACCGAGAGTCCCGGCACCACTTCCTCTGAGCTCCTACTCCTCTCCTGTTCGCGACAGCAGAGTTGATTCCCCTGCGTGGTCTGGAAGGGGTTCCCGGCCTTCCCGGTGCCCCTCAGGATGAGGCCGGCCTCGCGAGGAAATTCGATACAAGCCCCGTGGCTGGTGCCCCATGTTGAACGACCCTGATTTCCCGGTCCGCAGTTGAGGAGAACCCGATGCCCGGACACCTCTTCGAAGGCCACCCTGTGAGTGAAGGAACAACACGAAGGGGCACGGACACTCCCGTGCATCGTCCGGAAACACCCGCGGTTTCCACACACAGCTCCACGAGGGGACTGAGACTCCCTGAGCAACTCGAGAGGCAAGCGGAGTTCCCTTCCTCAGACAAGACGAGGCCTGACTCTCCTGCCCCAACGCTGCAGGGACACTGCTGTCGGAGTACGAAACGGAGAGGAAGCCTGAGGTCCTGTCTCCCCTCGAGATGAGGCCCTCTTCGATTGCGCCAAACCCAGAGGAGTCCCGAGATGGCCCACCAACACCACAGCATCCCTCACCTCTAAGAGGAACCCTGGGAAGTTCCCTCAGGTCACCGGGAGAAGTCGAGGGAAACGAGGGTTTCCCGCCGCAAGCCGAGAAAGACCTCGAGAGTCCTTCTTCTACACGCCTTGATGCCCTAGTCCTCTCCCAGGACTCGAGAACAATGACGCGCTCCCCCTCGCCACGAGCATGGAGACCTGACTTCCCTGGAGCCGCACGAGAGGCTCCCTGAGAACCTCGTCGTGCCTCGTGAGAAAAGCCCCACGGACGCCGCAGCTCGAGGAAACCCCTGAGAAGCCCCCGTCCTTGGAGGTGAGGGCCTTCTTTTCCTGCCTTTCCTGGAAAGCAATCCCGAGTCCTCTCTCCAAACTGAAGATTAGGCTTGACTCCCTTGAGGCCACTCAGAGGGCTCCAAGAGATCCGCGTCGTGGCTCAAGAGAAGAACGGAGTCCTTTGCTTCCCCTCGAGGCGAGGCCTGACTCCACGGGGGACTCTGGAGTGCAACCCCGGGATCCCTTTCTTCCCTTGAGAGTACTACTAGGTCCTGGACACACGCCTAGATGAGGTCTCTTGGGCCCTGCAGTGACTCGAGCGCAACCCCCAGCTTTCCCTCGCAACTTGAATGGAAGATGGGGCTTCCCAGGGCCAACCCAAGAGGAAGCCTGAAATCCCCATCGTAACTCGAGAATCCCACCGCAATTCGAGAAAAACCACGTGGCCCCAACGTCTTCGCAAGATGGGGCCCTTGCCCGCTATGGCGTCTCAAGGGAAGTCTCACGTTCCGTCCTGAGTT
This sequence comes from Bubalus kerabau, assembly GCF_029407905.1. NCBI lineage: Eukaryota > Metazoa > Chordata > Mammalia > Artiodactyla > Bovidae > Bubalus > Bubalus kerabau. The sequence goes on along the minus strand of NW_026577886.1, from coordinate 3,078,456 downwards.
GCGAAACGGTACCTGACACCCTTCATGCGACCTCCAAAATTTCCCAGACACGCCGGGTTCCCTCGAGGGGAACACCGAGGGTCCTGGCACCCCTTCATCTGAGCCCCTTCTCCCCTCCTCATCACGACAGGAGAGTCGATTCCCCTGCGTATTCTGGAAGGGGTTCCCGGCTTTCCCGGCACACCTCAGGATGAGGCCGGCCTCCCGAGGAAATTCTAGACGAGCCCCGTGGGTTGTGCCACATGCCGAACTACCCCGATTTCCCAGTCCGCTCTGGATAAGAACCCGATGCCCGGACACTTCTTCGAAGGCAACCCTGTGGGTGAAGTTACCATTCGAAGGGGCACTGACACCCCCGTGCGTCGTCCGGAAAAACCTACGGTTTCCACACACAGCTCGACGAGGTGCGTGAGACACCCTGAGCAATTCGAGAGGCAAGCGGAGTTCCCTTCCTCAGACAAGACGAGGCCTGACTCTCCTGTCCCAACTCTGCAGGGACCCTGTGGTTGGAGTCCGAAAAGGAGAGGAAGCCTAAGTTTCCTGTCTCCCCTCAAGATGAGGCCCTCTTCCATTGCGCCAAGCCCAGCGGAGTCCCGAGAGGCCCCGCCAACTCCACAGCATCCCTCACCTATCAGAGGCACCATGGGAAGTTCCCTCAGGTCCCCGGCAGAAGTCGAGGGAAACGAGGCTTTCCCGCCGCAACCCCAGAAAGACCTCGAGTGTCCTTCTTCAACGCGTCTGGAGGCCCTAGTCCTCTCCCATGACTGGAGAGCCATGACGTGCTCCCCCTCGCCACGCGCACAGAGACCTGACTTCCCTGGCACCGCACGAGAGGCTCCCTGAGATCCTCATCTTGCCTCGTGAGAAAACCCCCACGGGCACCACAGCTCGAGGAAACCCCTGAGAAGCCCCCATCCTCGCGAGGTGAGGGCCTTCTTTTCCTGCCTGACCCAGAGCACAATCCCGAGTCCTCTCTCCAAACTGAAGAGAAGGCCTGACTCCCTTGAGGCCACTCAGTGGGCTCCAAGAGATCTGCGTCGCGACTTGAGAGGAGAGCGGCATCCTTGGCTTGCCCTCGAGGCTAGGCCTGACTCCCCGGGGGAGTCTGGAACGCCACCCTGAGATCCCTGTCTTCCCTTGAGAGGAACGTTAAGTCCTGGACACAGGCCTAGATGAGGTCTCTTTGGCCCTGCAGTGACTCGAGTGCAACCCTCAGCTTTCCCTCGCAACTCGAATGGAAGATTAGGCTTCCCGGGGCCAACACAAGAGGAAGCCTGAAATCCCCGTCGTAACTCTAGAATCCCGCCGCAACTCGAGAAAATCCACATGGTCCCAACGTCTTCGCAAGATGAGGCCCTTGCCCGCTACGGCGTCTCAAGGGAAGTCCCAGGTTCTGTCCTGAAGTGCGAAACGGTACCTGACTCCTTTCATGCAACCCCCAAAAGTCCCCCACACGCCGGTTTCCCTCGAGGGTAACACCGAGGGTTCCTTCCCCACTTCATCTGAGCCCCTTCTCCCCTCCTGATGGCGACAGGAGAGTCGATCCCCCTGCGATGTCTGGAAGGGTCCCCGGCCTTCCCAGCACACCTCAGGATTAAGCCGGCCTCACTAGGAAATTTGAGACTAGCCCCGTGGGTGGTCCCACATGCCGAAAGACCCCGATTTCCCTGTCCGCTCTTGAAAAGAACCCGAGGCCCGGACACCTCTTCGAAGGCAACCCAGTGGGTGAAGGCACAACACGAAGGGGCACTGTCACCGTCGTGCATTTCCGGAAACACCCGCAGGTTCCACACACAGCTCAACAAGGGGCCTGAGATCCCCTGAGCACCTCGAGAGGCAAGCGGAGTTCCCTTCCTCAGACAAGACGATTCCTGACTCTCCTGTCCCAACTCTGCAGGGACCCTGCGGTCGGAGTCCGAAACGGAGAGGAAGCCTGAGGTTCCTGCCTTCCCTGGAGATGAGGCCCTCCTCCATTGCACCAAACCCAGCGGAGTACTGAGAGGCCCCGCCAACTCCACAGCATCCCTCATCTGTCAGAAGCACACTGGGAAGTTCCCTAAGATCACCGGTAAACTTTTATTGCACAAGGTCCCCATGAAAAGGCCCACGCAGCAGGACAGCCACAGATTCTGTCTGTCATTAAAGGGCAATAAGGTGCCCTCCCCCCTTCTTTGCTGCCTCGGCGGCCACCAGGGTGCAATTCGCGTACCCTTCCCTTTCCCAACCTAGCAGGTGCTCCAGGGCCCGCTGGCCTACAAAGTGCCAGAAGCAGAGCTGGGCCAGCCGGCCAGAATTCAGGGTTCTGTCCCTTGGACTTCCAGCGGACACTAGGCTGCTTGGGAAAACCGCGCAGACTCTGAGGTTTTTCAGCAGAGGGGTGGAGCGGTAAAGGCCTTGACCCCAAAGACGAGGCCTTTCTGCGACCGCCAGGTTGGGGAGCTCTGAGACTGTGTCAACACAGGGCGGAATACATTGTTCCCTGCTCCAGGCAGTCCCCGTTCCCTTACCTGTATTCTGCACCCCTCCGCTGTGGCCAATGGATGCCGATCCTTGGGGATCCAGGAGTTCACGAAATGGGCATTCCCAGCCGCAATGGCGACCCCCAACAGCACATCTGGAAAGCCCTCCCCCACCCCCGCCAGGAGCCGACCCTCACTGCGAACGGAACCCCACCCCGCCCCGCACCGCCAGGTTTCGCCCCGGCCCTGCCGGGCACCCGGCGGGTTCCCAGCCATATTGTTGACCCCCGGGAGCACAACAGGGACCGACCCCCCACCCACAGCGAGCGGAATCTCGACCTGTGCAGCCCAGGTTTACCCCGCCCTGGCTGCGCTCCCGGCGCGTTTCCAGCTGCAGTGGCCATCTCCGAGAGCACAACTGGGAAGCCCTCCCCTACCCCCGCAAGGAGCCGACACCCGCCCTGTGCCGCCCGGGTTCGCCCCGCCCCTGCCGCGCTCCAGGGGCGCTGCCCACCTTCACCAGTGGCTCTCGGTGAGCCCCGTCCCCACGCCCGGTTCCAGGAGAGGCTCTCGGACCTCGCTGCTGCAGCCAGGTCAAACACGAGGACAATACATCCACCCCACAGAGACAATCCAAGCTGTCTATGATTTAGGGATAAAACGAGGACTACAGAAAGGCAAGATGACCTGACCTAGGAGGGCCATGATAGTCTATAGAACCAGACAAAGTTGGTTACCAAGGAAACTTTTTTCCTTGGAACCCGGAAAGCTGGTTCTTTGCATATGCAATGACCAACAATTAGCTTGTTACCCAAGCCTTCCTTACTGCCACCCCCATCCCCCCACTCCCCAGAAGACTGGCTCAAAGAAATATTTTAAATCTCAGGCGGAAACCTGGAAGATGTCTTGTCTGTCTGTTTGGATTAAGGTATGTGTCAGTGTGAGCCCTGTGTTTTTTGATAATATTGCTCACGTTCTGTGTTCTGATTTCAATGGTCTCAAGACAAGGCAGCCCTTCCAAATCAAACTGCTGGAAATACAAGAAAACATTGACCTAAATGAATGTCAGAGTCCCGTGAACTGGGAACTGGTCAATATTAAATATCTAGTATTTTTGGTTTTGCTCCTCCATTATAGACATGTCTAAGAGTCAACAACATTAAGCACAACATGTTCACAGTGCCTAGGTTTCTTTTGAGGTAAAAATTGCTCTATTGTTATATCTGTCACAAGCTTGTCAGCAAGAAACTACCTGGAAACGACAACAACAAAAGTAATAAATGTAAATGTGATATGAGCTTTTAGACAAACTCTTTACAATAATTATACTCTAAAATATCTGCCTCTCATAGTCTTGATTGAAGGCAGAGGAGAAGGGGATGACAGAGGATAAGATGGTTGGATGGCATCACTGACTCGATGGACATGAGTTTGAGCAAGCCCCTGGAGCTGGTGATGGACACGGAAGCCTGGCGTCCTTCAGGCCACGGGGTCCCAAAGAGTCAGACACGACTGAGCAACTGAACTGAACTGAACTAACAAACGTCTCTCCAGGTGTTTTGGTTACCCGAGTTTCTATCCTTGTGACGACAGTGTATTGAATAGCTAGGTCATTTCCAAATAAATGAAAGTTCTGAAACATTCACGACTTGAAAGGACCTCCCTTTTACACAGAAACAAAAGAGATTTTTGACTCTCCATGAATAGTGTCTGGCACCATCCTGACATGTTAAATGTAAGAAAGCAATTGTTTTGTTTTGTTTTGTTCTGTTCTTGGGGGTGGGGGGAGGGGGGCGGGCTATAGCCAATGCCAATATAAAAGTCAGTTCTTGGTTGCTGAAGGGAAATGTATGACTTGTTATTACAAGAAAGTATGTGGAATGCAATGGCACTTGAGGAAGGAAAACGAAGTAGTTCTGTCTTACAGGTGGCCGTTTCAGGATGGGAGAAACAAAGGAATGGGTACAGAATGGGATAAGGAGGTTGTAGGGAAAGTGGACCCCCAGAAAAGAGTTCTGTGCCTAGCACAAGTTTTCTTGAGATGTCGAACTGCCTTTGCTAATGGAGTTTAAGTTTCTTTACCTCTTAAGTGATCTCTTCTAGGTTGACCTAGAACTGAAATCTTTTGTTAGCTTTGGCTAAGTGGAGAAGTAGTGTTTCACGGTGACATATGTGATCCTTCCTGACTGTTTGCAGCCGTTTTGATATCGATGCACTGCTTCTGCTGCTGCTGCCGCCGCCGCTGCTGCTAAGTCGTTTCAGTCGTGTCCGACTCTGTGCGACCCCATAGACGGCAGCCCACGAGGCCCCGCAGTCCCTGGGGTTCTCTAGGCAAGAACACTGGAGTGGGCTGCCATTTCCTCCTCCCATGCATGAAAGTGAAAAGTGAACGTGAAGTCGCTCAGTGGTGTCCGACTCTTAGTGACCCCATGGACTGCAGCCTACCAGGCTCCTCCATCCATGGGATTTTCCACACAAGAGTACTGGAGTGGGGTGCCATTGCCTTCTCCCATATCTATGCACAAGCCTGCCTAAATAATTGACTTCTAGCTAGCTTTGGGATGCCAATGACCATCCACCCTTACCAGGCAACAGAGAAGAGAAAAACACTTACCACAGGAGGTCCTGGTAAGGAACGAGGAACTAACAAGCTCCCGCCAACCAGGATTCTGCAGAGGTCAACAAGAGGTCAGTAAGAGATGGAAGACTGCAGTCCAGAGGTCCTAGCAACTTCCATCTTGCAGCAGAGACCCAGCATAGTCAAAATGAATTCAATGTTGCAAAAAATAAGTAAACAAATAAAGGACAGAAGTTCTTTGAACACATGACTGAGATTAGGGGTGAGGCAGTACAGGTACGGTGCCCGGAAAATCTTAAAGTATGAGAAAGGAAAGAAATTAAAGACAACTATCAAGCTGTCCAAACTGATAAAAACGAAAGATTACACAGTTTTTTCTGTATATATTAGCAGATAATAATCTGAAAAGGAATTAAAAAAAATTCCCTTTCAATAATGTCAACATGAATACAACACTTTGCCATGGATGTAACGAGGATGACAAGACTGGCACACTGGAACTTATACACCCTGGCTGAAAACTATCCTGAATACATGGACAGGTATTCCATAACAATGGAAAGACTTAAGATGGCAATACCATGGAATGCATCTTCAATCTGAAATGAAGATTTGATATGATTTGATCGCTCAGAGCTTTTGTGTCATCAATTGTTATTAAAGTATAAATGAGATAGAGAAAGCTGCTGACTTAGACTTGAGGCGGGGTGTACGCCTGCTGGTCTCTAGCCAGATATTCTACAGGCACTAGCAGTCAGCTAAGGAAAGAAAGGCACTGTCTCAGGGAATGGCACCAGGCCCCTCCCCCACGACATGCCTTGAGGTCACATTGGCAGCAGGTGAGTCATCCTGGGCCAAAATCTGATTGACATGAATCTTGAAGAAAGGCAGTATTCCAGGCAAATATATCATTTCCTTAACATAGATTAGGAGAACAAGGTACGAGGAAAACATACTGTTTTGTTCAAGTCGCTTGTGAGCCTATTGGGGGAACCGACCTGAAGCCAGAGTCCAGCAGATATACATAGGATATTTACATCGCTTAAGACAAACATTTCCTCAGGAACAAATGCATTGCTTAGCTCAAGGTTTGTCTGCGAAATTCTTACACATCAGGAGATGGCTCCGAGCTGGGTTTCTACACACAAGAACATGAATGCAAAGGACAAGCCTGCACAGCCCATCTGCCCCCCTCCCCCACAGCCAGCAGCATTTCCAAGTGACCTCCTAAGGCCTTCCCCAAAATACAGGGGCACCTCTGGGTTTCCTGTTTCCCTCACTTCGAACACATTTCTTAAAAAAAAAAAAAATCCTGCACACTTCTTGATAGAATGCCACAGTGCAAGGAAAACAGGCCTTCAATACTTAAACCTCCCTGTGCCAAACACTTGGGGCTTGGTTTTGTTTTGTTTTGTTTTTTAATTACACCACCACATAATTTAAACTTTTTACAATTTCTAATTATTCAGTACCAAAACACCAAACTTTTATTGCACAAGGTCCCCATGAAAAGGCCCACGCATCATGACAGCCACAGATTCTGCCATGAAAGGGCAGCAAGGTGCCCTCCCCCCTTCTTTGCTGCCTGGGCGGCCACCAGGGTTTGAAATCCATGCACCCTACTAAGTTTCTAGGGTGCAATCCGTGGACCCTTCCCTTTCCCATCCCAGCAGGTGCTCAAGGGCCCGCTGGCTTACAAAGTGCCAGAAGCAGGGCTGGGCCAGCCGGCCAGAGTTCAGTGTTCTGTCCCTTGGACTTCCAGGGGACACTAGGCTGCTTGGGAAAACCGTGCAGACTGAGATTTTTCAGCAAAGGGGTGGAGCGGTAAAGGCCTTGACACTAAGGGTGAGGCCTTTCTGCAACCGCCAGGTTGGGGAGCTCCGAGAATGTGCCAGCAGAGGGCGGAATACTTGGTTCCCTGCTCCAAGCAGTCCCGGTTCCGTGACCTGTGGCCCGCAGCCCTCCGCTGCACCCACTAGATGTGGATCCTGGTGGACACAGGAGCGTAGGAAATGGGTGTTCCTCGCCGCAGTGGCGACCCCCGAGAGCACAACTGGGACCGAACCCCCACCCACAGCCATCTAAATCTCGACTCGCGCAGCCCAGGTTTACCCCGCCCCGGGTGCGCTCCCGGCGCGTTTCCAGCCGCAGTGGCCACCACCGAGAGCACAACTGGGAAGCCCTCCCCCACCCCCGCCAGGAGCCGAACCCCGCCCCGCACCACCCGGGTTCACCCCGCCCCTGCCGCACTCCCAGCGCGTTTCCAGCTGCAGTGGGGACCTCCGAGAGCACAACTGTTACCGCCCCCCACCCCCTCCCGACCAGAACCCCGACCCGCGCCGCCAGGGATCGCCCCGCCCCTGGCGCGCTCCCGGCGCGTTGCCCACTTCCACCAGGGGCTTCTGGTGAGCCCCGTCCCCACGCCCGGTTCCAGGAGAGGCTCTCGGACCTCGCTACTGCCACCAGGTCAAACACGAGGACAATACATCCACCCCACAGAGACAATCCAAGCTGTCTATGATTTAGGGATAAAACGAGGACTACAGAAAGGAAAGATGTCCTGACCTAGGAGGGCCATGAGAGTCTATAGATCCAAACAAAATTGGGTACCAAGGAAACTTTTTTCCTTGGAACCCGGAAAGCTGGTTCTTTGCATATGCAATGACCAACAATTAGCTTGTTACCCAAGCCTGCCTCGCTGCCACCCCCACTCCCCCCCCCCCACTCCCCAGGAAAACGGCTCAAAGAAATATTTTAAATCTCAGGGGGAAAACTGGAAGATGTCTTGTCTGTCTGTCTGGATTAAAGTATGTGTCAGTGTGAGCCTTGTGTTTTTTGATAATATTGCTCAAGTTCTGAGTTCTGATTTCAATGGTCTCAAGACAAGGCAGCCCTTCCAAATCAAACTGCTGGAAATACAAGAAAACATTGACCTAAATGAATGTCAGAGTCCCGTGAACTGGGAACTAGTCAATATGAAATATCTAGTATTTTTGGTTTTGCTCCTCCACTATAGACATGTCTAAGAGTCAACAACATTAAGCACAACATGTTCATAGTGCCTAGGTTTCTTTTGAGGTAAAAATTGCTCTATTGTTATATGTGTCACAAGCTTGTCAGCAAGAAAGTACCTGGAAACAGCAACAACCAATGTAAAAAATGTAAATGTGATATGAGCTTTTAGATAAACTCTTAACAATAATTATACTCTAAAATATCTGCCTCTCATAGTCTTGATGGAAGGCAGAGGAGAAGGGGATGACAGAGGATAAGATGGTTGGATGGCATCACTGACTCGATGGACATGAGTTTGAGCAAGCCCCTGGAGTTGGTGATGGACACGGAAGCCTGGCGTCCTGCAGGCCACGGGGTCACAAAGAGTCAGACTCGACTGAGCAACTGAACTGAACTGAACTTACAATCGTTCCTCCAGGTGTTTTGGTTACCTGAGTTTCTATCCTGGTGCTAAACTAAGTGACGACAGTGTATTGAATAGCTAGGTCACTTCCAAATAAATGAAACTTCTTAAACATTCACGACTTGAAAGGACCTCCCTTTTACACAGAAACAAAAGAGATTTTTGACTCTGCATGAATAGTGACTGGCACCATCCGAACATATTAAATGTAAGAAAGCAATTTTTTTGTTTTGTTTTGTTTTGTTCTGTTCTTGCAGGAAGCGGGGTGGGCGCTATTATCACTGATAGGTATGCTCACCAATCTATCAAATGCCAATATAAGAGTCAGTTCTTGGTTGCTGAAGGGAAATGTATGACTTGTTATTACAAGAATGTATGGAATGCAATCACATTTTAAGAAGGAAAACGAAGTAGTTCTGTCTTACAGGTGGCATTTTCAGGACGGGAGAAGCAAAGGAATGGGTACAGAATGGGATAAGGAGGTTGTAGGGAAAGTAGGCCCCCAGAAAAGAGTTTTGTGCCTAGTACAAGTTTTCTTGAGATGTTGAACTGCCTTTGCTAATGGAGTTTAAGTTTCTTTACCTCTTAAGTGATCTCTTCTAGGTTGACCTAGAACAGAAATCTTTTGTTAGCTTTGGCTAAGAGGAGAAGTATTGTTTCACGGTGACATATGTGATCCTACCTGACTGTTCTCATCCCCTTTGATATCTATGCACTGCTGCTGCTGCTGCTGCTACAGCTGCTAAGTGGTTCAGTTGAGGCCGACCCTGTGCCACGCCATAGATGGCAGCCCACCAGGCCCCGCAGTCCCTGGGGTTCTCTAGGCAAGAACACTGGAGTGGGTTGCCATTTCCTCCTCCTATGCATGAAAGTGAAAAGTGAAAATGAAGTCGCTCAGTGGTGTCCGACTCTTAGCCACCCCATGGACTGCAGCCTACCAGGCTCCTCCGTCCTTGGGATTTTCCAGGAGTGGGGTGCCATTGCCTTCTCTCATATCTATGCACAAGCCTGCCTAAATAATTGACTTCTAGCCAACTTTGGGATGCCCATGACCACCCACCCTTACCAGGCAACAGAGAAGAGAAAAACACTTACCACAGGAGGTTCTGATAAGGAACAAGGAACTAACAAGCTCCCACCTACCAGCATTCTGCAGAGGTCAACAAGAGGTCAGCAAGAGATGAGAGACTGCAGTCCAGAGGTCCTAGCTACTTCCATCTAGCAACAAACACCCAGCATAGTCAAAACGATTTCAATGTTAAAGAATAAATAAATAAATAAAAGGACAGAAGTTCTTTGAACACATGTCTGAATTTAGGGGTGAGGCATTACATATGTGTCCCAGGATAATCTTAAAGTGTCAGAAAGTAAAGAAATTAAAGACAACTATCAAGCTGTCCAAACTGATAAAAATGAATGATTACACAGTTTTATCTGTATACATTAGCAGATAATAATCTGAAAAGGAATTTTAAAAAATTCCCTTTCAATAATATCAACATGAATAAAACACTTTGCCATGGATGTAACGAGGATGACAAGACTGGCACACTGGAAATTATACACCCTGGCTGAAAACTATCCTGAATACATGGACAGATATTCCATAACGATGGAAAGACTTAAGATGGCAATACCATGGAATGCATCTTCAATCTGAAATGAAGATTTGATATGATTTGATCGCTCAGAGCTTTTGTGTCATCAAGTGTTATTAAAGTATTAAAGAGATAGAGAAAGCTGCTGACTTAGACTTGAGGCGGGGTGGGGGGGGTAGTAAGAGTACCCCCTGCTGGTCTTTAGCCAGATATTCTACAGGCACTAGCAGTCAGCTAAGGAAAGAAAGGAACTGTTTCAGGGAATGGCACCAGGCCCTTCCCCCACGACATGCATTGAGATAATATTGGCAGCAGGTGAGTCATCCCGGGCCAAAACTTGATTGACTTGAATCTTGAAGAAAGGCAGTATTGCAGGCAAATATATCATTTCCTTAACATAGATAAGGAGAACAAGCTAGGAGGAAAACATGCTGTTTTGTTCAAATCGCTTCTGAGCCTTTTGGGGGAACCGACCTGAAGCCAGAGTCTAGCGGAAATACATAGGATATTTACATCGCTTAAGACAAACATTTTCTTAGGAAAAAATGCATTGCTTAGCTCAAGGTTTGTCTGCGAAATTCTTACACATCAGGAGATGGCTCTGAGCTGGGTTTCCACACACAAGAACATCCATGTAAAGGACAAGCCTGCACAGCCCATCTGCCGCCCTCCCGCACAGCCAGCAGCATTTCCATGTGACCTCCTAAGGCCTTCCCCAAAATACAGGGGCACCTCTGGGTTTCCTGTTTCCCTCACTTCGAACACTTTTCTTAAAAAAAAAAAAAATCCTGCACACTTCTTGATAGAATGCCACAGTGCAAGGAATACAGTCCTTCAATATTTAAACCTCCATTTGCAAAACACTTGGAGCTTGGTTTTGTTTTGTTTTGTTTTTTAATTACACCACCACATAATTTAAAGCTTTTACACATTCTAATTATTCAGTTCCAAAACACCAAACTTTTATTGCACAGGGTCCTCATGAAGAGGCCCACGCAGCTGGACAACCACAGATTCTGCCATGAAAGGGCAGCAAGGTGCCCTCCCCCCTTCTTTGCTGCCTGGGCGGCCACCAGGGTTTGAAATCCATGCACCCTACTAAGTTTCTAGGGTGCAATCCGTGGACCCTTCCCTTTCCCATCCCAGCAGGTGCTCAAGGGCCCGCTGGCTTACAAAGTGCCAGAAGCAGGGCTGGGCCAGCCGACCAGAGTTCAGTGTTCTGTCCCTTGGACTTCCAGCGGACACTAGGCTGCTTGGAAGAACCGCGCAGACTCTGAGATTTTTCAGCAGAGGGGTGGAGCGGTAAAGGCCTTGACCCCAAAGGCAAGGCCTTTCTGCGACCGCCAGGTTGGGGAGCTCCGAGAATGTGCCAACAGACGGCGGAATACTTGGTTCCCTGCTCCACGCAGTCCCAGTTCCCTTACCTGTGGTCCGCAGCCCTCCGCTGCACCCATGGGGTGGCGATCCTTGGGGACCCAGGAGCGGACGAAATGGGAGTTCCCAGCCGCAGTTGCAACCCCCGAGAGCGCAACTGGGAACCCCTCCCCATCCCCCCCATGAGCCGATCCCCGCCCCGCGCCCCCAGGTTTAGCCCCTCCCCTGCCGCGCTCCCGGCGCGTTCCCAGCCGCAGTGGCGACCCCTGGGAGCACAACTGGGACCGACCCCCACCCAAAGCCATCGGAATCTCGACGCGCGCAGCCCGGGTTTACCCAGTCCCGGGTGCGCTCCCGGCGCGTTTTCAGCCTCAGTGTCCACCTTGGAGAGCACAACTGGGAAGCCCGCCCCCACCCCCGCCAGAAGCCGACCCCCGCCCCATGCCGCACGCGTTCGCCCCGCCCCTGCACGGTCCAGGTACCTTCCCAGCTTCTAGCGTTCACGCCCGGGTAGGAGCAGGATGTAGGAGTATGGGAGATGTGTCTGGAGCCTGACAGCCTCAGCTCCGCTCTGGCCTGCCCTTTGGACCTAGGAGCCAGGCCAACTTGCAGAGGGCTTAGGGCCCCATTGTATGCAAACTACCAAGGCCTACCGCAAGGAGAGCTCTGTCAGAGGGAAGGGAAGCGCCCCAGGCTGCATTCCCAAGCTGTTGTTTAGCCGCCCAGGCTCAGCGCTGCACAGGGGTAATCAGGCTCTCTGTGCCCGCAGCTTCACACAAAGGTGTGTCTCCGTAGGAATCAAGAAAGATCCTGACAGAGTGAGGTTCATTAGAGCTATACTAAAGAGCAAAGGCTTGTCCATGTGGTCTTGCCTTCCCCTGTGCCTTTGGGTCTCCAGGATCGGCCCCAGCTCCGTGGAAACAACCCCTGAGAAAATATCTTCAAGATCCACTTTTCCCAGTGTCTGGGAACCAGGGTTCGTAGGAGGAGAGAAAAGCACGCCTCCATAGGGAACGAAAAGGCAGCCCACCTGCCTGTGTTTTGAAGCCTCTATTTGGAAGGAATGGGTTAGCTTCTCCTAAAGGAGACCTCCAGATCTGCTCAGAAGTCGGTAATTCCAGAGGCAGGGTACTGGTTCCTGACTGCCCTTTGCTAGCCTTGCAAAGATATTCCTAGATTCTAGAGTTATTTTCCATGAAGGAGCAGGCTTCGGGAATGTGTCAGATGGGACTGGCTCCTTATTGACCTCAGCTCAGCTATTGCCTTTCCATTCAAACTAGGACAAGGCCCTACTTTATGAAGGGTAAGGGTCTTCTTTGCAAACTGCCAAGGGCTACAGCAATGAGACCTCTGTCAAGGTGAGGGAAGCCTAAGAAGATGGATTCTCAAGCAGGTGCTTTGCCACAAAGCATCAGCACCCCACGGAGAGAATCAAGCTCCCTGTGCACCAATGTTGGGAGTGCAGCTTCACACACAGAGTTGTCTCTATAGGAGCCAAGAATGTTCCTGAGAGATTAGGTTCACTAAACCTCTCCTACAGAGCATAGACCTGTCCATGTGGTTTTGCCTTCCCCTGTGAGTTGGGTCCTCGAGGTCCGCCACACCTCCGGGGAAACTGTCCCTGAGAAAAGATCTCCAGGAACCGCTTCGCCGAGGCTGGGAAATGCTGTTCACAGGAAGTAAGGCAAGCGAATCTCCTGCAGAGTGAAAGAGGCCTTACAGTCCCTGGAGGAGCAGGCTGCCAGAATGTGTGAAACCTGACTGTTGCCTTACTGGCCTCAGCTCCACCATTGCCTGTTCATCCGAGCTAGCACCCAGGCCTACTTGGAAAAGCGTTTGGGTGCAGATTTCTACAAAGTGCCAAGGGCTACAGCAGTGAGAATTCTCTCGGTGGTAAGGGAGAGCATTTTATGGATTCTCAAGCTGTTTTCTGAATGACAGCGTCAAAATGAACAGAGAGAATCAGGCTCTCTCTGCCCCTATGTTAGGTACGCAGCTTCACACACAGAGGTGTCTCTGTAGGAGCCAAGAATGCTCCTGAGAGATGAGGTTCACGAGAGGTCTGCTACAGAGCATAGACCTGTCCATGTGGTCTTGCCTTCCCCTGTGCCTTTGGGCCCCGGGCTCGGCCCCAGCTCCGTGGAAAGAACCCCTGAGAAAATATCTTCAAGATACGCTTTTCCCAGAGGCTGGGAACTGGGGTTCATAGGAGGAGAGAAAAGCAAGCCTCCTTCGGGCATGAAAGGCAGCCAACCTGCCTGTGTTTTGAAGCCTGTATTTGGAAGGAATGGGTTAGCTTCTCCTAAAGGAGACCTCCAGATCTGCTCAGAAGTCGGTAATTCCAGAGGCAGGGTGCTGGTTCCTGACTGCCCTTTGCCAGCCTTGCAAAGACATTCCAAGATTCTAGAGTTATATTCCATGAAGGAGCAGGCTTCGGGAATGTGTCAGAGGGGACTGGCTCCTTATTGGCCTCAGCTCAGCTATTGCCTTTCCATTCAAACTAGGACAAGGGCCTACTTTATGAAGGGTAAGGGTCTTCTTCTTTGAAACTGCCAAGGGCTACAGCAATGAGACCTCTGTCAAGGCGAGGGAAGCCTAAGAGGATGGATTCTCAAGCAGGTGCTTTACTACAAAGCATCAGCACCCCACGGAGAGAACCAAGATCCCTGTTCCCCAATGTTGGGAGTGTAGCTTCACACACAGAGTTATCTCTATAGGAGCCAAGAATGTTCCTGAGAGATTAGGTTCACTAAACCTCTCTTACAGAGCATAGACCTGTCCATGTGGTTTTTCCTTCCCCTGTGAGTTGGGTCCCCGAGGTCCGCCACACCTCCGGGGAAACTGTCCCTGAGAAAAGATCTCCAGGAACCGCTTCGCTGAGGCTGGGAAACGCTGTTCACAGGAAGTAAGGCAAGCGAATATCCTACAGAGAAAAAGAGGCCTTACTGTCCTTGGAGGAGCAGGCTGCCAGAATGTGTGAAACCTGACTGTTGCCTTACTGGCCTCAGTTCCACCATTGCCTGTTCCTCCGAACTAGGACCCAGGCCTATTTGGAGAAGCGTTTGGCTGCGGATTTCTACAAAGTGCCAAGGGCTACAGCAATGAGAATTCTCTCAGCGGTAAGGGAGAGCATTTTATGGATTCTCAAGCTGTTTTCTGAACGACAGGGTCAAAATGAACTGAGAGAATCAGGCTCTCTGTGCCCCTATGTTAGGTACGCAGCTTCACACACAGAAGTGTCTCTATAGGAGCCAAGAATGTTCCTGAGAGATGAAGTTCACTAGAAGTCTGCTACAGAGCATAGACCTGTCCATATGGTTTTGCCTTGCCCTGTGAGTTGGGTCCCTGAGGTCCGCCCCAGCTCAGGGGAAGGAGCCCCTGAGAAAAGATCTCCAGGGACCGCTATTCCCCCAGGCTGGCAAACGCAGTTCACAGGAGGTAACACAAGCGAGCCTCCTGCAAGGCACAACAGGCCTTAGTGTCCCTGGACGATCAGGCTGCCAGAGTGTGTGAGACCTGACTGGTGCCTTACTGGCCTCAGCTCCGCCATTGCGTGTTTCTCTGAACTAGGACCCAGGCCTACTAGGAGAAGGGTTTGGGTATGGATTTCTAAATACTGCCAAGGGGTATAGCAATGAGAACTGTGTCACGGGTAAGGAAGAGCATTGTATGGATTATCAAGCTGTTGTTTGAACGACAGCTTCAAAGCTGCACAGAGAGAATCAGACTCTGTGTCTCCATGTTCGGTACACAGCTTCACAGACAGGGGTGTCTCCATAGGAAACAAGAACGTTCCTGACAGAGTGAGGTTCACTAGAGCTCTCCTAGAGAGCAAAGACTTGTCCATGTGGTTTTTCTTCCCCTGTGCGTTTGGGGCTCCAGGCTCGGCCCCAGCTCCGTGGAAACAACCCCTGAGAAAAGATCTTCAAGATCCGCTTTTCCCAGAGGCTGGGATGTGGGGTTCATAGGAGGCGGGAAAAGCAGGCCTCCTTCAGAGAGCAAGAGGCAGCCAAGCGGCCTGCGTTTGGAAGCCTCTATTTGGAAGAATGGGTTAGTTTCCCCTAAGGGAGACCTCCAGATCTGTTCAGAAGTCGGTAATTCCAGAGGCAGGGTGCAGGCTCCTGACTGCCCTTTGCCAGCCTTGCAGAGACATTCCTAGATTACAGCGTTATTTTCCATGAAGGAGCAGGCTTCGGGAATATGTCAGACTTGACTGGCGCCTTATTGGCCTCAGCTCAGCTCTTGCCTTTCCTTTCAAACTAGGACAAGGGCCCACTTTATGAAAGTCAAGAGTCCTCTTCTTTCCAAACTGCCAAGGGCTACAGCAATGAGACCTCTGTCAAGGCGAGGGAAGCCTATTCGGATGGATTCTTAGCAGGTGCTTTGCCACAAAGCATCAGCACCCACGGAGAGAATCAGACTCCCTTTGCCACTATGTTGGGTGTGTAGCTTCATGCACAGAGGTGTCTCTGTAGAAGCCAAGAATGTTCCTGAGAGATGAGGTTCACTAGAGCTCTCCTACAGAGCATAGACCTGTCCATGTGGTTTTGTCTTCCGCTGTGAGTTGGGCCCCCGAGGTCCGACCCAGCTCCAGGGAAACAGCCCCTGAGAAAAAATCTCCAGGAACAGCTTTGCGCCCAGGCTGGGAAATGCAGTTCACAGGAGGCAAGGCAAGCGAGCCTCCTGCAGGGAAAAAGAGGCCTTACTGCTCCTGGACGATCAGGCTGCAAGAGTGTGTGAGACCTCACTTGTGCCTTACTGGCCTCAGCTCCGCCGTTGCCTGTTTTTCCGAGCTAGGACCCAGGCCTACTTGGAGAAGGGTTAGGGTGCGGATTTCTACAAACTGTCAAGGACTACAGCAATGAGAATTCTCTTAGCAGTAAGGGAGAGCATTGTATGGATTCTCAAGCTGTTGTTTGAATGACAGCTTCAAAGCTACACAGAGAGAATCAGGCTCTCTGTTCCCCTATTTTGGCTGTGCAGCTTCACACACAGAATTTGACTCTGTTGGAGCCAGAAATATTCCTGAAAGACTTAGGCTCACCAAAGCTGTCCTCCAGAGCAAAGACATTGGATGTGGTTTTGCCTTCCCTTGCCAGTATGGGTCCCCTAGCTTGGCCCCAGCTCCGGGGATACAGCCTCTGAAAAAAATCTTCCAAGAAGCGATTTTCCTCCAGGCTGTTAAGCGGAATTCGCAGTTTGCAAGTTAAGGAAGCCTGCTTCGTGGAAGAGCAAGCAGCCAACTGGCCCTGTGTTAGGAAGCCTGTATTTGAAAGGAATGGGTTAGCTTCTACAGCGGGAGAACCTCAGATCTGCTCAGGGGACTGAAATACTAGAGTCAGGGTCGAGGTTCTCCCTTGTCCTTTGCGCACCTTGCAAAGACATTCCTAGCTTCTAGCGTTAGTGTCCCTGTAGTAGCAGGCTGCAGGAGCGTGTGATAAATGACTGCCGCGTTCCTGTCCTCAGCTCCGCTATTGACTTTCTATTCGAACTAGAACCCAGGCCTACTTTGAGAGGGGTTAGGGTCCAGTGTTTTCAAACTGCCAAGGGGTACGGCAATGCGAGCTCTGTCAGAGGTAAGAAAAGAGCAATTGGTTGGATTCTTCAGCTGCTGCGTGGCTGCACAGCTTCCGCGCCGCATGGAGAGCATGAGGCTCCTTGTGGCCCTATTTTGGGTATGCAGCAACATGCATACAGAATGTCTGTGTTCACTTATGTACAGGCTTATGAACAGTAGAGCTCTCCTACAGAGCAAAGACCACTCAGTGGGCTCCAAGAGATACCTGTCGCGACTCGAGAAGAGAGTGGAGTCCTTTGCTTCCCCTCGAGATGAGGCCTGACTCCCCGGGTGAGTATGGAATGCAACCCCAAATCCCTGTCGCCTATGGAGAGGAACATTAAGTCCTGGATACAAGCCTAGATGAGGTCTAGTTTGCCCTTCAGTGAATGGAGCCCAATCCCCAGCTCTCCCTGGCAACTCGAATGGAAGATTAGACTTCCTGGGCCAACACAAGAGGAAGCCTGAATTCCCCGTTGTAACTCGAGAATCCCACCGCAACTCGAGAAAAACCACATGCTTCCCTCGTCATCGCAAGATGAGGCCCTTTGTCCGCTACAGCATCTCAAGAGAAGTCCCACGTTCCATCCTGAAGTGCGAAACGGTACTTGGCACCCTTGATGCGGCCCCAAAAGTTCCGCGACATACCAGACTCACTCAAGGGGAACACCGAGGTTCCGGGCACCACTTCATCTGAGCCCCTTCTCCTCTCCTGATTGCGACAGGAGGGTCGACTCCCCTTCTCTGTCTGCAAGGGGTTCCCGACCTTCCGGGCGCACCTCAGGATGAGGCCGGTCTCATGAGGAAGTTCGAGACGTAGCCTCGTGGGTGGTGCCACATGTCGAAAGACCCCAATTTCATGGTCCACTCTTGAAAAGAACCCGATGCCAGCACACCTCTTTGAAGGAAAACCTGTGGATGAAGGCACAAGACGAAGGGGCACTGACACCCGCGTGCATCGTCCAGAAAAACCCGCAGGTCCCACAGACATTTCGACAAGTGGCCTGTCACCCTGTAAACAACTCGAAAGGCAAACGAAGGTCCATTCCTCAACAGAAGACTAGGTGTGACTCTCTTGTCCTTACTCTGCAGGGACCATGGGATCCGAGTCAGAAACGGAGAGGAAGCCTGAGGTTCCTGCGTCCACTCGAGATGAAGCCCTCTTCAATTGCACCACAACCAGTGGAGTCCCGAGAGGCCCCTACCAACTCCACAGTATCCCTGAGTTCTCAGAGGCACAATGAGAAGCTCCCTGAGGTCACAGGCACAAGTCGAGGGAACCCTGGGTTTTCTGCCATGACTCGAGAAAGACCTCGAGAGTGCTTCAAAATGTGTTGAGTCGCGATTCCCCTACCATGACTCGAGAGCCATGACACGCTCCCCCTCGCCACACGCATGGAGACCTGACTAACCTGGCACTGCACGAGAGGCTCCATGAGTTCCTCATCGTACCTCGTGAGCAAACCCACACTGGCGCGGCAGCTCGAGGAAACACATGAGACACCCCGGTCATCGCGAGATGAGGGCATTATTTTCCTGCATGGCCTGGAGACCAATCACGAGTCCTCTCTCCAAACTGAAGAGGAGGCTGGACTCCCTTGAAGCCGCTCAGGGGGCTCCAAGAGATCCGCGTCGCGACTCGAGATGAGCGGAGTCCTTGGCTTCCCCTCGAGATGAGGCCTGACTCCCCGGGGGAGCCTGGAATGGAACCCCGAGATCCCCGCCTTCCCTGGAGAGGAATATTAGGTCCCGGACACACGACTAGGTGAGGTCTCTTGGCCCCTGCAGTGACTCGAGCGCAACCCCCAGCTTTCCCTCGCAACTCGAGGGGAAGATTGGGCTTCCCAGGGCCAACCCAAGAGGAAGTCTGAGATCCCCGTTGTAACTCGAGAATCCCGCCGCAACTCGAGAAAAACCACGTGGTTCCCACCTCTTGGCAAGATGAGGCCCTTGCCTAGGACGGCGTCTCAAAGGAAGTCCCCTGTTCCGCTCTGAAGGGTGACGGTCCTTGACAGCCTACCTGCGACCCCCAAAAGTTCCCCGACCCGCCGAGTTCCCTCGAGGGGAACACCGAGTGTCCCGGCACCGCTTCCTCTGAGCCCCTTCTCCCCTTCTGATCGCGACAGGAGAGGCGATTCCCCTGCGTGGTCTGGAAGGGGTTCCCGGCCTTCCCGGCGCACCTCAGGATGAGGCCGGTCTCACGAGGAAATTCGAGACGAGCCACGTGTGTGGGGCCACATGCCGAACGCCCCCGATTCCCCAGGTCCGCTCTTGAGAAGGACCCGAGGCCCGGACCCCTCTTCGAAGGTAACCCTGTGGGAGAAGGCACAACACGAAGGGGCACTGCCACCCCCGTGCATCGTCCGGAAAGAACCGCGGGTTCCACACACAGCTCGACGAGGGGCCTGAGACCCCCTGAGCAACTCGAGAGGCCAGAGGGGTTCCCTTCCTCAGACAAGACGAGGCCTGACTCTCCTGTCCCAACTCTGCAGGGACCCTGCGGTCGCAGTCCGAAACGGAGAGGAAGCCTGAGGTTCCTGCCTCCCCTCGAGGTGAGGCCCTCTTCCGTTGCGCCAGACCCAGCGGAGTCCCGAGGGGCCCCGCCACCTCCACAGGATCCCTCGCCTCTCAGAGGCACCCTGGGAAGTTCCCTAAGGTCCACGGCAGAAGGTGAGGGAAACGATGATTTCCCGCTGCCCCCCGAGAAAGACCTCGAGAGTCCTTCTTCAACGCGTCTCGAGGCCCTAGTCCCCTCCCGTGACTCGAGAGCCAGGACGCGCTCCCCCTCGCCACGCGCATGGAGACCTGACTTCCCTGGCGCCGAACGAGAGGCTCCCTGAGATCCTCGTGGTGCCTCGGGAGAAAACCCCCACGGGCGCCGCAGCTCGAGGAAACCCCTGAGACGCCCCCGTCCTCGCGAGCTGAGGGCCTTCTTTTCCTGCATGGCCTGGAGAGCAATCCCGGGTCCTCTCTCCAAACGGAGGAGGAGGCTGGACACCCTTGAGGCCGCTCAGGGGGCTCCAAGAGACCCGCGTCGCGACTCGAGAGGAGAGCGGAGTCCTTGGCTTCCCCTCGAGACGAGGCCTGACTCTCCGGGGGAGCCTGGAATGCAACCCCGAGATCCCTGCCTTCCCTGGAGAGGAATATTAGGTCCCGGACACACGCCTAGGTGAGGTCTCTTCGGCCCTGCAGTGACTCGAGCGCAACCCCCAGCTTTCCCTCGCAACCCGAGGGGAAGATTGGGCTTCCCAGGGCCAACCCAAGGGGAAGGCTGAGATCCCCGTCATAACTCGAGAATCCCGCCGCAACTCGAGAAAAACCACGTGGTACCCACCTCTTGGCAAGAGGAGGTCCTTGCCCGCGACTGCGTCTCAAGGGAAGTCCCCTGTTCCGCCCTGAAGGGCGAAACGGTCCCTGACAGCCTTCCTGCAACCCCCAAGTATACCCTGACCCGCCGGGTTCCGCCGAGGGGAACATCGAGGGTCCCGGCACCGCTACCTCTGAGCCCCTACTCCCCTCCTGATCGCGACAGGAGAGGCGATTCCCCTGCGTGGTCTGGAAGGGGTTCCCGGACTTCCCGGCGCCCCTCAGGATGAGGCCGGTCTCACGAGGAAATTCGAGACGAGCCACGTGGGTGGGGCCACATGCCGAACGCCCCCGATTCCCCGGTCCGTTCCTGAGAAGTACCCGAGGCCCGGACCCCTCTTTGAAGGCAACCCTGTGGGTGAAGGCACAACACGAAGGGGCTCTGCCACGCCCGTGCATCGTCCCCAAAGACACGCGGGTTCCACACACAGCTCGACGAGGGGCCTGAGACCCCCTGAGCAACTCGAGAGGCCAGCGGGGTTCCCTTCCTCAGACAAGACGAGGCCTGACTCTCCTGTCCCAACTCTGCAGGGACCCTGCGGTCGGAGTCCGAAACGGAGAGGAAGCCTGAGGATCCTGCCTCCCCTCGAGGTGAGGCCCTCTTCCGTTGCGCCAGACCCAGCGGAGTCCCGAGGGGCCCCGCCACCTCCACAGGATCCCTCGCCTCTCAGAGGCACCCTGGGAAGTTCCCTAAGGTCCCCGGCAGAAGGCGAGGGAAACGACGGTTTCCCGCCGCCCCCTGAGAAAGACCTCGAGAGTCCTTCTTCAACGCGTCTCGAGGCCCTAGTCCCCTCCTGTGACTCGAGAGCCAGGACGCGCTCCCCCTCGCCACGCGCATGGAGACCTGACTTCCCTGGCGCCGCACGAGAGGCTCCCTGAGATCCTCGTCGTGCCTCGGGAGAAAACCCCCACGGGCGCCGCAGCTCGAGGAAACCCCTGAGACGCCCCCGTCCTCGCGAGCTGAGGGCCTTCTTTTCCTGCATGGCCTGGAGAGCAATCCCGTGTCCTCTCTCCAAACGGAGGAGGAGGCTGGACACCCTTGAGGCCGCTCAGGGGGCTCCAAGAGACCCGCGTCGCGACTCGAGAGGAGAGCGGAGTCCTTGGCTTCCCCTCGAGACGAGGCCTGACTCCCCGGGGGAGCCTGGAATGCAACCCCGAGATCCCTGCCTTCCCTGGAGAGGAATATTAGGTCCCGGACACACGCCTAGGTGAGGTCTCTTCGGCCCTGCAGTGACTCGAGCGCAACCCCCAGCTTTCCCTCGCAACCCGAGGGGAAGATTGGGCTTCCCAGGGCCAACCCAAGGGGAAGGCTGAGATCCCAGTCGTAACTCGAGATGCCGCCCCAACTCGAGAAAAACCACGTGGTTCATACCTCTTGGCAAGATGAGGCACTTGCCCGCGACGGCGTCTCAAGGGTAGTCCCCTGTTCCGCCCTGAAGGGCGAAACGGTCCCTGACAGCCTTCCTGCGACCCCCAAAAGTCCCCCGATACGCCGGTGTCCCCCGAGGGGAACACCAAGGGTCCCATCACCGCTTCCTCTGAGCCCCTTCTCCCCTCCTGATCGCGACAGGAGAGGCGATTCCCCTGCGTGGTCTGGAAGGGGTTCCCGGCCTTCCCGGCACACCTCAGGATGAGGCCGGTCTCACGAGGAAATTCGAGACGAGCCACGTGGGTGGGGCCACATGCCGAACGCCCCCGATTCCCCGGTCCGCTCTTGAGAAGGACCCGAGGCCCGGAGCCCTCTTCGAAGGCAACCCTGTGGGTGAAGACACAACACGAAGGGGCACTGCCACCCCCGTGCATCGTCCGCAAAGACCCGCGGGTTCCACACACAGCTCGACGAGGGCCCTGAGACCCCCTGAGCAACTCGAGAGGACCTCGGGGTTCCCTTCCTCAGACAAGACGAGGCCTGACTCTCCTGTCCCAACTCTGCAGGGACCCTGCGGTCGGAGTCCGAAACAGAGAGGAAGCCTGAGGTTCCTGCCTCCCCTCGAGGTGAGGCCCTCTTCCGTTGCGCTAGACCCAGCGGAGTACCAAGGGGCCCCGCCACCTCCACAGGATCCCTCGCCTCTCACAGGCACCCTGGCAAGTTCCCTAAGGTCCCCGGCAGAAGGCGAGGTAAACGAGGGTTTCCCGCCGCCCCCCGAGAAAGACCTCAAGAGTCCTTCTTCAACGCGTCTCGAGGCCCTAGTCCCCTCCCGTGACTCGAGAGCCAGGACGCGCTCCCCCTCGCCACGCGCATGGAGACCTGACTTCCCTGGCGCCGCACGAGAGGCTCCCTGAGATCCCCGTCGTGCCTCGGGAGAAACCCCACACTGGCGCCGCAGCTCGAGAAAACCCACGAGACGCCCCCGTTATCGTGAGATGAGGGCCATCATTAACTGCATGGCCTGGAGGGCAATCCCGAGTCGTCTCTCCAAACTCCACGGGAGGCTTGACTCACTAAGGCTACCCAGTGCGCTCA
Source organism: Bubalus kerabau (assembly GCF_029407905.1). Classification (NCBI taxonomy): domain Eukaryota; kingdom Metazoa; phylum Chordata; class Mammalia; order Artiodactyla; family Bovidae; genus Bubalus; species Bubalus kerabau. The sequence goes on along the minus strand of NW_026577886.1, from coordinate 3,055,642 downwards.
ATAGGTACCCTTCGCGACTCGAGAGGAAAGCGGAATACTTTGCTTCCCCTAGAAACAAGGCCGGACTTCCTGAGTGAGCCTGGAATGCCACCCCGAGATCCCTGTCACACCTGGAGAGGAATATTCGGTCCTGGACACAAGCCTAGATATGGTCTATTTTGCCCCGCAGTGACTTGAGTGGGATCCCAGCTCACCCTCGCAACTCGAATGGAAGATTGGACTTCCATGGGCCAACACAGGAGGAAATCTGAATTCCCCGTCGAAACTCGAGACTCCCGCCGCAATGCGAGCAAAAGCACGTGGTTCACTCGTCATCCCAAGATGAGGCCCTGGCCCGCTACAGCGTCTCAAGTGAAGTCCCACGTTCCGTCTTGAAGTGCGAAATGCTACTTTTCACCCTTGATGTAACCCCAAAAGTTCCCCGACACACCGTTCTCACCGAGGGGAACACCGAAGTTCCCGGCACCACTTCATCTGATCACTTTCTCCCCTCCTGATCACGACAGGAGGGTATATTCCCCTGCTTTGTCTGGAAGGAGTTCCCGCCCATCCCGGCGCACCTAAGGATGAGGCCTTTCTCAGGAGGAAATTCGAGACGTAGCCTCGTGGGTGGTGCCACATGCCGAAAGACCCCGATGGTGCGGTCCAATCTGGATAAGAACCCGATGCCCGGACACCACTTCGAAGGCAACCCTGTGGATGAAGGCACCACAGAAGGGTTACTAAAACTCCCGTGCATCGTCCAGAAAAACCCACAGGTTCTACACACAGCTCGACAAGTGGAATGTCACCCCGTGAACAACTCTATAGGCAAGCGGAGTTCGATTCCTCCACACAAGATGAGGCCTGACTCTCCTGTCCCAACTCTTCAGGGACCCTGCCATCCGAGTCAGAAATGGAGAGGAAACCTGAGGTTCCTGTCTCAACTCGAGGTGAGGCCCTCTTCCATTGCACCAAACCCAGATGAGTCGCGAGAGGCCCCTCCCAACTCCACAGTATCCCTGAATTCTCAGAGGCACCTTGAGAATCTACCTGAGGTCACCGGCACAAGTCAAGGGAACCCAGGGTTTCCTGCTGCGACCCGAGAAAGACCTTGAGAGTCCTTCAGCACGTCTTGAGGCCCGATTCCCCTACCATGACTCGAGAGCAAAGACCCGCTCCGCATCGCCATGCGCATGGAGACCTGACTTCCCTGACGCCTGAAGAGAGTCTCCCTGAGCTCCCCGTCGTACCTCTTCGGAAACCCCATTCAGGCACCGCAGCTCGAGAAAACCCACGATACGCCCCCGTCATCACGAGATGAGGGACTTCTTTCCTGCCTGGCATGGAGAGCAAAACCGAGTCCTCTCTCCAGACTCCACAGGAGGCTTGACTCTCTTTAGGCCTCTCAGTTGGCTCCAAGAGATACCTGTCAGGACCTGAAGGGAGAGCAGAGTCCTTTGCTTCCCCTCGAGACGAGGCCTGACTCCCCGTGTGAGTCTGGAATGCAACCCCGAGTTCCTGTCACACCTGGAGAGGAAAACTCGGTCCTGGACACAAGCCTAGATGAGGTCTATTTTGCACTGCAGTTACTAGAGAGCAATCGCCAGCTCTCCCTCGCAAATCGAATTGAAGATTGGACTGCCCTGGGCCAATACAATTGGAAGCCTGAATTCGACATCGTAACTCGAGAATCCCGCCGAAACTCGAGAAAATCCACGTGGTTCCCCCATCAGCGCTAGATGAGGCCCTTGCCCGCTACAGCGACTCAAGAGAAGTCCCACGTTCTGTCTTGAAGTGCGAAACGGTACTTGGCACCCTTGATGCAATCTCAAAATTCCCCGACATACCGGTCTCACTCGAAAGGAACACCGAGGTTCCCGGAACCACTTCATCTGAGCTCCTTCTGCCCTCGTGATCGCGACAGGAGTGTCGATTCCCCTGCTATGTCTGGAAGGGGTTCCCGACCTTTCCAGCGCGCCTAAGGATGAGGCAGGTCTCACGAGGAAATTCGAGACATAGCCTCGTGGGTGGTGCCACAAGCCGAAAGACCCCGATTTCCCGGTCTACTCTTGATAAGAACGCGATGCCCTGACACCTTTACGAAGGAAAACCTGTGGATGAAAGCACAACACGAAGGGGCACTGACACCCCCGTTTATCATCCAGAAAAACCCGCAGGTTACAAACACAGTTCAACAAGTGGTCTGTCACCCCGTGAACAACTCGAGAGGCAAGTGGAGTTCCATTCCTCCACACAAGGCGAGACCTGATTTTCTGTACCAACTCTGCAGGGAAACTGCGATCCGAGTCAGTACCGGCGCAAGGAAACCCAGGAGAGGAAACATGAGGTTCCTGCCTCCACTCGAGATGAGGCTCTCATCCATTGCACCAAACCCAGTGGAGTCCAGAGAGGCTCCTCCCAACTCCACAGTACCCCTGACTTCTCAGAGGCACCCGGAGAAGCTCCATGAGGTCACCGGCACATGTCGAGGGAACCCAGGGTTTCCTGCCACAATGCGAAAAAGACCTCGAGAGTCCTACTTCAACGTGTCTTGAAGCCCGAATCTGCTTCCATGGCTCTATAGAAATGACACGCACCCCCTCGCCACGCACATGGAGACCTGACTTCCCTGGCACCATAAGAGAGGCTCCCTGAGCTCCCTGTTGTACCTCGTGAGAAACCCCACACTGACGCCGCAGCTTGAGAAAACCCACCATACGCCCCTGTCATCGCGAGATGAGGGCCTTCTTTTCCTGCATGGCCTGGAGAGGAATACCGAATCCTCTTTTCAAACTCCACAGGAGGCTTGACTCCCTTTAGGCCACTTAGTGGGCTCCAAGAGATACCCATCGCGACTCGAGAGGAGAATGGAGTCCTTTGCTTCCCCTCGAGACAAGGCCTGACTCACCAGGTGGGTCTGGAATGCAACCCCGAGATCCCTGTCTCCCCTGGAGAGGAACATTAGGTCCTGGAAACAAGCCTAGATGAGGTCTCTTTTGCCCTTCTGTAACTCGAGAGCAATCCCCCGCTCTCCCTGACAACTCGAATGGAAGATTGGACTTCCCTGGGCCAACACAAGAGGAAGCCTGAATTCCCCTTCGTAACTCGAGAATCCCACCGCAACTCGAGAAAAAGCACTTGGTTCCCTCGTCATCGCAAGATGAGGCCCTTGCCCGCTACAGCTTCTCAAGAAAAGTCCCACGTTCCGTCTTGAAGTGCGAAACGATACTTGACACCCTTGATGTGACCCCAAAAGTTCCCCGAAATATCGGTCTCACTCGAGGTGAACACCGAGGTTCCCGGCACCAGTTTATCTGAGCCCATTCTCCCCTCCTGTTCGTGATAGGAGGGTCACTTCCCCTGCTTTGTTTGTAAGGGGTTCCCGACCTTCACAGGGCACTTCAGGATGAGGCCGGTCTCACGAGGAAATTCGAGACGTAGCTCGCGGGTGGTGCCACATGCCAAAAGACTATGATTTCCCTGTACACTCTTCATAAGAACCCGATGCCTGGACACCTCTTCGAAGGCAACCCTGTGGATGAAGGCACAACACAAAGGGGCACTGACACCCTCGTGCATCGTCCGGAAAAACCCGCAGGTTCCACATACAGCTCAACAAGTGGCTTGTCACCCCTGAAGAACTCGAGAGGCAAGTGGGGTTTCATTCCTCTACACAAGACGAGGCCTGACTCTCCTGTCCCAACTCTGCAGGGACTTTGCGATCCGAATCAGACCAGCGCCAGTGAAGTCATGAGAAGAACGCTGAGGTTCCTGCCTCCACTCGAGATTAGGACCTCTTCCATTGCACGAAACCCAGTGGAGTCCCGAGAGACACGTCCCAGCTCCTCAGTATCCCTGACTTCTCAGAGGCACCCTGAGAAGCTCCCTGAGGTCACCAGAACAATTCGTGTGAACCCAGGGTTTACTGCCGCCACCATAGAAAGAACTCAAGAGTCCTTCTTCAACGCATTTTGAGGCCTGATTCCCCTACCATGACTCGAGGGCAATGACGCGCTCCCTCTGCTACACTCATGAAGCCCTGACTTCCCTGGCGCCACACGAGAGGCTCCCTGAGCTCCCCGTCATACCTCGTGAGAAACCCCACACTGGCGCCGCAGATAGAGAAAACCCACGAGACGCCCCCGTTCTCGCGACATGACGGCCTTCTTTTCTAGCATGGCCTGGAGATCAATCCCGAGTCCTCTCTCCAAACTCCACAGTAGGCTTGACTCCCTTTTGGTCACTCAGTGGACTCCAAGACATACCCGTCGCGAGTCGAGAGGAGAGTGGAGTCTTTTCCTTCCCCACAAGGCGAGGCCTGACTCCTCGGGTGAGTCTGATATGCGAACCGGATATCCCTGTCGCCCCTGGAGATAAACATTAGGTCCTGGACACAAGCCTAGATGAGGTCTCTTTTTTCCTGCAGTGACTCGAGAGCAATCCCCAACTCTCCCTCGCAACTCAAATGGAAGACTGGACTTCCCTGGGCCAACAGAAGAGGAAGCCTGAATTTCCCGTTGTAACTCAAGAATCCCGCCACAACTCGAGAAAAACCACATCGTTCCCTATTCATCGCAAGATGCGGCCATTGCCGCTACAGCGTCTCAAAAGAAGTCTTACGTTCCATCTTGAAGTGCGATACGGTACTTGGCACCTTTGATGCGACCCCAAAAGTTCCCCAACACACTGGTCTCACTGGAGGGGAACACCGAGGTTCCCGGCATCACCTCATCTGTGCCCCTTCTCCCCTCCTGATCGAGACAGGAGGGTCGATTCCCCTGCTTTGTCTGCAAGGGGTTCCGACCTTCCCAGCGCACCTCAGGATGAGGCCGGTCTCACGAGGAAATTCGAGACGAACCACGTGGGTGGTGCCACATGCCGAACGCCCCCGATGCCCCGGTCCGCTCTTGAGAAGGCCCTGAGGCCCGGACCCCTCTTCGAAGGCAACCCCTGTGTGAAGGCACAACACGAAGGGGTACTGACATCCCCATGCATAGTATGGAAAAACACGCAGATTCCAAACACAGATTGACAAGTGTCCTGTCATCCCTTGAAGAACTAGAGAGGCATGCGGAGTTTCTTTCCTCCACACAAGAGAAGGCCTGACCCTCCTTTCCCAACTCTGCAGGGACCGTGCGATCGGAGTCAGAAATGTAGATGAAACCTGACGTTCCTGCATCAACTCGAAATGAGGCCCTGTTCCATTGTGCCATACCCAGTGGAGTTCCGAGAGGCCCCTCCCAAATCCACAGTATCCCTGATTCTCAGAGGCACCCTCAGAAGTTCTCTGCGGTCACTGGCACAAGTCGAGTGAACCCAGGGTTTCCTGCTGCATTCTGAGCAAGACCTCGAGAGACCTTCTTTACCGCATCTTGAGGCCCGATACCCTACCATGACTGGAGAGCAATGACGCATTCCCCTCGCCACGCCCATTGAAACCTAACTTCCCTGGCGCCACACGAGAGGCTCCCTGCGCTCCCCGTCCTACCTCATGAAAATCCCACACTGGCACCGCCGCTCAAGAAAACTCACGAGACGCCCCCATCATCGTAAGATGAGGGCCTTCTTTTCCTACATGACCTAGAGAGCAATCCCGAGTCCACTCTCCAAACTCCACTGGAGGCCTGACTCCCTTTAGGCCACTCAGTAGCCTCCAAGAGATACACGTCGCTACTCTAGAGGAGAGCAGAGTCCGTTGCTTCCCCTCGAGCCGAGGCCTGACTACTTGGGTGAGTCTGGAATGGGATCCCGAGATCCGTGTCGCCCCTGTAGAGGAAAACTCGGTCCTGGACACAAGCCTAAATGAGGTCTTTTTTGTCCTGCATTGACTCAAGTGCAATCCCCAGCTCTCCCTCCCAACTCGAATGGATGATTGGACTTCCCTGGGCCAACACAAGAGGAAGCCTGTATTCCCCGTTGTAATTCGAGAATCCCGCGGCAAGTGGAGAAAAACAACGTGGCTCCTCCGTCATCGAAATATGAGGCCCCTGTCAGCTATACCGTCTCCAGGGAAGTCCCATGTTCCGTCTTGAAGTGTGAAACGGTAGTTGGCACCCTTGATGCGACCCCCAAATTTCCCTGACACCCCGGTCTCACTCGAGGAGAACATGGAGGTTCCCAGCACAGCTTCAGCTGAGCCTCTTCTCCCCTCCTGATGGCGACAGGAGGGTCGATTCCCCTGCTTTGTCTGGAAGGGGTTCCCAGACTTCCCGGCGAACCTCAGGATGAGGCCAGTCTCACGAGGGAAGTCGAGACGTAGCCTCGTGGGTTGTGCCACATGCCGAAAGACCCCGATTTCCTGGTCCGCTATTGATAAGATCCCGATGCCTGGTCACCTCTTCGAAGGTAACCCTGTGGATGAAGGCACAACACGAAGGGGCACTGACACCCCTGTGCATCGTCCCCCAAAACCGCAGGTTCCACATACAACTCGACAGGTGGCCTGTCATCCCATGAACAACTCGAGAGGCAAGCGGAGTTCCATTACTCCACACAAGACGAGGTCTGACTCTCCTGTCCCAACTCTGCAGGGACCCTGCTATCCGAGTCAGAAATGGAGAGGAACCCTGACGTTACTGCCTCAATCCGAGATTAGGTCCTCTTCAATTGCACCAGTCCCTGTGAAGTCCCGAGAAGCCCCTCTCAACTCCACAGTATCCCTGACTTCTCAGAGGAACCCCGCTAAGCTCCCTGAGGTCATGGGCACAAGTCGAGGGAACCCAGGGTTTCCTGCCACACCCCGAGAAAGACCTCGAGAGTTCTTCTTCGAAGCGTCTTGAGGCTTGATTCCCCTACCATGACTCGAGAGCAATGAGGCGCTCCCCCACGCCACGTCCATGGAGACCTGACTTCCGTGGCACCACAGGAGTCTCCCTGAGCTCCCCGTCCTATCTCGTGAGAAACCCCAACCAGGCACTGCACCTTGAGAAAACCCACGAGACGCCCCCATCATCGCGAGATGAGGGCCTTCTTTTCCTGCATGGCCTAGAGAGCAAACCCGAGTCCTCTGTCCAAATTCCACAGGAGGCTTAACTCCATTTAGGCCACTCTTGGGCTCCAAGGGATACCCGTCACGACTCGAGAGGAGAGCGGAGTCCATTCATTCCCTTCGAGACGAGGCCTGACTCCCCGGGTGAGTCTGGAATGCAACCCCGAGATCCCTGTCGCCCCTGGAGAGAAAATCTCGGTCCTGGACACAAACCTAGATGAGCTCTATTTTGCCCTGCAGTGACTCGAGAGCAATCTCCAGCTCTCACTTGCAACTCGAATGGAAGATTGGACTTCCCTGGGCCAACCCAAGAAGAAACCTGTATTCCCCATCGTAACTCAAGAATCCTGCCGCAACTCGAGAAAAAACACGTGGGTCCCCCGTCAGCGCTAGATGAGGCCCTTGCCCACTACAGCATCTAAAGAGAAGTCCCAGGTTCCGTCTTGAAGTGCGAAACGGTACTTGGCACCCTTGATGCAACGCGAAAAGTTACCCGACTTTCACTCAAGGAGAGCACCGAGGTTCCCGGCACTACTTCATCTGAGCCCTTTCTCTCCTCCTGATCCCGAAAGGAGGGTCGATTCCCCTGCTTTGTTTGGAAAGGGTTCCCGGACTTTCCTGCGCGCCTCAGGATGAGGCCGGTCTCACGAGGAAATTCAAGACGTAGCCTCGTGGGTGGTGCAACATGCTGAAAGAACCCAATTTCCCGGTCCGCACTTGAGGAGATCCCGATGCCCGGACACCTCTTCGAAGGCAACCCTGTGGATGAAGGCACAACAGGAAGGAGCACTGACGCCCCCGTGCATCTCCGAAAAACCCGCAGGTTCCACACACATCACGAAAATGGTGTCATCCTTGAACAACTTGAGATGTAAGCGGAGTTCCATTCCTCCGCAGAACACGAGACCTGACACTCCTGAGCAAACTCAACAGGGACCCTGCGATCTGAGTCAGATCCGGCCTCCAGGAAGTCAGGAGCAGAACCCTGAGGTTCCTGCCTCAACTCGAGATGAGGCCCACTTCCATTGCACCAAACCCAGAGGAGTCCCGAGAGGCCTCTCCCAAATCCACAGTATCCCTGACTTCTCAGAGGCACCCTGAGACGCTCCCTGAGGTCACCGGCACAAGTCAAGGGAACCCAGGGTTTCCTGCCGCAACCCTAGAAAGACATCGAGAGTTCTTTTTCTACCCGTCATGAGGCCCGATTCCCCTACCCTGACTTGAGAGCAATGACGCGCTCCCCCTTGCCCCGCCAATGGAGACCTGACTTCCCTGTTGCCACACGAGAGGCTACCTGAACTCCCCGTCGTACCTCGTGAGAAACCCCACACTGGCGCCGCAGCTCGAGAAAACACACGAGACGCCCCCGTCATCTCGAGATGTGGGCCTTCTTTTCCTGCATGGCCTGGAGAGCAATCCCGAGTCCTCTCTCCAAACTGAAGAGGAGGGTTGACTCCCTTTAGACCACTCAGTGGGCTCCAAGAGATACGCGTCGCTACTCGAGAGGAGAGCCGAGTCCTTTGCTTCCCCTCGAGACGAGGCCTAACTCCCTGGGTGAGTCTGTAATGCAAACCCGAGATCCCTGTCGCCCTTGGAGAGGATCATTGGGTCCTGAACACAAGGCTAGATGAGGTCGCTTTTGCCCTGCAGTAACTCGAGAGCACTCCCCAGCTTTCCCTCGCAACCCGAATGGAAGATTGGACCTCCCTGGGCCAACACAAGAGGAAGCCTGAATTCCCAGTAGTAATTCGAGAATTCCACCTCAACTTGAGAAAAACCACGTGGTTTCCCCTTCATTGCAAGATGAGGCCCTTGCCCGCTCCAGCGTCTCAAGAGTAGTCCCACGTTCTGTCTTCAAGTGCGAAATGATATTTGGCACCCTTAATGCTACCCCAAAAGTTCCCTGACATACGGGTCGCACTCGAGGGGAACACCGAGGTTCCTGGCACCACTTCATCTGAGCCCCTTCTCCCCTCCTGATCGCGAAAGGAGGGTCGATTCCCCTGCTTTGTCTGCAAGGGGTTCCCGACCTTCTCCACGCACCTCAGATGAGGCTGTCTCATGAGGAAATTCGAGACGTAGCCTCGATGGTGGTGCCACATGCCGAAAGACCGCGATTTCCCGATCCGCTCTTGATAAGAACGCGATGCCCAGACACCTATTCGAAGATAGTGTGGATGAAGGCACAACACGAAGGGGCACTGACACCCCCGTGCATCGTCCGGAAAAGACCGCAGGTTACTCATACAGCTCAACAAGTTCCTGTCACCCAGTGAACAACTCGAGAGGCAAGCGGAGGTCCATTCCTGCACACAAGACAAGGCCTGACTCACCTCTCCCAACTATGCAGGGGGCTGCGATCGGAATCAGAAATGGAGAGGAACCCTGAGGTTCCTGCCTCCCCTCGAGATGAGGCCCCCTTCCATTTCACCAAACCCAGTGGAGTCCCGAGAGGTCTTTCCCAACTCCACAGTATCCCTGACTTCTCAGAGGCACCCGGAGAATCTCCCTGAGGTCACTGGCACAAGTCGAGGGAACTCAGGTATTCTTGCCAAGACCCGAGAGAGATCTTGAGAGTCCTTCTTCAACGCGTCTAGAGGCCTGATTCCCCTACCATGACTCGAGAGCAATGACGCGCTCCCCCTTGCCACACGCATCGAGACCTAACTTCCCTGGCGCCACACAAGAGGCTCCCTGAGCTCCCCGTCGTACCTCCTGAGAAACCAACACAGGCGCTGCAGCTCGGTAAAACCACTGAGACCCCCCCCCCGTCATCGTGAGATGAGGGCCTTCTTTTCCTGCATGTCCTGGAGTGCAATCCCGAGTCCTCTCTCCAAACTCCAGAGGAGGCTTGACTCCCTTTAGTCCACTCAGTGGGCTCCAAGAAATACCCGTCGCGACTCGAGAAGAGAGATAAGTCCTTTGTTTCCCCTCGAGACGACGCCTGACTCTTGGGTGAGTCTGGAATGCAACCCCAAGATCCCAGTCACCCCTTGAGAGGAACATTAGGTCCTAGACACAAGCCTGGATGAGGTTTCTTTTGCCCTGCAGTGACTCGAGCGCAACCCCCAGCTCTCCCTCGCAACTCGAATGGAAGATTGGGCTTCCCTGGGCCAACACAAGAGGAAGCCAGAAATCCCCTTCGTAACTCGAGAATCCCGCCGCAACTCGAGAAAAACCACGTGTTTCCAACGTCATCCCAAGATGAGGCCCTTGCTGCTATGGCCTCTCAAGAAAAGAACCACGTTCCGTCTTGAAGTGCGAAACGGTACTTTGCACCCTTGATGCGACACCAAATGTTCCTGGACACGCCGGTCTCACTCGACAGGAACACCTAGGTTCCCGCACCACTTCATCTGAGCACCTTCTCCCCTCCTGTTCGAGACAGGAGGGTCTATTCCCCTGCTTTGTTTGGAAGGGGTTCCCCACATTCCCGGTGCACCTCAGGATGAGGCCGGTCTCACGAAGAAATTCGAGACATAGCATCGGGGGTGGTGTCACATGCCGAAATACCCCGATTTCCCGGCCCACTCTTTAGAAGAACCCGATGCCCGGACACCTCTTCGAAGGCAACCCTGTGGACGAAGGCACAAAACGAAGGGTCACTGACACTCCCGTGCATCATTCGGTAAAAGCCGCAGGTTCCACACACAGCTCGACAACAGGCCTGTCATCCCATGAACAACTCGAGAGGCAAGCAGAGTTCCATTCCTCCACTCAAGACGAGGCCTGACTCTCCGGTCCCAACTCTGAAGGGACCCTGCGATCGGAGTCCAAAATGGAGAGGAACCCTGAGGTTCCTGACTCCACTCGAGATGAGGCCCTCTTCCATTACACCAAAAACAGTGGAGGCCCGAGAGGCCCCTCCCAAATCCACAGTATCGCGACTTCTCAGAGGCACCCTTAGAAGCTCCCTGAGGTCACCGGCACAAGTCGAGGGAACACAGGGTTTCCTGACGCAACCCGAGAAAGACCTCGAAAATCCTCCTTCACGCGTCTTGAATCCCGATTCCCCTACCATGACTCGAGAGCAATGACGCGTTCCCCCTCGAAACTCGCATGGAGACTTGACTTCCCTGGCGCCACATGAGAGGCTCCCTGAGCTCCCCGTCATACCTCGTGAGAAATCCCACACTGGCTCCCCAGCTCCAGAAAACCCACGAGACGCCTCCGTCATCGCGAGATGAAGGCCTTCTTTTCCTGCATGGCCTGGAGAGCAATCTCGAGGCCTCTCTTCAAACTCCACAGGAGGCCTGACTCCCTTTAGGCCACTCTGTGGGCTCCAAGAGATACCCATTGGGACTCGAGAGGAGAGCGGAATTCTTTGCTTCCCCTATATACCAGGCCTGATTCCTCAGGTGAGTCTGGAATGCAACCCCGAGATCCCTGTCGCCCCTGGAGAGGAACATTAGGTCCTAGACACAAGCATAGATGAGGTCTCATTTGCCCTGAAGTGACTCGAGAGCAATCCCCTGCTGTCCCTCGCACCTCGAATGGAAGAATGGACTTCCCTGGGACAACACAAGAGGAAACCTGAATTCCCCATCGTAATTCGAAAATCCCGCCGCAACTCGAGGAAAACCACGTGGTTCCCCCGTCATCGCAAGATGAGGCCCTTGCCAGCTACAGCGTCTCAGGAGAAGCCCCACGTTCCATCTTGAAGTTTAAAACGATAATTGGCAACCTTGATGTTACCACAAAAGTTCCCCGACACCCTGGTCTCACTCGGGGGGAACACCAAGGTTCGGTGCACCGCTTGTTCTGAGCCCCTTATCCCCTCCTGATCGCGATGGGAGGGTCGATTACCCTGCTTTGTCTGGAAGGGGTTCCGGACCTTCCCGGCGCACCTCAGGATGAGGCCGGCCTCACGAGGAAATTCGAGACGTAGCCTTGTGGTTGGTGCCACACGCCGAAAGACCCCGATTTCCCTGTCTGCTCTTGATAAGAACCCAATGCTAGGACACCTCTTCGAAGGCAATCCTGTGGACGAAGGCACAAAACGAAGGGGTCTGACACCCTCCTGCATCATTGGAAAAGCCCGCAAGTTCCACATACAGATCGACAGGTGGCCTGTCACCCCGTGAACAACTCGAGAGGCAAGAGGAGTTAAATTCCTCCACACAAGACGAGGCCTGACTCTCCTGTCCCAACTCTGCATGGACACTGAGATCCGATTCAGAAATGGAGAGGAACCATGAGGTTCCTGCCTCAACTCGAGATAAGGCCCTCTTCTACTGCACCAAACCCAGTGGAGTTCGGAGCGGCCCCTCCCAACTGCACAGTATCCCTGACTTCTCAGAGGCACCCTGAGAAGCTCCCTGAGGTCACGGGCATAAGTCGACGGAACCCAGGGTTTCCTGCCGTAACCTGAGAAAAATCTCGAGAGTCCTTCTTCACGCGTCTTGAGGCCCGATTCCCCTACCATGACTGGAGAAAAATGACGCGCTCCCCCTCGCCACGCGCATGAAGATCTGACTTCCCCGGCACCACATGAGAGTCTCCCTGAGCTCCCCATCGTACCTCGTGAGAAACCCCACACTGGCGCCGCAGCTCGAGAAAACCCACGAGACGCCCCTGTCATGGTGAAATGAGGGCCTTCTTTCCTGCATGACCTGAAGAGCAATCCCGAATCCTCTCTCCAAACTCCAAAGGAGGCTTGACTCCCTTTAGGTCACTCAGTGGGCTCCAAGAGATATGCGTCGATACTCAGGAGGAGAGCGGTGTCCTTTGCTTCCCCTCGAGATGAGGCCTGACTACGAGGGTGAGTCTGGAATGCAACCCTGGATCCCTGTCGCCCCTGGAGAGGAACCTTAGGTCTTGGACAAAAGCCTAGAGGAGGTCTCTTTGGCCCTGCAGTGACTCAAGCACAACCCCTAGCTTTCCCTTGCAACTCGAATGGAAGATTGGCCTTTCTGAGCCAACACAAGAGGAAGCCTGAATTTCCAGTTGTAATTTGAGAAACCCGCCGCAACTCGAGAAAAATCACGTGGTTCCCTGTATTGCAAGATGAGGCCCTTGCCCCCTACAGCGTCTCAAGAGAAGTCTCACATTCCGTCTTGAAGTGCAAAACAGTACTTGGCACCCTTGATGCGACCCCAAAAGTTCCCCTATATACCGATCTCACTAGAGGGGACACTGAAGTTCCCGGCACCACTTCATCTGAGGCCTTTCTCCTCTCATGATCGCGATAGGAGGGTCGATTCCACTGCTTTGTCTCGAAGGGGTTCCCGACCTTCCCTGCGCACCTCAGGATGAGGCCGGTCTCACGAGGAAATTCGAGACGTAGCCTCGAGGGCCATACTACATGCCGAAAGACCCCGATTCCATGGTCCACTTTTGATCAAAACCAGACTCCTGGACACCTCTTCGAAGGCAAGCCTGTGGATGAAGGCACAACACGTAGGGGCACTGACACCCCGTGCATCTTCCGGAAAAACCCGCAGGTTCTCACACAGCTCCACAAGTGGTCTGTCACCTCGTGAACAACTCGAGAAGCAAGCGGAGTTCCATTCCTCCACACAAGACGATGCCTGACTCTCCTGTCACAACTCTAGGGACCTTGCGCACCGAGTCAGAAATGGAGAGGAAGCCTGAGGTTCCTGCCTCCACTCAAGACGAGGCCTTTTCCATTGCTGCAAAACCAGAGGAGTCCCGAGAGGCCCGTCCCAAATCCACAGTATGCCTGACTTCTCAGAGGCACCCTGAGAAGCTCCCTAAGGTCCCCGGCAGAAGTCGACGGAACCCAGGGTTTCCTGCCCCAACCTGAGAAAGACCTTGAGAGTCCTGCTTTAACGTATCTTGAGGCCCGATTCCCATACCATATCTCGAGAGCAATGACGCGCTCCCCCTTGCCATGCGCATGTAGACCTGACTTCCCTGGCGACACACGAAAGGCTCTCTGAGCTTCCCGTCGCACCTCGTCAGAAACCGCACACTGGCACCATAGCTCGAGAAAACCAACAAGACGCCCCTGTCATCGCGAGATGAGGATCTTCTTTTCCTGCATGACCTGGAGAGCAATCCCGAGTCCTCTCTCCAAACTCCACAGGGGGCTTGACTCCCTTTAGGCCACTCAGTGGGCTCCAAGAGACACCTGTGGCGACTCGAGAGGAGAGCGGTGTCCTTTGCTTCCCCTCGAGTCGAGCTCGGACTCCCAGGATGCATCTGGAATGCAAACCCGAGATCGCTGTCGGCCCTGGAGAGGAATATTAGGTCCTGGACACAAGCCTAGATGAGGTCTCTTTTGCCCTGCAGTGACTCAAGAGCAAACCCCAGCTCTCCCTCGAAACTCGAATGGAAGATTGGACTTCCCTGGGCCAACACAAGAGGAAGCCTGAATTCCCCGTCGTAACTCGAGAATCCCGCCGCACCTTGAGAAAAACCACGTGATTCCCCCGTCATCCCAAGATGAGGCCCTTGCCCTCTACAGCGTGTCAAGTGAAGCCCCAAGTCCGTATTGAAGTGCAAAACGGTACTTGGCACCCTTGAAGCGACCCCAAAAGTTTCCCGACACACCGGTTCCACTCGAGGGGAACACCGAGGTTCCCGGCACGACTTCAGCTGAGCCCTTTCACTCCTCCTGATCGCGACAAGATGGTCGATTCCCCTGCTTTGTCTGGAAGGGGTTCCCGATCTTCATGGCGCACCTCAGGATGACACCAGTCTAACGAAGAAATTCGAGACGTAGCCTCATGGATGGTGCCACGTTCTGAAAGACCCCGATTTCCTGTTTCGCTATTGATAAGAACCCGATGCCCAGACACCTCTTTGAAGGCAACCCTGTGGATGAAGGCACAACACGAAGGGGCACTGACCCCCTCATGCATCTTACGGAAAAAACCGAAGGTTCCACTCACAGCTCGACAAATGGTCTGTTATCCTGTGAACAACTCGAGAGGCAAGTGGAGTTCCATTCGTCCACAAAAGACGAGGCCTGACTCTCCTGTCCCAATTCTTCAGGGACCCTGTGGTCGGAGTTTTAAATGGAGAGGAACCCTTAGGTTCCTGCCTCAACTCGAGATGAGAACCTTTGCCATTGCACCAAACCCAGTGGAGGTCCGAGAGCCCCTCCCAAGTCCACAGTATGCCTGACTTCTCAGAGGCACCCTGAGAAGCTCCCTAGGTCACCGGTACAAGTCGAGGGAACCCAGGGTTTCCTGCCACAACCTGAGAAAGACCTTGAGACTCCTTCTTCAACGCGTCTTGAGTCCCGATTTCCCTACCATGACTCGAGAGCATTTATGGGCTCCCCCTCATCACACGCATAGACACCTGACTTTCCTGGCGCCACATGAGAGGCTCCCTGAGATCCCCGTTGTACCTCGTGAGAAAATTCATACTTGCACCCCAACTCGAGAAAACCCACAAGACGCCCCCGTCATTGCGAGCTGAGGGCCTTCTCTTCCTGTATGGCCTGGAGAGCAATCCCGAGTCCTCTCTCCAACTCCACAGGAGGCTTGACTCCCTGGAGGCCACTCAGTGGGCTCCAAGAGATACGTATCGTGACCCAGGAGGATATCAGAATCCTTTGCTTCCCCTCGAGCCGAGGCCTGACTCACTGGGTGAGTCTGGAATGCGTCCCCGTGATCCCTATCGCCCCTCGAGAGGAACATTAGGTCCTGGACACAAGCCTAGACGAGGTCTATTTTGACCTGCCGTGACTCGAGAGCAATTCCCACCCAGCTCTCTCTGGCAACTCGAATGGAAGAATGGACTTCCCTGGGCCAACAGAAGAGGAAGCCTGAATTCCCCGTCGTAAGTCAACAATCCCATCGCAACTCGAAAAAAACCACGTGGTTTCCCCTTCATCACAAGATGAGGCCCTTGCCCGCCACAGCGTCTCAAGAGAAGTCCCACGTTTCGTCTTGAAGTTTGAAACAGTATTTGGCAAGCTTCATGAGACCCCAAAAGTTCCCTGACATACCAGTCTCACTCAAGGGGAACACCGAGGTTCCTGGCACCACTTCATCTGAGCCCCTTCTCCCCTCCTGATCGCGACAGTAGGGTCGATTAACCTGCTTTGTCTGGAAGGCTTTCCCGACCTTCCAGGGGCACCTCAGCATGAGGCCCGTCTCATGAGGAAATTCGAGATGTAGCCTCGTGTGTGGTGCCGCATTCCAAAAGACCCCGATTTCCTGGTCCGCTCTTGATAAGAACCCGATGCCCGCACACCACTTCGAAGGCAACCCTGTGGATGAAAGCACATCACGAAGGGGCACTGACACCGCCGTGCATTGTCTGGAAAAAACCGCAGGTTCCACACACAGCTCGACAAGTGGCCTGTCACTCCTTGAACAACTTGAGAGGCAAGCGGAGTTCCATTCCTCCACACAAGACGAGGCCTGACTCTCCTGTCCCAACTCTGCAAGGACCCTGCGATCTGAGTCCGAAATGGAGAGGAACCCTGAGGTTCCTTCCTGATCTCGAGATTAGGCCCTCTTCCATTGCAGCAAACCCAGTGGAGTCCCGAGAGGCCTCTCCCAGCTCCATAGTATCCCTGACTTCTCAGAGGCACCCTGAGAAGCTACCTGAGGTCACAGGCACAAGTCGAGGGAACCCAGGGTTTCCTGCCGCAACCCGAGAAAGACCTCGAGTGTCCTTTTTCATTGTGTTGAGCCCTGATTCCTCTACCATGACTCGAGAGCAATGACGTGCGCCCCCTCGCCACTCGTATGGAGACTTGACTTCCCTGACACCACACGAGAGGCTCCCTGAGCTCCCGGTCGTACCTTGTGAGAAACCCCACACTGGCACCGCAGCTCCAGAAAAACGAGACTCCCCCGACATCGCGAGATGAGGGCCTTCTTTTCCTGCATGGCCTGGAGAGCAATCCCGCGTGCTCTCTCCAAACTCCACAAGAGAGGAGCCAAGATTGCTGAGGAGTAGGACGGGGAGAACTCTTTTCCCCCCAAAACAATTTCATCAAAAGAGCATTTAAACGTCGAGTAAATTCCACAATACAACTTATGAATGCTGCCAGAGGACATCAGGCACCCAGAAAAGCAACCCAACTCTTGGAAAGTAGGTAGGAAAAAGTATAAAAGACAAAAAAAGAGACAAAAGAGGGAGGGAGGGATTTCCGTCCCGGGAAGATAGTCTTAAAAAGAGAAAAGTTTCCAAACACCAGGAAAGCTTTTCACTGCCAAATCTTTGCCAAGCTTTGGAAGCACAAAGGGCAACATAAGGGGGATAAAAATAAATAAACAATTAAAACTCGCAGATTGCAAGCCCTATGGTAACTCCCCCAGCCGTGAAGCAGTGCAGACGCCTGCTCACACCATTAGCAAGCAGGGGCTGGGCAGGGAGGCGCGGCGCGGGCTGCATCGCTTAGAGTAAGAATCTGGCCTGAATACCATGAGTGCTATCTGAACGAAATAACTTGGGCTAGCAAACCAGACTCTGGGATATCTACCACGCAAAAAGCCTGCCCTAACCTAAGACACCGCCAGGCCCGCGCACGGAACAAAGGACTGAACAGAGATAGCCGGCTGCAGACCTTCCCCCTCCGGTGACAGGCAGCCCGAGCCGGAAGGGGGCAATTGCAGCCCCAGAGAGACATTATCTATAAAACTGTAAGCAGGCTTCTTTGCTAACTAAAACTTCTTGGGGATCTGGACGGTCAACATCTGCCTGAGAAAGTGCGCCTGTTTTACACCCAGATAACCGAGTGGCGGGGAGGCGATAAGTCACAACATTGGCGCTCGCCAAACACCTCATCACCTGAGCTGCTCGGACCTGGGAAGAGCACAAAACGCAGGCCGAACTGAGTCTGTGCCTCTGAGGACTACCCGAGTGCCTGAACCTGAGCGGCTTGGACCTGGGAGGTGCATGCAGCCCAGGGCCAGCCTCGGATTGTTCCCAGTGGAACAACCTAGAGCCCGAGCAGTGTGGGCAGGAAGGCTACACGCGCCATGAGTGGGGGCAGACCCAGTGTGGCTGAGGCACTGCGAACGCACGCCAGTGTTATTTGTTTGCAGCATCACTCCCTCCCTCCCTCCCCACAGCGCAACTGAACAAGTGAGACTAAAAAAAAAAAGTGTCCTCTACCGTCCCCTTTGTGTCAGGGCGTAAACCAGACACTGAAGAGACCAGCAAACAAAAGAAGCTATAACAGAGGGAAACGCCTTGGAAGCTACAGGCAATAGATTAAAACCCTGTGGTTATTAGAACTACATAGGAAGGCGCCTATAGATCTTGAGAAATATAAGTCGGACCAAGGAACTAGCCAAAAATGAACCGAACCCACGACACTCACAACAAAACCAGAGAAAGTCCTAGATATATTTTTATGATCATTCTTTCTTTTTTTTAATTTTTTGAATTTTAAGTCCTCTATTGTTCATTTAATTTTCACTTTTATAACCTATTACTTTGCAAAAAAAAGACCCTATTTTTTTCTTCTTCAGCAAACTTCATATATATATATTTATATATATATATATAATAATTTTTTGACCTTGTTTTTTGTTTTGTTTTTTTTCTTCTTTTCTTTAACATTGTATTTTTGAAATTCCAAACTGTACTCTAGATTTTTAATTTATGCTTTTTGATATTTGATATCAATTTTGTACCTGTAGTTTCTTTATAATTTTTGCTACATTGCTTGTTTTTGTTTGTTTGTTTTCTCTTTAGTTTTCTTCTTCCTTTTTTTTAACATTGTATTTTTGAAATTCCAAACTCTACTCTAGATTTTTAATTTTTGCTTTTTGGTATTAGTTATCAATTTTGTACCTGTATTTTCTTGATAATTTTTGCGACCATGTTTGTTTTTCTTTGTTCGTTTTTTCTCTCTTTCTTTTCCTTCTTCTTTTCTTTAACATCGTATTTTTGAAATTCCAAACTCTACTCTAGATTTTTAATTTTTGCTTTTATGTATTTGTTACCAATTTTGTACCTTTAAGAACCCAATCTTCAGTACCCATTTTTCACTAGGGAGCGAGATTACTGGCTTGACTGCTCTCTCTCCCTTTGGACTCTCCTTTTTCTCCACCAGGTCGCCTGTGTCTCCTCCCTAACCCCTCTCTACTCTACCCAACTCTGTGAATTTCTGTGTATTCCAGACGGTGGAGAACACTTAGGGAACTGATTACTGGCTGGATCTGTCTCCCTCCTTTTCATTCCCCCCTTTTATCCTTCTGGCCACCTCTGTCTCCTTCCTCCTTCTTCTCATCTCTGTATAACTCTGTGAACATCTCTGAGTGGTCCAGTTGTGGAGTGCACATAAGGAAGTGACTACTGGCCAGCCCACTCTCTCCACTATTGATTCCACCTCATCTCATTTGGGTCACCTCTAACTCCCTCCTCCCTCTTCTCTTCTCCATGTAACGCTGTGAACCTTTCTGAGTGACCCTCACAGTAGAGAAACTTTTCTTCTTTAACGTAGATGTTTTATCAATGGTGCTGTATAGAAGGAGAAGTTTTGAAACTACTGTAAAAGTAAGACAGATAACTGGAAGCAGGAGGCTTAAGTCCAAACCCTGCCTCCAGGGAACTCCTGACTCCAAGGAACATTAATTGACAGGAGCTCATCAAATGCCTCCATACCGACACTGAAATCAAGCACCACACAAGGGCCAACAAGTTCCAGGGCAAGACATACCAAGCAAATTCTGCAGCAACAAAGGAACGCAGCCCTGAGCTTCAAGATACAGGCTGCCCAAAGTCACCCCAAAACCACAAACATCTCATAACTCATTACTGGACACTTCATTGCACTCCAGAGAGAAGAAATACAGCTCCACCCACCAGAACATGGACACAAGCTTCCCTAACCAGGAAACCTTGACAAGACACCTGTACAAACCCACACACAGCGAGGAAATGCCAGAGTAAAGAACTCCACAAACTGCCAGAATACAGAAAGGACACCCCAAACTCAGCAATTTAAACAAGATGAGACAGAGGAATACCCAGCAGATAAAGGAACAGGATAAATGCCCACCAAACCAAACAAAAGAGGAAGAGATAGGGAATCTACCTGATAAAGAATTCCGAGTAAGGATAGTGAAATGGATCTAAAATCTTGAAATTAAAATGGAATCACAGATAAATAGCCTGGAGACAAGGATTGAGAAGATGCAAGAAAGGTTTAACAAGGACCTAGAAGAAATAAAAAAAGAGTCAATATATAATGAATAATGCAATAAATGAAACTAAAAACACTCTGGAGGCAACAAATAGTAGAATAACAGAGGCAGAAGATAGGATTAGTGAATTTGAAGATAGAATGGTAGAAATAAATGAATCAGAGAGGATAAATGAAAAACGAATTAAAAGAAATAAGCACAATCTCAGAGACCTCCAGGACAATATTAAACGCTACAACATTCGAATCATAGGGGTCCCAGAAGAAGAAGACAAAAAGAAAGACCGTGAGAAAATACTTGAGGAGATAATAGTTGAAAACTTCCCTAAAATGGGGAAGGAAATACTCACTCAAGTCCAAGAAACCCAGAGAGTCCCAAACAGGATAAAGCCAAGGCGAAACCCCCCAAGACACATATTAATCACATTAACAAAAATCAAACACAAAGAACAAATATGAAAAGAAGCAAGGGAAAAACAACAAATAACACACAAGGGAATTGCCATAAGGATAACAGCTGATCTTTCAATAGAAACTCTTCAAGCAAGGAGGGAATGGCAAGACATACTTAAAATGATGAAAGAAAATAACCTACAGCCCAGATTATTGTACCCAGCAAGGATCTCATTCAAGTATGAATGAGAAATCAAAAGCTTTTCAGACAAGCAAAAGCTGAGAGAATTCTGCACCATCAAACCAGCTCTCCAACAAATACTAAACAGGAAACACAAAAACGGTGTATAAATTCAAACCCCAAACAATAAAGTAAATGGCAATGGGATCATACTTATCAGTAATTACCTTAAACGTAAATGGGTTGAATGCTCCAACCAAAAGACAAAGACTGGCTGAATGGATACAAAAACAAGACCCCTACATATGTTGTCTACAAGAGACCCACCTCAAAACAGGAGATACATACAGACTGAAAGTGAAGGGCTGGAAAAAGATTTTCCATGCAAATAGGGACCAAAAGAAAGCAGGAGTAGCGATACTCATATCAGATAAAATAGACTTTAAAACAAAGGCTGTGAAAAGAGACAAAGAAGGTCACTACATAATGATCAAAGGATCAATCCAAGAAGAAGATATAACAATTATAAATATATATGCACCCAACGTGGGAGCACCACAGTATGTAAGACAAATGCTAACAAGTATGAAAGGAGAAATTAACACTAACACAATAATAGTTGGAGATTTTAATACCCCACTCACACCTATGGATAGATCAACTAAACAGAAATTTAACAAGGAAACACAAACTTTAAATGATACAATAGACCAGTTAGACCTAATTGATATCTATAGGACAATTCATCCCAAAACAATGAATTTCAACTTTTTCTAAAGTGCACATGGAACCTTCTCCAGGATAGATCACATCCTGGGCCATAAAGCTAGCATTGGTAAATTCGAAAAAATAGAAATCATTCCAAGCATCTTTTCTGACCACAATGCAGTAAGATTAGATCTCAATTACAGGAGAAAAACTATTAAAAATTCCAACATATGGAGGCTGAACAACACGCTGCTGAATAACCAACAAATCACAGAAGAAATCAAAAAAGAAATCAAAATTTGCATAGAAACGGATGAAAATGAAAACACAACAACCCAAAACTTGTGGGACACGGTAAAAGCAGTCCTAAGGGGAAAGTTCATAGCAATACAGGCACACCTCAAGAAACAAGAAAAAAGTCAAATAAATAAACTAACTCTACACCTAAAGCAACTAGAAAAGGAAGAAATGAAGAACCCCAGGGTTAGTAGAAGGAAAGAAATCTTAAAAATTAGAGCAGAAATAAATGCAAAAGAAACAAAAGAGACCATAGCAAAAATCAACAAAACCAAAAGCTGGTTCTTTGAAACGATAAATAAAATTGACAAACCATTAGCCAGACTCATCAAGAAACAAAGGGAGAAAAATCAAATCAATAAAATTAGAAATGAAAATGGAGAGATCACAACAGAAAACACAGAAATACAAAGGATCATAAGAGACTACTATCAACAATTATATGCCAATAAAATGGACAACGTGGAAGAAATGGACAAATTCTTAGAAAAGTACAATTTTCCAAAACTGGACCAGGGAAGAACTAGAAAATCTTAACAGACCCATCACAAGCACGGAAATGGAAACTGTAACCAAAAATCTTCCAGCCAACAAAAGCCCAGGTCCAGACGGCTTCACAGCTGAATTCTACCAAAAATTTAGAGAAGAGCTAACACCTATCCTGCTCAAACTTTTCCAGAAAATTGCAGAGGAAGGTAAACTTCCAAACTCATTCTATGAGGCCACCATCAGCCTAATACCAAAACCTGCCAAAGATCCCACAAAAAAAGAAAACTACAGGCCAATATCACTGATGACATAGATGCAAAAATCCTTAACAAAATTCTAGCAATCAGAATCCAACAACACATTAAAAAGATCATACACCATGACCAAGTGGGCTTTATCCCAGGGATGCAAGGATTCTTCAATATCCGCAAATCAATCAATGTAATACACCACCTTAACAAATTGAAAAATAAAAACCATATGATTTTCTCAATAGATGCAGAGAAAGCCTTTGACAAAATTCAACATCCATTTATGATAAAAACTCTCCAGAAAGCAGGAATAGAAGGAATATACCTCAACATAATAAAAGCTATATATGACAAACCCACAGCAAACATTATCCTCAATGGTGAAAAATTGAAAGCATTTCCTCTAAAGTCAGGAACAAGACAAGGGTGCCCACTTTCACCATTACTATTCAACATAGCTTTGGAAGTTTTGGCCACAGCAATCAGAGCAGAAAAAGAAACAAAAGGAATCCAAATTGGAAAAGAAGAAGTAAAACTCTCACTGTTTGCAGATGACATGATCCTCTACATAGAAAACCCTAAAGACTCCACCAGAAAATTACTAGAACTAGTCAATGACTATAGTAAAGTTGCAGGATATAAAATCAACACACAGAAATCCCTTGAATTCCTATACACTAATAATGAGAAAACAGAAAGAGAAATTAAGGAAACAATTTCATTCACCATTGCAACGGAAAGAATAAAATACTTAGGTATATACCTACCTAAAGAAACTAAAGACCTATATATAGAAAACTATAAAACACTGGTGAAAGAAATCAAAGAGGACACTAATAGGTGGAGAAATATACCATGTTCATGGATTGGAAGAATCAATATAGTGAAAATGAGTATACTACCCAAGGCAATTTATAGATTCAATGCAATCCCTATCAAGCTACCAACAGTATTCTTCACAGAGCTAGAACAAATAATTTCACAATTTGTATGGAAATACAAAAAACCTCGAATAGCCAAAGCGATCTTGAGAAAGAAGAATGGAACTGGAGGAATCAACCTACCTGATTTCAGGCTCCGCTACAAAGCCACAGTTATCAAGACAGTATGGTACTGGCACAAAGACAGAAATATAGATTAGTGGAACAAAATAGAAAGCCCAGAGATAAATCCACACACATATGGACACCTTATCTTTGACAAAGGAGGCAAAAATATACAATGGATTAAAGACAATCTCTTTAACAAGTGGTGCTGGGAAATCTGGTCAACCACTTGTAAAAGAATGAAACTAGAACACTTTCTAACACAATACACAAAAATAAACTCAAAATGGATTAAAGATCTAAACGTAAGACCAGAAACTATAAAACTCCTAGAGGAGAACATAGGCAAAACACTCTCTGAAATACATCACAGCAGGATCCTCTATGACCCACCTCCCAGAATATTGGAAATAAAAACAAAAATAAACAAATGGGACCTAATTAACCTTAAAAGCTTCTGCACATCAAAGCAAACTATTAGCAAGGTGAAAAGACAGCCTTCGGAATGGGAGAAAATAATAGGAAATGAAGCAACTGACAAACAACTAATCTCAAAAATATACAAGCAACACCTACAGCTCAACTCCAGAAAAATAGATGACCCAATCAAAAAATGGGCCAAAGAACTAAATAGACATTTCTCCAAAGAAGACATACAGATGGCTAACAAACACATGAAAAGATGCTCAAAATCACTCATTATCATAGAAATGCAAATCAAAACCACTATGAGGTACCATTTCACGCCAGTCAGAATGGCTGCAATCCAAAAGTCTACAAATAATAAATGCTGGAGAGGGTGTGGAGAAAAGGGAACCCTCTTACACTGTTGGTGGGAATGCAAACTAGTACAGCCACTATGGAGAACAGTGTGGAGATTCCTTAAACAACTGGAAATAGAACTGCCTTATGATCCAGCAATCCCACTGCTGGGCATACACACTGAGGAAACCAGAAGGGAAAGAGACACGTGTACCCCAATGTTCATCGCAGCACTGTTTCTAATAGCCAGGACATGGAAGCAACCTAGATGTCCATCAGCAGATGAATGGATAAGAAAGCTGTGGTACATATACACAATGGAGTATTACTCCGCCATTAAAAAGAATAGAATGAATCAGTTCTAATGAGGTGGATGAAACTGCAGCCTATTATACAGAGTGAAGTAAGCCAGAAAGAAAAACACCAATACAGTATACTAACGCATATATATGGAACTTTGAAAGACGGTAACAATAACCCTGAGTACGAGACAGCAAAAGAGACACTGATGTATAGAAGAGTCTTATGGACTCTGTGGGAGAGGGAGAAGGTGGGAAGATCTGGGAGAATGGCATTGAAACATGTAAAATATCATGTATGAAAAGAGTTGCCAGTCCAGGTTTGATGCATGACACTGGATGCTTGGGGCTAGTGCACTGGGACGACCCAGAGGGATGCTATGGGGGGGGAGGAGGGAGGAGGGTTCAGGATGGGGAGCACATATATACCTGAGGCGGATTCATTTTGATATTTGGAAAAACTAATACAATTATGTAAAGTTTAAAAATAAAATAAAATTAAAAAAAAAATCCACAGGAGGCTTGACTCCCTTTAGGCCACTCAGTGGTCTCCAAGAAATACCCGTCGGGACTCGAGAGCAGAGCAGAGTCCTTTCCTTCCTCTCGAGATGAGGTCTGACTCCTCGGGTGCGTCTAAAATGCAACCCCGAGATCTCTGTCGCCCCTGGAGAGGAACATTAGGTCCTGGACACAAGCTTAGATGAGGTCTCTTTTGCCCTGAAGTGACTCGAGAGCAATCCCTAGCTCTCTCTCGCAACTCTAATGGAAGATTGGACTTCCCTGGGCCAACACAAGAGGAAGCCTGAATTCCCCATCATAACTCGAGAATCCCGCCGAAACTCGAGAAAAACCACATGGTTACCCCGTCATCGCAAGATGAGGCCCTTGCCCGCTACAGCGTCTAAAGAGAAGTCCCAGGTTTCTTCTTGAAGTGTTTTCACACTTCAAGTGTGAAAACTTGGCACCCTTGATGCGATTCCAAAAGTTCCCCAACACCCTGGTCTCTCTCGAGGGGAACACCGAGGTTCCCGGTACGACTTCATCTGAGCCACTTCTCCCCTCCTGATTGCGACTGGAGGGTCGACTCCCGTGCTTTGTCTGGAAGGGGTTCCCAACCTTCCCGGCGCACCTCAGGATGAGGCCAGTCTAACGAGAATATTTGAGACGTAGCTTCATGGGTTGGTAACACATGCTGAAAGACCCCGATTCCCCGGTCCGCTCTTGATAAGAACCCGATGCCCGGACACCTCTTCAAAGGCAACCCTGTGGAAGAAGGCACAACACGAAGGGGCACTGACACCCTCGTGCATCGTCCGGAAAAACCCGCAGATTCCAAACACAGTTCGACAAGTTGCCTGTCACCCCATGAATAAC
Organism: Bubalus kerabau; assembly: GCF_029407905.1. Classification (NCBI taxonomy): domain Eukaryota; kingdom Metazoa; phylum Chordata; class Mammalia; order Artiodactyla; family Bovidae; genus Bubalus; species Bubalus kerabau. The sequence continues at coordinate 3,029,788 of NW_026577886.1, read as the reverse complement.
TCGAGAGGCAAGCGGAGTTCCATTCCTCCTTACAAGACGAGGCCTGACTCTCCTGTCCCAACTCTGCAGGGACCCTGCGATCAGAGTCAGAAATGGAGATGAACCTTGAGGTTCCTGCCTCCACTCGAGATGAGGCCCTCTTCTATTGCACCAAACCCAGTGGAGTCCCGAGAGGGCCCTCCCAACTCCAGGGTATCCCTGACTTCTCAGAGGCACACTGAGAAGCTCCCTGAGGCCACCGGCACTAGTCGAGGGAACCCAGGGTTTACTGCCGTGACCCAAGAAACACCTTGAAAGTCCTTCTTTAACGGTTCTTGAGGCCCAATACACCTTCCATGACTCTAGAGCAATGACGCGCTCCCCCTCGCAATGCGCATGGAGACCTGACTTCCCAAGCGCCACATGAGAGGCTCCCTGAGCTCCCCGTAGTACCTCATGAGAAACCCCACACTGGCGCTGCAGCTCGAGAAAACCCACGAGACGCCCCCTTCATCGCGAGATGATGGCCTTCTTTTCCTGCATGGCCTGGAGAGCAATCCCGAGTCCTCTCTCCAAACTCCACAGGAGGCTTGACTCCCTTTAGGCCACTCAGTGGGCTCCAAGAGATACCCGTCGCAACTCGAGAGGAGAGCGGAGTCCTTCGCTTCCCCTCGAGACAAGGACTGACTCCCCGGGTGCATCAGGAAAGCAACCCCGAGATCCCTGTCCCCCCTGGAGACGAACATTATGTCCTGGACACAAGCCTAGATAAGGTCTCTTTTGCCCTGCAGTAACTCAAGCGCAATCCCTAGCTCTCCCTCGCAACTCGAATGGAAGACTGGACTTCCCTGGGCCAACACAAGAGGAAGCCTGAATTTCCTGACCTAACTCGAGAATCCCGCCACAACTCGAGAAAAACGACGTGGTTAACCCGTCACCACAAGATGAGGCCCTTGCCAGCTACAGCGTCTCAAGAGAAGTCTCACGTTCCGTCTTGAAGTTTGAAACGGTACTTAGAACCTTTGATGTGACTCCAAAAGTTCCCCGACATCCCAGTTTTACTCGAGGGGAACATCGAGGTTCCCGGCACCACTTCATCTGAGCCCCTTCTCCCCTCCTGATCGGGACAAGAGTGTCGATTCACTTGCTTTGTCTGAAAGGGTTACCGACCTTCCTGGTGCACCTCAGGTTGAGGTCCGTCTCAAGAAGAAATTCGAGATGTAGGCTTGTGGGTGGTGCCACATGCCGAAAGACCCTGATTTCCTGGTCTGCTCTTGATAAGAACCTGAAGGCTGGATACCTCTTCGAAGGCAACCCTGTGTATGAAGGCAAAAAACGAAGGGGAACTGACACCCCCATGCATCGTCCGGATAAAACCGCAGGTTCCACACACAGCTCGACAAGTGGCCTGTTATCTGGTGAACAACTCGAGAGTCCAGCGGAGTTCCATTCCTCCACACAAGACGAGGCCTGACTCTCCTGTCCTAACTCTGTAGGGACTCTGTGTTCAGAGTCAGAAATGGAGAGCAACCCTGAGGTTCCTGCTTCAAATCGAGATGAGGCCCTCTTCTGACAAGGTCCAGCCTCGGCTGGTCCAGGGTTTTCGAAGGGGAGACAGAGTAGGCGACCTATTGATTTATTTATCAAAGATATAAAGAGTAATAGAATGAGGATAGCTCAGTAGGAAAATTTAGTGGAGAAAAGAAGCTGAGTAGCTTGGTTTATGCGGAAAATCAGTATAACCCGTGACACCAGGTTAGCTCTGACCACGGAGGCCGCAGGCTCCCTCTCGAATAGCGAAAAGTGCCCCACCTTAGACACCTTCTCAAGTGATCATCGAAGCCCAGGCAAATAAGTGGTCGCAGAGGATATCCGCGCTCCAGATGGACACTCATCTGAAAATTGAGGGGAAAAATGACATTAGGAGACTAAGCGTTGGCAATCAAGGCCCGTAGCTTTAGTTTCAACAGGGGTTTTTATACCCTAAGTTACACATAGAGGATAATGGGGATGCAAAGTCAGCAGCCTTTGATCCTTATCAAAAACCAGGGTTTCTTTCCTGCAAATGTATCATATACAAATGGTTTAGGTGATTTACATCATCTTCTAGCCAGAAGACCTATTAACATTTTATGACTCTTGACAAAGACTTATCAACCGTAAGACTTATTTTCTCTAAGAGTAATTATTTTAAGGTTTGGCCCCATCTTTCGAAGATAAAATTGCATTCCTATAGGGCAGATATGTAATGGGTTTACAACAAAGGAAAGAATTTATTACCTTAAGGGTCTAAAGTTAGTAACACCAAGGCCACTACTTATTTCTTCTACATACCATCTATATTAATTAATACACATTCAAGGATACAATTCAGGGGATGTGGAAACTTGGCAACAAGCATTGGTTCATCAATGAAATCTTTTACTAGTTTTATTCTGACAGTTTCTAACTCTCTGAGAGGCTCTAAGCTATTTGAATATCTTAAACTTCCCGTGCCTCTCGAGGCTTGGAGACTGTAAACAATTGTATGCATTGCTGTAGGAGTCCGGGTAAACTTGTCAGGCGAGTTAGAGAGCCATCTGACGTGTTTGGATTTAAACACTCCTAATTGCCCAGGAACTTTATTAATTGGAGCTGTAAGTTAGCTCTTTGACAGAAAGAGTGAGATGGTGGTGGGGGACAGCCCCCAGTAAAGTCAGAGGTGAGAGCACAAAGCAATAAAGTAGGCAGACACTGGTTTTGGGGGGTAGATGCTCAAGAATATCCGGGAGGATTCCCGAGGCTCGATCCCGCCTTTGTGTATGCCCAGCCTCCTTCCTCATGACCTTTGTCACGAGTGGAATGTCTCTCGCCGGCTCCCGGCGTCTCCCCATTTTTTATTTCTTAAAACAGCCAGATGTAGCTCAGTCGCGAGCCTCTGAATACTCTGCCGAAGAATCCTGACAATACAAGGAAGAAAGATTATGAGAAGCAGAATTAAAGCAGCCACCGCAGCATAGCTAAAGACATTAGACAGAATATTCTTTCCTGAGATGTAGTTAGGGAAAGTATGGAAGAAATCATTTGCTGTTCCAGCAGCAGTAAATTCTAATCGGGAGTGCTCCATGGTTGCTATTTGATAGTGAAGTTTCCCTACGTCTCAACCAATGTCAGAGCTGTTCCAGATACCTGAAATATGGTTTTTAATCTTTTCCCATTCAAAATCTGTCTCATTTACTTTCAGGGGTGTTCCACATATCCACCGATAGTCAGCATGACAAGACAATGCCATTTTCACCTTTAAAGCCTGCAATTCAGTCCCAATATGTATTACTGCTTCCTCTAGGGCGTCTACCCTCATTTCTAATTTTCTCTCTATAGCTTCCTGTGTTGCCAATGTTAAAGAAACATTTTTGGACATAGAATCAACATATTGAGCAGTATGTACTTGTTGAGTCAATGATATTTCTGCCACAGTAACAGAAGTGATTGCACTTATCAAAGCTGCTGTTCCCAAGATAATTAAGCCCACAAACCGTCGTGTTTGCATTAAATCCTGTAGTTGTTGTAATACAGCAAGACCATAATTCAATAAGTGGTTACATCATAAGATAAGGTGGATGCTGTAGCATTACAAAGGAGCAAACATTATATTGAGGGTTTAAACAAGATGAACCAGGGAGCAGCTGTAGGCGTCAGCCCGGGGGAGCAGTGTCCCCAGCATCAGGAGGCAGAACGCGAGCAGCAGGCTGTGGGCCAAGGCGCCTATGGTGGGCGGAGGGGCAGGGTTCGTGGTTTAGGGCTAGCCGCCACCGCTTGGGCTCAGGGCGGTCCCCTCTCGCCGGTGGGGCCACGCTGGTCTGGACAGCACTCCGCGGGTGCGCTTCCCTCTCTGGCCCTCACTCGCTGCACAGACTTCTTTGCTCTAGGTCACGGGGTGCAGCGAGGTGGGTGCGAGGCGCTGCTGGTGGCACGGAGGCGAGAGCTGGCTGGGGGAGGGGGAGCGAGCCAGTGCGCGCGCCGCAAACCTGGTCTTTGGGGAATGTGACATGACGAATTTGTCTGAGATCCAAACCGGAGAATCTGCATTCTGTAGAAATATACAAGCATACCCTCTCCCACAAGTTACCAACACATCTGGCCTTTTTCACTCTCCCGTAAGGAGGCCTTTTTACTTGACCAGGGGCCGAGTCGTAGCCTGTAATTCAGGCATCTAGTGTCTCATCATTGTAGTCTGCCCCTGTGTGTTTACGTTTAAGTGATTAGTTACAATTGGAACATAACTTCACTATTTGTCTAGCTGTTTCCCTATGGATATGTTAATTTAGGTCTAATGTTTAGTTTAGGTCTCTGTATAAATTTAAGTAATAAATGTATAACCTCCTTATCTCATTTTGGTATAGAGGTATACAGATAGACCTAAATGCAAAATGCATTTATATATGTATTTATATATGGCAACAAGTATAAAGTTATTGACATATAATATATATAAATCAATATACTTGAATTAATCTTTATAATTAATATATTAATTAATATATATTACAACAATACAACACATACACAGCTAATACCAACCAACACAAACCAATATACTGTAATAATACATGTCACACATTTATAATTATACAGTATATAGAACATTTATCATCACAGCACATCAATCCATACCAATTAATATCAGCCACACACACATTATATTCTGCCATATATATTTAATTATACAGTATATATATATGTGTGTGTATATAGTATACATATTAATTTATATACAAATTAATTAAGTATAGATCTATAAATAAAATTAGGTATACCTTTATTATATTTTATTTATACCCATACCTAATTAGGCAAACTGTAATTAGGCAAATACATTTATATTATGTATTTATAACAATATATAAAGTATTGTTAAATGTACCACCTGTACAGCATCTCCACCCCACATACCACTTTCTCTAATCCCACGAACTCATTTTCAGTATTATGTGTTGGCCAGGAGCTGGGCCAGTCTTTCCCAGCAATGTTAAGAGACGTCTGTTCCTGTGTCTAATAGCCCTGGCATTTTATTCTCTTGAATTAAAAGATCTTTTAAAGGCCTTGGAACTGTAATTTCCTGCACCCAAAAGGCTAGATCACTAGATCCAAATGTTTTGTGGCTCTTAGCTTGAGAAGTCAAGTTTTTCCTTGTCTGATAGTAAGGTAAAAGTAAAAGCTGTGTTACTCTTTGACCTTTATTAATTTGTACAGTTTTGATAGGCAGTGAGATCAAGACTTTAATTTCTCAATATCATCAGAATCTACTACACCATGCACCAGCGAAATTTCTTTTCTTTCTTTTTTTTTTATTTAACTTTTTTTTAAAAGAAAGCGAGCTACGCCCCAGGACAAATCTTACAATGTCCTCAGCCACTCCGGTTGGAATTGGAGTAAGCGGCACATCAGGGGTTAATATTGTTATTAAATCTCCTTGCCTTTTCGCTTTTCTCCTAGCCTGGGTGAGACCCCCCTGAGGGAGTTTTCTCCAAGGAGCACGCTCTGAATATTGTGTACTAAAAGCTCCTTTGTTTAAAAAACTTTTTATCTTCCTCAGTCTTAGGCAACACTTTGGGAGGCTTTGGGGGCAAAGTGGGGAACTCCTGGGTCCTGGGAGGCACAATCGAAGGCGGTGGTAGTCTCCTTAAATCAGAAAGTGGTGGATAAGTTTTTTAAAGGTTTGTGCAGAGGGGGAGGGAGCTCGCCAGGGCTCTCGGCCGCAGCGTCCTGTAAGCCCTCTCCTTCCTCGGGAGGTAGACCACTTTCTCCCTCCTTTTTTTTTTTCAATGGCAGAAAATATGATCTGTGCAGTAAATGGAGACTCACCACCATCCACCTCTATAGCCTCCCCCATAGGCTATTTAATAGCCTCGTGACGGAGGTCCAGGACATTTCTAATCATATTCCACAGTCAATAAATATTTGTCTATTCTTAGATGCAGAGAAATCCATTTTTAATTTTTTTTTTAATTTTAGAGAATATTTTTATTTATTTTGTAACCTTTTTACCCTGGCTAAACTTCAGAGGGGACTAGAAAAGAAGCCTCAAGGTGAGGATCGAGTTCATCCTTGGGACTAGAGAAAATCCTTCTCCGGGAAACTCCTAGCGGTGGCCCTTTACCCCGACATGGAGGAGGAGGCATAGGGGGATGGGAGCGTCCCGAAGTTTTCCTCTTCTGTTCCGGAGATCCTTTAACTGTTTGGTAACTAAATCTTACGAACTGTCTGATCGGGGATGTTTCCCTCAACCTCCTAGGAGCGGATGGTCTGATTAGGGATGTTTTCTTAAATTTCAGGAGCATCTTTAGCTAAAAAAAAAAAAAAAAAACAATCCTCATCAGAATGGCATCGAGCTGCTGTTTCCTCTAAACCTTTTTCAAATTGAGGGGAGAGCTGATCTTTCTTTTCATCCCTATCTTTTACATGCTCATTGGCAGTCATAGCGGCTAGCCATTCATTTAGCTGTCGATAGCTAGGTATAGCCTCTTCATTTTCACTTTTCTTTATAACAGGTACCTTTTCAGATTTGCTTTTTTGTTTAACAGGTACTTTTCCAACTTTACTTTCCACTTTAACAGGTACCTTTTCAAATTCATGAGCTGGATCTAAAACATCTCTAGTCATATTCCACAGAGGAAAGGTGTAAGTAGGGATTTTTTCCAAACCTTGCTGAGCACAATAAGCTCTTAGCTGTTTTCCTAGTTTTTTCAAGATATCTAGGTTAACAGTGCCTTGTTGTAGAAACCAAGGGCAGTGGTCTTGTACAAATGTAAAAAATGATTGAATGGAAGATGTTTTAACCTTGATTCTTCTTTTACTTAATAACTGTAAAATTACTCCTATAAAGAGCTGTCTTTCATTTGATTCAGTGTTGCCCATGTCAGAAACATAAGGATAGTAAAAGATTTTGCTTTTAGCTATCTAAAGATTAGGCCCTTTTTGTCAGCCTTTTTAGAAACCGTTTTTTCTCTCTAACTCTTCAACACTTCCCACTCCTCTCGCCCTGTCTATTCTACAGGGGGATCTGCAGCCCCCTAAGTGGGATCCTATCTGTCCCGAAAACTGAACACTGGGGGAATGGGGTTGGGGATTTACCTTCGAAATGCCTGTCTCGGGCGCCACCTGCAGAGGTCCAGCCCTAGCTGATCCAGGGTATTTGAAGGGAAGATGGAGTAGGCGACCTATTTATATATTTATTTATTCATCAAAGATATACAGAGTAATAGAATGAGGATAGCTCAGTAGGAAAATTCAGTGGAGAAAAGCAGCTGAGTAGCTTGGTTTACGCGGAAAATCAATATAACCCATGACACCAGGTTAGCTCTGACCACGGAGGCTGCAAGTGCCCTCTAGAATAGAGGAAGTTGCCCCACCTTAGACACCTTATCGAGTAGGTCTTCGAAGCCCAGGCAAATAAATGGTCGCAGAGGATATCCGCGCTCCAGATGGACACTCATCTGAAAATTGAGGGGAATAATGACATGGGGAGACCAAGCGTTGGCGAGCAAGGCCCGTAACTTTATTTTCAACACAGGTTTTAATACCCTAAGTTACACATAGAGGATAATAGGGGATGCAAAGTCAGCAGTCTTTAATCCTTATCAAAAACCAGGGTTTCTTTTTTGCAGATTTATCGTATTAAAATGGTTTAGATGATTTACATCATCTTCTGGCCAGAAGACCTATTAACATTTTATGACTCTTGACAAAGACTTATCAACCATAAGAGTTATTTTCTCTAAGAGTAATTGTTTAAGGTTTGGCGCCATCTTTCGAAGATAAAATTGCATTCCTATAGGGAGGATGTGTAATGGGTTTACAACAAAGAAAAGAATTTATTACCTTAAGGGTCTAAAGTTACTAACATCAAGGCCAGTATTTATTTTTTCTACATACCAACTATATTAATTAACACACATTCAAGGATACAATTCAGGGGATGTGGAAACTTGGCAAAAAGGATTGGTTCATCAATGAAATCTTTTACTAGTTTTATTCTGACAGTTTCTAACTCTCTGAGAGGCTCTAAACTATTTGAATATCTTAAAATTCCCGTGCGTCTCGAGGCTGGGAGACTGTACACAATCGTATGCATAGCTGTAGGAGACCGGGTAAACTTGTCAGGCGAGTTAGAAAACCATCTGAGGGGTTTGGATTTAAACACTACTAATTGCCCAGGAACATTATTAGTTGGAGCTGTAAGTTAGCTCTTTGACAGAGAGAGTGAGATGGTGGTAGGGGACATCCCCAGTAATGTCAGAGGTGAGAGAACAAAGCCATAAAAAAGGCAGACTTTGGTTTTTGGGGGTAGATGCTCAAGAATATACGGGGGAACTCCCGGAGGCTCGATCCCGCCTTTGCGTATGCCGAGACTCTTTCCTCATGACATTTTTCACGAGTGGAATGTCTCTCGCTGGCTCCCGGCAATCTTCCATTGCACAAAACGCAGTGGAGTCCCGAGAGGCCCCTCCCAACACCACAGTATCAGTGTCTTCTCAGAGGCACCCTGAGCAACTCCCTGAGGTCACCGGCACAAGTCGAGGGAACACAGGGTGTCCTGCCGCAACCCGAGAAAGACCTCAAGAGTCCGTCTTCAACACGTCTTGAGGCCGGATTCCCCTACCATGACTCGAGAGCAATGACACGCTCCCCCTCGCCATGCGCATGGACACCTGACTTCCCTGGCGCCACATGAGAGGCTCCCTGAGTTCCCCGTCATACCTCGTGAGAAACCCCACACTGGCGCCGCAGCTCGGGAAAACCCACGAGACGCCACCGTCATCGCGAGATTGGGGACTTCTTTTCCTGCCTGACCTGGAGAGCAATCCCTGGTCCTTTCTCCAAACTTCACAGGAGGCTTTACTCCCTTTAGGCAACTCAATGGGCTCCAAGAGATACCTGTCGCGACTTGAGAGGAGAGCAGAGTACTTTGTTTCCCCTCGAGATGAGGCCTTACCTCGGGTGAGTCTGGAATGCAACCCCGAGATCCCTGTTGCCCCTGGAGAGGAACATTATGTCCTGGACAAAAGCCTAGATGAGGTCTATTTTGCCCTACAGTGACCCGAGAGCAACACCCATCTCTCCCTCGCAATTCGAATGGAAGATTGGTCTTCACTGGGCCAACACAAGAGGAAGTCTGAATTTCCCGTTGTAACTCGAGAATCCCGCGGCAACTCTTAAAAACCAGGTGGTTCCCCATTCATCGCAATATGAGGCCTTTGCCCGCTACAGAATCTCAAGAGAAGTCCCATGTTTCGTCATCAAGTTCGAAATGCTACTTGGCACGCTTGATGCGACCCCAAAAGTTCCCCCATATACCGGTCTCACTCCAAGGGAACACCGAAGTTCCTGGCACCACTTCATTTGAGCCCCTTCTCCACTCCTGATCACGGCAGGAAGGTCGATCCCCCTGCTTTGTCTAGAAGGGGTTCCCGACCTTCATGGCGCACCTCAGGATGAGGCCAGTCTCACGAAGAAATTCGAGACGTAGCCTCGTGTTGGTGCCACGTGCCGAAAGACCACGATTTCTCGGTCTTGCTCTTGATAAGAACCCGATGCCCGGACACCTCTTCTAAGGCAACCCTGTGGATGAAGGCACTACACGAGGGGGCACTGGCAACCCTGTTCATCGTCCGGAAAATCCCACAGGATCCACATACAGCTCCACAACTGGCCTGTCACCCCTTAAACAATGAGAGAGGAAAGCGGAGTTCCCTTCCTCAGACAAGACGAAGCTTGAGTATCCAATCCCAACTCTGCAGGCACGCTTCGATCTGAGTCAGAAATGGAGAGGAAACCTGAGGTTCCTGCCTCAACCCGAGATGAGGCCCTCTTCCATTAAAACAAACCCAGTGGAGTCCCGAGAGGCCACTCCCATCTCCACAGTATCCCTGACTTCTCATAGGCATTCTGAGAAGCTCCTTGAGGCCACCGGCCAACGTCGAGGGAAATAAGGGTTTCCTGCCACAATCGAAGAAAGACATCGAGAGTCCTTCTTCAATGCGTCTTGAGGTCAGATTCCCCTACCATGGCTCGAGAGCAATAACGCGCTCCCCCTCGCCACGCACATGGAGACCTGACTTCCCTGGCGCCACATGAGAGGCTCCCTGAGCTCCCTGACGTACCTCGTGTGAAACCCCACACTGGCGCCGCAGCTCGAGAAAACCCACAAGATCCCTCCGTCATCGCGAGATGAGGGCCATCTTTACCTGCATGGCCTGGAGAGCAGTCCCAAGTCCTCTCTCCAAACTTCACAGGAGGCTTGACTCCCTTTAGGCCACAAAGTGGGCTCCAAGAGGTGCCCGTCGCGACTCGAAAGGAGAGCGGAGTCCTTTGCTTCCCTTCGACACGAGGCCTGACTCCCTGGGTGAGTCTGGAATGCAAACCTGAGATCCCTGTGGCCCTTGGAGAGGAACATTAGGTCCTGGACACAAGCCTAGATGAGGTCTCCTTTGCCCTGCAGTGACTCGAGCGCAACCCCCAGCTCTCGCTCGCAACTCGAATGGATGATTGGACTTCCCTGGCCCAACACAAGAGGAAGCCTGAAATCCCCGTCGTAACTCGAGAATCGCGCCGCAACTCGAGAAAAACCACGTGGCTCCCCCGTCATCGCAAGATGAGGCCCTTGGCCGCTACAGCGTATCAAGAGAAGTCCCACGTTCCATCCTGAAGTACAAAACGGTACTTGGCACCCTTGATGCGACCCCCAAAGTTCCCTGACATACCGGTCTCACTCGAGGGAAACACCAAAGTTCACGGCACCACTTCCTGTGAGCCCCTTCACCCCTCCTGATCGCAACAGGAGGGTCGATTCCCATGCTTTGTCTGCAAGGGGTTCCCGACGTTCCCCGCGAACCTCTGGATGAGGCCGGTCTCATGAGGAAATTCGAAAAGTAGCCTCATGGTTGGTGCCACATGCTGAAAGATCCCGAATTCCCGGTCCACTCTAGATAAGAACCTGACGCCCGGACATCTCTTCGAAGGCAACCCTGTGGATGAAGGCACAACACGAAGGGACACTGACATCCCCATGCATCGTCTGGAAAAACCCGCCGATTCCACTCACAGCTCCAAATGTGGACTGTCACCCCGTGAACAACTCGAGAGGCAAGTGAAGTTGCATTCCTTCACACAAGACGAGGCCTTACCCTCCTGGCCCAACTCTTCAGGGACCCTGCGATCGGAGTCAGAAATGGAGAGGAAACCTGAGGTTCCTGCCTCAACTAGAGAAGAGGCCCTCTTCCATTGAACCAAACTCAGTGGTGTCCCGAGAGGCCCCTCCCAACACCACAGTATCCCTGAATTCTCAGAGGCTCCCTGAGAAGCTACCTGAGGTCACTGGCACAAGTCGAGGGAACCCAGAGTTTCCTGAAGTAACCCGAGAAAGACTTGGAGAGTCCTTTTTCAACGTCTCTTGATGCCCGATTCCCCTACCATGACTCCAGAGCAAGGACGCGCTCCCCTTGCCACAAGCAGGAAAACTGACTTCCCTAGTACCACACAAGAGGCTCCCTGAGTACCCCATCGTACCTCGTGAGAAAACACACCGTGGCGCCGCAGTTCGAGAAAAACCACAAGATGCCCCCGTCAAGGAGAGATGGGGGCCTTCTTTTCCTGCCTGACCTGGAGAGCAATCCCTGGTCCTCTCTCCAAACTTCACAGGAGGATTGACTCCCTTTAGGCCACTCACTTTGGTCCAAGAAATACCCGGTGAGACTCGAGAGGAGAGCGGAGTCCTTTGCTTCCCTCGAGACGAGGCCTGACTCCCTGGGTGAGTTTGGAATGCAACCCCGAGATCCCTGTCGCCCCTGGAGTGGAACATTATGTCCTAGACACAAGCCTAGATGAGGTCTATTTTGCCCTACAGTGACTCGAGAGCAACCTCCATCTCTCCCTCACAATTTGAATGGAAGATTGGTCTTCCCACGGTCAACACAAGAGGAAGTCTGAATTTCCCATCGTAATTCGAGAATTCAGCCTCAAGTCTTAAAAACCATGTTGTTCCCCCTTCATTGCAATATGAGGCCCTTGCCAGCTAGAGTCTCAAGAGAAGTCCCACGTTCCATCTTAAAGTTCGAAATGCTACTTGGCACCCTTGATGCGACCCCAAAGTTCCCCAACATACCGGTCTCACTCCAGGGGAACACCGAAATTCCCGGCGTCTCCAGGGAAGTCCCATGTTCCGTCCTTAAGTGTGAAACGGTACTTGACACCCTTGATGAGACCGCAAGAGTTCGCCGACACGCTGGGTGCCTCGAGGGGAACACCGAGGGTCCCGGCACCACTTCATCTGAGCCCCTTCTCCCCTCCTGATCGCGACAGGAGAGTCGATTCCCCTGCTTTCTCTGGAAGGGGTTCCCGGCTTTCCTGATGCACCTCAGGATGAGGCCGGTCTCAGGAGGAAATTCGAGACTAGCCATGTGTGAGGTGCCACGTGCCGAATGACCCCGATTTTCCGGTCCGCTCTTGATAAGAACCCGATGCCCGGACACCTCTTCGAAGGCAACCCTGTGAGTGAAGGCACAACACGAAGGGGCACTGACACCCCCGTGCATCATCCGGAAAAACCCGCAGGGTCTACACACAGCTCGACAAGGGGCCTGAGACTCCCGGAACAACTCGAGAGGCAACCAGAATTCCATTCCTCAGACAAGACGAGGCATGACTCTCCTGTCCCAACACTGCAGGGACCGTGCAGTCGGAGTCAGAATCGGAGAGGAAGCCTGAGGTTCCTGCCTCCCCTCGAGATGAGGCCCTCTTCCATTGCGCCGAACCCAGCAGAGTCCCGAGAGGCCCTGCCAACTCCACAGCATCCCTCACCTCTCAGAGTCACCATGGGAAGTTCCCTATAGTCCCCTGCAGAAGTCGAGGGAAACGAGGGTTTCCCGCCGCCACCCGAGAAAGACCTCGGGAGTCCTTCTTCAACGTGTCTTGAGGCCCTAGTCACTTCCCATGACTCGAGAGTGATGACCAGCTCCCCCTCGCCATGCGCATGGAGACATGAGTTCCCCGGCACCGCACGAGAGGCTCCCTGAGGTCCTCGTCGTGCCTCGTGAGAAAACCCCCATGGGCGCCGCAGCCTGAGGAAACCCATGAGACGCCCCCGTCATCGCGAGATGAGGGCCTTCTTTTCCTGCCTGGCCTGGAGAGCAATCCCGAGTCGTCTCTCCAAACTGAAGAGGAGGCTCGACACCCTTGAGTCCACTCATTGGGCTCCAAGAGATCCGTGTCGCGACTTGAGAGGAAAGCGGAGTCCTCTGCTTCCCCTCGAGGCGAGGCCTGACTCCCTGGGGGAGTCTGGAATGGAAACCCGAGATCCCTGTCTTCCCTTGAGAGGAATATTAGGTCCTGGACACACGCCTCGATGAGGTCTCTTTGGCCCTGTAGTGACTCAAGCAGAACCCCCAGCTTTTCCTCGCAACTCCAGGGGAAGATTGGGCTTCCCAGGGCCAACCCAAGAGGAAGCCTGAAATCCCCGTCGTTTTCGAGAATCCAGAATCAACTCGAGAAAAACGACGTGGTTCCAACGTCTTCACAGAATGAGGCCCTTGCCTGATACAGCGTCCCCAGGGAAGTCACATGTTCCGTCCTGAAGTGGGAAACGGTACTTGGCTCCCTTGTTGCGACCCCTAAAGTTCCCTGAAATGCTGGGTTCCCTCGAGTGGAACACCTAGAGTCCCGGCCCCACTTCATCTGAGCCCCATCTCCCCACCTGATCACGACAGGAGAGTCGATTCCCCTTCTTTGTGTGGAAGGTGTTCCCGGCCTTCCCGGCGCATCTCAGGATGATGCTGGTCTCACGAGGAAATTCGAGATGAGCCACGTGGGTGCTGCCACATGCCGAACGACCCCGATTTCCTGGTCCGCTCTTGAAATGAACCCGATGCCTGGACACCTCTTTGAAGGCAACCCTGTGGGGGAAGGCACAAAATGAAGGGGCAATGACACCCCTGTGCATCTTCTGGAAACACCCGCAGGTTCCACACACAGCTCGACAAGGGGCCTGAAACCCACTGAACGACTCAAGAGGCAAGCAGAGTTCCATTACTCAGACAAGACGAGGCCTGACTCTCCTGTCCCAACCCTGCAGGGACCCTGCGGTCGGAGTCAGAAATGGAGAGGAAGCCTGAGGTGCCTGCCTCCAATCGAGATGAGGCCCTCTTTCATTTCGTCAAACCTAGTCGAGTCCTGAGAGGCCCCTCTAACTCCTCAGTATCCCTCACCTCTCAGAGGCACCTGGGATGTTCCCTAAGGTCCCCGGTAGAGGTCGAGGGAAATAAGTGTTTCCCGCCCCTACCCAAGAAAGACCTCGAGAGTCCTTCTTAAATGCGTCTTGAGGCCCTAGTCCCTCCCATGACTCCAGAGCAATGACGCGATCTGCCTGGCCACACGCATGGAGGCCTGACTTTTCTGGCGCCACACGAGAGGCTCCCTGAGCTCCCCATCATATCTCGTGAGAAACCCCACACTGACGCCGCAGCTCGAGAAAACCCATGAGATGCTCCCGTCATCAAGAGAGGAGGGCCATCTTTAACTGAATGGTATGCAGATCAAGCATGAACCTTCTGTCCAAGCTACACAGGACGCTTGACTCCCTTTAGGCCACTCATTGGGCTCCAAGAGTTACACGTCGTGACTCGAGAGGATAGTGGAGTCCTTTGCTTCCACTCGAGACGAGGCGTGACCCACCAGGTGAGACTGGAATGCGACCCCGATATCCCTGTTGCCCCTGGAGAGGAACACTACGTCCTGGACCCAAGCCTAGATGAGGACTCTTTGCCCTGAAGTGACTCGAGAGCAACCCACAGCTCTCTGTGACAAGTTGAATGGAAGATTGGACTTCCTGGGCCAACACAAGAGGAAGCCTGAATTCCCCGTTGTAACTCGAGAATCCCGCCGCATCTCGAGAAAAACCACGTGTTTCCCTCGTCATTGCAATATGAGGCCCTTGCCCGCTAGAGCATCCCCAGAGAATTCCCACGTTCCGTCTTGAAGTGTGAAACTGTACTTGGCACCCTTGATGCGACCTCAAAAGTGCCGTTACATACCGGTCTCACTCGAGGGGACCACCGAGGTTCCCGGCACCACTTCATCTGAGCCCCTTCTCCCCTTCTGATCGTGACCGGTGGATCGATTCCCCTGCTTTGTCTGCAAGGGGTTCCCTACCTTCCCGGCGAACCTCAGGAGGAGGCCGTTCTCCCGAGGAAATTCGAGACATAGCCTCGTGGGTGGTACCACATGCTGAAAGACCCCAATTTTCTGGTACGCTCTTGAAAAGAACCCGATGCCCGCACACCTCTTTGAAGGCAACCCTGTGGATGAAGGCACAACACGAAGGGGCACTGACACCCCCGTGCATCGTCCGGAAAAACCCGCAGGTTCCACACACAGCTCAACAAGTGGCCTGTCACTCCGTGAACAACTCGAAAGGCAAGCGGAGATCCATTCCTCCACAGAAGACGAGGCGTGACTCTCTTGTCCATACTCGGCAGGTACTCTGCGACCCGAGTCAGAAATGGAGAGGACCCCTGAGGTTCTTGCCTCCATTCGAGATGAGGCCCTCTTCGATTGCACCAAACCCAGTTGAGTAACGAAAGGCCCCTCCCAAATCCACAGTGTCCCTGAATTCTCAGAGGCACCCTGAGAAGTTGCCTGAGGTCACCGACACAAGTCGAGGGAACCCAGGGTTCCCTGCCGCAACCCGAGAAAGACCTCGAGAGCCCTTCTTCAATGCGTCTTGAGGCCCAATTCGCCTACTATGACTCGAGAGCAATCACGCACTCCCCTTCACCACATGCACGGAGACCTGACGTCCCTAGCACCACACGAGAGGCTCTCTGAGTTCCCCGTCGTACCTCGTGAGAAATCTGATACTGGCGCCGCAGCTGGAGAAAACCCACGAGACGCCCCCGTCATCGCGAGATGAGGGCCTTTTTTCCTGCATGGCCAGGAAAACAATCCCGAGTCATCTCTCCAAACTCCATAGGAAGCTTCACTCCCTTTACGCCACGCAGTGGGCTCCAAGAGATACCCGTCGCGACTCGACAGGAGAGCGGAGTCCTTTTTTTCCCCTCAAGACGAGGCCTGACTCTCCGGGTGAGTCGAGAATGCAACCCTGAGATCCCTGTTGGCCCAGTAGTGGAACACTAGGTCCTGGACACAAGCGTAGATGATGTCTATTTTGCCCTGCAGTGACTGGAGAGCAATCCCCAGTTCTAACTTGCAACTCGAAAGGAATACTGGATTTTCCTGGCGCCACACAAGAGGCTCCCTGAGATCCCCGTGGTACTTCATGAGACACCCCACACTGGCGCCGCAGCTCGAGAAAACCCACGAGACGCCACCGTCATCTCGAGATGAGGGCCTCCTTTTCCTGCATGGCCTGGAGTCCAATCCCGAGTCCTCTCTCCAAACTCCACAGGAGGCTTGACTCCCTTTAGTACTCACATTGGGCTCCAAGAGATACCCATCGCGACTCGAGACGAGAGCGGAATTCTTTGCTTACCCTCGAGGTGAGAACTGACTCCCCGGATGAGTCTGGAATGCAAACCCGAGATCCCTGTCGCCCCTGGAGAGCAACGTTAGATCCTGGACACAAGCCTAGATTAGGTCTCTTTTGCCCTGCAGTGACTCTAGTGCAATCCCCAGCTCCCCCTCGCAACCCGAATGGAAGATTGGATTTCAAGGCCAACAAGAGGAAGCCTAAATTCCCGGTCATAACTCGAGAATCCCGCCGCAACTCGAGCAAAACCACGTGGTTCTCCCGTCATCGCAAGATGAGGCCCTTGCCCGCTACAGCGTTTCAAAAGATGTCCCAGGTTCCGTCTTGAAATGCGAAACGGTACTTGGCACCCTTGATGCGACCCCAAAAGTCCCCCAACACGCCGGTCTCACTCAAGGGGAACACCGAGGTTCCCGGCACCACTTCATTTAAGCCCCTTCTCCCCTCCTGATGGTGACCGGTGGGTCGATTCCCCTGCTTTGTCTGCAAGGGGGCCCGACCTTCCCTGCACAACTCAGGATGAGGCCGGTCTCATGGGTAAATTCGATACGTAGCTTTGTGTGTGGTGCCACTTGCTGAAAGACTCCAATTTCCCGGTCCGCTCTTGATAAGAATCCGATGCTCGGACACCTCTTGGAAGGCAGCCTTGAGTATGAAGGTACAACACGAAGGGGCACTAACACACCTGTGCATCATCCGGAAAAACGGGCAGGTTACACACACAGCTCGACAAGTGGCCTGTCACCTCGAGAACAACTCGAGAGGCAAGAGGAGTCCCATCCTCCAGAAAAGACGAGGCCTGACTCTCCTGTACCAACATGCAGGGACCTTGCGATCTGAGTCAGAAATGGAGAGGAACACTGAGGTTCCTGCTTCAACTCGAGATGAGTCCCTCTTACATTCCACCAAATGCAGAGGAGTCTCGAGAGGACCCTCCAAACTGCACAGTATCCCTGACTTCTCAGAGGCACTCTGAGAAGCTCCCTGAGGTCGCAGGCACAAGTCAAGGGAACCCTGGGTTTTATGCAGTGACCCGAGAAAGACCTCGAGAGTCCTTCCTCAACCCGTCTTGAGGCCCGATTACCCTACCATGACTCGAGAGCAATGACGAACTCCCCCTAGCCATCTCATGTGGACCTGACTTCCCTGGAGCCACACGAGAGGCTCCCTGAGCTCCCTCTCGTACCTCGTCAGAAACCCGGCACTAGCGCGGCAGTCTAGAAAACCCACGAGACGCCGCCGTCATCGCGAGATGAGGGCCTTCTTTTCCTGCATGGCCTGGAGAGGAATCCCGAGTCCTCTATCCAAACAGCACAGGAGGCTTGACTCCCTTTAGGGCACACAGTGGGCTCCAAGAGATACCCATCGCGACTCAAAAGGACAGCGGAGTTCTTTGCTTCCCCTCGAGACGAGGCCTGATTCCCTGGGTGAGTCTGGTATGCAACCCCAAGATCCCTGTCGCCCCTAGGGACGAACATTAAGTCCTGGACACAAGCCTAGATGAGGTCTATTTTGCCCTGCAGTGACTCGTGGACAATCCCCAGCTCTCCCTTGAAACTCGAATGGAAGATAGGACTTCCCTGGCCCAACACATGAGGAAGACTGTATTCCCCGTCGAAACTCGAGAATCCCGCCACAACTCGAGAAAAGCCACGTGGTTCCCCCGTCATCGCAAGATGAGGCCCTTGCCCCCTACAGCGTCTCAAGAGAAGTCCCACGTTCCGTCTTGAAGTGCTAAACGGTATTGGCACCCTTGATGCGACCTCAAAAGTTCCTCGACACACCGGTCTGACTCGAGGAGACCACCGAGGTTCCCGGCACCACTACATCTGGGCCCCTTCTCCCCTCCTGATCGTGACAGGAGGGTTGATTCCCCTGTTTTGTCTTGAAGGGGTTCCCGCCTTTCCCGGTGCATCTCAGGATGAGGCCGGTCTCACGAGGATATTCGAGACATAGCCTCGTGGATGGTGACACATGCCGAAAGACCCCGATTTCCCGGTTCACTCTTGATAAGATCCCAATGCCCGGACACCTCTTTGAAGATAACCCTTTTGATGAAGGCACAACACGAAGGGGCACTGACACCCCTGGGTATCGTCCGGAGAAACCCGCAGGTACCACACACAGCTCGAGAAGTGACCTGTCACCCCGTGAACAACTGGAGAGGCAAGCAGAGTTCCATTCCTCCACACAAGACGAGGCCTGACTCTCCTGTTCGAACTCTGCAGCGAAACTGCGATCCGAGTCAGATCTGGCCCAGGGGAAGTCAGGAGAGGAAACATGAGTTTCCTGCCTCCACTCGAGATGAGGCCCTCTTCCATTGCACCGAACCCAGTGGAGTCCCGAGAGGCCCCTCCCAACTGCACAGTATCCCTGACTTCTCAGAGGCACCCTTAGACCTTCCTGAGATCACCGGCACAAGTCGAGGGAACCAAGGGTTTCCTGCCCCAACCCGTAAAAGACCTCGAGAGTCCTTCTTCAACGCGTCTTGAGGTGCGATTCCCCTACCATGACTCGAGAGCAATGACGCGATCCCCCTAGCCACGCGCATAGAAACCTGACTTCCCTGGCGCCACAGGAGAGGCTCCCTGAGCTCCCCATTATACCTCGTGAGCAACACCACACTGGAGCCGCAGCTCGAGAATACACACGAGACGCCCCAGTCCTCACGAGATGAGGGCCTTCTTTTGCTGTATGGCCTGGAGAGCAATCCTGAGTCCTCTCTCCAAACTCCACAGGAGGCTTGACTCATTTTAGGCCACACAGTGAGCTCCAAGATATACCCGTCGCGACTCGAGAGGAGAGCGGTGTCCTTGGCTTCCCCTCGAGACGAGGCCTGATTCCCAGGGTGAGTCGAGAATGCAATGCCGAGATCGCTGTCGCCCCAGCAGAGGAACATTAGGTCCTGGACACAAGCCTAGATGAGGTCTATTTGGCCCTGCAGTGTCTCGAGAGCAATCCCCAGTTGTAACTAGCAATTCGAATGAAAACTGGACTTCCCTGGGCCAGTTGAAGAGGAAGCCTGAACTCCCGGTTGTAACTCGAGAATCCCGCCACAACTCAAGAAAAACCACGTGGTTCCCCCGTCATCGAAAGATGAGGCCCTTGCCCGCTACAGCGTCTCAAGAGAAGTCCCACGTTCCATATTGAAGAGCGAAAAGTTACTTGGAACCCTTGATGCGACCCCAAAAGTTCCCCGACATACCAGTCTCACTTGAGGAGAACACCGAGGTTCCCGGCACTACTTCATCTTAGACTCTTCTCCCCTCTTGATCGCGACAGGAGGTTCGATTCCCCTGCTTTGTCTGGAAGGCGTTCCCGACCTTCCTGGCGCACATCAAGATGAGGCCAGTCTCACGAGGAAATTCGAGACATAGCCTCATGGGTGGTGCGACATGCCAAAAGACCCCGATTCCCTGGTCCGCTCTTGATAAGAACCCGATGGCAGAACCCAACTCGAAGGCAATCCTGTGGATCAAGGCACAACACGAAGGGGCAGTGACACCCCGGTGCATCGTCCAGAAAAACCCGCAAGTTCCACATACAAATCGACAAGTGGCCTGTCACCCCATGAACAACGCGAGAGTCAAGCGGAGTTCCATTCCTCCACACAAGACGAGGCCTGACTCTCCTTTGCCAACTCTGCAGGGACTCTGGGATCCGAGTCAGATCCGGCGCATTCGAAGCCAGGAGAGGAACCCTGAGATTCCTGCCTCAACTTGTCATGAGGCCCTCTTCCATTGCAACAAACCCAGTGGAGTTCAGAGAGGCCCCTCCCAACTCCACAGTGACCCTGACTTCTCAGAGGCACGCTGAGAAGCTTCCTGAGGTCACTGGCACAAGTCGATGGAACCCAGGGTTTCCTGCTGCAACCCAAGAAAGGCCTTGAGAGTCCTTCTTTAACACGTCTTCAGGCCCAATTCCCCTACCATGACTCGAGAACAATGACGGGCTCCCTCTCACCACGTGCATAGAGACCTGACTGCCCTGGAACCACGTGAGAGGCTCACTGAGCTCCCAGTCTTACTTCGTGAGAAACCCCAAACTAGCGCCACAGCTCGAGAAAACCTACGAGACGCCCCAGTCATTGGGAGATGAGGGCCTTCATTTCATGCATTGCCTGGAGAGCAATCCCGTGTCCTCCCTCCAAACACCAGAGGAGGTTTGACTCCCTTTAAGCCACTCAGTGGGCTCCAAGACATACCCGTCCGACTCGAGAGGAGAGCAGAGTTCTTTGCTTCCCCTCGAGATGAGGCCTGACTCCAAGGTGAGTCTGGAATGCAACCCCGAGATTTCTGTCGAGTCTTGAGATGAACATTAGGTCCTGCACAGAAGCCTTGGTGGGGTCTCTTTTGCCTTCAGTGACTAGAGCGCACCTCCAGCTCTTCCTCGAATCTCGAATGGAAGATAAGACTTTTGTGGGCCAACACAAGAGGAAGCATGAATTCCCTGTGGTAACTCAAATATCCCACCGCAACTCGAGAAAAACCAAGTGGTTCCGCAGTCATTCCAAGATGAGGCCCTTGCCCGCTGGAGCACCCCAAGAGAAGTCCAACGTTCCATTTTGAAGAGTGAAATGGTACTTGGAACGCTTTATGCAACCCCAAAAGTTACCCGACATACCTGTCTCACTTGAGGGAAACACCGAGGTTCCCAGCAGCACTTCATCTGAGCCACTTCTCCCCTCCTGATCGCCACAGGAGGGTCGATTCCTCTGCTTTGTCTGGAAGAGTTTCATGACCTTCGCGGCACACCTCAGGATGAGGCCGGTTCCATGAGGAAATTCGAGACAACCCACGTGGGTGCTGCCAAATGCTGAACGACCCCGATTTCCCAGTCCGCTCTTCATAAGAACCCGATGCCCGGACACCTCTTCGAAGGCAACCCTGTGGATGAAGGCACAAATCGAAGGATCACTGACACCCCCGTGCATCGTCTGGAAAAACCTGCAGATTCCACACACAGTTTGACAAGGGGCCTGAAACCCGATGAACAACTCGAGAGGCAAGCGGAGTTCCATTCCTCAGAAAAGACGTAGCCTGACTCTCCTGTCCCAACTCTGCAGGGACCCTGCGGTCTGAGTCCGAAACAGAGAGGAAGTCTGAGGTTCCTGCCTCCCCTCGAGATGAGGCCCTCTTCCATTGCGACAAACCCAGCGGAGTCCCGAGAGGCCCCGCCAACTCCACAGTATCCATCAACTCTCAGAGACACCCTGGAAAGTTCCCTAAGGTCCCCGGCAGAAGTCGAGGGAAATGACTTTTCCCGACACAACCCGAGAAAGACCTCGATAGTCCCTCTTCAACGTGTCTCGAGGCCCTAGTCCCCTCCCGTGACTCGAGAGCCATGACGCGCTCCCCCTCGCCACGCGCAGGGAGACCTGACTTCCCTGGCGCCGCACGAGAGGCTCCCTGAGATCCTCGTCGTGCCTCGCGAGAAAACCCCCAAGGGCGCCGCAGCTCGAGGAAACCCCTGAGACGCCCCCGTCCTCACGAGGTGAAGGGCCTTCTTTTCCTACATGGCCTGGAGAACAATCCCGAGCCCTCTCTCCAAAATGAAGAGGAGGCTTGACTCCACTGAGGCCACTAGGGGGCTCCAAGAGATCCGCGTCGCGACTCGGGAGGACAGCGGAGTCCTTGGCTTCCCCTCGAGACGAGGCCTGGCACCCCGGGGGATCCTGGAATGCAACCCCGAGATCCCTGCCTTCCCTGGATAGGAACATTAGGTCCTGGACACACGCCTAGATGAGGTCTCTTTGGCCCTGCAGTGACTCAAGGCAGCCCCCAGCTTTCCCTCGCCACTCGAATGGAAGACGGGGCTTCCCAGGGCCAACAGAGGAGGAAGCCTGTAATCCCCATCATCACTCGAGAATCCCACCGCAAATCGAGAAAAAACACGTGGTTCCAACGTCTTCGCAAGATGAGGCCCTTGCCCACTACGGCGTCTCAAGGGAAGTCCCATGATCCGCCCTGAAGTGCGAAACGGTACCTGACACCCTTCGTACGACACCCAAAAGTTCCCCGACACGCCGGGTTCCCTCGAGGGGAACACCGAGAGTCCCGGCACAGCTTCATCTGAGCCCCTTCTCCCCTCCTGATCGCGACAGGAGAGGCGATTCCCCTGCGTGGTCCAGAAGGGGTTCCCGGCCTTCCCGGCGCACCTCAGGATGAGGCCGGTCTCACGGGGAAATTCGAGACGAGCCACGTGGGTGGTGCCACATGCCGAACGCCCCCGATTCCCCGGTCCGCTCTTGAGAAGGACCCGAGGCCCGGACCCCTCTTCGAAGGCAACCCTGTGGGTGAAGGTACCACTCGAAGGGGCACTGACACCGCCGTGAGTCGTCTGGATAAACCCGCGGTTTCCACACACAGCTCGACGAGGTGCGTGAGACACCCTGAGCAATTCGAGAGGCAAGCGGAGTTCCCTTCCTCAGACAAGACGAGGCCTGACTCTCCTGTCCCAACTCTGCAGGGACCCTGTGGTTGGAGTCCGAAAAGGAGAGGAAGCCTAAGTTTCCTGTCTCCCCTCGAGATGAGGCCCTCTTCCATTGCGCCAAGCCCAGCGGAGTCCCGAAAGGCCCCGCCAACTCCACAGCATCCCTCACCTATCAGAGGCACCATGGGAAGTTCCCTCAGGTCACTGGCAGAAGTCGAGGGAAATGAGGCTTTCCCGCCGCAACCCCAGAAAGACCTCGAGTGTCCTTCTTCAACGTGTCTGGAGGCCCTAGTCCTCTCCCATGACTCGAGAGCCATGACGCGCTCCCCCTCGCCACCCGCACAGAGACCTGACTTCCCTGGCACCGCACGAGAGGCTCCCTGAGATCCTCGTCTTGCCTCGTGAAAAACCCCCACGGGCGCCGCAGCTCGAGGAAACCCCTGAGAAGCCCCCATCCTCGCGAGGTGAGGGCCTTCTTTTCCTGCCTGACCCAGACCGCAATCCTGAGTCCTCTCTCCAAACTGAAGAGAAGGCCTGACTCCCTTGAGGCCACTCAGTGGGCTCCAAGAGATCTGCGTCGCGACTTGAGAGGAGAGCGGCATCCTTTGCTTGCCCTCGAGGCTAGGCCTGACTCCCCGGGGGAGTCTGGAACGCCACCCTGAGATCCCTGTCTTCCCTTGAGAGGAACGTTAAGTCCCGGACACAGGCCTAGATGAGGTCTCTTTGGCCCTGCAGTGACTCGAGTGCAACCCCAAGCTTTCCCTCGCAACTCGAATGGAAGATTAGGCTTCCCGGGGCCAACACAAGAGGAAGCCTGAAATCCCCGTCGTAACTCTAGAATCCCGCCGCAACTCGAGAAAATCCACATGGTTCCAACGTCTTCGCAAGATGAGGCCCTTGCCCGCTACGGCGTCTCAAGGGAAGTCCCAGGTTCTGTCCTGAAGTGCGAAATGGTACCTGACTCCTTTCATGCAACCCCCAAAAGTCCCCCACACGCCGGTTTCCCTCGAGGGTAACTCCGAGGGTTCCAGCCCCACTTCATCTGAGCCCCTTCTCCCCTCCTGATGGCGACAGGAGAGTCGATCCCCCTGCGTTGTCTGGAAGGGTCCCCGGCCTTCCCGGCACACGTCAGGATGAAGCCGGCCTCACTAGGAAATTTGAGACTAGCCCCGTGGGTGGTCCCACATGCCGAAAGACCCCGATTTCCCGGTCCGCTCTTAAAAAGAACCCGAGGCCCAGACACCTCTTCGAAGGCAACCCAGTGGGTGAAGGCACAACACGAAGGGGCACTGTCACCGTCGTGCATTTCCGGAAATACCCGCAGGTTCCACACACAGCTCAACAAGGGGCCTGAGACCCCCTGAGCACCTCGAGAGGCAAGCGGAGTTCCCTTCCTCAGACAAGACGATTCCTGACTCTCCTTCCCAACTCTGCAGGTACCCTGCGGTCGGAGTACGAAACGGAGAGGAAGCCTGAGGTTCCTGCCTTCCCTGGAGATGAGGCCCTCTTCCATTGCGCCAAACCCAGCGGAGTCCTGAGAGGCCCCGCCAACTCCACAGCATCCCTCATCTGTCAGAAGCACACTGGGAAGTTCCCTAAGTTCACCGGTAAACTTTTATTGCACAAGGTCCCCATGAAAAGGCCCACGCAGCAGGACAGCCACAGATTCTGTCTGCCATTAAAGGGCAGTAAGGTGCCCTCTCCTCTTCTTTGCTGCCTCGGCGGCCACCAGGGTGCAATTCGCATACCCTTCCCTTTCCCATCCTAGCAGGTGCTCCAGGGCCCGCTGGCCTACAAAGTGCCAGAAGCAGGGCTGGGCCAGCCGGCCAGAATTCAGGGTTCTGTCCCTTGGACTTCCAGCGGACACTAGGCTGCTTGGGAAAACCGCGCAGACTCTGAGGATTTTCAGCAGAGGGGTGGAGTGGTAAAGGCCTTGACCCCAAAGACGAGGCCTTCCTGCGACCGCCAGGTTGGGGAGCTCTGAGACTGTGCCAACACAGGGCGGAATACATGGTTCCCTGCTCCACGCAGTCCCCGTTCCCTTACCTGTGTTCCGCACCCCTCCGCTGTGGCCAATGGATGCCGATCCTTGGGGATCCAGGAGTTCACGAAATGGGCATTCCCAGCCGAAATGGCGACCCCCAACAGCACATCTGGAAAGCCCTCCCCCACCCCTGCCAGGAGCCGACCCCCGCTGCGAACGGACCCCCACCCCGCCCCGCGCCGTCAGGTTTCGTCCCGGCCCTGCCGGGCTCCCGGCGGGTTCCCAGCCATATTGGCGACCCCCGGGAGCACAACAGGGACCGACCCCCCACCCACAGCGAGCGGAATCTCGACCTGTGCAGCCCAGGTTTACCCCACCCTGGCTGCGCTCCCGGCGCGTTTCCAGCCGCAGTAGCCATCTCCGAGAGCACAACTGGGAAGCCCTCCCCTACCCCCGCCAGGAGCCGACACCCGCCCTGCGCCGCCTGGGGCGCCCCACCCCTGCCGCGCTCCAGGGGCGCTGCCCACCTTCACCAGCGGCTCTCGGTGAGCCCCGTCCCCACGCCCGGTTCCAGGAGAGGCTCTCGGACCTCGCTGCTGCCGCCAGGTCAAACATGAGGACAATACATACACCCCACAGAGACAATCCAAGCTGTCTATGATTTAGGGATAAAACGAGGACTACAGAAAGGCAAGATGACCTGACCTAGGAGGGCCATGATATTCTATAGAACCAGACAAAGTTGGTTACCAAGGAAACTTTTTTCCTTGGAACCCGGAAAGCTGGTTCTTTGCATATGCAATGACCAACAATTAGCTTGTTACCCAAGCCTGCCTTACTACCACCTCCATCCCCCCACTCCCCAGAAGACTGGCTCAAAGAAATATTTTAAATCTCAGGCGGAAACCTGGAAGATGTCTTGTCTGTCTGTTTGGATTAAGGTATGTGTCAGTGTGAGCCTTGTGTTTTTTGATAATATTGCTCAAGTTCTGTGTTCTGATTTCAATGGTCTCAAGACAAGGCAGCCCTTCCAAATCAAACTGCTGGAAATACAAGAAAACATTGACCTAAATGAATGTCAGAGTCCCGTGAACTGGGAACTAGTCAATATTAAATATCTAGTATTTTTGGTTTTGCTCCTCCATTATAGACATGTCTAAGAGTCAACAACATTAAGCACAACATGTTCATAGTGCCTAGGTTTCTTTTGAGGTAAAAATTGCTCTATTGTTATATCTGTCACAAGCTTGTCAGCAAGAAACTACCTGGAAACGACAACAACAAAAGTAAAAAATGTAAATGTGATATGAGCTTTTAGACAAACTCTTTACAATAATTATACTCTAAAATATCTGCCTCTCATAGTCTTGATTGAAGGCAGAGGAGAAGGGGATGACAAGGGTACGATGGTTGGATGGCATCACTGACTCGATGGACATGAGTTTGAGCAAGCCCCTGGAGCTGGTGACAGACACGGAAGCCTGGAGTCCTTCAGGCCACGGGGTCCCAAAGAGTCAGACACGACTGAGCAACTGAACTGAACTGAACTAACAAACGTTTCTCCAGGTGTTTTGGTTTCCCGAGTTTCTATCCTTGTGATGACAGTGTATTGAATAGCTAGGTCATTTCCAAATAAATGAAAGTTCTGAAACATTCACGACTTGAAAGGACCTCCCTTTTACACAGAAACAAAAGAGATTTTTGACTCTCCATGAATAGTGTCTGGCACCATCCTGACATGTTAAATGTAAGAAAGCAATTGTTTTGTTTTGTTTTGTTCTGTTCTTGGGGGTGGGGGGAGGGGGGCGGGCTATAGCCAATGCCAATATAAAAGTCAGTTCTTGGTTGCTTAAGGGAAATGTATGACTTGTTATATCAAGAAAGTATGTGGAATGCAATGGCACTTGAGGAAGGAAAACGAAGTAGTTCTGTCTTACAGGTGGCAGTTTCAGGATGGGAGAAGCAAAGGAATGGGTACAGAATGGGATAAGGAGGTTGTAGGGAAAGTGGACCCCCAGAAAAGAGTTCTGTGCCTGGCACAAGTTTTCTTGAGATGTCGAACTGCCTTTGCTAATGGAGTTTAAGTTTCTTTACCTCTTAAGTGATCTCTTCTAGGTTGACCTAGAACAGAAATCTTTTGTTAGCTTTGGCTAAGTGGAGAAGTAGTGTTTCACGGTGACATATGTGATCCTTCCTGACTGTTTGCAGCCCTTTTGATATCGATGCCTTGCTTCTGCTGCTGCTGCCGCCGCCGCTGCTGCTAAGTCGTTTCAGTCGTGTCCGACTCTGTGCGACCCCATAGACGGCAGCCCACCAGGCCCCGCAGTCCCTGGGGTTCTCTAGGCAAGAACACTGGAGTGGGTTGCCATTTCCTCCTCCCATGCATGAAAGTGAAAAGTGAACGTGAAGTCGCTCAGTGGTGTCCGACTCTTAACCACCCCATGGACTGCAGCCTACCAGGCTCCTCCATCCATGGGATTTTCCACGCAAGAGTACTGGAGTGGGGTGCCATTGCCTTCTCCCATATCTATGCACAAGCCTTCCTAAATAATTGACTTCTAGCTAGCTTTGGGATGCCAATGACCATCCACCCTTACAAGGCAACAGAGAAGAGAAAAACACTTACCACAGGAGGTCCTGGTAAGGAACAAGGAACTAACAAGCTCCCGCCAACCAGGATTCTGCAGAGGTCAACAAGAGGTCAGTAAGAGATGGAAGACTGCAGTCCAGAGGTCCTAGCAACTTCCATCTTGCAGCAGAGACCCAGCATAGTCAAAACGAATTCAATGTTGCAAAAAATAAGTAAACAAATAAAGGACAGAAGTCCTTTGAACACATGACTGAGATTAGGGGTGAGGCAGTACATGTACGGTGCCCGGAAAATCTTAAAGTATGAGAAAGGAAAGAATTTAAAGACAACTATCAAGCTGTCCGAACTGATAAAAACGAAAGATTACACAGTTTTTTCTGTATATATTAGCAGATAATAATCTGAAAAGGAATTAAAAAAAATTCCCTTTCAATAATGTCAACATGAATACAACACTTTGCCATGGATGTAACGAGGATGACAAGACTGGCACACTGGAAATTATACACCCTGGCTGAAAACTATCCTGAATACATGGACAGATATTCCATAACAATGGAAAGACTTAAGATGGCAGTACCATGGAATGCATCTTCAATCTGAAATGAAGATTTGATATGATTTGATCGCTCAGAGCTTTTGTGTCATCAATTGTTATTAAAGTATAAATGAGATAGAGAAAGCTGCTGACTTAGACTTGAGGCGGGGTGTACACCCTGCTGGTCTCTAGCCAGATATTCTACAGGCACTAGCAGTCAGCTAAGGAAAGAAAGGCACTGTCTCAGGGAATGGCACCAGGCCCCTCCCCCACGACATGCCTTGAGGTCACATTGGCAGCAGGTGAGTCATCCTGGGCCAAAAACTGATTGACATGAATCTTGAAGAAAGGCAGTATTCCAGGCAAATATATCATTTCCTTAACATAGATTAGGAGAACAAGGTACGAGGAAAACATACTGTTTTGTTCAAGTCGCTTGTGAGCCTATTGGGGGAACCGACCTGAAGCCAGAGTCCAGCAGATATACATAGGATATTTACATCGCTTAAGACAAACATTTCCTC
Organism: Bubalus kerabau; assembly: GCF_029407905.1. Taxonomy (NCBI): domain Eukaryota; kingdom Metazoa; phylum Chordata; class Mammalia; order Artiodactyla; family Bovidae; genus Bubalus; species Bubalus kerabau. Next base: position 3,001,222 of record NW_026577886.1, on the reverse strand, counting down.
AGGAACAAATGCATTGCTTAGCTCAAGGTTTGTCTGCGAAATTCTTACACATCAGGAGATGGCTCCGAGCTGGGTTTCTACACACAAGAACATGAATGCAAAGGACAAGCCTGCACAGCCCATCTGCCCCCCTCCCCCACAGCCAGCAGCATTTCCAAGTGACCTCCTAAGGCCTTCCTCAAAATACAGGGGCACCTCTGGGTTTCCTGTTTCAAGCTCTTCGAACACTTTTCTTAAAAAAAAAAAAAATCCTGCACACTTCTTGATAGAATGCCACAGTGCAAGGAAAACAGGCCTTCAATACTTAAACCTCCCTGTGCCAAACACTTGGGGCTTGGTTTTGTTTTGTTTTGTTTTTTAATTACACCACCACATAATTTAAACTTTTTACACGTTCTAATTATTCAGTACCAAAACACCAAACTTTTATTGCACAAGGTCCCCATGAAAAGGCCCACGCATCAGGACAGCCACAGATTCTGCCATGAAAGGGCAGCAAGGTGCCCTCCCCCCTTCTTTGCTGCCTGGGCGGCCACCAGGGTTTGAAATCCATGCACCCTACTAACTTTCTAGGGTGCAATTCGCGGACCCTTCCCTTTCTCATCCTAGCAGGTGCTCCAGGGCCCGCTGGCCTACAAAGCGCCAGAAGCAGGGCTGGGCCAGCCGGCCAGAGTTCAGGGTTCTGTCCCTTGGACTTCCAGGGGACACTAGGCTGCTTGGGAAAACCGTGCAGACTGAGATTTTTCAGCAAAGGGGTGGAGCGGTAAAGGCCTTGACACCAAGGGCGAGGCCTTTCTGCAACCGCCAGGTTGGGGAGCTCCGAGAATGTGCCAACAGAGGGCAGAATACGTGGTTCCCTGCTCCAAGCAGTCCCAGTTCTCTGACCTGTGGCCCGCAGCCCTCCGCTGCACCCACTAGATGTGGATCCTTGGGGACACATTAGCATAGGAAATGGGCGTTCCTAGCCGCAGTGGCGACCCCGGAGAGGACAACTGGGACCGAACCCCCACCCACAGCCATCTAAATCTCGACCCGCGCAGCCCAGGTTTACCCCGCCCCGGGTGCGCTCCCGGCGCGTTTCCAGCCGCAGTGGCCACCACCGAGAGCACAACTGGGAAGCCCTCCCCCACCCCCGCCAGGAGCCGAACCCCGCCCCCCGCCACCAGGGTTCACCCCGCCCCTGCCGCACTCCCAGCGCGTTTCCAGCTGCAGTGGGGACCCCCGAGAGCACAACTGTTACCACCCCCCACCCCCTCCCGACCGGAACCCAGACCCGCGCCGCCTGGGATCGCCCCGCCCCTGGCGCGCTCCCGGCGCATTGCCCACTTCCACCAGGGGCTCCCGGTGAGCCCTGTCCCCACGCCCGGTTCCAGGAGAGGCTCTCGGACCTCGCTACTGCCGCCAGGTCAAACACGAGGACAATACATCCACCCCACAGAGACAATCCAAGCTGTCTATGATTTAGGGTTCAAACGAGGACTACAGAAAGGAAAGATGTCCTGACCTAGGAGGGCCATGAGAGTCTATAGATCCAAACAAAATTGGGTACCAAGGAAGCTTTTTTCCTTGGAACCCGGAAAGCTGGTTCTTTGCATATGCAATGACCAACAATTAGCTTGTTACCCAAGCCTGCCTCGCTGCCACCCCCATTCCCCCCCCCCCCACTCCCGAGGAAAACGGCTCAAAGAAATATTTTAAATCTCAGGCGGAAAACTGGAAAATGTCTTGTCTGTCTGTCTGGATTAAGGTATATGTCAGTGTGAGCCTTGTGTTTTTTGATAATATTGCTCAAGTTCTGAGTTCTGATTTCAATGGTCTCAAGACAAGGCAGCCCTTCCAAATCAAACTGCTGGAAATACAAGAAAACATTGACCTAAATGAATGTCAGAGTCCCGTGAACTGGGAACTAGTCAATATTAAATATCTAGTATTTTTGGTTTTGCTCCTCCACTATAGACATGTCTAAGAGTCAACAACATTAAGCACAACATGTTCATAGTGCCTAGGTTTCTTCTGAGGTAAAAATTGCTCTATTGTTATATGTGTCACAAGCTTGTCAGCAAGAAAGTACCTGGAAACAGCAACAACCAATGTAAAATATGTAAATGTGATATGAGCTTTTAGATAAACTCTTAACAATAATTATACTCTAAAATATCCGCCTCTCATAGTCTTGATTGAAGGCAGAGGAGAAGGGGATGACAGAGGATAAGATGGTTGGATGGCATCACTGACTCGATGGACATGAGTTTGAGCAAGCCCCTGGAGTTGGTGATGGACACGGAAGCCTGGCGTCCTGCAGGCCACGGGGTCACAAAGAGTCAGACTCGACTGAGCAACTGAACTGAACTGAACTTACAATCGTTCCTCCAGGTGTTTTGGTTACCTGAGTTTCTATCCTGGTGCTAAACTAAGTGACGACAGTGTATTGAATAGCTAGGTCACTTCCAAATAAATGAAACTTCTTAAACATTCACGACTTGAAAGGACCTCCCTTTTACACAGAAACAAAAGAGATTTTTGACTCTGCATGAATAGTGACTGGCACCATCCGAACATATTAAATGTAAGAAAGCAATTTTTTTGTTTTGTTTTGTTTTGTTCTGTTCTTGCAGGAAGCGGGGTGGGCGCTATTATCACTGATAGGTATGCTCACCAATCTATCAAATGCCAATATAAGAGTGAGTTCTTGGTTGCTGAAGGGAAATGTATGACTTGTTATTACAAGAATGTATGGAATGCAATCACACTTTAAGAAGGAAAACGAAGTAGTTCTGTCTTAGAGGTGGCATTTTCAGGACGGGAGAAGCAAAGGAATGGGTACAGAATGGGATAAGGAGGTTGTAGGGAAAGTAGGCCCCCAGAAAAGAGTTTTGTGCCTAGCACAAGTTTTCTTGAGATGTTGAACTGCCTTTGCTAATGGAGTTTAAGTTTCTTTACCTCTTAAGTGATCTCTTCTAGGTTGACCTAGAACAGAAATCTTTCGTTAGCTTTGGCTAAGAGGAGAAGTATTGTTTCACGATGACATATGTGATCCTACCTGACTGTTCTCATCCCCTTTGATATCTATGCACTGCTGCTGCTGCTGCTGCAGCTGCTAAGTGGTTCAGTTGAGGCCGACCCTGTGCCATGCCATAGACGGCAGCCCACCAGGCCCCGCAGTCCCTGGGGTTCTCTAGGCAAGAACACTGGAGTGGGTTGCCATTTCCTCCTCCTATGCATGAAAGTGAAAAGTGAAAATGAAGTCACTCAGTGGTGTCCGACTCTTAGCCACCCCATGGACTGCAGCCTACCAGGCTCCTCCATCCTTGGGATTTTCCAGGAGTGGGGTGCCATTGCCTTCTCCCATATCTGTGCACAAGCCTGCCTAAATAATTGACTTCTAGCCAACTTTGGGATGCCCATGACCACCCACCCTTACCAGGCAACAGAGAAGAGAAAAACACTTACCACAGGAGGTTCTGATAAGGAACAAGGAACTAACAAGCTCCCACCTACCAGCATTCTGCAGAGGTCAACAAGAGGTCAGCAAGAGATGAGAGACTGCAGTCCAGAGGTCCTAGCTACTTCCATCTAGCAACAAACACCCAGCATAGTCAAAACGATTTCAATGTTAAAGAATAAATAAATAAATAAATAAATAAAAGGACAGAAGTTCTTTGAACACATGTCTGAATTTAGGGGTGAGGCATTACATATGTGTCCCAGGATAATCTTAAAGTGTCAGAAAGTAAAGAAATTAAAGACAACTATCAAGCTGTCCAAACTGATAAAAATGAATGATTACACAGTTTTATCTGTATACATTAGCAGATAATAATCTGAAAAGGAATTTTAAAAAATTCCCTTTCAATAATATCAACATGAATACAACACTTTGCCATGGATGTAACAAGGATGACAAGACTGGCACACTGGAAATTATACACCCTGGCTGAAAACTATCCTGAATACATGGACAGATATTCCATAACGATGGAAAGACTTAAGATGGCAATACCATGGAATGCATCTTCAATCTGAAATGAAGATTTGATATGATTTGATCGCTCAGAGCTTTTGTGTCATCAAGTGTTATTAAAGTATTAAAGAGATAGAGAAAGCTGCTGACTTAGACTCGAGGCGGGGTGGGGGGGGGGTAGTAAGAGTACCCCCTGCTGGTCTTTAGCCAGATATTCTACAGGCACTAGCAGTCAGCTAAGGAAAGAAAGGAACTGTTTCAGGGAATGGCACCAGGCCCCTCCCCCACGACATGCATTGAGATAATATTGGCAGCAGGTGAGTCATCCCGGGCCAAAACTTGATTGACATGAATCTTGAAGAAAGGCAGTATTGCAGGCAAATATATCATTTCCTTAACATAGATAAGGAGAACAAGCTAGGAGGAAAACATGCTGTTTTGTTCAAATCGCTTCTGAGCCTTTTGGGGGAACCGACCTGAAGCCAGAGTCTAGCGGAAATACATAGGATATTTACATCACTTAAGACAAACATTTTCTTAGGAAAAAATGCATTGCTTAGCTCAAGGTTTGTCTGCGAAATTCTTACACATCAGGAGATGGCTCCGAGCTGGGTTTCCACACACAAGAACATCCATGCAAAGGACAAGCCTGCACAGCCCATCTGCCCCCCTCGCGCACAGCCAGCAGCATTTCCAAGTGACCTCCTAAGGCCTTCCCCAAAATACAGGGGCACCTCTGGGTTTCCTGTTTCCCTCACTTCGAACACTTTTCTTAAAAAAAAAAATCCTGCACACTTCTTGATAGAATGCCACAGTGCAAGGAATACAGTCCTTCAATATTTAAACCTCCATTTGCAAAACACTTGGAGCTTGGTTTTGTTTTGTTTTGTTTTTTAATTACACCACCACATAATTTAAAGCTTTTACACGTTCTAATTATTCAGTTCCAAAACACCAAACATTTATTGCACAGGGTCCTCATGAAAAGGCCCACGCAGCTGGACAACCACAGATTCTGCCATGAAAGGGCAGCAAGTTGCCCTCCCCAGTTCTTTGCTGCCTGGGCGGCCACCAGGGTTTGAAATCCATGCACCCTACTAAGTTTCTAGGGTGCAATCCATGGACCCTTCCCTTTCCCATCCCAGCAGGTGCTCAAGGGCCCGCTGGCTTACAAAGTGCCAGAAGAGGGCTGGGCCAGCCGGCCAGAGTTCAGGGTTCTGTCCCTTGGACTTCCAGCGGACACTAGGCTGCTTGGAAAAACCGCGCAGACTCTGAGATTTTTCAGCAGAGGGGTGGAGCGGTAAAGGCCTTGACCCCAAAGGCAAGGCCTTTCTGCGACCGCCAGGTTGGGGAGCTCCGAGAATGTGCCAACAGATGGCGGAATACTTGGTTCCCTGCTCCACGCAGTCCCAGTTCCCTTACCTGTGGTCCGCAGCCCTCCGCTGCACCCACGGGATGGCGATCCTTGGGGACCCAGGAGCGGACGAAATGGGCGTTCCCAGCCGCAGTTGCAACCCCCGAGAGCGCAACTGGGAGCCCCTCCCCATCCCCCCCGTGAGCCGACCCCGCCCCGCTCCGCCAGGGTTAGCCCCGCCCCTGCCGCGCTCCCTGCGCGTTCCCAGCCGCAGTGGCGACCCCGGGAGCACAACTGGGACCGACCCCCACCCAAAGCCATCTGAATCTCGACCCCCGCAGCCCGGGTTTACCCAGTCCCGGGTGCGCTCCCGGCGAGTTTTCAGCCTCAGTGTCCACCTCTGAGAGCACAACTGGGAAGCCCGCCCCCACCTCCGCCAAAAGCCGACCCCCGCCCCACGCCGCCCGCGTTCGCCCCGCCCCTGCACGGTCCAGGTACCTTCCCAGCTTCTAGCGTTCACGTCCGGGTAGGAGCAGGATGTAGGAGTATGGGAGATGTGTCTGGAGCCTGACAGCCTCAGCTCCGCTCTGGCCTGCCCTTTGGACCTAGGAGCCAGGCCAACTTGCAGAGGGCTTAGGGCCCCATTGTATGCAAACTACCAAGGCCTACCGCAAGGAGAGTTCTGTCCGAGGGAAGGGAAGCGCCCCAGGCTGCGTTCCCAAGCTGTTGCTTGGCAATGCAGACTCAGCGGTAAACGGAGGGAATCAGGCTCTCTGTAGCCGCAGCTTCACACACAGGTGTGTCTCCGTAGGAATCAAGAAAGATCCTGACAGGGTGAGGTTCATTAGAGCTATACTAAAGAGCAAAGGCTTGTCCATGTGGTCTTGCCTTCCCCTGTGCCTTTGGGTCTCCAGGCTCGGCCCCAGCTCCGTGGAAACAACCCCTGAGAAAATATCTTCAAGATCCACTTTTCCCAGTGTCTGGGAACCGGGGTTCGTAGGAGGAGAGAAAAGCAAGCCTCCATCGGGAACGAAAAGGCAGTCCACCTGCCTGTGTTTTGAAGCCTCTATTTGGAAGGAATGGGTTAGCTTCTCCTAAAGGAGACCTCCAGATCTGCTCAGAAGTTGGTAATTCCAGAGGCAGGGTACTGGTTCCTGACTGCCCTTTGCTAGCCTTGCAAAGATATTCCTAGATTCTAGAGTTATTTTCCATGAAGGAGCAGGCTTCGGGAATGTGTCAGACGGGACTGGCTCCTTATTGACCTCAGCTCAGCTATTGCCTTTCCATTCAAACTAGGGCAAGGCCCTACTTTATGAAGTGTAAGGGTCTTCTTCTTTGCAAACTGCCAAGGGCTACAGCAATGAGACCTCTGTCAAGGTGAGGGAAGCCTAAGAGGATGGATTCTCAAGCAGGTGCTTTGCCACAAAGCATCAGCACCCCACGGAGAGAATCAAGCTCCCTGTGCACCAATGTTGGGAGTGTAGCTTCACACACAGAGTTGTCTGTATAGGAGCCAAGAATGTTCCTGAGAGATTAGGTTCACTAAACCTCTCCTACAGAGCATAGACCTGTCAATGTGGTTTTGCCTTCCCCTGTGAGTTGGGTCCTCGAGGTCCACCACACCTCCGGGGAAACTGTCCCTGAGAAAAGATCTCCAGGAACCGCTTCGCCGAGGCTGGGAAATGCTGTTCACAGGAAGTAAGGCAAGCGAATCTCCTGCAGAGTAAAAGAGGCCTTACAGTCCCTGGAGGAGCAGGCTGCCAGAGTGTGTGAAACCTGACTGTTGCCTTACTGGCCTCAGCTCCGCCATTGCCTGTTCATCCGAGCTAGCACCCAGGCCTACTTGGAAAAGCGTTTGGGTGCAGATTTCTACAAAGTGCCAAGGGCTACAGCAGTGAGAATTCTCTCAGTGGTAAGGGAGAGCATTTTATGGATTCTCAAGCTGTTTTCTGAATGACAGCGTCAAAATGAACAGAGAGAATCAGGCTCTCTGTGCCCCTATGTTAGGTACGCAGCTTCACACACAGAGGTGTCTCTATAGGAGCCAAGAATGCTCCTGAGAGATGAGGTTCACTAGAGGTCTGCTACAGAGCATAGACCTGTCCATGTGGTCTTGCCTTCCCCTGTGCCTTTGGGCCACGGGCTCGGCCCCAGCTCCGTGGAAATAAGCCCTGAGAAAATATCTTCAAGATACGCTTTTCCCAGAGGCTGGGAACTGGAGTTCATAGGAGGAGAGAAAAGCAAGCCTCCTTCGGGCACGAAATGCAGCCAACCTGCCTGTGTTTTGAAGCCTCTATTTGGAAGGAATGGGTTAGCTTCTCCTAAAGGAGACCTCCAGATCTGCTCAGAAGTCGGTAATTCCAGAGGCAGGGTGCTGGTTCCTGACTGCCCTTTGCCAGCCTTGCAAAGACATTCCAAGATTCTAGAGTTATATTCCATGAAGGAGCAGGCTTCGGGAATGTGTCAGAGGGGACTGGCTCCTTATTGGCCTCAGCTCAGCTATTGCCTTTCCATTCAAACTAGGACAAGGGCCTAGTTTATGAAGTGTAAGGGTCTTCTTCTTTGAAACTGCCAAGGGCTACAGCAATGAGACTTCTGTCAAGGCGAGGGAAGCCTAAGAGGACGGATTCTCAAGCAGGTGCTTTGCTACAAAGCATCAGCACCCCACGGAGAGAGCCAAGATCCCTGTTCCCCAATCTTGGGAGTGTAGCTTCACACACAGAGTTGTCTCTATAGGAGCCAAGAATGTTCCTGAGAGATTAGGTTCACTAAGCCTCTCCTACAGAGCATAGACCTGTCCATGTGGTTTTTCCTTCCCCTGTGAGTTGGGTCCCCGAGGTCCACCACACCTCCGGGGAAACTGTCCCTGAGAAAAGATCTCCAGGAACGGCTTCGCTGAGGCTGGGAAATGCTGTTCACAGGAAGTAAGGCAAGCGAATCTCCTGCAGAGAAAAAGAGGCCTTACTGTCCCTGGAGGAGCAGGCTGCCAGAGTGTGTAAAACCTGACTGTTGCCTTGCTGGCCTCAGTTCCACCATTGCCTGTTCCTCCGAACTAGGACCCAGGCCTATCTGGAGAAGCGTTTGGGTGCGGATTTCTACAAAGTGCCAAGGGCTACAGCAGTGAGAATTCTCTCAGCGGTCAGGGAGAGCATTTTATGGATTCTCAAGCTGTTTTCTGAACGACAGGGTCAAAATGAACTGAGAAAATCAGGCTCTCTGTGCCCCTATGTTAGGTACGCAGCTTCACACTCAGAAGTGTCTCTATAGGAGCCAAGAATGTTCCTGAGAGATGAGGTTCACTAGAAGTCTGCTACAGAGCATAGACCTGTCCATATGGTTTTGCCTTGCCCTGTGAGTTGGGTCCCTGAGGTCCGCCCCAGCTCAGGGGAAGGAGCCCCTGAGAAAAGATCTCCAGGGACCGCTATTCCCCCAGGCTGGCAAACGCAGTTCACAGGAGGTAACACAAGCGAGCCTCCTGCAAGGCACAACAGGCCTTAGTGTCCCTGGACGATCAGGCTGCAAGAGTGTGTGAGACCTGACTGGTGCCTTACTGGCCTCAGCTCCGCCATTGCATGTTCCTCTGAACTAGGACCCAGGCCTACTAGGAGAAGGGTTTGGGTATGGATTTCTAAATACTGCCAAGGGGTATAGCAATGAGAACTGTGTCACGGGTAAGGAAGAGCATTGTATGGATTTTCAAGCTGTTGTTTGAACGACAGCTTCAAAGCTGCACAGAGAGAATCAGACTCTGTGTCTCCATGTTCGGTACACAGCTTCACAGACAGGGGTGTCTCCATAGGAAACAAGAACGTTCCTGACAGAGTGAGGTTCACTAGGGCTCTCCTAGAGAGCAAAGACTTGTCCATGTGGTTTTTCTTCCCCTGTGCGTTTGGGGCTCCAGGCTCGGCCCCAGCTCCGTGGAAACAACCCCTGAGAAAAGATCTTCAAGATCCGCTTTTCCCAGAGGCTGGGATGTGGGGTTCATAGGAGGCGGGAAAAGCAGGCCTCCTTCAGAGAGCAAGAGGCAGCCAAGCGGCCTGCGTTTGGAAGCCTCTATTTGGAAGAATGGGTTAGCTTCCCCTAAGGGGGACCTCCAGATCTGTTCAGAAGTCGGTAATTCCAGAGGCAGTGTGCAGGGTCCTGACTGCCCTTTGCCAGCCTTGCAAAGACATTCCTAGATTCTACAGTTATCTTCCTGAAGAAGCAGGCTTTGGGAATATGTCAGACTTGACTGGTGCCTTATTGGCCTCAGCTCAGCTATTGCCTTTCCATTCAAAGTAGGACAAGGCCCTACTTTATGAAGGGTAAGGGTCTTCTTCTTTCCAAACTGCCGAGGGCTACAGCAATGAGACCTCCGTAAATGCGAGGGAAGCATAAGCGGATGGATTATCAGGAAGGTTCTTTGCCACCAAGCATCAGCACCCCACGGAGAGAATCAGGCTCCCTTTGCCCCTATGTGGGGTGTGTAGATTCACACACAGTGGTGTCTCTACAGGAGCCAAGAATGTTCCTGAGAGATGAGGCTCACAAGAGCTCTCCTACAGAGTGCTCACCTGTACATGTGGTTTCGCCTTCCCCTGTGAGTTGGGTGCCCGAGGTCCACCCCAGCTCCGAGAAAACAGCCTCTGAGAAAAGATCTCCAGGAACCGCTTTTCGCCCAGGCTGGGAAAAGCTGTTCACAGGAAGTAAGGCAAGTGAGCCTCCTGCAGAGAAAAAGAAGCCTTACTGTCCCTGGAGGAGCAGGCTGCCAGAGTGTGTGAAAACTGACTGGTGCCATACTGGTCTTAGCTCCGCCATTGCTTGTTCCTCCGAACTGGGACTCAGGCCTACTTGGAGAAGGGTTTAGGTGCAGATTTCTACAAACTGCCAAGGGCTACTGCAATGAGAACTCTCTCAGAGGTAAGGGCGAGAATTGTATGGATTCTCAAGCTGTTTTCTGAACGACAGCATTAAACCTGCACAGAGAGAATCAGGCTCTCTGCCGCCATGTTGGGTACGCAGTTTCACACACAGAGGTGTCCACATAGGAGCCAAGAACGTTCGTCAAAGACTGAGGTTCACTAGAGCTCTCTTAGAGAGCAAAGACTTGTTCATGTGGTTTTGCCTTCCCCTGTATGTGTGGGTCTATGGGCACAACCCCAGCTCCGTGGAAACAACCCCTGAGCAAAGATCTCCAAGATCTGCTTTTCCCCCATGCTGGGAACCAGGGATCATAGGAGGCAGGAAAAGCAAGCCTCCTTCAGGCAAGAAGAGGCAGCCAACTAGCCTGTGTTTGGAAGCCTCTATTTGCAAGGAATGGGTTAGCTTCTCCAGAAGGAGACCTCCAGATCTGCTCAGAAGATAGAAATTCCAGAGGCAGGGTCGAGGTTCCTGACTGCCCTTTGCCAGCCTTGCAAAGACATTCCTAGATTCTAGCAATATTTTCCATGAAGGAGCAGGCATCGGGAATATGTCAGAGTTGACGGGTGCCTTACTGGCCTCAGCTCAGCTATTGCCTTTCCTTTCAACCTAGGATCAGGGCCTACTTGGTGAAGGGTAAGGGTCTACTTCTTTCCCAACTGCCAAGAGACACAGCAATGAGACCTCTGTCAAGGCGAGGGAAGCGTAAGCGGATGGATTCTCAAACAGGTGCTTTGCCACAAAGCATCAGCACCCCACGGAGAGAATCAGGCTCCCTGTGCCCCTATGTTCGGTGTGTAGCTTTACACACAGAGGTGTCTCTGTACGAGCCAAGAGTGTTCATAAGAGATGAGACACACTAACGTCTCCTACAGAGCATAGACCTGTCCATGTGGTTTTTCCTTCCCCTGTGAGATGGGTCCCCGAGGTCCACCCCAGCTCTGGGGATAGAGCCCCTGAGAAAAGATCTCCAGGAACCGCTTTTTGCCCAGGCTGGGAAACGCAGTTCACAGGAGGCAAGGCAAGCGAGCCTCCTGCAGGGAAAAATAGGCCTTACTGTCCCTGGAGGAGCAGGCTGCCAGAGTGTGTGACACCTGACTGGTGCCTTACTGACCTCAGCTCCGCCATTGCATGGCCATCCAAACCAGGACCCAGGCCTACTTGGAGAAGGGTTTGGGTGCGGATTTGTAAAAACTGCCAAAGGCTACAGCAATGAGAAGTCTCTCAGAGGTAAGGGAGAGCATTCTATGGATTCTCAAGCTGTTGTTTGAACGACAGCTTCAAAGCTGCAAAGAGAGAATCAGGCCCTTTGTGCCCCCTTGTTGGGTACACAGCTTCACACACAGGGGTGTCTCCATAGGAGTCAAGAACGTTCCTGACACAGTAAGTTTCACTTAGAGGTCTCCTGGAGAGCAAAGACTTGTCCATGTGGTTTTCCTTCCCCTGTGCGATTGGGTCTCTGGTCTCGGCCCCAGCTCCATAGAAACAACCCCTGAGAAAATATCTTCAAGATCCGCTTTTCCCAGAGGCTGGGAACAGGGCTTCATAGGATGCGAGAAAAGCAGGCCTCCTTCGGGCGCGAAAAGGCAGCCAACTGGCCTGTTTGGAAGCCTCTATTTGGAAAGAATGGGTTAGCTTCTCCTAAAGGAGACCTCCAGATCTGCTCAGAAGTCGGTAATTCCAGAGGCAGGGTGCTGGTTCCTGACTGCCCTTTGCCAGCCTTGCAAAGACATTCCCAGATTCTAGAGTTATTTTCCATGAAGGTGAAGGCTACGGGAGTATGTCAGACTTGGCAGGCACCTTATTGGCCTCAGATCAGCTATTACCTTTCCATTCAAACTAGGACAAAGGCCTACTTTATGAAGGGTAAGGGTCTTCTTCTTTCCAAACTGCCAAGGGCTACAGCAATGGGACCTCTGTCAAGGCGAGGGAAGCCTAAGTGGATGGATCATCAAGCAGGTGCTTTGCCACAAAGCATCAGCACCCCACGGGGAGAATCAGGCTCCATTTGCCCCTATGTTGGGTGTGTAGCTTCACATACAGAGGTGTCTCTATAGGAGGCCAGAATGTTCCTGAGAGATGAGGTTCACTAGAGCTCTCCTACAGAGCATAGACCTGTCCATGTGCTTTTGCCTTCCCCTGTGAGTTGGGTCCTCGAGGTCCTCCCCAGCTCCGGGGAAGGAGCCCCTGAGAAAAGATCTCCAGGGACCTCTTTTCCCCCAGGCTGGGAAATGCAGCTCACAGGAGGGAAGTCAAGTGAGCCTCCTGCAGGGAAAAAGAGGGCTTACTGTCCCTGGACGATCAGGCTGCAGAGTGTGTGAGACCTGACTGGTGCCTTACTGGCCTCAGCTCCGCCATTGCATGTTCCTCCGAACTAGGACCCAGGACTACTTGGAGAAGGGTTTGGGTGCGGATTTCTAAAAACTGCCAAGGGCTACAGCAATGAGAACTCTGTCACGGGTAAGGAAGAGCATTGTATGGATTTTCAAGGTGTTTTTTGAACGACATCTTTAAAGCTACACAGAGAGAATCAGGCTCTCTGTGCCCCCATGTTGGGTACGCAGCTTCGCACACAGGGGTGTCTCCATATGAATCAAGAATGTTCGTGACAGAGTGAAGTTCACTAGAGCTCTCCTAGAGAGCAAAGACTTGTACATGTGGTTTTTCTTCCCCTGTTAGTTTGGGTCTCCAGGCTTAGCCCCAGCTCCGTGGAAACAACCCCTGAGAAAAGATCTTCAAGATCCGCTTTTCCCAGAGCCTGGGAAGCTGGGTTCATAGGAGGCAGGAAAAGCAAGCCTCCTTCGGGCACGAAGAGGCAGCCGACCGGCCTGTTTTTGGAAGTCTCAATATGGAAGGAATGAGTTAGATTCTCCTAAAGGAGACCTCCAGATCTGCTCAGAAATCGGTAATTCCAGAGGCAGGGTGCAGGCTCCTGACTGCCCTTTGCCAGCCTTGCAGAGACATTCCTAGATTCCAGCGTTATTTTCCATGAAGGAGCAGGCTTCGGGAATATGTCAGACTTGACTGGCGCCTTATGGCCTCAGCTCAGCTCTTGCCTTTCCTTTCAAACTAGGAAAAGGGCCCACTTTATGAAAGGTAAGGGTCCTCTTCTTTCCAAACTGCCAAGGGCTACAGCAATGAGACCCCTGTCAAGGCGAGGGAAGCGTAAGCTGATGGATTCTCAAGCAGGTGCTTTGCCACAAAGCATCAGCACCCCACGGAAAGAATCTGGCTCCCTTTGCCCCTACGTTGCGTGTGTAGCTACACACAGAGGTGTCTCGATAGGAGACAAGAATGTTCCTGAGAGAGGAGGTTCACTGTTGGGGGCCAGAGTGAGGCACTCCGCCCATGGCAAAGGTCATGAGGAAGGAGGCTCGACATACGCAAAGGCGGGATCGAGCCTCAGGAGTCCCCCTGGAAATCCTCGAGCATCTACCCCCATCACCAGAGCCTGCCTACCTTACTATTTTGTGCTCTCACCTACACCTCTGACTTTACGGGGGGCTGTCCCCCACCACCTCTTTCGGAGAAGGAGTTAACCTAGAGCTCCAGTTGATAAAAACCCCTGGGTGTGACAAGAGTGTTTTAATCTACAAACTCCTCTGAAGGTTCTCTAGCCTGCCTGACAGGCTTGTCCGGCCACATGTGATTGCTCACAGCCTCCCAACCATGAGAGGCACGAGATGCTTTAAACCTTCTAAAAACAGGTTCCTTAGAAAAGTTAGAAAATTATTAGTATAAGTATAATGGGCTGATTAGAAATCATATTGGTGAAGGGTTTTTCATTTGTTGAGCTGATGTTTACTGCTAAGTCTCCACATCCCCTGCCCTTATACACATTAATGAATATATAGAAGAAATAAGTATTAACCTTTGATATAAATCACGTTAGACCTTAGGCTAAGTAAATTCTTTCCTTAACTAAAACCCACTACACCCTCACCCTATAGGAATGTAACTTTATTTGGGTGGCGTCTGTTTTAAGAATAATCACCCCTGGAGAAATAAGTGTCCTGGTTGACTGACCGCTGTCACAAGGAGAGGGTCGTAAATTGTCAGCAGGCCCCCCGGCCAGAAGATGATGTAACACCCCTAAGACCTCTGTATACTTTTGTATGAAGCACCTGACTTTGATAAAAGTCAGGACTGCTGACCCCACGTGACTTTTGCATAACATCTCAGTGTATAAAAGTAGACCATGGAAAATAAAGAATTGGGATCAGTTTCTCGAAATACTGGTCTCCCCATGTCTCTCTCTCTCTCTCACTCTGGTTGAGTCTCCATCTGGAGCGCGGAACCCACCAAGCTTACTAATTTTGCCTGGGCTTCTAAGATCCGACCGGGGAGGCCTCAGTGTCTCCTCTCCTTCGGGAGAACGGAAGGACGCCTGCGGCCTACGTAAGTGGTGCAAGCTTCTTGTCTTGAAGTTTTATTGGTCCCCCGCGTAAACCAAGCTACTCAGCCTCTTTTCTCCACTGAATTTTCCTACTGAGCTATCCTCATTTTATTACTCTTTATATCCTTAATTAACGTTTAATTAAGCAGTTGTTCCCTGACCCTCGCCTACGCCGTCTCTGCTTCGAATACCCTGGATCAGCTGGGGCTGGACCCCGGCAGTTCACTAGAGATCTCCTACAGAGCATAGACCTGTCCATTTGGTTTTGCCTTCCCCTGTGAGTTGGGTCCCCGAGGTCCGCCCCAACTCCGGGGAAACAGCCCCTGAGAAAAGATCTCCAGGAACTGCTTTCCGCCCAGGCTGGGAAACGCTGTTCACAGGAAGTAAGGCAAGCGAGCCTCCTGAAGGGAAATAGAGGCCTTACTGTCCCTGGAGGAGCAGGCTGCCAGAGTGTGTGACACCTGACTGGTGCCTTACTGGCCTCAGCTCCGCTATTGCATGTTCATCTGAACTTGAACCCAGGCCTACTTGGAGAAGTGTTTGTGTGCCGATTTCCAGAAACTGCGAAGGGCTACAGCAATGATAACTCTCTCAGTGGTAAGGGAGAGCATTGTGTGGATTCTCAATTTGTTGTTTGAACGACAGCGTCAAAGCTGCACAGAGAGAATCAGGTCTCTGTGTCTCTATGTTGGCTATGCAGCTTCCCACACAGAGATGTCCCCGTTGGAGCCAAGAACATTCCGCATAGACTGAGGTTCACTAGAGCACTCCTAGAGAGCAAAGACTTATCCATGCGGTTTTCCCTTCCCCTGTGCGTGTGGGTCTCCGGGATCGGCCCCTGCTCCGTGGAAACAGCCTCTGAGAAAAGATCTCCAAGAACCTCTTATCCCCCAGGCTGGGAAGCGGAGTTCGCAGGAGGTGGGATAAGCAAGCTTCCTTCGGCAAGAAGAGACAGCCAACCGGCCTGTGTTTGGAAGCCTCTATTTGCAAGGAATGGGTTAGTTTCTCCTGACCGAGACCTCCGGATGTGCTGAGAAGATAGAAATTCCAGAGGCAGGGTCGAGGTTCCTGACTGCCCTTTGCCAGCCTTGCAAAGACATTCCCAGATTCTAACGTTATTTTCCATGAAGGAGCAGGCATCGGGAATATGTCAGACTTGACTGGCGCCTTACTGGCCTCAGCTCAGCTACTGCCTTTCCATTCAAACAAGGACAAGGGCCTACTTGGTGAAGGGTAAGGGTCTGCTTCTTTCCAAACTGCCAAGGACTACAGCAATGAGACCTCTGTCAAAGTGAGGGAAGCCTATGCGGATGGATTCTTAGCAGGTGCTTTGCCACAAAGCATCAGCACCCACGGAGAGAATCAGACTCCCTTTGCCACTATGTTGGGTGTGTAGCTTCATGCACAGAGGTGTCTCTGTAGAAGCCAAGAATGTTCCTGAGAGATGAGGTTCACTAGAGCTCTCCTACAGAGCATAGACCTGTCCATGTGGTTTTGTCTTCCCCTGTGAGTTGGGCCCCCGAGGTCCGACCCAGCTCCAGGGAAACAGCCCCTGAGAAAAAATCTCCAGGAACAGCTTTGCGCCCAGGCTGGGAAATGCAGTTCACAGGAGGCAAGGCAAGCGAGCCTCCTGCATGGAAAAAGAGGCCTTACTGCTCCTGGACGATCAGGCTGCAAGAGTGTGTGAGACCTCACTTGTGCCTTACTGGCCTCAGATCCGCCGTTGCCTGTTGTTCCGAGCTAGGACCCAGGCCTACTTGGAGAAGGGTTAGGGTGCGGATTTCTACAAACTGTCAAGGACTACAGCAATGAGAATTCTCTTAGCAGTAAGGGAGAGCATTGTATGGATTCTCAAGCTGTTGTTTGAATGACAGCTTCAAAGCTACACAGAGAGAATCAGGCTCTCTGTTCCCCTATTTTGGCTGTGCAGCTTCACACACAGAATTTGACTCTGTTGGAGCCAGAAATATTCCTGAAAGACTTAGGCTCACCAAAGCTGTCCTCCAGAGCAAAGACATTGGATGTGGTTTTGCCTTCCCTTGCCAGTAGGGGTCCCCTAGCTTGGCCCCAGCTCCGGGGATACAGCCTCTGAAAAAAATCTTCCAAGAAGCGATTTTTCCTCCAGGCTGTTAAGCGGAATTCGCAGTTTGCAAGTTAAGGAAGCCTGCTTCGTGGAAGAGCAAGCAGCCAACTGGCCCTGTGTTAGGAAGCCTGTATTTGAAAGGAATGGGTTAGCTTCTACAGCGGGAGAACCTCAGATCTGCTCAGGGGACTGAAATACTAGAGTCAGGGTCGAGGTTCTCCCTTGTCCTTTGCGCACCTTGCAAAGACATTCCTAGCTTCTAGCGTTAGTGTCCCTGTAGTAGCAGGCTGCAGGAGCGTGTGATAAATGACTGCCGCGTTCCTGTCCTCAGCTCCGCTATTGACTTTCTATTCGAACTAGAACCCAGGCCTACTTTGAGAGGGGTTAGGGTCCAGTGTTTCCAAACTGCCAAGGGCTACGGCAATGCGAGCTCTGTCAGAGGTAAGAAAAGAGCAATTGGTTGGATTCTTCAGCTGCTGCGTGGCTGCACAGCTTCCGCGCCGCATGGAGAGCATGAGGCTCCTTGTGGCCCTATTTTGGGTACGCAGCAACATGCACACAGAATGTCTGTGTTCACTTATGTACAGGCTTATCTACACTAGAGCTCTCCTACAGAGCAAAGACCACTCAGTGGGCTCCAAGAGATACCTGTCTCGGCTCGAGAAGAGAGTGGAGTCCTTTGCTTCCCCTCGAGATGAGGCCTGACTCCCTGGGTGAGTATGGAATGCAACCCCAAATCCCTGTCGCC
This sequence comes from Bubalus kerabau, assembly GCF_029407905.1. Lineage (NCBI taxonomy): Eukaryota > Metazoa > Chordata > Mammalia > Artiodactyla > Bovidae > Bubalus > Bubalus kerabau. The sequence continues at coordinate 2,983,781 of NW_026577886.1, read as the reverse complement.
TATGGAGAGGAACATTAAGTCCTGGATACAAGCCTAGATGAGGTCTAGTTTGCCCTTCAGTGAATGGAGCCCAATCTACAGCTCTCCCTGGCAACTCGAATGGAAGATTAGACTTCCTGGGCCAACACAAGAGGAAGCCTGAATTCCCCGTCGTAAGTCGAGAATCCCACCGAAACTCGAGAAAATCCACGTGCTTCCCTCGTCATCGCAAGATGAGGCCCTTTGTCCGCTACAGCATCTCAAGAGAAGTCCCACGTTCCATCCTGAAGTGCGAAACGGTACTTGGCACCCTTGATGCGACCCCAAAAGTTCCGCGACATACCAGACTCACTCAAGGGGAACACCGAGGTTCCCGGCACCACTTCATCTGACCCCTTCTCCTCTCCTGATTGCGACAGGAGGGTCGACTCCCCTTCTCTGTCTGCAAGGGGTTCCCGACCTTCCGGGCGCACCTCAGGATGAGGCCGGTCTCATGAGGAAGTTCGAGACGTAGCCTCGTGGGTGGTGCCACATGCCGAAAGACCCCAATTTCTCGGTCCACTCTTGAAAAGAACCCGATGCCAGCACACCTCTTTGAAGGAAAACCTGTGGATGAAGGCACAAGACGAAGGGGCACTGACACCCGCGTGCATCGTCCAGAAAAACCCGCAGGTCCCACAGACATTTCGACAAGTGGCCTGTCACCCTGTAAACCACTCGAAAGGCAAACGAAGGTCCATTCCTCAACAGAAGACTAGGTGTGACTCTCTTGTCCCTACTCTGCAGGGACCATGGGATCCGAGTCAGAAACGGAGAGGAAGCCTGAGGTTCCTGCGTGCACTCGAGATGAGGCCCTCTTCCATTGCACCACACCCAGTGGAGTCCCGAGAGGCCCCTACCAACTCCACAGTATCCCTGAGTTCTCAGAGGCACAATGAGAAGCTCCCTGAGGTCACAGGCACAAGTCGAGGGAACCCTGGGTTTTCTGCCATGACTTGAGAAAGACCTCGAGAGTGCTTCAAAATGTGTTGAGTCGCGATTCCCCTACCATGACTCGAGAGCCATGACACGCGCCCCCTCTTCACGCGCATGGAGACCTGACTAACCTGGCACTGCACGAGAGGCTCCCTGAGATCCTCATCGTACCTCGTGAGGAAACCCACACTGCCGAGGCAGCTCGAGGAAACACATGAGACACCCCGGTCATCGCGAGATGAGGGCCTTATATTCCTGCATGGCCTGGAGACCAATCACGAGTCCTCTCTCCAAACTGAAGAGCAGGCTGGACTCCGTTGAGGCCGCTCAGGGGGCTCCAACAGATCCTTGTCGCGACTCGAGAGGAGAGCGGAGTCCTTGGCTTCCCCTCGAGACGAGGTCTGACTCCCCGGGGGAGCCTGGAATGCAACCCCGAGATGCCTGCTTTCCCTGGAGAGGAATAGTAGGTCCTGGACACACGCCTAGGTGAGGTCTCTTCGGCCCTGCAGTGACTCGAGCGCAACCCCCAGATTTCCCTTGCAACTCGAGGGGAAGATTGGGCTTCCCAGGGCCAACCCAAGAGGAAGGCTGAGATCCCCATTGTAACTCGAGAATCCCGCCGCAACTCGAGAAAAACCACGTGGTTCCCAACTCTTGGCAAGATGAGACCCTTGCCCGCGACGGCGTCTCAAGGGAAGTCCCCTCTTCCGCCCTGAAGGGCGGAAAGGATCCTGCCAGCCTTCATGCGACCCTCAAAAGTTCCCCGACACGCCGGGTTACCTCGAGGTGAACACCGAGGGTCCCGCAACCGCTTCCTCTGAGCCCCTTCTCCCCTCCTGATCGCGACAGGAGAGTCGATTCCCCTGCGTGGTCTGAAAGGGGTTCCAGGCCTTCCCGGGGCACTTAAGGATGAGGCCGGTCTCACGAGGAAATTCGAGACGAGCCACGTGGGTGGGGCCACATGCCGAACGACCCCGATTCCCCGGTCCGCTCTTGAGAAGGACCGGCGGCCCGGACCCCTCTTCGAAGGCAACCCTGTGGGTGAAGGCACAACACCAACGGGCACTGCCACCCCCGTGCATCGTCCGCAAAGACCCGCGGGTTCCACACACAGCTCGACGAGGTGCCTGAGACCCCCTGAGCAACTCGAGAGGCCAGCGGGGTTCCCTTCCTCAGACAAGACGAGGCCTGACTCTCCAGTCCCAACTCTGCAGGGACCCTGCGGTCGGAGTCCGAAACGGAGAGGAAGCCTGAGGTTCCTGCCTCCCCTCGAGGTGAGGCCCTCTTCCGTTGCGCCAGACCCAGCGGAGCCCCGAGGGGCCCCCCCCACCTCCATAGGATCCCTCGCCTCTCAGAGGAACCCTGTGAAGTTCCCTAAGGTCCCCGGCAGAAGGCGAGGGAAACGAGGGTTTCCCGCCGCCCCCCGACAAAGACCTCGAGAGTCCTTCTTCAACGCGTCTCGAGGCCCTAATCCCCTCCCTTGACTCGAGAGCCATGACGCGCTCCCCCTCGCCACGCGCATGCAGACCTGACTTCCCTGGCGCCGCACGAGAGGCTCCCTGAGCTCCCCGTCATACCTCGTGAGAAACCCCACACTGGCGCCGCAGCTCGAGAAAACCCACAAGATCCCTCCGTCATCGCGAGATGAGGGCCATCTTTTCCTGCATGGCCTGGAGAGCAGTCCCAAGTCCTCTCTCCAAACTTCACAGGAGGCTTGACTCCCTTTAGGCCACAAAGTGGGCTCCAAGAGGTGCCCGTCTCGACTCAAAAGGAGAGCGGAGTCCTTTGCTTCCCTTCGACATGAGGCCTGACTCCCTGGGTGAGTCTGGAATGCAAACCTGAGATCCCTGTGGCCCTTGGAGAGGAACATTAGGTCCTGGACACAAGCCTAGATGAGGTCTCCTTTGCCCTGCAGTGACTCGAGCGCAACCCCCAGCTCTCCCTCGCAACTCGAATGGATGATTGGACTTCCCTGGCCCAACACAAGAGGAAGCCTGAAATCCCCGTCGTAACTCGAGAATCCCGCCGCAACTCGAGAAAAACCACGTGGCTCCCCCGTCATCGCAAGATGAGGCCCTTGGCCGCTACAGCGTATCAAGGGAAGTCCCACGTTCCATCCTGAAGTACAAAACGGTACTTGGCACCCTTGATGCGACCCCCAACGTTCCCTGACATACCGGTCTCACTCGAGGGAAACACCAAAGTTCACGGCACCACTTCCTGTGAGCCCCTTCACCCCTCCTGATCGCGACAGAAGGGTCGATTCCCATGTTTTGTCTGCAAGGGGTTCCCGACGTTCCCCGCGAACCTCCGGATGAGGCCGGTCTCATGAGGAAATTCGAAAAGTAGCCTCATGGTTGGTGCCATATGCTGAAAGATCCCGAATTCCCGGTCCACTCTAGATAAGAACCTGACGCCCGGACATCTCTTCGAAGGCAACCCTGTGGATGAAGGCACAACACGAAGGGACACTGACATCCCCATGCATCGTCTGGAAAAACCTGCAGATTCCACTCACAGCTCCAAATGTGGACTGTCACCTCGTGAACAACTCGAGAGGCAAGTGAAGTTGCATTCCTTCACACAAGACGAGGCCTTACTCTCCTGTCCCAACTCTTCAGGGACCCTGCAATTGGAGTCAGAAATGGAGAGGAACCCTGAGGTTCCTGCCTCTACTAGAGAAGAGGCCCTCTTCCATTGAACCAAACTCAGTGGTGTCCCGAGAGGCCCCTCCCAACACCACAGTATCCCTGAATTCTCAGAGGCTCCCTGAGAAGCTACCTGAGGTCACTGGCACAAGTCGAGGGAACCCAGAGTTTCCTGAAGTAACCCGAGAAAGACTTGGAGAGTCCTTTTTCAACGTCTCTTGATGCCCGATTCCCCTACCATGACTCCAGAGCAAGGACGCGCTCCCCTCGCCACAAGCAGGAAAACTGACTTCCCTAGTACCACACAAGAGGCTCCCTGAGTACCCCATCGTACCTCGTGAGAAAACCCACACTGGCGCCGCAGTTCGAGAAAAACCACAAGATGCCCCCGTCAAGGAGAGATGGGGGCCTTCTTTTCCTGCCTGACCTGGAGAGCAATCCCTGGTCCTCTCTCCAAACTTCACAGGAGTATTGACTCCCTTTAGGCCACTCAGTTGGTTCCAAGAAATACCCGGTGCGACTCGAGAGGAGAGCGGAATCCTTTGCTTCCCTCGAGACGAGGCCTGACTCCCCGGGTGAGTTTGGAATGCAACCCCGAGATCCATGTCACCCCTGGAGTGGAACATTATGTCCTAGACACAAGCCTAGATGAGGTCTATTTTGCCCTACAGTGACTCGAGAGCAACCTCCATCTCTCCCTCACAATTTGAATGGAAGATTGGTCTTCCCACGGTCAACACAAGAGGAAGTCTGAATTTCCCATCGTAATTCGAGAATTCAGCCTCAAGTCTTAAAAACCATGTGGTTCCCCCTTCATCCCAATATGAGGCCCTTGCCAGCTAGAGTCTCAAGAGAAGTCCCACGTTCCATCTTAAAAGTTCGAAATGCTACTTGGCACCCTTGATGCGACCCCAAAGTTCCCCAACATACCGGTCTCACTCCAGGGGAACACCGAAGTTCCCGGTGTCTCCAGGGAAGTCCCATGTTCCACCCTGAAGGGCGAAACGGTACTTGACACCCTTGATTCGACCGCAAAAGTTCCCCGACACGCTGGGTTCCCTCGAGGGGAACACCGAGGGTCCCGGCACCACTTCATCTGAGCCCCTTCTCCCCTCCTGATCGCGACAGGAGAGTCTATTCCCCTGCTTTGTCTGGAAGGGGTTCCCGGCCTTCCTGGCGCACCTCAGGATGAGGCCGGTCTCAGGAGGAAACTCGAGACTAGCCACGTGTGAGGTGCCACATGCCGAACGACTCCGATTTTCCGGTCCGCTCTTGATAAGAACCCGATGCCTGGACACCTCTTCGAAGGCAACCCTGTGGGTGAAGGCACAACACGAAGGGGCACTGACACCCCCGTGCATCATCCGGAAAAAACCGCAGGGTCTACACACAGCTCAACAAGGGGCCTGAGACTCCCGGAACAACTCGAGAGGCAACCAGAATTCCATTCCTCAGACAAGACGAGGCATGACTCTCCTGTCACAACACTGCAGGGACCGTGCAGTCGGAGTCCGAAACCGAGAGGAAGCCTGAGGTTCCTGCCTCCCCTCGAGATGAGGCCCTCTTCCATTGCGCCGAACCCAGCAGAGTCCCGAGAGGCCCTGCCAACTACACAGCATCCCTCACCTCTCAGAGGCACCGTGGGAAGTTCCCTAAGGTCCCCTGCAGAAGTCGAGGGAAACGAGGGTTTCCCGCCGCAACCCGAGAAAGACCTCGAGAGTCCTTCTTCAACGCCTCTTGAGGACCTAGCCGTTTCCCATGACTCGAGAGTGATGACCAGCTCCCCCTCGCCATGCGCATGGAGACCTGACTTCCCTGGCGCCGCACGAGAGGCTCCCTGAGGTCCTCGTCGTGCCTCGGGAGAAAACCCCCATGGGCACAGCAGCCTGAGGAAACCCATGAGACGCCCCCGTCATCGCGAGATGAGGGCCTTCTTTTCCTGCCTGGCCTGGAGAGCAATCCCGAGTCGTCTCTCCAAACTGAAGAGGAGGCTCGACACCCTTGAGTCCACTCATTGGGCTCCAAGAGATCCGTGTCGCGACTTGAGAGGAAAGCGGAGTCCTCTGCTTCCCCTCGAGGCGAGGCCTGACTCCCTGGGGGAGTCTGGAATGGAAACCCGAGATCCCTGTCTTCCCTTGAGAGGAATATTAGGTCCTGGACACACGCCTCGATGAGGTCTCTTTGGCCCTGTAGTGACTCGAGCAGAACCCCCAGCTTTTCCTCGCAACTCCAGGGGAAGATTGGGCTTCCCAGGGCCAACCCAAGAGGAAGCCTGAAATCCCCGTCGTTTTCGAGAATCCAGAATCAACTCGAGAAAAACGACGTGGTTCCAACGTCTTCACAGAATGAGGCCCTTGCCTGATACAGCGTCCCCAGGGAAGTCACATGTTCCGTCCTGAAGTGGGAAACGGTACTTGGCTCCCTTGTTGCGACCCCTAAAGTTCCCTGAAATGCTGGGTTCCCTCGAGTGGAACACCTAGAGTCCCGGCCCCACTTCATCTGAGCCCCATCTCCCCACCTGATCACGACAGGAGAGTCGATTCCCCTTCTTTGTGTGGAAGGTGTTCCCGGCCTTCCCGGCGCATCTCAGGATGATGCTGGTCTCACGAGGAAATTCGAGATGAGCCACGTGGGTGCTGCCACATGCCGAACGACCCCGATTTCCTGGTCCGCTCTTGAAATGAACCCGATGCCTGGACACCTCTTTGAAGGCAACCCTGTGGGGGAAGGCACAAAATGAAGGGGCAATGACACCCCTGTGCATCTTCTGGAAACACCCGCAGGTTCCACACACAGCTCGACAAGGGGCCTGAAACCCACTGAACGACTCAAGAGGCAAGCAGAGTTCCATTACTCAGACAAGACGAGGCCTGACTCTCCTGTCCCAACCCTGCAGGGACCCTGCGGTCGGAGTCAGAAATGGAGAGGAAGCCTGAGGTGCCTGCCTCCAATCGAGATGAGGCCCTCTTTCATTTCGTCAAACCTAGTCGAGTCCTGAGAGGCCCCTCTAACTCCTCAGTATCCCTCACCTCTCAGAGGCACCTGGGATGTTCCCTAAGGTCCCCGGTAGAGGTCGAGGGAAATAAGTGTTTCCCGCCCCTACCCAAGAAAGACCTCGAGAGTCCTTCTTAAATGCGTCTTGAGGCCCTAGTCCCTCCCATGACTCCAGAGCAATGACGCGATCTGCCTGGCCACACGCATGGAGGCCTGACTTTTCTGGCGCCACACGAGAGGCTCCCTGAGCTCCCCATCATATCTCGTGAGAAACCCCACACTGACGCCGCAGCTCGAGAAAACCCATGAGATGCTCCCGTCATCAAGAGAGGAGGGCCATCTTTAACTGAATGGTATGCAGATCAAGCGTGAGCCTTCTGTCCAAGCTACACAGGACGCTTGACTCCCTTTAGGCCACTCATTGGGCTCCAAGAGTTACACGTCGTGACTCGAGAGGATAGTGGAGTCCTTTGCTTCCACTCGAGACGAGGCGTGACCCACCAGGTGAGACTGGAATGCGACCCCGATATCCCTGTTGCCCCTGGAGAGGAACACTACGTCCTGGACCCAAGCCTAGATGAGGACTCTTTGCCCTGAAGTGACTCGAGAGCAACCCACAGCTCTCTCTGACAAGTTGAATGGAAGATTGGACTTCCTGGGCCAACACAAGAGGAAGCCTGAATTCCCCGTTGTAACTCGAGAATCCCGCCGCATCTCGAGAAAAACCACGTGTTTCCCTCGTCATTGCAATATGAGGCCCTTGCCCGCTAGAGCATCTCCAGAGAATTCCCACGTTCCGTCTTGAAGTGTGAAACTGTACTTGGCACCCTTGATGCGACCTCAAAAGTGCCGTTACATACCGGTCTCACTCGAGGGGACCACCGAGGTTCCCGGCACCACTTCATCTGAGCCCCTTCTCCCCTTCTGATCGTGACCGGTGGATCGATTCCCCTGCTTTGTCTGCAAGGGGTTCCCTACCTTCCCGGCGAACCTCAGGAGGAGGCCGTTCTCCCGAGGAAATTCGAGACATAGCCTCGTGGGTGGTACCACATGCTGAAAGACCCCGATTTTCTGGTACGCTCTTGAAAAGAACCCGATGCCCGCACACCTCTTTGAAGGCAACCCTGTGGATGAAGGCACAACACGAAGGGGCACTGACACCCCCGTGCATCGTCCGGAAAAACCCGCAGGTTCCACACACAGCTCAACAAGTGGCCTGTCACTCCGTGAACAACTCGAAAGGCAAGCGGAGATCCATTCCTCCACAGAAGACGAGGCGTGACTCTCTTGTCCATACTCGGCAGGTACTCTGCGACCCGAGTCAGAAATGGAGAGGACCCCTGAGGTTCTTGCCTCCATTCGAGATGAGGCCCTCTTCGATTGCACCAAACCCAGTTGAGTAACGAAAGGCCCCTCCCAAATCCACAGTGTCCCTGACTTCTCAGAGGCACCCTGAGAAGTTGCCTGAGGTCACCGACACAAGTCGAGGGAACCCAGGGTTCCCTGCCGCAACCCGAGAAAGACCTCGAGAGTCCTTCTTCAATGCGTCTTGAGGCCCAATTCGCCTACTATGACTCGAGAGCAATCACGCACTCCCCTTCACCACATGCACGGAGACCTGACGTCCCTAGCACCACACGAGAGGCTCTCTGAGTTCCCCGTCGTACCTCGTGAGAAATCTGATACTGGCGCCGCAGCTGGAGAAAACCCACGAGACGCCCCCGTCATCGCGAGATGAGGGCCTTTTTTCCTGCATGGCCAGGAAAACAATCCCGAGTCATCTCTCCAAACTCCATAGGAAGCTTCACTCCCTTTACGCCACGCAGTGGGCTCCAAGAGATACCCGTCGCGAATCGACAGGAGAGTGGAGTCCTTTTTTTCCCCTCAAGACGAGGCCTGACTCTCCGGGTGAGTCGAGAATGCAACCCTGAGATCCCTGTCGGCCCAGTAGTGGAACACTAGGTCCTGGACACAAGCGTAGATGATGTCTATTTTGCCCTGCAGTGACTGGAGAGCAATCCCCAGTTCTAACTTGCAACTCGAAAGGAATACTGGATTTTCCTGGCGCCACACAAGAGGCTCCCTGAGATCCCCGTGGTACTTCATGAGACACCCCACACTGGCGCCGCAGCTCGAGAAAACCCACGAGACGCCACCGTCATCTCGAGATGAGGGCCTCCTTTTCCTGCATGGCCTGGAGTCCAATCCCGAGTCCTCTCTCCAAACTCCACAGGAGGCTTGACTCCCTTTAGTACTCACATTGGGCTCCAAGAGATACCCATCGCGACTCGAGACGAGAGCGGAATTCTTTGCTTACCCTCGAGGTGAGAACTGACTCCCCGGATGAGTCTGGAATGCAAACCCGAGATCCCTGTCGCCCCTGGAGAGCAACGTTAGATCCTGGACACAAGCCTAGATTAGGTCTCTTTTGCCCTGCAGTGACTCTAGTGCAATCCCCAGCTCCCCCTCGCAACCCGAATGGAAGATTGGATTTCAAGGCCAACAAGAGGAAGCCTAAATTCCCGGTCATAACTCGAGAATCCCGCCGCAACTCGAGCAAAACCACGTGGTTCTCCCGTCATCGCAAGATGAGGCCCTTGCCCGCTACAGCGTTTCAAAAGATGTCCCAGGTTCCGTCTTGAAATGCGAAACGGTACTTGGCACCCTTGATGCGACCCCAAAAGCCCCCCAACACGCCGGTCTCACTCAAGGGGAACACCGAGGTTCCCGGCACCACTTCATTTAAGCCCCTTCTCCCCTCCTGATGGTGACCGGTGGGTCGATTCCCCTGCTTTGTCTGCAAGGGGGCCCGACCTTCCCTGCACAACTCAGGATGAGGCCGGTCTCATGGGTAAATTCGATACGTAGCTTTGTGTGTGGTGCCACTTGCTGAAAGACTCCAATTTCCCGGTCCGCTCTTGATAAGAATCCGATGCTCGGACACCTCTTGGAAGGCAGCCTTGAGTATGAAGGTACAACACGAAGGGGCACTAACACACCTGTGCATCATCCGGAAAAACGGGCAGGTTACACACACAGCTCGACAAGTGGCCTGTCACCTCGAGAACAACTCGAGAGGCAAGAGGAGTCCCATCCTCCAGAAAAGACGAGGCCTGACTCTCCTGTACCAACATGCAGGGACCTTGCGATCTGAGTCAGAAATGGAGAGGAACACTGAGGTTCCTGCTTCAACTCGAGATGAGTCCCTCTTACATTCCACCAAATGCAGAGGAGTCTCGAGAGGACCCTCCAAACTGCACAGTATCCCTGACTTCTCAGAGGCACTCTGAGAAGCTCCCTGAGGTCGCAGGCACAAGTCAAGGGAACCCTGGGTTTTATGCAGCAACCCGAGAAAGACCTCGAGAGTCCTTCTTCAACCCGTCTTGAGGCCCGATTACCCTACCATGACTCGAGAGCAATGACGAACTCCCCCTAGCCATCTCATGTGGACCTGACTTCCCTGGAGCCACACGAGAGGCTCCCTGAGCTCCCTCTCGTACCTCGTCAGAAACCCGGCACTAGCGCGGCAGTCTAGAAAACCCACGAGACGCCGCCGTCATCGCGAGATGAGGGCCTTCTTTTCCTGCATGGCCTGGAGAGGAATCCCGAGTCCTCTATCCAAACACCACAGGAGGCTTGACTCCCTTTAGGGCACACAGTGGGCTCCAAGAGATACCCATCGCGACTCAAAAGGACAGCGGAGTTCTTTGCTTCCCCTCGAGACGAGGCCTGATTCCCTGGGTGAGTCTGGTATGCAACCCCAAGATCCCTGTCGCCCCTAGGGACGAACATTAAGTCCTGGACACAAGCCTAGATGAGGTCTATTTTGCCCTGCAGTGACTCGTGGACAATCCCCAGCTCTCCCTTGAAACTCGAATGGAAGATAGGACTTCCCTGGCCCAACACATGAGGAAGACTGTATTCCCCGTCGAAACTCGAGAATCCCGCCACAACCCGAGAAACGCCACGTGGTTCCCCCGTCATCGCAAGATGAGGCCCTTGCCCCCTACAGCGTCTCAAGAGAAGTCCCACGTTCCGTCTTGAAGTGCTAAACGGTATTGGCACCCTTGATGCGACCTCAAAAGTTCCTCGACACACCGGTCTGACTCGAGGAGAACACCGAGGTTCCCGGCACCACTACATCTGGGCCCCTTCTCCCCTCCTGATCGTGACAGGAGGGTTGATTCCCCTGTTTTGTCTTGAAGGGGTTCCCGCCTTTCCCGGTGCATCTCAGGATGAGGCCGGTCTCACGAGGATATTCGAGACATAGCCTCGTGGATGGTGACACATGCCGAAAGACCCCGATTTCCCGGTTCACTCTTGATAAGATCCCAATGCCCGGACACCTCTTTGAAGATAACCCTTTTGATGAAGGCACAACACGAAGGGGCACTGACACCCCTGGGTATCGTCCGGAGAAACCCGCAGGTACCACACACAGCTCGAGAAGTGACCTGAAACCCCGTGAACAACTGGAGAGGCAAGCAGAGTTCCATTCCTCCACACAAGACGAGGCCTGACTCTCCTGTTCGAACTCTGCAGCGAAACTGCGATCCGAGTCAGATCTGGCCCAGGGGAAGTCACGAGAGGAAACATGAGTTTCCTGCCTCCACTCGAGATGAGGCCCTCTTCCATTGCACCGAACCCAGTGGAGTCCCGAGAGGCCCCTCCCAACTGCACAGTATCCCTGACTTCTCAGAGGCACCCTTAGACCTTCCTGAGATCACCAGCACAAGTCGAGGGAACCAAGGGTTTCCTGCCCCAACCCGTAAAAGACCTCGAGAGTCCTTCTTCAACGCGTCTTGAGGTGCGATTCCCCTACCATGACTCGAGAGCAATGACGCGATCCCCCTAGCCACGCGCATAGAAACCTGACTTCCCTGGCGCCACAGGAGAGGCTCCCTGAGCTCCCCATTATACCTCGTGAGCAACACCACACTGGAGCCGCAGCTCGAGAATACACACGAGACGCCCCAGTCCTCACGAGATGAGGGCCTTCTTTTGCTGTATGGCCTGGAGAGCAATCCTGAGTCCTCTCTCCAAACTCCACAGGAGGCTTGACTCATTTTAGGCCACACAGTGAGCTCCAAGATATACCCGTCGCGACTCGAGAGGAGAGCGGTGTCCTTGGCTTCCCCTCGAGACGAGGCCTGATTCCCAGGGTGAGTCGAGAATGCAATGCCGAGATCGCTGTCGCCCCAGCAGAGGAACATTAGGTCCTGGACACAAGCCTAGATGAGGTCTATTTGGCCCTGCAGTGTCTCGAGAGCAATCCCCAGTTCTAACTAGCAATTCGAATGAAAACTGGACTTCCCTGGGCCAGTTGAAGAGGAAGCCTGAATTCCCGGTTGTAACTCGAGAATCCCGCCACAACTCAAGAAAAACCACGTGGTTCCCCCGTCATCGAAAGATGAGGCCCTTGCCCGCTACAGCGTCTCAAGAGAAGTCCCACGTTCCATATTGAAGAGCGAAAAGTTACTTGGAACCCTTGATGCGACCCCAAAAGTTCCCCGACATACCAGTCTCACTTGAGGAGAACACCGAGGTTCCCGGCACTACTTCATCTTAGACTCTTCTCCCCTCTTGATCGCGACAGGAGGTTCGATTCCCCTGCTTTGTCTGGAAGGCGTTCCCGACCTTCCTGGCGCACATCAAGATGAGGCCAGTCTCACGAGGAAATTCGAGACATAGCCTCATGGGTGGTGCGACATGCCAAAAGACCCCGATTCCCTGGTCCGCTCTTGATAAGAACCCGATGGCAGAACCCAACTCGAAGGCAATCCTGTGGATCAAGGCACAACACGAAGGGGCAGTGACACCCTGGTGCATCGTCCAGAAAAACCCGCAAGTTCCACATACAAATCGACAAGTGGCCTGTCACCCCATGAACAACGCGAGAGTCAAGCGGAGTTCCATTCCTCCACACAAGACGAGGCCTGACTCTCCTTTGCCAACTCTGCAGGGACTCTGGGATCCGAGTCAGATCCGGCGCATTCGAAGCCAGGAGAGGAACCCTGAGATTCCTGCCTCAACTTGTCATGAGGCCCTCTTCCATTGCAACAAACCCAGTGGAGTTCAGAGAGGCCCCTCCCAACTCCACAGTGACCCTGACTTCTCAGAGGCACGCTGAGAAGCTTCCTGAGGTCACTGGCACAAGTCGATGGAACCCAGGGTTTCCTGCTGCAACCCAAGAAAGGCCTTGAGAGTCCTTCTTTAACACGTCTTCAGGCCCAATTCCCCTACCATGACTCGAGAACAATGACGGGCTCCCTCTCACCACGTGCATAGAGACCTGACTGCCCTGGAACCACGTGAGAGGCTCACTGAGCTCCCAGTCTTACTTCGTGAGAAACCCCAAACTAGCGCCACAGCTCGAGAAAACCTACGAGACGCCCCAGTCATTGGGAGATGAGGGCCTTCATTTCATGCATTGCCTGGAGAGCAATCCCGTGTCCTCCCTCCAAACACCAGAGGAGGTTTGACTCCCTTTAAGCCACTCAGTGGGCTCCAAGACATACCCGTCCGACTCGAGAGGAGAGCAGAGTTCTTTGCTTCCCCTCGAGATGAGGCCTGACTCCAAGGTGAGTCTGGAATGCAACCCCGAGATTTCTGTCGAGTCTTGAGATGAACATTAGGTCCTGCACAGAAGCCTTGGTGGGGTCTCTTTTGCCTTCAGTGACTAGAGCGCACCTCCAGCTCTTCCTCGAATCTCGAATGGAAGATAAGACTTTTGTGGGCCAACACAAGAGGAAGCATGAATTCCCTGTGGTAACTCAAATATCCCACCGCAACTCGAGAAAAACCAAGTGGTTCCGCAGTCATTCCAAGATGAGGCCCTTGCCCGCTGGAGCACCCCAAGAGAAGTCCAACGTTCCATTTTGAAGAGTGAAATGGTACTTGGAACGCTTTATGCAACCCCAAAAGTTACCCGACATACCTGTCTCACTTGAGGGAAACACCGAGGTTCCCAGCAGCACTTCATCTGAGCCACTTCTCCCCTCCTGATCGCCACAGGAGGGTCGATTCCTCTGCTTTGTCTGGAAGAGTTTCATGACCTTCGCGGCACACCTCAGGATGAGGCCGGTTCCATGAGGAAATTCGAGACAACCCACGTGGGTGCTGCCAAATGCTGAACGACCCCGATTTCCCAGTCCGCTCTTCATAAGAACCCGATGCCCGGACACCTCTTCGAAGGCAACCCTGTGGATGAAGGCACAAATCGAAGGATCACTGACACCCCCGTGCATCGTCTGGAAAAACCTGCAGATTCCACACACAGTTTGACAAGGGGCCTGAAACCCGATGAACAACTCGAGAGGCAAGCGGAGTTCCATTCCTCAGAAAAGACGTAGCCTGACTCTCCTGTCCCAACTCTGCAGGGACCCTGCGGTCTGAGTCCGAAACAGAGAGGAAGTCTGAGGTTCCTGCCTCCCCTCGAGATGAGGCCCTCTTCCATTGCGACAAACCCAGCGGAGTCCCGAGAGGCCCCGCCAACTCCACAGTATCCATCAACTCTCAGAGACACCCTGGAAAGTTCCCTAAGGTCCCCGGCAGAAGTCGAGGGAAATGACTTTTCCCGACACAACCCGAGAAAGACCTCGATAGTCCCTCTTCAACGTGTCTCGAGGCCCTAGTCCCCTCCCGTGACTCGAGAGCCATGACGCGCTCCCCCTCGCCACGCGCAGGGAGACCTGACTTCCCTGGCGCCGCACTAGAGGCTCCCTGAGATCCTCGTCGTGCCTCGCGAGAAAACCCCCAAGGGCGCCGCAGCTCGAGGAAACCCCTGAGACGCCCCCGTCCTCACGAGGTGAAGGGCCTTCTTTTCCTACATGGCCTGGAGAACAATCCCGAGCCCTCTCTCCAAAATGAAGAGGAGGCTTGACTCCACTGAGGCCACTAGGGGGCTCCAAGAGATCCGCGTCGCGACTCGGGAGGACAGCGGAGTCCTTGGCTTCCCCTCGAGACGAGGCCTGGCACCCCGGGGGATCCTGGAATGCAACCCCGAGATCCCTGCCTTCCCTGGATAGGAACATTAGGTCCTGGACACACGCCTAGATGAGGTCTCTTTGGCCCTGCAGTGACTCAAGGCAGCCCCCAGCTTTCCCTCGCCACTCGAATGGAAGACGGGGCTTCCTAGGGCCAACAGAGGAGGAAGCCTGTAATCCCCATCATCACTCGAGAATCCCACCGCAAATCGAGAAAAAACACGTGGTTCCAACGTCTTCGCAAGATGAGGCCCTTGCCCACTACGGCGTCTCAAGGGAAGTCCCATGATCCGCCCTGAAGTGCGAAACGGTACCTGACACCCTTCGTACGACACCCAAAAGTTCCCCGACACGCCGGGTTCCCTCGAGGGGAACACCGAGAGTCCCGGCACAGCTTCATCTGAGCCCCTTCTCCCCTCCTGATCGCGACAGGAGAGGCGATTCCCCTGCGTGGTCCAGAAGGGGTTCCCGGCCTTCCCGGCGCACCTCAGGATGAGGCCGGTCTCACGGGGAAATTCGAGACGAGCCACGTGGGTGGTGCCACATGCCGAACGCCCCCGATTCCCCGGTCCGCTCTTGAGAAGGACCCGAGGCCCGGACCCCTCTTCGAAGGCAACCCTGTGGGTGAAGGTACCACTCGAAGGGGCACTGACACCGCCGTGAGTCGTCTGGATAAACCCGCGGTTTCCACACACAGCTCGACGAGGTGCGTGAGACACCCTGAGCAATTCGAGAGGCAAGCGGAGTTCCCTTCCTCAGACAAGACGAGGCCTGACTCTCCTGTCCCAACTCTGCAGGGACCCTGTGGTTGGAGTCCGAAAAGGAGAGGAAGCCTAAGTTTCCTGTCTCCCCTCGAGATGAGGCCCTCTTCCATTGCGCCAAGCCCAGCAGAGTCCCGAAAGGCCCCGCCAACTCCACAGCATCCCTCACCTATCAGAGGCACCATGGGAAGTTCCCTCAGGTCACTGGCAGAAGTTGAGGGAAATGAGGCTTTCCCGCCGCAACCCCAGAAAGACCTCGAGTGTCCTTCTTCAACGTGTCTGGAGGCCCTAGTCCTCTCCCATGACTCGAGAGCCATGACGCGCTCCCCCTCGCCACCCGCACAGAGACCTGACTTCCCTGGCACCGCACGAGAGGCTCCCTGAGATCCTCGTCTTGCCTCGTGAAAAACCCCCACGGGCGCCGCAGCTCGAGGAAACCCCTGAGAAGCCCCCATCCTCGCGAGGTGAGGGCCTTCTTTTCCTGCCTGACCCAGACCGCAATCCTGAGTCCTCTCTCCAAACTGAAGAGAAGGCCTGACTCCCTTGAGGCCACTCAGTGGGCTCCAAGAGATCTGCGTCGCGACTTGAGAGGAGAGCGGCATCCTTTGCTTGCCCTCGAGGCTAGGCCTGACTCCCCGGGGGAGTCTGGAACGCCACCCTGAGATCCCTGTCTTCCCTTGAGAGGAACGTTAAGTCCCAGACACAGGCCTAGATGAGGTCTCTTTGGCCCTGCAGTGACTCGAGTGCAACCCCAAGCTTTCCCTCGCAACTCGAATGGAAGATTAGGCTTCCCGGGGCCAACACAAGAGGAAGCCTGAAATCCCCGTCGTAACTCTAGAATCCCGCCGCAACTCGAGAAAATCCACATGGTTCCAACGTCTTCGCAAGATGAGGCCCTTGCCCGCTACGGCGTCTCAAGGGAAGTCCCAGGTTCTGTCCTGAAGTGCGAAATGGTACCTGACTCCTTTCATGCAACCCCCAAAAGTCCCCCACACGCCGGTTTCCCTCGAGGGTAACTCCGAGGGTTCCAGCCCCACTTCATCTGAGCCCCTTCTCCCCTCCTGATGGCGACAGGAGAGTCGATCCCCCTGCGTTGTCTGGAAGGGTCCCCGGCCTTCCCGGCACACGTCAGGATGAAGCCGGCCTCACTAGGAAATTTGAGACTAGCCCCGTGGGTGGTCCCACATGCCGAAAGACCCCGATTTCCCGGTCCGCTCTTAAAAAGAACCCGAGGCCCAGACACCTCTTCGAAGGCAACCCAGTGGGTGAAGGCACAACACGAAGGGGCACTGTCACCGTCGTGCATTTCCGGAAATACCCGCAGGTTCCACACACAGCTCAACAAGGGGCCTGAGACCCCCTGAGCACCTCGAGAGGCAAGCGGAGTTCCCTTCCTCAGACAAGACGATTCCTGACTCTCCTTCCCAACTCTGCAGGTACCCTGCGGTCGGAGTCCGAAACGGAGAGGAAGCCTGAGGTTCCTGCCTTCCCTGGAGATGAGGCCCTCTTCCATTGCGCCAAACCCAGCGGAGTCCTGAGAGGCCCCGCCAACTCCACAGCATCCCTCATCTGTCAGAAGCACACTGGGAAGTTCCCTAAGTTCACCGGTAAACTTTTATTGCACAAGGTCCCCATGAAAAGGCCCACGCAGCAGGACAGCCACAGATTCTGTCTGCCATTAAAGGGCAGTAAGGTGCCCTCTCCTCTTCTTTGCTGCCTCGGCGGCCACCAGGGTGCAATTCGCATACCCTTCCCTTTCCCATCCTAGCAGGTGCTCCAGGGCCCGCTGGCCTACAAAGTGCCAGAAGCAGGGCTGGGCCAGCCGGCCAGAATTCAGGGTTCTGTCCCTTGGACTTCCAGCGGACACTAGGCTGCTTGGGAAAACCGCGCAGACTCTGAGGATTTTCAGCAGAGGGGTGGAGTGGTAAAGGCCTTGACCCCAAAGACGAGGCCTTCCTGCGACCGCCAGGTTGGGGAGCTCTGAGACTGTGCCAACACAGGGCGGAATACATGGTTCCCTGCTCCACGCAGTCCCCGTTCCCTTACCTGTGTTCCGCACCCCTCCGCTGTGGCCAATGGATGCCGATCCTTGGGGATCCAGGAGTTCACGAAATGGGCATTCCCAGCCGAAATGGCGACCCCCAACAGCACATCTGGAAAGCCCTCCCCCACCCCTGCCAGGAGCCGACCCCCGCTGCGAACGGACCCCCACCCCGCCCCACGCCGCCAGGTTTCGTCCCGGCCCTGCCGGGCTCCCGGCGGGTTCCCAGCCATATTGGCGACCCCCGGGAGCACAACAGGGACCGACCCCCCACCCACAGCGAGCGGAATCTCGACCTGTGCAGCCCAGGTTTACCCCACCCTGGCTGCGCTCCCGGCGCGTTTCCAGCCGCAGTGGCCATCTCCGAGAGCACAACTGGGAAGCCCTCCCCTACCCCCGCCAGGAGCCGACACCTGCCCTGCGCCGCCTGGGGCGCCCCACCCCTGCCGCGCTCCAGGGGCGCTGCCCACCTTCACCAGCGGCTCTCGGTGAGCCCCGTCCCCACGCCCGGTTCCAGGAGAGGCTCTCGGACCTCGCTGCTGCCGCCAGGTCAAACATGAGGACAATACATACACCCCACAGAGACAATCCAAGCTGTCTATGATTTAGGGATAAAACGAGGACTACAGAAAGGCAAGATGACCTGACCTAGGAGGGCCATGATATTCTATAGAACCAGACAAAGTTGGTTACCAAGGAAACTTTTTTCCTTGGAACCCGGAAAGCTGGTTCTTTGCATATGCAATGACCAACAATTAGCTTGTTACCCAAGCCTGCCTTACTGCCACCTCCATCCCCCCACTCCCCAGAAGACTGGCTCAAAGAAATATTTTAAATCTCAGGCGGAAACCTGGAAGATGTCTTGTCTGTCTGTTTGGATTAAGGTATGTGTCAGTGTGAGCCTTGTGTTTTTTGATAATATTGCTCAAGTTCTGTGTTCTGATTTCAATGGTCTCAAGACAAGGCAGCCCTTCCAAATCAAACTGCTGGAAATACAAGAAAACATTGACCTAAATGAATGTCAGAGTCCCATGAACTGGGAACTAGTCAATATTAAATATCTAGTATTTTTGGTTTTGCTCCTCCATTATAGACATGTCTAAGAGTCAACAACATTAAGCACAACATGTTCATAGTGCCTAGGTTTCTTTTGAGGTAAAAATTGCTCTATTGTTATATCTGTCACAAGCTTGTCAGCAAGAAACTACCTGGAAACGACAACAACAAAAGTAAAAAATGTAAATGTGATATGAGCTTTTAGACAAACTCTTTACAATAATTATACTCTAAAATATCTGCCTCTCATAGTCTTGATTGAAGGCAGAGGAGAAGGGGATGACAGAGGATAAGATGGTTGGATGGCATCACTGACTCGATGGACATGAGTTTGAGCAAGCCCCTGGAGCTGGTGACAGACACGGAAGCCTGGAGTCCTTCAGGCCACGGGGTCCCAAAGAGTCAGACACGACTGAGCAACTGAACTGAACTGAACTAACAAACGTTTCTCCAGGTGTTTTGGTTTCCCGAGTTTCTATCCTTGTGATGACAGTGTATTGAATAGCTAGGTCATTTCCAAATAAATGAAAGTTCTGAAACATTCACGACTTGAAAGGACCTCCCTTTTACACAGAAACAAAAGAGATTTTTGACTCTCCATGAATAGTGTCTGGCACCATCCTGACATGTTAAATGTAAGAAAGCAATTGTTTTGTTTTGTTTTGTTCTGTTCTTGGGGGTGGGGGGAGGGGGGCGGGCTATAGCCAATGCCAATATAAAAGTCAGTTCTTGGTTGCTTAAGGGAAATGTATGACTTGTTATATCAAGAAAGTATGTGGAATGCAATGGCACTTGGGGAAGGAAAACGAAGTAGTTCTGTCTTACAGGTGGCAGTTTCAGGATGGGAGAAGCAAAGGAATGGGTACAGAATGGGATAAGGAGGTTGTAGGGAAAGTGGACCCCCAGAAAAGAGTTCTGTGCCTGGCACAAGTTTTCTTGAGATGTCGAACTGCCTTTGCTAATGGAGTTTAAGTTTCTTTACCTCTTAAGTGATCTCTTCTAGGTTGACCTAGAACAGAAATCTTTTGTTAGCTTTGGCTAAGTGGAGAAGTAGTGTTTCACGGTGACATATGTGATCCTTCCTGACTGTTTGCAGCCCTTTTGATATCGATGCCTTGCTTCTGCTGCTGCTGCCGCCGCCGCTGCTGCTAAGTCGTTTCAGTCGTGTCCGACTCTGTGCGACCCCATAGACGGCAGCCCACCAGGCCCCGCAGTCCCTGGGGTTCTCTAGGCAAGAACACTGGAGTGGGTTGCCATTTCCTCCTCCCATGCATGAAAGTGAAAAGTGAACGTGAAGTCGCTCAGTGGTGTCCGACTCTTAACCACCCCATGGACTGCAGCCTACCAGGCTCCTCCATCCATGGGATTTTCCACGCAAGAGTACTGGAGTGGGGTGCCATTGCCTTCTCCCATATCTATGCACAAGCCTTCCTAAATAATTGACTTCTAGCTAGCTTTGGGATGCCAATGACCATCCACCCTTACAAGGCAACAGAGAAGAGAAAAACACTTACCACAGGAGGTCCTGGTAAGGAACAAGGAACTAACAAGCTCCCGCCAACCAGGATTCTGCAGAGGTCAACAAGAGGTCAGTAAGAGATGGAAGACTGCAGTCCAGAGGTCCTAGCAACTTCCATCTTGCAGCAGAGACCCAGCATAGTCAAAACGAATTCAATGTTGCAAAAAATAAGTAAACAAATAAAGGACAGAAGTCCTTTGAACACATGACTGAGATTAGGGGTGAGGCAGTACATGTACGGTGCCCGGAAAATCTTAAAGTATGAGAAAGGAAAGAATTTAAAGACAACTATCAAGCTGTCCGAACTGATAAAAACGAAAGATTACACAGTTTTTTCTGTATATATTAGCAGATAATAATCTGAAAAGGAATTAAAAAAAATTCCCTTTCAATAATGTCAACATGAATACAACACTTTGCCATGGATGTAACGAGGATGACAAGACTGGCACACTGGAAATTATACACCCTGGCTGAAAACTATCCTGAATACATGGACAGATATTCCATAACAATGGAAAGACTTAAGATGGCAGTACCATGGAATGCATCTTCAATCTGAAATGAAGATTTGATATGATTTGATCGCTCAGAGCTTTTGTGTCATCAATTGTTATTAAAGTATAAATGAGATAGAGAAAGCTGCTGACTTAGACTTGAGGCGGGGTGTACACCCTGCTGGTCTCTAGCCAGATATTCTACAGGCACTAGCAGTCAGCTAAGGAAAGAAAGGCACTGTCTCAGGGAATGGCACCAGGCCCCTCCCCCACGACATGCCTTGAGGTCACATTGGCAGCAGGTGAGTCATCCTGGGCCAAAAACTGATTGACATGAATCTTGAAGAAAGGCAGTATTCCAGGCAAATATATCATTTCCTTAACATAGATTAGGAGAACAAGGTACGAGGAAAACATACTGTTTTGTTCAAGTCGCTTGTGAGCCTATTGGGGGAACCGACCTGAAGCCAGAGTCCAGCAGATATACATAGGATATTTACATCGCTTAAGACAAACATTTCCTCAGGAACAAATGCATTGCTTAGCTCAAGGTTTGTCTGCGAAATTCTTACACATCAGTAGATGGCTCCGAGCTGGGTTTCTACACACAAGAACATGAATGCAAAGGACAAGCCTGCACAGCCCATCTGCCCCCCTCCCCCACAGCCAGCAGCATTTCCAAGTGACCTCCTAAGGCCTTCCTCAAAATACAGGGGCACCTCTGGGTTTCCTGTTTCAAGCTCTTCGAACACTTTTCTTAAAAAAAAAAAAAATCCTGCACACTTCTTGATAGAATGCCACAGTGCAAGGAAAACAGGCCTTCAATACTTAAACCTCCCTGTGCCAAACACTTGGGGCTTGGTTTTGTTTTGTTTTGTTTTTTAATTACACCACCACATAATTTAAACTTTTTACACGTTCTAATTATTCAGTACCAAAACACCAAACTTTTATTGCACAAGGTCCCCATGAAAAGGCCCACGCATCAGGACAGCCACAGATTCTGCCATGAAAGGGCAGCAAGGTGCCCTCCCCCCTTCTTTGCTGCCTGGGCGGCCACCAGGGTTTGAAATCCATGCACCCTACTAACTTTCTAGGGTGCAATTCGCGGACCCTTCCCTTTCTCATCCTAGCAGGTGCTCCAGGGCCCGCTGGCCTACAAAGTGCCAGAAGCAGGGCTGGGCCAGCCGGCCAGAGTTCAGGGTTCTGTCCCTTGGACTTCCAGGGGACACTAGGCTGCTTGGGAAAACCGTGCAGACTGAGATTTTTCAGCAAAGGGGTGGAGCGGTAAAGGCCTTGACACCAAGGGCGAGGCCTTTCTGCAACCGCCAGGTTGGGGAGCTCCGAGAATGTGCCAACAGAGGGCAGAATACGTGGTTCCCTGCTCCAAGCAGTCCCAGTTCTCTGACCTGTGGCCCGCAGCCCTCCGCTGCACCCACTAGATGTGGATCCTTGGGGACACATTAGCATAGGAAATGGGCGTTCCTAGCCGCAGTGGCGACCCCGGAGAGGACAACTGGGACCGAACCCCCACCCACAGCCATCTAAATCTCGACCCGCGCAGCCCAGGTTTACCCCGCCCCGGGTGCGCTCCCGGCGCGTTTCCAGCCGCAGTGGCCACCACCGAGAGCACAACTGGGAAGCCCTCCCCCACCCCCGCCAGGAGCCGAACCCCGCCCCCCGCCACCAGGGTTCACCCCGCCCCTGCCGCACTCCCAGCGCGTTTCCAGCTGCAGTGGGGACCCCCGAGAGCACAACTGTTACCACCCCCCACCCCCTCCCGACCGGAACCCCGACCCGCGCCGCCTGGGATCGCCCCGCCCCTGGCGCGCTCCCGGCGCATTGCCCACTTCCACCAGGGGCTCCCGGTGAGCCCTGTCCCCACGCCCGGTTCCAGGAGAGGCTCTCGGACCTCGCTACTGCCGCCAGGTCAAACACGAGGACAATACATCCACCCCACAGAGACAATCCAAGCTGTCTATGATTTAGGGTTCAAACGAGGACTACAGAAAGGAAAGATGTCCTGACCTAGGAGGGCCATGAGAGTCTATAGATCCAAACAAAATTGGGTACCAAGGAAGCTTTTTTCCTTGGAACCCGGAAAGCTGGTTCTTTGCATATGCAATGACCAACAATTAGCTTGTTACCCAAGCCTGCCTCGCTGCCACCCCCATTCCCCCCCCCCCACTCCCGAGGAAAACGGCTCAAAGAAATATTTTAAATCTCAGGCGGAAAACTGGAAAATGTCTTGTCTGTCTGTCTGGATTAAGGTATATGTCAGTGTGAGCCTTGTGTTTTTTGATAATATTGCTCAAGTTCTGAGTTCTGATTTCAATGGTCTCAAGACAAGGCAGCCCTTCCAAATCAAACTGCTGGAAATACAAGAAAACATTGACCTAAATGAATGTCAGAGTCCCGTGAACTGGGAACTAGTCAATATTAAATATCTAGTATTTTTGGTTTTGCTCCTCCACTATAGACATGTCTAAGAGTCAACAACATTAAGCACAACATGTTCATAGTGCCTAGGTTTCTTCTGAGGTAAAAATTGCTCTATTGTTATATGTGTCACAAGCTTGTCAGCAAGAAAGTACCTGGAAACAGCAACAACCAATGTAAAATATGTAAATGTGATATGAGCTTTTAGATAAACTCTTAACAATAATTATACTCTAAAATATCCGCCTCTCATAGTCTTGATTGAAGGCAGAGGAGAAGGGGATGACAGAGGATAAGATGGTTGGATGGCATCACTGACTCGATGGACATGAGTTTGAGCAAGCCCCTGGAGTTGGTGATGGACACGGAAGCCTGGCGTCCTGCAGGCCACGGGGTCACAAAGAGTCAGACTCGACTGAGCAACTGAACTGAACTGAACTTACAATCGTTCCTCCAGGTGTTTTGGTTACCTGAGTTTCTATCCTGGTGCTAAACTAAGTGACGACAGTGTATTGAATAGCTAGGTCACTTCCAAATAAATGAAACTTCTTAAACATTCACGACTTGAAAGGACCTCCCTTTTACACAGAAACAAAAGAGATTTTTGACTCTGCATGAATAGTGACTGGCACCATCCGAACATATTAAATGTAAGAAAGCAATTTTTTTGTTTTGTTTTGTTTTGTTCTGTTCTTGCAGGAAGCGGGGTGGGCGCTATTATCACTGATAGGTATGCTCACCAATCTATCAAATGCCAATATAAGAGTGAGTTCTTGGTTGCTGAAGGGAAATGTATGACTTGTTATTACAAGAATGTATGGAATGCAATCACACTTTAAGAAGGAAAACGAAGTAGTTCTGTCTTAGAGGTGGCATTTTCAGGACGGGAGAAGCAAAGGAATGGGTACAGAATGGGATAAGGAGGTTGTAGGGAAAGTAGGCCCCCAGAAAAGAGTTTTGTGCCTAGCACAAGTTTTCTTGAGATGTTGAACTGCCTTTGCTAATGGAGTTTAAGTTTCTTTACCTCTTAAGTGATCTCTTCTAGGTTGACCTAGAACAGAAATCTTTCGTTAGCTTTGGCTAAGAGGAGAAGTATTGTTTCACGATGACATATGTGATCCTACCTGACTGTTCTCATCCCCTTTGATATCTATGCACTGCTGCTGCTGCTGCTGCAGCTGCTAAGTGGTTCAGTTGAGGCCGACCCTGTGCCATGCCATAGACGGCAGCCCACCAGGCCCCGCAGTCCCTGGGGTTCTCTAGGCAAGAACACTGGAGTGGGTTGCCATTTCCTCCTCCTATGCATGAAAGTGAAAAGTGAAAATGAAGTCACTCAGTGGTGTCCGACTCTTAGCCACCCCATGGACTGCAGCCTACCAGGCTCCTCCATCCTTGGGATTTTCCAGGAGTGGGGTGCCATTGCCTTCTCCCATATCTGTGCACAAGCCTGCCTAAATAATTGACTTCTAGCCAACTTTGGGATGCCCATGACCACCCACCCTTACCAGGCAACAGAGAAGAGAAAAACACTTACCACAGGAGGTTCTGATAAGGAACAAGGAACTAACAAGCTCCCACCTACCAGCATTCTGCAGAGGTCAACAAGAGGTCAGCAAGAGATGAGAGACTGCAGTCCAGAGGTCCTAGCTACTTCCATCTAGCAACAAACACCCAGCATAGTCAAAACGATTTCAATGTTAAAGAATAAATAAATAAATAAAAGGACAGAAGTTCTTTGAACACATGTCTGAATTTAGGGGTGAGGCATTACATATGTGTCCCAGGATAATCTTAAAGTGTCAGAAAGTAAAGAAATTAAAGACAACTATCAAGCTGTCCAAACTGATAAAAATGAATGATTACACAGTTTTATCTGTATACATTAGCAGATAATAATCTGAAAAGGAATTTTAAAAAATTCCCTTTCAATAATATCAACATGAATACAACACTTTGCCATGGATGTAACAAGGATGACAAGACTGGCACACTGGAAATTATACACCCTGGCTGAAAACTATCCTGAATACATGGACAGATATTCCATAACGATGGAAAGACTTAAGATGGCAATACCATGGAATGCATCTTCAATCTGAAATGAAGATTTGATATGATTTGATCGCTCAGAGCTTTTGTGTCATCAAGTGTTATTAAAGTATCAAAGAGATAGAGAAAGCTGCTGACTTAGACTCGAGGCGGGGTGGGGGGGGTAGTAAGAGTACCCCCTGCTGGTCTTTAGCCAGATATTCTACAGGCACTAGCAGTCAGCTAAGGAAAGAAAGGAACTGTTTCAGGGAATGGCACCAGGCCCCTCCCCCACGACATGCATTGAGATAATATTGGCAGCAGGTGAGTCATCCCGGGCCAAAACTTGATTGACATGAATCTTGAAGAAAGGCAGTATTGCAGGCAAATATATCATTTCCTTAACATAGATAAGGAGAACAAGCTAGGAGGAAAACATGCTGTTTTGTTCAAATCGCTTCTGAGCCTTTTGGGGGAACCGACCTCAAGCCAGAGTCTAGCGGAAATACATAGGATATTTACATCACTTAAGACAAACATTTTCTTAGGAAAAAATGCATTGCTTAGCTCAAGGTTTGTCTGCGAAATTCTTACACATCAGGAGATGGCTCCGAGCTGGGTTTCCACACACAAGAACATCCATGCAAAGGACAAGCCTGCACAGCCCATCTGCCCCCCTCGCGCACAGCCAGCAGCATTTCCAAGTGACCTCCTAAGGCCTTCCCCAAAATACAGGGGCACCTCTGGGTTTCCTGTTTCCCTCACTTCGAACACTTTTCTTAAAAAAAAAAATCCTGCACACTTCTTGATAGAATGCCACAGTGCAAGGAATACAGTCCTTCAATATTTAAACCTCCATTTGCAAAACACTTGGAGCTTGGTTTTGTTTTGTTTTGTTTTTTAATTACACCACCACATAATTTAAAGCTTTTACACGTTCTAATTATTCAGTTCCAAAACACCAAACTTTTATTGCACAGGGTCCTCATGAAAAGGCCCACGCAGCTGGACAACCACAGATTCTGCCATGAAAGGGCAGCAAGTTGCCCTCCCCAGTTCTTTGCTGCCTGGGCGGCCACCAGGGTTTGAAATCCATGCACCCTACTAAGTTTCTAGGGTGCAATCCATGGACCCTTCCCTTTCCCATCCCAGCAGGTGCTCAAGGGCCCGCTGGCTTACAAAGTGCCAGAAGAGGGCTGGGCCAGCCGGCCAGAGTTCAGGGTTCTGTCCCTTGGACTTCCAGCGGACACTAGGCTGCTTGGAAAAACCGCGCAGACTCTGAGATTTTTCAGCAGAGGGGTGGAGCGGTAAAGGCCTTGACCCCAAAGGCAAGGCCTTTCTGCGACCGCCAGGTTGGGGAGCTCCGAGAATGTGCCAACAGATGGCGGAATACTTGGTTCCCTGCTCCACGCAGTCCCAGTTCCCTTACCTGTGGTCTGCAGCCCTCCGCTGCACCCACGGGATGGCGATCCTTGGGGACCCAGGAGCGGACGAAATGGGCGTTCCCAGCCGCAGTTGCAACCCCCGAGAGCGCAACTGGGAACCCCTCCCCATCCCCCCCGTGAGCCGACCCCGCCCCGCTCCGCCAGGGTTAGCCCCGCCCCTGCCGCGCTCCCTGCGCGTTCCCAGCCGCAGTGGCGACCCCGGGAGCACAACTGGGACCGACCCCCACCCAAAGCCATCTGAATCTCGACCCCCGCAGCCCGGGTTTACCCAGTCCCGGGTGCGCTCCCGGCGAGTTTTCAGCCTCAGTGTCCACCTCTGAGAGCACAACTGGGAAGCCCGCCCCCACCTCTGCCAGAAGCCGACCCCCGCCCCACGCCGCCCGCGTTCGCCCCGCCCCTGCACGGTCCAGGTACCTTCCCAGCTTCTAGCGTTCACGTCCGGGTAGGAGCAGGATGTAGGAGTATGGGAGATGTGTCTGGAGCCTGACAGCCTCAGCTCCGCTCTGGCCTGCCCTTTGGACCTAGGAGCCAGGCCAACTTGCAGAGGGCTTAGGGCCCCATTGTATGCAAACTACCAAGGCCTACCGCAAGGAGAGTTCTGTCTGAGGGAAGGGAAGCGCCCCAGGCTGCATTCCCAAGCTGTTGCTTGGCAATGCAGACTCAGCGGTAAACGGAGGGAATCAGGCTCTCTGTAGCCGCAGCTTCACACACAGGTGTGTCTCCGTAGGAATCAAGAAAGATCCTGACAGGGTGAGGTTCATTAGAGCTATACTAAAGAGCAAAGGCTTGTCCATGTGGTCTTGCCTTCCCCTGTGCCTTTGGGTCTCCAGGCTCGGCCCCAGCTCCGTGGAAACAACCCCTGAGAAAATATCTTCAAGATCCACTTTTCCCAGTGTCTGGGAACCGGGGTTCGTAGGAGGAGAGAAAAGCAAGCCTCCATCGGGAACAAAAATGCAGCCCACCTGCCTGTGTTTTGAAGCCTCTATTTGGAAGGAATGGGTTAGCTTCTCCTAAAGGAGACCTCCAGATCTGCTCAGAAGTTGGTAATTCCAGAGGCAGGGTACTGGTTCCTGACTGCCCTTTGCCAGCCTTGCAAAGATATTCCTAGATTCTAGAGTTATTTTCCATGAAGGAGCAGGCTTCGGGAATGTGTCAGACGGGACTGGCTCCTTATTGACCTCAGCTCAGCTATTGCCTTTCCATTCAAACTAGGGCAAGGCCCTACTTTATGAAGTGTAAGGGTCTTCTTCTTTGCAAACTGCCAAGGGCTTCAGCAATGAGACCTCTGTCAAGGTGAGGGAAGCCTAAGAGGATGGATTCTCAAGCAGGTGCTTTGCCACAAAGCATCAGCACCCCACGGAGAGAATCAAGCTCCCTGTGCACCAATGTTGGGAGTGTAGCTTCACACACAGAGTTGTCTGTATAGGAGCCAAGAATGTTCCTGAGAGATTAGGTTCACTAAACCTCTCCTACAGAGCATAGACCTGTCAATGTGGTTTTGCCTTCCCCTGTGAGTTGGGTCCCCGAGGTCCACCACACCTCCGGGGAAACTGTCCCTGAGAAAAGATCTCCAGGAACCGCTTCGCCGAGGCTGGGAAATGCTGTTCACAGGAAGTAAGGCAAGCGAATCTCCTGCAGAGTAAAAGAGGCCTTACAGTCCCTGGAGGAGCAGGCTGCCAGAGTGTGTGAAACCTGACTGTTGCCTTACTGGCCTCAGCTCCGCCATTGCCTGTTCATCCGAGCTAGCACCCAGGCCTACTTGGAAAAGCGTTTGGGTGCAGATTTCTACAAAGTGCCAAGGGCTACAGCAGTGAGAATTCTCTCAGTGGTAAGGGAGAGCATTTTATGGATTCTCAAGCTGTTTTCTGAATGACAGCGTCAAAATGAACAGAGAGAATAAGGCTCTCTGTGCCCCTATGTTAGGTACGCAGCTTCACACACAGAGGTGTCTCTATAGGAGCCAAGAATGCTCCTGAGAGATGAGGTTCACTAGAGGTCTGCTACAGAGCATAGACCTGTCCATGTGGTCTTGCCTTCCCCTGTGCCTTTGGGCCACGGGCTCGGCCCCAGCTCCGTGGAAATAAGCCCTGAGAAAATATCTTCAAGATACGCTTTTCCCAGAGGCTGGGAACTGGAGTTCATAGGAGGAGAGAAAAGCAAGCCTCCTTCGGGCACGAAATGCAGCCAACCTGCCTGTGTTTTGAAGCCTCTATTTGGAAGGAATGGGTTAGCTTCTCCTAAAGGAGACCTCCAGATCTGCTCAGAAGTCGGTAATTCCAGAGGCAGGGTGCTGGTTCCTGACTGCCCTTTGCCAGCCTTGCAAAGACATTCCAAGATTCTAGAGTTATATTCCATGAAGGAGCAGGCTTCGGGAATGTGTCAGAGGGGACTGGCTCCTTATTGGCCTCAGCTCAGCTATTGCCTTTCCATTCAAACTAGGACAAGGGCCTAGTTTATGAAGTGTAAGGGTCTTCTTCTTTGAAACTGCCAAGGGCTACAGCAATGAGACTTCTGTCAAGGCGAGGGAAGCCTAAGAGGACGGATTCTCAAGCAGGTGCTTTGCTACAAAGCATCAGCACCCCACGGAGAGAGCCAAGATCCCTGTTCCCCAATCTTGGGAGTGTAGCTTCACACACAGAGTTGTCTCTATAGGAGCCAAGAATGTTCCTGAGAGATTAGGTTCACTAAGCCTCTCCTACAGAGCATAGACCTGTCCATGTGGTTTTTCCTTCCCCTGTGAGTTGGGTCCCCGAGGTCCACCACACCTCCGGGGAAACTGTCCCTGAGAAAAGATCTCCAGGAACGGCTTCGCTGAGGCTGGGAAATGCTGTTCACAGGAAGTAAGGCAAGCGAATCTCCTGCAGAGAAAAAGAGGCCTTACTGTCCCTGGAGGAGCAGGCTGCCAGAGTGTGTAAAACCTGACTGTTGCCTTGCTGGCCTCAGTTCCACCATTGCCTGTTCCTCCGAACTAGGACCCAGGCCTATCTGGAGAAGCGTTTGGGTGCGGATTTCTACAAAGTGCCAAGGGCTACAGCAGTGAGAATTCTCTCAGCGGTCAGGGAGAGCATTTTATGGATTCTCAAGCTGTTTTCTGAACGACAGGGTCAAAATGAACTGAGAAAATCAGGCTCTCTGTGCCCCTATGTTAGGTACGCAGCTTCACACACAGAAGTGTCTCTATAGGAGCCAAGAATGTTCCTGAGAGATGAGGTTCACTAGAAGTCTGCTACAGAGCATAGACCTGTCCATATGGTTTTGCCTTGCCCTGTGAGTTGGGTCCCTGAGGTCCGCCCCAGCTCAGGGGAAGGAGCCCCTGAGAAAAGATCTCCAGGGACCGCTATTCCCCCAGGCTGGCAAACGCAGTTCACAGGAGGTAACACAAGCGAGCCTCCTGCAAGGCACAACAGGCCTTAGTGTCCCTGGACGATCAGGCTGCAAGAGTGTGTGAGACCTGACTGGTGCCTTACTGGCCTCAGCTCCGCCATTGCATGTTCCTCTGAACTAGGACCCAGGCCTACTAGGAGAAGGGTTTGGGTATGGATTTCTAAATACTGCCAAGGGGTATAGCAATGAGAACTGTGTCACGGGTAAGGAAGAGCATTGTATGGATTTTCAAGCTGTTGTTTGAACGACAGCTTCAAAGCTGCACAGAGAGAATCAGACTCTGTGTCTCCATGTTCGGTACACAGCTTCACAGACAGGGGTGTCTCCATAGGAAACAAGAACGTTCCTGACAGAGTGAGGTTCACTAGGGCTCTCCTAGAGAGCAAAGACTTGTCCATGTGGTTTTTCTTCCCCTGTGCGTTTGGGGCTCCAGGCTCGGCCCCAGCTCCGTGGAAACAACCCCTGAGAAAAGATCTTCAAGATCCGCTTTTCCCAGAGGCTGGGATGTGGGGTTCATAGGAGGCGGGAAAAGCAGGCCTCCTTCAGAGAGCAAGAGGCAGCCAAGCGGCCTGCGTTTGGAAGCCTCTATTTGGAAGAATGGGTTAGCTTCCCCTAAGGGGGACCTCCAGATCTGTTCAGAAGTCGGTAATTCCAGAGGCAGTGTGCAGGGTCCTGACTGCCCTTTGCCAGCCTTGCAAAGACATTCCTAGATTCTACAGTTATCTTCCTGAAGAAGCAGGCTTTGGGAATATGTCAGACTTGACTGGTGCCTTATTGGCCTCAGCTCAGCTATTGCCTTTCCATTCAAAGTAGGACAAGGCCCTACTTTATGAAGGGTAAGGGTCTTCTTCTTTCCAAACTGCCGAGGGCTACAGCAATGAGACCTCCGTAAATGCGAGGGAAGCATAAGCGGATGGATTATCAGGAAGGTTCTTTGCCACCAAGCATCAGCACCCCACGGAGAGAATCAGGCTCCCTTTGCCCCTATGTGGGGTGTGTAGATTCACACACAGTGGTGTCTCTACAGGAGCCAAGAATGTTCCTGAGAGATGAGGCTCACAAGAGCTCTCCTACAGAGTGCTCACCTGTACATGTGGTTTCGCCTTCCCCTGTGAGTTGGGTGCCCGAGGTCCACCCCAGCTCCGAGAAAACAGCCTCTGAGAAAAGATCTCCAGGAACCGCTTTTCGCCCAGGCTGGGAAAAGCTGTTCACAGGAAGTAAGGCAAGTGAGCCTCCTGCAGAGAAAAAGAAGCCTTACTGTCCCTGGAGGAGCAGGCTGCCAGAGTGTGTGAAAACTGACTGGTGCCATACTGGTCTTAGCTCCGCCATTGCTTGTTCCTCCGAACTGGGACTCAGGCCTACTTGGAGAAGGGTTTAGGTGCAGATTTCTACAAACTGCCAAGGGCTACTGCAATGAGAACTCTCTCAGAGGTAAGGGCGAGAATTGTATGGATTCTCAAGCTGTTTTCTGAACGACAGCATTAAACCTGCACAGAGAGAATCAGGCTCTCTGCCGCCATGTTGGGTACGCAGTTTCACACACAGAGGTGTCCACATAGGAGCCAAGAACGTTCGTCAAAGACTGAGGTTCACTAGAGCTCTCTTAGAGAGCAAAGACTTGTTCATGTGGTTTTGCCTTCCCCTGTATGTGTGGGTCTATGGGCACAACCCCAGCTCCGTGGAAACAACCCCTGAGCAAAGATCTCCAAGATCTGCTTTTCCCCCATGCTGGGAACCAGGGATCATAGGAGGCAGGAAAAGCAAGCCTCCTTCAGGCAAGAAGAGGCAGCCAACTAGCCTGTGTTTGGAAGCCTCTATTTGCAAGGAATGGGTTAGCTTCTCCAGAAGGAGACCTCCAGATCTGCTCAGAAGATAGAAATTCCAGAGGCAGGGTCGAGGTTCCTGACTGCCCTTTGCCAGCCTTGCAAAGACATTCCTAGATTCTAGCAATATTTTCCATGAAGGAGCAGGCATCGGGAATATGTCAGAGTTGACGGGTGCCTTACTGGCCTCAGCTCAGCTATTGCCTTTCCTTTCAACCTAGGATCAGGGCCTACTTGGTGAAGGGTAAGGGTCTACTTCTTTCCCAACTGCCAAGAGACACAGCAATGAGACCTCTGTCAAGGTGAGGGAAGCGTAAGCGGATGGATTCTCAAACAGGTGCTTTGCCACAAAGCATCAGCACCCCACGGAGAGAATCAGGCTCCCTGTGCCCCTATGTTCGGTGTGTAGCTTTACACACAGAGGTGTCTCTGTACGAGCCAAGAGTGTTCATAAGAGATGAGACACACTAACGTCTCCTACAGAGCATAGACCTGTCCATGTGGTTTTTCCTTCCCCTGTGAGATGGGTCCCCGAGGTCCACCCCAGCTCTGGGGATAGAGCCCCTGAGAAAAGATCTCCAGGAACCGCTTTTTGCCCAGGCTGGGAAACGCAGTTCACAGGAGGCAAGGCAAGCGAGCCTCCTGCAGGGAAAAATAGGCCTTACTGTCCCTGGAGGAGCAGGCTGCCAGAGTGTGTGACACCTGACTGGTGCCTTACTGACCTCAGCTCCGCCATTGCATGGCCATCCAAACCAGGACCCAGGCCTACTTGGAGAAGGGTTTGGGTGCGGATTTGTAAAAACTGCCAAAGGCTACAGCAATGAGAAGTCTCTCAGAGGTAAGGGAGAGCATTCTATGGATTCTCAAGCTGTTGTTTGAACGACAGCTTCAAAGCTGCAAAGAGAGAATCAGGCCCTTTGTGCCCCCTTGTTGGGTACACAGCTTCACACACAGGGGTGTCTCCATAGGAGTCAAGAACGTTCCTGACACAGTAAGTTTCACTTAGAGGTCTCCTGGAGAGCAAAGACTTGTCCATGTGGTTTTCCTTCCCCTGTGCGATTGGGTCTCTGGTCTCGGCCCCAGCTCCATAGAAACAACCCCTGAGAAAATATCTTCAAGATCCGCTTTTCCCAGAGGCTGGGAACAGGGCTTCATAGGATGCGAGAAAAGCAGGCCTCCTTCGGGCGCGAAAAGGCAGCCAACTGGCCTGTTTGGAAGCCTCTATTTGGAAAGAATGGGTTAGCTTCTCCTAAAGGAGACCTCCAGATCTGCTCAGAAGTCGGTAATTCCAGAGGCAGGGTGCTGGTTCCTGACTGCCCTTTGCCAGCCTTGCAAAGACATTCCCAGATTCTAGAGTTATTTTCCATGAAGGTGAAGGCTACGGGAGTATGTCAGACTTGGCAGGCACCTTATTGGCCTCAGATCAGCTATTACCTTTCCATTCAAACTAGGACAAAGGCCTACTTTATGAAGGGTAAGGGTCTTCTTCTTTCCAAACTGCCAAGGGCTACAGCAATGGGACCTCTGTCAAGGCGAGGGAAGCCTAAGTGGATGGATCATCAAGCAGGTGCTTTGCCACAAAGCATCAGCACCCCACGGGGAGAATCAGGCTCCATTTGCCCCTATGTTGGGTGTGTAGCTTCACATACAGAGGTGTCTCTATAGGAGGCCAGAATGTTCCTGAGAGATGAGGTTCACTAGAGCTCTCCTACAGAGCATAGACCTGTCCATGTGCTTTTGCCTTCCCCTGTGAGTTGGGTCCTCGAGGTCCTCCCCAGCTCCGGGGAAGGAGCCCCTGAGAAAAGATCTCCAGGGACCTCTTTTCCCCCAGGCTGGGAAATGCAGCTCACAGGAGGGAAGTCAAGTGAGCCTCCTGCAGGGAAAAAGAGGGCTTACTGTCCCTGGACGATCAGGCTGCAGAGTGTGTGAGACCTGACTGGTGCCTTACTGGCCTCAGCTCCGCCATTGCATGTTCCTCCGAACTAGGACCCAGGACTACTTGGAGAAGGGTTTGGGTGCGGATTTCTAAAAACTGCCAAGGGCTACAGCAATGAGAACTCTGTCACGGGTAAGGAAGAGCATTGTATGGATTTTCAAGGTGTTTTTTGAACGACATCTTTAAAGCTACACAGAGAGAATCAGGCTCTCTGTGCCCCCATGTTGGGTACGCAGCTTCGCACACAGGGGTGTCTCCATATGAATCAAGAATGTTCGTGACAGAGTGAAGTTCACTAGAGCTCTCCTAGAGAGCAAAGACTTGTACATGTGGTTTTTCTTCCCCTGTTAGTTTGGGTCTCCAGGCTTAGCCCCAGCTCCGTGGAAACAACCCCTGAGAAAAGATCTTCAAGATCCGCTTTTCCCAGAGCCTGGGAAGCTGGGTTCATAGGAGGCAGGAAAAGCAAGCCTCCTTCGGGCACGAAGAGGCAGCCGACCGGCCTGTTTTTGGAAGTCTCAATATGGAAGGAATGAGTTAGATTCTCCTAAAGGAGACCTCCAGATCTGCTCAGAAATCGGTAATTCCAGAGGCAGGGTGCAGGCTCCTGACTGCCCTTTGCCAGCCTTGCAGAGACATTCCTAGATTCCAGCGTTATTTTCCATGAAGGAGCAGGCTTCGGGAATATGTCAGACTTGACTGGCGCCTTATGGCCTCAGCTCAGCTCTTGCCTTTCCTTTCAAACTAGGAAAAGGGCCCACTTTATGAAAGGTAAGGGTCCTCTTCTTTCCAAACTGCCAAGGGCTACAGCAATGAGACCCCTGTCAAGGCGAGGGAAGCGTAAGCTGATGGATTCTCAAGCAGGTGCTTTGCCACAAAGCATCAGCACCCCACGGAAAGAATCTGGCTCCCTTTGCCCCTACGTTGCGTGTGTAGCTACACACAGAGGTGTCTCGATAGGAGACAAGAATGTTCCTGAGAGAGGAGGTTCACTGTTGGGGGCCAGAGTGAGGCACTCCGCCCATGGCAAAGGTCATGAGGAAGGAGGCTCGACATACGCAAAGGCGGGATCGAGCCTCAGGAGTCCCCCTGGAAATCCTCGAGCATCTACCCCCATCACCAGAGCCTGCCTACCTTACTATTTTGTGCTCTCACCTACACCTCTGACTTTACGGGGGGCTGTCCCCCACCACCTCTTTCGGAGAAGGAGTTAACCTAGAGCTCCAGTTGATAAAAACCCCTGGGTGTGACAAGAGTGTTTTAACCTACAAACTCCTCTGAAGGTTCTCTAGCCTGCCTGACAGGCTTGTCCGGCCACATGTGATTGCTCACAGCCTCCCAACCATGAGAGGCACGAGATGCTTTAAACCTTCTAAAAACAGGTTCCTTAGAAAAGTTAGAAAATTATTAGTATAAGTATAATGGGCTGATTAGAAATCATATTGGTGAAGGGTTTTTCATTTGTTGAGCTGATGTTTACTGCTAAGTCTCCACATCCCCTGCCCTTATACACATTAATGAATATATAGAAGAAATAAGTATTAACCTTTGATATAAATCACGTTAGACCTTAGGCTAAGTAAATTCTTTCCTTAACTAAAACCCACTACACCCTCACCCTATAGGAATGTAACTTTATTTGGGTGGCGTCTGTTTTAAGAATAATCACTCCTGGAGAAATAAGTGTCCTGGTTGACTGACCGCTGTCACAAGGAGAGGGTCGTAAATTGTCAGCAGGCCCCCCGGCCAGAAGATGATGTAACACCCCTAAGACCTCTGTATACTTTTGTATGAAGCACCTGACTTTGATAAAAGTCAGGACTGCTGACCCCACGTGACTTTTGCATAACATCTCAGTGTATAAAAGTAGACCATGGAAAATAAAGAATTGGGATCAGTTTCTCGAAATACTGGTCTCCCCATGTCTCTCTCTCTCTCTCACTCTGGTTGAGTCTCCATCTGGAGCGCGGAACCCACCAAGCTTACTAATTTTGCCTGGGCTTCTAAGATCCGACCGGGGAGGCCTCAGTGTCTCCTCTCCTTCGGGAGAACGGAAGGACGCCTGCGGCCTACGTAAGTGGTGCAAGCTTCTTGTCTTGAAGTTTTATTGGTCCCCCGCGTAAACCAAGCTACTCAGCCTCTTTTCTCCACTGAATTTTCCTACTGAGCTATCCTCATTTTATTACTCTTTATATCCTTAATTAACGTTTAATTAAGCAGTTGTTCCCTGACCCTCGCCTACGCCGTCTCTGCTTCGAATACCCTGGATCAGCTGGGGCTGGACCCCGGCAGTTCACTAGAGATCTCCTACAGAGCATAGACCTGTCCATTTGGTTTTGCCTTCCCCTGTGAGTTGGGTCCCCGAGGTCCGCCCCAACTCCGGGGAAACAGCCCCTGAGAAAAGATCTCCAGGAACTGCTTTCCGCCCAGGCTGGGAAACGCTGTTCACAGGAAGTAAGGCAAGCGAGCCTCCTGAAGGGAAATAGAGGCCTTACTGTCCCTGGAGGAGCAGGCTGCCAGAGTGTGTGACACCTGACTGGTGCCTTACTGGCCTCAGCTCCGCTATTGCATGTTCATCTGAACTTGAACCCAGGCCTACTTGGAGAAGTGTTTGTGTGCCGATTTCCAGAAACTGCGAAGGGCTACAGCAATGATAACTCTCTCAGTGGTAAGGGAGAGCATTGTGTGGATTCTCAATTTGTTGTTTGAACGACAGCGTCAAAGCTGCACAGAGAGAATCAGGTCTCTGTGTCTCTATGTTGGCTATGCAGCTTCCCACACAGAGATGTCCCCGTTGGAGCCAAGAACATTCCGCATAGACTGAGGTTCACTAGAGCACTCCTAGAGAGCAAAGACTTATCCATGCGGTTTTCCCTTCCCCTGTGCGTGTGGGTCTCCGGGATCGGCCCCTGCTCCGTGGAAACAGCCTCTGAGAAAAGATCTCCAAGAACCTCTTATCCCCCAGGCTGGGAAGCGGAGTTCGCAGGAGGTGGGATAAGCAAGCTTCCTTCGGCAAGAAGAGACAGCCAACCGGCCTGTGTTTGGAAGCCTCTATTTGCAAGGAATGGGTTAGTTTCTCCTGACCGAGACCTCCGGATGTGCTGAGAAGATAGAAATTCCAGAGGCAGGGTCGAGGTTCCTGACTGCCCTTTGCCAGCCTTGCAAAGACATTCCCAGATTCTAACGTTATTTTCCATGAAGGAGCAGGCATCGGGAATATGTCAGACTTGACTGGCGCCTTACTGGCCTCAGCTCAGCTACTGCCTTTCCATTCAAACAAGGACAAGGGCCTACTTGGTGAAGGGTAAGGGTCTGCTTCTTTCCAAACTGCCAAGGACTACAGCAATGAGACCTCTGTCAAAGTGAGGGAAGCCTATGCGGATGGATTCTTAGCAGGTGCTTTGCCACAAAGCATCAGCACCCACGGAGAGAATCAGACTCCCTTTGCCACTATGTTGGGTGTGTAGCTTCATGCACAGAGGTGTCTCTGTAGAAGCCAAGAATGTTCCTGAGAGATGAGGTTCACTAGAGCTCTCCTACAGAGCATAGACCTGTCCATGTGGTTTTGTCTTCCCCTGTGAGTTGGGCCCCCGAGGTCCGACCCAGCTCCAGGGAAACAGCCCCTGAGAAAAAATCTCCAGGAACAGCTTTGCGCCCAGGCTGGGAAATGCAGTTCACAGGAGGCAAGGCAAGCGAGCCTCCTGCATGGAAAAAGAGGCCTTACTGCTCCTGGACGATCAGGCTGCAAGAGTGTGTGAGACCTCACTTGTGCCTTACTGGCCTCAGATCCGCCGTTGCCTGTTGTTCCGAGCTAGGACCCAGGCCTACTTGGAGAAGGGTTAGGGTGCGGATTTCTACAAACTGTCAAGGACTACAGCAATGAGAATTCTCTTAGCAGTAAGGGAGAGCATTGTATGGATTCTCAAGCTGTTGTTTGAATGACAGCTTCAAAGCTACACAGAGAGAATCAGGCTCTCTGTTCCCCTATTTTGGCTGTGCAGCTTCACACACAGAATTTGACTCTGTTGGAGCCAGAAATATTCCTGAAAGACTTAGGCTCACCAAAGCTGTCCTCCAGAGCAAAGACATTGGATGTGGTTTTGCCTTCCCTTGCCAGTATGGGTCCCCTAGCTTGGCCCCAGCTCCGGGGATACAGCCTCTGAAAAAAATCTTCCAAGAAGCGATTTTCCTCCAGGCTGTTAAGCGGAATTCGCAGTTTGCAAGTTAAGGAAGCCTGCTTCGTGGAAGAGCAAGCAGCCAACTGGCCCTGTGTTAGGAAGCCTGTATTTGAAAGGAATGGGTTAGCTTCTACAGCGGGAGAACCTCAGATCTGCTCAGGGGACTGAAATACTAGAGTCAGGGTCGAGGTTCTCCCTTGTCCTTTGCGCACCTTGCAAAGACATTCCTAGCTTCTAGCGTTAGTGTCCCTGTAGTAGCAGGCTGCAGGAGCGTGTGATAAATGACTGCCGCGTTCCTGTCCTCAGCTCCGCTATTGACTTTCTATTCGAACTAGAACCCAGGCCTACTTTGAGAGGGGTTAGGGTCCAGTGTTTCCAAACTGCCAAGGGCTACGGCAATGCGAGCTCTGTCAGAGGTAAGAAAAGAGCAATTGGTTGGATTCTTCAGCTGCTGCGTGGCTGCACAGCTTCCGCGCCGCATGGAGAGCATGAGGCTCCTTGTGGCCCTATTTTGGGTACGCAGCAACATGCACACAGAATGTCTGTGTTCACTTATGTACAGGCTTATCTACACTAGAGCTCTCCTACAGAGCAAAGACCACTCAGTGGGCTCCAAGAGATACCTGTCTCGGCTCGAGAAGAGAGTGGAGTCCTTTGCTTCCCCTCGAGATGAGGCCTGACTCCCTGGGTGAGTATGGAATGCAACCCCAAATCCCTGTCGCCTACAGAGAGGAACATTAAGTCCTGGATACAAGCCTAGATGAGGTCTAGTTTGCCCTTCAGTGAATGGAGCCCAATCCACAGCTCTCCCTGGCAACTCGAATGGAAGATTAGACTTCCTGGGCCAACACAAGAGGAAGCCTGAATTCCCCGTCGTAAGTCGAGAATCCCACCGAAACTCGAGAAAATCCACGTGCTTCCCTCGTCATCGCAAGATGAGGCCCTTTGTCCGCTACAGCATCTCAAGAGAAGTCCCACGTTCCATCCTGAAGTGCGAAACGGTACTTGGCACCCTTGATGCGACCCCAAAAGTTCCGCGACATACCAGACTCACTCAAGGGGAACACCGAGGTTCCCGGCACCACTTCATCTGACCCCTTCTCCTCTCCTGACTGCGACAGGAGGGTCGACTCCCCTTCTCTGTCTGCAAGGCGTTCCCGACCTTCCGGGCGCACCTCAGGATGAGGCCGGTCTCATGAGGAAGTTCGAGACGTAGCCTCGTGGGTGGTGCCACATGCCGAAAGACCCCAATTTCTCGGTCCACTCTTGAAAAGAACCCGATGCCAGCACACCTCTTTGAAGGAAAACCTGTGGATGAAGGCACAAGACGAAGGGGCACTGACACCCGCGTGCATCGTCCAGAAAAACCCGCAGGTCCCACAGACATTTCGACAAGTGGCCTGTCACCCTGTAAACCACTCGAAAGGCAAACGAAGGTCCATTCCTCAACAGAAGACTAGGTGTGACTCTCTTGTCCCTACTCTGCAGGGACCATGGGATCCGAGTCAGAAACGGAGAGGAAGCCTGAGGTTCCTGCGTGCACTCGAGATGAGGCCCTCTTCCATTGCACCACACCCAGTGGAGTCCCGAGAGGCCCCTACCAACTCCACAGTATCCCTGAGTTCTCAGAGGCACAATGAGAAGCTCCCTGAGGTCACAGGCACAAGTCGAGGGAACCC
Source organism: Bubalus kerabau (assembly GCF_029407905.1). Taxonomy (NCBI): domain Eukaryota; kingdom Metazoa; phylum Chordata; class Mammalia; order Artiodactyla; family Bovidae; genus Bubalus; species Bubalus kerabau. The sequence goes on along the minus strand of NW_026577886.1, from coordinate 2,944,417 downwards.
TGGGTTTTCTGCCATGACTTGAGAAAGACCTCGAGAGTGCTTCAAAATGTGTTGAGTCGCGATTCCCCTACCATGACTCGAGAGCCATGACACGCGCCCCCTCTTCACGCGCATGGAGACCTGACTAACCTGGCACTGCACGAGAGGCTCCCTGAGATCCTCATCGTACCTCGTGAGGAAACCCACACTGCCGAGGCAGCTCGAGGAAACACATGAGACACCCCGGTCATCGCGAGATGAGGGCCTTATATTCCTGCATGGCCTGGAGACCAATCACGAGTCCTCTCTCCAAACTGAAGAGCAGGCTGGACTCCGTTGAGGCCGCTCAGGGGGCTCCAACAGATCCTTGTCGCGACTCGAGAGGAGAGCGGAGTCCTTGGCTTCCCCTCGAGACGAGGTCTGACTCCCCGGGGGAGCCTGGAATGCAACCCCGAGATGCCTGCTTTCCCTGGAGAGGAATAGTAGGTCCTGGACACACGCCTAGGTGAGGTCTCTTCGGCCCTGCAGTGACTCGAGCGCAACCCCCAGATTTCCCTTGCAACTCGAGGGGAAGATTGGGCTTCCCAGGGCCAACCCAAGAGGAAGGCTGAGATCCCCATTGTAACTCGAGAATCCCGCCGCAACTCGAGAAAAACCACGTGGTTCCCAACTCTTGGCAAGATGAGACCCTTGCCCGCGACGGCGTCTCAAGGGAAGTCCCCTCTTCCGCCCTGAAGGGCGGAAAGGATCCTGCCAGCCTTCATGCGACCCTCAAAAGTTCCCCGACACGCCGGGTTACCTCGAGGTGAACACCGAGGGTCCCGCAACCGCTTCCTCTGAGCCCCTTCTCCCCTCCTGATTGCGACAGGAGAGTCGATTCCCCTGCGTGGTCTGAAAGGGGTTCCAGGCCTTCCCGGGGCACTTAAGGATGAGGCCGGTCTCACGAGGAAATTCGAGACGAGCCACGTGGGTGGGGCCACATGCCTAACGACCCCGATTCCCCGGTCCGCTCTTGAGAAGGACCGGCGGCCCGGACCCCTCTTCGAAGGCAACCCTGTGGGTGAAGGCACAACACCAACGGGCACTGCCACCCCCGTGCATCGTCCGCAAAGACCCGCGGGTTCCACACACAGCTCGACGAGGTGCCTGAGACCCCCTGAGCAACTCGAGAGGCCAGCGGGGTTCCCTTCCTCAGACAAGACGAGGCCTGACTCTCCAGTCCCAACTCTGCAGGGACCCTGCGGTCGGAGTCCGAAACGGAGAGGAAGCCTGAGGTTCCTGCCTCCCCTCGAGGTGAGGCCCTCTTCCGTTGCGCCAGACCCAGCGGAGCCCCGAGGGGCCCCCCCCACCTCCATAGGATCCCTCGCCTCTCAGAGGAACCCTGTGAAGTTCCCTAAGGTCCCCGGCAGAAGGCGAGGGAAACGAGGGTTTCCCGCCGCCCCCCGACAAAGACCTCGAGAGTCCTTCTTCAACGCGTCTCGAGGCCCTAATCCCCTCCCTTGACTCGAGAGCCATGACGCGCTCCCCCTCGCCACGCGCATGCAGACCTGACTTCCCTGGCGCCGCACGAGAGGCTCCCTGAGCTCCCCGTCATACCTCGTGAGAAACCCCACACTGGCGCCGCAGCTCGAGAAAACCCACAAGATCCCTCCGTCATCGCGAGATGAGGGCCATCTTTTCCTGCATGGCCTGGAGAGCAGTCCCAAGTCCTCTCTCCAAACTTCACAGGAGGCTTGACTCCCTTTAGGCCACAAAGTGGGCACCAAGAGGTGCCCGTCTCGACTCAAAAGGAGAGCGGAGTCCTTTGCTTCCCTTCGACATGAGGCCTGACTCCCTGGGTGAGTCTGGAATGCAAACCTGAGATCCCTGTGGCCCTTGGAGAGGAACATTAGGTCCTGGACACAAGCCTAGATGAGGTCTCCTTTGCCCTGCAGTGACTCGAGCGCAACCCCCAGCTCTCCCTCGCAGCTCGAATGGATGATTGGACTTCCCTGGCCCAACACAAGAGGAAGCCTGAAATCCCCGTCGTAACTCGAGAATCCCGCCGCAACTCGAGAAAAACCACGTGGCTCCCCCGTCATCGCAAGATGAGGCCCTTGGCCGCTACAGCGTATCAAGGGAAGTCCCACGTTCCATCCTGAAGTACAAAACGGTACTTGGCACCCTTGATGCGACCCCCAAAGTTCCCTGACATACCGGTCTCACTCGAGGGAGACACCAAAGTTCACGGCACCACTTCCTGTGAGCCCCTTCACCCCTCCTGATCGCGACAGAAGGGTCGATTCCCATGTTTTGTCTGCAAGGGGTTCCCGACGTTCCCCGCGAACCTCCGGATGAGGCCGGTCTCATGAGGAAATTCGAAAAGTAGCCTCATGGTTGGTGCCATATGCTGAAAGATCCCGAATTCCCGGTCCACTCTAGATAAGAACCTGACGCCCGGACATCTCTTCGAAGGCAACCCTGTGGATGAAGGCACAACACGAAGGGACACTGACATCCCCATGCATCATCTGGAAAAACCTGCAGATTCCACTCACAGCTCCAAATGTGGACTGTCACCTCGTGAACAACTCGAGAGGCAAGTGAAGTTGCATTCCTTCACACAAGACGAGGCCTTACTCTCCTGTCCCAACTCTTCAGGGACCCTGCAATTGGAGTCAGAAATGGAGAGGAACCCTGAGGTTCCTGCCTCAACTAGAGAAGAGGCCCTCTTCCATTGAACCAAACTCAGTGGTGTCCCGAGAGGCCCCTCCCAACACCACAGTATCCCTGAATTCTCAGAGGCTCCCTGAGAAGCTACCTGAGGTCACTGGCACAAGTCGAGGGAACCCAGAGTTTCCTGAAGTAACCCGAGAAAGACTTGGAGAGTCCTTTTTCAACGTCTCTTGATGCCCGATTCCCCTACCATGACTCCAGAGCAAGGACGCGCTCCCCTCGCCACAAGCAGGAAAACTGACTTCCCTAGTACCACACAAGAGGCTCCCTGAGTACCCCATCGTACCTCGTGAGAAAACCCACACTGGCGCCGCAGTTCGAGAAAAACCACAAGGTGCCCCCGTCAAGGAGAGATGGGGGCCTTCTTTTCCTGCCTGACCTGGAGAGCAATCCCTGGTCCTCTCTCCAAACTTCACAGGAGTATTGACTCCCTTTAGGCCACTCAGTTGGTTCCAAGAAATACCCGGTGCGACTCGAGAGGAGAGCGGAATCCTTTGCTTCCCTCGAGACGAGGCCTGACTCCCCGGGTGAGTTTGGAATGCAACCCCGAGATCCCTGTCGCCCCTGGAGTGGAACATTATGTCCTAGACACAAGCCTAGATGAGGTCTATTTTGCCCTACAGTGACTCGAGAGCAACCTCCATCTCTCCCTCACAATTTGAATGGAAGATTGGTCTTCCCACGGTCAACACAAGAGGAAGTCTGAATTTCCCATCGTAATTCGAGAATTCAGCCTCAAGTCTTAAAAACCATGTGGTTCCCCCTTCATCCCAATATGAGGCCCTTGCCAGCTAGAGTCTCAAGAGAAGTCCCACGTTCCATCTTAAAAGTTCGAAATGCTACTTGGCACCCTTGATGCGACCCCAAAGTTCCCCAACATACCGGTCTCACTCCAGGGGAACACCGAAGTTCCCGGTGTCTCCAGGGAAGTCCCATGTTCCACCCTGAAGGGCGAAACGGTACTTGACACCCTTGATTCGACCGCAAAAGTTCCCCGACACGCTGGGTTCCCTCGAGGGGAACACCGAGGGTCCCGGCACCACTTCATCTGAGCCCCTTCTCCCCTCCTGATCGCGACAGGAGAGTCTATTCCCCTGCTTTGTCTGGAAGGGGTTCCCGGCCTTCCTGGCGCACCTCAGGATGAGGCCGGTCTCAGGAGGAAACTCGAGACTAGCCACGTGTGAGGTGCCACATGCCGAACGACTCCGATTTTCCAGTCCGCTCTTGATAAGAACCCGATGCCTGGACACCTCTTCGAAGGCAACCCTGTGGGTGAAGGCACAACACGAAGGGGCACTGACACCCCCGTGCATCATCCGGAAAAACCCGCAGTGTCTACACACAGCTCAACAAGGGGCCTGAGACTCCCGGAACAACTCGAGAGGCAACCAGAATTCCATTCCTCAGACAAGACGAGGCATGACTCTCCTGTCCCAACACTGCAGGGACCGTGCAGTCGGAGTCCGAATCCGAGAGGAAGCCTGAGGTTCCTGCCTCCCCTCGAGATGAGGCCCTCTTCCATTGCGCCGAACCCAGCAGAGTCCCGAGAGGCCCTGCCAACTACACAGCATCCCTCACCTCTCAGAGGCACCGTGGGAAGTTCCCTAAGGTCCCCTGCAGAAGTCGAGGGAAACGAGGGTTTCCCGCCGCAACCCGAGAAAGACCTCGAGAGTCCTTCTTCAACGCCTCTTGAGGACCTAGCCGTTTCCCATGACTCGAGAGTGATGACCAGCTCCCCCTCGCCATGCGCATGGAGACCTGACTTCCCTGGCGCCGCACGAGAGGCTCCCTGAGGTCCTCGTCGTGCCTCGGGAGAAAACCCCCATGGGCACAGCAGCCTGAGGAAACCCATGAGACGCCCCCGTCATCGCGAGATGAGGGCCTTCTTTTCCTGCCTGGCCTGGAGAGCAATCCCGAGTCCTCTCTCCAAACTGAAGAGGAGGCTCGACACCCTTGAGTCCACTCAGTGGGCTCCAAGAGATCCGTGTCGCGACTTGAGAGGAAAGCGGAGTCCTTTGCTTCCCCTCCAGGCGAGTCCTTACCCCCCGGGGGAGTCTGGAATGGAAACCCGTGATCCCTGTCTTCCCTTGAGAGGAATATTAGGTCCTGGACACATGTCTCGATGACGTCTCTTTGGCCCTGTAGTGACTCGAGCAGAACCCCCAGCTTTCAATCGCAACTCGAATTGAAGATTGGGCTTCCCAGGGCCAACCCAAGAGGAAGCCTGAAATTCCTGTCGTTTTCGAGAATCCCGATGCAACTCGAGAAAAACGACGTGGTTCCAACGTCTTCACAGGATGAGGCCCTTGCCCGCTACAGCGTCTCCAGGGAATTCCCATGTTCCGTCCTGAAGTGGGAAACGGTACTTGGCTCCCTTGTTGCGACCCCTAAAGTTCCCTGAAACGCCGGGTTCCCTCGAGTGGAACACCGAGGTTCCCGGCACCACTTCATCTGAGCCCCATCTCCCCTCCTGATCGCGACAGGAGAATCGATTCCCCTACTTTGTGTGGAAGGTGTTCCCGGCCTTCCCGGCGCACCTCAGGATGATGCTGGTCTCACGAGGAAATTCGAGATGAGCCACGTGGGTGGTGCCACATGCCGAATGACCCCGATTTTCCTGTCCGCTCTTGAAATGAACCCGATGCCCGGACACCTCTTTGAAGGAAACCCTGTGGGGGAATGCATAAAACGAAGGGGCACTGACACCCCCATGCATCTTCTGGAAACACCCGCAGGTTCCACACACAGCTTGTCAAGGGCCCTGAGACCCCCTGAACGACTCGAGAGGCAAGCAGAGTTCCGTTACTCAGACAAGACGAGGCCTGACTCTCCTGTCCCAACTCTGCAGGGACCCTGCGGTCGGAGTCAGAAATGGAGAGGAAGCCTGAGGTTCCTGCCTCCAATCGAGATGAGGCCCTCTTTCATTTCGTCAAACCTAGTGGAGTCCCGAGAGGCCCCTCTAACTCCTCAGTATCCCTCACCTCTCAGAGGCACCTGGGAAGTTCCCAAAGGTCCCCTGTAGAGGTCGAGGGAAACGAGTGTTTCCCGCCCCAACCCAAGGAAGACCTTGAGAGTCCTTCTTAAATGCCTCTTGAGGCCCTAGTCCCTCCCATGACTCGAGAGCAATGACGCGATCTGCCTGGCCACACGCATGGAGTCAGGCTTCTCTGGCGCCGCACGAGAGGCTCCCTGAACTCCCCATCATATCTCGTGAGAAACCCCACACTGGCGCCGCAGCTCGAGAAAACCCATGAGACGCCCCCGTCATCACGAGACGAGGGCCATCTTTAACTGCATGGTATGCAGATCAAGCGTGAACCTTCTGTCCAAGCTACACAGGACGCTTGACTCCCTTTAGGCCACTCATTGGGCTCCAAAAGTTACGCGTCCCGACTCGAGAGGATAGTGGAGTCCTTTGCTTCCACTCGAGACGAGGCGTGACCCACCGGGTGAGACTGGAATGCGACCCCGATATCCCTGTCGCCCCTGGAGAGGAACATTACGTCCTGGACCCAAGCCTAGATGAGGACTCTTTGCCCTGAAGTGACTCGAGAGCAACCCCCAGCTCTCTCTGACAAGTTGAATGGAAGATTGGACTTCCTGGGCCAACACAAGAGGAAGCCTGAATTCCCCGTTGTAACTCGAGAATCCCGCCTCAACTCGAGAAAAACCACGTGTTTCGCTCGTCTTCGCAATATGAGGCCCTTGCCCGCTACAGCATCTCCAGAGAATTCCCACGTTCCGTCTTGAAGTGCGAAACTGTACTTGGCACCCTTGATGCGACCTCAAAAGTGCCGTGACATACCGGTCTCACTCGAGGGGACCACCGAGGTTCCCAGCACCACTTCATCTGAGCCCCTTCTCCCCTTCTGATCGCGACCGGTGGGTCGATTCCCCTGCTTTGTCTGCAAGGGGTTCCCGAGCTTCCCGGCGCACCTCAGGATGAGGCCGGTCTCCCGAGGAAATTCGAGACGTAGCCTCGTGGGTGGTACCACATGCTGAAAGACCCCAATTTTCCGGTATGCTCTTGAATAGAACCCGATGCCCGGAAACCTCTTTGAAGGCAACCCTGTGGATGAAGGCACAACACGAAGGGGCACTGACACCCCCGTGCATCGTCCGAAAAAACCCGCAGGTTCCACACTCAGCTCAACAAGAGGCCTGTCACTCCGTGAACAACTCGAAAGGCAAGGGGAAATCCATTCCTCCACAGAAGACGAGGCGTGACTCTCTTGTCCATACTCTGCAGGTACCCTGTGACCTGAGTCAGATATTGAGAGGACCCCTGAGGTTCCTGCCTCCATTCGAGATGAGGCCCTCTTCGATTGCACCAAACCCAGTTGAGTAACGAAAGGCCCCTCCCAAATCCACAGTGTCCCTGACTTCTCAGAGGCACCCTGAGAAGTTGCCTGAGGTCACCGACAAAAATCAAGGGAACCCAGGGTTCCCTGCCGCAACCCGAGAAAGACCTCGAGAGTCCTTCTTCAATGCGTCTTGAGGCCCGATTCGCCTACTATGACTCGAGAGCAATCACGCACTCCCCTTCACCACACGCACGGAGACCTGACGTCCCTAGCACCACACGAGAGGCTCTCTGAGCTCCCCGTTGTACCTCGTGAGAAATCTGATACTGGCGCCGCAGCTGGAGAAAACCCACGAGATGCCCCCGTCATCGCGAGATGAGGGCCTTTTTTCCTGCATGGCCAGGAAATCAATCCCGAGTCATCTCTCCAAACTCCATAGGAGGCTTCACTCCCTTTACGCCACGCAGTGGGCTCCAAGAGATACCCGTCGCGACTCGACAGGAGAGCGGAGTCCTTTTTTTCCCCTCAAGAAGAGGCCTGACTCTCCGGGTGAGTCGAGAATGCAACCCTGAGATCCCTGTCGGCCCAGTAGTGGAACACTAGGTCCTGGACACAAGCGAAGATGAGGTCTATTTTGCCCTGCAGTGACTGGAGAGCAATCCCCAGTTCTAACTTGCAACTCGAATGGAATACTGGATTTTCCTGGCGCCATACAAGAGGCTCCCTGAGATCCCCGTGGTACTTCATGAGACACCCCACACTGGCGCCGCAGCTCGAGAAAACCCACGAGACGCCACCGTCATCTCAAGATGAGGGCCTTCTTTTCCTGCATGGCCTGGAGTCCAATCCCGAGTCCTCTCTCCAAACTCCACAGGAGGCTTGACTCCCTTTAGTACACACAGTGGGCTCCAAGAGATACCCATCGCGACTCGAGACGAGAGCGGAATTCTTTGCTTACCCTCGAGGTGAGAACTGACTCCCCGGATGAGTCTGGAATGCAAACCCGAGATCCCTGTCGCCCCTGGAGAGCAACGTTAGATCCTGGACACAAGCCTAGATTAGGTCTCTTTTGCCCTGCAGTGACTCTAGCGCAATCCCCAGCTCCCCCTCGCAACCCGAATGGAAGATTGGATTTCAAGGCCAACAAGAGGAAGCCTAAATTCCCGGTCATAACTCGAGAATCCCGCCGCAACTCGAGCAAAACCACGTGGTTCTCCCGTCATCGCAAGATGAGGCCCTTGCCCGCTACAGCGTTTCAAAAGATGTCCCAGGTTCCGTCTTGAAATGCGAAACGGTACTTGGCACCCTTGATGCGACCCCAAAAGCCCCCCAACACGCCGGTCTCAATCAAGGGGAACACCGAGGTTCCCGGCACCACTTCATTTAAGCCCCTTCTCCCCTCCTGATCGTGACCGGTGGGTCGATTCCCCTGCTTTGTCTGCAAGGGGGCCCGACCTTCCCTGCACAACTCAGGATGAGGCCGGTCTCATGGGGAAATTCGATACGTAGCTTTGTGGGTGGTGCCACTTGCCGAAAGACTCCAATTTCCCGGTCCGCTCTTGATAAGAATCCGATGCTCGGACACCTCTTGGAAGGCAGCCTTGAGTATGAAGGTACAACACGAAGGGGCACTAACACACCTGTGCATCATCCGGAAAAATGGGCAGGTTACACACACAGCTCGACAAGTGGCCTGTCACCTCGAGAACAACTCGAGAGGCAAGAGGAGTCCCATCCTCCAGAAAAGACGAGGCCTGACTCTGCTGTACCAAGATGCAGGGACCTTGCGATCAGAGTCAGAAATGGAGAGGAACACTGAGGTTCCTGCTTCAACTCGAGATGAGTCCCTCTTACATTCCACCAAATGCAGAGGAGTCTCGAGAGGCCCCTCCAAACTGCACAGTATCCCTGACTTCTCAGAGGCACTCTGAGAAGCTCCCTGAGGTCGCAGGCACAAGTCAAGGGAACCCTGGGTTTTATGCAGTGACCCGAGAAAGACCTCGAGAGTCCTTCTTCAACCCGTCTTGAGGCCCGATTACCCTACCATGACTCGAGAGCAATGACAAACTCCCCCTAGCCATCTCATGGGGACCTGACTTCCCTGGCGCCACACGAGAGGCTCCCTGAGCTCCCTCTCGTACCTCGTCAGAAACCCGGCACTAGCGCAGCAGTCTAGAAAACCCACGAGACGCCGCCATCATCGCGAGATGAGGGCCTTCTTTTCCTGCATGGCCTGGAGAGGAATCCCGAGTCCTCTATCCAAACACCACAGGAGGCTTGATTCCCTTTAGGGCACACAGTGGGCTCCAAGAGATACCCATCGCTACTCAAAAGGACAGCGGAGTTCTTTGCTTCCCCTCGAGACGAGGCCTGATTCCCCGGGTGAGTCTGGTATGCAACCCCAAGATCCCTGTCTCCCCTAGGGACGAGCATTATGTCCTGGACACAAGCCTAGATGAGGTCTATTTTGCCCTGCAGTGACTCGAGAGCAATCCCCAGCTCTCCCTTTAAACTCGAATGGAAGATAGGACTTCCCTGGCCCAACACATGAGGAAGACTGTATTCCCCGTCGAAACTCGAGAATCCCACCACAACTCGAGAAACGCCACGTGGTTCCCCCGTCATCGCAAGATGAGGCCCTTGCCCCCTACAGCGTCTCAAGAGAAGTCCCACGTTCCGTCTTGAAGTGCGAAACGGTATTGGCACCCTTGATGCGCCCTCAAAAGTTCCTCGACACACCAGTCTGACTCGAGGAGAACACCGAGGTTCCCGGCACCACTACATCTGGGCCCCTTCTCCCCTCCTGATCGCGACAGGAGGGTCGATTCCCCTGTTTTGTCTTGAAGGGGTTCCCACCTTTCCCGGTGCATCTCAGGATGAGGCCGGTCTCACGAGGATATTCGAGACATAGCCACGTGGATGGTGACACATGCCGAAAGACCCCGATTTCCCGGTCCGCTCTTGATAAGATCCTGATGCCCGGACACCTCTTTGAAGATAACCCTTTTGATGAAGGCACAACACTTAGGGGCACTGACACCCCTGGGTATCGTCCGGAGAAACCCGCAGGTACCACACACAGCTCGAGAAGTGACCTGTCACCCCGTGAACAACTGGAGAGGCAAGCAGAGTTCCATTCCTCCACACAAGACAAGGTCTGACTCTCCTGTTCGAACTCTGCAGCGAAACTGCGATCCGAGTCAGATCTGGCCCAGGGGAAGTCAGGAGAGGAAACATGAGTTTCCTGCCTCCACTCGAGATGAGGCCCTCTTCCACTGCACCGAACCCAGTGGAGTCCCAAGAGGCCCCTCCCAACTGCACAGTATCCCTGACTTCTTAGAGGCACCCTTAGACCTTCCTGAGATCACCGGCACAAGTCGAGGGAACCAAGGGTTTCCTGCCCCAACCCGTAAAAGACCTCGAGAGTCCTTCTTCAACGCGTCTTGAGGTGCGATTCCCCTACCATGACTCGAGAGCAATGACGCGCTCCCCCTAGCCACGCGCATGGAAACCTGACTTCCCTGGCGCCACAGGAGAGGCTCCCTGAGCTCCCCATTATACCTCGTGAGCAACACCACACTGGAGCCGCAGCTCGAGAATACCGACGAGACGCCCCAGTCCTCACGAGATGAGGGCCTTCTTTTGCTGTATGGCCTGGAGAGCAATCCTGAGTCCTCTCTCCAAACTCCACAGGAGGCTTGACTCATTTTAGGCCACACAGTGAGCTCCAAGATATACCCGTCGCGACTTGACAGGAGAGCGGTGTCCTTGGCTTCCCCTCGAGACGAGGCCTGACTCCCCGGGTGAGTCGAGAATGAAATGCTGAGATCGCTTTCGCCCCAGCAGAGGAACATTAGGTCCTGGACACAAGCCTAGATGAGGTCTATTTGGCCCTGCAGTGTCTCGAGAGCAATCCCCAGTTCTAACTCACAATTCGAATGAAAACTGGACTTCCCTGGGCCAGTTGAAGAGGAAGCCTGAATTCCCGGTTGTAACTCGAGAATCCCGCCCCAACTCAAGAAAAACCATGTGGTTCCCCCGTCATCGAAAGATGAGGCCCTTGCCCGCTACAGCGTCTCAAGAGAAGTCCCACGTTCCGTATTGAAGAGCGAAAAGTTACTTGGAACCCTTGATGCGACCCCAAAAGTTCCCCGACATACCAGTCTCACTTGAGGAGAACACCGAGGTTCCCGGCACCACTTCATCTGAGACTCTTCTCCCCTCTTGATCGCGACAGGAGGTTCGATTCCCCTGCTTTGTCTGGAAGGCGTTCCCGACCTTCCTGGCGCACATCAAGATGAGGCCAGTCTCACGAGGAAATTCGAGACATAGCCTCGTGGGTGGTGCGGCATGCCAAAAGACCCCGATTCCCTGGTCCGCTCTTGATAAGAACCCGATGGCAGAACCCAACTCGAAGGCAATCCTGTGTAACAAGGCACAACACGAAGGGGCAGTGACACCCCAGTGCATCGTCCAGAAAAACCCGCAAGTTCCACATACAAATCGACAAGTGGCCTGTCACCCCATGAACAACGCGAGAGTCAAGCGGAGTTCCATTCCTCCACACAAGACGAGGCCTGACTCTCCTGTCCCAGCTCTGCAGGGACTCTGCGATCCGAGTCAGATCCGGCGCATTCGAAGCCAGGAGAGGAACCCTGTGGTTCCTGCCTCAACTTGTCATGAGGCCCTCTTCCATTGCACCAAACCCAGTGGAGTTCCGAGAGGCCCCTCCCAACTCCACAGTGACCCTGACTTCTCAGAGGCACGCTCAGAAGCTTCCTGAGGTCACTGGCACAAGTCGATGGAACCCAGGGTTTCCTGCTTCAACCCAAGAAAGACCTTGAGAGTCCTTCTTTAACACGTTTTCAGGCCCAATTCCCCTACCATGACTCGAGAACAATGACTGGCTCCCTCTCACCACGTGCATAGAGACCTGACTGCCCTGGCACCACATGAGAGGCTCACTGAGCTCCCAGTCTTACTTCGTGAGAAACCCCACACTAGCGCCACAGCTCGAGAAAACCTACGAGATGCACCAGTCATCGGGAGATGAGGGCCTTCATTTCCTGCATTGCCTGGAGAGCAATCCCGTGTCCTCCCTCCAAACACCAGAGGAGGTTTGACTCCCTTTAAGCCACTCAGTGGGCTCCAAGACATACCCGTCTGACTCGAGAGGAGAGCAGAGTCCTTTGCTTCCCCTCGAGACGAGGCCTGACTCCAGGGTGAGTCTGGAATGCAACCCCGAGATTCCTTTCGCCCCTTGACATGAACATTAGGTCCTGCACAAAAGCCTTGTTGGGGTCTCTTTTGCCTTCAGTGACTAGAGCGCACCTCCAGCTCTTCCTCGAATCTCGAATGGAAGATAAGACTTTTGTGGGCCAACACAAGAGGAAGCATGAATTCCCTGTGGTAACTCAAATATCCCACCGCAACTAGAGAAAAACCAAGTGGTTCCCAGTCATTCCAAGATGAGGCCCTTGCCTGCTGGAGCACCCCAAGAGAAGTCCCACGTTCCAATTTGAAGAGCGAAACGGTACTTGGAACGCGTTATGCGACCCCAAAAGTTACCCGACATACCTGTCTCACTTGAGGGAAACACCGAGGTTCCCAGCAGCACTTCATCTGAGCCACTTCTCCCCTCCTGATCGCCACAGGAGGGTCGATTCCTCTGCTTTGTCTGGAAGGGTTTCATGACTTTCGTGGCACACCTCAGGATGAGGCCGGTTTCATGAGGATATTCGAGACTAGCCACGTGGGTGGAGCCAAATGCTGAACGACCCTGATTTCCCAGTCCGCTCTTCATAAGAACACGATGCCCGGACACCTCTTCGAAGGCAACCCTGTGGATGAAGACACAAAACGAAGGGTCACTGACACCCCCATGCATCGTCTGGAAAAACCTGCAAATTCCACACACAGTTTGACAAGGGGCCTGAAACCCCATGAACAACTCGAGAGGCAAGCAGAGTTCCATTGCTCAGAAAAGACATAGCCTGACTCTCCTGTCCCAACTCTGCAGGGACACTACGATCAGAGTCAGAATTGGAGAGGAAGCCTGAGGTTCCTGCCTCCACTCGAGATGAGGCCCTCTTCCATTGCGACAAACCCAGTGGAGTCACGAGAGGCCCCGCCAAATCCACAGCGTCCCTCACCTCTCAGAGGCACCCTGGGAAGTTTCCTCAGGTCCCCGGCAGAAGTCGGAGGAAACGAGGGTTTCCCGCTGCAACCCGAGAAAGACATCGAGAGTCCTTCTTCAACGCGTCTTGAGGCCCTAGTCCCCTCCCATGACTCGAGAACAATGACGCGCTCCTTCTCGCCACGTGCATGGAGACATGACTTCCCTGGCGCCGCACGAGAGGCTCCCTGAGATCCTCGTTGTGCCTCGGAAGAAAACCCCCACGGGTGCCGAAGCTCGAGGAAACCCCTGAGATGCCCTCGTCCTCGCGAGGTGAGGGCCTTCTTTTCATGCCTGGCCTGGAGAGTAATCACGAGTCCTCTCTCAAAAGTGAAGAGGAGGCTGGACTCCCTTGAGGCCACTCAGGGGGCACCAAGATATCCACGTCGCGACTCGGGAGGAGAGCAGAGTCCTTTGCTTCCCCTCGAGGCGAGGTCTGACTCCTCGGGAGAGCATAGGATGCAACCCCGAGATCCTTGTCTTCCCTGGAGAGGAGCATAAGGTCCTGGACACACGCCTAGGTGAGGTCTCTTTGGCCCTGCAGTGACTTGAGCGCAACCCCCAGCTTTCCCTCGCAACCCGAGGGGAAGATTGGGCTTCCCAGGGCCAACCCAAGGGGAAGGCTGAGATCCCCGTCGTAACTCGAGAATGCCGCCGCAACTCGAGAAAAACCACGTGGTTCCCACCTCTTGGCAAGATGAGGCCCTTGCCCGCGACGGCGTCTCAAGGGAAGTCCCCTGTTCCGCCCTGAAGGGCGAAACGGTCCCTGACAGCCTTCCTGCGACCCCCAAAAGTCCCCCGACACGCCGGGTTCCCCCAAGGGGAACACCGAGGTTCCTGGCACCGCTTCCTCTGAGCCCCTTCTCCCCTCCTGATCGCGACAGAAGAGGCGATTCCCATGCGTGGTCTGGAAGGTGTTCCCGGCCTTCCCGGCGCACCTCAGGATGAGGCCGGTCTCACGAGGAAATTCGAGACGAGCCACGTGGGTGGTGCCACATGCCGAACGCCCCCGATTCCCCGGTCCGCTCTTGAGAAGGACCCGAGGCCCGGACCCCTCTTCGAAGGCAACCCTGTGGGTGAAGGCACAACACGAAGGGGCACTGCCAGCCCCGTGCATCGTCCGCAAAGAACCGCGGGTTCCACACACAGCTCGACGAGGGGCCTGAGACCCCCTGAGCAACTCGAGAGGCCAGCGGGGTTCCCTTCCTCAGACAAGACGAGGCCTGACTCTCCTGTCCCAACTCAGCAGGGACCCTGCAGTCGGAGTCCGAAACGGAGAGAAAGCCTGAGGTTCCTGCCTCCCCTCGAGGTGAGGCCCTCTTCCGTTGCGCCAGACCCAGCGGTGTCCCGAGGGGCCCCTCCACCTCCACAGGATCCCTCGCCTCTCAGAGGCACCCCGGGAAGTTCGCTAAGGTCCCCGGCAGAAGGCGAGGGAAACGAGGGTTTCCCGCCGCCCCCCGAGAAAGACCTCGAGAGTCCTTCTTCAACGCGTCTCGAGGCCCTAGTCACCTCCCGTGACTCGAGAGCCATGACGCGCTCCCCCTCGCCACGCGCATGGAGACCTGACTTCCCTGGCGCAGCACGAGAGGCTCCCTGAGATCCTCGTCGTGCCTCGGGAGAAAACCCTAACGGGCGCCGCAGCTCGAGGAAACCCCTGAGACGCCCCCGTCCTCGCGAGCTGAGGGCCTTCTTTTCCTGCATGGCCTCGAGAGCAATCCCGGGTCCTCTCTCCAAACGGAAGAGGAGGCTGGACTCCCTTGAGGCCGCTCAGGGGGCTCCAAGAGCCCCGCGTCGCGACTCGAGAGGAGAGCGGAGACCTTGGCTTCCCCTCGAGACGAGGCCTGACTCCCAGGGGGAGCCTGGAGTGCAACCCCGAGTTCCCTGCCTTCCCTGGAGAGGAATATTAGGTCCCGGACACACGCCTAGTTGAGGTCTCTTAGGCCCTGCAGTGACTCGAGCGCAACCCCAGCTTTCCCTCGCAACCCGAGGGGAAGATTGGGCTTCCCAGGGCCAACCCAAGGGGAAGGCTGAGATCCCCGTCGTAACTCGAGAATCCCGCCGCAACTCGAGAAAAACCACGTGGTTCCCACCTCTTGGCAAGATGAGGCCCTTGCCCGCCACGGCGTCTCAAGGGAAGTCCCCTGTTCCGCCCTGAAGTGCGAAACGGTCCCTGACAGCCTTCCTGCGACCCCCAAAAGTCCCCCGACACGCCGGGTTCCCTCGAGGGGAACACCGAGGGTCCCGGCACCGCTTCCTCTGAGCCCCTTCTCCCCTCCTGCTCGCGACAGGAGAGGCGATTCCCCTGCGTGGTCTGGAAGGGGTTCCCGGCCTTCCCGGCGCACCTCAGGATGAGGCCGGTCTCACGAGGAAATTCGAGACGAGCCACGTGGGTGGGGCCACATGCCGAACGCCCCCGGTTCCCCGGTCCGCCCTTGAAAAGGACCCGAGGCCCGGACCCCTCTTCGAAGGCAACCCTGTGGGTGAAGGCACAACACGAAGGGGCACTGCCACCCCCGTGCATCGTCCGCAAAGACCAGCGGGTTCCACACACAGCTCGACGAGGGGCCTGAGACCCCCTGAGCAACTCGAGAGGCCAGCAGGGTTCCTTCCTCAGACAAGACGAGGCCTGATTCTCCTGTCCCAACACTGCAGGGACCCTGCCGTCGGAGTCCGAAACGGAGAGGAAGCCTGAGGTTCCTGCCTCCCCTCGAGGTGAGGCCCTCTTCCGTTGCGCCAGACCCAGCGGAGTCCCGAGGGGCCCCGCCACCTCCACAGGATCCCTCGCCCCTCAGAGGCACCCTGGGAAGTTCGCTAAGGTCCCCGGCAGAAGGCGAGGGACACGAGGGTTTCCCACCGCCCCCCGAGAAAGACCTCGAGAGTCCTTCTTCAACGCGTCTCCAGGCCCTAGTCCCCTCCAGTGACTCGAGAGCCAGGATGCGCTCCCCCTCGCCACGCGCATGGAAACCTGACTTCCCTGGCGCCGCACGAGAGGCTCCCTGAGATCCTCGTCGTGCCTCGGGAGAAAACCCCCACGGGTGCCGCAGCTCGAGGAAACCCCTGAGACGCCCCCGTCCTCGCGAGCTGAGGGCCTTCTTTTCCTGCATGGCCTGGAGAGCAATCCCGGGTCCTCTCTCCAAACGGAAGAGGAGGCTGGACTCCCTTGAGGCCGCTCAGGGGGCTCCAAGAGACCCGCGTCGCGACTCTAGAGGAGAGCGGAGTCCTTGGCTTCCCCTCGAGACGAGGCCTGACTCCCCGGGGGAGCCTGGAATGCAACCCCGAGATCCCTGCGTTCCCTGGAGTGGAATATTAGGTCCCGGACACACGCCTAGGTGAGGTCTCTTCGGCCCTGCAGTGACTCGAGCGCAACCCCCAGCTTTCCCTCGCAACCCGAGGTGAAGTTTGGGCTTCCCAGGGCCAACCCAAGGGGAAGGCTGAGATCCCCGTCGTAACTCGAGAATCCCGCCGCAACTCGAGAAAAACCACGTGGTTCCCACCTCTTGGCAAGATGAGGCCCTTGCCCGCCACGGCGTCTCAAGGGAAGTCCCCTGTTCCGCCCTGAAGGGCGAAACGGTCCCTGACAGCCTTCCTGCGACCCCCAAAAGTCACCCGACACGCCGGGTTCCCCCGAGGGGAACACCGAGGGTCCCGGCACCGCTTCCTCTGAGCCCCTTCTCCCCTCCTGATCGCGACAGGAGGGGAGATTCCCCTGCGTGGTCTGGAAAGTGCTCCCGGCCTTCCCGTCGCAACTCAGGATGAGGCCGGTCTCACGAGGAAATTCGAGACGAGCCACGTGGGTGGGGCCACATGCCGAACGCCCCCGGTTCCCCGGTCCGCCCTTGAGAAGTATCCGAGGCCCGGACCCGTCTTCGAAGGCAACCCTGTGGGTGAAGGCACAACACGAAGGGGCACTGCCACCCCCGTGCATCGTCCGCAAAGACCCGCGGGTTCCACACACAGCTCGACGAGGGGCCTGAGACCCCCTGAGCAACTCGAGAGGCCAGCGGGGTTCCCTTCCTCAGACAAGACGAGGCCTGACTCTCCTGTCCCAACTCTGCAGGGACCCTGCCGTCGGAGTCCGAAACGGAGAGGAAGCCTGAGGTTCCTGCCTCCCCTCGAGGTGAGGCCCTCTTCCGTTGCGCCAGACCCAGCGGAGTCCCGAGGGGCCCCGCCACCTCCACAGGATCCCTCACCTCTCAGAGGCACCCTGGCAAGTTCCTTAAGGTCCCCGGCAGAAGGCGAGGGAAACGAGGGTTTCCCGCCGCCCCCCGAAAAAGACCTCGAGAGTCCTTCTTCAACGCGTCTCGAGGCCCTAGTCCCCTCCCGTGAGTCGAGAGCCAGGACGCGCTCCCCCTCGCCACGCGCATGGAGACCTGACTTCCCTGGCGCCGCACGAGAGGCTCCCTGAGATCCTCGTCGTGCCTCGGGAGAAAACCCCCACGGGGGCTGCAGCTCTAGGAAACCCCTGAGACGCCCCCGTCCTCGCGAGCTGAGGGCCTTCTTTTCCTGCATGGCCTGGAGAGCAATCCCGGGTCCTCTCTCCAAACGGAAGAGGAGGCTGGACTCCCTTGAGGCCGCTCAGGGGGCTCCAAGAGACCCGCGTCGCGACTCGAGAGGAGAGCGGAGTCCTTGGCTTCCCCTCGTGACGAGGCCTGACTCCCCGGGGGAGCCTGGAATGCAACCCCGAGATCCCTGCCTTCCCTGGAGAGGAATATTAGGTCCCGGACACACGCCTAGGTGAGGTCTCTTCGGCCCTGCAGTGACTCGAGCGCAACCCCCAGCTTTCCCTCGCAACCCGAGGGGAAGATTGGGCTTCCCAGGGCCAACCCAAGGGGAAGGCTGAGATCCCCGTCGTAACTCGAGAATCCCGCCGCAACTCGAGAAAAACCACGTGGTTCCCACCTCTTGGCAAGATGAGGCCCTTGCCCGCCACGGCGTCTCAAGGGAAGTCCCCTGTTCCGCCCTGAAGGGCGAAACGGTCCCTGACAGCCTTCCTGTGACCCCCAAAAGTCCCCCGACACGCTGGGTTCCCTCGAGGGGAACACCGAGGGTCCCAGCACCGCTTCCTCTGAGCCCCTTCTCCCCTCCTGATCGCGACAGGAGAAGCGATTCCCCTGCGTTGTCTGGAAGGGGTTCCCGGCCTTCCCAGCGCACCTCAGGATGAGGCCGGTCTCACGAGGAAATTCGAGACGAGCCACGTGTGTGGTGCCACATGCCGAACGCCCCCGATTCCCCGGTCCGCTCTTGAGAAGGACCCGAGGCCCGGACCCCTCTTCGAAGGCAACCTGTGGGTGAAGGCACAACTCGAAGGGGCACTGCCACCCCTGTGCATCGTCCGCAAAGACCCGCGGATTCCACACACAGCTCGACGAGGGGCCTGAGACCCCCTGAACAACTCGAGAGGCAAGCGGGGTTCTCTTCCTCAGACAAGACGAGGCCTGACTCTCCTGTCCCAACTCTGCAGGGACCCTGCGGTCGGAGTCCGAAACGGAGAGGCAGCCTGGGGTTCCTGCCTCCCCTCGAGGTGAGGCCCTCTTCCGTTTTGTCAGACCCAGCGGAGTCCCGAGAGGCCCCGCCAACTCCACAGGATCCCTCGCCTCTCAGAGGCACCCTGGGAAGTTCCCTAAGGTCCCCGACAGAAGGCGAGGGAAACGAGGGTTTCCCGCCGCCCCCCGAAAAAGACCTCGAGAGTCCTTCTTCAACGCGTCTCGAGGCCCTAGTCCCCTCCCATGACTCGAGAGCCATGACTCGATCCCCATCGCCACCGCATGGAGACCTGACATCCCTGGCGCCGCACGAGAGGCTCCCTGAGATCCTCGTAGTGCCTCGGGAGAAAACCCCAATGGGCACCGCAGCTCGAGGAAACCCCTGAGACGCCCCCGTCCTCACGAGCTGAGGGCCTTCTTTTCCTGCATGGCCTGCAGAGCAATCCCGTGTCCTGTTTCCAAACTGAAAAGGAGGCTGGACTCCCTTGAGGCCGCTCAGGGGGCTCCCAGAGACCCGCGTCGCGACTCGAGAGGAGAGCGGAGTCCTTGGCTTCCCCTCGAGACGAAGCCTGACTCCCCGGGGGAGCCTGGAATGCAACCCCGAGATCCTTGCCTTCCCTGGAGAGGAATATTAGGTCCCGGACACACGCCTAGGTGAGGTCTCTTGGGCCCTGCAGTGACTCGAGCGCAACCCCCAGCTTTCCCTCTCACTCGAGGGGAAGATTGGGCTTCCCAGGGCCAACCCAAGGGGAAGCCTGAGATCCCCGTCGTAACTCGAGAATCCCGCCGCAACTCAAGGAAAACCACGTGGTTCCTACGTCTTTGCAAGATGAGCCTCTTGCCCGCTATGGCGTCTCAAGGGAAGTCCCAGTTTCTGTCCTGAAGTGCGAAACAGTACCTGACACCTTTCTTGCGACCCCCAGAATTTCCCCGACACACCGAGTTCCCTCGAGGGAAACACAGAGGGTCCCGACACCACTTCATCTGAGCCCCTTCTCCCCTCCTGATGGCGACAGGAGTGTCGATTCCCCTGCGTGGTCTGGAAGGGATTCCCGGCCTTCCCGGCGCATCTCAGGATGAGGCCGTCCGCACAAGGAAATTCGAGATGAGCCACGGGGGTGGTGCCACATGCCGATCGACCTCGATTTCCCGGTCCACTCTTGAGAAGAACCCGTTGCACGGACACCTCTTCGAAGGCAACCCTGTGGGTGATGGCACAACACGAAGGGGCACTGACACTCCCGTGCATCGTCCAGAAACACCCGTGGGTTCCACACACAGCTCGAAGAGGGGCCTGAGACCCCCTGAGCAACTCGAGAGGCAAGCGGAGTTCCCTTCCTCAGACAAGACGAGGCCTAACTCTCCGCTCCCAACTCTGCAGGGACCCTGAGGTCGGAGGGTCGGAGTCAGAAACAGAGAGGAAGCCTGAGGTTACTGCCTCCCCTCGAGATAAGGCCCTCTTCCATTGCGACAACCCCAGCGGAGTCCCGAGAGGCCCCTCCCATCTCCACTGTATCCCTGACTTCTCATAGGCATTCTGAGAAGCTCCTTGAGGCCACCGGCAAAAGTCAAGGGAAATAAGAGTTTCCTGCCACAACCGAAGAAAGACCTCGAGAGTCCTTCTTCAATGCGTCTTGAGGTCAGATTCCCCTACCATAGCTCGAGAGCAATAATGCGCTCCCCCTCGCCACGCACATGGAGACCTGACTTCCCTGGCACCACACGAGAGGCTCCCTGAGCTCCCCGTCGTACCTCGTGTGAAACCCCACACTGGCGCCGCAGCTCGAGAAAACCCACAAGACCCCTCCGTCATCGCGAGATGAGGGCCATCTTTTCCTGCATGGCCTGGAGAGCAGTCCCAAGTCCTCTCTCCAAACTTCACAGGAGGCTTGACTCCCTTTAGGCCACAAAGTGGGCTCCAAGAGGTGCCCGTCGCGGCTCGAAAGGACAGCGGAGTCCTTTGCTTCCCTTCGACATGAGGCCTGACTCCCTGGGTGAGTCTGGAATGCAAACCTGAGATCCCTGTGGCCCTTGGAGAGGAACATTAGGTCCTGGACACAAGCCTAGATGAGGTCTCCTTTGCCCTGCAGTGACTCGAGCGCAACCCCCAGCTCTCCCTCGCAACTCGAATGGATGATTGGACTTCCCTGGCCCAACACAAGAGGAAGCCTGAAATCCCCGTCGTAACTCGAGAATCCCGCCGCAACTCGAGAAAAACCACGTGGCTCCCCCGTCATCGCAAGATGAGGCCCTTGGCCGCTACAGCGTATCAAGGGAAGTCCCACGTTCCATCCTGAAGTACAAAACGGTACTTGGCACCCTTGATGCGACCCCCAAAGTTCCCTGACATACCGGTCTCACTCGAGGGAAACACCAAAGTTCATGGCACCACTTCCTGTGAGCCCCTTCACCCCTCCTGATCGCGACAGAAGGGTCGATTCCCATGTTTTGTCTGCAAGGGGTTCCCGATGTTCCCCGCGAACCTCCGGATGAGGCCGGTCTCATGAGGAAATTCGAAAAGTAGCCTCATGGTTGGTGCCATATGCTGAAAGATCCCGAATTCCCGGTCCACTCTAGATAAGAACCTGACGCCCGGACATCTCTTCGAAGGCAACCCTGTGGATGAAGGCACAACACGAAGAGACACTGACATCCCCATGCATCGTCTGGAAAAACCCGCAGATTCCACTCACAGCTCCAAATGTGGACTGTCACCTCGTAAACAACTCGAGAGGCAAGTGAAGTTGCATTCCTTCACACAAGACGAGGCCTTACTCTCCTGTCCCAACTCTTCAGGGAGCCTGCAATTGGAGTCAGAAATGGAGAGGAACCCTGAGGTTCCTGCCTCAACTAGAGAAGAGGCCCTCTTCCATTGAACCAAACTCAGTGGTGTCCCGAGAGGCCCCTCCCAACACCACAGTATCCCTGAATTCTCAGAGGCTCCCTGAGAAGCTACCTGAGGTCACTGGCACAAGTCGAGGGAACCCAGAGTTTCCTGAAGTAACCCGAGAAAGACTTGGAGAGTCCTTTTTCAACGTCTCTTGATGCCCGATTCCCCTACCATGACTCCAGAGCAAGGACGCGCTCCCCTCGCCACAAGCAGGAAAACTGACTTCCCTAGTACCACACAAGAGGCTCCCTGAGTACCCCATCGTACCTCGTGAGAAAACCCACACTGGCGCCGCAGTTCGAGAAAAACCACAAGATGCCCCCGTCAAGGAGAGATGGGGGCCTTCTTTTCCTGCCTGACCTGGAGAGCAATTCCTGGTCCTCTCTCCAAACTTCACAGGAGTATTGACTCCCTTTAGGCCACTCAGTTGGGTCCAAGAAATACCCGGTGCGACTCGAGAGGAGAGTGGAGTCCTTTGCTTCCCTCGAGACGAGGCCTGACTCCCCGGGTGAGTTTGGAATGCAACCCCGAGATCCCTGTCGCCCCTGGAGTGGAACATTTTGTCCTAGACACAAGCCTAGATGAGGTCTATTTTGCCCTACAGTGATCGAGAGCAACCTCCATCTCTCCCTCACAATTTGAATGGAAGATTGGTCTTCCCACGGTCAACACAAGAGGAAGTCTGAATTTCCCATCGTAATTCGAGAATTCAGCCTCAAGTCTTAAAAACCATGTGGTTCCCCCTTCATCCCAATATGAGGCCCTTGCCAGCTAGAGTCTCAAGAGAAGTCCCACGTTCCATCTTAAAGTTCGAAATGCTACTTGGCACCCTTGATGCGACCCCAAAGTTCCCCAACATACCGGTCTCACTCCAGGGGAACACCAAAGTTCCTGGTGTCTCCAGGGAAGTCCCATATTCCGTCCTTAAGTGCGAAACGGTACTTGACACCCTTGATACGACCGCAAAAGTTCCCCGACACGCTGGGTTCCCTCGAGGGGAACACCGAGGGTCCCGGCACCACTTCATCTGAGCCCCTTCTCCCCTCCTGATCGCGACAGGAGAGTCGATTCCCCTGCTTTGTCTGGAAGGGGTTCCCGGCCTTCCTGGTGCACCTCAGGATGAGGCCGGTCTCAGGAGGAAATTCGAGACTAGCCACGTGTGAGGTGCCACGTGCCGAACGACCCCGATTTTCCTGTGCGCTCTTGATAAGAACCCGATGCCTGGACACCTCTTCGAAGGCAACCCTGTGGGTGAAGGCACAACACGAAGGGGCACTGACACCCCCGTGCATCATCCGGAAAAACCCGCAGGGTCTACACACAGCTCGACAAGGGGCCTGAGACTCCCGGAACAACTCGAGAGGCAACCAGAATTCCATTCCTCAGACAAGACGAGGCATGACTCTCCTGTCCCAACACTGCAGGGACCATGCAGTCGGAGTCCGAAACCGAGAGGAAGCCTGAGGTTCCTGCCTCCCCTCGAGATGAGGCCCTCTTCCATTGCGCCGAACCCAGCAGAGTCCCGAGAGGCCCTGCCAACTACACAGCATCCCTCACCTCTCAGAGGCACCGTGGGAAGTTCCCTAAGGTCCCCTGCAGAAGTCGAGGGAAACGAGGGTTTCCCGCCGCAACCCAAGAAAGACCTCGAGAGTCCTTCTTCAACGCCTCTTGAGGACCTAGCCGCTTCCCATGACTCGAGAGTGATGACCAGCTCCCCCTCGCCATGCGCATGGAGACCTGACTTCCCTGGCGCCGCACGAGAGGCTCCCTGAGGTCCTCGTCGTGCCTCGTGAGAAAACCCCCATGGGCGCAGCAGCCTGAGGAAACCCATGAGACGCCCCCGTCATCGCGAGATGAGGGCCTTCTTTTCCTGCCTGGCCTGGAGAGCAATCCCGAGTCCTCTCTCCAAACTGAAGAGGAGGCTCGACACCCTTGAGTCCACTCAGTGGGCTCCAAGAGATCCGTGTCGCGACTTGAGAGGAAAGCGGAGTCCTTTGCTTCCCCTCCAGGCGAGTCCTGACTCCCCGGGGGAGTCTGGAATGGAAACCCTGGATCCCTGTCTTCCCTTGAGAGGAATATTAGGTCCTGGACACACGCCTCGATGAGGTCTCTTTGGCCCTGTAGTGACTCGAGCAGAACCCCCAGCTTTCCATCGCAACTCGAATTGAAGATTGGGCTTCCCAGGGCCAACCCAGGAGAGACCTGAAATTCCTGTCGTTTTCGAGAATCCCGATGCAACTCAAGAAAAACGACGTGGTTCCAACGTCTTCACAGGATGAGGCCCTTGCCCGCTACAGCGTCTCCAGGGAAGTCCCATGTTCCGTCCTGAAGTGGGAAACGGTACTTGGCTCCCTTGATGCGACCCCTAAAGTTCCCTGAAACGCCGGGTTCCCTCGAGTGGAACACCGAGGGTCCCGGCACCACTTCATCTGAGCCCCATCTCCCCTCCTGATCGCGACAGGAGAATTGATTCCCCTACTTTGTGTGGAAGGGGTTCCCGGCCTTCCTGGCGCACCTCAGGATGATGCTGGTCTCATGAGGAAATTCGAGATGAGCCACGTGGTTGGTGCCACATGCCGAATGACCCCGATTTCCCGGTCCGCTCTTGAAATGAACCCGATGCCCGGACACCTCTTTGAAGGCAACCCTGTGGGGGAAGGCACAAAACGAAGGGGCACTGACACCCCCATGCATCTTCTGGAAACACCCGCAGGTTCCACACACAGCTTGTCAAGGGCCCTGAGACCCCCTGAACGACTCGAGAGGCAAGCAGAGTTCCGTTACTCAGACAAGACGAGGCCTGACTCTCCTGTCCCAACTCTGCAGGGACCCTGCGGTCGGAGTCAGAAATGGAGAGGAAGCCTGAGGTTCCTGCCTCCAATCGAGATGAGGCCCTCTTTCATTTCGTCAAACCTAGTGGAGTCCCGAGAGGCCCCTCTAACTCCTCAGTATCCCTCACCTCTCAGAGGCACCTGGGAAGTTCCCTAAGGTCCCCTGTAGAGGTCGAGGGAAACGAGTGTTTCCCGCCCCAACCCAAGAAAGACCTTGAGAGTCCTTCTTAAATGCCTCTTGAGGCCCTAGTCCCTCCCATGACTCGAGAGCAATGACGCGATCTGCCTGGCCACACGCATGGAGTCAGGCTTCTCTGGCGCTGCACAAGAGGCTCCCTGAACTCCCCATCATATCTCGTGAGAAACCCCACACTGGCGCCGCAGCTCGAGAAAACCCATGAGACGCCCCCATCATCTCGAGAGGAGGGCCATCTTTAACTGCATGGTATGCAGATCAAGCGTGAACCTTCTGTCCAAGCTACACAGGACTCTTGACTCCCTTTAGGCCACTCATTGGGCTCCAAGAGTTACGTGTCACGACTCGAGAGGATAGTGGAGTCCTTTGCTTCCAGTCGAGACGAGGCGTGACCCACCGGGTGAGACTGGAATGCGACCCCGATATCCCTGTCGCCCCTGGAGAGGAACATTACGTCCTGGACCCAAGCCTAGATGAGGACTCTTTGCCCTGAAGTGACTCGAGAGCAACCCCCAGCTCTCTCTGACAAGTTGAATGGAAGATTGGACTTCCTGGGCCAACACAAGAGGAAGCCTGAATTCCCCGTTGTAACTTGAGAATCCCGCCTCAACTCGAGAAAAAACACGTGTTTCCCTCGTCATCGCAATATGAGGCCCTTGCCCGCTAGAGCATCTCCAGAGAATTCCCACGTTCCGTCTTGAAGTGAGAAACTGTACTTGGCACCCTTGATGCGACCTCAAAAGTGCCGTGACATACCGGTCTCACTCGAGGGGACCACCGAGGTTCCCGGCACCACTTCATCTGAGCCCCTTCTCCCCTTCTGATCGCGAGCGGTGGGTCGATTCCCCTGCTTTGTCTGCAAGGGGTTCCCGACCTTCCCGGCGCACCTCAGGATGAGGCCGGTATCCCGAGGAAATTCGAGACGTAGCCTCGTGGTTGGTACCACATGCTGAAAGACCCCAATTTTCCGGTACGCTCTTGAAAAGAACCCATTGCCCGGAAACCTCTTTGAAGGCAACCCTGTGGATAAAGGCACAACACGAAGGGGCACTGACACCCCCGTGCATCGTCCGGAAAAACCCGCAGGTTCCACACTCAGCTCAACAAGTGGCCTGTCACTCCGTGAACAACTCGAAAGGCAAGGGGAAATCCATTCCTCCACAGAAGACGAGGCGTGACTCTCTTGTCCATACTCTGCAGGTACCCTGCGACCCTAGTCAGAAATGGAGAGGACCCCTGACGTTCCTGCCTCCATTCGAGATGAGGCCCTCTTCGATTGCACCAAACCCAGTTGAGTAACGAAGGGCCCCTCCCAAATCCACAGTGTGCCTGACTTCTCAGAGGCACCCTTAGAAGTTGTCTGAGGTCACCGACACAAATCAAGGGAACCCAGGGTTCCCTGCCGCAACCCGAGAAAGACCTCAAGAGTCTTTCTTCAATGCGTCTTGAGGCCCGATTCGCCTACTATGTCTCGAGAGCAATCACGCACTCCCCTTCACCACACGCACGGAGACCTGACGTCCCTAGCACCACACGAGAGGCTCTCTGAGCTCCCCGTTGTACCTCGTGAGAAATCTGATACTGGCGCCGCAGCTGGAGAAAACCCACGAGATGCCCCCGTCATCGCAAGATGAGGGCCTTTTTTCCTGCATGGCCAGGAAAACAATCCCGAGTCATCTCTCCAAACTCCATAGGAGGCTTCACTCCCTTTACGCCACGCAGTGGGCTCCAAGAGATACCCGTCGCGACTCGACAGGAGAGCGGAGTCCTTTTTTTCCCCTCAAGACGAGGCCTGACTCTCCGGGTGAGTCGAGAATGCAACCCTGAGATCTCTGTTGGCCCAGTAGTGGAACACTAGGTCCTGGACACAAGCGTAGATGAGGTTTATTTTGCCCTGCAGTGACTGGAGAGCAATCCCCAGTTCTAACTTGCAACTCGAATGGAATACTGGATTTTCCTGGCGCCACACAAGAGGCTCCCTGAGATCCCCGTGGTACTTCATGAGACACCCCACACTGGCGCCGCAGCTCGAGAAAACCCACGAGATGCCACCGTCATCTCGAGATGAGGGCCTTCTTTTCCTGCATGGCCTGGAGTCCAATCCCGAGTCCTCTCTCCAAACTCCACAGGAGGCTTGACTCCCTTTAGTACACACAGTGGGCTCCAAGAGATACCCATCGCGACTCGAGACGAGAGCGGAATTCTTTGCTTACCCTCGAGGTGAGAACTGACTCCCCGGATGAGTCTGGAATGCAAACCCGAGATCCCTGTCGCCCCTGGAGAGCAACGTTAGATCCTGGACACAAGCCTAGATTAGGTCTCTTTTGCCCTGCAGTGACTCTAGCGCAATCCCCAGCTCCCCCTCGCAACCCGAATGGAAGATTGGATTTCAAGGCCAACAAGAGGAAGCCTAAACTCCCGGTCATAACTCGAGAAATCCGCCGCAACTCGAGCAAAACCACGTGGTTCTCCCGTCATTGCAAGATGAGGCCCTTGCCCGCTACAGCGTTTCAAAAGATGTCCCAGGTTCCGTCTTGAAATGCGAAACGGTACTTGGCACTCTTGATGCGACCCCAAAAGTCCCCCAACACGCCGGTCTCACTCATTGGGAACACCGAGGTTCCCGGCACCACTTCATTTAAGCCCCTTCTCCCCTCCTGATCGTGACCGGTGGGTCGATTCCCCTGCTTTGTCTGCAAGGGGGCCCGACCTTCCCTGCACAACTCAGGATGAGGCCGGTCTCATGGGGAAATTCGATACGTAGCTTTGTGGGTGGTGCCACTTGCTGAAAGACTCCAATTTCCCGGTCCGCTCTTGATAAGAATCCGATGCTCGGACACCTCTTGGAAGGCAGCCTTGAGTATGAAGGTACAACACGAAGGGGCACTAACACACCTGTGCATCATCCGGAAAAACGGGCAGGTTACACGCACAGCTCGACAAGTGGCCTGTCACCTCGAGAACAACTCGAGAGGCAAGAGGAGTCCCATCCTCCAGAAAAGACGAGGCCTGACTCTCCTGTACCAAGATGCAGGGACCTTGCGATCTGAGTCAGAAATGGAGAGGAACACTGAGGTTCCTGCTTCAACTCGAGATGAGTCCCTCTTACATTCCACCAAATGCAGAGGAGACTCGAGAGGCCCCTCCAAACTGCACAGTATCCCTGACTTCTCAGAGGCACTCTGAGAAGCTCCCTGAGGTCGCAGGCACAAGTCAAGGGAACCCTGGGTTTTAGGCAGTGACCCGAGAAAGACCTCGAGAGTCCTTCTGCAACCCGTCTTGAGGCCCGATTACCCTACCATGACTTGAGAGCAATGTCGAGCTCCCCCTAGCCATCCCATGGGGACCTGACTTCCCTGGCGCCACACGAGAGGCTCCCTGAGCTCCCTCTCGTACCTCGTCAGAAACCCGGCACTAGCGCGGCAGTCTAGAAAACCCACGAGACACCGCCGTCATCGCGAGATGAGGGCCTTCTTTTCCTGCATGGCCTGGAGAGGAATCCCGAGTCCTCTATCCAAACACCACAGGAGGCTTGACTCCCTTTAGGGCACACAGTGGGCTCCAAGAGATACCCATCGCGACTCAAAAGGACAGCGGAGTTCTTTGCTTCCCCTCGAGACGAGGCCTGATTCCCCGGGTGAGTCTGGTATGCAACCCCAAGATCCCTGTCTCCCCTAGGGACGAGCATTAAGTCCTGGACACAAGCCTAGATGAGGTCTATTTTGCCCTGCAGTGACTCGAGAGCAATCCCCAGCTCTCCCTTTAAACTCGAATGGAAGATAGGACTTCCCTGGCCCAACACATGAGGAAGACTGTATTCCCCGTCGAAACTCGAGAATCCCGCCACAACTCGAGAAACGCCACGTGGTTCCCCCGTCATCCCAAGATGAGACCCTTGCCCCCTACAGCGTCTCAAGAGAAGTCCCACGTTCCGTCTTGAAGTGCGAAACGGTATTGGCACCCTTGATGCGCCCTCAAAAGTTCCTCGACACACCAGTCTGACTCGAGGAGAACACCGAGGTTCCCGGCACCACTACATCTGGGCCCCTTCTCCCCTCCTGATCGCGACAGGAGGGTCGATTCCCCTGTTTTGTCTTGAAGGGGTTCCCGCCTTTCCCGGTGCATCTCAGGATGAGGCCGGTCTCACGAGGATATTCGAGACATAGCCACGTGGATGGTGACACATGCCAAAAGACCCCGATTTCCCGGTCCGCTCTTGATAAGATCCTGATGCCCAGACACCTCTTTGAAGATAACCCTTTTGATGAAGGCACAACACTTAGGGGCACTGACACCCCTGGGTATCGTCCGGAGAAACCCGCAGGTACCACACACAGCTTGAGAAGTGACCTGTCACCCCGTGAACAACTGGAGAGGCAAGCAGAGTTCCATTCCTCCACACAAGACGAGGCCTGACTCTCCTGTTCGAACTCTGCAGCGAAACTGCGATCCGAGTCAGATCTGGCCCAGGGGAAGTCAGGAGAGGAAACATGAGTTTCCTGCCTCCACTCGAGATGAGGCCCTCTTCCATTGCACCGAACCCAGTGGAGTCCCGAGAGACCCCTCCCAACTGCACAGTATCCCTGACTTCTCAGAGGCACCCTTAGACCTTCCTGAGATCACCGGCACAAGTCGAGGGAACCAAGGGTTTCCTGCCCCAACCCGTAAAAGACCTCGAGAGTCCTTCTTCAACGCGTCTTGAGGTGCGATTCCCCTACCATGACTCGAGAGCAATGACGCGCTCCCCCTAGCCACGCGCATAGAAACCTGACTTCCCTGGCGCCACAGGAGAGGCTCCCTGAGCTCCCCATTATACCTCGTGAGCAACACCACACTGGAGCCACAGCTCGAGAATACCCACGAGACGCCCCAGTCCTCACGAGATGAGGGCCTTCTTTTGCTGTATGGCCTGGAGAGCAATCCTGAGTCCTCTCTCCAAACTCCACAGGAGGCTTGACTCATTTTAGGCCACACAGGGAGCTCCAAGATATACCCGTCGCGACTTGACAGGAGAGCGGTGTCCTTGGCTTCCCCTCGAGACGAGGCCTGACTCCCCGGGTGAGTCGAGAATGCAATGCTGAGATCGCTTTCGCCCCAGCAGAGGAACATTAGGTCCTGGACACAAGCCTAGATGAGGTCTATTTGGCCCTGCAGTGTCTCGAGAGCAATCCCCAGTTCTAACTCACAATTCGAATGAAAACTGGACTTCCCTGGGCCAGTTGAAGAGGAAGCCTGAATTCCCGGTTGTAACTCGAGAATCCCGCCCCAACTCAAGAAAAACCACGTGGTTCCCCCGTCATCGAAACATGAGGCCCTTGCCCGCTACAGCGTCTCAAGAGAAGTCCCACGTTCCGTATTGAAGAGCGAAAAGTTACTTGGAACCCTTGATGCGACCCCAAAAGTTCCCCGACATACCAGTCTCACTTGAGGAGAACACCGAGGTTCCCGGCACCACTTCATCTGAGACTCTTCTCCCCTCTTGATCGCGACAGGAGGTTCGATTCCCCTGCTTTGTCTGGAAGGCGTTCCCGACCTTCCTGGCGCACATCAAGATGAGGCCAGTCTCACGAGGAAATTCGAGACATAGCCTCGTGGGTGGTGCGGCATGCCAAAAGACCCCGATTCCCTGGTCCGCTCTTGATAAGAACCCGATGGCAGAACCCAACTCGAAGGCAATCCTGTGGAACAAGGCACAACACGAAGGGGCAGTGACACCCCAGTGCATCGTCCAGAAAAACCTGCAAGTTCCACATACAAATCGACAAGTGGCCTGTCACCCCATGAACAACGCGAGAGTCAAGCGGAGTTCCATTCCTCCACACAAGACGAGGCCTGACTCTCCTGTCCCAGCTCTGCAGGGACTCTGCGATCCGAGTCAGATCCGGCGCATTCGAAGCCAGGAGAGGAACCCTGTGGTTCCTGCCTCAACTTGTCATGAGGCCCTCTTCCATTGCACCAAACCCAGTGGAGTTCCGAGAGGCCCCTCCCAACTCCACAGTGACCCTGACTTCTCAGAGGCACGCTGAGAAGCTTCCTGAGGTCACTGGCACAAGTCGATGGAACCCAGGGTTTCCTGCTTCAACCCAAGAAAGACCTCGAGAGTCCTTCTTTAACACGTTTTCAGGCCCAATTCCCCTACCATGACTCGAGAACAATGACGGGCTCCCTCTCACCACGTGCATAGAGACCTGACTGCCCTGGCACCACATGAGAGGCTCACTGAGCTCCCAGTCTTACTTCGTGAAAAACCCCACACTAGCGCCACAGCTTGAGAAAACCTACGAGACGCCCCAGTCATCGGGAGACGAGGGCCTTCATTTCCTGCATTGCCTGGAGAGCAATCCCGTGTCCTCCCTCCAAACACCAGAGGAGGTTTGACTCCCTTTAAGCCACTCAGTGGGCTCCAAGACATACCCGTCCGACTCGAGAGGAGAGCAGAGTCCTTTGCTTCCCCTCGAGACGAGGCCTGACTCCAGGGTGAGTCTGGAATGCAACCCCGAGATTCCTGTCGCCCCTTGACATGAACATTAGGTCCTGCACACAAGCCTTGGTGGGGTCTCTTTTGCCTTCAGTGACTAGAGCGCACCTCCAGCTCTTCCTCGAATCTCGAATGGAAGATAAGACTTTTGTGGGCCAACACAAGAGGAAGCATGAATTCCCTGTGGTAACTCAAATATCCCACCGCAACTCGAGAAAAACCAAGTGGTTCCCCAGTCATTCCAAGATGAGGCCCTTGCCCACTGGAGCACCCCAAGAGAAGTCCCACGTTCCAATTTGAAGAGAGAAACGGTACTTGGAACGCGTTATGCGACCCCAAAAGTTACCCGACATACCTGTCTCACTTGAGGGAAACACCGAGGTTCCCAGCGGCACATCATCTGAGCCACTTCTCTCCTCCTGATCACCACAGGAGGGTCGAATCCTCTGCTTTGTCTGGAGGGGTTTCATGACCTTCGCGGCACACCTCAGGATGAGGCCGGTTTCATGAGGAAATTCGAGATTAGCCACGTGGGTGGTGCCAAATGCTGAACGACCCCGATTTCCCAGTCCGCTCTTCATAAGAACACAATGCCCGGACACCTCTTCGAAGGCAACCCTGTGGATGAAGACACAAAACGAAGGGTCACTGACACCCCCATGCATCGTCTGGAAAAACCTGCAGATTTCACACACAGTTTGACAAGGGGCCTGAAACCCCATGAACAACTCAAGAGGCAAGCGGAGTTCCATTCCTCAGAAAAGACATAGCCTGACTCTCCTGTCCCAACTCTGCAGGGACACTACGATCAGAGTCAGAATTGGAGAGGAAGCCTGAGGTTCCTGCCTCCACTCGAGATGAGGCCCTCTTCCATTGCGACAAACCCAGTGGTGTCCCGAGAGGCCCCACCAACTCCACAGCGACCCTCACCTCTCAGAGGCACCCTGGGAAGTTCCATCAGGTCCCCGACAGAAGTCGGGGGAAACTAGGGTTTCCCGCTGCAACCCGAGAAAGACATCGAGAGTCCTTCTTCAACGCGTCTTGAGGCCCTAGTCCCCTCCCATGACTCGAGAACAATGAAGCGCTCCTTCTCGCCACGTGCATGGAGACATGACTTCCCTGGCGCCGCACGAGAGGCTCCCTGAGATCCTCGTTGTGCCTCGGGAGAAAACCCCCACGGGTGCCGCAGCTCGAGGAAACCCCTGAGATGCCACCGTCCTCGCGAGGTGAGGGCCTTCTTTTCCTGCCTGGCCTGGAGAGCAATCACGAGTCCTCTCTCAAAAGTGAAGAGGAGGCTGGACGCCCTTGAGGCCACTCAGGGGGCAGCAAGATATCAGCGTCGCGACTCGGGAGGAGAGCGGAGTCCTTTGCTTCCTCTCGAGGCGAGGCCTGACTCCCCGGGGGAGCATGGGATACAACCTCGAGATCCTTGTCTTCCCTGGAGAGGAGCAATAGGTCCTGGACACACGCCTAGATGAGGTCTCTTTGGCCCTGCAGTGACTCGAGCGCAACCCCCAGTTTTCCCTCGCCAGTAGAATAGAAGGTTGGGTTAACCAGGGCCGACACAAGAGGAAGCCTGTAATCCCCTGTCGTAACATGAGAATCCCGCCGCAACTCGAGAAAAACCACGTGGTTCCCACCTCTTGGCAAGATGAGGCCCTTGCCCGCCACGGTGTCTCAAGGGAAGTCCCCTGTTCCACCCTGAAGTGCGAAACGGAACCTGACAGCCTTCATGCGACCTCCAAAAGTTCCCCGATACGCCGGGTTCCCTCGAGTGGAACACCGAGGGTGCCGGCACCGCTTCATCTGAGCCCCTTCTCCCCTCCTGATCGCGACAGGAGAGTCGATTCCCCTGCGTGGTCTGGAAGGGGTTCCCGGACTTGCCGGCGCACCTCAAGAGGAGGCCGGTCACACGAGGACATTCGAGACGAGTCACGTGGGTGGTGCCACATGGCGAACGAGCCCGATTCCCCGTTCCGCTCTTGAGAAGAACCCGATGACGGACCCCTCTTCGAAGGCATCCCTGTGGGTGAAGGCACAGCCCGAAGCAGCACTGACACCCCCGTGCATCGTCCGGAAACAACCGCGGGTTCCACACACAACTCGACGAGGGGCCTGTGGCCCTCTGAACAAATCGAGAGGCAAGCGGGGTTCCCTTCCTCAGACAAGATGAGGCCTGACTCTCCTGTCCCAACTCTGCAGGGACCCTGCGGTCGGAGTCCGAAACGGAGTAGAAGCCTGGGCTTCCTGCCTCCCCTCGGGTGAGGCCCTCTTTCGTTGCGCCAGACCCAGCGGAGTCCCGAGAGGCCCCGCCACCTCCACAGGATCCCTCGCCTCTCAGAGGCACCCTGGGAAGTTCCCTAAGGTCCCCGGCAGAAGGCGAGGGAAACGAGGGTCTCCTGCCGCCCCCCGAGAAAGACCTCGAGAGTCCTTCTTCAACGCGTCTCGAGGCCCTAGTCCCCTCCCATGACTCGAGAGCCATGACGCGCTCCCCCTCGCCATGCGCATGGAGACCTGACTTCCCTGGCGCCGCACGAGAGGCTTCCTGAGATCCTCGTCGTGCCTAGGGAGAAAACCCCTAGGGGCGCCACAGCTTGTGGAAACCCCTGAGACACCACATCCTCGCGAGCAGAGGGCCTCCTTTTCCTGCATGGCCTGGAGAGCAATCCCGGGTCCTGTCTCCAAACTGAAGAGGAGGCTGGACTCCCTTGAGGCCACTCAGGGGGCTACCAGAGACCCACGTCGCGACTCGAGAGAAGAGCGGAGTCCTTGGCTTCCCCTCGAGACGAGGCCTGACTCCCCGGGGGAGCATGGAATGCAACCCCGAGATCCCTGCCTTCCCTGGAGAGGAATATTAGGTCCCGGACACACGCCGTGGTGAGGTCTCTTCGGCCCTGCAGTGACTCGATTGCAACCCAAAGCTTTCCCTCGCAACTAGAGGGGAAGATTGGGCTTCCCAGGGCCAACCGAAGAGGAAGCCTAAGATCCCCGTCGTAACTCGAGAATCCCTCCGCAACTCGAGAAAAACCACGTGGTTCCCAACTCTTCGCAAGATGAGGCCCTTGCCCGCGATGGCGTCTCAAGGGAAGTCCCCTGTTCCGCCCTGAAGGGCGAAACGGTCCCTGACAGCCTTCATGAGACCCCCAAAAGTTCCCCGACACGTTGGGTTCGCTCGAGGGGAACACCGATGGTCCCGGCACCGCTTCCTCTGAGCCCCTTCTCCCCTCCTGATCGCGACAGGAGTCGATTGCTCTGCGTGGTCTGGAAGGGATTCCCGGACTTCCCGGCGCACCTAAGGAGGAGGCCGGTCTCACGAGGAAATTCGAGACGAGCCACGTGTGTGGTGCCACATGCCGAACGCCCCCGATTTCCCGGTCCGCTTTTGAGAAGGACCCGAGGCCCGGACCCTTCTTCGAAGGCAACCCTGTGGGTGAAGGCACAACACGAAGGGGCACTGCCACCCCCGTGCATCGTCCGCAAAGACCCGCGGGTTCCACACACAGCTCGACGAGGGGCCTGAGACCCTCTGAACAAATCGAGAGGCAAACGGGGTTCCCTTCCTCAGACAAGACGAGGCCTGACTCTCCTGTCCCAACTCTGCAGGGACCCTGGGGTCGGAGTCCGAAACGGAGAGGAAGCCTGGGCTTCCTGCCTCCCCTCAGGTGAGGCCCTCTTCCGTTGCGACAGACTCAGCGGAGTCCCGAAAGGCTGTGCCAACTTCTCAGGATCCTTCGCCTATCAGAGGCACCCTGGGAAGTTCCCTAAGGTCCCCGGCAGAAGGCGAGGGAAACGAGGGTTTCCAGCCGCCGCCTGAGAAAGACCTCGAGAGTCCTTCTTCAACGCGTCTCGAGGCCCTAGTCCCCTCCCGTGACTTGAGAGCCATGACGCGCTCCCCTTCGCCACACGCAGGGAAACCTGACTTCCCTGGCGCCGCACGAGAGGCTCCCTGAGATCCTCGTCGTGCCTCGGGAGAAAACCCCCACGGGCACCGCAGCTCGAGGAAACCCCTGAGACGCCCCCGTCCTCGCGAGCAGAGGGCCTTCTTTTCCTGCATGCCCTGGAGAGCAATCCCGGGTCCTGTCTCCAAACAGAAGAGGAGGCTGGACTCCCTTGAGGCCGCTCAGGGGGCTCCAAGAGAGCCGCGTCGCGACTCGAGAGGAGAGCGGAGTCCTTGGCTTCCCCTCGAGACGAGGCCTGACTCCACAGGGGAGCGTGGAAAGCAACCCCGAGATCCCTGCCTTCCCAGGAGAGGAATATTAGGTCCCGGACACACGCCGTGGTGAGGTCTCTTGGGCCCTGCAGTGACTCGAGCGCAACCCCCAGGTTTCCCTCGCAACTCGAGGGGAGGTTTGGGCTTCCCAGGGCCAACCCAACAGGAAGCCTGATATCCCCTTCGTAACTCGAGAATCCCGCCGCAACTCGAGAAACACCACCTGGTTCCCACCTCTTCGCAAGATGAGGCCCTTGCCCGTGACAGCGTCTCAAGGGAAGTCCCTTGTTCCGCCCTGAAGGGCAAAACGGTCCCTGACAGCCTTCATGCGACCCCCAAAAGTTCCCCGACACGCTGGGTTCTCTCGAGGGGAACACCGAGGGTCCCGGCACCTCTTCCTCTGAGCCCCTTCTCCCCTCCTGATCGCGACAGGAGAATCCATTGCCCTGCTTGGTCTGGAAGGGGTTCCCGGCCTTCCCGGCGCACCTCAGGAGGAGGCCGGTCTCACGAGGAAATTCGAAACGAGCCACGTGTGTGGTGCAACATGCCGAACGCCCCCGATTTCCCGGTCCGCTCTTGAGAAGGAGCCGAGGCCCGGACCACTCTTCGAAGGCACCCCTGTGGGTGAAGGCAGAACACGAAGGGGCACTGTCACCCCCGTGCATCGTCCGCAACGACCCGTGGGTTCCAAACACAGCTCAACGAGGGGCCTGAGACCCCCTGAACAACTCGAGAGGCAAGTGGGTTTCCCTTCTTCAGACAAGACGAGGTCTGACTCTCCTGTCCCAACTCTGCAGGGACCCTGCGGTCGGAGTCCGAAACGGAGAGGAAGCCTGGGCTTCCTGCCTCCCCTCGGGTGAGGCCCTCTTCCGTTGCGCCAGACCCAGCGGAGTCCCGATAGGCCCGGCCAACTCCACAGTATACCTCGCCTCTCAGAGGCACCCTGGGAAGTTCCCTAAGGTCCCCGGCAGAAGGCGAGGGAAACGAAGGTTTCCCGCCGCCCCCCGAGAAAGACCTCGAGAGTCCTTCTTCAACGCGTCTCGAGGCCCTAGTCCCCTCCCGTGACTCGAGAGCCATGACGCGCTCCCCCTCGCCATGCGCATGGAGACCTGACTTCCCTGGCGCCGCACGAGAGGCTCCCTGAGATCCTCGTCGTGCCTCGGGAGAAAACCCCCACGGGCGCCGCAGCTCGACGAAACCCCTGAGACGCCCCCCTCCTAGCGAGCTGAGGGATTTCTTTTCTTGCATGGCCTGGAGAGCAATCCCGGGTTCTCTCTCCAAACGGAAGAGGAGGCTGGACTCCCTTGAGGCCGCTCAGGGGGCTCCCAGAGACCCGCGTCGCGACTCGAGAGGTGAGCGGACTCCTTGGCTTCCCCTGGAGACGAGGCCTGACTCCCAGGAGGAGCCTGGAATGCAACCCCGAGATCCCTGCCTTCCCTGGAGAGGAATATTAAGTCCCGGACACACGCCTATGTGAGGTCTCTTCGGCCCTGCAGTGACTCGAGCGCAACCCCCACCTTTCCCTCGCAACTCGAATGGAAGATTAGGCTTCTCGGGGCCAATACAAGAGGAAGCCTGAAATCCCCGTCGTAACTCTAGAGTCCCACCGCAACTCGAGAAAATCCACATGGTTCCAACGTCTTCGCAAGATGAGGCCCTTGCCCGCTACGGCGTCTCAAGGGAAGTCCTAGGTTCTGTCCTGAAGTGCGAAACGGTACCTGACTCCTTTCATGCATCCCCCAAAAGTCCCTCACACGCCGGTTTCCCTCGAGGGTAACACCAAGGGTTCCGGCCGCACTTCATCCGAGCCCCTTCTCCCCTCCTGACCGCGACAGGAGAGTCGAACCCCCTGCGTTGTCTTGAAGGGTCCCCGGCCTTCCCGGCACACCTCAGAATGAAGTCGGCCTCACTAGGAAATTTGAGACTAGCCCCGTGGGTGGTCCCACATGCCGAAAGACCCCAATTTCCCTGTCTGCTCTTGAAAAGAACCCGAGGCCCGGACACCTCTTCGAAGGCAAGCCAGTGGGTGAAGGCACAACACGAAGGGGCACTGTCACTGTCGTGCATCATCCGGAAACACCCGCATATTCCACACACAGCTCAACAAGCGGCCTGAGACCCCCTGAGCACCTCGAGAGGCAAGCGGAGTTCCCTTCCTCAGACAAGACGATTCCTGACTCTCTTGTCCCAACTCTGCAGGGACCCTGCGGTCGGAGTCCGAAACGGAGAGGAAGCCTGAGGTTCCTGCCTTCCCTGGAGATGAGGCCCTCTTCCATTGCGCCAAACCCAGCGGAGTCCTGAGAGGCCCCGCAATTCCACAGCGTCCCTCATCTGTCAGAAGCACACTGGGAAGTTCCCTAAGGTCACCGGTAAACTTTTATTGCACAAGGTCCCCATGAAAAGGCCCATGCAGCAGGACAGCCACAGATTCTGTCTGCCATTAAAGGGCAGTAAGGTGCCCTCCCCACTTCTTTGCTGCCTCGGCGGCCACCAGAGTGCAATTCGCGTACCCTTCCCTTTCCCATCCTAGCAGGTGCTCCAGGGCCCGCTGGCCTACAAAGTGCCAGAAGCAGGGCTGGGCCAGCCGGCCAGAATTCAGGGTTCTGTCCCTTGGACTTCCAGCGGACACTAGGCTGCTTGGGAAAACCGCGCAGACTCTGAGGTTTTTCAGCAGAGGGGTGGAGCGGTAAAGGCCTTGACCCCAAAGACGAGGCCTTTCTGCGATCGTCAGGTTGGGGAGCTCTGAGACTGTGCCAACACAGGGCGGAATACATGGTTCCCTGCTCCACGCAGTCCCCGTTCCCTTACCTGTGTTCAGCACCCCTCCGCTGTGGCCAATGGATGCCGATCCTTGGGGATCCAGGAGTTCACGAAATGGGCATTCCCAGCCGCAATGGCGACCCCCAACAGCACATCTGGAAAGCCCTCCCCCACCCCCGCCAGGAGCCGACCCCCGCTGCGAACGGACCCCCCACCCCGCCCCGCGCCACCAGGTTTTGCCCCGGCCCTGCCGGGCTCCCGGCGGGTTCCCAGCCACATTGGCGACCCCCGGGAGCACAACAGGGACCGACCACCCACCCACAGCGAGCGGAATCTCGACCTGTGCAGCCCAGGTTTACCCCGCCCTGGGTGCGCTCCCGGAGCATTTCCAGCCGCAGTGGCCATCTCCGAGAGCACAACTGGGAAGCCCTCCCCTACCCCCGCCAGGAGCCGACACCCACCCTGCGCCGCCCGGGTTCGCCCCGCCCCTGCTGCGCTCCAGGGGCACTGCCCACCTTCACCAGTGGCTCCCGGTGAGCCCCGTCCCCACGCCCGGTTCCAGGAGAGGCTCTCGGACCTCGCTGCTGCCGCCAGGTCAAACATGAGGACAATACATACACCCCACAGAGACAATCCAAGCTGTCTATGATTTAGGGATAAAACGAGGACTACAGAAAGGCAAGATGACCTGACCTAGGAGGGCCATGATATTCTATAGAACCAGACAAAGTTGGTTATCAAGGAAACTTTTTTCCTTGGAGCCCGGAAAGCTGGTTCTTTGCATATGCAATGACCAACAATTAGCTTGTTACCCAAGCCTGCCTTACTGCCACCCCCATCCCCCCACTCCCCAGAAGACTGGCTCAAAGAAATATTTTAAATCTCAGGCGGAAACCTGGAAGATGTCTTGTCTGTCTGTTTGGATTAAGGTATGTGTCAGTGTGAGCCTTGTGTTTTTTGATAATATTGCTCAAGTTCTGTGTTCTGATTTCAATGGTCTCAAGACAAGGCAGCCCTTCCAAATCAAACTGCTGGAAATACAAGAAAACATTGACCTAAATGAATGTCAGAGTCCCGTGAACTGGGAACTAGTCAATATTAAATATCTAGTATTTTTGGTTTTGCTCCTCCATTATAGACATGTCTAAGAGTCAACAACATTAAGCACAACATGTTCATAGTGCCTAGGTTTATTCTAAGGTAAAAATTGCTCTATTGTTATATGTGTCACAAGCTTGTCAGCAAGAAAGTACCTGGAAACAGCAACAACCAATGTAAAAAATGTAAATGTGATATGAGCTTTTAGATAAACTCTTAACAATAATTATACTCTAAAATATCCGCCTCTCATAGTCTTGATTGAAGGCAGAGGAGAAGGGGATGACAGAGGATAAGATGGTTGGATGGCATCACTGACTCGATGGACATGAGTTTGAGCAAGCCCCTGGAGTTGGTGATGGACACGGAAGCCTGGCGTCCTGCAGGCCACGGGGTCACAAAGAGTCAGACTCGACTGAGCAACTGAACTGAACTGAACTTACAATCGTTCCTCCAGGTGTTTTGGTTACCTGAGTTTCTATCCTGGTGCTAAACTAAGTGACGACAGTGTATTGAATAGCTAGGTCACTTCCAAATAAATGAAACTTCTTAAACATTCACGACTTGAAAGGATCTCCCTTTTACACAGAAACAAAAGAGATTTTTGACTCTGCATGAATAGTGACTGGCACCATCCGAACATATTAAATGTAAGAAAGCAATTTTTTTGTTTTGTTTTGTTTTGTTCTGTTCTTGCAGGAAGCGGGGTGGGCGCTATTATCACTGATAGGTATGCTCACCAATCTATCAAATGCCAATATAAGAGTGAGTTCTTGGTTGCTGAAGGGAAATGTATGACTTGTTATTACAAGAATGTATGGAATGCAATCACACTTTAAGAAGGAAAACGAAGTAGTTCTGTCTTACAGGTGGCATTTTCAGGACGGGAGAAGCAAAGGAATGGGTACAGAATGGGATAAGGAGGTTGTAGGGAAAGTAGGCCCCCAGAAAAGAGTTTTGTGCCTAGCACAAGTTTTATTGAGATGTTGAACTGCCTTTGCTAATGGAGTTTAAGTTTCTTTACCTCTTAAGTGATCTCTTCTACGTTGACCTAGAACAGAAATCTTTTGTTAGCTTTGGCTAAGAGGAGAAGTATTGTTTCACGGTGACATATGTGATCCTACCTGACTGTTCTCATCCCCTTTGATATCTATGCACTGCTGCTGCTGCTGCTGCAGCTGCTAAGTGGTTCAGTTGAGGCCGACCCTGTGCCACGCCATAGATGGCAGCCCACCAGGCCCCGCAGTCCCTGGGGTTCTCTAGGCAAGAACACTGGAGTGGGTTGCCATTTCCTCCTCCTATGCATGAAAGTGAAAAGTGAAAATGAAGTCGCTCAGTGGTGTCCGACTCTTAGCCACCCCATGGACTGCAGCCTACCAGGCTCCTCCATCCTTGGGATTTTCCAGGAGTGGGGTGCCATTGCCTTCTCCCATATCTATGCACAAGCCTGCCTAAATAATTGACTTCTAGCCAACTTTGGGATGCCCATGACCACCCACCCTTACCAGGCAACAGAGAAGAGAAAAACACTTACCACAGGAGGTTCTGGTAAGGAACAAGGAACTAACAAGCTCCCACCTACCAGGATTCTGCAGAGGTCAACAAGAGGTCAGCAAGAGATGAGAGACTGCAGTCCAGAGGTCCTAGCTACTTCCATCTAGCAACAAACACCCAGCATAGTCAAAACGATTTCAATGTTAAAGAATAAATAAATAAATAAAAGGACAGAAGTTCTTTGAACACATGTCTGAATTTAGGGGTGAGGCATTACATATGTGTCCCAGGATAATCTTAAAGTGTCAGAAAGTAAAGAAATTAAAGACAACTATCAAGCTGTCCAAACTGATAAAAATGAATGATTACACAGTTTTATCTGTATACATTAGCAGATAATAATCTGAAAAGGAATTTTAAAAAATTCCCTTTCAATAATATCAACATGAATAAAACACTTTGCCATGGATGTAACGAGGATGACAAGACTGGCACACTGGAAATTATACACCCTGGCTGAAAACTATCCTGAATACATGGACAGATATTCCATAACGATGGAAAGACTTAAGATGGCAATACCATGGAATGCATCTTCAATCTGAAATGAAGATTTGATATGATTTGATCGCTCAGAGCTTTTGTGTCATCAAGTGTTATTAAAGTATTAAAGAGATAGAGAAAGCTGCTGACTTAGACTCGAGGCGGGGTGGGGGGGGGTAGTAAGAGTACCCCCTGCTGGTCTTTAGCCAGATATTCTACAGGCACTAGCAGTCAGCTAAGGAAAGAAAGGAACTGTTTCAGGGAATGGCACCAGGCCCCTCCCCCACGACATGCATTGAGATAATATTGGCAGCAGGTGAGTCATCCCGGGCCAAAACTTGATTGACATGAATCTTGAAGAAAGGCAGTATTGCAGGCAAATATATCATTTCCTTAACATAGATAAGGAGAACAAGCTAGGAGGAAAACATGCTGTTTTGTTCAAATCGCTTCTGAGCCTTTTGGGGGAACCGACCTGAAGCCAGAGTCTAGCGGAAATACATAGGATATTTACATCGCTTAAGACAAACATTTTCTTAGGAAAAAATGCATTGCTTAGCTCAAGGTTTGTCTGCGAAATTCTTACACATCAGGAGATGGCTCCGAGCTGGGTTTCCACACACAAGAACATCCATGCAAAGGACAAGCCTGCACAGCCCATATGCCCTGCTCCCGCACAGCCAGCAGCATTTCCAAGTGACCTCCTAAGGCCTTCCCCAAAATACAGGGGCACCTCTGGGTTTCCTGTTTCCCTCACTTCGAACACTTTTCTTAAAAAAAAAAAAAATCCTGCACACTTCTTGATAGAATGCCACAGTGCAAGGAATACAGTCCTTCAATATTTAAACCTCCATTTGCAAAACACTTGGAGCTTGGTTTTGTTTTGTTTTGTTTTTTAATTACACCACCACATAATTTAAAGCTTTTACACGTTCTAATTATTCAGT
The DNA here is from genome assembly GCF_029407905.1 of Bubalus kerabau. Taxonomy (NCBI): domain Eukaryota; kingdom Metazoa; phylum Chordata; class Mammalia; order Artiodactyla; family Bovidae; genus Bubalus; species Bubalus kerabau. The sequence continues at coordinate 2,902,314 of NW_026577886.1, read as the reverse complement.
TCCAAAACACCAAACTTTTATTGCACAGGGTCCTCATGAAGAGGCCCACGCAGCTGGACAACCACAGATTCTGCCATGAAAGGGCAGCAAGGTGCCCTCCCCCCTTCTTTGCTGCCTGGGCGGCCACCAGGGTTTGAAATCCATGCACCCTACTAAGTTTCTAGGGTGCAATCCGTGGACCCTTCCCTTTCCCATCCCAGCAGGTGCTCAAGGGCCCGCTGGCTTACAAAGTGCCAGAAGCAGGGCTGGGCCAGCCGACCAGAGTTCAGTGTTCTGTCCCTTGGACTTCCAGCGGACACTAGGCTGCTTGGAAGAACCCCGCCCCTGCCGCGCTCCCTGCGCATTCCCAGCCGCAGTGGCGACCCCCGGGAGCACAACTGGGACCGACCCCCACCTAAAGCCATCGGAATCTCGACCCGCGCAGCCCGGGTTTACCCAGTCCCGGGTGCGCTCCCGGGGCGTTTTCAGCCTCAGTGTCCACCTCCGAGAGCACAACTGGGAAGCCCGCCCCCACCCCCGCCAGAAGCCGACCCCCGCCCCACGCCGCCCGCGTTCGCCCCGCCCCTGCATGGTCCAGGTACCTTCCCAGCTTCTAGCGTTCACACCCGGTTAGGAGCAGGATGTAGGAGTATGGGAGATGTGTCTGGAGCCTGACAGCCTCAGCTCCGCTCTGGCCTGCCCTTTGGACCTAGGAGCCAGGCCAACTTGCAGAGGGCTTAGGGCCCCATTGTATGCAAACTACCAAGGCCTACCGCAAGGAGAGCTCTGTCCGAGGGAAGGGAAGCGCCCCAGGCTGCGTTCCCAAGCTGTTGCTTGGCAATGCAGACTCAGCGGTAAACGGAGGGAATCAGGGTCCTTGTGCCCCTGTCTTGGGGAGGAAGCTCCACAGCCAGAGTGTTCCTCCCTTTGTGCCCAGAAAGCGCCTGCCAGACTGGGCTTCCCCGGAGCTCTGTTGCAGAGCAGAGACGTGTGGATGTGTTTTGGGGCCTTGACATGTGCGTTTGGGCTCCCTAGCACAGCCCCAGCGTAGGGGAACCAGCCCCTGAGCAAAGAGCTCCAGGCAGTGCTTTGTGCCCAGGCCTGGATGCCCAGTCCCAGCACGCGGGAGAGATGAGTTAGGCTGCCGGCGGGTCCTTGCAAGCCTGTATTGGAAAGGACCGAGTGAGCTTCCACACCGGCGGAGCTGCAGACCTGCGCCCAGGCGCGATATGACAGAGCCCCTGTCAAGAGGCTGCTCTGCCTGGGCGAGCCTCGCCAAGCCCTTCCCAGCTTCTAGCTTTCGCGCAGGGGAAGGAACAGACTGCGGAACTGGGGGAGACGTGACTGGCGGGCGCCTTACTGGCCTCAGCTCCGCTCTTCCCTTCCCTTTGCATCTATGATCTATGCCTACTTGCAGAGGGCTTAGGGACCGAAGGAGAGCTCTGTCAGAGGGAAGGGAAGCGCCCCAGGCTGCATTCCCAAGCTGTTGTTTAGCCGCCCAGACTCAGCGCTGCACAGGGGTAATCAGGCTCTCTGTGCCCGCAGCTTCACACACAGGTGTGTCTCCGTAGGAATCAAGAAAGATCCTGACAGAGTGAGGTTCATTAGAGCTATACTAAAGAGCAAAGGCTTGTCCATGTGGTCTTGCCTTCCCCTGTGCCTTTGGGTCTCCAGGCTCGGCCCCAGCTCCGTGGAAACAACCCCTGAGAAAATATCTTCAAGATACGCTTTTCCCAGAGGCTAGGAACTGGGGTTCATAGGAGGAGAGAAAAGCAAGCCTCCTTCGCGCATGAAAGGCAGCCAACCTGCCTGTGTTTTGAAGCCTCTATTTGGAAGGAATGGGTTAGCTTCTCCTAAAGGAGACCTCCAGATCTGCTCAGAAGTCGGTAATTCCAGAGGCAGGGTACTGGTTCCTGACTGTCCTTTGCTAGCCTTGAAAGATATTCCTAGATTCTAGAGTTATTTTCCATGAAGGAGCAGGCTTCGGGAATGTGTCAGACGGGACTGGCTCCTTATTGACCTCAGCTCAGCTATTGCCTTTCCATTCAAACTAGGACAAGGCCCTACTTTATGAAGGGTAAGGGTCTTCTTCTTTGCAAACTGCCAAGGGCTACAGCAATGAGACCTCTGTCAAGGTGAGGGAAGCCTAAGAGGATGGATTCTCAAGCAGGTGCTTTGCCACAAAGCATCAGCACCCCACGGAGAGAATCAAGCTCCCTGTGCACCAATGTTGGGAGTGTAGCTTCACACACAGAGTTGTCTCTATAGGAGCCAAGAATGTTCCTGAGAGATTAGGTTCACTAAACCTCTCCTACAGAGCATAGACCTGTCCATGTGGTTTTGCCTTCCCCTGTGAGTTGGGTCCTCGAGGTCCGCCACACCTCCGGGGAAACTGTCCCTGAGAAAAGATCTCCAGGAACCGCTTCGCCGAGGCTGGGAAATGCTGTTCACAGGAAGTAAGGCAAGCGAATCTCCTGCAGAGTAAAAGAGGCCTTACAGTCCCTGGAGGAGCAGGCTGCCAGAGTGTGTGAAACCTGACTGTTGCCTTACTGGCCTCAGCTCCGCCATTGCCTGTTCATCCGAGCTAGCACCCAGGCCTACTTGGAAAAGCGTTTGGGTGCAGATTTCTACAAAGTGCCAAGGGCTACAGCAGTGAGAATTCTCTCAGTGGTAAGGGAGAGCATTTTATGGATTCTCAAGCTGTTTTCTGAACGACAGCGTCAAAATGAACAGAGAGAATCAGGCTCTCTGTGCCCCTATGTTAGGTACGCAGCTTCACACACAGAGGTGTCTCTATAGGAGCCAAGAATGCTCCTGAGAGATGAGGTTCACTAGAGGTCTGCTACAGAGCATAGACCTGTCCATGTGGTCTTGCCTTCCCCTGTGCCTTTGGGCCCCGGGCTCGGCCCCAGCTCCGTGGAAACAACCCCTGAGAAAATATCTTCAAGATCCGCTTTTCCCAGAGGCTGGGAACTGGGGTTCATAGGAGGAGAGAAAAGCAAGCCTCCTTCGGGCACGAAAGGCAGCCAACCTGCCTGTGTTTTGAAGCCTCTATTTGGAAGGAATGGGTTAGTTTCTCCTAAAGGAGACCTCCAGATCTGCTCAGAAGTCGGTAATTCCAGAGGCAGGGTGCTGGTTCCTGACTGCCCTTTGTCAGCCTTGCAAAGACATTCCAAGATTCTAGAGTTATATTCCATGAAGGAGCAGGCTTCGGGAATGTGTCAGAGGGGACTGGCTCCTTATTGGCCTCAGCTCAGCTATTGCCTTTCCATTCAAACTAGGACAAGGGCCTACTTTATGAAGTGTAAGGGTCTTCTTCTTTGAAACTGCCAAGGGCTACAGCAATGAGACCTCTGTCAAGGCGAGGGAAGCCTAAGAGGATGGATTCTCAAGCAGGTGCTTTACTACAAAGCATCAGCACCCCACGGAGAGAACCAAGATCCCTGTTCCCCAATGTTGGGAGTGTAGCTTCACACACAGAGTTGTCTCTATAGGAGCCAAGAATGTTCCTGAGAGATTAGGTTCACTAAACCTCTCCTACAGAGCATAGACCTGTCCATGTGGTTTTTCCTTCCCCTGTGAGTTGGGTCCCTGAGGCTCGCCACACCTCCGGGGAAACTGTCCCTGAGAAAAGATCTCCAGGAACCGCTTCGCTGAGGCTGGGAAACGCTGTTCACAGGAAGTAAGGCAAGCGAATCTCCTGCAGAGAAAAAGAGGCCTTACTGTCCCTGGAGGAGCAGGCTGCCAGAGTGTGTGAAACCTGACTGTTGCCTTGCTGGCCTCAGTTCCACCATTGCCTGTTCCTCCGAACTAGGACCCAGGCCTATTTGGAGAAGCGTTTGGCTGCGGATTTCTACAAAGTGCCAAGGGCTACAGCAGTGAGAATTCTCTCAGCGGTAAGGGAGAGCATTTTATGGATTCTCAAGCTGTTTTCTGAACGACTGCGTCAAAATGAACTGAGAGAATCAGGCTCTCTGTGCCCCTATTTTAGGTACGCAGCTTCACACACAGAAGTGTCTCTATAGGAGCCAAGAATGTTCCTGAGAGATGAGGTTCACTAGAAGTCTGCTACAGAGCATAGACCTGTCCATATGGTTTTGCCTTGCCCTGTGAGTTGGGTCCCCGAGGTCCGCCCCAGCTCAAGGGAAGGAGCCCCTGAGAAAAGATCTCCAGGGACCGCTATTCCTCCAGGCTGGCAAACGCAGTTCACAGGAGGTAACGCAAGCGAGCCTCCTGCAAGGCACAACAGGCCTTAGTGTCCCTGGACGATCAGGCTGCCAGAGTGTGTGAGACCTGACTGGTGCCTTACTGGCCTCAGCTCCGCCATTGCATGTTCCTCCGAACTAGGACCCAGGCCTACTAGGAGAAGGGTTTGGGTATGGATTTCTAAATACTGCCAAGGGTTATAGCAATGAGAACTGTGTCACGGGTAAGGAAGAGCATTGTATGGATTTTCAAGCTGTTGTTTGAACGACAGCTTCAAAGCTGCACAGAGAGAATCAGACTCTGTGTCTCCATGTTCGGTACACAGCTTCACAGACAGGGGTGTCTCCATAGGAAACAAGAACGCTCCTGACAGAGTGAGGTTCACTAGAGCTCTCCTAGAGAGCAAAGACTTGTCCATGTGGTTTTTCTTCCCCTGTGCGTTTGGGGCTCCAGGCTCGGCCCCAGCTCCGTGGAAACAACCCCTGAGAAAAGATCTTCAAGATCCGCTTTTCCCAGAGGCTGGGATGTGGGGTTCATAGGAGGCGGGAAAAGCAGGCCTCATTCAGAGAGCAAGAGGCAGCCAAGCGGCCTGCGTTTGGAAGCCTCAATTTGGAAGAATGGGTTAGCTTCCCCTAAGGGAGACCTCCAGATCTGTTCAGAAGTCGGTAATTCCAGAGGCAGTGTGCAGGGTGCTGACTGCACTTTGCCAGCCTTGCAAAGACATTCCTAGATTCTACAGTTATCTTCCTGAAGAAGCAGGCTTTGGGAATATGTCAGACTTGACTGGCGCCTTATTGGCCTCAGCTCAGCTATTGCCTTTCCATTCAAAGTAGGACAAGGCCCTACTTTATGAAAGGTAAGGGTCTTCTTCTTTCCAAACTGCCGAGGGCTACAGCAATGAGACCTCCGTAAATGCGAGGGAAGCATAAGCGGATGGATTATCAGGAAGGTTCTTTGCCACCAAGCATCAGCACCCCACGGAGGGAATCAGGCTCCCTTTGCCCCTATGTGAGGTGTGTAGATTCACACACAGTGGTGTCTCTACAGGAGCCAAGAATGTTCCTGAGAGATGAGGCTCACAAGAGCTCTCCTACAGAGTGCTCACCTGTACATGTGGTTTCGCCTTCCCCTGTGAGTTGGGTCCCCGAGGTCCGCCCCAGCTCCGAGAAAACAGCCTCTGAGAAAAGATCTCCAGGAACCGCTTTTCTCCCAGGCTGGGAAAAGCTGTTCACAGGAAGTAAGGCAAGTGAGCCTCCTGCAGAGAAAAAGAAGCCTTACTGTCCCTGGAGGAGCAGGCTGCCAGAGTGTGTGAAAACTGACTGGTGCCATACTGGTCTTAGCTCCGCCATTGCTTGTTCCTCCGAACTGGGACTCAGGCCTACTTGGAGAAGGGTTTAGGTGCAGATTTCTACAAACTGCCAAAGGCTACTGCAATGAGAACTCTCTCAGAGGTAAGGGCGAGAATTGTATGGATTCTCAACCTGTTTTCTGAACGACAGCATTAAACCTGCACAGAGAGAATCAGGCTCTCTGCCGCCATGTTGGGTACGCAGTTTCACACACAGAGGTGTCCGCATAGGAGCCAAGAACGTTCGTCAAAGACTGAGGTTCACTAGAGCTCTCTTAGAAAGCAAAGACTTGTTCATGTGGTTTTGCCTTCCCCTGTATGTGTGGGTCTCTGGGCACAACCCCAGCTCCGTGGAAACAACCCCTGAGCAAAGATCTCCAAGAATCTGCTTTCCCCCCACGCTGGGAACCAGGGATCATAGGAGGCAGGAAAAGCAAGCCTCCTTCAGGCAAGAAGAGGCAGCCAACCGGCCTGTGTTTGGAAGCCTCTATTTGCAAGGAATGGGTTAGCTTCTCCAGAAGGAGACCTCCAGATCTGCTCAGAAGATAGATATTCCAGAGGCAGGGTGGAGGTTCCTGACTGCCCTTTGCCAGCCTTGCAAAGACATTCCTAGATTCTAGCAATATTTTCCATGAAGGAGCAGGCATCGGGAATATGTCAGAGTTGACAGGTGCCTTACTGGCCTCAGCTCAGCTATTGCCTTTCCTTTCAAACTAGGATCAGGGCCTACTTGGTGAAGGGTAAGGGTCTGCTTCTTTCCAAAGTGCCAAGAGACACAGCAATGAGACCTCTGTCAAGGCGAGGGAAGCGTAAGCGGATGGATTCTCAAACAGGTGCTTTGCCACAAATCATCAGCACCCCACAGAGAGAATCAGGCTCCCTGTGCCCCTATGTTCGGTGTGTAGCTTTACACACAGAGGTGTCTCTGTATGAGCCAAGAATGTTCCTAAGAGATGAGACACACTAACGTCTCCTACAGAGCATAGACCTGTCCATGTGGTTTTTCCTTCCCCTGTGAGATGGGTCCCCGAGGTCCACCCCAGCTCTGGGGATAGAGCCCCTGAGAAAAGATCTCCAGGAACCGCTTTTTGCCCAAGCTGGGAAACGCAGTTCACAGGAGGTAAGGCAAGCGAGCCTCCCGCAGGGAAAAATAGGCCTTACTGTCCCTGGAGGAGCAGGCTGCCAGAGTGTGTGACACCTGACTGGTGCCTTACTGACCTCAGCTCCGCCATTGCATGGCCATCCAAACCAGGACCCAGGCCTACTTGGAGAAGGGTTTGGGTGCGGATTTGTAAAAACTGCCAAGGGCTACTGCAATGAGAAGTCTCTCAGAGGTAAGGGAGAGCATTGTATGGATTCTCAAGCTGTTGTTTGAACGACAGCTTCAAAGCTGCAAAGAGAGAATCAGGCCCTGTGTGCCCCCTTGTTGGGTACACAGCTCCACACACAGAGGTATCCCCGTAGAATCCAAGACTTTCCTCACATACTGAGGTTAACTAGAGTTCTCCTACAGAGCAAAGACTTGTCCATGTGGTTTTGCCTTCCTCTGTGCGTGTGGGTCTCCGGGCTCAGCTCCAACTCCGTTGAAATAGCCCCTGAAAAAAGATCTCCAAGAACCACTTTTCCCCCAGGCGGGAAGCGGAGTTCACAGGAAGCGGAACAAGCAAGCCTCCTTCGGGCAAGTAGAGGCAGCCAACTAGCCTGTGTTTGGAAGCCTCTCTTTGGAAGGAATGGTTAGCTTCTCCAAAAGAAGACCTCCAGATCTGCTCAGAAGACGGAAATTCCAGAGGCAGGGTCGAGGTTCCTGACTGTCCTTTGCCAGCCTTGCAAAGACCTTTCTAGATTCTAGCGTTATTTTCCATGAAGGAGCAGGCTTCAGGAATATGTCAGACTTGACTGGCGCCTTACTGGCCTCAGCTCAGCTATCGCCTTTCCGTTCAAACTAGGACAAGGGGCTACTTGGTGAAGGGTAAGGGTCTGCTTCTTTCCAAACTGCCAAAGGCTACAGCAAAGACACCTCTGTCAAAGAGAGGGAAGTGGAAGCGGATGGATTCTCAAACAGGTGCTTTGCCACAAAGCATCTGCACCCCACGGAGAGAATCAGGCTGCATTTGCCCCTATGTTGGGTGTGTAGCTTCAAACACAGAGGTGTCTCTATAGGAGCCAAGAATGTTCCTGGGAGATGAGGTTCACTAGAGCTCTGCTACAGAGCATAGACCTGTCCATATGGTTTTGCCTTCCCCTGTGAGTTGGGTTCCCGATGTTCGCCCCAGCTCCGAGGAAGAAACCCCTGAGAAAACACCTCCAGGAACTGCTTTTCGTCCAGACTGGGAAACGCAGTTCACAGGAGGCAAGGCAAGCGAGCCTCCTGCAGAGAAAAAGAGGCCTTACTGCCCCTTGGAGGAGCAGGCTGCAAGAGTGTGTGAGACCTGACTGGTGCCTTACTGGCCTCAGCTCCGCCATTGCATGTTCCTCCGAACTAGGACCCAGGCCTACTAGGAGAAGGGTTTGGGTGCGGATTTCTAAAAAACTGCCAAGGGCTACAGCAATGAGAACTCTCTCAGAGGTAAGGGAGAGCATTGTTTGGATTCTCAAGCTGTTGTTTGAATGACAGCTTCAAAGCTGCAAAGAGAGAATCAGTCTCTCTGTGCCCCCTTGTTGGGTACGCAGCTTCACACACAGGGGTGTCTCCATAGGAGTCAAGAACATTCCTGACAGAGTAAGTTTCACTTAGAGGTCTCCTGGAGAGCAAAGACTTGTCCATGTGGTTTTCCTTCCCCTGTGCGATTGGGTCTCTGGTCTCGGCCCCAGCTCCATGGAAACAACCCCTGAGAAAATATCTTCAAGATCCGCTTTTCCCAGAGGCTGGGAACAGGGCTTCATAGGATGCGAGAAAAGCAGGCCTCCTTCGGGCACGAAGAGGCAGCCAACCGGCCTGTTTGGAAGCCTCTATTTGGAAAGAATGGGTTAGCTTCTCCTAAAGGAGACCTCCAGATCTGCTCAGAAGTCGGTAATTCCAGAGGCAGGGTGCTGGTTCCTGACTGCCCTTTGCCAGCCTTGCAAAGACATTCCCAGATTCTAGAGTTATTTTCCATGAAGGTGAAGGCTACGGGAGTATGTCAGACTTGGCAGGCACCTTATTGGCCTCAGCTCAGCTATTACCTTTCCATTCAAACTAGGACAAAGGCCTACTTTATGAAGGGTAAGGGTCTTCTTCTTTCCAAACTGCCAAGGGCTACAGCAATGGGACCTCTGTCAAGGCGAGGGAAGCCTAAGTGGATGGATTCTCAAGCACGTACTTTGCCACAAAGCATCAGCACCCCACGGAGAGAATCAGGCTCCATTTGCCCCTATGTAGGGTGTGTAGCTTCAAACAGAGAGGTGTCTCTATAGGAGGCCAGAATGTTCCTGAGAGATGAGGTTCACTAGAGCTCTCCTACAGAGCATAGACCTGTCCATGTGCTTTTGCCTTCCCCTGTGAGTTGGGTCCTCGAGGTCCTCCCCAGCTCCGGGGAAGGAGCCCCTGAGCAAAGATCTCCAGGGACCCCTTTTCCCCCAGGCTGGGAAATGCAGCTCACAGGAGGGAAGTCAAGTGAGCCTCCTGAAGGGAAAAAGAGGGCTTACTGTCCCTGGACGATCAGGCTGCCAGAGTGTGTGAGACCTGACTGGTGCCTTACTGGCCTCAGCTCTGCCATTGCATGTTCCTCTGAACTAGGACCCAGGACTACTTGGAGAAGGGTTTGGGTGCGGATTTCTAAAAACTGCCAAGGGCTACAGCAATGAGAACTCTGTCACGGGTAAGGAAGAGCATTGTATGGATTTTCAAGGTGTTTTTTGAAAGACATCTTTAAAGCTACACAGAGAGAATCAGGCTCTCTGTGCCCCCATGTTGGGTACGCAGCTTCACACATAGGGGTGTCTCCATATGAATCAAGAATGTTCGTGACAGAGTGAAGTTCACTAGAGCTCTCCTAGAGAGCAAAGACTTGTCCATGTGGTTTTTCTTCCCCTGTGAGTTTGGGTCTCCAGGCTTAGCCCCAGCTCCGTGGAAACAACCCCTGAGAAAAGATCTTCAAGATCCACTTTTCCCAGAGCCTGGGAAGCTGGGTTCATAGGAAGCAGGAAAAGCAAGCCTCCTTCAGGCACGAAGAGGCAGCCGACCGGCCTGTTTTTGGAAGTCTCAATATGGAAGGAATGAGTTAGATTCTCCTAAAGTAGACCTCCAGATCTGCTCAGAAATCGGTAATTCCAGAGGCAGGGTGCAGGCTCCTGACTGCCCTTTGCCAGCCTTGCAGAGACATTCCTAGATTCCAGCGTTATTTTCCATGAAGGAGCAGGCTTCGGGAATATGTCAGACTTGACTGGCGCCTTATTGGCCTCAGCTCAGCTCTTGCCTTTCCTTTCAAACTAGGACAAGGGCCCACTTTATGAAAGGTAAGGGTCCTCTTCTTTCCAAACTGCCAAGGGCTACAGCAATGAGACCCCTGTCAAGGCGAGGGAAGCGTAAGCTGATGGATTCTCAAGCAGGTGCTTTGCCACAAAGCATCAGCACCCCACGGAAAGAATCTGGCTCCCTTTGCCCCTACGTTGCGTGTGTAGCTACACACACAGAGGTGTCTCGATAGGAGCCAAGAATGTTCCTGAGAGAGGAGGTTCACTGTTGGGGGCCAGAGTGAGGCACTCCGCCCATGGCAAAGGTCATGAGGAAGGAGGCTCGACATACGCAAAGGCGGGATCGAGCCTCAGGAGTCCCCCTGGAAATCCTCGAGCATCTACCCCCATCACCAGAGCCTGCCTACCTTACTATTTTGTGCTCTCACCTACACCTCTGACTTTACGGGGGGCTGTCCCCCACCACCTCTTTCGGAGAAGGAGTTAACCTAGAGCTCCAGTTGATATAAACCCCTGGGTGTGACAAGAGTGTTTTAACCTACAAACTCCTCTGAAGGTTCTCTAGCCTGCCTGACAGGCTTGTCCGGCCACATGTGATTGCTCACAGCCTCCCAACCATGAGAGGCACGAGATGCTTTAAACCTTCTAAAAACAGGTTCCTTAGAAAAGTTAGAAAATTATTAGTATAAGTATAATGGGCTGATTAGAAATCATATTGGTGAAGGGTTTTTCATTTGTTGAGCTGATGTTTACTGCTAAGTCTCCACATCCCCTGCCCTTATACACATTAATGAATATATAGAAGAAATAAGTATTAACCTTTGATATAAATCACGTTAGACCTTAGGCTAAGTAAATTCTTTCCTTAACTAAAACCCACTACACCCTCACCCTATAGGAATGTAACTTTATTTGGGTGGCGTCTGTTTTAAGAATAATCACCCCTGGAGAAATAAGTATCCTGGTTGACTGACCGCTGTCACAAGGAGAGGGTCGTAAATTGTCAGCAGGCCCCCCGGCCAGAAGATGATGTAACACCCCTAAGACCTCTGTATACTTTTGTATGAAGCACCTGACTTTGATAAAAGTCAGGACTGCTGACCCCACGTGACTTTTGCATAACATCTCAGTGTATAAAAGTAGACCATGGAAAATAAAGAATTGGGATCAGTTTCTCGAAATACTGGTCTCCCCATGTCTCTCTCTCTCTCTCTCACTCTGGTTGAGTCTCCATCTGGAGCGTGGAACCCACCAAGCTTACTAATTTTGCCTGGGCTTCTAAGATCCGACCGGGGAGGCCTCAGTGTCTCTTCTCCTTCGGGAGAACAGAAGGACGCCTGCGGCCTACGTAAGTGGTGCAAGCTTCTTGTCTTGAAGTTTTATTGGTCCCCCGCGTAAACCTAGCTACTCAGCCTCTTTTCTCCACTGAATTTTCCTACTGAGCTATCCTCATTTTATTACTCTTTATATCCTTAATTAACGTTTAATTAAGCAGTTGTTCCCTGACCCTCGCCTACGCCGTCTCTGCTTCGAATACCCTGGATCAGCTGGGGCTGGACCCCGGCAGTTCACTAGAGATCTCCTACAGAGCATAGACCTGTCCATTTGGTTTTGCCTTCCCCTGTGAGTTGGGTCCCCGAGGTCCGCCCCAACTCCGGGGAAACAGCCCCTGAGAAAAGATCTCCAGGAACTGCTTTCCGCCCAGGCTGGGAAACGCTGTTCACAGGAAGTAAGGCAAGCGAGCCTCCTGAAGGGAAATAGAGGCCTTACTGTCCCTGGAGGAGCAGGCTGCCAGAGTGTGTGACACCTGACTGGTGCCTTACTGGCCTCAGCTCCGCTATTGCATGTTCATCTGAACTTGAACCCAGGCCTACTTGGAGAAGTGTTTGTGTGCCGATTTCCAGAAACTGCGAAGGGCTACAGCAATGATAACTCTCTCAGTGGTAAGGGAGAGCATTGTGTGGATTCTCAATTTGTTGTTTGAACGACAGCGTCAAAGCTGCACAGAGAGAATCAGGTCTCTGTGTCTCTATGTTGGCAATGCAGCTTCCCACACAGAGATGTCCCCGTTGGAGCCAAGAACATTCCCCATAGAGTGAGGTTCACTAGAGCACTCCTAGAGAGCAAAGACTTATCCATGCGGTTTTCCCTTCCCCTGTGCGTGTGGGTCTCTGGGATCAGCCCCTGCTCCGTGGAAACAGCCTCTGAGAAAAGATCTCCAAGAACCTCTTATCCCCCAGGCTGGGAAGCGGAGTTCGCAGGAGGTGGGATAAGCAAGCTTCCTTCGGCAAGAAGAGACAGCCAACCGGCCTGTGTTTGGAAGCCTATATTTGCAAGGAATGGGTTAGTTTCTCCTGACCGAGACCGCCAGATGTGCTGAGAAGATAGAAATTCCAGAGGCAGGGTCGAGGTTCCTGACTGCCCTTTGCCAGCCTTGCAAAGACATTCCCAGATTCTAACGTTATTTTCCATGAAGGAGCAGGCATCGGGAATATGTCAGACTTGACTGGCGCCTTACTGGCCTCAGCTCAGCTACTGCCTTTCCATTCAAACAAGGACAAGGGCCTACTTGGTGAAGGGTAAGGGTCTGCTTCTTTCCAAACTGCCAAGGACTACAGCAATGAGACCTCTGTCAAGGTGAGGGAAGCCTATGCGGATGGATTCTTAGCAGGTGCTTTGCCACAAAGCATCAGCACCCACGGAGAGAATCAGACTCCCTTTGCCACTATGTTGGGTGTGTAGCTTCATGCACAGAGGTGTCTCTGTAGAAGCCAAGAATGTTCCTGAGAGATGAGGTTCACTAGAGCTCTCCTACAGAGCATAGACCTGTCCATGTGGTTTTGTCTTCCCCTGTGAGTTGGGCCCCGAGGTCCGACCCAGCTCCAGGGAAACAGCCCCTGAGAAAAAATCTCCAGGAACAGCTTTGCGCCCAGGCTGGGAAATGCAGTTCACAGGAGGCAAGGCAAGCGAGCCTCCTGCAGGGAAAAAGGGGCCTTACTGCTCCTGGACGATCAGGCTGCAAGAGTGTGTGAGACCTCACTTGTGCCTTACTTGCCTCAGCTCCGCCGTTGCCTGTTATTCCGAGCTAGGACCCAGGCCTACTTGGAGAAGGGTTAGGGTGCGGATTTCTACAAACTGTCAAGGACGACAGCAATGAGAATTCTCTTAGCAGTAAGGGAGAGCATTGTATGGATTCTCAAGCTGTTGTTTGAATGACAGCTTCAAAGCTACACAGAGAGAATCAGGCTCTCTGTTCCCCTATTTTGGCTGTGCAGCTTCACACACAGAATTTGACTCTGTTGGAGCCAGAAATATTCCTGAAAGACTTAGGCTCACCAAAGCTGTCCTCCAGAGCAAAGACATTGGATGTGGTTTTGCCTTCCCTTGCCAGTAGGGGTCCCCTAGCTTGGCCCCAGCTCCGGGGATACAGCCTCTGAAAAAAATCTTCCAAGAAGCGATTTTCCTCCAGGCTGTTAAGCAGAATTCGCAGTTTGCAAGTTAAGGAAGCCTGCTTCGTGGAAGAGCAAGCAGCCAACTGGCCCTGTGTTAGGAAGCCTGTATTTGAAAGGAATGGGTTAGCTTCTACAGCGGGAGAACCTCAGATCTGCTCAGGGGACTGAAATACTAGAGTCAGGGTCGAGGTTCTCCCTTGTCCTTTGCGCACCTTGCAAAGACATTCCTAGCTTCTAGCGTTAGTGTCCCTGTAGTAGCAGGCTGCAGGAGCGTGTGATAAATGACTGCCGCGTTCCTGTCCTCAGCTCCGCTATTGACTTTCTATTCGAACTAGAACCCAGGCCTACTTTGAGAGGGGTTAGGGTCCAGTGTTTCCAAACTGCCAAGGGCTACAGCAATGCGAGCTCTGTCAGAGGTAAGAAAAGAGCAATTGGTTGGATTCTTCAGCTGCTGCATGGCTGCACAGCTTCCGCGCCGCATGGAGAACATGAGGCTCCTTGTGGCCCTATTTTGGGTACGCAGCAACATGCACACAGAGTGTCTGTGTTCACTTATGTACAGGCTTATGTACACTTGAGCTCTCCTACAGAGCAAAGACCACTAAGTGGGCTCCAAGAGATACCTGTCGCGACTCGAGAAGAGAGTGGAGTCCTTTGATTCCCCTCGAGATGAGGCCTGACTCCCCGGGTGAGTATGGAATGCAACCCCAAATCCCTGTCGCCTATGGAGAGGAACATTAAGTCCTGGATACAAGCCTAGATGAGGTCTAGTTTGCACTTCAGTGAATGGAGCCCAATCCCCAGCTCTCCCTGGCAACTCGAATGGAAGATTAGACTTCCTGGGCCAACACAAGAGGAAGCCTGAATTCCCCGTCGTAACTCGAGAATCCCACCGCAACTCGAGAAAAACCACGTGCTTCCCTCGTCATCGCAAGATGAGGCCCTTTGTCCGCTAAAGCATCTCAAGAGAAGTCCCACGTTCCATCCTGAAGTGCGAAACGGTACTTGGCACCCTTGATGCGACCCCAAGAGTTCCGCGACATACCAGACTCACTCAAAGGGAACACCGAGGTTCCCGGCACCACTTCATCTGAGCCCCTTCTCCTCTCCTGATTGCGACAGGAGGGTCGACTCCCCTTCTCTGTCTGCAAGGGGTTCCCGACCTTCCGGGCGCACCTCAGGATGAGGCCGGTCTCATGAGGAAGTTCGAGACGTAGCCTCATGGGTGGTGCCACATGCCGAAAGACCCCAATCTCACGGTCCACTCTTGAAAAGAACCCGATGCCAGCACACCTCTCTGAAGGAAAACCTGTGGATGAAGGCACAAGACGAAGGGGCACTGACACCCGCGTGCATCATCCAGAAAAACCCGCAGGTCCCACAGACATTTCGACAAGTGGCCTGTCACCCTGTAAACAACTCGAAAGGCAAACGAAGGTCCATTCCTCAACAGAAGACTAGGTGTGACTCTCTTGTACCTACTCTGCAGGGACCATGGGATCCGAGTCAGAAACGGAGAGGAAGCCTGAGGTTCCTGCGTCCACTCGAGATGAGGCCCTCTTCCATTGCACCACACCCAGTGGAGTCCCGAGAGGCCCCTACCAACTCCACAGCATCCCTGAGTTCTCAGAGGCACAATGAGAAGCTCCCTGAGGTCACAGGCACAAGTTGAGGGAACCCTGGGTTTTCTGCCGCAGCTCGAGAAAGACCTCGAGAGTGCTTCAAAATGTCTTGAGCCGCGATTCACCTACCATGACTCGAGAGCCATGACACGCTCCCCCTCGCCACGCGCATGGAGACCTGACTAACCTGGCAATGCACTAGAGGCTCCCTGAGATCCTCATCGTACCTCGTGAGGAAACCCACACTGGCGCGGCAGCTCAAGGAAACACATGAGACACCCTGGTCATCGCGAGCTGAGGGCCTTCTTTTCCTGCATGGCCTGGAGAGCAATCCCGGGTCCTCTCTCCAAACGGAAGAGGAGGCTGGACCCCCTTGAGGCCGCTCAGGGGGCTCCAAGAGATCCGCGTCGCGACTCGAGAGGAGAGCGGAGTCCTTGGCTTCCCCTCGAAACGAGGCCTGACTCCCCGGGGGAGCCTGGAATGCAACCCCGAGATCCCTGCCTTCCCTGGAGAGGAATATTAGGTCGCGGACACATGCCTAGGTGAGGTCTCTTCGGCCCTGCAGTGACTCGAGCGCAAACCCCAGCTTTCCCTCACAACTCGAGGGGAAGTTTGGGCTTCCCAGGCCCAACCCAAGAGGAAGCCTGAGATCCCAGTCGTAGCTCGAGAATCCCGCCGCAACTCGAGAAACACCACGTGGTTCCCACCTCTTGGCAAGATGAGGCCCTTGCCCGTGACGGTGTCTCAAGGGAAGTCCCCTGTTCCGCCCTGAAGGGCGAAACGGTCCCTGACAGCCTTCCTGCGACCCCCAAAAGTTCCCCGACACGCCGGGTTCCCTCGAGGGGAACACCGAGTATCCCGGCACTGCTTCATCGGAGCCCCTTCTCTCCTCCTGATCGCTACAGGAGAGTCGATTCCCCTGCGTGGTCTGGAAGGGGTTCCCGGCCTTCCCGGCGCACCTCAGGATGAGGCCGATCTCACGAAGAAATTCGAGACGAGCCACGTGTGTGGTGCCACATGCCGAACGCCCCCGATTCCCCGGTCCGCACTTGAGAAGGACCCGAGGCCCGGACCCCTCTTCGAAGGCAACCCTGTGGGTGAAGGCACAACACGAAGGGGCACTGGCACTCCCGGGCATCGTCCGCAAAGACCCGTGGGTTCCACACACAGCTCGACGAGGGGCCTGAGACCCCCTGAGCAACTCGAGAGGCCAGCGGGGTTCCCTTCCTCAGACAAGAAGAGGCCTGACTCTCCTGTCCCAACTCTGCAGGGACCCTGCGGTCGGAGTCCAAAACGGAGAGAAAGCCTGAGGTTCCTGCCTCCCCTCGAGGTGAGGCCCTCTTCCGTTGCGCCAGACCAAGCGGAGTCCCGAGGGGCCCCGCCATCTCCACAGGATCCCTCGCCTCTCAGAGGCACCCTGGGAAGTTCCCTAAGGTCCCCGGCAGAAGGCGAGGGAAACGAGGGTTTCCAGCCGCCCCCTGACAAAGACCTCGAGAGTCCTTCTTCAATGCGTCTCGAGGCCCTAGTGCCCTCCCGTGACTCGAGAGCCATGACGCGCTCCCCCTCGCCACGCTAGGAGACCTGACTTCCCTGGCGCCGCACGAGAGGCTCCCTGAGATCCTCGTCGTGCCTCGGGAGAAAACCCCCACGGGCGCCGCAGCTCGAGGAAACCCCTGAGACACCCCCGTCCTCGCGAGCTGAGGGCCTTCTTTTCCTGCATGGCCTGGAGAGCAATCCCGGGTACTCTCTCCAAACGGAAGAGGAGGCTGGACTCCCTTGAGGCCGCTCAGGGGGCTCCAAGAGACCCGCGTCGCGACTCGAGAGGAGAGCGGAGTCCTTGGCTTCCCCTCGAGACGAGGCCTGACTCCCCGGGGGAGCCTGGAATGCAACCCCGACATCCCTGCCTTCCCTGAAGAGGAATCTTAGGTCCCGGACACACGCCTAGATGAGGTCTCTTCGGCCCTGCAGTGACCCGAGCGCAACCCCCAGCTTTCCCTCGCAACTCGAGGGGAAGATTGGGCTTCCCAGTGCCAACCCAAGAGGAAGGCTGAGATCCCCGTCGTAACTCGAGAATCCCGCCGCAACTCGAGACAAACCACGTGGTTCCCACCTCTTGGCAAGATGAGTCCCTTGCCCGCTACAGCTTCTCAAGAAAAGTCCCACGTTCCGTCTTGAAGTGCGAAACGATACTTGACACCCTTGATGTGACCCCAAAAGTTCCTCGAAATATCGGTCTCACTCGAGGTGAACACTGAGGTTCCCGGCACCAGTTTATCTGAGCCCCTTCTCCCCTCCTGTTCGTTATAGGAGGGTCACTTCCCCTGCTTTGTTTGTAAGGGGTTCCCGACCTTCACGGGGCACTTCAGGATGAGGCCGGTCTCACGAGGAAATTCGAGACGTAGCTCGCGGGTGGTGCCACATGCCAAAAGACTATGATTTCCCGGTACGCTCTTCATAAGAACCTCATGCATGGACACCTCTTCGAAGGCAACCCTGTGGATGAAGGCACAACACAAAGGGGCACTGAGACCCTCGTGCATCGTCCGGAAAAACCCGCAGGTTCCACATACAGCTCAACAAGTGGCTTGTCAGCCCTGAAGAACTCGAGAGGCAAGTGGGGTTTCATTCCTCTACACAAGACGCGGCCTGACCCTCCTGTCCCAACTCTGCAGGGACTTTGCAATCTGATTCAGACCAGCGCCAGTGAAGTCACGAGAGGAACGCTGAGGTTCCTGCCTCCACTCGAGATTAGGACCTCTTCCATTGCACGAAACCCAGTGGAGTCCCGAGAGACGCGTCCCAGCTCCACAGTATCCCTGACTTCTCAGAGGCACCCTGAGAAGCTCCCTGAGGCCACCAGCACAATTCGAGTGAACCCAGGGTTTACTGCCGCTACCATAGAAAGAACTCAAGAGTCCTTCTTCAACGCGTTTTGAGGCCTGATTCCCCTACCATGACTCGAGGGCAATGACGCGCTCCCTCTGCTACACTCATGAAGCCCTGACTTCCCTGGCGCCACACGAGAGGCTCCCTGAGCTCCCCGTCATACCTCGTGAGAAACCCCACACTGGCGCCGCAGATAGAGAAAACCCACGAGACGTCCCCGTTTTCGCGACATGACGGCCTTCTTTTCTAGCATGGCCTGGAGAGCAATCCTGAGTCCTCTCTCCAAACTCCACAGTAGGCTTGATTCCCTTTTGGTCACTCAGTGGACTCCAAGACATACCCGTCGCGACTCGAGAGGAGAGCGGAGTCTTTTCCTTCCCCTCGAGGCGAGGCCTGACTCCTCGGGTGAGTCTGATATGCGAACCGGAGATCCCTGTCGCCCCTGGAGAGAAACATTAGATCCTGGACACAAGCCTAGATGAGGTCTCTTTTTTCCTGCAGTTACTCGAGAGCAATCCCCAACTCTCTCTCGCAACTCGAATGGAAGACTGGACTTCCCTGGGCCAACAGAAGAGGAAGCCTGAATTTCCCGTTGTAACTCAAGAATCCCGCCACAACTCGAGAAAAACCACGTCATTCCCTCTTCATCGCAAGATGCGGCCATTGCCGCTACAGCGTCTCAAAAGAAGTCTTACGTTCCATCTAGAAGTGCGATACGGTACTTGGCACCTTTGATGCGACACCAAAAGTTCCCCAACACACTGGTCTCACTGGAGGGGAACACCGAGGTTCCCGGCATCACCTCATCTGTGCCCCTTCTCCCCTCCTGATCGAGACAGGAGGGTCGATTCCCCTGCTTTGTCTGCAAGGGGTTCCGACCTTCCCGGTGCACCTCAGGTTGAGGCCGGTCTCACTAGGAAATTCGAGACGTAGCCTGGTGGGTGGTGCCACATGCGGAAAGACCCCGATTTCCCGGTCCGCTCTTAATAACCCAATGCCCGGACACCTCTTCGAAAGCAAACCTGTGGAGGAATGCACAACACGAAGGGGTACTGACATCCCCATGCATAATACGGAAAAACACGCAGATTCCAAACACAGATCGACAAGTGTCCTGTCATCCCTTGAAGAACTAGAGAGGCATGCGGAGTTCCGTTCCTCCACACAAGAGAAGGCCTGACTCTCCTTTCCCAACTCTGCAGGGACCGTGCGATCGGAGTCAGAAATGTAGATGAAACCTGACGTTCCTGCATCAACTCGAAATGAGGCCCTCTTCCATTGTGCCATACCCAGTGGAGTCCCGAGAGGCCCCTCCCAACTCCACAGTATCCCTGACTTCTCAGAGGCACCCTCAGAAGCTCTCTGCGGTCACTGGCACAAGTCGAGTGAACCCAGGGTTTCCTGCTGCATTCTGAGAAAGACCTCGAGAGTCCCTCTTTACCGCGTCTTGAGGCCCGATACCCTACCATGACTGGAGAGCAATGACGCATTCCCCTCGCCACGCCCATGGAAACCCAACTACCCTGGTGCCACACGAGAGGCTCCCTGCGCTCCTCGTCCTACCTCATGAAAACCTCACACTGGCACCGCCGCTCGAGAAAACTCACGAGACGCCCTCATCATCGTAAGATGAGGGCCTTCTTTTCCTACATGACTTAGAGAGCAATCCCGAGTCCACTCTCCAAACTCCACTGGAGGCCTGACTCCATTTAGGCCACTCAGTAGCCTCCAAGAGATACACGTCGCTACTCTAGAGGAGAGCGGAGTCTGTTGCTTCCCCTCGAGCCGAGGCCTGACTACTTGGGTGAGTCTGGAATGGGATCCCGAGATCCGTGTCGCCCCTGTAGAGGAAAACTCGGTCCTGGAAACAAGCCTAAATGAGGTCTTTTTTGTCCTGCATTGACTCAAGTGCAATCCCCAGCTCTCCCTCGCAACTCGAATGGATGATTGGACTTCGCTGGGCCAACACAAGAGGAAGCCTGTATTCCCCGTTGTAATTCGAGAATCCCGTGGCAACTGGAGAAAAACAACGTGGTTCCTCTGTCATCGAAATATGAGGCCCCTGTCAGCTATAGCGTCTCCAGGGAAGTCCCATGTTCCGTCTTGAAGTGTGAAACGGTACTTGGCACCCTTGATGCGACCCCCAAATTTCCCTGACACCCTGGTCTCACTCGAGGAGAACATGGAGGTTCCCAGCACAGCTTCAGCTGAGCCTCTTCTCCCCTCCTGATGGCGACAGGAGGGTCAATTCCCCTGCTTTGTCTGGAAGGGGTTCCCAGACTTCCCGGCGAACCTCAGGATGAGGCCAGTCTCACGAGGGAATTCGAGACGTAGCCTCGTGTGTTGTGCCACATGCCGAAAGACCCCGATTTCCTGGTCCACTATTGATAAGATCCCGATGCCTGGTCACCTCTTTGAAGGTAACCCTGTGGATGAAGGCACAAAACGAAGGGGCACTGACACCCCTGTGCATTGTCCCCCAAAACCGCAGGTTCCACATACAACTCGATAGGTGGCCTGTCATCCCGTGAACAACTCGAGAGGCAAGCAGAGTTCCACTACTCCACACAAGACGAGGTCTGACTCTCCTGTCCCAACTCTGCAGGGACCCTGCTATCCGAGTCAGAAATGGAGAGGAACCCTGACGTTACTGCCTCAATCCGAGATTAGGTCCTCTTCAATTGCACCAGTCCCTGTGATGTCCCGAGAAGCCCCTCTCTACTCCACAGTATCCCTGACTTCTCAGAGGAACCCCGCTAAGCTCCCTGAGGTCATGGGCACAAGTCGAGGGAACCCAGGGTTTCCTGCCACACCCCGAGAAAGACCTCGAGAGTTCTTCTTCGAAGCGTCTTGAGGCTCGATTCCCCTACCATGACTCGAGAGCAATGAGGCGCTCCCCCTCGGCATGTCCATGAAGACCTGACTTCCGTGGCACCACAGGAGTCTCCCTGAGCTCCCCGTCCTATCTCGTGAGACACCCCAACCAGGCACTGCACCTTGAGAAAACCCACGAGACGCCCCGTCATCGCGAGATGAGGGCCTTCTTTTCCTGTATGGCCTAGAGAGCAATCCCGAGTCCTCTCTCCAAACTCCACAGGAGGCTTAACTCCATTTAGGCCACTCTTGGGCTCCAAGGGATACCCGTCGCGACTCGAGAGGAGAGCGGAGTCCATTCATTCCCTTCGAGATGAGGCCTGACTCCCCGGGTGAGTCTGGAATGCAACCCCAAGATCCCTGTCGCCCCTGGAGAGAAAAACTCGGTCCTGGACACAAACCTAGATGAGCTCTATTTTGCCCTGCAGTGACTCGAGAGCAATCTCCAGCTCTCACTTGCAACTCGAATGCAAGATTGGACTTCCCTGGGCCAACACAAGAGGAAACCTGTATTCCCCGTCGTAACTCAAGAATCCTGCCGCAACTCGAGAAAAAACACGTGGGTCCCTCGTCAGCGCTAGATGAGGCCCTTGCCCACTACAGCGTCTCAAGAGAAGTCCCAGGTTCCGTCTTGAAGTGCGAAATGGTACTTGGCACCCTTGATGCAACCCGAAAAGTTACCCGACTTACCAGTTTCACTCAAGGGGAGCACCGAGGTTCCTGGCACTACTTCATCTGAGCCCTTTCTCTCCTCCTGATCCCGAAAGGAGGGTCGATTCCCCTGCTTTGTCTGGAAAGGGTTCCCGGACTTTCCTGCGCGCCTCAGGATGAGGCCGGTCTCACGAGGAAATTCGAGACGTAGCCTCGTGGGTGGTGCAACATGCTGAAAGAACCCAATTTCCCGGTCCGCACTTGAGGAGATCCCGATGCCCGGACAACTCTTCGAAGGCAACCCTGTGGATGAAGGCACAACAGGAAGGAGCACAGACGCCCCCGTGCATCTCCGAAATACCCGCAGGTTCCACACACATCAAGAAAAGTGGTGTCATCCTTGAACAACTTGAGATGTAAGCGGAGTTCCATTCCTCCGCAGAACACGAGACCTGACACTCCTGAGCAAACTCAGCAGGGACCCTGCAATCTGAGTCAGATCCGGCTCCAGGAAGTCAGGAGCAGAACCCTGAGGTTCCTGCCTCAACTCGAGATGAGGCTCTCTTCCATTGCACCAAACCCAGAGGAGTCCCGAGAGGCCTCTCCCAAATCCACAGTATCCCTGACTTCTCAGAGGCACCCTGAGAAGCTCCCTGAGGTCACCAGCACAAGTCAAGGGAACCCAGGGTTTCCTTCCGCAACCCTAGAAAGACATCGAGAGTCCTTTTTCAACCCGTCATGAGGCCCGATTCCCCTACCCTGACTTGAGAGCAATGACGCGCTCCCCCTTGCCCCGCCCATGGAGACCTGACTTCCCTGTTGCCACACGAGAGGCTACCTGAACTCCCCGTCGTACCTCGTGAGAAACCCCACACTGGCGCCACAGCTCGAGAAAACCCACGAGACGCCCCCATCATCTCGAGATGTGGGCCTTCTTTTCCTGCATGGCCTGGAGAGCAATCCCGAGTCCTCTCTCCAAACTGAAGAGGAGGGTTGACTCCCTTTAGACCACTCAGTGGGCTCCAAGAGATACGCGTCGCAACTCGAGAGGATAGCCAAGTCCTTTGCTTCCCCTCGAGACGAGGCCTAACTCCCCGGGTGAGTCTGTAATGCAAACCCGAGATCCCTGTCGCCCTTGGAGAGGATCACTGGGTCCTGAACACAAGGCTAGATGAGGTCGCTTTTGCCCTGCAGTAACTCGAGAGCACTCCCCAGCTTTCCCTCGCAACCTGAATGGAAGATTGGACCTCCCTGGGCCAACACAAGAGGAAGCCTGAATTCCCAGTAGTAATTCGAGAATTCCGCCTCAACTTGAGAAAAACCACGTGGTTCCCCCGTCATTGCAAGATGAGGCCCTTGCCCGCTCCAGTGTCTCAAGAGTAGTCCCACGTTCCGTCTTGAAGTGCGAAATGATATTTGGCACCCTTAATGCTACCCCAAAAGTTCCCCGACATATGGGTCGCACTCGAGGGGAACACCGAGGTTCCTGGCACCACTTCATCTGAGCCCCTTCTCCCCTCCTGATCGCGAAAGGAGGGTCGATTCCCCTGCTTTGTCTGCAAGGGGTTCCCGACCTTCTCCACGCACCTCAGATGAGGCTGTCTCACGAGGAAATTCGAGACGTAGCCTCGATGGTGGTGCCACATGCCGAAAGACCGCGATTTCGCGATCCGCTCTTGATAAGAACGCGATGCCCAGACACCTATTCGAAGATAGTGTGGATGAAGGCACAACACGAAGGGGCACTGACACCCCCGTGCATCGTCCGGAAAAGACCGCAGGTTACTCATACAGCTCAACAAGTTCCTGTCACCCAGTGAACAACTCGAGAGGCAAGCGGAGGTCCATTCCTGCACACAAGACGAGGCCTGACTCACCTCTCCCAACTATGCAGGGGGCTGCGATCGGAATCAGAAATGGAGAGGAACCCTGAGGTTCCTGCCTCCCCTCGAGATGAGGCCCCCTTCCATTTCACCAAACCCAGTGGAGTCCCGAGAGGTCTTTCCCAACTCCATAGTATCCCTGACTTCTCAGAGGCACCCGGAGAATCTCCCTGAGGTCACCAGCACAAGTCGAGGGAACCCAGGTATTCTTGCCAAGACCTGAGAGAGATCTTGAGAGTCCTTCTTCAACGCGTCTAGAGGCCTGATTCCCCTACCATGACTCGAGAGCAATGACGCGCTCCCCCTTGCCACACGCATCGAGACCTAACTTCCCTGGCGCCACACAAGAGGCTCCCTGAGCTCCCCGTCGTACCCCCTGAGAAACCAACACAGGCGCTGCAGCTCGGTAAAACCACCGAGACCCCCCTGTCTTCGTGAGATGAGGATCTTCTTTTCCTGCATGGCCTGGAGAGCAATCCCGAGTCCTCTCTCCAAACTCCACAGGGGGCTTGACTCCCTTTAGGCCACTCAGTGGGCTCCAAGAGACACCTGTGGCGACTCGAGAGGAGAGCGGGGTCCTTTGCTTCCCCTCGAGTCGAGCTCGGACTCCCAGGATGCGTCTGGAATGCAACCCCGAGATCGCTGTCGGCCCTGGAGAGGAATATTAGGTCCTGGACACAAGCCTAGATGAGGTCTCTTTTGCCCTGCAGTGACTCAAGAGCAAACCCCAGCTCTCCCTCGAAACTCGAATGGAAGATTGGACTTCCCTGGGCCAACACAAGAGGAAGCCTGAATTCCCCGTCGTAACTCGAGAATCCCGCCGCACCTTGAGAAAAACCACGTGATTCCCCCGTCATCCCAAGATGAGGCCCTTGCCCTCTACAGCGTGTCAAGTGAAGCCCCAAGTCCGTATTGAAGTGCAAAACGGTACTTGGCCCCCTTGAAGCGACCCCAAAAGTTTCCCGACACACCGGTTCCACTCGAGGGGAACACCGAGGTTCCCGGCACGACTTCAGCTGAGCCCTTTCACTCCTCCTGATCGCGACAAGATGGTCGATTCCCCTGCTTTGTCTGGAAGGGGTTCCCGATCTTCATGGCGCACCTCAGGATGACACCAGTCTAACGAAGAAATTCGAGACGTAGCCTCATGGATGGTGCCACGTTCTGAAAGACCCCGATTTCCTGTTTCGCTATTGATAAGAACCCGATGTCCAGACACCTCTTTGAAGGCAACCCTGTGGATGAAGGCACAACACGAAGGGGCACTGACCCCCTCATGCATCTTACGGAAAAAACCGAAGGTTCCACTCACAGCTCGACAAATGGTCTGTTATCCTGTGAACAACTCGAGAGGCAAGTGGAGTTCCATTCGTCCACACAAGACGAGGCCTGACTCTCCTGTCCCAATTCTTCAGGGACCCTGTGGTCGGAGTTTTAAATGGAGAGGAACCCTTAGGTTCCTGCCTCAACTCGAGATGAGAACCTTTGCCATTGCACCAAACCCAGTGGAGGTCCGAGAGCCCCTCCCAAGTCCACAGTATGCCTGACTTCTCAGAGGCACCCTGAGAAGCTCCCTAGGTCACCGGTACAAGTCGAGGGAACCCAGGGTTTCCTGCCACAACCTGAGAAAGACCTTGAGACTCCTTCTTCAACGCGTCTTGAGTCCCGATTTCCCTACCATGACTCGAGAGCATTTATGGGCTCCCCCTCATCACACGCATAGACACCTGACTTTCCTGGCGCCACATGAGAGGCTCCCTGAGATCCCCGTTCTACCTCGTGAGAAAATTCATACTTGCGCCCCAACTCGAGAAAACCCACAAGACGCCCCCGTCATTGCGAGCTGAGGGCCTTCTCTTCCTGTATGGCCTGGAGAGCAATCCCGAGTCCTCTCTCCAACTCCACAGGAGGCTTGACTCCCTGGAGGCCACTCAGTGGGCTCCAAGAGATACCTATCGTGACCCAGGAGGATATCAGAATCCTTTGCTTCCCCTCGAGCCGAGGCCTGACTCACTGGGTGAGTCTGGAATGCGTCCCCGTGATCCCTATCGCCCCTGGAGAGGAACATTAGGTCCTGGACACAAGCCTAGACGAGGTCTATTTTGACCTGCCGTGACTCGAGAGCAATTCCCACCCAGCTCTCTCTGGCAACTCGAATGGAAGAATGGACTTCCCTGGGCCAACAGAAGAGGAAGCCTGAATTCCCCGTCGTAAGTCAACAATCCCATCGCAACTCGAAAAAAACCACGTGGTTTCCCCTTCATCACAAGATGAGGCCCTTGCCCACCACAGCGTCTCAAGAGAAGTCCCACGTTTCGTCTTGAAGTTTGAAACAGTATTTGGCAAGCTTCATGAGACCCCAAAAGTTCCCTGACATACCAGTCTCACTCAAGGGGAACACCGAGGTTCCTGGCACCACTTCATCTGAGCCCCTTCTCCCCTCCTGATCGCGACAGTAGGGTCGATTAACCTGCTTTGTCTGGAAGGCTTTCCCGACCTTCCAGGGGCACCTCAGCATGAGGCCCGTCTCATGAGGAAATTCGAGATGTAGCCTCGTGTGTGGTGCCGCATTCCAAAAGACCCCGATTTCCTGGTCCGCTCTTAATAAGAACCCGATGCCCGCACACCACTTCGAAGGCAACCCTGTGGATGAAAGCACATCACGAAGGGGCACTGACACCGCCGTGCATTGTCTGGAAAAAACCGCAGGTTCCACACACAGCTCGACAAGTGGCCTGTCAGTCCTTGAACAACTTGAGAGGCAAGCGGAGTTCCATTCCTCCACACAAGACGAGGCCTGACTCTCCTGTCCCAACTCTGCAAGGACCCTGCGATCTGAGTCCGAAATGGAGAGGAACCCTGAGGTTCCTTCCTGATCTCGAGATTAGGCCCTCTTCCACTGCAGCAAACCCAGTGGAGTCCCGAGAGGCCTCTCCCAGCTCCATAGTATCCCTGACTTCTCAGAGGCACCCTGAGAAGCTACCTGAGGTCACAGGCACAAGTCGAGGGAACACAGGGTTTCCTGCCGCAACCCGAGAAAGACCTCGAGTGTCCTTTTTCATTGTTTTGAGCCCTGATTCCTCTACCATGACTCGAGAGCAATGACGTGCGCCCCCTCGCCACTCGTATGGAGACTTGACTTCCCTGACACCACACGAGAGGCTCCCTGAGCTCCCGGTCGTACCTTGTGAGAAACCCCACACTGGCACCGCAGCTCCAGAAAAACGAGACTCCCCCGACATCGCGAGATGAGGGCCTTCTTTTCCTGCATGGCCTGGAGAGCAATCCCGCGTGCTCTCTCCAAACTCCACAAGAGAGGAGCCAAGATTGCTGAGGAGTAGGACGGGGAGAACTCTTTTCCCCCCCAAACAATTTCATCAAAAGAGCATTTAAACATCGAGTAAATTCCACAATACAACTTATGAATGCTGCCAGAGGACATCAGGCACCCAGAAAAGCAACCCAACTCTTGGAAAGTAGGTAGGAAAAAGTATAAAAGACAAAAAAAGAGACAAAAGAGGGAGGGAGGGATTTCCGTTCCGGGAAGATAGTCTTAAAAAGAGAAAAGTTTCCAAACACCAGGAAAGCTTTTCACTGCCAAATCTTTGCCAAGCTTTGGAAGCACAAAGGGCAACATAAGGGGGATAAAAATAAATAAACAATTAAAACTCGCAGATTGCAAGCCCTATGGTAACTCCCCCAGCCGCGAAGCAGTGCAGACGCCTGCTCACACCATTAGCAAGCAGGGGCTGGGCAGGGAGGCGCGGCGCGGGCTGCATCGCTTAGAGTAAGAATCTGGCCTGAATACCATGAGCGCTATCTGAACGAAATAACTTGGGCTAGCAAACCAGACTCTGGGATATCTACCACGCAAAAAGCCAGCCCTAACCTAAGACACCACCAGGCCCGCGCACGGAACAAAGGACTGAACAGAGATAGCCGGCTGCAGACCTTCCCCCTCCGGTGACAGGCAGCCAGAGCCGGAAGGGGGCAATTGCAGCCCCAGAGAGACATTATCTATAAAACTGTAAGCAGGCTTCTTTGCTAACTAAAACTTCTTGGGGATCTAGACGGTCAACATCTGCCTGAGAAAGTGCGCCTGTTTTACACCCAGATAACCGAGTGGCGGGGAGGCGATAAGTCACAACATTGGCGCTCGCCAAACACCTCATCACCTGAGCTGCTCGGACCTGGGAAGAGCACAAAACGCAGGCCGAACTGAGTCTGTGCCTCTGAGGACTACCCGAGTGCCTGAACCTGAGCGGCTTGGACCTGGGAGGTGCATGCAGCCCAGGGCCAGCCTCGGATTGTTCCCGGTGGAACAACCTAGAGCCCGAGCAGTGTGGGCAGGAAGGCTACACGCGCCGTGAGTGGGGGCAGACCCAGTGTGGCTGAGGCACTGCGAACTCACGCCAGTGTTATTTGTTTGCAGCATCACTCCCTCCCTCCCTCCCCACAGCGCAACTGAACAAGTGAGCCTAAAAAAAAAAAGTGTCCTCCACCGTCCCCTTTGTGTCAGGGCGTAAACCAGACACTGAAGAGACCAGCAAACAAAAGAAGCTATAACAGAGGGAAACGCCTTGGAAGCTACAGGCAATAGATTAAAACCCTGTGGTTATTAGAACTACATAGGAAGGCGCCTATAGATCTTGAGAAATATAAGTCGGACCAAGGAACTAGCCAAAAATGAACCGAACCCACGATACTCACAACAAAACCAGAGAAAGTCCTAGATATATTTTTATGATCATTCTTTCTTTTTTTTAATTTTTTTAATTTTAAGTCCTCTATTGTTCATTTAATTTTCACTTTTATAACCTATTACTTTGCAAAAAAAAGACCCTATTTTTTTCTTCTTCAGCAAACTTCATATATATATATTTATATATATATATAATAATTTTTTGACCTTGTTTTTTTGGTTTGTTTTTTTTCTTCTTTTCTTTAACATTGTATTTTTGAAATTCCAAACTGTACTCTAGATTTTTAATTTATGCTTTTTGATATTTGATATCAATTTTGTACCTGTAGTTTCTTTATAATTTTTGCGACATTGCTTGTTTTTGTTTGTTTGTTTTCTCTTTAGTTTTCTTCTTCCTTTTTTTAACATTGTATTTTTGAAATTCCAAACTCTACTCTAGATTTTTAATTTTTGCTTTTTGGTATTAGTTATCAATTTTGTACCTGTATTTTCTTGATAATTTTTGCGACCATGTTTGTTTTTCTTTGTTCGTTTTTTCTCTCTTTCTTTTCCTTCTTCTTTTCTTTAACATCGTATTTTTGAAATTCCAAAATCTACTCTAGATTTTTAATTTTTGCCTTTATGTATTTGTTACCAATTTTGTACCTTTAAGAACCCAATCTTCAGTACCCATTTTTCACTAGGGAGCGAGATTACTGGCTTGACTGCTCTCTCTCCCTTTGGACTCTCCTTTTTCTCCACCAGGTCGCCTGTGTCTCCTCCCTAACCCCTCTCTACTCTACCCAACTCTGTGAATTTCTGTGTATTCCAGACGGTGGAGAACACTTAGGGAACTGATTACTGACTGGATCTGTCTCCCTCCTTTTCATTCCCCCCTTTTATCCTTCTGGCCACCTCTGTCTCCTTCCTCCTTCTTCTCGTCTCTGTATAACTCTGTGAATATCTCTGAGCAGTCCAGTTGTGGAGTGCACATAAGGAAGTGACTACTGGCCAGCCCACTCTCTCCACTATTGATTCCACCTGATCTCATTTGGGTCACCTCTAACTCCCTCCTCCCTCTTCTCTTCTCCATGTAACGCTGTGAACCTTTCTGAGTGACCCTCACAGTAGAGAAACTTTTCTTCTTTAACGTAGATGTTTTATCAATGGTGCTGTATAGAAGGAGAAGTTTTGAAACTACTGTAAAAGTAAGACAGATAACTGGAAGCAGGAGGCTTAAGTCCAAACCCTGCCTCCAGGGAACTCCTGACTCCAAGGAACATTAATTGACAGGAGCTCATCAAATGCCTCCATACCGACACTGAAATCAAGCACCACACAAGGGCCAACAAGTTCCAGGGCAAGACATACCAAGCAAATTCTGCAGCAACAAAGGAACGCAGCCCTGAGCTTCAAGATACAGGCTGCCCAAAGTCACCCCAAAACCACAGACATCTCATAACTCATTACTGGACACTTCATTGCACTCCAGAGAGAAGAAATACAGCTCCACCCACCAGAACATGGACACAAGCTTCCCTAACCAGGAAACCTTGACAAGACACCTGTACAAACCCACACACAACGAGGAAATGCCAGAGTAAAGAACTCCAAAAACTGCCAGAATACAGAAAGGACACCCCAAACTCAGCAATTTAAACAAGATGAGACAGAGGAATACCCAGCAGATAAAGGAACAGGATAAATGCCCACCAAACCAAACAAAAGAGGAAGAGATAGGGAATCTACCTGATAAAGAATTCCGAGTAAGGATAGTGAAATGGATCTAAAATCTTGAAATTAAAATGGAATCACAGATAAATAGCCTGGAGACAAGGATTGAGAAGATGCAAGAAAGGTTTAACAAGGACCTAGAAGAAATAAAAAAAGAGTCAATATATAATGAATAATGCAATAAATGAAACTAAAAACACTCTGGAGGCAACAAATAGTAGAATAACAGAGGCAGAAGATAGGATTAGTGAATTTGAAGATAGAATGGTAGAAATAAATGAATCAGAGAGGATAAATGAAAAACGAATTAAAAGAAATGAGCACAATCTCAGAGACCTCCAGGACAATATTAAACGCTACAACATTCGAATCATAGGGGTCCCAGAAGAAGAAGACAAAAAGAAAGACCGTGAGAAAATACTTGAGGAGATAATAGTTGAAAACTTCCCTAAAATGGGGAAGGAAATACTCACTCAAGTCCAAGAAACCCAGAGAGTCCCAAACAGGATAAAGCCAAGGCGAAACCCCCCAAGACACATATTAATCACATTAACAAAAATCAAACACAAAGAACAAATATGAAAAGCAGCAAGGGAAAAACAACAAATAACACACAAGGGAATTGCCATAAGGATAACAGCTGATCTTTCAATAGAAACTCTTCAAGCAAGGAGGGAATGGCAAGACATACTTAAAATGATGAAAGAAAATAACCTACAGCCCAGATTATTGTACCCAGCAAGGATCTCATTCAAGTATGAATGAGAAATCAAAAGCTTTTCAGACAAGCAAAAGCTGAGAGAATTCTGCACCATCAAACCAGCTCTCCAACAAATACTAAACAGGAAACACAAAAACGGTGTATAAATTCAAACCCCAAACAATAAAGTAAATGGCAATGGGATCATACTTATCAGTAATTACCTTAAACGTAAATGGGT
This sequence comes from Bubalus kerabau, assembly GCF_029407905.1. NCBI lineage: Eukaryota > Metazoa > Chordata > Mammalia > Artiodactyla > Bovidae > Bubalus > Bubalus kerabau. The sequence goes on along the minus strand of NW_026577886.1, from coordinate 2,871,665 downwards.
TGAATGCTCCAACCAAAAGACAAAGACTGGCTGAATGGATACAAAAACAAGACCCCTACATATGTTGTCTACAAGAGACCCACCTCAAAACAGGAGATACATACAGACTGAAAGTGAAGGGCTGGAAAAAGATTTTCCATGCAAATAGGGACCAAAAGAAAGCAGGAGTAGTGATACTCATATCAGATAAAATAGACTTTAAAACAAAGGCTGTGAAAAGAGACAAAGAAGGTCACTACATAATGATAAAAGGATCAATCCAAGAAGAAGATATAACAATTATAAATATATATGCACCCAACGTGGGAGCACCACAGTATGTAAGACAAATGCTAACAAGTATGAAAGGAGAAATTAACACTAACACAATAATAGTTGGAGATTTTAATACCCCACTCACACCTATGGATAGATCAACTAAACAGAAATTTAACAAGGAAACACAAACTTTAAATGATACAATAGACCAGTTAGACCTAATTGATATCTATAGGACAATTCATCCCAAAACAATGAATTTCAACTTTTTCTAAAGTGCACATGGAACCTTCTCCAGGATAGATCACATCCTGGGCCATAAAGCTAGCATTGGTAAATTCGAAAAAATAGAAATCATTCCAAGCATCTTTTCTGACCACAATGCAGTAAGATTAGATCTCAATTACAGGAGAAAAACTATTAAAAATTCCAACATATGGAGGCTGAACAACACGCTGCTGAATAACCAACAAATCACAGAAGAAATCAAAAAAGAAATCAAAATTTGCATAGAAACGGATGAAAATGAAAACAGAACAACCCAAAACTTGTGGGACACGGTAAAAGCAGTCCTAAGGGGAAAGTTCATAGCAATACAGGCACACCTCAAGAAACAAGAAAAAAGTCAAATAAATAAACTAACTCTACACCTAAAGCAACTAGAAAAGGAAGAAATGAAGAACCCCAGGGTTAGTAGAAGGAAAGAAATCTTAAAAATTAGAGCAGAAATAAATGCAAAAGAAACAAAAGAGACCATAGCAAAAATCAACAAAACCAAAAGCTGGTTCTTTGAAACGATAAATAAAATTGACAAACCATTAGCCAGACTCATCAAGAAACAAAGGGAGAAAAATCAAATCAATAAAATTAGAAATGAAAATGGAGAGATCACAACAGAAAACACAGAAATACAAAGGATCATAAGAGACTACTATCAACAATTATATGCCAATAAAATGGACAACGTGGAAGAAATGGACAAATTCTTAGAAAAGTACAACTTTCCAAAACTGGACCAGGGAAGAAATAGAAAATCTTAACAGACCCATCACAAGCACGGAAATGGAAACTGTAACCAAAAATCTTCCAGCCAACAAAAGCCCAGGTCCAGACGGCTTCACAGCTGAATTCTACCAAAAATTTAGAGAAGAGCTAACACCTATCCTGCTCAAACTCTTCCAGAAAATTGCAGAGGAAGGTAAACTTCCAAACTCATTCTATGAGGCCACCATCAGCCTAATACCAAAACCTGCCAAAGATCCCACAAAAAAAGAAAACTACAGGCCAATATCACTGATGACATAGATGCAAAAATCCTTAACAAAATTCTAGCAATCAGAATCCAACAACACATTAAAAAGATCATACACCATGACCAAGTGGGCTTTATCCCAGGGATGCAAGGATTCTTCAATATCCGCAAATCAATCAATGTAATACACCACCTTAACAAATTGAAAAATAAAAACCATATGATTTTCTCAATAGATGCAGAGAAAGCCTTTGACAAAATTCAACATCCATTTATGATAAAAAATCTCCAGAAAGCAGGAATAGAAGGAATATACCTCAACATAATAAAAGCTATATATGACAAACCCACAGCAAACATTATCCTCAATGGTGAAAAATTGAAAGCATTTCCTCTAAAGTCAGGAACAAGACAAGGGTGCCCACTTTCACCATTACTATTCAACATAGCTTTGGAAGTTTTGGCCACAGCAATCAGAGCAGAAAAAGAAACAAAAGGAATCCAAATTGGAAAAGAAGAAGTAAAACTCTCTCTGTTTGCAGATGACATGATCCTCTACATAGAAAACCCTAAAGACTCCACCAGAAAATTACTAGAACTAGCCAATGACTAAAGTAAAGTTGCAGGATATAAAATCAACACACAGAAATCCCTTGAATTCCTATACACTAATAATGAGAAAACAGAAACAGAAATTAAGGAAACAATTTCATTCACCATTGCAACGGAAAGAATAAAATACTTAGGAATATACCTACCTAAAGAAACTAAAGACCTATATATAGAAAACTATAAAACACTGGTGAAAGAAATCAAAGAGGACACTAATAGGTGGAGAAATATACCATGTTCATGGATTGGAAGAATCAATATAGTGAAAATGAGTATACTACCCAAGGCAATTTATAGATTCAATGCAATCCCTATCAAGCTACCAACAGTATTCTTCACAGAGCTAGAACAAATAATTTCACAATTTGTATGGAAATACAAAAAACCTCGAATAGCCAAAGCAATCTTGAGAAAGAAGAATGGAACTGGAGGAATCAACCTACCTGATTTCAGGCTCCGCTACAAAGCCACAGTTATCAAGACAGTATGGTACTGGCACAAAGACAGAAATATAGATTAGTGGAACAAAATAGAAAGCCCAGAGATAAATCCACACACATATGGACACCTTATCTTTGACAAAGGAGGCAAAAATATACAATGGATTAAAGACAATCTCTTTAACAAGTGGTGCTGGGAAATCTGGTCAACCACTTGTAAAAGAATGAAACTAGAAAACTTTCTAACACAATACACAAAAATAAACTCAAAATGGATTAAAGATCTAAACGTAAGACCAGAAACTATAAAACTCCTAGAGGAGAACATAGGCAAAACACTCTCTGAAATACATCACAGCAGGATCCTCTATGACCCACCTCCCAGAATATTGGAAATAAAAACAAAAATAAACAAATGGGACCTAATTAACCTTAAAAGCTTCTGCACATCAAAGCAAACTATTAGCAAGGTGAAAAGACAGCCTTCGGAATGGGAGAAAATAATAGGAAATGAGGCAACTGACAAACAACTAATCTCAAAAATATACAAGCAACACCTACAGCTCAACTCCAGAAAAATAGATGACCCAATCAAAAAATGGGCCAAAGAACTAAATAGACATTTCTCCAAAGAAGACATACAGATGGCTAACAAACACATGAAAAGATGCTCAAAATCACTCATTATCATAGAAATGCAAATCAAAACCACTATGAGGTACCATTTCACGCCAGTCAGAATGGCTGCAATCCAAAAGTCTACAAATAATAAATGCTGGAGAGGGTGTGGAGAAAAGGGAACCCTCTTACACTGTTGGTGGGAATGCAAACTAGTACAGCCACTATGGAGAACAGTGTGGAGATTCCTTAAACAACTGGAAATAGAACTGCCTTATGATCCAGCAATCCCACTGCTGGGCATACACACTGAGGAAACCAGAAGGGAAAGAGACACGTGTACCCCAATGTTCATCGCAGCACTGTTTCTAATAGCCAGGACATGGAAGCAACCTAGATGTCCATCAGCAGATGAATGGATAAGAAAGCTGTGGTACATATACACAATGGAGTATTACTCCGCCATTAAAAAGAATAGAATGAATCAGTTCTAATGAGGTGGATGAAACTGCAGCCTATTATACAGAGTGAAGTAAGCCAGAAAGAAAAACACCAATACAGTATACTAACGCATATATATGGAACTTTGAAAGACAGTAACAATAACCCTGAGTACGAGACAGCAAAAGAGACACTGATGTATAGAAGAGTCTTATGGACTCTGTGGGAGAGGGAGAAGGTGGGAAGATTTGGGAGAATGGCATTGAAATATGTAAAATATCATGTATGAAAAGAGTTGCCAGTCCAGGTTTGATGCATGACACTGGATGCTTGGGGCTAGTGCACTGAGACGACCCAGAGGGATGCTATGGGGGGGAGGAGGGAGGAGGGTTCAGGATGGGGAGCACATGTATACCTGAGGCGGATTCATTTTGATATTTGGAAAAACTAATACAATTATGTAAATTTTAAAAATAAAATAAAATTTAAAAAAAAATCCACAGGAGGCTTGACTCCCTTTAGGCCACTCAGTGGTCTCCAAGAAATACCCGTCGGGACTCGAGAGCAGAGCAGAGTCCTTTCCTTCCTCTCGAGATAAGGCCTGACTCCTCGGGTGCGTCTAAAATGCAACCCCGAGATCTCTGTCGCCCCTGGAGAGGAACATTAGGTCCCGGACACAAGCTTAGATGAGGTCTCTTTTGCCCTGAAGTGACTCGAGAGCAATCCCTAGCTCTCTCTCGCAACTCGAATGGAAGATTGGACTTCCCTGGGCCAACACAAGAGGAAGCCTGAATTCCCCATCGTAACTCGAGAATCCCGCCGAAACTCGAGAAAAACCACATGGTTACCCCGTCATCGCAAGATGAGGCCCTTGCCCGCTACAGCGTCTAAAGAGAAGTCCCAGGTTTCTTCTTGAAGTGTTTTCACACTTCAAGTGTGAAAACTTGGCACCCTTGATGCGATTCCAAAAGTTCCCCAACACCCTGGTCTCTCTCGAGGGGAACACCGAGGTTCCCGGTACGACTTCATCTGAGCCACTTCTCCCCTCCTGATTGCGACTGGAGGGTCGACTCCCGTGCTTTGTCTGGAAGGGGTTCCCAACCTTCCCGGCGCACCTCAGGATGAGGCCAGTCTAACGAGAATATTTGAGACGTAGCTTCATGGGTGGTAACACATGCTGAAAGACCCCGATTCCCCGGTCCGCTCTTGATAAGAACCCGATGCCCGGACACCTCTTCAAAGGCAACCCTGTGGAAGAAGGCACAACACGAAGGGGCACTGACACCCTCGTGCATCGTCCGGAAAAACCCGCAGATTCCAAACACAGTTCGACAAGTTGCCTGTCACCCCATGAATAACTCGAGAGGCAAGCGGAGTTCCATTCCTCCTTACAAGACGAGGCCTGACTCTCCTGTCCCAACTCTGCAGGGACCCTGCGATCAGAGTCAGAAATGGAGATGAACCTTGAGGTTCCTGCCTCCACTCGAGATGAGGCCCTCTTCTATTGCACCAAACCCAGTGGAGTCCCGAGAGGGCCCTCCCAACTCCAGGGTATCCCTGACTTCTCAGAGGCACACTGAGAAGCTCCCTGAGGCCACCGGCACTAGTCTAGGGAACCCAGGGTTTACTGCCGTGACCCAAGAAACACCTTGAAAGTCCTTCTTTAACGGTTCTTGAGGCCCGATACACCTTCCATGACTCTAGAGCAATGACACGCTCCCCCTCGCAATGCGCATGGAGACCTGACTTCCCAAGCGCCACATGAGAGGCTCCCTGAGCTCCCCGTAGTACCTCATGAGAAACCCCACACTGGCGCTGCAGCTCGAGAAAACCCACGAGACGCCCCCTTCATCGCGAGATGATGGCCTTCTTTTCCTGCATGGCCTGGAGAGCAATCCCGAGTCCTCTCTCCAAACTCCACAGGAGGCTTGACTCCCTTTAGGCCACTCAGTGGGCTCCAAGAGATACCCGTCGCAACTCGAGAGGAGAGCGGAGTCCTTCGCTTCCCCTCGAGACAAGGACTGACTCCCCGGGTGCATCAGGAAAGCAACCCCGAGATCCCTGTCCCCCCTGGAGACGAACATTATGTCCTGGACACAAGCCTAGATAAGGTCTCTTTTGCCCTGCAGTAACTCAAGCGCAATCCCTAGCTCTCCCTCGCAACTCGAATGGAAGACTGGACTTCCCTGGGCCAACACAAGAGGAAGCCTGAATTTCCTGACCTAACTCGAGAATCCCGCCACAACTCGAGAAAAACGACGTGGTGAACCCGTCACCACAAGATGAGGACCTTGCCAGCTACAGCGTCTCAAGAGAAGTCTCACGTTCCGTCTTGAAGTTTGAAACGGTACTTAGAACCTTTGATGTGACTCCAAAAGTTCCCCGACATCCCAGTTTTACTCGAGGGGAACATCGAGGTTCCCAGCACCACTTCATCTGAGCCCCTTCTCCCCTCCTGATCGGGACAAGAGTGTCGATTCACTTGCTTTGTCTGAAAGGGTTACCGACCTTCCTGGTGCACCTCAGGTTGAGGTCCGTCTCAAGAAGAAATTCGAGACGTAGGCTTGTGGGTGGTGCCACATGCCGAAAGACCCTAATTTCCTGGTCTGCTCTTGATAAGAACCTGAAGGCTGGATACCTCTTCGAAGGCAACCCTGTGTATGAAGGCAAAAAACAAAGGGGAACTGACACCCCCATGCATCGTCCGGATAAAACCGCAGGTTCCACACACAGCTCGACAAGTGGCCTGTTATCTGGTGAACAACTCGAGAGTCCAGTGGAGTTCCATTCCTCCACACAAGACGAGGCCTGACTCTCCTGTCCTAACTCTGTAGGGACTCTGTGTTCAGAGTCAGAAATGGAGAGCAACCCTGAGGTTCCTGCTTCAAATCGAGATGAGGCCCTCTTCTGACAAGGTCCAGCCTCGGCTGGTCCAGGGTTTTCGAAGGGGAGACAGAGTAGGTGACCTATTGATTTATTTATCAAAGATATAAAGAGTAATAGAATGAGGATAGCTCAGTAGGAAAATTTAGTGGAGAAAAGAAGCTGAGTAGCTTGGTTTATGCGGAAAATCAGTATAACCCGTGACACCAGGTTAGCTCTGACCACGGAGGCCGCAGGCTCCCTCTCGAATAGCGAAAAGTGCCCCACCTTAGACACCTTCTCAAGTGGTCATCGAAGCCCAGGCAAATAAATGGTCGCAGAGGATATCCGCGCTCCAGATGGACACTCATCTGAAAATTGAGGGGAAGAATGACATTAGGAGACTAAGCGTTGGCAATCAAGGCCCGTAGCTTTAGTTTCAACAGGGGTTTTTATACCCTAAGTTACACATAGAGGATAATGGGGATGCAAAGTCAGCAGCCTTTGATCCTTATCAAAAACCAGGGTTTCTTTCCTGCAAATGTATCATATACAAATGGTTTAGGTGATTTACATCATCTTCTAGCCAGAAGACCTATTAACATTTTATGACTCTTGACAAAGACTTATCAACCGTAAGACTTATTTTCTCTAAGAGTAATTATTTTAAGGTTTGGCCCCATCTTTCGAAGATAAAATTGCATTCCTATAGGGCAGATATGTAATGGGTTTACAACAAAGGAAAGAATTTATTACCTTAAGGGTCTAAAGTTAGTAACACCAAGGCCACTACTTATTTCTTCTACATACCAACTATATTAATTAATACACATTCAAGGATACAATTCAGGGGATGTGGAAACTTGGCAACAAGCATTGGTTCATCAATGAAATCTTTTACTAGTTTTATTCTGACAGTTTCTAACTCTCTGAGAGGCTCTAAGCTATTTGAATATCTTAAGCTTCCCGTGCCTCTGGAGGCTTGGAGACTGTAAACAATTGTATGCATTGCTGTAGGAGTCCGGGTAAACTTGTCAGGCGAGTTAGAGAGCCATCTGACGTGTTTGGATTTAAACACTCCTAATTGCCCAGGAACTTTATTAATTGGAGCTGTAAGTTAGCTCTTTGACAGAAAGAGTGAGATGGTGGTGGGGGACAGCCCCCAGTAAAGTCAGAGGTGAGAGCACAAAGCAATAAAGTAGGCAGACACTGGTTTTGGGGGGTAGATGCTCAAGAATATCCGGGAGGACTGCCGAGGCTCGATCCCGCCTTTGTGTATGCCCAGCCTCCTTCCTCATGACCTTTGTCACGAGTGGAATGTCTCTCGCCGGCTCCCGGCATCTCCCCATTTTTTATTTTTTAAAACAGCCAGATGTAGCTCAGTCGCGAGCCTCTGAATACTCTGCCGAAGAATCCTGACAATACAAGGAAGAATGATTATGAGAAGCAGAATTAAAGCAGCCACCGCAGCATAGCTAAAGACATTAGACAGAATATTCTTTCCTGAGATGTAGTTAGGGAAAGTATGGAAGAAATCATTTGCTGTTCCAGCAGCAGTAAAATCTAATCGGGAGTGCTCCATGGTTGCTATTTGATAGTGAAGTTTCCCTACGTCTCAACCAATGTCAGAGCTGTTCCAGATACCTGAAATATGGTTTTTAATCTTTTCCCATTCAAAATCTGTCTCATTTACTTTCAGGGGTGTTCCACATATCCACCGATAGTCAGCATGACAAGACAATGCCATTTTCACCTTTAAAGCCTGCAATTCAGTCCCAATATGTATTACTGCTTCCTCTAGGGCGTCTACCCTCATTTCTAATTTTCTCTCTATAGCTTCCTGTGTTGCCAATGTTAAAGAAACATTTTTGGACATAGAATCAACATATTGAGCAGTATGTACTTGTTGAGTCAATGATATTGCTGCCACAGTAACAGAAGTGATTGCACTTATCAAAGCTGCTGTTCCCAAGATAAGTAAGCCCACAAACCGTCGTGTTTGCATTAAATCCTGTAGTTGTTGTAATACAGCAAGACCATAATTCAATAAGTGGTTACATCATAAGATAAGGTGGATGTTGTAGCATTACAAAGGAGCAAACATTATATTGAGGGTTTAAACAAGATGAACCAGGGAGCAGCTGTAGGCGTCAGCCCGGGGGAGCAGTGTCCCCAGCATCAGGAGGCAGAACGCGAGCAGCAGGCTGTGGGCCAAGGCGCCTATGGTGGGCGGAGGGGCAGGGTTCGTGGTTTAGGGCTAGCCGCCACCGCTTGGGCTCAGGGCGGTCCCCTCTCGCCGGTGGGGCCACGCTGGTCTGGACAGCACTCCGCGGGTGCGCTTTCCTCTCTGGCCCTCACTCGCTGCACAGACTTCTTTGCTCTAGGTCACGGGGTGCAGCGAGGTGGGTGCGAGGCGCTGCTGGTGGCACGGAGGCGAGAGCTGGCTGGGGGAGGGGGAGCGAGCGAGTGCGCGCGCCGCAAACCTGGTCTTTGGGGAATGTGACATGACGAATTTGTCTGAGATCCAAACCGGAGAATCTGCATTCTGTAGAAATATACAAGCATACCCTCTCCCACAAGTTACCAGCACATCTGGCCTTTTTCACTCTCCCATAAGGAGGCCTTTTTACTTGACCAGGGGCCGAGTCGTAGCCTGTAATTCAGGCATCTAGTGTCTCATCATTGTAGTCTGCCCCTGTGTGTTTACGTTTAAGTGATTAATTACAATTGGAACATAACTTCACTATTTGTCTAGCTGTTTCCCTATGGATATGTTAATTTAGGTCTAATGTTTAGTTTAGATCTCTGTATAAATTTAAGTAATAAATGTATAACCTCCTTATCTCATTTTGGTATACAGGTATACAGATATACCTAAATGCAAAATGCATTTATATATGTATTTATATATGGCAACAAGTATAAAGTTATTGACATATAATATATATAAATCAATATACTTGAATTAATCTTTATAATTAATATAGTAATTAATATATATTACAACAATACAACACATACACAGCTAATACCAACCAACACAAACCAATATACTGTAATAATACATGTCACACATTTATAATTATACAGTATATAGAACATTTATCATCACAGCACATCAATCCATACCAATTAATATCAGCCACACACACATTATATTCTGCCATATATATTTAATTATACAGTATATATATATATGTGTGTGTATACAGTATACATATTAATTTATATACAAATTAATTAAGTATAGATCTATAAATAGAATTAGGTATACCTTTATTATATTTTATTTATACCCATACCTAATTAGGCAAACTGTAATTAGGCAAATACATTTATATTATGTATTTATAACAATATATAAAGTATTGTTAAATGTACCACCTGTACAGCATCTCCACCCCACATACCACTTTCTCTAATCCCACGAACTCATTTTCAGTATTATGTGTTGGCCAGGAGCTGGGCCAGTCTTTCCCAGCAATGTTAAGAGACGTCTGTTCCTGTGTCTAATAGCCCTGGCATTTTATTCTCTTGAATTAAAAGATCTTTTAAAGGCCTTGGAACTGTAATTTCCTGCACCCAAAAGGCTAGATCACTAGATCCAAATGTTTTGTGGCTCTTAGCTTGAGAAGTCAAGTTTTTCCTTGTCTGATAGTAAGGTAAAAGTAAAAGCTGTGTTACTCTTTGACCTTTATTAATTTGTACAGTTTTGATAGGCAGTGAGATCAAGACTTTAATTTCTCAATATCATCAGAATCTACTACACCATGCACCAGCGAAATTTCTTTTCTTTCTTTTTTTTTTATTTAATTTTTTTTAAAAAGAAAGCGAGCTACGCCCCAGGACAAATCTTACAATGTCCTCAGATAGGGGGCCAGCCACTCCGGTTGGAATTGGAGTAAGCGGCACATCAGGGGTTAATATTGTTATTAAATCTCCTTGCCTTTTCGCTTTTCTCCTAGCCTGGGTGAGACCCCCCTGAGGGAGTTTTCTCCAAGGAGCACGCTCTGAATATTGTGTACTAAAAGCTCCTTTGTTTAAAAAACTTTTTATCTTCCTCAGTCTTAGGCAACACTTTGGGAGGCTTTGGGGGCAAAGTGGGGAACTCCTGGGTCCTGGGAGGCACAATCGAAGGCGGTGGCGGTCGCCTTAAATCACAAAGTGGTGGATAAGTTTTTTAAAGGTTTGCACAGAGGGGGAGGGAGCTCGCCAGGGCTCTCGGCCGCAGCGTCCTGTAAGCCCTCTCCTTCCTCGGGAGGTAGACCACTTTCTCCCTCCTTTTTTTTTTTTTTCCAATGGCAGAAAATATGATCTGTGCAGTAAATGGAGACTCACCACCATCCACCTCTATAGCCTCCCCCATAGGCTATTTAACAGCCTCGTGACGGAGGTCCAGGACATTTCTTATCATATTCAACAGTCAATAAATATTTGTCTATTCTTAGATGCAGAGAAATCCATTTTTAATTTTTTTTTTAATTTTAGAGAATATTTTTATTTATTTTGTAACCTCTTTACCCTGGCTAAACTGCAGAGGGGACTAGAAAAGAAGCCTCAAGGTGAGGATCGAGTTCATCCTTGGGACTAGAGAAAATCCTTCTCCGGGAAACTCCTAGCGGTGGCCCTTTACCCCGACATGGAGGAGGAGGCATAGGGGGATGGGAGCGTCCCGAAGTTTTCCTCTTCTGTTCCGGAGATCCTTTAACTGTTTGGTAACTAAATCTTACGAACTGTCTGATCGGGGATGTTTCCCTCAACCTCCTAGGAGCGGATGGTCTGATTAGGGATGTTTTCTTAAACTTTTAGGAGCATCTTTAGCTTAAAAAAAAAAAATCCTCATCAGAATGGCATCGAGCTGCTGTTTCCTCTAAACCTTTTTCAAATTGAGGGGAGAGCTGATCTTTCTTTTCATCCCTATCTTTTACATGCTCATTGGCAGTCATAGCGGCTAGCCATTCATTTAGCTGTCGATAGCTAGGTATAGCCTCTTCATTTTCACTTTTCTTTATAACAGGTACCTTTTCAGATTTGCTTTTTTGTTTAACAGGTACTTTTCCAACTTTACTTTCCTCTTTAACAGGTACCTTTTCAAATTCATGAGCTGGATCTAAAACATCTCTAGTCATATTCCACGGAGGAAAGGTGTAAGTAGGGATTTTTTCCAAACCTTGCTGAGCACAATAAGCTCTTAGCTGTTTCCCTAGTTTTTTCAAGATATCTAGGTTAACAGTGCCTTGTTGTAGAAACCAAGGGCAGTGGTCTTGTACAAATGTAAAAAATGATTGAATGGAAGATGTTTTAACCTTGATTCTTCTTTTACTTAATAACTGTAAAATTACTCCTATAAAGAGCTGTCTTTCATTTGATTCAGTGTTGCCCATGTCAGAAACTTAAGGATAGTAAAAGATTTTGCTTTTAGCTATCTAAAGATTAGGCCCTTTTTGTCAGCCTTTTTAGAAACCGTTTTTTCTCTCTAACTTTTCAACACTTCCCACTCCTCTCGCCCTGTCTATTCTACAGGGGGATCTGCAGCCCCCTAAGTGGGATCCTATCTGTCCCGAAAACTGAACACTGGGGGAATGGGGTTGGGGATTTACCTTCAAAATGCCTGTCTCGGGCGCCACCTGCAGAGGTCCAGCCCCAGCTGATCCAGGGTATTCGAAGGGAAGATGGAGTAGGCGACCTATTTATATATTTATTTATTCATCAAAGATATACAGAGTAATAGAATGAGGATAGCTCAGTAGGAAAATTCAGTGGAGAAAAGCAGCTGAGTAGCTTGGTTTATGCGGAAAATCAATGTAACCCATGACACCAGGTTAGCTCTGACCACGGAGGCTGCAAGTGCCCTCTAGAATAGAGGAAGTTGCCCCACCTTAGACACCTTATCGAGTAGGTCTTCGAAGCCCAGGCAAATAAATGGTCGCAGAGGATATCCGCGCTCCAGATGGACACTCATCTGAAAATTGAGGGGAATAATGACATGGGGAGACCAAGCGTTGGCGAGCAAGGCCCGTAACTTTATTTTCAACACAGGTTTTAATACCCTAAGTTACACATAGAGGATAATAGGGGATGCAAAGTCAGCAGTCTTTAATCCTTATCAAAAACCAGGGTTTCTTTTCTGCAGATTTATCGTATTAAAATGGTTTAGATGATTTACATCATCTTCTGGCCAGAAGACCTATTAACATTTTATGACTCTTGACAAAGACTTATCAACCGTAAGACTTATTTTCTCTAAGAGTAATTGTTTAAGGTTTGGCGCAATCTTTCGAAGATAAAATTGCATTCCTATAGGGAGGATGTGTAATGGGTTTACAACAAAGAAAAGAATTTATTACCTTAAGGGTCTAAAGTTACTAACATCAAGGCCAGTACTTATTTTTTCTACATACCAACTATATTAATTAACACACATTCAAGGATACAATTCAGGGGATGTGGAAACTTGGCAAAAAGCATTGGTTCATCAATGAAATCTTTTACTAGTTTTATTCTGACAGTTTCTAACTCTCTGAGAGGCTCTAAGCTATTTGAATATCTTAAACTTCCCATGCGTCTCGAGGCTGGGAGACTGTACACAATCGTATGCATAGCTGTAGGAGACCAGGTAAACTTGTCAGGCGAGTTAGAAAATCATCTGAGGGGTTTGGATTTAAACACTACTAATTGCCCAGGAACATTATTAGTTGGAGCTGTAAGTTAGCTCTTTGACAGAGAGAGTGAGATGGTGGTAGGGGACATCCCCAGTAATGTCAGAGGTGAGAGTACAAAGCCATAAAAAAGGCAGACTTTGGTTTTTGGGGGTAGATGCTCAAGAATATACGGGGGAACTCCCGGAGTCTCGATCCCGCCTTTGCGTATGCCGAGACTCTTTCCTCATGACATTTGTCACGAGTGGAATGTCTCTCGCTGGCTCCCGGCAATCTTCCATTGCACCAAACGCAGTGGAGTCCCGAGAGGCCCCTCCCAACACCACAGTATCAGTGTCTTCTCAGAGGCACCCTGAGCAACTCCCTGAGGTCACCGGCACAAGTCGAGGGAACACAGGGTGTCCTGCCGCAACCCGAGAAAGACCTCAAGAGTCCGTCTTCAACGCGTCTTGAGGCCGGATTCCCCTACCATGACTCGAGAGCAATGACACGCTCCCCCTCGCCATGCGCATGGACACCTGACTTCACTGGCGCCACATGAGAGGCTCCCTGAGCTCCCCGTCATACCTCGTGAGAAACCCCACACTGGCGCCGCAGCTCGGGAAAACCCACGAGACGCCACCGTCATCGCGAGATTGGGGACTTCTTTTCCTGCCTGACCTGGAGAGCAATCCCTGGTCCTTTCTCCAAACTTCACAGGAGGCTTTACTCCCTTTAGGCCACTCAATGGGCTCCAAGAGATACCTGTCGCGACTTGAGAGGAGAGCAGAGTACTTTGTTTCCCCTCGAGATGAGGCCTTAACTCGGGTGAGTCTGGAATGCAACCCCGAGATCCCTGTTGCCCCTGGAGAGGAACATTATGTCCTGGACAAAAGCCTAGATGAGGTCTATTTTGCCCTACAGTGACTCGAGAGCAACACCCATCTCTCCCTCGCAATTCGAATGGAAGATTGGTCTTCACTGGGCCAACACAAGATGAAGTCTGAATTTCCCGTTGTAACTCGAGAATCCCGCCGCAACTCTTAAAAACCACGTGGTTCCCCATTCATCGCAATATGAGGCCTTTGCCCGCTACAGAGTCTCAAGAGAAGTCCCATGTTTCGTCATAAAGGTCGAAACGCTACTTGGCACGCTTGATGCGACCCCAAAAGTTCCCCCATATACCGGTCTCACTCCAAGGGAACACCGAAGTTCCTGGCACCACTTCATTTGAGCCCCTTCTCCGCTCCTGATCACGGCAGGAAGGTCGATCCCCCTGCTTTGTCTAGAAGGGGTTCCCGACCTTCATGGCGCACCTCAGGATGAGGCCAGTCTCACGAAGAAATTCGAGACGTAGCCTCGTGTTGGTGCCACGTGCCGAAAGACCACGATTTCTCGGTCTTGCTCTTGATAAGAACCCGATGCCCGGACACCTCTTCTAAGGCAACCCTGTGGATGAAGGCACTACACGAGGGGGCACTGGCAACCCTGTTCATCGTCCGGAAAATCCCACAGGATCCACATACAGCTCCACAACTGGCCTGTCACCCCTTAAACAATGAGAGAGGAAAGCGGAGTTCCCTTCCTCAGACAAGACGAGGCCTGAATATCCAATCCCAACTCTGCAGGCACGCTTCGATCTGAGTCAGAAATGGAGAGGAAACCTGAGGTTCCTGCCTCAACCCGAGATGAGGCCCTCTTCCATTAAAACAAACCCAGTGGAGTCCCGAGAGGCCACTCCCATCTCCACAGTATCCCTGACTTCTCATAGACATTCTGAGAAGCTCCTTGAGGCCACCGGCAAACCTCGAGGGAAATAAGGGTTTCCTGCCACAATCGAAGAAAGATCTCGAGAGTCCTTCTTCAATGCGTCTTGAGGACAGATTCCCCTACCATGGCTCGAGAGCAATAACGCGCTCCCCCTCGCCACGCACATGGACACCTGACTTCCCTGGCGCCACATGAGAGGCTCCCTGAGCTCCCTGACGTACCTCGTGTGAAACCCCACACTGGCGCCGCAGCTCGAGAAAACCCACAAGATCCCTCCGTCATCGCGAGATGAGGGCCATCTTTTCCTGCATGGCCTGGAGAGCAGTCCCAAGTCCTCTCTCCAAACTTCACAGGAGGCTTGACTCCCTTTAGGCCACAAAGTGGGCTCCAAGAGGTGCCCGTCGCGACTCGAAAGGAGAGCGGAGTCCTTTGCTTCCCTTCGACACGAGGCCTGACTCCCTGGGTGAGTCTGGAATGCAAACCTGAGATCCCTGTGGCCCTTGGAGAGGAACATTAGGTCCTGGACACAAGCCTAGATGAGGTCTCCTTTGCCCTACAGTGACTCGAGCACAACCCCCAGCTCTCGCTCGCAACTCGAATGGATGATTGGACTTCCCTGGCCCAACACAAGAGGAAGCCTGAAATCCCCGTCGTAACTCGAGAATCCCGCCGCAACTCGAGAAAAACCACGTGGCTCCCCCGTCATCGCAAGATGAGGCCCTTGGCCGCTACAGCGTATCAAGAGAAGTCCCACGTTCCATCCTGAAGTACAAAACGGTACTTGGCACCCTTCATGCGACCCCCAAAGTTCCCTGACATACCGGTCTCACTCGAGGGAAACACCAAAGTTCACGGCACCACTTCCTGTGAGCCCCTTCACCCCTCCTGATCGCAACAGGAGGGTCGACTCCCATGCTTTGTCTGCAAGGGGTTCTCGACGTTCCCCGCGAACCTCTGGATGAGGCCGGTCTCATGAGGAAATTCGAAAAGTAGCCTCATGGTTGGTGCCACATGCTGAAAGATCCCGAATTCCCGGTCCACTCTAGATAAGAACCTGACGCCCGGACATCTCTTCGAAGGCAACCCTGTGGATGAAGGCACAACACGAAGGGACACTGACATCCCCATGCATCGTCTGGAAAAACCCGCCGATTCCACTCACAGCTCCAAATGTGGACTGTCACCCCGTGAACAACTCGAGAGGCAAGTGAAGTTGCATTCCTTCACACAAGACGAGGCCTTACCCTCCTGGCCCAACTCTTCAGGGACCCTGCGATCGGAGTCAGAAATGGAGAGGAACCCTGAGGTTCCTGCCTCAACTAGAGAAGAGGCCCTCTTCCATTGAACCAAACTCAGTGGTGTCCCGAGAGGCCCCTCCCAACACCACAGTATCCCTGAATTCTCAGAGGCTCCCTAAGAAGCTACCTGAGGTCACTGGCACAAGTCGAGGGAACCCAGAGTTTCCTGAAGTAACCCGAGAAAGACTTGGAGAGTCCTTTTTCAACGTCTCTTGATGCCCGATTCCCCTACCATGACTCCAGAGCAAGGACGCGCTCCCCTCGCCACAAGCAGGAAAACTGACTTCCCTAGTACCACACAAGAGGCTCCCTGAGTACCCCATCGTACCTCGTGAGAAAACACACAGTGGAGCCGCAGTTCGAGAAAAACCACAAGATGCCCCCGTCAAGGAGAGATGGGGGCCTTCTTTTCCTGCCTGACCTGGAGAGCAATCCCTGGTCCTCTCTCCAAACTTCACAGGAGTATTGACTCCCTTTAGGCCACTCAGTTGGGTCCAAGAAATACCCGGTGCGACTCGAGAGGAGAGCGGAGTCCTTTGCTTCCCTCGAGACGAGGCCTGACTCCCTGGGTGAGTTTGGAATGCAACCCCGAGATCCCTGTCGCCCCTGGAGTGGAACATTATGTCCTAGACACAAGCCTAGATGAGGTCTATTTTGCCCTACAGTGACTCGAGAGCAACCTCCATCTCTCCCTCACAATTTGAATGGAAGATTGGTCTTCCCACGGTCAACACAAGAGGAAGTCTGAATTTCCCATCGTAATTCGAGAATTCAGCCTCAAGTCTTAAAAACCATGTGGTTCCCCCTTCATTGCAATATGAGGCCCTTGCCAGCTAGAGTCTCAAGAGAAGTCCCACGTTCCATCTTAAAGTTCGAAATGCTACTTGGCACCCTTGATGCGACCCCAAAGTTCCCCAACATACCGGTCTCACTCCAGGGGAACACCGAAATTCCCGGCGTCTCCAGGGAAGTCCCATGTTCCGTCCTTAAGTGTGAAACGGTACTTGACACCCTTGATGAGACCGCAAGAGTTCGCCGACACGCTGGGTGCCTCGAGGGGAACACCGAGGGTCCCGGCACCACTTCATCTGAGCCCCTTCTCCCCTCCTGATCGCGACAGGAGAGTCGATTCCCCTGCTTTCTGTGGAAGGGGTTCCCGGCCTTCCTGATGCACCTCAGGATGAGGCCAGTCTCAGTAGGAAATTCGAGACTAGCCATGTGTGAGGTGCCACGTGCCGAACGACCCCGATTTTCCGGTCCGCTCTTGATAAGAACCCGATGCCCGGACACCTCTTGGAAGGCAACCCTGTGAGTGAAGGCACAACACGAAGGGGCACTGACACCCCCGTGCATCATCCGGAAAAACCCGCAGGGTCTACACACAGCTCGACAAGGGGCCTGAGACTCCCGGAACAACTCGAGAGGCAACCAGAATTCCATTCCTCAGACAAGACGAGGCATGACTCTCCTGTCCCAACACTGCAGGGACCGTGCAGTCGGAGTCAGAATCGGAGAGGAAGCCTGAGGTTCCTGCCTCCCCTCGAGATGAGGCCCTCTTCCATTGCGCCGAACCCAGCAGAGTCCCGAGAGGCCCTGCCAACTCCACAGCATTCCTCACCTCTCAGAGTCACCATGGGAAGTTCCCTATAGTCCCCTGCAGAAGTCGAGGGAAACGAGGGTTTCCCGCCGCCACCCGAGAAAGACCTCGAGAGTCCTTCTTCAACGCGTCTTGAGGCCCTAGTCACTTCCCATGACTCGAGAGTGATGACCAGCTCCCCCTCGCCATGCGCATGGAGACATGAGTTCCCCGGCACCGCACGAGAGGCTCCCTGAGGTCCTCGTCGTGCCTCGTGAGAAAACCCCCATGGGCGCCGCAGCCTGAGGAAACCCATGAGACGCCCCCGTCATCGCTAGATGAGGGCCTTCTTTTCCTGCCTGGCCTGGAGAGCAATCCCGAGTCCTCTCTCCAAACTGAAGAGGAGGCTCGACACCCTTGAGTCCACTCATTGGGCTCCAAGAGATCCGTGTCGCGACTTGAGAGGAAAGCGGAGTCCTCTGCTTCCCCTCGAGGCGAGGCCTGACTCCCTGGGGGAGTCTGGAATGGAAACCCGAGATCCCTGTCTTCCCTTGAGAGGAATATTAGGTCCTGGACACACGCCTCGATGAGGTCTCTTTGGCCCTGTAGTGACTCGAGCAGAACCCCCAGCTTTTCCTCGCAACTCCAGGGGAAGATTGGGCTTCCCAGGGCCAACCCAAGAGGAAGCCTGAAATCCCCGTCGTTTTCGAGAATCCAGGCGCAACTCGAGAAAAACGACGTGGTTCCAACGTCTTCACAGAATGAGGCCCTTGCCCGCTACAGCGTCCCCAGGGAAGTCACATGTTCCGTCCTGAAGTGGGAAACGGTACTTGGCTCCCTTGTTGCGACCCCTAAAGTTCCCTGAAATGCCGGGTTCCCTCGAGTGGAACACCTAGAGTCCCGGCCCCACTTCATCTGAGCCCCATCTCCCCACCTGATCACGACAGGAGAGTCGATTCCCCTTCTTTGTGTGGAAGGTGTTCCCGGCCTTCCCAGCGCACCTCAGGATGATGCTGGTCTCACGAGGAAATTCGAGATGAGCCACGTGGGTGCTGCCACATGCCGAACGACCCCGATTTCCTGGTCCGCTCTTGAAATGAACCCGATGCCCGGACACCTCTTTGAAGGCAACCCTGTTGGGGAAGGCACAAAATGAAGGGGCAATGACACCCCTGTGCATCTTCTGGAAACACCCGCAGGTTCCACACACAGCTCGACAAGGGGCCTGAAACCCACTGAACGACTCGAGAGGCAAGCAGAGTTCCATTACTCAGACAAGACGAGGCCTGACTCTCCTGTCCCAACCCTGCAGGGACCCTGCGGTCGGAGTCAGAAATGGAGAGGAAGCCTGAGGTTCCTGCCTCCAATCGAGATGAGGCCCTCTTTCATTTCGTCAAACCTAGTCGAGTCCCGAGAGGCCCCTCTAACTCCTCAGTATCCCTCACCTCTCAGAGGCACCTGGGAAGTTCCCTAAGGTCCCCGGTAAGGTCGAGGGAAATAAGTGTTTCCCGCCCCTACCCAAGAAAGACCTCGAGAGTCCTTCTTAAATGCGTCTTGAGGCCCTAGTCCCTCCCATGACTCCAGAGCAATGACGCGATCTGCCTGGCCACACGCATGGAGGCCTGACTTCGCTGGCGCCACACGAGAGGCTCCCTGAGCTCCCCATCATATCTCGTGAGAAACCCCACACTGACGCCGCAGCTCGAGAAAACCCATGAGATGCTCCCGTCATCAAGAGCGGAGGGCCATCTTTAACTGAATGGTATGCAAATCAAGCGTGAACCTTCTGTCCAAGCTACACAGGACGCTTGACTCCCTTTAGGCCACTCATTGGGCTCCAAGAGTTACGCGTCGTGACTCGAGAGGATAGTGGAGTCCTTTGCTTCCACTCGAGACGAGGCGTGACCCACCAGGTGAGACTGGAATGCGACCCCGATATCCCTGTTGCCCCTGGAGAGGAACACTACGTCCTGGACCCAAGCCTAGATGAGGACTCTTTGCCCTGAAGTGACTCGAGAGCAACCCACAGCTCTCTGTGACAAGTTGAATGGAAGATTGGACTTCCTGGGCCAACACAAGAGGAAGCCTGAATTCCCCGTCGTAACTCGAGAATCCCGCCGCATCTCGAGAAAAACCACGTGTTTCCCTCGTCATTGCAATATGAGGCCCTTGCCCGCTAGAGCATCTCCAGAGAATTCCCACGTTCCGTCTTGAAGTGTGAAACTGTACTTGGCACCCTTGATGCGACCTCAAAAGTGCCGTGACATACCGGTCTCACTCGAGGGGACCACCGAGGTTCCCGGCACCACTTCATCTGAGCCCCTTCTCCCCTTCTGATCGTGACCGGTGGATCGATTCCCCTGCTTTGTCTGCAAGGGGTTCCCTACCTTCCCGGCGAACCTCAGGATGAGGCCGGTCTCCCGAGGAAATTCGAGACGTAGCCTCGTGGGAGGTACCACATGCTGAAAGACCCCAATTTTCTGGTACGCTCTTGAAAAGAACCCGATGCCCGCACACCTCTTTGAAGGCAACCCTTTGGATGAAGGCACAACACGAAGGGGCACTGACACCCCTGTGCATCGTCTGGAAAAACCCGCAGGTTCCACACACAGCTCAACAAGTGGCCTGTCACTCCGTGAACAACTCGAAAGGCAAGCAGAGATCCATTCCTCCACAGAAGACGAGGCGTGACTCTCTTGTCCATACTCGGCAGGTACTCTGCGACCCGAGTCAGAAATGGAGAGGACCCCTGAGGTTCTTGCCTCCATTCGAGATGAGGCCCTCTTCGATTGCACCAAACCCAGTTGAGTAACGAAAGGCCCCTCCCAAATCCACAGTGTCCCTGACTTCTCAGAGGCACCCTGAGAAGTTGCCTGAGGTCACCGACACAAGTCGAGGGAACCCAGGGTTCCCTGCCGCAACCCGAGAAAGACCTCAAGAGTCCTTCTTCAATGCGTCTTGAGGCCCGATTCGCCTACTATGACTCGAGAGCAATCACGCACTCCCCTTCACCACACGCACGGAGACCTGACGTCCCTAGCACCACACGAGAGGCTCTCTGAGTTCCCCGTTGTACCTCGTGAGAAATCTGATACTGGTGCCGCAGCTGGAGAAAACCCACGAGACGCCCCCGTCATCGCGAGATGAGGGCCTTTTTTCCTGCATGGCCAGGAAAACAATCCCGAGTCATCTCTCCAAACTCCATAGGAGGCTTCACTCCCTTTACGCCACGCAGTGGGCTCCAAGAGATACCCGTCGCCACTCGACAGGAGAGCAGAGTCCTTTTTTTCCCCTCAAGACGAGGCCTGACTCTCCGGGTGAGTCGAGAATGCAACCCTGAGATCCCTGTCGGCCCAGCAGAGGAACACTAGGTCCTGGACACAAGCGTAGATGATGTCTATTTTGCCCTGCAGTGACTGGAGAGCAATCCCCAGTTCTAACTCGCAATTCGAATGAAAACTGGACTTCCCTGGGCCAGTTGAACAGGAAGCCTGAATTCCCCGTCGTAACTCGAGAATCCCGCCCCAACTCAAGAAAAACCACGTGGTTCCCCCGTCATCTAAAGATGAGGCCCTTGCCCGCTACAGCGTCTCAAGAGAAGTCCCACGTTCCTTATTGAAGAGCGAAAAGTTACTTGGAACCCTTGATGCGACCCCAAAAGTATCCCGACATACCATTCTCACTTGAGGAGAACACCGAGGTTCCCGGCACCACTTCATCTGAGACTCTTCTACCCTCTTGATCGCGACAGGAGGTTCGATTCCCCTGCTTTGTCTGGAAGGCGTTCCTGACCTTCCTGGCGCACCTCAAGATGAGGCCAGTCTCATGAGGAAATTCGAGACATAGCCTCGTGGGTGGTGCGGCATGCCAAAAGACCCCGATTCCCTGGTCCGCTCTTGATAAGGACCCGATGGCAGAACCCAACTCGAAGGCAATCCTGTGGATCAAGGCACAACATGAAGGGGCAGTGACACCCCGGTGCATCGTCCAGAAAAACCTGCAAGTTCCACATACAAATCGACAAGTGGCCTGTCACCCCATGAACAACGCGAGAGTCAAGCGGAGTTCCATTCCTCCACACAAGACGAGGCCTGACTCTCCTGTCCCAACTCTGCAGGGACTCTGCGATCCGAGTCAGATCTGGCGCATTCGAAGCCAGGAGAGGAACCCTGAGATTCCTGCCTCAACTTGTCATGAGGCCCTCTTCCATTGCACCAAACCCAGTGGAGTTCCGAGAGGCCCCTCCCAACTCCACAGTGACCCTGACTTCTCTGAGGCACGCTGAGAAACTTCCTGAGGTCACTGGCACAAGTCGATGAAACCCAGGGTTTCCTGCTGCAACCCAAGAAAGACCTCGAGAGTCCTTCTTTAACACGTCTTCAGGCCCAATTCCCCTACCATGACTCGAGAACAATGACGGGCTCCCTCTCACCACGTGCATAGAGACCTGACTGCCCTGGCACCACGTGAGAGGCTCACTGAGCTCCCAGTCTTACTTCGTGAGAAACCCCACACTAGCGCCACAGCTCGAGAAAACCTACGAGACGCCCCAGTCATCGGGAGATGAGGGCCTTCATTTCCTGCATTGCCTGGAGAGCAATCCCGTGTCCTCCCTCCAAACACCAGAGGAGGTTTGACTCCCTTTAAGCCACTCAGTGGGCTCCAAGACATACCCGTCCGACTCGAGAGGAGAGCAGAGTCCTTTGCTTCCCCTCGAGACTAGGCCTGACACCAAGGTGAGTCTGGAATGCAACCCCGAGATTTCTGTCGAGCCTTGACATGAACATTAGGTCCTGCAAACAAGCCTTGGAGGGGTCTCTTTTGCCTTCAGTGACTAGAGCGCACCTCCAGCTCTTCCTCGAATCTCGAATGGAAGATAAGACTTTTGTGGGCCAACACAAGAGGAAGCATGAATTCCCTGTGGTAACTCAAATATCTCACCGCAACTCGAGAAAAACCAAGTGGTTCCGCAGTCATTCCAAGATGAGGCCCATGCCCGCTGGAGCACCCCAAGAGAAGTCCAACTTTCCATTTTGAAGAGCGAAAGGGTACTTGGAACGCTTTATGCCACCCCAAAAGTTACCCAACATACGTGTCTCACTTGAGGGAAACACCGAGGTTCCCAGCAGCACTTCATCTGAGCCACTTCTCCCCTCCTGATCGCCACAGGAGGGTCGATTCCTCTGCTTTGTCTGGAAGAGTTTCATGACCTTCGTGGCACACCTCAGGATGAGGCCGGTTTCATGAGGAAATTCGAGACTAGCCACGTGGGTGGTGCCAAATGCTGAACGACCCCGATTTCCCGGTCCGCTCTTCATAAGAATCCGATGCCTGGACACCTCTTCGAAGGCAACCCTGTGGATGAAGACACAAAACGAAGGGTCACTGACACCCCCGTGCATCGTCTGGAAAAACCTGCAGATTCCACACACAGTTTGACAAGGGGCCTGAAACCCCATGAACAACTCGAGAGGCAAGCGGAGTTCGATTCCTCAGAAAAGAAGTAGCCTGACTCTCCTGTCCCAACTCTGCAGGGACCCTGATGTCGGAGTCCAAAACAGAGAGGAAGTCTGAGGTTCCTGCCTCCCCTCGAGATGAGGCCCTCTTCCATTGCGCGAAACCCAGCGTAGACCCGAGAGGCCCCGCCAACTCCACAGTATCCCTCAATTCTCAGAGACACCCTGGGAAGTTCCCTAATGTCCCCGGCAGAAGACGAGGGAAACGAGGGTTTCCCGCCGCCCCCCGAGAAAGACTTCGAGAGTGCTTCTTCAACGCGTCTCGAGGCCCTAGTCCCCTCCCGTGACTCGAGAGCCATGACGTGCTCCCCCTCGCCACATACATGGAGACCTGACTTTCCAGGCGCCGCACGAGAGGCTCCCTGAGATCCTCGTCGTCGTGCCTCGGGAGAAAACCCCCACGGGTGCCGCAGCTCGAGGAAACATCTGAGACACCCCCGTCCTTGCGAGCTGAGGGCCTTCTTCTCCTGCATGGCCTGGAGAGCAATCCCGGGTCCTCTCTCCAAAATGAAGAGGAGGCTGGACTCCCTTGAGGCCGCTCAGGGGGCTCCAAGACATCCGCCTCGCGACTCGAGAGGAGAGCGGAGTTCTTGGCTTCCCCTCGAGACGAGGCCTGACTCCCCGGGGGAGCCTGGAATGCAACCCCGAGACCCCTGCCTTCCCTGGAGAGGAATATTAGGTCCCGGACACACGCCTAGGTGAGGTCTCTTCGGCCCTGCAGTGACCCGAGCGCAACCCCCAGCTTTCCCACGCAACTCGAGTGGAAGATTGGGCTTCCCAGGGCCAACCCAAGAGGAAGCCTGAGATCCCCGTCGTAACTCGAGAATCCCGCCGCAACTCGAGAAAAACCACGTGGTTCCCACCTCTTGGCAAGATGAGGCCCTTGCCCGCCACGGCGTCTCAAGGGAAGTCCCCTGTTCCGCCCTGAGGGGCGAAACGGTCCCTGACAGCCTTCATGCGACCCCCAAAAGTTCCCTGACACGCCGAGTTCCCTCGAGGGCAACACCGAGGGTCCTGGCACCGCTTCATCTGAGCCCCTTCTCCAATCCTGATCGCGACAGGAGAGTCGATTCCCCTGCGTGGTCTGGAAGGGGTTCCCGGCCTTCCTGGCGCACCTCAGGATGAGGCCGGTCTCACGAGGAAATTCGAGACGAGCCACGTGGGTGGTGCCACATGCCGAACGACCCCGATTCCCCAGTCAGCCCTTGAGAAGGACCCGAGGCCCGGACCCATCTTCGAAGGCAACACTGTGGGGGAAGGCACAACACGAAGGGGCACTGCCACCCCCGTGCATCGTCCGCAAAGGCCCGCGGTTTCCACACAAAGCTGGACGAGGGGCCTGAGACCCACTGAACAACTCGAGAGGCAAGCAGGGTTCCCTTCCTCAGTCAAGACGAGGCCTGACTCTCCTGTCCCAACTCTGCAGGGACCCTGCGGTCGGAGTCCGAAACGGAGAGGAAGCCTGAGGTTCCTGCCTCCCCTCGAGGTGACGCCCTCTTCCGTTGCGCAAGACCCAGCGGAGTCCCGAGAGGCCCCGCCCACTCCACAGGATGCCTCGCCTCTCAGAGGCACCCTGGGAAGTTCCCTAAGGTCTCCGGCAGAAGGCGAGGGAAACGAGTGTTTCCCGCCGCCCCCTAGAAAGACCTCGAGAGTCCTTCTTCAACGCGTCTCGAGGCCCTAGTCCCCTCCCGTGACTCGAGAGCCAGGACGCGCTCCCCCTCGCCACGGGCACGGAGACCTGACTTACCTGGCACCGCACGAGAGGCTCCCTGAGATCCTCGTCTTGCCTCGTGAGAAAACCCCCATGGGCGCCGCAGCTCGAAGAAACCCCTGAGAAGCCCCCGTCCTCGCGAGGTGAGGGCCTTCTTTTCCTGCCTTACCCAGAGCGCAATCCCGAGTCCTCTCTCCAAACTGAAGAGGAGGCCTGACTCCCTTGAGGCCACTCAGTGGACTCCAAGAGATCTGCGTCACGACTTGAGAGGAGAGCGGCATCCTTTGCTTGCCCTCGAGACGAGGCCTGACTCCCAGGGGGAGTCTGGAATGCCACCCCGAGATCCCTGTCTTCCCTTGAGAGGAACGTTAAGTCCCGGACACAGACATAGATGAGGTCTCTTTGGCCCTGCAGTGACTCGAGTGCAACCCCCAGCTTTCCCTCGCAACTCGAATGGAAGATTAGGCTTCTCGGGGCCAATACAAGAGGAAGCCTGAAATCCCTGTTGTAACTCTAGAATCCCGCCGCAACTCGAGAAAATCCACATGGTTCCAACGTCTTCGCAAGATGAGGCCCTTGCCCGCTACGGCGTCTCAAGGGAAGTCCTAGGTTCTGTCTTGAAGTGCGAAACGGTACCTGACTCCTTTCATGCATCCTCCAAAAGTCCCTCACACGCAGGTTTCCCTCGAGTGTAACACCGAGGGTTCCGGCCCCACTTCATCTGAGCCCATTCTCCCCTCCTGATGGCGACAGGAGAGTCGATCCCCCTGCGTTGTCTGGAAGGGTCCCCGGCCTTCCTGGCACACCTCAGGATGAAGCCGGCCTCACTAGGAAATTTGAGACTAGCCCCGTGGGTGGTCCCACATGCCGAAAGACCCCGATTTCCCTGTCCGCTCTTGAAAAGAACCCGAGGCCCGGACACCTCTTCGAAGGCAAGCCAGTGGGTGAAGGCACAACACGAAGGGGCACTGTCACTGTCGTGCATCGTCCGGAAACACCCGCAGGTTCCACACACAGCTCAACAAGGGGCCTGAGACCCCCTGAGCACCTCGAGAGGCAAGCGGAGTTCCCTTCCTCAGACAAGACGATTCCTGACTCTCTTGTCCCAACTCTGCAGGGACCCTGCGGTCGGAGTCCGAAACGGAGAGGAAGCCTGAGGTTCCTGCCTTCCCTGGAGATGAGGCCCTCTTCCATTGCAACAAACCCAGCGGAGTCCTGAGAGGCCCCGCCAACTCCACAGCATCCCTCATCTGTCAGAAGCACACTGGGAAGTTCCCTAAGGTCACCGGTAAACTGTTATTGCACAAGGTCCCCATGAAAAGGCCCAAGCAGCAGGACATCCACAGATTCTGTCTGACATTAAAGGGCAGTAAGGTGCCCTCCCCACTTTGCTGCCTTGGCGGCCACCAGGGTGCAATTCGCGTACCCTTCCCTTTCCCATCCTAGCAGGTGCTCCGGGGCCCGCTGGCCTACAAAGTGCCAGAAGCAGGGCTGGGCCAGCCGGCCAAAATTCAGGGTTCTGTCCCTTGGACTTCCAGCGGACACTAGGCTGCTTGGGAAAACCGCCCAGACTCGAGGTTTTTCAGCAGAGGGGTGAAGCGGTAAAGGCCTTGACCCCAAAGACGAGGCCTTTCTGCGACCGCCAGGTTGGGGAGCTCTGAGACTGTGCCAACACAGGGCGGAATACATGGTTCCCTGCTCCACGCAGTCCCCGTTCCCTTACCTGTGTTCCGCACCCCTCCGCTGTGGCCAATGGATGCCGATCCTTGGGGATCCAGGAGTTCACGAAATGGGCATTCCCAGCCGCAATGGCGACCCCCAACAGCACATCTGGAAAGCCCTCCTCCACCCCCGCCAGGAGCAGACCCCCGCTGCGAACGGACCCCCACCTCGCCACGCGCCTCCAGGTTTTGCCCCGGCCCTGCCGGGCTTCCGGCGGGTTCCCAGTCACATTGGCGACCCCCGGGAGCATAACTGGGACCAACCACCCACCCACAGCGAGCGGAATCTCGACCTGTGCAGCCCAGGTTTACCCCGCCCTGGGTGCGCTCCCGGAGTGTTTCCAGCCACAGTGGCCATCTCCGAGAGCACAACTGGGAAGCCCTCCCCTACCCCCGCCAGGAGCCGACACCCGCCCTGCGCCGCCCGGGTTCTCCCCGCCCCTGCCGCGCTCCAGGGGCGCTGCCCATCTTCACCAGTGGCTCCCGGTGAGCCCCGTCCCCACGCCCGGTTCCAGGAGAGGCTCTCGGACCTCGCTGCTGCCGCCAGGTCAAACATGAGGACAATACATACACCCCACAGAGACAATCCAAGCTGTCTATGATTTAGGGATAAAATGAGGACTACAGAAAGGCAAGATGACCTGACCTAGGAGGGCCATGATATTCTATAGAACCAGACAAAGTTGGTTACCAAGGAAACTTTTTTCCTTGGAACCCGGAAAGCTGGTTCTTTGCATATGCAATGACCAACAATTAGCTTGTTACCCAAGCCTGCCTCACTGCCACCCCCATCCCCCCACTCCCCAGAAGACTGGCTCAAAGAAATATTTTAAATCTCAGGCGGAAACCTGGAAGATGTCTTGTCTGTCTGTTTGGATTAAGGTATGTGTCAGTGTGAGCCTTGTGTTTTTTGATAATATTGCTCAAGTTCTGTGTTCTGATATCAATGGTCTCAAGACAAGGCAGCCCTTCCAAATCAAACTGCTGGAAATACCAGAAAACACTGACCTAAATGGATGTCAGAGTCCCTTGAACTGGGAACTAGTCAATATTAAATATCTAGTATTTTTGGTTTTGCTCCTCCATTATAGACATGTCTAAGAGTCAACAACATTAAGCACAACATGTTCATAGTGCCTAGGTTTCTTTTGAGGTAAAAATTGCTCTATTAGTATATCTGTCACAAGCTTGTCAGCAAGAAACTACCTGGAAACGACAACAACAAAAGTAAAAAATGTAAATGTGATATGAGCTTTTAGACAAACTCTTTACAATAATTATACTCTAAAATATCTGCCTCTCATAGTCTTGATTGAAGGCAGAGGAGAAGGGGATGACAGAGGATAAGATGGTTGGATGGCATCACTGACTCGATGGACATGAGTTTGAGCAAGCCCCTGGAGCTGGTGACGGACTCGGAAGCCTGGCGTCCTTCAGGCCACAGGGTCCCAAAGAGTCAGACACGACTGAGCAACTGAACTGAACTGAACTAACAAACGTTTCTCCAGGTGTTTTGGTTACCCGAGTTTCTATCCTTGTGACGACAGTGTATTGAATAGCTAGGTCATTTCCAAATAAATGAAAGTTCTGAAACATTCACGACTTGAAAGGACCTCCCTTTTGCACAGAAACAAAAGAGATTTTTGACTCTCCATGTATAGTGTCTGGCACCATCCTGACATGTTAAATGTAAGAAAGCAATTGTTTTGTTTTGTTTTGTTCTGTTCTTGGGGGTGGGGGGAGGGGGGCGGGCTATAGCCAATGCCAATATAAAAGTCAGTTCTTGGTTGCTGAAGGGAAATGTATGACTTGTTATTACAAGAAAGTATGTGGAATGCAATGGCACTTGAGGAAGGAAAACGAAGTAGTTCTGTCTTACAGGTGGCAGTTTCAGGATGGGAGAAGCAAAGGAATGGGTACAGAATGGGATAAGGAGGTTGTAGGGAAAGTGGACCCCCAGAAAAGAGTTCTGTGCCTAGCACAAGTTTTCTTGAGATGTCGAACTGCCTTTGCTAATTGAGTTTAAGTTTCTTTACCTCTTAAGTGATCTCTTCTAGGTTGACCTAGAACTGAAATCTTTTGTTAGCTTTGGCTAAGTGGAGAAGTAGTGTTTCACGGTGACATATGTGATCCTTCCTGACTGTTTGCAGCCCTTTTGATATCGATGCACTGCTTCTGCTGCTGCTGCCGCCGCCGCTGCTGCTAAGTCGTTTCAGTCGTGTCCGACTCTGTGCGACCCCATAGACGGCAGCCCATGAGGCCCCGCAGTCCCTGGGGTTCTCTAGGCAAGAACACTGGAGTGGGTTGCCATTTCCTCCTCCCATGCATGAAAGTGAAAAGTGAACGTGAAGTCGCTCAGTGGTGTCCGACTCTTAACCACCCCATGGACTGCAGCCTACCAGGCTCCTCCATCCATGGGATTTTCCACGCAAGAGTACTGGAGTGGGGTGCCATTGCCTTCTCCCATATCTATGCACAAGCCTGCCTAAATAATTGACTTCTAGCTAGCTTTGGGATGCCAATGACCATCCACCCTTACCAGGCAACAGAGAAGAGAAAAACACTTACCACAGGAGGTCCTGGTAAAGAACAAGGAACTAACAAGCTCCCGCCAACCAGGATTCTGCAGAGGTCAACAAGAGGTCAATAAGAGATGGAAGACTGCAGTCCAGAGGTCCTAGCAACTTCCATCTTGCAGCAGAGACCCAGCATAGTCAAAACGAATTCAATGTTACAAAAAATAAGTAAACAAATAAAGGACAGAAGTTCTTTGCACACATGACTGAGATTAGGGGTGAGGCAGTACATGTACGGTGCCCAGAAAATCTTAAAGTATGAGAAAGGAAAGAAATTAAAGACAACTATCAAGCTGTCCAAACTGATAAAAACGAAAGATTACACAGTTTTTTCTGTATATATTAGCAGATAATAATCTGAAAGGGAATTAAAAAAAATTCCCTTTCAATAATGTCAACATGAATACAACACTTTGCCATGGATGTAACGAGGATGACATGACTGGCACACTGGAAATTTTACACCCTGGCTGAAAACTATCCTGAATACATGGACAGATATTCCATAACAATGGAAAGACTTAAGATGGCAATACCATGGAATGCATCTTCAATCTGAAATGAAGATTTGATATGATTTGATCGCTCAGAGCTTTTGTGTCATCAAGTGTTATTAAAGTATAACTGAGATAGAGAAAGCTGCTGACTTAGACTTGAGGCGGGGTGTATGCCCTGCTGGTCTCTAGCCAGATATTCTACAGGCACTAGCAGTCAGCTAAGGAAAGAAAGGAACTGTTTCAGGGAATGGCACCAGGCCCCTCTCCCATGACATGTATTGAGATAATATTGGCAGCAGGTGAGTCATCCCGGGCCAAAACTTGATTGACATGAATCTTGAAGAAAGGCAGTATTGCAGGCAAATATATCATTTCCTTAACATAGATAAGGAGAACAAGCTAGGAGGAAAACATGCTGTTTTGTTCAAATCGCTTCTGAGCCTTTTGGGGGAACCGACCTGAAGCCAGAGTCTAGCGGAAATACATAGGATATTTACATCGCTTAAGACAAACATTTTCTTAGGAAAAAATGCATTGCTTAACTCAAGGTTTGTCTGCGAAATTCTTACACATCAGGAGATGGCTCCGAGCTGGGTTTCCACACACAAGAACATCCATGCAAAGGACAAGCCTGCATAGCCCATCTGCCCCGCTCCCGCACAGCCAGCAGCATTTCCAAGTGACCTCCTAAGGCCTTCCCCAAAATACAGGGGCACCTCTGGGTTTCCTGTTTCCCTCACTTCGAACACTTTTCTTAAAAAAAAAAAAAATCCTGCACACTTCTTGATAGAATGCCACAGTGCAAGGAATACAGTCCTTCAATATTTAAACCTCCATTTGCAAAACACTTGGAGCTTGGTTTTGTTTTGTTTTGTTTTTTAATTACACCACCACATAATTTAAAGCTTTTACACGTTCTAATTATTCAGTTCCAAAACACCAAACTTTTATTGCACAGGGTCCTCATGAAAAGGCCCACGCAGCTGGACAACCACAGATTCTGCCATGAAAGGGCAGCAAGGTGCCCACCCCCTTCTTTGCTGCCTGTGTGGCCACCAGGGTTTGAAATCCATGTACCCTACTAAGTTTCTAGGGTGCAATCCGTGGACCCTTCCTTTTCCCATCCCAGCAGGTGCTCAAGGGCCCGCTGGCTTACAAAGTGCCAGAAGCAGGGCTGGGCCAGCCGGCCAGAGTTCAGTGTTCTGTCCCTTGGACTTCCAGCGGACACTAGGCTGCTTGGAAGAACCGCGCAGACTCTGAGATTTTTCAGCAGAGGGGTGGAGCGGTAAAGGCCTTGACCCCAAAGGCAAGGCTTTTCTGCGACCGCCAGGTTGGGGAGCTCCGAGAATATGCCCACAGACGGCGGAATACTTGGTTCCCTGCTCCACGCAGTCCCAGTTCCCTTACCTGTGGTCCGCAGCCCTCCGCTGCACCCACGGGATGGCGATCCTTGGGGACCCAGGAGCGGACGAAATGGGCGTTCCCAGCCGCAGTTGCAACCCCCGAGAGCGCAACTGGGAACTCCTCCCCATCCCCCCCAATGAGCCGACCCCCGCCCCGCGCCGCCAGGGTTAGCCCCGCCCCTGCCGCGCTCCCTGCGCGTTCCCAGCCGCAGTGGCGACCCCCAGGAGCACAACTGGGACCGACCCCCACCCAAAGCCATCGGAATCTCGACCCGCGCAGCCCGGGTTTACCCAGTCCCGGGTGCGCTCCCGGGGCGTTTTCAGCCTCAGTGTCCACCTCCGAGAGCACAACTGGGAAGCCCGCCCCCACCCCCGCCAGAAGCCGACCCCCGCCCCATGCCGCCCGCGTTCGCCCCGCCCCTGCACGGTCCAGGTACCTTCCCAGCTTCTAGCGTTCATGCCCGGGTAGGAGCAGGATGTAGGAGTATGGGAGATGTGTCTGGAGCCTGACAGCCTCAGCTCCGCTCTGGCCTGCCCTTTGGACCTAGGAGCCAGGCCAACTTGCAGAGGGCTTAGGGCCGCATTTTATGCAAACTACCAAGGCCTACCGCAAGGAGAGCTCTGTCCGAGGGAAGGGAAGCGCCCCAGGCTGCGTTCCCAAGCTGTTGCTTGGCAATGCAGACTCAGCGGTAAATGGAGGGAATCAGGGTCCTAGTGCCCCTGTCTTGGGGAGGAAGCTCCACAGCCAGAGTGTTCCTCCCTTTGTGCCCAGAAAGCGCCTGCCAGACTGGGCTTCCCCGGAGCTCTGTTGCAGAGCAGAGACGTGTGGATGTGTTTTGGGGCCTTGACATGTGCGTTTGCGCTCCCTAGCACAGCCCCAGCGTAGGGGAACCAGCCCCTGAGCAAAGAGCTCCAGGCAGTGCTTTGTGCCCAGGCCTGGATGCCCAGTCCCAGCACGCGGGAGAGATGAGTTAGGCTACCGGCGGGTCCTTGCAAGCCTGTATTGGAAAGGACCGAGTGAGCTTCCACACCGGCGGAGCTGCAGACCTGCGCCCAGGCGCGATAGGACAGAGCCCCTGTTGAGAGGCTGCTCTGCCTGGGCGAGCCTCGACAAGCCCTTCCCAGCTTCTAGCGTTTGCGCCTGCAAAGGAGCAGGCTGCGGGAGTGTGGGCGACATGACTGGCTCCTGACTGGCCTCAGCTCCGCTCTTGCCTTCCCTTTGGACCTAGGAGCCAGGCCTCCTTGCAGACGGCTTAGGGCACGGGGGTGTGCAAACTGCGAAAGCCTCCCGCAAGGAGACCTCTGTCTGAGGGAAGGGAAATGCCCCAGGTTGTATTCCCAAGCTTTTGCTTGGCAGCCCAGACTCAGCGCTGAACGGAGGGAATCAGGGTCCCAGTGCCCCTGTCATGGGGAGGGAGCTCCACAGCCAGAGT
Organism: Bubalus kerabau; assembly: GCF_029407905.1. Lineage (NCBI taxonomy): Eukaryota > Metazoa > Chordata > Mammalia > Artiodactyla > Bovidae > Bubalus > Bubalus kerabau. The sequence continues at coordinate 2,839,043 of NW_026577886.1, read as the reverse complement.
GTTCCTCCGTTTGTGTTCAGAAACCGCCTTACAGACTGGGCTTCCCCGGAGCTCAGCTCCAGAGCAGAGTCGTGTGCATGTGGTTTGGGGCCTTCCCCTGTGCCTTTGGGCTCCCTAGCACAGTCCCAGTACAGGGGAACCAGCCCCTGAGCAGAGAGCTCCAGGCAGTGCTCTGTGCCCTGGATTGGAAGCCCACTCCCAGCACGCGGGAGAATAGAGTCAGGCCGCCGTCGGGTGCTTGCAAGCCTGTATTGGGAAGGACCGAATGAGCTTCCACTCCGGCGGAGCTCCAGATCTGCGCCCAGGCGCGATATCGCAGAGCCCCGACCTAGAGGCTGCTCTGCCTGGGCGAGCCTCGCCAAGCCCTTCCCAGCTTCTAGCTTTCGCGCAGGGGAAGGAACAGACTGCGGAAGTGGGGGAGACGTGACTGGCGGGCGCCTTACTGGCCTCAGCTCCGCTCTTCCATTCCCTTTGCACCTATGATCCATGCCTCCTTGCAGAGGGCTTAGGGACCGAAGGAGAGCTCTGTCAGAGGGAAGGGAAGCGCCCCAGGCTGCATTCTCAAGCTGTTGTTTAGCCGCCCAGACTCAGCGCTGCACAGGGGTAATCAGGCTCTCTGTGCACGCAGCTTCACACACAGGTGTGTCTCCGTAGGAATCAAGAAAGATCCTGACAGAGTGAGGTTCATTAGAGCTATACTAAAGAGCAAAGGCTTGTCCATGTGGTCTTGCCTTCCCCTGTGCCTTTGGGTCTCCAGGCTCGGCCCCAGCTCCGTGGAAACAACCCCTGAGAAAATATCTTCAAGATACGCTTTTCCCAGTGTCTGGGAACTGGGGTTCATAGGAGGAGAGAAAAGCAAGCCTCCTTCGGGCACGAAAGGCAGCCAACCTGCCTGTGTTTTGAAGCCTCTATTTGGAAGGAATGGGTTAGCTTCTCCTAAAGGAGACCTCCAGATCTGCTCAGAAGTCGGTAATTCCAGAGGCAGGGTACTGGTTCCTGACTGTCCTTTGCTAGCCTTGCAAAGACATTCCAAGATTCTACAGTTATATTCCATGAAGGAGCAGGCTTCGGGAATGTGTCAGAGGGGACTGGCTCCTTGTTGGCCTAAGCTCAGCTATTGCCTTTCCATTCAAACTAGGACAAGGGCCTACTTTTTGAAGGGTAAGGGTCTTCTTCTTTGAAACTGCCAAGGGCTACAGCAATGAGACCTCTGTCAAGGTGAGGGAAGCCTAAGAGGACGGATTCTCAAGCAGGTGCTTTACTACAAAGCATCAGCACCCCACGGAGAGAACCAAGATCCCTGTTCCCCAATGTTGGGAGTGTAGCTTCACACACAGAGTTGTCTGTATAGGAGCCAAGAATGTTCCTGAGAGATTAGGTTCACTAAACCTCTCCTACAGAGCATAGACCTGTCAATGTGGTTTTTCCTTCCCCTGTGAGTTGGGTCCCCGAGGTCCGCCACACCTCCGGGGAAACTGTCCCTGAGAAAAGATCTCCAGGAATCGCTTCGTTGAGGCTGGGAAACGCTGTTCACAGGAAGTAAGGCAAGCGAATCTCCTGCAGAGAAAAAGAGGCCTTACTGTCCCTGGAGGAGCAGGCTGCCAGAGTGTGTGAAACCTGACTGTTGCCTTGCTGGCCTCAGTTCCACCATTGCCTGTTCCTCCGAACTAGGACCCAGGCCTATTTGGAGAAGCGTTTGGCTGCGGATTTCTACAAAGTGCCAAGGGCTACAGCAGTGAGAATTCTCTCAGCGGTAAGGGAGAGCATTTTATGGATTCTCAAGCTGTTTTCTGAATGACTGCGTCAAAATGAACTGAGAGAATCAGGCTCTCTGCGCCCCTATGTTAGGTACGCAGCTTCACACACAGAAGTGTCCCTATAGGAGCCAAGAATGTTCCTGAGAGATGAGGTTCACTAGAAGTCTGCTACAGAGCATAGACCTGTCCATATGGTTTTGCCTTGCCCTGTGAGTTGGGTCCCCGAGGTCCGCCCCAGCCCAGGGGAAGGAGCCCCTGAGAAAAGATCTCCAGGGACCGCTATTCCCCCAGGCTGGCAAACGCAGTTCACAGGACGTAACGCAAGCGAGCCTCCTGCAAGGCACAACAGGCTTTAGTGTCCCTGGATGATCAGGCTGCAAGAGTTTGTGAGACCTGACTGGTGCCTTACTGGCCTCAGCTCCGCCATTGCATGTTCCTCCGAACTAGGACCCAGGCCTACTAGGAGAAGGGTTTGGGTATGGATTTCTAAATACTGCCAAGGGGTATAGCAATGAGAACTGTGTCACGGGTAAGGAAGAGCATTGTATGGATTTTCAAGCTGTTGTTTGAACGACAGCTTCAAAGCTGCACAGAGAGAATCAGACTCTGTGTCTCCATGTTCGGTACACAGCTTCACAGACAGGGGTGTCTCCATAGGAAATAAGAACATTCCTGACAGAGTGAGGTTCACTAGAGCTCTCCTAGAGAGCAAAGACTTGTCCATGTGGTTTTCTTCCCCTGTGCGTTTGGGGCTCCAGGCTCGGCCCCAGCTCCGTGGAAACAACCCCTGAGAAAAGATCTTCAAGATCCGCTTTTCCCAGAGGCTGGGATGTGGGGTTCATAGGAGGCGGGAAAAGCAGGCCTCATTCAGAGAGCAAGAGGCAGCCAAGCGACCTGCGTTTGGAAGCCTCTATTTGGAAGAATGGGTTAGCTTCCCCTAAGGGAGACCTCCAGATCTGTTCAGAAGTCGGTAATTCCAGAGGCAGTGTGCAGGGTCCTGACTGCCCTTTGCCAGCCTTGCAAACACATTCCTAGATTCTACAGTTATCTTCCTGAAGAAGCAGGCTTTGGGAATATGTCAGACTTGACTGGCGCCTTATTGGCCTCAGCTCAGCTATTGCCTTTCCATTCAAAGTAGGACAAGGCCCTACTTTATGAAGGGTAAGGGTCTTCTTCTTTCCAAACTGCCGAGGGCTACAGCAATGAGACCTCCGTAAATGCGAGGGAAGCATAAGCGGATGGATTATCAGGAAGGTTCTTTGCCACCAAGCATCAGCACCCCACGGAGAGAATCAGGCTCCCTTTGCCCCTATGTGGGGTGTGTAGATTCACACACAGTGGTGTCTCTACAGGAGCCAAGAATGTTCCTGAGAGATGAGGCTCACAAGAGCTCTCCTACAGAGTGCTCACCTGTACATGTGGTTTCGCCTTCCCCTGTGAGTTGGCTCCCCGAGGTCCGCCCCAGCTCCGAGAAAACAGCCTCTGAGAAAAGATCTCCAGGAACCGCTTTTCGCCCAGGCTGGGAAAAGCTGTTCACAGGAAGTAAGGCAAGTGAGCCTCCTGCAGAGAAAAAGAAGCCTTACTGTCCCTGGAGGAGCAGGCTGCCAGAGTGTGTGAAAACTGACTGGTGCCATACTGGTCTTAGCTCCGCCATTGCTTGTTCCTCCGAACTGGGACTCAGGCCTACTTGGAGAAGGGTTTAGGTGCAGATTTCTACAAACTGCCAAGGGCTACTGCAATGAGAACTCTCTCAGAGGTAAGGGCGAGAATTGTATGGATTCTCAAGCTGTTTTCTGAACGACAGCATTAAACCTGCACAGAGAGAATCAGGCTCTCTGCCGCCATGTTGGGTACGCAGTTTCACACACAGAGGTGTCCGCATAGGAGCCAAGAACGTTCGTCAAAGACTGAGGTTCACTAGAGCTCTCTTAGAAAGCAAAGACTTGTTCATGTGGTTTTGCCTTCCCCTGTATGTGTGGGTCTCTGGGCACAACCCCAGCTCCGTGGAAACAACCCCTGAGCAAAGATCTCCAAGAATCTGCTTTTGCCCCATGCTGGGAACCAGGGATCATAGGAGGCAGGAAAAGCAAGCCTCCTTCAGGCAAGAAGAGGCAGCCAACCGGCCTGTGTTTGGAAGCCTCTATTTGCAAGGAATGGGTTAGCTTCTCCAGAAGGAGACCTCCAGATCTGCTCAGAAGATAGATATTCCAGAGGCAGGGTCGAGGTTCCTGACTGCCCTTTGCCAGCCTTGCAAAGACATTCCTAGATTCTAGCAATATTTTCCATGAAGGAGCAGGCATCGGGAATATGTCAGAGTTGACAGGTGCCTTACTGGCCTCAGCTCAGCTATTGCCTTTTCTTTCAAACTAGGATCAGGGCCTACTTGGTGAAGGGTAAGGGTCTGCTTCTTTCCAAAGTGCCAAGAGACACAGCAATGAGACCTCTGTCAAGGCGAGGGAAGCGTAAGCGGATGGATTCTCAAACAGGTGCTTTGCCACAAAGCATCAGCACCCCACAGAGAGAATCAGGCTCCCTGTGCCCCTATGTTCGGTGTGTAGCTTTACACACAGAGGTGTCTCTGTACGAGCCAAGAATGTTCCTAAGAGATGAGACACACTAACGTCTCCTACAGAGCATAGACCTGTCCATGTGGTTTTTCCTTCGCCTGTGAGATGGGTCCCCGAGGTCCACCCCAGCTCTGGGGAGAGAGCCCCTGAGAAAAGATCTCCAGGAACCGCTTTTTGCCCAGGCTGGGAAACGCAGTTCACAGGAGGTAAGGCAAGCGAGCCTCCTGCAGGGAAAAATAGGCCTTACTGTCCCTGGAGGAGCAGGCTGCCAGAGTGTGTGACACCTGACTGATGCCTTACTGACCTCAGCTCCGCCATTGCATGGCCATCCAAACCAGGACCCAGTCCTACTTGGAGAAGGGTTTGGGTGCGGATTTGTAAAAACTGCCAAGGGCTACTGCAATGAGAAGTCTCTCAGAGGTAAGGGAGAGCATTGTATGGATTCCAAGCTGTTGTTTGAACGACAGCTTCAAAGCTGCAAAGAGAGAATCAGGCCCTGTGTGCCCCCTTGTTGGGTATGCAGCTCCACACACAGAGGTATCCCCGTAGAATCCAAGACTTTCCTCACATACTGAGGTTAACTAGAATTCTCCTACAGAGCAAAGACTTGTCCATGTGGTTTTGCCTTCCTCTGTGCGTGTGGGTCTCCAGGCTCGGCTCCAACTCCGTTGAAATAGCCCCTGAAAAAAGATCTCCAAGAACCACTTTTCCCCCAGGCGGGAAGCGGAGTTCACAGGAAGCGGAACAAGCAAGCCTCCTTCGGGCAAGTCGAGGCAGCCAACTAGCCTGTGTTTGGAAGCCTCTATTTGGAAGGAATGGTAAGCTTCTCCAAAAGAAGACCTCCAGATCTGCTCAGAAGACGGAAATTCCAGAGGCAGGGTCGAGGTTCCTGACTGTCCTTTGCCAGCCTTGCAAAGACCTTTCTAGATTCTAGCGTTATTTTCCATGAAGGAGCAGGCTTCAGGAATATGTCAGACTTGACTGGCGCCTTACTGGCCTCAGCTCAGCTATCGCCTTTCCGTTCAAACTAGGACAAGGGCCTACTTGGTGAAGGGTAAGGGTCTGCTTCTTTCCAAACTGCCAAAGGCTACAGCAAAGACACCTCTGTCAAAGAGAGGGAAGTGGAAGCGGATGGACTCTCAAACAGGTGCTTTGCCACAAAGCATCTGCACCCCACGGAGAGAATCAGGCTGCATTTGCCCCTATGTTGGGTGTGTAGCTTCAAACACAGAGGTGTCTCTATAGGAGCCAAGAATGTTCCTGGGAGATGAGGTTCACTAGAGCTCTGCTATGGAGCATAGACCTGTCCATATGGTTTTGCCTTCCCCTGTGAGTTGGGTTCCCGATGTTCGCCCCAGCTCTGAGGAAGAAACCCCTGAGAAAACACCTCCAGGAACTGCTTTTCGTCCAGACTGGGAAACGTAGTTCACAGAAGGCAAGGCAAGCGAGCCTCCTGCAGAGAAAAAGAGGCCTTACTGCCCCTGGAGGAGCAGGCTGCCAGAGTGTGTGAGACCTAACTGGTGCCTTACTGGCCTCAGCTCCACCATTGCATGTTCCTCCGAACTAGGACCCAGGACTACTTGGAGAAGGGTTTGGGTGCGGATTTCTAAAAACTGCCAAGGGCTACAGCAATGAGAACTCTGTCACGGGTAAGGAAGAGCATTGTATGGATTTTCAAGGTGTTTTTTGAACGACATCTTTAAAGCTACACAGAGAGAATCAGGCTCTCTGTGCCCCCATGTTGGGTACGCAGCTTCGCACATAGGGGTGTCTCCATATGAATCAAGAATGTTCGTGACAGAGTGAAGTTCACTAGAGCTCTCCTAGAGAGCAAAGACTTGTCCATGTGGTTTTTCTTCCCCTGTGAGTTTGGGTCTCCAAGCTTAGCCCCAGCTCCGTGGAAACAACCCCTGAGAAAAGATCTTCAAGATCCGCTTTTCCCAGAGCCTGGGAAGCTGGGTTCATAGGAGGCAGGAAAAGCAAGCCTCCTTCGGGCACGAAGAGGCACCCAACCATCCTGTTTTTGGAAGTCTCAATGTGGAAGGAATGAGTTAGATTCTCCTAAAGGAGACCTCCAGATCTGCTCAGAAATCGGTAATTCCAGAGGCAGGGTGCAGGCTCCTGACTGCCCTTTGCCAGCCTTGCAGAGACATTCCTAGATTACAGCGTTATTTTCCATGAAGGAGCAGGCTTCGGGAATATGTCAGACTTGACTGGCGCCTTATTGGCCTCAGCTCAGCTCTTGCCTTTCCTTTCAAATTAGGACAAGGGCCCACTTTATGAAAGGTAAGGGTCCTCTTCTTTCCAAACTGCCAAGGGCTACAGCAATGAGACCTCTGTCAAGGCGAGGGAAGCGTAAGCTGATGGATTCTCAAGCAGGTGCTTTGCCACAAAGCATCAGCACCCCACGGAAAGAATCTGGCTCCCTTTGCCCCTACGTTGCGTGTGTAGCTACACACACAGAGGTGTCTCGATAGGAGCCAAGAATGTTCCTGAGAGAGGAGGTTCACTGTTGGGGGCCAGAGTGAGGCACTCCGCCCATGGCAAAGGTCATGAGGAAGGAGGCTCGACATACGCAAAGGCGGGATCGAGCCTCAGGAGTCCCCCTGGAAATCCTCGAGCATCTACCCCCATAACCAGAGCCTGCCTACCTTACTACTTTGTGCTCTCACCTACAACTCTGACTTTACGGGGGGCTGTCCCCCACCACCTCTTTCGGAGAAGGAGTTAACCTAGAGCTCCAGTTGATATAAACCCCTGGGTGTGACAAGAGTGTTTTAACCTACAAACTCCTCTGAAGGTTCTCTAGCCTGCCTGACAGGCTTGTCCGGCCACATGTGATTGCTCACAGCCTCCCAACCATGAGAGGCACGAGATGCTTTAAACCTTCTAAAAACAGGTTCCTTAGAAAAGTTAGAAAATTATTAGTATAAGTATAATGGGCTGATTAGAAATCATATTGGTGAAGGGTTTTTCATTTGTTGAGCTGATGTTTACTGCTAAGTCTCCACATCCCCTGCCCTTATACACATTAATGAATATATAGAAGAAATAAGTATTAACCTTTGATATAAATCACGTTAGACCTTAGGCTAAGTAAATTCTTTCCTTAACTAAAACCCACTACACCCTCACCCTATAGGAATGTAACTTTATTTGGGTGGCGTCTGTTTTAAGAATAATCACCCCTGGAGAAATAAGTGTCCTGGTTGACTGACCGCTGTCACAAGGAGAGGGTCGTAAATTGTCAGCAGGCCCCCCGGCCAGAAGATGATGTAACACCCCTAAGACCTCTGTATACTTTTGTATGAAGCACCTGACTTTGATAAAAGTCAGGACTGCTGACCCCACGTGACTTTTGCATAACATCTCAGTGTATAAAAGTAGACCATGGAAAATAAAGAATTGGGATCAGTTTCTCGAAATACTGGTCTCCCCATGTCTCTCTCTCTCTCTCTCACTCTGGTTGAGTCTCCATCTGGAGCGCGGAACCCACCAAGCTTACTAATTTTGCCTGGGCTTCTAAGATCCGACCGGGGAGGCCTCAGTGTCTCCTCTCCTTCGGGAGAACGGAAGGACACCTGCGGCCTACGTAAGTGGTGCAAGCTTCTTGTCTTGAAGTTTTATTGGTCCCCCGCGTAAACCAAGCTACTCAGCCTCTTTTCTCCACTGAATTTTCCTACTGAGCTATCCTCATTTTATTACTCTTTATATCCTTAATTAACATTTAATTAAGCAGTTGTTCCCTGACCCTCGCCTACGCCATCTCTGCTTCGAATACCCTGGTTCAGCTGGGGCTGGACCCCGGCAGTTCACTAGAGATCTCCTACAGAGCATAGACCTGTCCATTTGGTTTTGCCTTCCCCTGTGAGTTGGGTCCCCGAGGTCCGCCCCAACTCCGGGGAAACAGCCCCTGAGAAAAGATCTCCAGGAACTGCTTTCCGCCCAGGCTGGGAAACGCTGTTCACAGGAAGTAAGGCAAGCGAGCCTCCTGAAGGGAAATAGAGGCCTTACTGTCCCTGGAGGAGCAGGCTGCCAGAGTGTGTGACACCTGACTGGTGCCTTACTGGCCTCAGCTCCGCTATTGCATGTTCATCTGAACTTGAACCCAGGCCTACTTGGAGAAGTGTTTGTGTGCCGATTTCCAGAAACTGCGAAGGGCTACAGCAATGATAACTCTCTCAGTGGTAAGGGAGAGCATTGTGTGGATTCTCAATTTGTTGTTTGAACGACAGCGTCAAAGCTGCACAGAGAGAATCAGGTCTCTGTGTCTCTATGTTGGCAATGCAGCTTCCCACACAGAGATGTCCCCGTTGGAGCCAAGAACATTCCCCATAGACTGAGGTTCACTAGAGCACTCCTAGAGAGCAAAGACTTATCCATGCGGTTTTCCCTTCCCTTGTGCGTGTGGGTCTCCGGGATCGGCCCCTGCTCCGTGGAAACAGCCTCTGAGAAAAGATCTCCAAGAACCTCTTATCCCCCAGGCTGGGAAGCGGAGTTCGCAGGAGGTGGGATAAGCAAGCTTCCTTCGGCAAGAAGAGACAGCCAACCGGCCTGTGTTTGGAAGCCTATATTTGCAAGGAATGGGTTAGTTTCTCCTGACCGAGACCGCCAGATGTGCTGAGAAGATAGAAATTCCAGAGGCAGGGTCGAGGTTCCTGACTGCCCTTTGCCAGCCTTGCAAAGACATTCCCAGATTCTAACGTTATTTTCCATGAAGGAGCAGGCATCGGGAATATGTCAGACTTGACTGGCGCCTTACTGGCCTCAGCTCAGCTACTGCCTTTCCATTTAAACAAGGACAAGGGCCTACTTGGTGAAGGGTAAGGGTCTGCTTCTTTCCAAACTGCCAAGGACTACAGCAATGAGACCTCTGTCAAGGTGAGGGAAGCCTATGCGGATGGATTCTTAGCAGGTGCTTTGCCACAAAGCATCAGCACCCACGGAGAGAATCAGACTCCCTTTGCCACTATTTTGGGTGTGTAGCTTCATGCACAGAGGTGTCTCTGTAGAAGCCAAGAATGTTCCTGAGAGATGAGGTTCACTAGAGCTCTCCTACAGAGCATAGACCTGTCCATGTGGTTTTGTCTTCCCCTGTGAGTTGGGCCCCCGAGGTCCGACCCAGCTCCAGGGAAACAGCCCCTGAGAAAAAATCTCCAGGAACAGCTTTGCGCCCAGGCTGGGAAATGCAGTTCACAGGAGGCAAGGCAAGCGAGCCTCCTGCAGGGAAAAAGAGGCCTTACTGCTCCGGGACGATCAGGCTGCAAGAGTGTGTGAGACCTCACTTGTGCCTTACTGGCCTCAGCTCCGCCGTTGCCTGTTGTTCCGAGCTAGGACCGAGGCCTACTTGGAGAAGGGTTAGGGTGCGGATTTCTACAAACTGTCAAGGACGACAGCAATGAGAATTCTCTTAGCAGTAAGGGAGAGCATTGTATGGATTCTCAAGCTGTTGTTTGAATGACAGCTTCAAAGCTACACAGAGAGAATCAGGCTCTCTGTTCCCCTATTTTGGCTGTGCAGCTTCACACACAGAATTTGACTCTGTTGGAGCCAGAAATATTCCTGAAAGACTTAGGCTCACCAAAGCTGTCCTCCAGAGCAAAGACATTGGATGTGGTTTTGCCTTCCCTTGTCAGTATGGGTCCCCTAGCTTGGCCCCAGCTCCGGGGATACAGCCTCTGAAAAAAATCTTCCAAGAAGCGATTTTCCTCCAGGCTGTTAAGTGGAATTCGCAGTGTGCAAGTTAAGGAAGCCTGCTTCGTGGAAGAGCAAGCAGCCAACTGGCCCTGTGTTAGGAAGCCTGTATTTGAAAGGAATGGGTTAGCTTCTACAGCGGGAGAACCTCAGATCTGCTCAGGGGACTGAAATACTAGAGTCAGGGTCGAGGTTCTCCCTTGTCCTTTGCGCACCTTGCAAAGACATTCCTAGCTTCCAGCGTTAGTGTCCCTGTAGTAGCAGGCTGCAGGAGCGTGTGATAAATGACTGCCGCGTTCCTGTCCTCAGCTCCGCTATTGACTTTCTATTCGAACTAGAACCCAGGCCTACTTTGAGAGGGGTTAGGGTCCAGTGTTTCCAAACTGCCAAGGGCTACGGCAATGCGAGCTCTGTCAGAGGTAAGAAAAGAGCAATTGGTTGGATTCTTCAGCTGCTGCGTGGCTACACAGCTTCCGCGCCGCATGGAGAGCATGAGGCTACTTGTGGCCCTATTTTGGGTACGCAGCAACATGCACACAGAGTGTCTGTGTTCACTTATGTACAGGCTTATGTACACTAGAGCTCTCCTACAGAGCGAAGACCACTCAGTGGGCTCCAAGAGATACATGTCGCGACTCGAGAAGAGAGTGGAGTCCTTTGCTTCCCCTCGAGATGAGGCCTGACTCCCCGGGTGAGTATGGAATGCAACCCCAAATCCCTGTCGCCTATGGAGAGGAACATTAAGTCCTGGATACAAGCCTAGATGAGGTCTAGTTTGCACTTCAGTGAATGGAGCCCAATCCCCAGCTCTCCCTGGCAACTGAAATCGAAGATTAGACTTCCTGTGCCAACACAAGAGGAAGCCTGAATTCCCCGTCGTAACTCGAGAATCCCACCGCAACTCGAGAAAAACCACGTGCTTCCCTCGTCATCGCAAGATGAGGCCCTTTGTCCGCTACAGCATCTCAAGAGAAGTCCCACGTTCCATCCTGAAGTGCGAAACGGTACTTGGCACCCTTGATGCGACCCCAAAAGTTCCGCGACATACCAGACTCACTCAAGGGGAACACCGAGGTTCCCGGCACCACTTCATCTGAGCCCCTTCTCCTCTCCTGATTGCGACAGGAGGGTCGACTCCCCTTCTCTGTCTGCAAGGGGTTCCCGACCTTCCGGGCGCACCTCAGGATGAGGCCGGTCTCATGAGGAAGTTCGAGACGTAGCCTCGTGGGTGGTGCCACATGCCGAAAGACCCCAATTTCATGGTCCATTCTTGAAAAGAACCTGATGCCAGCACACCTCTTTGAAGGAAAACCTGTGGATGAAGGCACAAGACGAAGGGGCACTGACACCCGCGTGCATCGTCCAGAAAACCCCGCAGGTCCCACAGACATTTCGACAAGTGGACGGTGACACTGTAAACAACTCGAAAGGCAAACGAAGGTCCACTTCCTCAACAGAAGATTAGGTGTGACTCTCTTGTGCCTACTCTGCAGGGACCATGGGATCCGAGTCAGAAACGGAGAGGAAGCCTGAGGTTCCTGCGCCACTCGAGATGAGGCCCTCTTCCATTGCACCACACGCAGTGGAGTTCCGAGAGGCCCCTACCAACTCCACAGTATCCCTGAGTTCTCACAGGCACAATGAGAAGCTCTCTGAGGTCAAAGGCACAAGTTGAGGGAACCCTGGGTTTTCTGCCGCGACTCGAGAAAGACCGCGAGAGTGCTTCAAAATATCTTGAGTCCCGATTCCCCTACCATGACTCGAGAGCCATGACACGCTCCCCCTCGCCACGTGCATGGAGACCTGACTTCCCTGGCGCCGCACGAGAGGCTCCCTGAGATCCTCGTCGTGCCTCGGGAGAAAACCCCCACGAGCGCCGCAGCTCGAGGAAACCCCTGAGACGCACCCGTCCTCGCGAGCTGAGGGCCTTCTTTTCCTGCATGGCCTGGAGAGCAATCCCGGGTCCTCTCTCCAAACGGAAGAGGAGGCTGGACTCCCTTGAGGATGCTCAGGGGGCTCCAAGAGACCCACGTCGCGACTCGAGAGGAGAGCGGGGTCCTTGGCTTCCCCTCGAGACGAGGCCTGACTCCCCGGGGGAGCCTGGAATGCAACCCCGAGATCCCTGCCTTCCCTGGAGAGGAATATTAGGTCCCGGACACATGCCTACGTGAGGTCTCTTCGGGCCTACAGTGACCCGAGCGCAACGCCCAGCTTTCTCTCCCAACGCGAGGGGAAGATTGGGCTTCCCAGGGCCAACCCGAGAGGAAGCATGAGATCCCCGTCATAACTCGAGAATCCCACCGCAACTCGAGAAAAACCACGTGTTTCCCACCTCTTGGCAAGATGAGGCCCTTGCCCGCAACGGCGTCTCAAGGGAAGTCCCCTGTTCCGCCCTGAAGGGCGAAACGGTCCCTGACAGCCTTCCTGCGACCCCCAAAAGTCCCCCGACACGCAGGGTTCCCCCGAGGGGAACACCGAGGGTCCCGGCACCGCTTCCTCTGAGCCCCTTCTCCCCTCCTGATCGCGACAGGAGAGGTGATTCCCCTGAGTGGTCTGGAAGGGATTCCCGGCATTCCCGGCGCACCTCAGGATGAGGCCGGTCTCACGAGGAAATTCGAGACGAGCCACGTGGGTGGGGCCACATGCCGAACGCCCCCGATTCCCCGGTCCGCTCTTGAGAAGGACCCGAGGCCCGGACCCCTCTTCGAAGGCAACCCTGTGGGTGAAGGCACAACACGAAGGGGCACTGCCACCCCCGTGCATCGTCCGCAAAGACCCGCGGGTTCCACACACAGCTCGACGAGGGGCCTGAGACCCCCTGAGCAACTCGAGAGGCCAGCGGGGTTCCCTTCCTCAGACAAGACGAGGCCTGACTCTCCTGTCCCAACTCTGCAGGGACCCTGCGGTCGGAGTCCGAAACGGAGAGGAAGCCTGAGGTTCCTACCTCCCCTCTAGGTGAGGCCCTCTTCCGTTGCGCCAGACCCAGCGGAGTCCCGAGGGGCCCCGCCACCTCCACAGGATCCCTCGCCTCTCAGAAGCACCCTGGGAAGTTCCCTAAGGTCCCCGGCAGAAGGCGAGGGAAACGAGGGTTTCCCGCCGCCCCCCGAGAAAGACCTCGAGAGTCCTTCTTCAACGCGTCTCGAGGCCCTAGTCCCCTCCCATGACTCGACAGCCAGGACGCGCTCCCCCTCGCCACGCGCATGGAGACCTGACTTCCCTGGCGCCGCAGGAGAGGCTCCCTGAGATCCTCGTCGTGCCTCGGGAGAAAACCCCCACGGGCGACGGAGCTCGAGGAAACCCCTGAGACGCCCCCGTCCTCGCGAGCTGAGGGCCTTCTTTTCCTGCATGGCCTGGAGAGCAATCCCGGGTCCTCTCTCCAAACGGAAGAGGAGGCTGGACTCCCTTGAGGCCGCTCAGGGGGCTCCAAGAGACCCGCGTCGCGACTCGAGAGGAGAGCGGAGTCCTTGGCTTCCCCTCGAGACGAGGCCTGACTCCCCGGGGGAGCCTAGAATGCAACCCCGAGATCCCTGCCTTCCCTGGAGAGGAATATTAGGTCCCGGACACACGCCTAGGTGAGGTCTCTTCGGCCCTGCAGTGACTTGAGCGCAACCCCCAGCTTTCCCTCGCAACCCGAGGGGAAGATTGGGCTTCCCAGGGCCAACCCAAGGGGAAGGCTGAGATCCCCGTCGTAACTCGAGAATGCCGCCGCAACTCGAGAAAAACCACGTGGTTCCCACCTCTTGGCAAGATGAGGCCCTTGCCCGCGACGGCGTCTCAAGGGAAGTCCCCTGTTCCGCCCTGAAGGGCGAAACGTTCCCTGACAGCCTTCCTGCGACCCCCAAAAGTCCCCCGAAACGCCGGGTTCCCTCGAGGGCAACACCGAGGGTCCCGGCACCGCTTCCTCTGAGCCCCTTCTCCCCTCCTGATCGTGACAGGAGAGTCGATTCCCCCGCGTGGTCTGGAAGGGGTTCCCGGCCTTCCCGGCGCACCTCAGCATGAGGCCGGTCTCACGAAGAAATTCGAAACGAGCCACTTGGGTGGTGCCACATGCCGAATGCCCCCGATTCCCCGGTCCGCTCTTGAGAAGGACCCGAGGCCCGGACCCCTCTTCGAAGGCAACCCTGCGGGTGAAGGCACAACACGAAGGGGCACTGCCACCCCCGTGCATCGTCCGCAAAGACCCGCGGGTTCCACACACAGCTCGACGAGGGACCTGAGATCCCCTGAGCAACTCGAGAGGCCAGCGGGGTTCCCTTCCTCAGACAAGACGAGGCCTGACTCTCCTGTCCCAACTCTGCAGGGACCCTGCGGTCGGAGTACGAAACGGAGAGGAATCCTGAGGTTCCTGTCTCCCCTCGAGGTGAGTCCCTCTTCCATTGCACCAAACCCAGATGAGTCGCGAGAGGCCCCTCCCAACTCCACAGTATCCGTGAATTCTCAGAGGCACCTTGAGAATCTACCTGAGGTCACCGGCTCAAGTCCCGGGAACCCAGGGTTTCCTGCTGCGACCCGAGAAAGACCTTGAGAGTCCTTCGGCGCGTCTTGAGGCCCGATTCCCCTACCATGACTCGAGAGCAAAGACCCGCTCCCCATCGCCATGCGCATGGAGACCTGACTTCCCTGACTCCTGAAGAGAGTCTCCCTGAGCTCCCCGTCGTACCTCTTTGGAAACCCCATTCAGGCACCGCAGCTCGAGAAAACCCACGATACGCCCCCGTCATCACGAGATGAGGGACTTCTTTCCTGCCTGGCATGGAGAGCAAAACCGAGTCCTCTCTCCAGACTCCACAGGAGGCTTGACTCTCTTTAGGCCTCTCAGTTGGCTCCAAGAGATACCTGTCAGGACCTGAAGGGAGAGCGGAGTCCTTTGCTTCCCCTCGAGACGAGGCCTGACTCCCTGTGTGAGTCTGGAATGCAACCCCGAGTTCCTGTCACACCTGGAGAGGAAAACTCGGTCCTGGACACAAGCTAAGATGAGGTCTATTTTGCACTGCAGTTACTAGAGCGCAATCGCCAGCTGTCCCTCGCAAATCGAATTGAAGTTTGGACTTCCCTGGGCCAATACAATTGGAAGCCTGAATTCGACATCGTAACTCGAGAATCCCGCCGAAACTCGAGAAAATCCACGTAGTTCCCCCATCAGCGCTAGATGAGGCCCTTGCCCGCTACAGCGACTCAAGAGAAGTCCCACTTTCTGTCTTGAAGTGCGAAACGGTACTTGGCACCCTTGATGCAATCTCAAAATTCCCCGACATACCGGTCTCACTCGAAAGGAACACCGAGGTTCCCGGAACCACTTCATTTGAGCTCCTTCTGCCCTCGTGATCGCGAAAGGAGTGTCGATTCCCCTGCTATGTCTGGAAGGGGTTCCCGACCTTTCCAGCGCGCCTAAGGATGAGGCAGGTCTCACTAGGAAATTCGAGACATAGCCTCGTAGGTGGTGCCACAAGCCGAAAGACCCAGATTTCCCGGTCTGCTCTTGATAAGAACGTGATGCCCTGACACCTTTACGAAGGAAAACCTGTGGATGAAAGCACAACACGAAGGGGCACTGACACCCCCATGCATCGTCCACAAAAACCCGCAGGTTACAAACACAGTTCAACAAGTGGTCTGTCACCCCGTGAACAACTCGACAGGCAAGTGGAGTTCCATTCCTCCACACAAGACGAGACCTGATTTTCTGTACCAACTCTGCAGGGAAACTGCGATCCGAGTCAGTACCAGCGACAGGAAACCCAGGAGAGGAAACATGAGGTTCCTGCCTCCACTCGAGATGAGGCTCTCATCCATTGCACCAAACCCAGTGGAGTCCAGAGAGGCCCCTCCCAACTCCACAGTACCCCTGACTTCTCAGAGGCACCCGGAGAAGCTCCATGAGGTCACCGGCACATGTCGAGGGAACCCAGGGTTTCCTGCCACAATGGGAAAAAGACCTCGAGAGTCCTACTTCAACGTGTCTTGAAGCCCGAATCTGCTTCCATGGCTCTATGGAAATGACACACACCCCCTCGCCACGCACATGGAGACCTGACTTCCCTGGCGCCATAAGAGAGGCTCCCTGAGCTCCCTGTCGTACCTCGTGAGAAACCCCACACTGACGCCGCAGCTTGAGAAAACTCACCATACGCCCCTGTCATCGCGAGATGAGGGCCTTCTTTTCCTGCATGGCCTGGAGAGGAATCCCGAATCCTCTTTCCAAACTCCACAGGAGGCTTGACTCCCTTTAGGCCACTTAGTGGGCTCCAAGAGATACCCGTCACGACTCGAGAGGAGAATGGAGTCCTTTGCTTCCCCTCGAGACAAGGCCTGACTCACCAGGTGGGTCTGGAATGCAACCCCGAGATCCCTGTCTCCCCTGGAGAGGAACATTAGGTCCTGGAAACAAGCCTAGATGAGGTCTCTTTTGCCCTTCTGTAACTCGAGAGCAATCCCCCGCTCTCCCTGACAACTCGAATGGAAGATTGGACTTCCCTGGGCCAACACAAGAGGAAGCCTGAATTCCCCTTCGTAACTCGAGAATCCCGCCGCAACTCGAGAAAAAGCACTTGGTTCCCTCGTCATCACAAGATGAGGCCCTTGCCCGCTACAGCTTCTCAAGAAAAGTCCCACGTTCCGTCTTGAAGTGCAAAACGATACTTGACACCCTTGATGTGACCCCAAAAGTTCCCCGAAATATCGGTCTCACTCGAGGTGAACACCGAGGTTCCCGGCACCAGTTTATCTGAGCCCCTTCTCCCCTCCTGTTCGTTATAGGAGGGTCACTTCCCCTGCTTTGTTTGTAAGGGGTTCCCGACCTTCACGGGGCACTTCAGGATGAGGCCGGTCTCACGAGGAAATTCGAGACGTAGCTCGCGGGTGGTGCCACATGCCAAAAGACTATGATTTCCCGGTACGCTCTTGATAAGAACCCGATGCCTGGACACCTCTTCGAAGGCAACCCTGTGGATGAAGGCACAACACAAAGGGGCACTGACACCCTCGTGCATCGTCCGGAAAAACCCGCAGGTTCCACATACAGCTCAACAAGTGGCTTGTCACCCCTGAAGAACTCGAGAGGCAAGTGGGGTTTCATTCCTCTACACAAGACGATGCCTGACTCTCCTGTCCCAACTCTGCAGGGACTTTGCGATCCGAATCAGACCAGCGCCAGTGAAGTCACGAGAGGAACGCTGAGGTTCCTGCCTCCACTCGAGATTAGGACCTCTTCCATTGCACGAAACCCAGTGGAGTCCCGAGAGACGCGTCCCAGCTCCACAGTATCCCTGACTTCTCAGAGGCACCCTGAGAAGCTCCCTGAGGTCACCAGCACAATTCGAGTGAACCCAGGGTTTACTGCCGCCACCATAGAAAGAACTCAAGAGTCCTTCTTCAACGCATTTTGAGGCCTGATTCCCCTACCATGACCCGAGGGCAATGACGCGCTCCCTCTGCTACACTCATGAAGCCCTGACTTCCCTGGCACCACACGAGAGGCTCCCTGAGCTCCCTGTCATACCTCGTGAGAAACCAAACACTGGCGCCACAGATAGAGAAAACCCACGAGACGCCCCCATTTTCACGACATGACGGCCTTCTTTTCTAGCATGGCCTGGAGAGCAATCCCGAGTCCTCTCTCCAAACTCCACAGTAGGCTTGACTCCCTTTTGGTCACTCAGTGGACTCCAAGACATACCCGTCGCGACTCGAGAGGAGAGCGGAGTCTTTTCCTTCCCCTCGAGGCGAGGCCTGACTCCTCGGGTGTGTCTGATATGTGAACCGGAGGTCCCTGTCGCCCCTGGAGAGAAACATTAGGTCCTGGACACAAGCCTAGATGAGGTCTCTTTTTTCCTGCAGTGACTCGAGAGCAATCCCCAACTCTCCCTCGCAACTCGAATGGAAGACTGGACTTCCCTGGGCCAACAGAAGAGGAAGCCTGAATTTCCCGTTGTAACTCAAGAATCCCGCCACAACTCGAGAAAAACCACGTCGTTCCCTCTTCATCGCAAGATGCGGCCATTGCCGCTACAGCGTCTCAAAAGAAGTCTTACGTTCCATCTTGAAGTGTGATACGGTACTTGGCACCTTTGATGCGACCCCAAAAGTTCCCCAACACACTGGTCTCACTGGAGGGGAACACCGAGGTTCCCGGCATCACCTCATCTGTGCCCCTTCTCCCCTCCTGATCGAGACAGGAGGGTCGATTCCTCTGCTTTGTCTGCAAGGGGTTCGGACTTTCCCGGCGCACCTCAGGATGAGGCCGGTCTCACTAGGAAATTCGAGACGTAGCCTGGTGGGTGGTGCAACATGCGGAAAGACCCCGATTTCCCGGTCCGCTCTTAATAAGAACCCGATGCCAGGACACCTCTTCGAAAGCAAACCTGTGGATGAATGCACAACACGAAGGGGTACTGACATCCCCATGCATAGTATGGAAAAACACGCAGATTCCAAACACAGATCGACAAGTGTCCTGTCATCCCTTGAAGAACTAGAGAGGCATGCGGAGTTCCGTTCCTCCACACAAGAGAAGGCCTGACTCTCCTTTCCCAACTCTGCAGGGACAGTGCGATCGGAGTCAGAAATGTAGATGAAACCTGACGTTCCTGCATCAACTCGAAATGAGGCCCTCTTCCATTGCGCCATACCCAGTGGAGTCCCGAGAGGCCCCTAAAACTCCACAGTATCCCTGATTCTCAGAGGCACCCTCAGAAGCTCTCTGCGGTCACTGGCACAAGTCGAGTGAACCCAGGGTTTCCTGCTGCATTCTGAGAAAGACCTTGAGAGTCCTTCTTTACCGCGTCTTGAGGCCCGATACCCTACCATGACTGGAGAGCAATGACGCATTCCCCTCGCCACGCCCATTGAAACCTAACTTCCCTGGCGCCACACGAGAGGCTCCCTGCGCTCCCTGTCCTACCTCACGAAAACCCCACACTGGCACCGCTGCTCGAGAAAACTCACGAGACGCCCCCATCATCGTAAGATGAGGGCCTTCTTTTCCTACATGACCTAGAGAGCAATCCCGAGTCCACTCTCCAAACTCCACTGGAGGCCTGACTCCCTTTAGGCCACTCAGTAGCCTCCAAGAGATACACGTCGCTACTCTAGAGGAGAGCAGAGTCCGTTGCTTCCCCTCGAGCCGAGGCCTGACTACTTGGGTGAGTCTGGAGTGGGATCCCGAGATCCGTGTTGCCCCTGTAGAGGAAAACTCGGTCCTGGACACAAGCCTAAATGAGGTCTTTTTTGTCCTGCATTGACTCAAGTGCAATCCCCAGCTCTCCCTCGCAACTCGAATGGATGATTGGACTTCCCTGGGCCAACACAAGAGGAAGCCTGTATTCCCCGTTGTAATGCGAGAATCCCGCGGCAACTGGAGAAAAACAACGTGGCTCCTCCGTCATCGAAATATGAGGCCCCTGTCAGCTATAGCTTCTCCAGGGAAGTCCCATGTTCCGTCTTGAAGTGTGAAACGGTACTTGGCACCCTTGATGCGACCCCCAAATTTCCCTGACACCCCGGTCTCACTCGAGGAGAACATGGAGGTTCCCAGCACCGCTTCAGCTGAGCCTCTTCTCCCCTCCTGATGGCGACAGGAGGGTCGATTCCCCTGCTTTGTCTGGAAGGGTTTCCCAGACTTCCCGGCGAACCTCAGGATGAGGCCAGTCTCACGAGGGAAGTCGAGACGTAGCCTCGTGGGTTGTGCCACATGCCGAAAGACCCCGATTTCCTGGTCCGCTATTGATAAGATCCTGATACCCGGTCACCTCTTCGAAGGTAACCCTGTGGATGAAGGCACAACACGAAGGGGCACTGACACCCCTGTGCATCGTCCCCCAAAACCGCAGGTTCCACATACAACTCGACAGGTGGCCTGTCATCCCGTGAACAACTCGAGAGACAAGCGGAGTTCCATTACTCCACACAAGACGAGGTCTGACTCTCCTGTCCCAACTCTGCAGGGACCCTGCTATCCGAGTCAGAAATGGAGAGGAACCCTGACGTTACTGCCTCAATCCGAGATTAGGTCCTCTTCAATTGCACCAGTCCCTGTGATGTCCCGAGAAGCCCCTCTCAACTCCACAGTATCCCTGACTTCTCAGAGGAATCCCGCTAAGCTCCCTGAGGTCATGGGCACAAGTCGAGGGAACCCAGGGTTTCCTGCCACACCCCGAGAAAGACCTCGAGAGTTCTTCTTCGAAGCATCTTGAGGCTTGATTCCCCTACCATGACTCGAGAGCAATGAGGCGCTCCCCCACGCCACGTCCATGGAGACCTGATTTCCGTGGCACCACAGGAGTCTCCCTGAGCTCCCCGTCCTATCTCGTGAGAAACCCCAACCAGGCACTGCACCTTGAGAAAACCCACGAGACGCCCCCGTCATCGCGAGATGAGGGCCTTCTTTTCCTGCATGGCCTAGAGAGCAATCCCGAGTCCTCTCTCCAAACTCCACAGGAGGCTTAACTCCATTTAGGCCACTCTTGGGCTCCAAGGGATACCCGTCGTGACTCGAGAGGAGAGCGGAGTCCATTCATTCCCTTCGAGACGAGGCCTGACTCCCCGGGTGAGTCTGGAATGCAACCCCGAGATCCCTGTCGCCCCTGGAGAGAAAAACTCGGTCCTGGACACAAACCTAGATGAGCTCTATTTTGCCCTGCAGTGACTCGAGAGCAATCTCCAGCTCTCACTTGCAACTCGAATGGAAGATTGGACTTCCCTGGGCCAACACAAGAGGAAACCTGTATTCCCCATCGTAACTCAAGAATCCTGCCGCAACTCGAGAAAAAACACGTGGGTCCCCCGTCAGCGCTAGATGAGGCCCTTGCCCACTACAGTATCTCAAGAGAAGTCCCAGGTTACGTCTTGAAGTGCGAAACGGTACTTGGCACCCTTGATGCAACCAGAAAAGTTACCCGACTTTCACTCAAGGAGAGCACCGAGGTTCCCGGCACTACTTCATCTGAGCCCTTTCTCTCCTCCTGATCCCGAAAGTAGGGTCGATTCCCCTGCTTTGTTTGGAAAGGGTTCCCGGACTTTCCTGCGCGCCTCAGGATGAGGCCGGTCTCACGAGAAAATTCGAGACGTAGCCTAGTGGGTGGTGCAACATGCTGAAAGACCCCAATTTCCCGGTCCGCACTTGAGGAGAACACGATGCCCGGACACCTCTTTGAAGGCAACCTTGTGGATGAAGGCACAACAGGAAGGAGCACTGACGCCCTCGTGCATCTCCGAAAAACCCGCAGGTTCCACACACATCACGAAAAGTGGTGTTATCCTTGAACAACTTGAGATGAAAGCGGAGTTCCATTCCTCCGCAGAACACGAGACCTGACACTCCTGAGCAAACTCAACAGGGACCCTGCGATCTGAGTCAGATCCGGCCTCCAGGAAGTCAGGAGCAGAACCCTGAGGTTCCTGCCTCAACTCGAGATGAGGCCCACTTCCATTGCACCAAACCCAGAGGAGTCCCGAGAGGCCTCTCCCAAATCCACAGTATCCCTGACTTCTGAGAGGCACCCTGAGATGCTCCCTGAGGTCACCGGCACAAGTCAAGGGAACTCAGGGTTTCCTGCCGCAACCCTAGAAAGACATCGAGAGTTCTTTTTCAACCCGTCATGAGGCCCGATTCCCCTACCCTGACTTGAGAGCAATGACGCGCTCCCCCTTGCCCTGCCCATGGAGACCTGACTTCCCTGTTGCCACACGAGAGGCTACCTGAACTCCCCGTCGTACCTCGTGAGAAACCCCACACTGGCGCCGCAGCTCGAGAAAACCCACGAGACGCCCCCGTCATCTCGAGATGAGGGCCTTCTTTTCCTGCA
Source organism: Bubalus kerabau (assembly GCF_029407905.1). Taxonomy (NCBI): domain Eukaryota; kingdom Metazoa; phylum Chordata; class Mammalia; order Artiodactyla; family Bovidae; genus Bubalus; species Bubalus kerabau. The sequence continues at coordinate 2,817,224 of NW_026577886.1, read as the reverse complement.
TGGCCTGGAGAGCAATCCCGAGTCCTCTCTCCAAACTGAAGAGGAGGGTTGACTCCCTTTAGACCACTCAGTGGGCTCCAAGAGATACGCGTTGCAACTCGAGAGGATAGCCGAGTCCTTTGCTTCCCCTCGAGACGAGGCCTAACTCCCCGGGTGAGTCTGTAACGCAAACCCGAGATCCCTGTCGCCCTTGGAGAGGATCACTGGGTCCTGAACACAAGGCTAGATGAGGTCGCTTTTGCCCTGCAGTAACTCAAGAGCACTCCCCAGCTTTCCCTCGCAACCCAAATGAAAGATTGGACCACCCTGGGCCAACACAAGAGGAAGCCTGAATTCCCAGTAGTAATTCGAGAATTCCGCCTCAACTTGAGAAAAACCACGTGGTTCCCCCGTCATTGCAAGATGAGGCCCTTGCCCGCTCCAGCGTCTCAAGAGTAGTCCCACGTTCTGTCTTCAAGTGCGAAATGATATTTGGCACCCTTAATGCTACCCCAAAAGTTCCCCGACATACGGGTCGCACTAGAGGGGAACACCGAGGTTCCTGGCACCACTTCATCTGAGCCCCTTCTCCCCTCCTGATCGCGAAAGGAGGGTCGATTCCCCTGCTTTGTCTGCAAGGGGTTCCCGACCTTCTCCACGCACCTCAGATGAGGCTGTCTCACGAGGAAATTCGAGACGTAGCCTCGATGGTGGTGCCACATGCCGAAAGACCGCGATTTCCCGATCTGCTCTTGATAAGAACGCGATGCCCAGACACCTATTCGAAGATAGTGTGGATGAAGGCACAACACGAAGGGGCACTGACACCCCCGTGCATCGTCCGGAAAAGACCGCAGGTTACTCATACAGCTCAACAAGTGCCTGTCACCCAGTGAACAACTCGAGAGGCAAGCGGAGGTCCATTCCTGCACACAAGACAAGGCCTGACTCACCTCTCCCAACTATGCAGGGGGCTGCGATCGGAATCAGAAATGGAGAGGAACCCTGAGGTTCCTGCCTCCCCTCGAGATGAGGCCCCCTTCCATTTCACCAAACCCAGTGGAGTCCCGAGAGGTCTTTCCCAACTCCACAGTATCCCTGACTTCTCAGAGGCACCCGGAGAATCTCCCTGAGGTCACCGGCACAAGTCGAGGGAACCCAGGTATTCTTGCCAAGACCGAGAGAGATCTTGAGAGTCCTTCAACGCGTCTAGAGGCCTGATTCCCCTACCATGACTCGAGAGCAATGACGCGCTCCCCCTCGCCACACGCATCGAGACCTAACTTCCCTGGCGCCACACAAGAGGCTCCCTGAGCTCCCCGTCGTACCTCCTGAGAAACCAACACAGGCGCTGCAGCTCGGTAAAACCACCGAGACCCCCCGTCATCGTGAGATGAGGGCCTTCTTTTCCTGCATGTCCTGGAGTGCAATCCCGAGTCCTCTCTCCAAACTCCAGAGGAGGCTTGACTCCCTTTAGTCCACTCAGTGGGCTCCAAGAAATACCCGTCGCGACTCGAGAAGAGAGAGAAGTCCTTTGTTTCCCCTCGAGAGGACGCCTGACTCCTGGGTGAGTCTAGAATGCAACCCCAAGATCCCAGTCATCCCTTGAGAGGAACATTAGGTCCTAGACACAAGCCTGGATGAGGTTTCTTTTGCCCTGCAGTGACTCGAGCGCAACCCCCAGCTCTCCCTCGCAACTCGAATGGAAGATTGGGCTTCCCTGGGCCAACACAAGAGGAAGACAGAAATCCCCTTCGTAACTCGAGAATCCCACCGCAACTCGAGAAAAACCACGTGTTTCCAACGTCGTCCCAAGATGAGGCCCTTGCTGCTATGGCGTCTCAAGAAAAGAACCACGTTCCGTCTTGAAGTGCGAAACGGTACTTTGCACCCTTGATGCGACACCAAATGTTCCCGGACACGCCGGTCTCACTCGACAGGAACACCGAGGTTCCCGCACCACTTCATCTGAGCACCTTCTCCCCTCCTGTTCGAGAAAGGAGGGTCTATTCCCCTGCTTTGTTTCGAAGGGGTTCCCCACATTCCCGGCGCACCTCAGGATGAGGCCGGTCTCACGAGGAAATTCGAGACATAGCGTCGTGGGTGGTGTCACATGCCGAAATACCCCGATTTCCCGGCCCACTCTTGAGAAGAACCCGATGCCCGGACACCTCTTCGAAGGCAACCCTGTGGACGAAGGCACAAAACGAAGGGTCACTGACACTCCCGTGCATGATTCGGTAAAAGCCGCAGGTTCCACACACAGCTCGACAAGAGGCCTGTCATCCCATGAACAACTCGAGAGGCAAGCAGAGTTCCATTCCTCCACTCAAGACGAGGCCTGACTCTCTGGTCCCAACTCTGAAGGGACCCTGCGATCGGAGTCTGAAATGGAGAGGAACCCTGAGGTTCCTGATTCCACTCGAGATGAGGCCCTCTTCCATTTCACCAAAAACAGTGGAGGCCCGAGAGGCCCCTCCCAAATCCACAGTATCGCGACTTCTCAGAGGGACCCTTAGAAGCTCCCTGAGGTCACTGGCACAAGTAGAGGGAACACAGGGTTTCCTGACGCAACCCGAGAAAGACCTCGAAAATCCTCCTTCAACGCATCTTGAATCCCGATTCCCCTACCATGACTCGAGAGCAATGACGCGTTTCCTCTCGCCACTCGCATGGAGACTTGACTTCCCTGGCGCCACACGAGAGGCTCCCTGAGCTCCCCGTCATACCTCGTGAGAAATCCCACACTGGCTCCCCAGCTCCAGAAAACCCACGCGACGCCTCCGTCATCGCGAGATGAAGGCCTTCTTTTCCTGCATGGCCTGGAGAGCAATCTCGAGGCCTCTCTTCAAACTCCACAGGAGGCCTGACTCCCTTTAGGCCACTCTGTGGGCTCCAAGAGATACCCGTTGGGACTCGAGAGGAGAGCGGAATTCTTTGCTTCCCCTATATACCAGGCCTGACTCCTCAGGTGAGTCTGGAATGCAACCCCGAGATCCCTGTCGCCCCTGGAGAGGAACATTAGGTCCTAGACACAAGCATAGATGATGTCTCATTTGCCCTGAAGTGACTCGAGAGCAATCCCCTGCTCTCCCTCGCACCTCGAATGGAAGAATGGACTTCCCTGGGACAACACAAGAGGAAACCTGAATTCCCCGTCGTAATTCGAAAATCCCGCTGCAACTCGAGGAAAACCACGTGGTTCCCCCGTCATCGCAAGATGAGGCCCTTGCCAGCTACAGCGTCTCAGTAGAAGCCCTACGTTCCATCTTGAAGTTTAAAACGATAATTGGCAACCTTGATGTTACCACAAAAGTTCCCCGACACCCTGGTCTCACTCGAGGGGAACACCAAGGTTCGGTGCACCGCTTGTTCTGAGCCCCTTATCCCCTCCTGATCGCGACGGGAGGGTCGATTACCCTGCTTTGCCTGGAAGGGGTTCCGGACCTTCCCGGCGCACCTCAGGATGAGGCCGGTCTCACGAGGAAATTCGAGACGTAGCCTTGTGGTTGGTGCCACACGCCGAAAGACCCCGATTTCCCTGTCTGCTCTTGATAAGAACCCAATGCTAGGACACCTCTTCGAAGGCAATCCTGTGGACGAAGGCACAAAACGAAGGGGTCTGACACCCTCCTGCATCGTTGGAAAAGCCCGCAAGTTCCACATACAGATCGACAAGTGGCCTGTCACCCCGTGAACAACTCGAGAGGCAAGAGGAGTTAAATTCCTCCACACAAGACGAGGCCTGACTCTCCTGTCCCAACTCTGCATGGACACTGAGATCCGATTCAGAAATGGAGAGGAACCATGAGGTTCCTGCCTCAACTCGAGATAAGGCCCTCTTCTACTGTACCAAACCCAGTGGAGTTCGGAGCGGCCCCTCCCAACTGCACAGTATCCCTGACTTCTCAGAGGCACCCTGAAAAGCTCCCTGAGGTCACGGGCATAAGTCGACGGAACCCAGGGTTTCCTGCCGTAACCTGAGAAAAACCTCGAGAGTCCTTCTTCACGCGTCTTGAGGCCCGATTCCCCTACCATGACTGGAGAAAAATGACGCGCTCCCCCTCACCACGCGCATGAAGATCTGACTTCCCCGGCACCACATGAGAGGCTCCCTGAGCTCCCCATCGTACCTCGTGAGAAACCCCACACTGGCGCCGCAGCTCGAGAAAACCCACGAGACGCCCCTGTCATGGTGAAATGAGGGCCTTCTTTCCTGCATGACCTGAAGAGCAATCCCGAATCCTCTCTCCAAACTCCAAAGGAGGCTTGACTCCCTTTAGGTCACTCAGTGGGCTCCAAGAGATACCCGTCGATACTCAGGAGGAGAGCGGTGTCCTTTGCTTCCCCTCGAGATGAGGCCTGACTACGAGGGTGAGTCTGGAATGCAACCCTGGATCCCTGTCGCCCCTGGAGAGGAACCTTAGGTCCTGGACAAAAGCCTAGATGAGGTCTCTTTGGCCCTGCAGTGACTCAAGCGCAACCCCTAGCTTTCCCTTGCAACTCGAATGGAAGATTGTCCTTTCTGAGCCAACACAAGAGGAAGCCTGAATTTCCAGTTGTAATTTGAGAAACCCGCCGCAACTCGAGAAAAATCACGTGGTTCCCCGTATTGCAAGATGAGGCCCTTGCCCCCTACAGCGTCTCAAGAGAAGTCTCACATTCCGTCTTGAAGTGCAAAACAGTACTTGGCACCCTTGATGCGACCCCAAAAGTTCCCCTATATACCGATCTCACTAGAGGGGACACTGAAGTTTCTGGCACCACTTCATGTGAGGCCTTTCTCCTCTCCTGATCGCGATAGGAGGGTCGATTCCACTGCTTTGTCTCGAAGGGATTCCCGACCTTCCCGGCACACCTCAGGATGAGGCCGGTCTCACGAGGAAATTCGAGAGGTAGCCTCGAGGGCCATACTACATGCCGAAAGACCCCGATTCCATGGTCCACTTTTGATCAAAACCAGACTCCTGGACACCTCTTCGAAGGCAAGCCTGTGGATGAAGGCACAACACGTAGGGGCACTGACACCCCGTGCATCTTCCGGAAAAACCCGCAGGTTCCTCACACAGCTCCACAAGTGGTCTGTCACCTCGTGAACAACTCGAGAAGCAAGCGGAGTTCCATTCCTCCACACAAGACGATGCCTGACTCTCCTGTCACAACTCTAGGGACCTTGCGCACCGAGTCAGAAATGGAGAGGAAGCCTGAGGTTCCTGCCTCCACTCAAGATGAGGCCCTTTTCCATTGCCACAAAACCAGTGGAGTCCCGAGAGTCCCGTCCCAAATCCACAGTATGCCTGACTTCTCAGAGGCACCCTGAGAAGCTCCCTAAGGTCACCGGCAGAAGTCGACGGAACCCAGGGTTTCCTGCCGCAACCCGAGAAAGACCTTGAGAGTCCTGCTTTAACGTGTCTTGAGGCCCGATTCCCGTATCATATCTCGAGAGCAATGACGCGCTCCCCCTTGCCATGCGCATGGAGACCTGAATTCCCTGGTGCCACACGAAAGGCTCCCTGAGCTTCCCGTCACACGTCATCAGAAACCGCACACTGGCACCGCAGCTCGAGAAAACCAACAAGACGCCCCTGTCATCACGAGATGAGGGTCTTCTTTTCCTGAATGGCCTGGAGAGCAATCCTGAGTCCTCTCTCCAAACTCCACAGGGGGCTTGACTCCCTTTAGTCCACTCAGTGGGCTCCAAGAGACACCTGTGGTGACTCAAGAGGAGAGCGGGGTCCTTTGCTTCCCCTCGAGTCGAGCTCTGACTCCCAGGATGCCTCTGGAATGCAACCCCGAGATCGCTGTCGGCCCTGGAGAGGAATATTAGGTCCTGGACACAAGCCTAGATGAGGTCTCTTTTGCCCTGCAGTGACTCAAGAGCAAACCCCAGCTCTCCCTCGAAACTCGAATGGAAGATTGGACTTCCCTGGGCCAACACAAGAGGAAGCCTGAATTCCCCGTCGTAACTCGAGAATCCCGCCGCACCTTGAGAAAAACCACGTGATTCCCCCGTCATCCCAAGATGAGGCCCTTGCCCTCTACAGCGTGTCAAGAGAAGCCCCAAGTCCGTATTGAAGTGCAAAACGGTACTTGGAACCCTTGAAGCGACCCCAAAAGTTTCCCGACACACCGGTCCCACTCGAGGGGAACACCGAGGTTCCCGGCACGACTTCAACTGAGCCCTTTCACTCCTCCTGATCGCGACAAGATGGTCGATTCCCCTGCTTTGTCTGGAAGGGGTTCCCGATCTTCATGGTGCACCTCAGGATGACACCAGTCTAATGAAGAAATTCGAGACGTAGCCTCATGGATGGTGCCACGTTCTGAAAGACCCCGATTTCCTGCTCTGCTATTGATAAGAACCCGATGTCCGGACACCTCTTTGAAGGCAACCCTGTGGATGAAGGCACAACACGAAGGGGCACTGACCCCCTCATGCATCTTACGGAAAAAACCGAAGGTTCCACTCACAGCTCGACAAATGGTCTGTTATCCTGTGAACAACTCGAGAGGCAAGTGGAGTTCCATTCCTCCACACAAGACGAGGCCTGACTCTCCTGTCCCAACTCTTCAGGGACCCTGTGGTCGGAGTTTGAAATGGAGAGGAACCCTTAGGTTCCTGCCTCAACTCGAGATGAGAACCTTTGCCATTGCACCAAACCCAGTGGAGTTCCGAGAGCGCCTCCCAAGTCCACAGTATGCCTGACTTCTCAGATGCACCCTGAGAAGCTCCCTGAGGTCACCGGTACAAGTCGAGGGAACCCAGGGTTTCCTGCCGCAACCTGAGAAAGACCTCGAGACTCCTTCTTCAACGCGTCTTGAGTCCCGATTTCCCTACCAGGACTCGAGAGCATTTATGGGCTCCTCCTCATCACACGCATAGACACCTGACTTTCCTGGCGCCACACGAGAGGCTCCCTGAGCTCCCCGTCGTACCTCGTGAAAAAACTCATACTTGCGCTCCAACTCGAGAAAACCCACAAGACGCCCCCGTCATTGTGAGCTGAGGGCCTTCTTTCCTTTATGGCCTGGAGAGCAATCCCGAGTCCTCTCTCCAACTCCACAGGAGGCTTGACTCCCTGGAGGCCACTCAGTGGGCTCCAAGAGATACCTATCGCGACCCAGGAGGATATAAGAATCCTTTGCTTCCCCTCGAGCCGAGGCCTGACTCACTGGGTGAGTCTGGAATGCGTCCCCGTGATCCCTATCGCCCCTGGAGAGGAACATTAGGTCCTGGACACAAGCCTAGATGAGGTCTATTTTGACCTGCCGTGACTCGAGAGCAATTCCCACCCAGCTCTCCCTGGCAACTCGAATGGAAGAATAGACTTCCCTGGGCCAACAGAAGAGGAAGCCTGAATTCCCTGTCGTAAGTCAACAATCCCATCGCAACTCGAAAAAAACCACGTGGTTTCCCCTTCATCACAAGATGAGGCCCTTGCCCGCCACAGCGTCTCAAGAGAAGTCCCATGTTTCATCCTGAAGTTTGAAACAGTATTTGGCAAGCTTCGTGAGACCCCAAAAGTTCCCTGACATACTGGTCTCACTCAAGGGGAACACCGAGGTTCCCGGCACCACTTCATCTGAGCCCCTTCTCCCCTCCTGATCGCGACAGTAGGGTCGATTAACCTGCTTTGTCTGGAAGGCTTTCCCGACCTTCCAGGGGCACCTCAGCATGAGGCCCGTCTCACGAGGAAATTCGAGACGTAGCCTCGTGTGCGGTGCCGCATTCCAAAAGACCCCGATTTCCTGGTCCGCTCTTGATAAGAACCCGATGCCCGCACACCACTTCGAAGGCAACCCTGTGGATGAAAGCACATCACGAAGGGGCACTGACACCGCCGTGCATTGTCTGGAAAAAACCGCAGGTTCCACACACAGCTCGACAAGTGGCCTGTCACTCCTTGAACAACTCGAGAGGCAAGCGGAGTTCCATTCCTCCACACAAGACGAGGCCTGACTCTCCTGTCCCAACTCTGCAGGGACCCTGCAATCTGAGTCAGAAATGAAGAGGAACCCTGAGGTTCCTTCCTGATCTCGAGATTAGGCCCTCTTCCATTGCAGCAAACCCAGTGGAGTCCCGAGAGGCCTCTCCCAGCTCCATAGTATCCCTGACTTCTCAGAGGCACCCTGAGAAGCTACCTGAGGTCACAGGCACAAGTCGAGGGAACCCAGGGTTTCCTGCCGCAACCCGAGAAAGACCTCGAGCGTCCTTTTTCATTGCGTTGAGCCCTGATTCCACTACCATGACTCGAGAGCAATGACGTGCTCCCCCTCGCCACTCGTATGGAGACTTGACTTCCCTGACACCACACGAGAGGCTCCCTGAGCTCCCGGTCGTACCTTGTGAGAAACCCCACACTGGCACCGCAGCTCCAGAAAAACCACGAGACTCCCCCGACATCGCGAGATGAGGGCCTTCTTTTCCTGCATGGCCTGGAGAGCAATCCCGCGTGCTCTCTCCAAACTCCACAAGAGAGGAGCCAAGATTGCTGAGGAGTAGGACGGGGAGAACTCTTTCCCCCCCAAACAATTTCATCAAAAGAGCATTTAAACGTCGAGTAAATTCCACAATACAACTTATGAATCCTGCCAGAGGACATCAGGCACCCAGAAAAGAACCCAACTCTTGGAAAGTAGGTAGGAAAAAGTATAAAAGACAAAAAAAGAGACAAAAGAGGGAGGGAGGGATTTCCGTCCCAGGAAGATAGTCTTAAAAAGAGAAAAGTTTCCAAACACCAGGAAAGCTTTTCACTGCCAAATCTTTGCCAAGCTTTGGAAGCACAAAGGGCAACATAAGGGGGATAAAAATAAATAAACAATTAAAACTCGCAGATTGCAAGCCCTACGGTAACTCCCCCAGCCGCGAAGCAGTGCAGACGCCTGCTCACACCATTAGCAAGCAGGGGCTGGGCAGGGAGGCGCGGCGCGGGCTGCATCACTTAGAGTAAGAATCTGGCCTGAATACCCTGAGCGCTATCTGAACGAAATAACTTGGGCTAGCAAACCAGACTCTGGGATATCTACCACGCAAAAAGCCAGCCCTAACCTAAGACACCGCCAGGCCCGCGCACGGAACAAAGGACTGAACAGAGATAGCCGGCTGCAGACCTTCCCCCTCCGGTGACAGGCAGCCAGAGCCGGAAGGGGGCAATCGCAGCCCCAGAGAGACATTATCTATAAAACTGTAAGCAGGCTTCTTTGCTAACTAAAACTTCTTGGGGATCTGGACGGTCAACATCTGCCTGAGAAGGTGCGCCTGTTTTACACCCAGATAACCGAGTGGCGGGGAGGCGATAAGTCACAACATTGGCGCTCGCGAAACACCTCATCACCTGAGCTGCTCGGACCTGGGAAGAGCACAAAACGCAGGCCCAACCGAGTCTGTGCCTATGAGGACTACCCGAGTGCCTGAACCTGAGCGGCTTGGACCTGGGAGGTGTATGCAGCCCAGGGCCAGCCTCGGATTGTTCCCGGTGGAACAACCTAGAGCCCGAGCAGTGTGGGCAGGGAGGCTACATGTGCCGTGAGCGGGGGCAGACCCAGTGTGGCTGAGGCACTGCGAGCGCACGCCAGTGTTATTTGTTTGCAGCATCACTCCCTCCCTCCCTCCCCACAGCGCAACTGAACAAGTGAGCCTAAAAAAAAAAAGTGTCCTCCACCGTCCCCTTTGTGTCAGGGCGTAAACCAGACACTGAAGAGACCAGCAAACAAAAGAAGCTATAACAGAGGGAAACGCCTTGGAAGCTACAGGCAATAGATTAAAACCCTGTGGTTACTAGGACTACATAGGAAGGCGCCTATAGATCTTGAGAAATATAACTCGGACCAAGGAACTAGCCAAAAATGAACCGAACCCACGATACTCACAACAAAACCAGAGAAAGTCCTAGATATATTTTTATGATCATTCTTACTTTTTTTTAATTTTTTTAATTTTAAGTTCTCTATTGTTCATTTAATTTTCACTTTTATAACCTATTACTTTGCAAAAAAAAGACCCTATTTTTTTCTTCTTCAGCAAACTTCATATATATATATATATATTTATATATATATATAAAATAATTTTTGACCTTGTTTTTTTGTTTTGTTTTTTTTTTTCTTCTTTTCTTTAACATTGTATTTTTGAAATTCCAAACTGTACTCTAGATTTTTAATTTATGCTTTTTGATATTTGATATCAATTTTGTACCTGTAGTTTCTTTATAATTTTTGCGACATTGCTTGTTTTTGTTTGTTTGTTTTCTCTTTAGTTTTCTTCTTTCTTTTTTTTAACATTGTATTTTTGAAATTCCAAACTCTACTCTAGATTTTTAATTTTTGCTTTTTGGTATTAGTTATCAATTTTGTACCTGTATTTTCTTGATAATTTTTGCGACCTTGTTTGTTTTTCTTTGTTCGTTTTTTCTCTCTTTCTTTTCCTTCTTCTTTTCTTTAACATCGTATTTTTGAAAGTCCAAACTCTACTCTAGATTTTTAATTTTTGCTTTTATGTATTTGTTACCAATTTTGGACCTTTAAGAACCCAATCTTCAGTACCCATTTTTCACTAGGGAGCGAGATTACTGGCTTGACTGCTCTCTCTCCCTTTGGACTCTCCTTTTTCTCCACCAGGTCGCCTGTGTCTCCTCCCTAACCCCTCTCTACTCTACCGAACTCTGTGATTTTCTGTGTATTCCAGACGGTGGAGAACACTTAGGGAACTGATTACTGGCTGGATCTGTCTCCCTCCTTTTCATTCCCCCCTTTTATCCTTCTGGCCACCTCTGTCTCCTTCCTCCTTCTTCTCGTCTCTGTATAACTCTGTGAACATCTCTGAGCGGTCCAGTTGTGGAGTGCACATAAGGAAGTGACTACTGGCCAGCCCACTCTCTCCACTATTGATTCCACCTGATCTCATTTGGGTCACCTCTAACTCCCTCCTCCCTCTTCTCTTCTCCATGTAACGCTGTGAACCTTTCTGAGTGGCCCTCACAGTACAGAAACTTTTCTTCTTTAACTTAGATGTTTTATCAATGGTGCTGTATAGAAGGAGAAGTTTTGAAACTACTGTAAAAGTAAGACAGATAACTGGAAGCAGGAGGCTTAAGTCCAAACCCTGACTCCAGGGAACTCCTGACTCCAAGGAACATTAATAGACAGGAGCTCATCAAATGCCTCCATACCGACACTGAAATCAAGCACCACACAAGGGCCAACAAGTTCCAGGGCAAGACATACCAAGCAAATTCTCCAGCAACAAAGGAACGCAGCCCTGAGCTTCAAGATACAGGCTGCCCAAAGTCACCCCAAAACCACAGACATCTCATAACTCATTACTGGACACTTCATTGCACTCCAGAGAGAAGAAATACAGCTCCACCTACCAGAACACGGACACAAGCTTCCCTAACCAGGAAACCTTGACAAGACACCTGTACAAACCCACACACAGCGAGGAAATGCCACAGTAAAGAACTCCACAAACTGCCAGAATACAGAAAGGACACCCCAAACTCAGCAATTTAAACAAGATGAGACAGAGGAATACCCAGCAGATAAAGGAACAGGATAAATGCCCACCAAACCAAACAAAAGAGGAAGAGATAGGGAATCTACCTGATAAAAAATTCCGAATAAGGAGAGTGAAATGGATCTAAAATCTTGAAATTAAAATGGAATCACAGATAAATAGCCTGGAGACAAGGATTGAGAAGATGCAAGAAAGGTTTAACAAGGACCTAGAAGAAATAAAAAAAGAGTCAATATATAATGAATAATGCAATAAATGAAATTAAAAACACTCTGGAGGCAACAAATAGTAGAAAAACAGAGGCAGAAGATAGGATTAGTGAATTCGAAGATAGAATGGTAGAAATAAATGAATCAGAGAGGATAAATGAAAAAAGAATTAAAAGAAATGAGCACAATCTCAGAGACCTCCAGGACAATATTAAACGCTACAACATTCGAATCATAGGGGTCCCAGAAGAAGAAGACAAAAAGAAAGACCGTGAGAAAATACTTGAGGAGATAATAGTTGAAAACTTCCCTAAAATGGGGAAGGAAATACTCACTCAAGTCCAAGAAACCCAGAGAGTCCCAAACAGGATAAAGCCAAGGCGAAACCCCACAAGACACATATTAATCACATTAACAAAAATCAAACACAAAGCACAAATATGAAAAGCAGCAAGGGAAAAACAACAAATAACACACAAGGGAATTGCCATAAGGATAACAGCTGATCTTTCAATAGAAACTCTTCAAGCAAGGAGGGAATGGCAAGACATACTTAAAATGATGAAAGAAAATAACCTACAGCCCAGATTATTGTACCCAGCAAGGATCTCATTCAAGTATGAATGAGAAATCAAAAGCTTTTCAGACAAGCAAAAGCTGAGATAATTCTGCACCACCAAACCAGCTCTCCAACAAATACTAAACAGGAAACACAAAAACGGTGTATAAATTCAAACCCCAAACAATAAAGTAAATGGCAATGGGATCATACTTATCAGTAATTACCTTAAACGTAAATGGGTTGAATGCTCCAACCAAAAGACAAAGATTGGCTGAATGGATACAAAAACAAGACCCCTACATATGTTGTCTACAAGAGACCCACCTCAAAACAGGGGATACATACAGACTGAAAGTGAAGGGCTGGAAAAAGATTTTCCATGCAAATAGGGACCAAAAGAAAGCAGGAGTAGTGATACTCATATCAGATAAAATAGACTTTAAAACAAAGGCTGTGAAAAGAGACAAAGAAGGTCACTACATAATGTTCAAAGGATCAATCCAAGAAGAAGATATAACAATTATAAATATATATGCACCCAACGTGGGAGCACCACAGTATGTAAGACAAATGCTAACAAGTATGAAAGGAGAAATTAACACTAACACAATAATAGTTGGAGATTTTAATACCCCACTCACACCTATGGATAGATCAACTAAACAGAAATTTAACAAGGAAACACAAACTTTAAATGATACAATAGACCAGTTAGACCTAATTGATATCTATAGGACATTTCATCCCAAAACAATGAATTTCACCTTTTCATAAAGTGCACATGGAACCTTCTCCAGGATAGATCACATCCTGGGCCATAAAGCTAGCATTGGTAAATTCGAAAAAATAGAAATCATTCCAAGCATCTTTTCTGACCACAATGCAGTAAGATTAGATCTCAATTACAGGAGAAAAACTATTAAAAATTCCAACATATGGAGGCTGAACAACACGCTGCTGAATAACCAACAAATCACAAAAGAAATCAGAAAAGAAATCAAAATTTGCATAGAAACGGATGAAAATGAAAACACAACAACCCAAAACTTGTGGGACACGGTAAAAGCAGTCCTAAGGGGAAAGTTCATAGCAATACATGCACACCTCAAGAAACAAGAAAAAAGTCAAATAAATAAACTAACTCTACACCTAAAGCAACTAGAAAAGGAAGAAATGAAGAACCCCAGGGTTAGTAGAAGGAAAGAAATCTTAAAAATTAGAGCAGAAATAAATGCAAAAGAAACAAAAGAGACCATAGCAAAAATCAACAAAACCAAAAGCTGGTTCTTTGAAACGATAAATAAAATTGACAAACCATTAGCCAGACTCATCAAGAAACAAAGGGAGAAAAATCAAATCAATAAAATTAGAAATGAAAATGGAGAGATCACAACAGAAAACACAGAAATACAAAGGATCATAAGAGACTACTATCAACAATTATATGCCAATAAAATGGACAACGTGGAAGAAAGGGACAAATTCTTAGAAAAGTACAACTTTCCAAAACTGGACCAGGGAAGAAATAGAAAATCTTAACAGACCCATCACAAGCATGGAAATTGAAACTGTAACCAAAAATCTTCCAGCCAACAAAAGCCCAGGTCCAGACGGCTTCACAGCTGAATTCTACCAAAAATTTAGAGAAGAGCTAACACCTATCCTGCTCAAACTCTTCCAGAAAATTGCAGAGGAAGGTAAACTTCCAAACTCATTCTATGAGGCCACCATCAGCCTAATACCAAAACCTGACAAAGATCCCACAAAAAAAGAAAACTACAGGCCAATATCACTGATGACATAGATGCAAAAATCCTTAACAAAATTCTAGCAATCAGAATCCAACAACACATTAAAAACATCATACACCATGACCAAGTGGGCATTATCCCAGGGATGCAAGGATTCTTCAATATCCGCAAATCAATCAATGTAATACACCACCTTAACATATTGAAAAATAAAAACCATATGATTTTCTCAATAGATGCAGAGAAAGCCTTTGACAAAATTCAACATCCATTTATGATCAAAACTCTCCAGAAAGCAGGAATAGAAGAACATACCTCAACATAATAAAAGCTATATATGACAAACCCACAGCAAACATTATCCTCAATGGTGAAAAATTGAAAGCATTTCCTCTAAAGTCAGGAACTAGACAAGGGTGCCCACTTTCACCATTACTATTCAACATAGCTTTGGAAGTTTTGGCCACAGCAATCAGAGCAGAAAAAGAAACAAAAGGAATCCAAATTGGAAAAGAAGAAGTAAAACTCTCACTGTTTGCAGATGACATGATCCTCTACATAGAAAACCCTAAAGACTCCACCAGAAAATCACTAGAACTAGTCAATGACTATAGTAAAGTTGCAGGATATAAAATCAACACACAGAAATCCCTTGAATTCCTATACACTAATAATGAGAAAACAGAAAGAGAAATTAAGGAAACAATTTCATTCACCATTGCAACGGAAAGAATAAAATACTTAGGAATATACCTACCTAAAGAAACTAAAGACCTATATATAGAAAACTATAAAACACTGGTGAAAGAAATCAAAGAGGACACTAATAGGTGGAGAAATATACCATGTTCATGGATTGGAAGAATCAATATAGTGAAAATGAGTATACTACCCAAGGCAATTTATAGATTCAATGCAATCCCTATCAAGCTACCAACAGTATTCTTCACAGAGCTAGAACAAATAATTTCACAATTTGTATGGAAATACAAAAAACCTCGAATAGCCAAAGCGATCTTGAGAAAGAAGAATGGAACTGGAGGAATCAACCTACCTGATTTCAGGCTCCGCTACAAAGCCACAGTTATCAAGGCAGTATGGTACTGGCACGAAGACAGAAATATAGATTAGTGGAACAAAATAGAAAGCCCAGAGATAAATCCACACACATATGGACACCTTATCTTTGACAAAGGAGGCAAAAATATACAATGGAGTAAAGACAATCTCTTTAACAAGTGGTGCTGGGAAATCTGGTCAACCACTTGTAAAAGAATGAAACTAGAACACTTTCTAACACAATACACAAAAATAAACTCAAAATGGATTAAAGATCTAAACGTAAGACCAGAAACTATAAAACTCCTAGAGGAGAACATAGGCAAAACACTCTCTGAAATACATCACAGCAGGATCCTCTATGACCCACCTCCCAGAATATTGGAAATAAAAACAAAAATAAACAAATGGGACCTAATTAACCTTAAAAGCTTCTGCACATCAAAGCAAACTATTAGCAAGGTGAAAAGACAGCCTTCGGAGTGGGAGAAAATAATAGGAAATGAAGCAACTGACAAACAACTAATCTCAAAAATAAACAAGCAACACCTACAGCTCAACTCCAGAAAAATAGATGACCCAATCAAAAAATGGGCCAAAGAACTAAATAGACATTTCTCCAAAGAAGACATACAGATGGCTAACAAACACATGAAAAGATGCTCAACATCACTCATTATCATAGAAATGCAAATCAAAACCACTATGAGGTACCATTTCACGCCAGTCAGAATGGCTGCAATCCAAAAGTCTACAAATAATAAATGCTGGAGAGGGTGTGGAGAAAAGGGAACCCTCTTACACTCTTGGTGGGAATGCAAACTAGTACAGCCACTATAGAGAACAGTGTGGAGATTCCTTAAAAAACTGGAAATAGAACTGCCTTATGATCCAGCAATCCCACTGCTGGGCATACACACTGAGGAAACCAGAAGGGAAAGAGACACGTGTACCCCAATGTTCATCGCAGCACTGTTTCTAATAGCCAGGACATGGAAGCAACCTAGATGTCCATCAGCAGATGAATGGATAAGAAAGCTGTGGTACATATACACAATGGAGTATTACTCCGCCATTAAAAAGAATAGAATGAACCAGTTCTAATGAGGTGGATGAAACTGGAGCCTATTATACAGAGTGAAGTAAGCCAGAAAGAAAAACACCAATACAGTATACTAACGCATATATATGGAACTTTGAAAGACGGTAACAATAACCCTGAGTACGAGACAGCAAAAGAGACACTGATGTATAGAAGAGTCTTATGGACTCTGTGGGAGAGGGAGAAGGTGGGAAGATTTGGGAGAATGGCATTGAAACATGTAAAATATCATGTATGAAAAGAGTTGCCAGTCCAGGTTTGATGCATGACACTGGATGCTTGGGGCTAGTGCACTGGGACGACCCAGAGGGATGCTATGGGGGGGAGGAGGGAGGAGGGTTCAGGATGGGGAGCACATGTATACCTGAGGCAGATTCATTTTGATATTTGGAAAAACTAATACAATTATGTAAAGTTTAAAAATAAAATAAAATTAAAAAAAAATCCACAGGAGGCTTGACTCCCTTTAGGCCACTCAGTGGTCTCCAAGAAATACCCGTCGGGACTCGAGAGCAGAGCAGAGTCCTTTCCTTCCTCTCGAGATGAGGTCTGACTCCTCGGGTGCATCTAAAATGCAACCCCGAGATCTCTGTCGCCCCTGGAAAGGAACATTAGGTCCTGGACACAAGCTTAGATGAGGTCTCTTTTGCCCTGAAGTGACTCAAGAGCAATCCCTAGCTTTCTCTCGCAACTCCAATGGAAGATTGGACTTCCCTGGGCCAACACAAGAGGAAGCCTGAATTCCCCATCGTAACTCGAGAATCCCGCCGAAACTCGAGAGAAACCACATGGTTACCCTGTCATCGCAAGATGAGGCCCTTGCCCGCTACAGCGTCTAAAGAGAAGTCCCAGGTTTCTTCTTGAAGTGTTTTCACACTTCAAGTGTGAAAACTTGGCACCCTTGATGCGATTCCAAAAGTTCCCCGACACCCTGGTCTCTCTCGAGGGGAACACCGAGGTTCCCGGTACGACTTCATCTGAGCCACTTCTCCCCTCCTGATTGCGACTGGAGGGTCGACTCCCGTGCTTTGTCTGGAAGGGGTTCCCAACCTTCCCAGCGCACCTCAGGATGAGGCCGGTCTAACGAGAATATTTGAGACGTAGCTTCATGGGTGGTAACACATGCTGAAAGACCCCGATTCCCCGGTCCACTCTTGATAAGAACCCGATGCCCGGACACCTCTTGAAAGGCAACCCTGTGGAAGAAGGCACAACACGAAGGGGCACTGACACCCTCGTGCATCGTCCGGAAAAACCCGCAGATTCCAAACACTGTTCGACAAGTTGCCTGTCACCCCGTGAATAACTCGAGAGGCAAGCGGAATTCCATTCCTCCTTACAAGACGAGGCCTGACTCTACTGTCCCAACTCTGCAGGGACCCTGCGATCAGAGTCAGAAATGGAGACGAACCCTGAGGTTCCTGCCTCCACTCGAGATGAGGCCCTCTTCTATTGCACCAAACCCAGTGGAGTCCCGAGAGGGCCCTCCCAACTCCAGGGTATCCTTGACTTCTCAGAGGCACACTGAGAAGCTCCCTGAGGCCACCGGCACTAGTCGAGGGAACCCAGGGTTTACTGCTGTGGCCCAAGAAACACCTTGAAAGTCCTTCTTTAACCGTTCTTGAGGCCCGATACACCTTCCATGACTCTAGAGCAATGACGCGCTCCCCCTTGCAATGCGCATGGAGACCTGACTTCCCAAGCGCCACATGAGAGGCTCCCTGAGCTCCCCGTAGTACCTCATGAGAAACCCCACACTGGCGCTGCAGCTCGAGAAAACCCACGAGACGCCCCCTTCATCGCGAGATGATGGCCTTCTTTTCCTGCATGGCCTGGAGAGCAATCACGAGTCCTCTCTCCAAACTCCACAGGAGGCTTGACTCCCTTTAGGCCACTCAGTGGGCTCCAAGAGATACCCGTCGCAACTCGAGAGGAGAGTGGAGTCCTTCGCTTCCCTTCGAGACAAGGACTGACTCCCCGGGTGCATCAGGAAAGCAACCCCGAGATCCCTGTCCCCCCTGGAGACGAACATTATGTCCTGGACACAAGCCTAGATAAGGTCTCTTTTGCCCTGCAGTAACTCAAGCGCAATCCCTAGCTCTCCCTCGCAACTCGAATGGAAGACTGGACTTCCCTGGGCCAACACAAGAGGAAGCCTGAATTTCCTGACCTAACTCGAGAATCCCGCCACAACTCGAGAAAAACGACGTTAACCCGTCACCACAAGATGAGGCCCATGCCAGGTACAGCGTCTCAAGAGAAGTCTCACGTTCCGTCTTGAAGTTTGAAACGGTACTTAGCACCTTTGATGTGACTCCAAAAGTTCCCCGACATCCCAGTTTTACTCGAGGGGAACATCGAGGTTCCCGGCACCACTTCATCTGAGCCCCTTCTCCCCTCCTGATCGGGACAAGAGGGTCGATTCACTTGCTTTGTCTGAAAGGGTTACCGACCTTCCTGGTGCACCTCAGGTTGAGGTCCGTCTCAAGAAGAAATTCGAGACGTAGGCTTGTGGGTGGTGCCACATGCCGAAAGACACTGATTTCCTGGTCTGCTCTTGATAAGAATCTGAAGGCTGGATACTTCTTCGAAGGCAACCCTGTGTATGAAGGCAAAAAACGAAGGGGAACTGACACCCCCATGCATCGTCCGGATAAAACCGCAGGTTCCACACACAGCTCGACAAGTGGCCTGTTATCTGGTGAACAACTCGAGAGTCCAGCGGAGTTCCATTCCTCCACACAAGACGAGGCCTGACTCTCCTGTCCTAACTCTGTAGGGACTCTGTGTTCAGAGTCAGAAATGGAGAGCAACCCTGAGGTTCCTGCTTCAAATCGAGATGAGGCCCTCTTCTGACAAGGTCCAGCCTCGGCTGGTCCAGGGTTTTCGAAGGGGAGACAGAGTAGGCGACCTATTGATTTATTTATCGAAGATATAAAGAGTAATAGAATGAGGATAGCTCAGTAGGAAAATTTAGTGGAGAAAAGAAGCTGAGTAGCTTGGTTTATGCGGAAAATCAGTATAACCCATGACACCAGGTTAGCTCTGACCACGGAGGCCGCAGGCTCCCTCTCGAATAGCGAAAAGTGCCCCACCTTAGACACATTCTCAAGTGGTCTTCGAAGCCCAGGCAAATAAATGGTCGCAGAGGATATCCGCGCTCCAGATGGACACTCATCTGAAAATTGAGGGGAAGAATGACATTAGGAGACTAAGCGTTGGCAATCAAGGCCCGTAGCTTTATTTTCAACAGGGGTTTTTATACCCTAAGTTACACATAGAGGATAATGGGGATGCAAAGACAGCAGCCTTTGATCCTTATCAAAAACCAGAGTTTCTGTCCTGCAAATGTATCGTATACAAATGGTTTAGGTGATTTACATCATCTTCTAGCCAGAAGACCTATTAACATTTTATGACTCTTGACAAAGACTTATCAACCGTAAGACTTATTTTCTCTAAGAGTAATTATTTTAAGGTTTGGCCCCATCTTTCGAAGATAAAATTGCATTCCTATAGGGCAGATGTGTAATGAGCTTACAACAAAGGAAATAATTTATTACCTTAAGGGTCTAAAGTTAGTAACACCAAGGCCACTACTTATTTTTTCTACATACCAACTATATTAATTAATACACATTCAAGGATACAATTCAGGGGATGTGGAAACTTGGCAACAAGCATTGGTTCATCAATGAAATCTTTTACTAGTTTTATTCTGACAGTTTCTAACTCTCTGAGAGGCTCTAAGCTATTTGAATATCTTAAGCTTCCCGTGCCTCTCGAGGCTCGGAGACTGTAAACAATTGTATGCCTTGCTGTAGGAGACCGGGTAAACTTGTCAGGCGAGTTAGAGAGCCATCTGACGTGTTTGGATTTAAACACTCCTAATTGCCCAGGAACTTTATTAATTGGAGCTGTAAGTTAGCTCTTTGACAGAGAGAGTGAGATGGTGGTGGGGGACAGCCCCCAGTAAAGTCAGAGGTGAGAGCACAAAGCAATAAAGTAGGCAGACTCTGGTTTTGGGGGGTAGATGCTCAAGAATATCCGGGAGGACTCCCGAGGCTCGATCCCGCCTTTGTGTATGCCCAGCCTCCTTCCTCATGACCTTTGTCACGAGTGGAATGTCTCTCGCCGGCTCCCGGCATCTCCCCGTTTTTTTATTTCTTAAAACAGCCAGATGTAGCTCAGTCGCGAGCCTCTGAATACTCTGCCGAAGAATCCTGACAATACAAGGAAGAATGATTATGAGAAGCAGAATTAAAGCAGCCACTGCAGCATAGCTAAAGACATTAGACAGAATATTCTTTCCTGAGATGTAGTTAGGGAAAGTATGGAAGAAATCATTTGCTGTTCCAGCAGCAGTAAAATCTAATCGGGAGTGCTCCATGGTTGCTATTTGATAGTGAAGTTTCCCTACGTCTCAACCAATGTCAGAGCTGTTCCAGATACCTGAAATATGGTTTTTAATCTTTTCCCATTCAAAATCTGTCTCATTTACTTTCAGGGGTGTTACACATATCCACCGATAGTCAGCATGACAAGACAATGCCATTTTCACCTTTAAAGCCTGCAATTCAGTCCCAATATGTATTACTGCTTCCTCTAGGGCGTCTACCCTCATTTCTAATTTTCTCTCTATAGCTTCCTGTGTTGCCAATGTTAAAGAAACATTTTTGGACATAGAATCAACATATTGAGCAGTATGTACTTGTTGAGTCAATGATATTGCTGCCACAGTAACAGAAGTGATTGCACTTATCAAAGCTGCTGTTCCCAAGATAAGTAAGCCCACAAACCGTCGTGTTTGCATTAAATCCTGTAGTTGTTGTAATACAGCAAGACCATAATTCAATAAGTGGTTACATCATAAGATAAGGTGGATGTTGTAGCATTACAAAGGAGCAAACATTATATTGAGGGTTTAAACAAGATGAACCAGGGAGCAGCTGTAGGCGTCAGCCCGGGGGAGCAGTGTCCCCAGCATCAGGAGGCAGAACGCGAGCGGCAGGCTGTGGGCCAAGGCGCCTATGGTGGGCGGAGGGGCAGGGTTCGTGGTTTAGGGCTAGCCGCCACCGCTTGGGCTCAGGGCGGTCCCCTCTCGCCGGTGGGGCCACGCTGGTCTGGATGGCACTCCGCAGGCGCGCTTTCCTCTCTGGCCCTCACTCGCTGCACAGACTTCTTTGCTCTAGGTCACGGGGTGCAGCGAGGTGGGTGCGAGGCGCTGCTGGTGGCGCGGAGGCGAGAGCTGGCTGGGGGAGGGGAAGCGAGCGAGTGCGCGCGCCGCGAACCTGGTCTTTGGGGAATGTGACATGACGAATTTGTCTGAGATCCAAACCGGAGAATCTGCATTCTGTAGAAATATACAAGCATACCCTCTCCCACAAGTTAGCAACACATCTGGCCTTTTTCACTCTCCCGTAAGGAGGCCTTTTTACTTGACCAGGGGCCGAGTCGTAGCCTGTAATTCAGGCATCTAGTGTCTCATCATTGTAGTCTGCCCCTGTGTGTTTACGTTTAAGTGATTAATTACAATTGGAACATAACTTCACTATTTGTCTAGCTGTTTCCCTATGGATATGTTAATTTAGGTCTAATGTTTAGTTTAGGTCTCTGTATAAATTTAAGTAATAAATGTATAACCTCCTTATCTCATTTTGGTATACAGGTATACAGATATACCTAAATGCAAAATGCATTTATATATGTATTTATATATGGCAACAAGTATAAAGTTATTGACATATAATATATATAAATCAATATACTTGAATTAATCTTTATAATCAATATATTAATTAATATATATTACAACAATACAACACATACACAGCTAATACCAACCAACACAAACCAATATACTGTAATAATACATGTCACACATTTATAATTATACAGTATATAGAACATATATCATCACAGCACATCAATCCATACCAATTAATATCAGCCACACACACATTATATTACTGCCATATATATTTAATTATACAGTATATATATGTGTGTGTGTATATAGTATACATATTAATTTATATACAAATTAATTAAATATAGATCTATAAATAGAATTAGGTATACCTTTATTATATTTTATTTATACCCATACCTAATTAGGCAAACTGTAATTAGGCAAATACATTTATATTATGTATTTATAACAATATATAAAGTATTGTTAAATGTACCACCTGTACAGCATCTCCACCCCACATACCACTTTCTCTAATCCCACCAACTCATTTTCAGTATTATGTGTTGGCCAGGAGCTGGGCCAGTCTTTCCCAGCAATGTTAAGAGACGTCTCTTCCTGTGTCTAATAGCCCTGGCGTTTTATTCTCTTGAAGTAAAAGATCTTTTAAAGGCCTTGGAACTGTAATTTCCTGCACCCAAAAGGCTAGATCACTAGATCCAAATGTTTTGTGGCTCTTAGCTTGAGAAGTCAAGTTTTTCCTTGTCTGATAGTAAGGTAAAAGTAAAAGCTGTGTTACTCTTTGACCTTTATTAATTTGTACAGTTTTGATAGGCAGTGAGATCAAGACTTTAATTTCTCAATATCATCAGAATCTACTACACCATGCACCAGCGAAATTTCTTTTCTTTCTTTTTTTTTTATTTTTTTTTTTTTTAAAAGAAAGCAAGCTACGCCCCAGGACAAATCTTACAATGTCCTCAGATATAGGGCCAGCCACTCCGGTTGGAATTGGAGTAAGCGGCACATCAGGGGTTAATATTGTTATTAAATCTCCTTGCCTTTTCGCTTTTCTCCTAGCCTGGGTGAGACCCCCCTGAGGGAGTTTTCTCCAAGGAGCACGCTCTGCATATTGTGTACTAAAAGCTCCTTTGTTTAGAAAACTTTTTATCTTCCTCAGTTTTAGGCAACACTTTGGGAGGCTTTGGGGGCAAAGTGGGGAACTCCTGGGTCCTGGGAGGCACAATCGAAGGCGGTGGCGGTCACCTTAAATCAGAAAGTGGTGGATAAGTTTTTTAAAGGTTTGCGCAGAGGGGGAGGGAGCTCGCCAGGGCTCTCGGCCGCAGCGTCCTGTAAGCCCTCTCCTTCCTCAGGAGGTAGACCACTTTCTCCCTCCTTTTTTTTTTTTTCAATGGCAGAAAATATGATCTGTGCAGTAAATGGAGACTCACCACCATCCACCTCTATAGCCTCCCCCATAGTCTATTTAACAGCCTCGTGACGGAGGTCCAGGACATTTCTTATCATATTCAACAGTCAATAAATATTTGTCTATTCTTAGATGCAGAGAAATCCATTTTTAATTTTTTTTTTAATTTTAGAGAATATTTTTATTTATTTTGTAACCTCTTTACCCTGGCTAAACTGCAGAGGGGACTAGAAAAGAAGCCTCAAGGTGAGGATCAAGTTCATCCTTGGGACTAGAGAAAATCCTTCTCCGGGAAACTCCTAGCGGTGGCCCTTTACCCCGACATGGAGGAGGAGGCATAGGGGGATGGGAGCGTCCCGAAGTTTTCCTCTTCTGTTCCGGAGATCCTTTAACTGTTTGGTAACTAAATCTTAAGAACTGTCTGATCGGGGATGTTTCCCTCAACCTCCTAGGAGCGGATGGTCTGATTAGGGATGTTTTCTTAAACTTTTAGGAGCATCTTTAGCTTAAAAAAAAAAAAAATCCTCATCAGAATGGCATCGAGCTGCTGTTTCCTCTAAACCTTTTTCAAATTGAGGGGAGAGCTGATCTTTCTGTTCATCCCTATCTTTTACATGCTCATTGGCAGTCATAGCGGCTAGCCATTCATTTAGCTGTCGATAGCTAGGTATAGCCTCTTCATTTTCACTTTTCTTTATAACAGGTACCTTTTCAGATTTGCTTTTTTTGTTTAACAGGTACTTTTCCAACTTTACTTTCCTCTTTAACAGGTACCTTTTCAAATTCATGAGCTGGATCTAAAACATCTCTAGTCATATTCCACAGAGGAAAGGTGTAAGTAGGGATTTTTTCCAAACCTTGCTGAGCACAATAAGCTCTTAGCTGTTTTCCTAGTTTTTTCAAGATATCTAGGTTAACAGTGCCTTGTTGTAGAAACCAAGGGCAGTGGTCTTGTACAAATGTAAAAAATGATTGAATGGAAGATTTTTTAACCTTGATTCTTCTTTTACTTAATAACTGTAAAATTACTCCTATAAAGAGCTGTCTTTCATTTGATTCAGTGTTGCCCATGTCAGAAACTTAAGGATAGTAAAAGATTTTGCTTTTAGCTATCTAAAGATTAGGCCTTTTTTGTCAGCCTTTTTAGAAACCGTTTTTTCTCTCTAACTCTTCAACACTTCCCACTCCTCTCGCCCTGTCTATTCTACAGGGGGATCTGCAGCCCCCTAAGTGGGATCCTATCTGTCCCCAAAACTGAACACTGGGGGAATGGGGTTGGGGATTTACCTTCGAAATGCCTGTCTCGGGCGCCACCTGCAGAGGTCCAGCCCCAGCTGATCCAGGGTATTCGAAGGGAAGATGGAGTAGGCGACCTATTTATATATTTATTTATTCATCAAAGATATAAAGAGTAATAGAATGAGGATAGCTCAGTAGGAAAATTCAGTGGAGAAAAGCAGCTGAGTAGCTTGGTTTACGCGGAAAATCAATATAACCCGTGACACCAGGTTAGCTCTGACCACGGAGGCTGCAAGTGCCCTCTAGAATAGAGGAAGGTGCCCCACCTTAGACACCTTATCGAGTGGGTCTTCGAAGCCCAGGCAAATAAATGGTCGCAGAGGATATCCGCGCTCCAGATGGACACTCATCTGAAAATTGAGGGGAAGAATGACATGGGGAGACCAAGCGTTGGAGAGCAAGGCCCGTAGCTTTATTTTCAACACAGGTTTTAATACCCTAAGTTACACGTAGAGGATAATAGGGGATGCAAAGTCAGCAGTCTTTAATCCTTATCAAAAACCAGGGTTTCTTTTCTGCAGATTTATCGTATAAAAATGGTTTAGATGATTTACATCATCTTCTGGCCAGAAGACCTATTAACATTTTATGACTCTTGACAAAGACTTATCAACCATAAGAGTTATTTTCTCTAAGAGTAATTGTTTAAGGTTTGGCGCCATCTTTCGAAGATAAAATTGCATTCCTATAGGGAGGATGTGTAATGGGTTTACAACAAAGAAAAGAATTTATTACCTTAAGGGTCTAAAGTTACCAACATCAAGGCCACTACTTATTTTTTCTACATACCAACTATATTAATTAGCACACATTCAAGGATACAATTCAGGGGATGTGGAAACTTGGCAAAAAGCATTGGTTCATCAATGAAATCTTTTACTAGTTTTATTCTGACAGTTTCTAACTCTCTGAGAGGCTCTAAACTATTTGAATATCTTAAACTTCCCGTGCGTCTCGAGGCTGGGAGACTGTACACAATCGTATGCATAGCTGTAGGAGACCGGGTAAACTTGTCAGGCGAGTTAGAAAACCATCTGAGGGGTTTGGATTTAAACACTACTAATTGCCCAGGAACATTATTAGTTGGAGCTGTAAGTTAGCTCTTTGACAGAGAGAGTGAGATGGTGGTGGGGGACATCCCCAGTAATGTCAGAGGTGAGAGAACAAAGCAATAAAGAAGGCAGACTTTGGTTTTGGGGGGTAGATGCTGAAGAATATACGGGGGAACTCCCGGAGGCTCGATCCCGCCTTTGCGTATGCCGAGACTCTTTCCTCATGACATTTGTCACGAGTGGAATGTCTCTCGCTGGCTCCCGGCAATCTTCCATTGCACCAAACGCAGTGGAGTCCCGAGAGGCCCCTCCCAACACCACAGTATCAGTGTCTTCTCAGAGGCACCCTGAGCAACTCCCTGAGGTCACCGGCACAAGTCGAGGGAACACAGGGTATCCTGCCGCAACCCGAGAAAGACCTCAAGAGTCCGTCTTCAACGCGTCTTGAGGCCGGATTCCCCTACCATGACTCGAGAGCAATGACACGCTCCCCCTCGCCATGCGCATGGACACCTGACTTCCCTGGCGCCACATGAGAGGCTCCCTGAGCTCCCCGTCATACCTCGTGAGAAACCCCACACTGGCGCCACAGCTCGGGAAAACCCACGAGACGCCACCGTCATCGCCAGATTGGGGACTTCTTTTCCTCCCTGACCTGGAGAGCAATCCCTGGTCCTTTCTCCAAACTTCACAGGAGGCTTTACTCCCTTTAGGCCACTCAATGGGCTCCAAGAGACACCTGTCGCGACTTGAGAGGAGAGCAGAGTACTTTGTTTCCCCTCGAGATGAGGCCTTAACTCGGGTGAGTCTGGAATGCAACCCCGAGATCCCTGTTGCCCCTGGAGAGGAACATTATGTCCTGGACAAAAGCCTAGATGAGGTCTATTTTGCCCTACAGTGACTCGAGAGCAACACCCATCTCTCCCTCGCAATTCGAATGGAAGATTGGTCTTCACTGGGCCAACACAAGAGGAAGTCTGAATTTCCCGTTGTAACTCGAGAATCCCACCGCAACACTTAAAAACCACGTGGTTCGCCATTCATCACAATACGAGGCCTTTGCCCGCTACAGAGTCTCAAGAGAAGTCCCATGTTTCGTCATAAAATTCGAAATGCTACTTGGCACCCTTGATGCGACCCCAAAAGTTCCCCAATATACCGGTCTCACTCCAAGGGAACACCGAAGTTCCTGGCACCACTTCATTTGAGCCCCATCTCCCCTCCTGATCACGGCAGGAAGGTCGATTCCCCTGCTTTGTCTAGAAGGGGTTCCCGACCTTCATGGCGCACCTCAGGATGAGGCCAGTCTCACGAAGAAATTCGAGACGTAGCCTCGTGTTGGTGCCATGTGCCAAAAGACCCCGATTTCTCGGTCTTGCTCTTGATAAGAACCCGATGCCCGGACACCTCTTCTAAGGCAATCCTGTGGATGAAGGCACTACACGAGGGGGCACTGGCAACCCTGTTCATCGTCTGGAACATCCCGCAGGATCCACATACAGCTCCACAACTGGCCTGTCACCCCTTAAACAATGAGAGAGGCAAGCGGAGTTCCCTTCCTCAGACAAGACGAGGCCTGAGTATCCAATCCCAACTCTGCAGGCACACTTCGATCTGAGTCAGAAATGGAGAGGAAACCTGAAGTTCCTGCCTCAACCCGAGATGAGGCCCTCTTCCATTAAAACAAACCCAGTGGAGTCCCGAGAGGCCACTCCCATCTCCACAGTATCCCTGACTTCTCATAGGCATTCTGAGAAGCTCTTTGAGGCCACCGGCAAACGTCGAGGGAAATAAGGGTTTCCTGCCACAACCGAAGAAAGACCTCGAGAGTCCTTCTTCAACGCGTCTTGAGGTCAGATTCCCCTACCATGGCTCGAGAGCAATAACGCGCTCCCCCTCGCCACGCACATGGAGACCTGACTTCCCTGGCGCCACATGAGAGGCTCCCTGAGCTCCCTGTCGTACATCGTGTGAAACCCCACACTGGCGCCGCAGCTCTAGAAAACACACAAGACCCCTCCGTCATCGCGAGATGAGGGCCATCTTTTCCTGCATGGCCTGGAGAGCAGTCCCAAGTCCTCTCTCCAAACTTCACAGGAGGCTTGACTCCCTTTAGGCCACAAAGTGGGCTCCAAGAGGTGCCCGTCGCAACTCGAAAGGAGAGCGGAGTACTTTGCTTCCCTTCGACACGAGGCCTGACTCCCTGGGTGAGTCTGGAATGCAAACCTGAGATACCTGTGGCCCTTGGAGAGGAACATTAGGTCCTGGACACAAGCCTAGATGAGGTCTCCTTTGCCCTGCAGTGACTCGAGCGCAACCCCCAGCTCTCCCTCGCAATTCGAATGGATGATTGGACTTCCCTGGCCCAACACAAGAGGAAGCCTGAAATCCCCGTCGTAACTCGAGAATCCCGCCGCAACTCGAGAAAAACCACGTGGCTCCCCCGTCATCGCAAGATGAGGCCCTTGGCTGCTACAGCGTATCAAGAGAAGTCCCACGTTCCATCCTGAAGTACAAAACGGTACTTGGCACCCTTGATGCGACCCCCAAAGTTCCCTGACATACCGGTCTCACTCGAGGGAAACACCAAAGTTCACGGCACCACTTCCTGTGAGCCCCTTCACCCCTCCTGATCGCGACAGGAGGGTCGACTCCCATGCTTTGTCTGCAAGGGGTTCCCTACGTTCCCCGCGAACCTCCAGATGAGGCCGGTCTCATGAGGAAATTCAAAAAGTAGCCTCATGGTTGGTGCCACATGTTGAAAGATCCCGAATTCCCGGTCCACTCTAGATAAGAACCTGACGCCCGGACATCTCTTCGAAGGCAACCCTGTGGATGAAGGCACAACACGAAGGGACACTGACATCCCCATGCATCGTCTGGAAAAACCCGCCGATTCCACTCACAGCTCCAAATGTGGACTGTCACCCCGTGAACAACTCGAGAGGCAAGTGAAGTTGCATTCCTTCACACAAGACGAGGCCTTACCCTCCTGGCCCAACTCTTCAGGGACCCTGCGATCGGAGTCAGAAATGGAGAGGAACCCTGAGGTTCCTGCCTCAACTAGAGAAGAGGCCCTCTTCCATTGAACCAAACTCAGTGGTGTCCCGAGAGGCCCCTCCCAACACCACAGTATCCCTGAATTCTCAGAGGCTCCCTGAGAAGCTACCTGAGGTCACTGGCACAAGTCGAGGGAACCCAGAGTTTCCTGAAGTAACCCGAGAAAGACTTGGAGAGTCCTTTTTCAACGTCTCTTGATGCCCGATTCCCCTACCATGACTCCAGAGCAAGGACGCGCTCCCCTCGCCACAAGCAGGAAAACTGACTTCCCTAGTACCACACAAGAGGCTCCCTGAGTACCCCATCGTACCTCGTGAGAAAACCCACAGTGGCGCTGCAGTTCGAGAAAAACCACAAGATGCCCCCGTCAAGGAGAGATGGGGGCCTTCTTTTCCTGCCTGACCTGGAGAGCAATCCCTGGTCCTCTCTCCAAACTTCACAGGAGGATTGACTCCCTTTAGGCCACTCAGTTGGGTCCAAGAAATACCCGGTGCGACTCGAGAGGAGAGCGGAGTCCTTTGCTTCCCTCGAGACGAGGCCTGACTCCCCGGGTGAGTTTGGAATGCAACCCCGAGATCCCTGTCGCCCCTGGAGTGTAACATTATGTCCTAGACACAAGCCTAGATGAGGTCTATTTTGCCCTACAGTGATCGAGAGCAACCTCCATCTCTCCCTCACAATTTGAATGGAAGATTGGGCTTCCCACTGTCAACACATGAGGAAGTCTGAATTTCCCATCGTAATTCGAGAATTCAGCCTCAAGTCTTAAAAACCATGTGGTTCCCCCTTCATCGCAATATGAGGCCCTTGCCAGCTAGAGTCTCAAGAGAAGTCCCACGTTCCATCTTAAAGTTCGAAATGCTACTTGGCACCCTTGATGCGACCCCAAAGTTCCCCAACATACCGGTCTCACTCCAGGGGAACACTGAAATTCCCGGCGTCTCCAGGGAAGTCCCATGTTCTGTCCTTAAGTGCGAAACGGTACTTGACACCCTTGATGCGGCCGCAAAAGTTCCCCGACACGCTGGGTTCCCTCGAGGGGAACACCAAGGGTCCTGGCACCACTTCATCTGAGCCCCTTCTCCCCTCCTGATCGCGACAGGAGAGGCGATTCCCCTGCGTGGTCTGGAAGGGGTTCCCGGCCTTCCCGGCGCACCTCAGGATGATGCTGGTCTCACGAGGAAATTCGAGATGAGCCACGTGGGTGGTGCCACATGTCGAACGACCCCGATTTCCCGGTCCGCTCTTGAAATGAACCTGATGCCCGGACACCTCTTTGAAGGCAACCCTGTGGGGGAAGGCACAAAATGAAGGGGCAATGACACCCCCGTGCATCTTCTGGAAACACCCGCAGGTTCCACACACAGCTCGACAAGGGGCCTGAGACCCACTGAACGACTCGAGAGGCAAGCAGAGTTCCATTACTCAGACAAGACGAGGCCTGACTCTCCTGTCCCAACCCTGCAGGGACCCTGCGGTCGGAGTCAGAAATGGAGAGGAAGCCTGAGGTTCCTGCCTCCAATCGAGATGAGGCCCTCTTTCATTTCGTCAAACCTAGTGGAGTCCCGAGAGGCCCCTCTAACTCCTCAGTATACCTCACCTCTCAGAGGCACCTGGGAAGTTCCTTAAGGTCCCCGGTAGAGGTCGAGGAAAACGAGTGTTTCCCGCCCCAACCCAAGAAAGACCTCGAGAGTCCTTCTTAAATGCGTCTTGAGGCCCTAGTCCCTCCCATGACTCCAGAGCAATGACACGATCTGCCTGGCCACACGCATGGAGGCCTGACTTCTCTGGCGCCGCACGAGAGGCTCCCTGAGCTCCCCATCATATATCGTGAGAAACCCCACACTGGCGCCGCAGCTCGAGAAAACCCATGAGACGCTCCCGTCATCACGAGAGGAGGGCCATCTTTAACTGAATGGTATGCAGATCAAGCGTGAACCTTCTGTCCAAGCTACACAGGACGCTTGACTCCCTTTAGGCCACTCATTGGGCTCCAAGAGTTACAAGTCGCGACTCGAGAGGATAGTGGAGTCCTTTGCTTCCACTCGAGACGAGGCGTGACCCACCGGGTGAGACTGGAATGCGACCCCGATATCCCTGTTGCCCCTGGAGAGGAACACTACGTCCTGGACCCAAGCCTAGATGAGGACTCTTTGCCCTGAAGTGACTCGAGAGCAACCCACAGCTCTCTCTGACAAGTTGAATGGAAGATTGGACTTCCTGGGCCAACACAAGAGGAAGCCTGAATTCCCCGTCGTAACTCGAGAATCCCGCCGCAACTCGAGAAAAACCACGTGTTTCCCTCGTCATCGCAATATGAGGCCCTTGCCCGCTACAGCATCTCCAGAGAATTCCCACGTTCCGTCTTGAAGTGCAAAACTGTACTTGGCACCCTTGATGCGACCTCAAAAGTGCCGTGACATACCGGTCTCACTCGAGGGGACCACCGAGGTTCCCGGCACCACTTCATCTGAGCCCCTTCTCCCCTTCTGATCGCGACCGGTGGGTCGATTCCCCTGCTTTGTCTGCAAGGGGTTCCCTACCTTCCCAGCGAACCTCAGGATGAGGCCGGTCTCCCGAGGAAATTCGAGACGTAGCCTCGTGGGTGGTACCACATGCTGAAAGACCCCAATTTTCTGGTACGCTCTTGAAAAGAACCCGATGCCCGGACACCTCTTTGAAGGCAACCCTGTGGATGAAGGCACAACACGAAGAGGCACTGACACCCCTGTGCATCGTCCGGAAAAACCCGCAGGTTCCACACACAGCTCAACAAGTGGCCTGTCACTCCGTGAACAACTCGAAAGGCAAGCGGAGATCCATTCCTCCACGGAAGACGAGGCGTGACTCTCTTGTCCGTACTCGGCAGGTACTCTGCGACCCGAGTCAGAAATGGAGAGGACCCCTGAGGTTCCTGCCTCCATTCGAGATGAGGCCCTCTTCGATTGCACCAAACCCAGTTGAGTAACGAAAGGCCCCTCCCAAATCCACAGTGTCCCTGACTTCTCAGAGGCACCCTGAGAAGTTGCCTGAGGTCACCGACACAAGTCGAGGGAACCCAGGGTTCCCTGCCGCAACCCGAGAAAGACCTCGAGAGTCCTTCTTCAATGCGTCTTGAGGCCCGATTTGCCTACTATGACTCGACAGCAATCACGCACTCCCCTTCACCACACGCACGGAGACCTGACGTCCCTAGCACCACACGAGAGGCTCTCTGAGCTCCCCGTCATACCTCGTGAGAAATCTGATACTGGCGCCGCAGCTGGAGAAAACCCACAAGATGCCCCCGTCATCGCGAGATGAGGGCCTTTTTTCCTGCATGGCCAGGAAAACAATCCCGAGTCATCTCTCCAAACTCCATAGGAGGCTTCACTCCCTTTACGCCACGCAGTGGGCTCCAAGAGATACCCGTCGCGACTCGACAGGAGAGCGGAGTCCTTTTTTTCCCCTCAAGACGAGGCATGACTCTCCGGGTGAGTCGAGAATGCAACCCTGAGATCCCTGTCGGCCCAGTAGTGGAACACTAGGTCCTGGACACAAGCGTAGATGAGGTCTATTTTGCCCTGCAGTGACTGGAGAGCAATCCCCAGTTCTAACTTGCAACTCGAATGGAATACTGGATTTTCCTGACGCCACACAAGAGGCTCCCTGAAATCCCTGTGGTACTTCATGAGACACCCCACACTGGCGCCGCAGCTCGAGAAAACCCACGAGACGCCACCGTCATCTCGAGATGAGGGCCTTCTTTTCCTGCATGGCCTGGAGTCCAATCCCGAGTCCTCTCTCCAAACTCCACAGGAGGCTTGACTCCCTTTAGTACACACATTGGGCTCCAAGAGATACCCATCGCGACTCGAGACGAGAGCGGAATTCTTTGCTTACCCACGAGGTGAGAACTGACTCCCTGGATGAGTCTGGAATGCAAACCCGAGATCCCTGTCGACCCTGGAGAGCAACGTTAGATCCTGGACACAAGCCTAGATTAGGTCTCTTTTGCCCTGCAGTGACTCTAGTGCAATCCCCAGCTCCCCCTTGCAACCCGAATGGAAGATTGGATTTCAAGGCCAACAAGAGGAAGCCTAAATTCCCGGTCATAACTCGAGAATCCCGCCGCAACTCGAGCAAAACCACGTGGTTCTCCCGTCATCACAAGATGAGGCCCTTGCCCGCTACAGCGTTTCAAAAGATGTCCCAGGTTCCGTCTTGAAATGCGAAACGGTACTTGGCACCCTTGATGCGACCCCAAAAGTCCCCCAACACGCCGGTCTCACTCAAGGGGAACACCGAGGTTCCCGGCACCACTTCATTTAAGCCGCTTCTCCCCTCCTGATCGTGACCGGTGGGTCGATTCCCCTGCTTTGTCTGCAAGGGGGCCCGACCTTCCCTGCACAACTCAGGATGAGGCCGGTCTCATGGGGAAATTCGATACGTAGCTTTGTGGGTGGTGCCGCTTGCTGAAAGACTCCAATTTCCCGGTCCGCTCTTGATAAGAATCCGATGCTCGGACACCTCTTGGAAGGCAGCCTTGAGTATGAAGGTACAACACGAAGGGGCACTAACACACCTGTGCATCATCCGGAAAAACGGGCAGGTTACACACACAGCTCGACAAGTGGCCTGTCACCTCGAGAACAACTCGAGAGGCAAGAGGAGTCCCATCCTCCAGAAAAGACGAGGCCTGACTCTCCTGTACCAACATGCAGGGACCTTGCGATCTGAGTCAGAAATGGAGAGGAACACTGAGGTTCCTGCTTCAACTCAAGATGAGTCCCTCTTACATTCCACCAAATGCAGAGGTGTCTAGAGAGGCCCCTCCAAACTGCACAGTATCCCTGACTTCTCAGAGGCACTCTGAGAAGCTCCCTGAGGTCGCAGGCACAAGTCAAGGGAACCCTGGGTTTTATGCAGTGACCCGAGAAAGACCTCGAGAGTCCTTCTTCAACCCGTCTTGAGGCCCGATTACCCTACCATGACTCTAGAGCAATGACGAACTCCCCCTAGCCATCTCATGGGGACCTGACTTCCCTGGCGCCACACGAGAGGCTCCCTGAGCTCCCTCTCGTACCTCGTCAGAAACCCGGCACTAGCGCGGCAGTCTAGAAAACCCACAAGAGGCCGCCGTCATCGCGAGATGAGGGCCTTCTTTTCCTGCATGGCCTGGAGAGGAATCCCGAGTCCTCTATCCAAACAGCACAGGAGGCTTGACTCCCTTTAGGGCACACAGTGGGCTCCAAGAGATACCCATCACGACTCAAAAGGACAGCGGAGTTCTTTGCTTCCCCTCGAGACGAGGCCTGATTCCCCGGGTGAGTCTGGTATGCAAGCACGAGATCCCTGTCACCCATAGGGATGAACATTAAGTCCTGGACACAAGCCTAGATGAGGTCTATTTTGCCCTGCAGTGACTCGAGGGCAATCCCCAGCTCTCCCTTGAAACTCGAATGGAAGATAGGACTTCCCTGAGCCAACACATGAGGAAGACTGTATTCCCCGTCGAAACTCGAGAATCCCGCCACAACTCGAGAAACGCTACGTGGTTCCCCCGTCATCGCAAGATGAGGCCCTTGCCCCCTACAGCGTCTCAAGAGAAGTCCCACGTTCCGTCTTGAAGTGCGAAACGGTATTGGCACCCTTGATGCGACCTCAAAAGTTCCTCGACACACCGGTCTGACTCGAGGAGAACACCGAGGTTCCCGGCACCACTACATCTGGGCCCCTTCTCCCCTCCTGATCGCGACAGGAGGGTCGATTCCCCTGTTTTGTCTTGAAGGGGTTCCCACCTTTCCCGGTGCATCTCAGGATGAGGCCGGTCTCACGAGGATATTCGAGACATAGCCTCGTGGATGGTGACACATGCCGAAAGACCCCGATTTCCCGGTTCGCTCTTGATAAGATCCCAATGCCCGGACACCTCTTTGAAGATAACCCTTTTGATGAAGGCACAACACGAAGGGGCACTGACACCCCCGGGTATCGTCCGGAGAAACCCGCAGGTACCACACACAGCTCGAGAAGTGACCTGTCACCCCGTGAACAACTGGAGAGGCAAGCAGAGTTCCATTCCTCCACACAAGACGAGGCCTGACTCTCCTGTTCGAACTCTGCAGCGAAACTGCGATCCGAGTCAGATCTGGCCCAGGGGAAGTCAGGAGAGGAAACATGAGTTTCCTGCC
Source organism: Bubalus kerabau (assembly GCF_029407905.1). Taxonomy (NCBI): domain Eukaryota; kingdom Metazoa; phylum Chordata; class Mammalia; order Artiodactyla; family Bovidae; genus Bubalus; species Bubalus kerabau. The sequence continues at coordinate 2,782,342 of NW_026577886.1, read as the reverse complement.
TCCACTCGAGATGAGGCCCTCTTCCATTGCACCGAACCCAGTGGAGTCCCGAGAGACCCCTCCCAACTACACAGTATCCCTGACTTCTCAGTGGCACCCTTAGACCTTCCTGAGATCACCGGCACAAGTCGAGGGAACCAAGGGTTTCATGCCCCAACCCGTAAAAGACCTCGAGAGCCCTTCTTCAACACGTCTTGAGGTGCGATTCCCCTACCATGACTCGAGAGCAATGATGCGCTCCCCCTAGCCACGCGCATAGAAACCTGACTTCCCTGGCGCCACAGGAGAGGCTCCCTGAGCTCCCCATTATACCTCGTGAGCAACACCACACTGGAGCCGCAGCTCGAGAATACCCACGAGACGCCCCAGTCCTCACGAGATGAGGGCCTTCTTTTGCTGTATGGCCTGGAGAGCAATCCTGAGTCCTCTCTCCAAACTCCACAGGAGGCTTGACTCATTTTAGGCCACACAGTGAGCTCCAAGATATACCCGTCGCGACTTGACAGGAGAGCGGTGTCCTTGGCTTCCCCTCGAGACGAGGCCTGATTCCCCGGGTGAGTCGAGAATGCAATGCCGAGATCGCTGTCGCCCCAGCAGAGGAACATTAGGTCCTGGACACAAGCCTAGATGAGGTCTATTTGGCCCTGCAGTGTCTCGAGAGCAATCCCCAGTTCTAACTCGCAATTCGAATGAAAACTGGACGTCCCTGGGCCAGTTGAACAGGAAGCCTGAATTCCCCGTCTTAACTCGAGAATCCCGCCGCAACTCAAGAAAAACCACGTGGTTCCCCCGTCATCGAAAGATGAGGCCCTTGCCCGCTACAGCGTCTCAAGAGAAGTCCCACGTTCCGTATTGAAGAGCGAAAAGTTACTTGGAACCCTTGATGCGACCCCAAAAGTTCCCCGCCATACCAGTCTCACTTGAGGAGAACACCGAGGTTCCCGGCACCACTTCATCTGAGACACTTCTCCCCTCTTGATCGCGACAGGAGGCTCGATTCCCCTGCTTTGTCTGGAAGGCGTTCCCGACCTTCCTGGCGCACATCAAGATGAGGCCAGTCTCACGAGGAAATTTGAGACATAGCCTCGTGGGTGGTGCGGCATGCCAAAAGACCCCGATTCCCTGGTCCGCTCTTGATAAGAACCCGATGGCAGAACCCAACTCGAAGGCAATCCTGTGGATCAAGGCACAACACGAAGGGGCAGTGACACCCCGGTGCATCGTCCAGAAAAACCCGCAAGTTCCACATACAAATCGACAAGTGGCCTGTCACCCCATGAACAACGCGAGAGTCAAGCGGAGTTCCATTCCTCCACACAAGACGAGGCCTGACTCTCCTGTCCCAACTCTGCAGGGACTCTGCGATCCGAGTCAGATCCGGCGCATTCGAAGCCAGGAGAGGAACCCTGAGGTTCCTGCCTCAACTTGTCATGAGGCCCTCTTCCATTGCACCAAACCCAGTGGAGTTCCGAGAGGCCCCTCCCAACTCCACAGTGACCCTGACTTCTCAGAGGCACGCTGAGAAGCTTCCTGAGGTCACTGGCACAAGTCGATGGAACCCAGGGTTTCCTGCTGCAACCCAGGAAAGACCTCGAGAGTCCTTCTTTAACACGTCTTCAGGCCCAATTCCCCTACCATGACTCGAGAACAATGACGGGCTCCCTCTCACCACGTGCATAGAGACCTGACTGCCCTGGCACCACGTGAGAGGCTCACTGAGCTCCCAGTCTTACTTCGTGAGAAACCCCACACTAGCGCCACAGCTCGAGAAAACCTACGAGACGCCCCAGTCATTGGGAGATGAGGGCCTTCATTTCATGCATTCCCTGGAGAGCAATCCCGTGTCCTCCCTCCAAACACCAGAGGAGGTTTGACTCCCTTTAAGCCACTCAGTGGGCTCCAAGACATACCCGTCCGACTCGAGAGGAGAGCAGAGTCCTTTGCTTCCCCTCGAGATGAGGCCTGACCTCAAGGTGAGTCTGGAATGCAACCCCGAGATTTCTGTCGAGCCTTGACATGAACATTAGGTCCTGCACACAAGCCTTGGTGGGGTCTCTTTTGCCTTCAGTGACTAGAGCGCACCTCCAGCTCTTCCTCGAATCTCGAATGGAAGATAAGACTTTTGTGGGCCAACACAAGAGGAAGCATGAATTCACTGTGGTAACTCAAATATCCCACCGCAGCTAGAGAAAAACCAAGTGGTTCCGCAGTCATTCCAAGATGAGGCCCTTGCCCGCTGGAGCACCCCAAGAGAAGTCCAACGTTCCATTTTGAAGAGCGAAACGGTACTTGGAACGAGTTATGCGACCCCAAAAGTTACCCGACATACCTGTCTCACTTGAGGGAAACACCAAGGTTCCCAGCAGCACTTCATCTGAGCCACTTCTCCCCTCCTGATCGCCACAGGAGGGTCGATTCCTCTGCTTTGTCTGGAAGAGTTTCATGACCTTCGCGGCACACTTCAGGATGAGGCCGGTTTCATGAGGAAATTCGAGACAACCCACGTGGGTGGTGCCAAATGCTGAACGACCCCGATATTCCGGTCCGCTCTTCATAAGAACCCGATGCCCGGACACCTCTTCGAAGGCAACCCTGTGGATGAAGACAAAAAACGAAGGGTCACTGACACCCCCGTGCATCGTCTGGAAAAACCTGCAGATTCCACACACAGTTTGACAAGGGGCCTGAAACCACATGAACAACTCGAGAGGCAAGCGGAGTTCCACTCCTCAGAAAAGATGTAGCCTGACTCTCCTGTCCCAACTCTGCAGGGACCCTGATGTCGGAGTCCGAAACAGAGAGGAAGTCTGAGGTTCCTGCCTCCCCTTGAGATGAGCCCCTCTACCATTGCGACAAACCCAGCGGAGTCCCAAGAGGCACCGCCAACTCCACAGTATCCCTCAACTCTCAGAGACACCCTGGGAAGTTCCCTAAGGTCCCCGGCAGAAGGCGAGGGAAACGACTTTTTCCCGCCACAACCCGAGAAAGACCTCGAGAGTCCCTCTTCAACGCGTCTTGAGGCCCTAGTCCCCTCCCATTACTCGAGAGCCACAACGCTCTCCTCCTCGCTACGCGCATGGAGACCTGACTTCCCTGGCGCCGCACGAGAGGCTCCCTGAGATCCTCGCCGTGCCTCGCGAGAAAACCCCACGGGAGCCGCAGCTCGAGGAAACCCCTGAGACGTCCCCGTCCTCACGAGGTGAAGGGCCTTCTTTTCCTGCATGGCATGGAGAACAATCCCGAGCCCTCTCTCCAAAATGAAGAGGAGGCTTGACTCCATTGAGGCCACTAGGAGGCTCCAAGATACCCGCGTCGCGACTCGGGAGGACAGCGGAGTCCTTTGCTTCCCCTCAAGACGAGGCCTGACACCCCGGGGGATCCTGGAATGCAACCCCGAGATCCCTGCCTTCCCTGGAGAGGAACATTAGGTCCTGGACACAAGCCTAGATGAGGTCTCTTTGGCCCTGCAGTGACTCGAGCGCAACCCCCAGCTTTCCCTCGCCAATCGAATGGAAGACTGGGCTTCCCAGGGCCAACAGAGGAGGAAGCCTGTAATCCCCATCGTCACTCGAGAATCCCGCCGCAACTCGAGAAAAAACACGTGGTTCCAACGTCTTCGCAAGATGAGGCCCTTGCCCACTACAGCGTCTCAGGGGAAGTCCCATGTTCCGCCCTGAAGTGCGAAACAGTACCTGACACCCTTCGTGCGACCCCCAAAAGCTCCCCGACACGCCGGGTACCCTCGAGGGAACACCAAGATTCCCGGCACAGCTTCATCTGAGCCCGTTCTCCCCTCCTGATCACGACAGGAGAGTCGATTCCCCTGCGTGGTTCAGAAGGGGTTCCCGGCCTTCCCGGTGCACCTCAGGATGAGGCCGGTCTCACAGGGAAATTCGAGACAAGCCACGTGGGTGGTGCCACATGCCAAATGCCCCCGATTCCCCGGTCCGCTTTTGAGAAGGACCCGAGGCCCGGACCCCTCTTCGAAGGCAACCCTGTGGGTGAAGGCACAACACGAAGGGGCAATGACACCCCCGTGCATCATCCGGAAAGACCCGCGGGTTCCACACACAGCTCGACCAGGGGCCTGAAAACCCCTGACAACTCGAGAGGCAAGCGGGGTTCCCTTCCTCAGACAAGACGAGGCCTGACTCTCCTGTCCCAACTCTGCAGGGACCCTGTGGTCGGAGCCGAAACGGAGAGGAAGCCTGAGGTTCCTGCCTCCCCTCGAGGTGAGGCCCTCTTCCGTTGCGCCAGACTCAGCGGAGTCCCGAGAGGCCCCGCCAACTCCACAGGATACCTCGCCTCTCAGAGGCACCCTGGGAAGTTCCCTAAGATCCCCGGCAGAAGGCGAGGGAAACGAGGGTTTCCCGCCGCCACCCGAGAAAGACCTCGAGAGTTCTTCTTCAATGCGTCTCGAGGCCCTAGTCCCCTCCCGTGACTCGAGAGCCAGGACGCGCTCCCCCTCGCCACGCGCATGGAGACCTGACTTCCCTGGCGCCGCACGAGAGGCTCCCTGAGATCCTCGTCGTGCCTCGGGAGAAAACCCCCACGGGCGCCTCAGCTCGAGGAAACCCCTGAGACGCCCCCGTCCTGGCGAGCTGAGGGCCTTCTATTCCTGCATGGCCTGGAGAGCAATCCTGGGTCCTCTCTCCAAACTGAAGAGGAGGCTGGACTCCCTTGAGGCCACTCAGTGGGCTCCAAGAGATCCGCGTCGCCACTCGAGAGGAGAGCGGAGTCCTTGGCTTCCCCTCGAGACGAGGCCTGACTCCCCGAGGGAGCCTGAAATGCAACCCCGAGATCCTTGCCTTCCCTGGAGAGGAATATTAGTTCCCGGACACACGCCTTGATGAGGTCTCTTTGGCCCTGCAGTGACTCGAGCGCTACCCCCAGATTTCCCTCGCTACTTGAATGGGAGATGGGGCTTCCCAAGGCCAACCCAAGAGGAAGCCTGAAATCCTCATCGAAACTCGAGAATCATGCCGCAACTCGAGAAAAACCACGTGGTTTCAACATCTTCGCAATATGAGGCCCTTGCCCGGTACGGCGCCTCAAGGGAAGTCCCATGTTCCGTCGTGAAGTGAGACACGGTACCTGACACCCTTCATGCGACATCCAAAAGTTCCCCAACCTGCCGGGTTCCCTTGAGGGGAACACCGAGAGTCCCGGCACCACTTCCTCTGAGCTCCTACTCCTCTCCTGTTCGCGACAGGAGAGTTGATTCCCCTGCGTGGTCTGGAAGGGGTTCCCGGCCTGCACGGCGCCCCTCAGGATGAGGCCGGCCTCGCGAGGAAATTCGAGACAAGCCCCGTGGCTGGTGCCCCATGTTGAACGACCCTGATTTCCCGGTCCGCAGTTGAGGAGAACCCGATGCCCGGACACTTCTTCGAAGGCCACCCTGTGAGTGAAGGAACAACACGAAGGAGCACTGACACTCCCGTGCATCGTCCGGAAACACTCGCGGTTTCCACACACAGCTCCACGAGGGGACTGAGACTCCCTGAGCAACTCGAGAGGCAAGCGGAGTTCCCTTCCTCAGACAAGACGAGGCCTGACTCTCCTGCCCCAACGCTGCAGGGACACTGCTGTCGGAGTACGAAATGGAGAGGAAGCCTGAGGTCCTGTCTCCCCTCGAGATGAGGCCCTCTTCGATTGTGCCAAACCCAGAGGAGTCCCGAGATGGCCCACCAACTCCACAGCATCCCTCACCTCTAAGAGGAACCCTGGGAAGTTCCCTCAGGTCACCGGGAGAAGTCGAGGGAAACGAGGGTTTCCCGCCGCAAGCCGAGAAAGACTTCGAGAGTCCTTCTTCTACACGCCTTGATGCCCTAGTCCCCTCCCAGGACTCGAGAACAATGACGCGCTCCCCCTCGCCACACTCATGGAGACCTGACTTCCCTGGCGCCGCACTAGAGGCTCCCTGAGAACCTCGTCGTGCCTCGGGAGAAAAGCCCCACGGACGCCGCAGCTCGAGGAAACCCCTGAGAAGCCCCCGTCCTCGCAAGGTGAGGGCCTTCTTTTCCTGCTTTTCCTGGAGAGCAATCCCGAGTCCTCTCTCCAAACTGAAGATTAGGCTTGACTCCCTTGAGGCCACTCAGAGGGCTCCAAGAGATCAGCGTCGTGGCTCAAGAGAACAGCGGAGTCCTTTGCTTCCCCTCGAGGCGAGGCCTGACTCCACGGGGGACTCTGGAGTGCAAACCCGGGATCCCTGTCTTCACTTGAGAGCACTACTAGGTCCTGGACACACGCCTAGATGAGGTCTCTTGGGCCCTACAGTGACTCGAGCGCAACCCCCAGCTTTCCCTCGCAACTCGAATGGAAGATGGGGCTTCCCAGGGCCAACCCAAGAGGAAGCCTGAAATCCCCGTCGTAACTCGAGAATCCCGCCGCAACTCGAGAAAAACCACGTGGTCCCAACGTCTTCGCAATATGGGGCCCTTGACCGCTACGGCATCTCAAGGGAAGTCTCACGTTCCGTCCTGAGTTGCGAAACGGTACCTGACACCCTTCATGCGACCTCCAAAATTTCCCAGACACGCCGGGTTCCCTCGAGGGGAACACCGAGGGTCCTGGCACCCCTTCATCTGAGCCCCTTCTCCCCTCCTCATCACGACAGGAGAGTCGATTCCCCTGCGTATTCTGGAAGGGGTTCCCGGCTTTCCCGGCACACCTCAGGATGAGGCCGGCCTCCCGAGGAAATTCGAGACGAGCCCCGTGGGTTGTGCCACATGCCGAACGACCCAGATTTCCCAGTCCGCTCTGGATAAGAAACTGATGCCCGGACACCTCTTCGAAGGCAACCCTGTGGGTGAAGTTACCATTCGAAGGGGCACTGACACCCCCGTGCGTCGTCCGGAAAAACCCGCGGTTTCCACACACAGCTCGACGAGGTGCGTGAGACACCCTGAGCAATTCGAGAGGCAAGCGGAGTTCCCTTCCTCAGACAAGACGAGGCCTGACTCTCCTGTCCTAACTGTGCAGGGACCCTGTGGTTGGAGTCCGAAAAGGAGAGGAAGCCTAAGTTTCCTGTCTCCCCTCGAGATGAGGCCCTCTTCAATTGCACCAAGCCCAGCGGAGTCCCGAGAGGCCCCGCCAACTCCACAGCATCCCTCACCTATCAGAGGCACCATGGGAAGTTCCCTCAGGTCTCCGGCAGAAGTCGAGGGAAACGAGGCTTTCCCGCCGCAACCCCAGAAAGACGTCGAGTGTCCTTCTTCAACGCGTCTGGAGGCCCTAGTCCTCTCCCATGACTGGAGAGCCATGACGCGCTCCCCCTCGCCACGCGCACAGAGACCTGACTTCCCTGGCACCGCACGAGAGGCTCCCTGAGATCCTCGTCTTGCCTCGTGAGAAAACCCCCACGGGCGCCGCAGCTCGAGGAAACCCCTGAGACGCCCCCGTCCTCGCGAGGTGAGGGCCTTCTTTTCCTGCCGGACCCAGAGCACAATCCCGAGTCCTCTCTCCAAACTGAAGAGAAGGCCTGACTCCCTTGAGGCCACTCAGTGGGCTCCAAGAGATCTGCGTCGCGACTTGAGAGGAGAGCAGCATCCTTGGCTTGCCCTCGAGGCGAGGCCTGACTCCCCAGGGGAGTCTGGAACGCCACCCTGAGATCCCTGTCTTCCCTTGAGAGGAACGTTAAGTCCCGGACACAGGCCTAGATGAGGTCTCTTTGGCCCTGCAGTGACTCGAGTGCAACCCTCAGCTTTCCCTCGCAACTCGAATGGAAGATTAGGCTTCCCGGGGCCAACACAAGAGGAAGCCTGAAATCCCCGTCGTAACTCTAGAATCCCGCCGCAACTCGAGAAAATCCACGTGGTCCCAACGTCTTCGCAAGATGAGGCCCTTGCCCGCTACGGCGTCTCAAGGGAAGTCCCAGGTTCTGTCCTGAAGTGCGAAACGGTACCTGACTCCTTTCATGCAACCCCCAAAAGTCCCCACACGCCGGTTTCCCTCGAGGGTAAAACCGAGGGTTCCGTCCCCACTTCATCTGAGCCCCTTCTCCCCTCCTGATGGCGACAGGAGAGTCGATCCCCCTGCGTTGTCTGGAAGGGTCCCCGGCCTTCCCAGCACACCTCAGGATGAAGCCGGCCTCACTAGGAAATTTGAGACTAGCCCCGTGGGTGGTCCCACATGCCGAAAGACCCCGATTTCCCTGTCCGCTCTTGAAAAGAACCCGAGGCCCGGACACCTCTTCGAAGGCAACCCAATGGGTGAAGGCACAACATGAAGGGGCACTGTCACCGTCGTGCATTTCCGGAAACACCCGCAGGTTCCACACACAGCTCAACAAGGGGCCTGAGACCCCCTGAGCACCTCGAGAGGCAAGCGGAGTTCCTTTCCTCAGACAAGACGATTCCTGATTCTCCTGTCCCAACTCTGCAGGGACCCTGCGGTCGGAGTCCGAAACGGAGAGGAAGCCTGAGGTTCCTGCCTTCCCTGGAGATGAGGCCCTCTTCCATTGCGCCAAACCCAGCGGAGTCCTGAGAGGCCCCGCCAACTCCACAGCATCCCTCATCTGTCAGAAGCACACTGGGAAGTTCCCTAAGGTCACCGGTAAACTTTTATTGCACAAGGTCCCCATGAAAAGGCCCACGCAGCAGGACAGCCACAGATTCTGTCTGCCATTAAAGGGCAGTAAGGTGCCCTCCCCCCTTCTTTGCTGCCTCGGCGGCCACCAGGGTGCAATTCGCGTACCCTTCCCTTTCCCATCCTAGCAGGTGCTCCAGGGCCCGCTGGCCTACAAAGTGCCAGAAGCAGGGCTGGGCCAGCCGGCCAGAATTCAGGGTTCTGTCCCTTGGACTTCCAGCGGACACTAGGCTGCTTGGGAAAACCGCGCAGACTCTGAGGTTTTTCAGCAGAGGGGTGGAGCGGTAAAGGCCTTGACCCCAAAGACGAGGCCTTTCTGCGACCGCCAGGTTGGGGAGCTCTGAGACTGTGCCAACACAGGGCGGAATACATGGTTCCCTGCTCCACGCAGTCCCCGTTCCCTTACCTGTGTTCTGCACCCCTCTGCTGTGGCCAATGGATGCCGATCCTTGGGGATCCAGGAGTTCACGAAATGGGCATTCCCAGCCGCAATGGTGACCCCCAACAGCACATCTGGAAAGCCCTCCCCCACCCCCGCCAGGAGCCGACCCCCACTGCGAACGGAACCCCACCCCGCCCCGTGCCGCCAGGTTTCGCCCCGGCCCTGCCGGGCTCCCGGCGGGTTCCCAGCCATATTGGCGACCCCCGGGAGCACAACAGGGACCGACCCCCCACCCACAGCGAGCGGAAACTCGACCTGTGCAGCCCAGGTTTACCCCGCCCTGGGTGCGCTCCCGGCGCGTTTCCAGCTGCAGTGGCCATCTCCGAGAGCACAACTGGGAAGCCCTCCCCTACCCCCGCCAAGAGCCGACACCCGCCCTGGGCCGCCCGGGTTCGCCCCGCCCCTGCCGCGCTCCAGGGGCGCTGCCCACCTTCACCAGCGGCTCTCGGTGAGCCCCGTCCCCACGCCTGGTTCCAGGAGAGGCTCTCGGACCTCGCTGCTGCCGCCAGGTCAAACATGAGGACAATACATACACCCCACAGAGACAATCCAAGCTGTCTATGATTTAGGGATAAAACGAGGACTACAGAAAGGCAAGATGACCTGACCTAGGAGGGCCATGATATTCTATAGAACCAGACAAAGTTGGTTACCAAGGAAACTTTTTTCCTTGGAACCCGGAAAGCTGGTTCTTTGCATATGCAATGACCAACAATTAGCTTGTTACCCAAGCCTGCCTTACTGCCACCCCCATCCCCCCACTCCCCAGAAGACTGGCTCAAAGAAATATTTTAAATCTCAGGCGGAAACCTGGAAGATGTCTTGTCTGTCTGTTTGGATTAAGGTATGTGTCAGTGTGAGCCTTGTGTTTTTTGATAATATTGCTCAAGTTCTGTGTTCTGATTTCAATGGTCTCAAGACAAGGCAGCCCTTCCAAATCAAACGGCTGGAAATACAAGAATACATTGACCTAAATGAATGTCAGAGTCCCGTGAACTGGGAACTAGTCAATATTAAATATCTAGTATTTTTGGTTTTGCTCCTCCATTATAGACATGTCTAAGAGTCAACAACATTAAGCACAACATGTTCATAGTGCCTAGGTTTCTTTTGAGGTAAAAATTGCTCTATTAGTATATCTGTCACAAGCTTGTCAGCAAGAAACTACCTGGAAACGACAACAACAAAAGTAAAAAATGTAAATGTGATATGAGCTTTTAGACAAACTCTTTACAATAATTATACTCTAAAATATCTGCCTCTCATAGTCTTGATTGAAGGCAGAGGAGAAGGGGATGACAGAGGATAAGATGGTTGGATGGCATCACTGACTCGATGGACATGAGTTTGAGCAAGCCCCTGGAGCTGGTGATGGACACGGAAGCCTGGCGTCCTTCAGGCCACGGGGTCCCAAAGAGTCAGACACGACTGAGCAACTGAACTGAACTGAACTAACAAACGTCTCTCCAGGTGTTTTGGTTACCCGAGTTTCTATCCTTGTGACGACAGTGTATTGAATAGCTAGGTCATTTCCAAATAAATGAAAGTTCTGAAACATTCACGACTTGAAAGGACCTCCCTTTTACACAGAAACAAAAGAGATTTTTGACTCTCCATGAATAGTGTCTGGCACCATCCTGACATGTTAAATGTAAGAAAGCAATTGTTTTGTTTTGTTTTGTTCTGTTCTTGGGGGTGGGGGGAGGGGGGCGGGCTATAGCCAATGCCAATATAAAAGTCAGTTCTTGGTTGCTGAAGGGAAATGTATGACTTGTTATTACAAGAAAGTATGTGGAATGCAATGGCACTTGAGGAAGGAAAACGAAGTAGTTCTGTCTTACAGGTGGCCGTTTCAGGATGGGAGAAACAAAGGAATGGGTACAGAATGGGATAAGGAGGTTGTAGGGAAAGTGGACCCCCAGAAAAGAGTTCTGTGCCTAGCACAAGTTTTCTTGAGATGTCGAACTGCCTTTGCTAATGGAGTTTAAGTTTCTTTACCTCTTAAGTGATCTCTTCTAGGTTGACCTAGAACTGAAATCTTTTGTTAGCTTTGGCTAAGTGGAGAAGTAGTGTTTCACGGTGACATATGTGATCCTTCCTGACTGTTTGCAGCCCTTTTGATATCGATGCACTGCTTCTGCTGCTGCTGCCGCCGCCGCTGCTGCTAAGTCGTTTCAGTCGTGTCCGACTCTGTGCGACCCCATAGACGGCAGCCCACGAGGCCCCGCAGTCCCTGGGGTTCTCTAGGCAAGAACACTGGAGTGGGCTGCCATTTCCTCCTCCCATGCATGAAAGTGAAAAGTGAACGTGAAGTCGCTCAGTGGTGTCCGACTCTTAGTGACCCCATGGACTGCAGCCTACCAGGCTCCTCCATCCATTGGATTTTCCACACAAGAGTACTGGAGTGGGGTGCCATTGCCTTCTCCCATATCTATGCACAAGCCTGCCTAAATAATTGACTTCTAGCTAGCTTTGGGATGCCAATGACCATCCACCCTTACCAGGCAACAGAGAAGAGAAAAACACTTACCACAGGAGGTCCTGGTAAGGAACGAGGAACTAACAAGCTCCCGCCAACCAGGATTCTGCAGAGGTCAACAAGAGGTCAGTAAGAGATGGAAGACTGCAGTCCAGAGGTCCTAGCAACTTCCATCTTGCAGCAGAGACCCAGCATAGTCAAAATGAATTCAATGTTGCAAAAAATAAGTAAACAAATAAAGGACAGAAGTTCTTTGAACACATGACTGAGATTAGGGGTGAGGCAGTACAGGTACGGTGCCCGGAAAATCTTAAAGTATGAGAAAGGAAAGAAATTAAAGACAACTATCAAGCTGTCCAAACTGATAAAAACGAAAGATTACACAGTTTTTTCTGTATATATTAGCAGATAATAATCTGAAAAGGAATTAAAAAAAATTCCCTTTCAATAATGTCAACATGAATACAACACTTTGCCATGGATGTAACGAGGATGACAAGACTGGCACACTGGAACTTATACACCCTGGCTGAAAACTATCCTGAATACATGGACAGGTATTCCATAACAATGGAAAGACTTAAGATGGCAATACCATGGAATGCATCTTCAATCTGAAATGAAGATTTGATATGATTTGATCGCTCAGAGCTTTTCTGTCATCAATTGTTATTAAAGTATAAATGAGATAGAGAAAGCTGCTGACTTAGACTTGAGGCGGGGTGTACGCCCTGCTGGTCTCTAGCCAGATATTCCACAGGCACTAGCAGTCAGCTAAGGAAAGAAAGGCACTGTCTCAGGGAATGGCACCAGGCCCCTCCCCCACGACATGCCTTGAGGTCACATTGGCAGCAGGTGAGTCATCCTGGGCCAAAAACTGATTGACATGAATCTTGAAGAAAGGCAGTATTCCAGGCAAATATATCATTTCCTTAACATAGATTAGGAGAACAAGGTACGAGGAAAACATACTGTTTTGTTCAAGTCGCTTCTCAGCCTATTGGGGGAACCGACCTGAAGCCAGAGTCCAGCAGATATACATAGGATATTTACATCGCTTAAGACAAACATTTTCTTAAGAAAAAATGCATTGCTTAGCTCAAGGTTTGTCTGCGAAATTCTTACACATCAGGAGATGGCTCCGAGCTGGGTTTCTACACACAAGAACATGAATGCAAAGGACAAGCCTGCACAGCCCATCTGCCCCCCTCCCCCACAGCCAGCAGCATTTCCAAGTGACCTCCTAAGGCCTTCCCCAAAATACAGGGGCACCTCTGGGTTTCCTGTTTCCCTCACTTCGAACACTTTTCTTAAAAAAAAAAAAATCCTGCACACTTCTTAATAGAATGCCACAGTGCAAGGAAAACAGGCCTTCAATACTTAAACCTCCCTGTGCCAAACACTTGGGGCTTGGTTTTGTTTTGTTTTGTTTTTTAATTACACCACCGCATAATTTAAACTTTTTACAATTTCTAATTATTCAGTACCAAAACACCAAACTTTTATTGCACAAGGTCCCCATGAAAAGGCCCACGCATCAGGACTGCCACAGATTCTGCCATGAAAGGGCAGCAAGGTGCCCTCCCCCCTTCTTTGCTGCCTGGGCGGCCACCAGGGTTTGATATCCATGCACCCTACTAAGTTTCTAGGGTGCAATCCGTGGACCCTTCCCTTTCCCATCCCAGCAGGTGCTCAAGGGCCCGCTGGCTTACAAAGTGCCAGAAGCAGGGCTGGGCCAGCCGGCCAGAGTTCAGTGTTCTGTCCCTTGGACTTCCAGGGGACACTAGGCTGCTTGGGAAAACCGTGCAGACTGAGATTTTTCAGCAAAGGGGTGGAGCGGTAAAGGCCTTGACACCAAGGTCGAGGCATTTCTGCAACCGCCAGGTTGGGGAGCTCCGAGAATGTGCCAACAGAGGGCGGAATACTTGGTTCCCTGCTCCAAGCAGTCCCAGTTCCCTGACCTGTGGCCCGCAGCCCTCCGCTGCACCCACTAGATGTGGATCCTTGGGGACACAGGAGCGTAGGAAATGGGCGTTCCTAGCCCCAGTGGCGACCCCCGAGAGCACAACTGGGACTGAACCCCCACCCACAGCCATCTAAATCTCGACCCGCGCAGCCCAGGTTTACCCCGCCCCGGGTGCGCTCCCGGCGCGTTTCCAGCTGCAGTGGCCACCACCGAGAGCACAACTGGGAAGCCCTCCCCCACCCCCGCCAGGAGCCGAACCCCGCCCCGCGCCACCCGGGTTCACCCCGCCCCTGCCGCACTCCCAGCGCGTTTCCAGCTGCAGTGGGGACCCCCGAGAGCACAACTGTTACCGCCCCCCACCCCCTCCCGACCAGAACCCCGACCCGCGCCGCCCGGGATCGCCCCGCACCTGGCCCGCTCCCGGGGCGTTGCCCACTTCCACCAGGGGCTCCTGGTGAGCCCCGTCCCCACGCCCGGTTCCAGGAGAGGCTCTCGGACCTCGCTACTGCCGCCAGGTCAAACACGAGGACAATACATCCACCCCACAGAGACAATCCAAGCTGTCTATGATTTAGGGTTCAAACGAGGACTACAGAAAGGAAAGATGTCCTGACCTAGGAGGGCCATGAGAGTCTATAGATCCAAACAAAATTGGGTACAAAGGAAACTTTTTACCTTGGAACCCGGAAAGCTGGTTCTTTGCATATGCAATGACGAACAATTAGCTTGTTACCCAAGCCTGCCTCGCTGCCACCCCCACTCCCCCCCCCCACTCCCCAGGAAAACGGCTCAAAGAAATATTTTAAATCTCAGGCGGAAAACTGGAAGATGTCTTGTCTGTCTGTCTGGATTAAGGTATGTGTCAGTGTGAGCCTTGTGTTTTTTGATAATATTGCTCAAGTTCTGAGTTCTGATTTCAATGGTCTCAAGACAAGGCAGCCCTTCCAAATCAAACGGCTGGAAATACAAGAAAACATTGACCTAAATGAATGTCAGAGTCCCTTGAACTGGGAACTAGTCAATATTAAATATCTAGTATTTTTGGTTTTGCTCCTCCACTATAGACATGTCTAAGAGTCAACAACATTAAGCACAACATGTTCATAGTGCCTAGGTTTCTTTTGAGGTAAAAATTGCTCTATTGTTATATGTGTCACAAGCTTGTCAGCAAGAAAGTACCTGGAAACAGCAACAACCAATGTAAAAAATGTAAGTGTGATATGAGCTTTTAGATAAACTCTTAACAATAATTATACTCTAAAATATCTGCCTCTCATAGTCTTGATTGAAGGCAGAGGAGAAGGGGATGACAGAGGATAAGATGGTTGGATGGCATCACTGACTCGATGGACATGAGTTTGAGCAAGCCCCTGGAGTTGGTGATGGACACGGAAGCCTGGCGTCCTGCAGGCCACGGGGTCACAAAGAGTCAGACTCGACTGAGCAACTGAACTGAACTGAACTTACAATCGTTCCTCCAGGTGTTTTGGTTACCTGAGTTTCTATCCTGGTGCTAAACTAAGTGACGACAGTGTATTGAATAGCTAGGTCACTTCCAAATAAATGAAACTTCTTAAACATTCACGACTTGAAAGGACCTCCCTTTTACACAGAAACAAAAGAGATTTTTGACTCTGCATGAATAGTGACTGGCACCATCCAAACATATTAAATGTAAGAAAGCAATTTTTTTTGTTTTGTTTTGTTTTGTTCTGTTCTTGCAGGAAGCGGGGTGGGCGCTATTATCACTGATAGGTATGCTCACCAATCTATCAAATGCCAATATAAGAGTCAGTTCTTGGTTGCTGAAGGGAAATGTATGACTTGTTATTACAAGAATGTATGGAATGCAATCACACTTTAAGAAGGAAAACGAAGTAGTTCTGTCTTACAGGTGGCATTTTCAGGACGGGAGAAGCAAAGGAATGGGTACAGAATGGGATAAGGAGGTTGTAGGGAAAGTAGGCCCCCAGAAAAGAGTTTTGTGCCTAGCACAAGTTTTCTTGAGATGTTGAACTGCCTTTGCTAATGGAGTTTAAGTTTCTTTACCTCTTAAGTGATCTCTTCTAGGTTGACCTAGAACAGAAATCTTTCGTTAGCTTTGGCTAAGAGGAGAAGTATTGTTTCACGATGACATATGTGATTCTACCTGACTGTTCTCATCCCCTTTGATATCTATGCACTGCTGCTGCTGCTGCTGCAGCTGCTAAGTGGTTCAGTTGAGGCCGACCCTGTGCCACGCCATAGATGGCAGCCCACCAGGCCCCGCAGTCCCTGGGGTTCTCTAGGCAAGAACACTGGAGTGGGTTGCCATTTCCTCCTCCTATGCATGAAAGTGAAAATGAAGTCGCTCAGTGGTGTCCGACTCTTAGCCACCCCATGGACTGCAGCCTACCAGGCTCCTCCGTCCTTGGGATTTTCCAGGAGTGGGGTGCCATTGCCTTCTCCCATATCTATGCACAAGCCTGCCTAAATAATTGACTTCTAGCCAACTTTGGGATGCCCATGACCACCCACCCTTACCAGGCAACAGAGAAGAGAAAAACACTTACCACAGGAGGTTCTGATAAGGAACAAGGAACTAACAAGCTCCCACCTACCAGGAATCTGCAGAGGTCAACAAGAGGTCAGCAAGAGATGAGAGACTTCAGTCCAGAGGTCCTAGCTACTTCCATCTAGCAACAAACACCCAGCATAGTCAAAACGATTTCAATGTTAAAGAATAAATAAATAAATAAATAAAAGGACAGAAGTTCTTTGAACACATGTCTGAATTTAGGGGTGAGGCATTACATATGTGTCCCAGGATAACCTTAAAGTGTCAGAAAGTAAAGAAATTAAAGACAACTATCAAGCTGTCCAAACTGATAAAAATGAATGATTACACAGTTTTATCTGTATGCATTAGCAGATAATAATCTGAAAAGGAATTTTAAAAAATTCCCTTTCAATAATATCAACATGAATAAAACACTTTGCCATGGATGTAACGAGGATGACAAGACTGGCACACTGGAAATTATACACCCTGGCTGAAAACTATCCTGAATACATGGACAGATATTCCATAACGATGGAAAGACTTAAGATGGCAATACCATGGAATGCATCTTCAATCTGAAATGAAGATTTGATATGATTTGATCGCTCAGAGCTTTTGTGTCATCAAGTGTTATTAAAGTATGAAAGAGATAGAGAAAGCTGCTGACTTAGACTTGAGGCGGGGTGGGGGGGGTAGTAAGAGTACCCCCTGCTGGTCTTTAGCCAGATATTCTACAGGCACTAGCAGTCAGCTAAGGAAAGAAAGGAACTGTTTCAGGGAATGGCACCAGGCCCTTCCCCCACGACATGCATTGAGATAATATTGGCAGCAGGTGAGTCATCCCGGGCCAAAACTTGATTGACATGAATCTTGAAGAAAGGCAGTATTGCAGGCAAATATATCATTTCCTTAACATAGATAAGGAGAACAAGCTAGGAGGAAAATATGCTGTTTTGTTCAAATCGCTTCTGAGCCTTTTGGGGGAACCGACCTGAAGCCAGAGTCTAGCGGAAATACATAGGATATTTACATCGCTTAAGACAAACATTTTCTTAGGAAAAAATGCATTGCTTAGCTCAAGGTTTGTCTGCGAAATTCTTACACATCAGGAGATGGCTCCGAGCTGGGTTTCCACACACAAGAACATCCATGCAAAGGACAAGCCTGCACAGCCCATCTGCCGCCCTCCCGCACAGCCAGCAGCATTTCCAAGTGACCTCCTAAGGCCTTCCCCAAAATACAGGGGCACCTCTGGGTTTCCTGTTTCCCTCACTTCGAACACTTTTCTTAAAAAAAAAAAAAAAATCCTGCACACTTCTTGATAGAATGCCACAGTGCAAGGAATACAGTCCTTCAATATTTAAACCTCCATTTGCAAAACACTTGGAGCTTGGTTTTGTTTTGTTTTGTTTTTTAATTACACCACCACATAATTTAAAGCTTTTACACGTTCTAATTATTCAGTTCCAAAACACCAAACTTTTATTGCACAGGGTCCTCATGAAAAGGCCCACGCAGCTGGACAACCACAGATTCTGCCATGAAAGGGCAGCAAGGTGCCCTTCCCCCTTCTTTGCTGCCTGGGCGGCCACCAGGGTTTGAAATCCATGCACCCTACTAAGTTTCTAGGGTGCAATCCGTGGACCCTTCCCTTTCCCATCCCAGCAGGTGCTCAAGGGCCCGCTGGCTTACAAAGTGCCAGAAGCAGGGCTGGGCCAGCCGGCCAGAGTTCAGTGTTCTGTCCCTTGGACTTCCAGCGGACACTAGGCTGCTTGGAAGAACCGCGCAGACTCTGAGATTTTTCAGCAGAGGGGTGGAGCGGTAAAGGCCTTGACCCCAAAGGCAAGGCCTTTCTGCGACCGCCAGGTTGGGGAGCTCCGAGAATGTGCCAACAGACGGTGGAATACTTGGTTCCCTGCTCCACGCAGTCCCAGTTCCCTTACCTGTGGTCCGCAGCCCTCCACTGCACCCACGGGATGGCGATCCTTGGGGACCCAGGAGCGGACGAAATGGGCGTTCCCAGCCGCAGTTGCAACCCCCGAGAGCGCAACTGGGAACCCCTCCCCATCCCCCCCATGAGCCGACCTCCGCCCCGCGCCCCCAGGGTTAGCCCCGCCCCTGCCGCGCTCCCGGCGCGTTCCCAGCCGCAGTGGCGACCCCCAGGAGCACAACTGGGACCGACCCCCACCCAAAGCCATCGGAATCTCGACCCGCGCAGCCCGGGTTTACCCAGTCCCGGGTGTGCTCCTGGGGCGTTTTCAGCCTCGGGGTCCACCTCCCAGAGCACAACTGGGAAGCCCGCCCCCACCCCCGCCAGAAGCCGACCCCCGCCCCACGCCGCCCGCGTTCGCCCCGCCCCTGCACGGTCCAGGTACCTTCCCAGCTTCTAGCGTTCACGCCCGGGTAGGAGCAGGATGTAGGAGTATGGGAGATGTGTCTGGAGCCTGACAGCCTCAGCTCTGCTCTGGCCTGCCCTTTGGACCTAGGAGCCAGGCCAACTTGCAGAGGGCTTAGGGCCCCATTGTATGCAAACTACCAAGGCCTACCGCAAGGAGAGCTCTGTCCGAGGGAAGGGAAGCGCCCCAGGCTGCATTCCCAAGCTGTTGTTTAGCCGCCCAGACTCAGCGCTGCACAGGGGTAATCAGGCTCTCTGTGCACGCAGCTTCACACACAGGTGTGTCTCCGTAGGAATCAAGAAAGATCCTGACAGAGTGAGGTTCATTAGAGCTATACTAAAGAGCAAAGGCTTGTCCATGTGGTCTTGCCTTCCCCTGTGCCTTTGGGTCTCCAGGCTCGGCCCCAGCTCCGTGGAAACAACCCCTGAGAAAATATCTTCAAGATCCACTTTTCCCAGTGTCTGGGAACCGGGGTTCGTAGGAGGAGAGAAAAGCACGCCTCCATAGGGAACGAAAAGGCAGCCCACCTGCCTGTGTTTTGAAGCCTCTATTTGGAAGGAATGGGTTAGCTTCTCCTAAAGGAGACCTCCAGATCTGCTCAGAAGTCGGTAATTCCAGAGGCAGGGTGCTGGTTCCTGACTGCCCTTTGCTAGCCTTGCAAAGATATTCCTAGATTCTAGAGTTATTTTCCATGAAGGAGCAGGCTTCGGGAATGTGTCAGACGGGACTGGCTCCTTATTGACCTCAGCTCAGCTACTGCCTTTCCATTCAAACTAGGACAAGGGCCTACTTTATGAAGGGTAAGGATCTTCTTCTTTGAAACTGCCAAGGGCTACAGCAATGAGACTTCTGTCAAGGTGAGGGAAGCCTAAGAGGATGGATTCTCAAGCAGGTGCTTTGCCACAAAGCATCAGCACCCCACGGAGAGAATCAAGCTCCCTGTGCACCAATGTTGGGAGTGTAGCTTCACACACAGAGTTGTCTCTATAGGAGCCAAGAATGTTCCTGAGAGATTAGGTTCACTAAACCTCTCCTACAGAGCATAGACCTGTCCATGTGGTTTTGCCTTCCCCTGTGAGTTGGGTCCTCGAGGTCCACCACACCTCCGGGGAAACTGTCCCTGAGAAAAGATCTCCAGGAACCGCTTCGCCGAGGCTGGGAAATGCTGTTCACAGGAAGTAAGGCAAGCGAATCTCCTGCAGAGTAAAAGAGGCCTTACAGTCCCTGGAGGAGCAGGCTGCCAGAGTGTGTGAAACCTGACTGTTGCCTTACTGGCCTCAGCTCCGCCATTGCCTGTTCATCCGAGCTAGCACCCAGGCCTACTTGGAAAAGCGTTTGGGTGCAGATTTCTACAAAGTGCCAAGGGCTACAGCAGTGAGAATTCTCTCGGTGGTAAGGGAGAGCATTTTATGGATTCTCAAGCTGTTTTCTGAATGACAGCGTCAAAATGAACAAAGAGAATCAGGCTCTCTCTGCCCCTATGTTAGGTACGCAGCTTCACACACAGAGGTGTCTCTGTAGGAGCCAAGAATGCTCCTGAGAGATGAGGTTCACTAGAGGTCTGCTACAGAGCATAGACCTGTCCATGTGGTCTTGCCTTCCCCTGTGCCTTTGGGCCCCGGGCTCGGCCCCAGCTCCGTGGAAACAACCCCTGAGAAAATATCTTCAAGATCCGCTTTTCCCAGAGGCTGGGAACTGGGGTTCATAGGAGGAGAGAAAAGCAAGCCTCCTTCGGGCACGAAAGGCAGCCAACCTGCCTGTGTTTTGAAGCCTCTATTTGGAAGGAATGGGTTAGCTTCTCCTAAAGGAGACCTCCAGATCTGCTCAGAAGTCGGTAATTCCAGAGGCAGGGTGCTGGTTCCTGACTGCCCTTTGCCAGCCTTGCAAAGACATTCCAACATTTTAGAGTTATATTCCATGAAGGAGCAGGATTCGGGAATGTGTCAGAGGGGACTGGCTCCTTATTGGCCTCAGCTCAGCTATTGCCTTTCCATTCAAACTAGGACAAGGGCCTACTTTATGAAGGGTAAGGGTCTTCTTCTTTGAAACTGCCAAGGGCTACAGCAATGAGACCTCTGTCAGGCGAGGGAAGCCTAAGAGGATGGATTCTCAAGCAGGTGCTTTACTACAAAGCATCAGCACCCCACGGAGAGAACCAAGATCCCTGTTCCCCAATGTTGGGAGTGTAGCTTCACACACAGAGTTGTCTCTATAGGAGCCAAGAATGTTCCTGAGAGATTAGGTTCACTAAACCTCTCCTACAGAGCATAGACCTGTCCATGTGGTTTTTCCTTCCCCTGTGAGTTGGGTCCCCGAGGTCCGCCACACCTCCGGGGAAACTGTCCCTGAGAAAAGATCTCCAGGAACCGCTTCGCTGAGGCTGGGAAATGCTGTTCACAGGAAGTAAGGCAAGCGAATCTCCTGCAGAGAAAAAGAGGCCTTACTGTCCCTGGAGGAGCAGGCTGCCAGAGTGTGTGAAACCTGACTGTTGCCTTGCTGGCCTCAGTTCCACCATTGCCTGTTCCTCCGAACTAGGACCCAGGCCTATTTGGAGAAGCGTTTGGCTGCGGATTTCTACAAAGTGCCAAGGGCTACAGCAGTGAGAATTCCCTCAGCGGTAAGGGAGAGCATTTTATGGATTCTCAAGCTGTTTTCTGAACGACAGGGTCAAAATGAACTGAGAGAATCAGGCTCTCTGTGCCCCTATGTTAGGTACGCAGCTTCACACACAGAAGTGTCTCTATAGGAGCCAAGAATGTTCCTGAGAGATGAGGTTCACTAGAAGTCTGCTACAGAGCATAGACCTGTCCATATGGTTTTGCCTTGCCCTGTGAGTTGGGTCCCTGAGGTCCACCCCAGCTCAGGGGAAGGAGCCCCTGAGAAAAGATCTCCAGGGACCGCTATTCACCAGGCTGGCAAACGCAGTTCACAGGAGGTAACACAAGCGAGCCTCCTGCAAGGCACAACAGGCCTTAGTCTCCCTGGACGATAAGGCTGCCAGAGTGTGTGAGACCTGACTGGTGCCTTACTGGCCTCAGCTCCGCCATTGCATGTTCCTCCGAACTAGGACCCAGGCCTACTAGGAGAAGGGTTTGTGTATGGATTTCTAAATACTGCCAAGGGGTATAGCAATGAAAACTGTGTCACGGGTAAGGAAGAGCATTGTATGGATTTTCAAGCTGTTGTTAGAACGACAGCTTCAAAGCTGCACAGAGAGAATCAGACTCTGTGTCTCCATGTTCGGTACACAGCTTCACAGACAGGGGTGTCTCCATAGGAAACAAGAACGTTCCTGACAGAGTGAGGTTCACTAGAGCTCTCCTAGAGAGCAAAGACTTGTCCATGTGGTTTTTCTTCCCCTGTGCGTTTGGGGCTCCAGGCTCGGCCCCAGCTCCGTGGAAACAACCCCTGAGAAAAGATCTTCAAGATCCGCTTTTCCCAGAGGCTGGGATGTGGGGTTCATAGGAGGCGGGAAAAGCAGGCCTCCTTCAGAGAGCAAGAGGCAGCCAAGCGGCCTGCGTTTGGAAGCCTCTATTTGGAAGAATGGGTTAGCTTCCCCTAAGGGAGACCTCCAGATCTGTTCAGAAGTCGGTAATTCCAGAGGCAGGGTGCAGGCTCCTGACTGCCCTTTGCCAGCCTTGCAGAGACATTCCTAGATTCCAGCGTTATTTTCCATGAAGGAGCAGGCTTCGGGAATATGTCAGACTTGACTGGCGCCTTATTGGCCTCAGCTCAGCTCTTGCCTTTCCTTTCAAACTAGGAAAAAGGCCCACTTTATGAAAGGTAAGGGTCCTCTTCTTTCCAAACTGCCAAGGGCTACAGCAATGAGACCTCTGTCAAGGCGAGGGAAGCGTAAGCTGATGGATTCTCAAGCAGGTGCTTTGCCACAAAGCATCAGCAACCCACGGAAAGAATCTGGCTCCCTTTGCCCCTACATTGCGTGTGTAGCTACACACACAGAGGTGTCTCGATAGGAGCCAAGAATGTTCCTGAGAGAGGAGGTTCACTGTTGGGGGCCAGAGTGAGGCACTCCGCCCATGGCAAAGGTCATGAGGAAGGAGGCTCGACATACGCAAAGGCGGGATCGAGCCTCAGGAGTCCCCCTGGAAATCCTCGAGCATCTACCCCCATAACCAGAGCCTGCCTACCTTACTACTTTGTGCTCTCACCTACACCTCTGACTTTACGGGGGGCTGTCCCCCACCACCTCTTTCGGAGAAGGAGTTAACCTAGAGCTCCAGTTGATAAAAATCCCTGGGTGTGACAAGAGTGTTTTAACCTACAAACTCCTCTGAAGGTTCTCTAGCCTGCCTGACAGGCTTGTCCGGCCACATGTGATTGCTCACAGCCTCCCAACCATGAGAGGCACGAGATGCTTTAAACCTTCTAAAAACAGGTTCCTTAGAAAAGTTAGAAAATTATTAGTATAAGTATAATGGGCTGATTAGAAATCATATTGGTGAAGGGTTTTTCATTTGTTGAGCTGATGTTTACTGCTAAGTCTCCACATCCCCTGCCCTTATACACATTAATGAATATATAGAAGAAATAAGTATTAACCTTTGATATAAATCACGTTAGACCTTAGGCTAAGTAAATTCTTTCCTTAACTAAAACCCACTACACCCTCACCCTATAGGAATGTAACTTTATTTGGGTGGCGTCTGTTTTAAGAATAATCACCCCTGGAGAAATAAGTGTCCTGGTTGACTGACCGCTGTCACAAGGAGAGGGTCGTAAATTGTCAGCAGGCCCCCCGGCCAGAAGATGATGTAACACCCCTAAGACCTCTGTATACTTTTGTATGAAGCACCTGACTTTGATAAAAGTCAGGACTGCTGACCCCACGTGACTTTTGCATAACATCTCAGTGTATAAAAGTAGACCGTGGAAAATAAAGAATTGGGATCAGTTTCTTGAAATACTGGTCTCCCCTTGTCTCTCTCTCTCTCTCACTCTGGTTGAGTCTCCATCTGGAGCGCGGAACCCACCAAGCTTACTAATTTTGCCTGGGCTTCTAAGATCCGACCGGGGAGGCCTCAGTGTCTCCTCTCCTTCGGGACAACGGAAGGACGCCTGCGGCCTACGTAAGTGGTGCAAGCTTCTTGTCTTGAAGTTTTATTGGTCCCCCGCGTAAACCAAGCTACTCAGCCTCTTTTCTCCACTGAATTTTCCTACTGAGCTATCCTCATTTTATTACACTTTATATCCTTAATTAACGTTTAATTAAGCAGTTGTTCCCTGACCCTCGCCTACGCCGTCTCTGCTTCGAATACCCTGGATCAGCTGGGGCTGGACCCCGGCAGTTCACTAGAGATCTCCTACAGAGCATAGACCTGTCCATTTGGTTTTGCCTTCCCCTGTGAGTTGGGTCCCCGAGGTCCACCCCTGAGAAAAAATCTCCAGGAACAGCTTTGCGCCCAAGCTGGGAAGTGCAGTTCACAGGAAGTAAGGCAAGCGAGCCTCCTGAAGGGAAATAGAGGCCTTACTGCTCCTGGACGATCAGGCTGCAAGAGTGTGTGAGACCTCACTTGTGCCTTACTGGCCTCAGCTCCGCCGTTGCCTGTTATTCCGAGCTAGGACCCAGGCCTACTTGGAGAAGGGTTAGGGTGCGGATTTCTACAAACTGTCAAGGACGACAGCAATGAGAATTCTCTTAGCAGTAAGCGAGAGCATTGTATGGATTCTCAAGCTGTTGTTTGAATGACAGCTTCAAAGCTACACAGAGAGAATCAGGCTCTCTGTTCCCCTATTTTGGCTGTGCAGCTTCACACACAGAATTTGACTCTGTTGGAGCCAGAAATATTCCTGAAAGACTTAGGCTCACCAAAGCTGTCCTCCAGAGCAAAGACATTGGATGTGGTTTTGCCTTCCCTTGCCAGTATGGGTCCCCTAGCTTGGCCCCAGCTCCGGGGATACAGCCTCTGAAAAAAATCTTCCAAGAAGCGATTTTCCTCCAGGCTGTTAAGCGGAATTCGCAGTTTGCAAGTTAAGGAAGCCTGCTTCGTGGAAGAGCAAGCAGCCAACTGGCCCTGTGTTAGGAAGCCTGTATTTGAAAGGAATGGGTTAGCTTCTACAGCAGGAGAACCTCAGATCTGCTCAGGGGGCTGAAATACTAGAGTCAGGGTCGAGGTTCTCCCTTGTCCTTTGCGCACCTTGCAAAGACATTCCTAGTTTCTAGCGTTAGTGTCCCTGTAGTAGCAGGCTGCAGGAGCGTGTGATAAATGACTGCCGCGTTCCTGTCCTCAGCTCCGCTATTGACTTTCTATTCGAACTAGAACCCAGGCCTACTTTGAGAGGGGTTAGGGTCCAGTGTTTTCAAACTGCCAAGGGCTACGACAATGCGAGCTCTGTCAGAGGTAAGAAAAGAGCAATTGGTTGGATTCTTCAGCTGCTGCGTGGCTGCACAGCTTCCGCGCCGCATGGAGAGCATGAGGTTCCTTGGGGCCCTATTTTGGGTATGCAGCAACATGCACACAGAATGTCTGTGTTCACTTATGTACAGGCTTATGAACACTAGAGCTCTCCTACAGAGCAAAGACCACTCAGTGGGCTCCAAGAGATACCTGTCGCGACTCGAGAAGAGAGTGGAGTCCTTTGCTTCCCCCTCGAGATGAGGCCTGACTCCCCGGGTGAGTATGGAATGCAACCCCAAATCCCTGTCGCCTATGGAGAGGAACATTAAGTCCTGGATACAAGCCTAGATGAGGTCTAGTTTGCCCTTCAGTGAATGGAGCCCAATCCCCAGCTCTCCCTGGCAACTAGAATGGAAGATTAGACTTCCTGGGCCAACACAAGAGGAAGCCTGAATTCCCCGTCGTAACTCGAGAATCCCACCGCAACTCGAGAAAAACCACGTGCTTCCCTCGTCATCGCAAGATGAGGCCCTTTGTCCGCTACAGCATCTCAAGAGAAGTCCCACGTTCTATCCTGAAGTGCGAAACGGTACTTGGCACCCTTGATGCGACCCCAAAAGTTCCGCGACATACCAGACTCACTCAAGGGGAACACCGAGGTTCCCGGCACCACTTCATCTGAGCCCCTTCTCCTCTCCTGATTGCGACAGGAGGGTCGACTCCCCTTCTCTGCCTGCAAGGGGTTCCCGACCTTCCGGGCGCACCTCAGGATGAGGCCGGTCTCATGAGGAAGTTCGAGACGTAGCCTCGTGGGTGGTGCCACATGCCGAAAGACCCCAATTTCACGGTCCACTCTTGAAAAGAACCCGATGCCAGCACACCTCTTTGAAGGCAAACCTGTGGATGAAGGCACAACACGAAGGGGCACTGACACCCGCGTGCATCGTCCAGAAAAACCCACAGGTCCCACAGACATTTCGACAAGTGGCCTGTCACCCTGTAAACAACTCGAAAGGCAAACGAAGGTCCATTCCTCAACAGAAGACTAGGTGTGACTCTCTTGTCCCTACTCTGCAGGGACCATGGGATCCGAGTCAGAAACGGAGAGGAAGCCTGAGGTTCCTGCGTCCACTCAAGATGAAGCCCTCTTCCATTGCACCACAACCAGTGGAGTCCCGAGAGGCCCCTACCAACTCCACAGTATCCCTGAGTTCTCAGAGGCACAATGAGAAGCTCCCTGAGGTCACAGGCACAAGTCGAGGGAACCCTGGGTTTTCTGCCGTGACTCGAGAAAGACCTCGAGAGTGCTTCAAAATGTGTTGAGTCGCGATTCCCCTACCATGACTCGAGAGCCATGACACGCTCCCCCTCGCCAAGCGCATGGAGACCTGACTAACCTGGCACTGCACGAGAGGCTCCATGAGTTCCTCATCGTACCTCGTGAGGAAACTCACACTGGCGCGGCAGCTCGAGGAAACACATGAGACACCCTGGTCATCGCGAGATGAGGGCCTTATTTTCCTGCATGGCCTGGAGACCAATCACGAGTCCTCTCTCCAAACGGAAGAGGAGGCTGGACTCCCTTGAAGCCGCTCACGGGGCTCCAAGAGATCCGCGTCGTGACTCGAGAGGAGAGCGGAGTCCTTGGCTTCCCCTCGAGACGAGGCCTGACTCCCCGGGGGAGCCTGGAATGCAACCCCGAGATCCCTGCCTTCCCTGGAGAGGAATATTAGGTCCCGGACACACGCCTAGGTGAGGTCTCTTCGGCCCTGCAGTGACCCGAGCGCAACCCCCAGCTTTCCCTCGCAACTCGAGGGGAAGATTGGGCTTCCCAGGGCAAAGCCAAGGGGAAGCCTGAGATACCAGTCGTAACTCGAGAATCCCGCCGCAACTCGAGAAAAATCATGTGGTTCCCACTTCTTGACAAGATGAGGCCCTTCCCCACGACGGCGTCTCAAGGGAAGTCCCCTGTTACGCCCTGAAGTGCGAAACGGTCCCTGAAAGCCTTACTGCGACCCCCAAAAGCTCCCCGACACGCTGGGTTCCCTCGAGGGGAACACCGAGGGTTCCGGCACCGCTTCATCTGAGACCCTTCTCCCCTCCTGATCGCGACAGGAGAGTCGATTCCCCTGCGTGGTCTGGAAGGGGTTCCCGGCCTTCCCGGCGCACCTCAGGATGAGGCCGGTCTCACGAGGAAATTCGAGACGAGCCACGTGGGTGGGGCCACATGCCGAACGCCCCCGATTCCCCGGTCCGCTCTTGAGAAGGACCCGAGGCCCGGACCCCTCTTCGAAGGCAACCCTGCAGGTGAAGGCACAACACGAAGGGGCACTGCCACCCCCGTGCATCGTCCACAAAGACCCGCGGGTTCCACACACAGCTCGACGAGGGGCCTGAGACCCCATGAGCAACTCGAGAGGCCAGCGAGTTTCCCTTCCTCAGACAAGAGGAGGCCTGACCCTCCTGTCCCAACTCTGCAGGGAACCTGCGGTCGGAGTCCGAAACGGAGAGGAAGCCTGAGGTTCCTGCCTCCCCTCGAGGTGAGGCCCTCTTCCGTTGCGCCAGACCCAGCGGAGTCCCGAGGGGCCCCGCCACCTCCACAGGATCCCTCGCCTCTCAGAGGCACCCTGGCAAGTTCCCTAAGGCCCCCGGCAGAAGGCGAGGGAAGCGAGGGTTTCCCGCCGCCCCCCGACAAAGACCTCGAGAGTCCTTCTTCAACGCGTCTCGAGGCCCTAGTCCCCTCCCGTGACTCGAGAGCCAGGACGCGCTCCGCCTCGCCACGCGCATGGAGACCAGACTTCCCTGGCGCCGCACGAGAGGCTCCCTGAGATCTTCGTCGTGCCTCGGCAGAAAACCCCCACGGGCGCCGCAGCTCGAGGAAACCCCTGAGACGCCCCCGTCCTCGCGAGCTGAGCTCCTTCTTTTCCTGCATGGCCTGGAGAGCAATCCCGGGTCCTCTCTCCAAACGGAAGAGGAGGCTGGACTCCCTTGAGGCCGCTCAGGGGGCTCCAAGAGACCCGCGTCGCGACTCGGAGGAGAGCGGAGTCCATGGCTTCCCCTCGAGACGAGGCCTGACTCCCCGGGGGAGCCTGGAATGCAACCCCGAGATCCCTGCCTTCCCTGGAGAGGAATATTAGGTCCCGGACACACGCCTAGGTGAGGTCTCTTTGGCCCTGCAGTGACTCGAGCGCAACCCCAAGCTTTCCCTCGCAACCCGAGGGGAAGATTGGGCTTCCCAGGGCCAACCCAAGGCGAAGGCTGAGATCCCCGTCGTAACTCGAGAATGCCGCCGCAACTCGAGAAAAACCACGTGGTTCCCACCTCTTGGCAAGATGAGGCCCTTGCCCGCGACGGCGTCTCAAGGGAAGTCCCCTGTTCCACCCTGAAGGGCGAAACGGTCCCTGACAGCCTTCCTGCGACCCCCAAAATTCCCCCGACACGCCGGGGTCCCCCGAGGGGAACACCGAGAGTCCCGGCACCGCTTCCTCTGAGCCCCTTCTCCCCTCCTGATCGCGACAGGAGAGGCGATTCCCCTGCGTGGTCTGGAAGGGTTCCCGGCCTTCCCGGCTCACCTCAGGATGAGGCCGGTCTCACGAGGAAATTCGAGACGAGCCACGTGGGTGGGGCCACATGCCGAACACCCCCGATTCCCCAGTCCGCTCTTGAGAAGGACCTGAGGCCTGGACCCCTCTTCGAAGGCAACCCTGTGGGTGAAGGCACAACACGAAGGGGCACTGCCACCCCCGTGCATCGTCCACAAGACCCCCAGGTTCCACACACAGCTCGACGAGGGGCCTGAGACCCCCTGAGCAACTCGAGAGGCCAGCGGGGTTCCCTTCCTCAGACAAGACGAGGCCTGACTCTCCTGTCCCAACTCTGCAGGGACCCTGCGGTCGGAGTCCGAAACGGAGAGGAAGCCTGAGGTTCCTGCCTCCCCTCGAGGTGAGGCCCTCTTCCGTTGCGCCAGACCCAGAGGAGTCCCGAGGGGCCCCGCCACCTCCACAGGATCCCTCGCCTCTCAGAGGCACTCTGGGAGGGTCCCTAAGGTCCCCGGCAGAAGGCGAGGGAAACGAGGGTTTCCCGCCACCCCCCGAGAAAGACCTCGAGAGTCCTTCTTCAACGCGTCTCGAGGCCCTAGTCCCCTCCCGTGACTCGAGAGCCAGGACGCGCTCCCCCTCGCCACGTGCATGGAGACCTGACTTCCCTGGCGCCGCACGAGAGGCTCCCTGAGATCCTTGTCGTGCCTCGGGAGAAAACGCCAACGGGCGCCGCAGCTCGAGGAAACCACTGAGACGCTCCCGTCCTCGCCAGCTGAGGGCCTTCTTTCCTTTATGGCCTGGAAAGCAATTCCGGGTCCTCTCTCCAAACGGAAGAGGAGGCTGCACTCCCTTGAGGCCGCTCAGGGGGCTCCAAGAGACCCGCTTCGCGACTCGAGAGGAAAGCAGAGTCCTTGGCTTCCCCTCGAGACGAGGCCTGACTCCCCGTGTGAGTCTGGAATGCAACCCCGAGTTCCTGTCACACCTGGAGAGGAAAACTCGGTCCTGGACACAAGCCTAGATGAGGTCTATTTTGCACTGCAGTTACTAGAGAGCAATCGCCAGCTCTCCCTCGCAAATCGAATTGAAGATTGGACTTTCCTGGGCCAATACAATTGGAAGCCTGAATTCGACATCGTAACTCGAGAATCCCGCCGAAACTCGAGAAAATCCACGTGGTTCCCCCATCAGCGCTAAATGAGGCCCTTGTCCACTACAGCGACTCAAGAGAAGTCCCACTTTCTGTCTTGAAGTGCGAAACGGTACTTGGCACCCTGGATGCAATCTCAAAATTCCCCGACATACCGGTCTCACTCGAAAGGAACACCGAGGTTCCCGGAACCACTTCATTTGAGCACCTTCTCCCCTCGTGATCGCGACAGGAGTGTCGATTCCCCTGCTATGTCTGGAAGGGGTTCCCGACCTTTCCAGCGCGCCTAAGGATGAGGCAGGTCTCACGAGGAAATTCGAGACATAGCCTCGTGGGTGGTGCCACAAGCCGAAAGACCCCGATTTCCCGGTCTACTCTTGATAAGAACGCGATGCCCTGACACCTTTACGAAGGAAAACCTGTGGATGAAAGCACAACACGAAGGGGCACTGACACCCCCGTTTATCATCCAGAAAAACCCGCAGGTTACAAACACAGTTCAACAAGTGGTCTGTCACCCCGTGAACAACTCGAGAGGCAAGTGGAGTTCCATTTATCCACACAAGACGAGACCTGATTTTCTGTACCAACTCTGCAAGGAAACTGTGATCCGAGACAGTACCGGCGCCAGGAAACCCAGGAGAGGAAACATGAGGTTCCTGCCTCCACTCGAGATGAGGCTCTCATCCATTGCACCAAACCCAGTGGAGTCCAGAGAGGCTCCTCCCAACTCCACAGTACCCCTCACTTCTCAGAGGCACCCGGAGAAGCTCCATGAGGTCACCGGCACATGTCGAGGGAACCCAGGGTTTCCTGCCACAATGTGAAAAAGACCTCGAGAGTCCTACTTCAACGTGTCTTGAAGCCCGAATCTGCTTCCATGGCTCTATAGAAATGACACGCACCCCCTCGCCACTCACATGGAGACCTGACTTCCCTGGCGCCATAAGAGAGGCTCCCTGAGCTCCCTGTCGTACCTCGTGAGAAACCCCACACTGACGCCGCAGCTTGAGAAAACCCACCATACGCCCCTGTCATCGCGAGTTGAGGGCCTTCGTTTCCTGCATGGCCTGGAGAGGAATACCGAATCCTCTTTCCAAACTCCACAGGAGGCTTGACTCCCTTTAGGCCACTTAGTGGGCTCCAAGAGATACCGGTTGCGACTCGAGAGGAGAATGGAGTCCTTTGCTTCCCCTCAAGACAAGGCCTGACTCACCAGGTGGGTCTGGAATGCAACCCCGAGATACCTGTCTCCACTGGAGAGGAACATTAGGTCCTGGAAACAAGCCTAGATGATGTCTCTTTTGCCCTTCTGTAACTCGAGAGCAACCCCCGGCTCTCCCTGACAACTCGAATGGAAGATTGGACTTCCCTGGGCCAACACAAGAGGAAGCCTGAAT
The DNA here is from genome assembly GCF_029407905.1 of Bubalus kerabau. Lineage (NCBI taxonomy): Eukaryota > Metazoa > Chordata > Mammalia > Artiodactyla > Bovidae > Bubalus > Bubalus kerabau. The sequence goes on along the minus strand of NW_026577886.1, from coordinate 2,751,489 downwards.
TCCCCTTCGTAACTCGAAAATCCCGCCGCAACTCGAGAAAAAGCACTTGGTTCCCTCGTCATCGCAAGATGAGGCCCTTGCCCGCTACAGCTTCTCAAGAAAAGTCCCACGTTCCGTCTTGAAGTGCAAAACGATACTTGACACCCTTGATGTGACCCCAAAAGTTCCCCGAAATATCGGTCTCACTCGAGGTGAACACCGAGGTTCCCGGCACCAGTTTATCTGAGCCCCTTCTCCCCTCCTGTTCGTGATAGGAGGGTCACTTCCCCTGCTTTGTTTGTAAGGGGTTCCCGACCTTCACGGGGCACTTCAGGATGAGGCCGGTCTCACGAGGAAATTCGAGACGTAGCTCGCGGGTGGTGCCACATGCCAAAAGACTATGATTTCCCGGTACACTCTTGATAAGAACCCGATGCCTGGACACCTCTTCGAAGGCAACCCTGTGGATGAAGGCACAACACAAAGCGGCACTGACACCCTCGTGCATCGTCCGGAAAAACCCGCAGGTTCCACATACAGCTCAACAAGTGGCTTGTCACCCCTGAAGAACTCGAGAGGCAAGTGGGGTTTCATTCCTCTACACAAGACGAGGCCTGACTCTCCTGTCCCAACTCTGCAGGGACTTTGCGATCCGAATGAGACCAGCGCCAGTGCAGTCACGAGAGGAATGCTGAGGTTCCTGCCTCCACTCGAGATTAGGACCTCTTCCATTGCACGAAACCCAGTGGAGTCCCGAGAGACGCGTCCCAGCTCCACAGTATCCCTGACTTCTCAGAGGCACCCTGAGAAGCTCCCTGAGGTCACCAGCACATTTCGAGTGAACCCAGGGTTTACTGCCGCCACCATAGAAAGAACTCAAGAGTCCTTCTTCAACGCATTTTGAGGCCTGATTCCCCTACCGTGACTCGAGGGCAATGACGCGCTCCCTCTGCTACACTCATGATGCCCTGACTTCCCTGGCGCCACACGAGAGGCTCCCTGAGCTCCCCGTCATACCTCGTGAGAAACCCCACACTGGCGCCGCAGATAGAGAAAACCCACGAGACGCCCCCATTTTCGCGACATGACGGCCTTCTTTTCTAGCATGGCCTGGAGAGCAATCCCGAGTCCTCTCTCCAAACTCCACAGTAGGCTTGACTCCATTTTGGTCACTCAGTGGACTCTAAGACATACCCGTCACGACTCGAGAGGAGAGCGGAGTCTTTTCCTTCCCCTCGAGGTGAGGCCTGACTCCTCGGGTGAGTCTGATATGTGAATCGGAGATCCCTGTCTCCCCTGGAGTGAAACATTAGGTCCTGGACACAAGCCTAGATGAGGTCTCTTTTTTCCTGCAGTGACTCGAGAGCAATCCCCAACTCATCCTCGCAACTCGAATGGAAGACTGGACTTCCCTGGGCCAACAGAAGAGGAAGCCTGAATTTCCCGTTGTAACTCAAGAATCCCGCCACAACTCGAGAAAAACCACGTCGTTCCCTCTTCATCGCAAGATGCGGCCATTGCCGCTACAGCGTCTCAAAAGAAGTCTTACGTTCCATCTTGAAGTGCGATACGGTATTTGGCACCTTTGATGCGACCCCAAAAGTTCCCCAACACACTGGTCTCACTGGAGGGGAACACCGAGGTTCCCGGCATCACCTCATTTGTGCCCCTTCTCCCCTCCTGATCGAGACAGGAGGGTCGATTCCCCTGCTTTGTCTGCAAGGGGTTCTGACCTTCCCGGCGCACCTCAGGATGAGGCCGGTCTCACTAGGAAATTCGAGACGTAGCCTGGTGGGTGGTGCCACATGCGGAAAGACCCCGATTTCCCGGTCCGCTCTTAATAAGAACCTGATGCCAGGACACCTCTTCGAAAGCAAACCTGTGGATGAATGCACAACTCGAAGGGGTACTGACATCCCCATGCATAGTACGGAAAAACACGCAGATTCCAAACACAGATCGACAAGTGTCCTGTCATCCCTTGAAGAACTAGAGAGGCATGCGGAGTTCCGTTCCTCCACACAAGAGAAGGCCTGACTCTCCTTTCCCAACTCTGCAGGGACCGTGCGATTGGAGTCAGAAATGTAGATGAAACCTGACGTTCCTGCATCAACTCGAAATGAGGCCCTCTTCCATTGCGCCATACCCAGTGGAGTCCCGAGAGGCCCCTCCCAAATCCACAGTATCCCTGATTCTCAGAGGCACCCTCAGAAGCTCTCTGTGGTCACTGGCACAAGTCGAGTGAACCCAGGGTTTCCTGCTGCATTCTGAGAAAGACCTCGAGAGTCCTTCTTTACCGCATCTTGAGGCCCGATACCCTACCATGACTGGAGAGCAATGACGCATTCCCCTCGACATGCCCATTGAAACCTAACTTCCCTGGCGCCACACGAGAGGCTCCCTGCGCTCCCCGTCCTACCTCATGAAAACCCCACACTGGCACCGCCGCTCGAGAAAACTCACGAGACGCCCCCATCATCGTAAGATGAGGGCCTTCTTTTCCTACATGACCTAGAGAGCAATTCCGAGTCCACTCTCCAAACTCCACTGGAGGCCTGACTCCCTTTAGGCCACTCAGTAGCCTCCAAGAGATACACGTCGCTACTCTAGAGGAGAGCAGAGTCCGTTGCTTCCCCTCGAGCCGAGGCCTGACTACTTGGGTGAGTCTGGAATGGGATCCCGAGATCCGTGTCACCCCTGTAGAGGAAAACTCAGTCCTGGACACAAGCCTAAATGAGGTCTTTTTTGTCCTGCATTGACTCAAGTGCAATCCCCAGCTCTCTCTCGCAACTCGAATGGATGATTGGACTTCCCTGGGCCAACACAAGAGGAAGCCTGTATTCCCCGTTGTAATTCGGGAATCCCGTGGCAACTGGAGAAAAACAACGTGGCTCCTCCGTCATCGGAATATGAGGCCCCTGTCAGCTATAGCGTCTCCAGGGAAGTCCCATGTTCCGTCTTGAAGTGTGAAACGGTACTTGGCACCCTTGATGCGACCCCCAAATTTCCCTGACACCCCGGTCTCACTCGAGGAGAACATGGAGGTTCCCAGTACCGCTTCAGCTGAGCCTCTTCTCCCCTCCTGATGGCGACAGGAGGGTCGATTCCCCTGCTTTGTCTGGAAGGGGTTCCCAGACTTCCCGGCGAACCTCAGGATGAGGCCAGTCTCACGAGGGAATTCGAGACGTAGCCTCGTGTGTTGTGCCACATGCCGAAAGACCCCGATTTCCTGGTCCGCTATTGATAAGAACCCGATGCCCGGTCACCTCTTCGAAGGTAACCCTGTGGATGAAGGCACAACACGAAGGGGCACTGACATCCCTGTGCATCGTCCCCCAAAACCACAGGTTCCACATACAACTCGACAGGTGGCCTGTCATCCCATGAACAACTCGAGAGGCAAGCGGAGTTCCATTACTCCACACAAGACGAGGTCTGACTCTCCTGTCCCAACTCTGCAGGGACCCTGCTATCCGAGTCAGAAATGGAGAGGAACCCTGACGTTACTGCCTCAATCCGAGATTAGGTCCTCTTCAATTGCACCAGTCCCTGTGAAGTCCCGAGAAGCCCCTCTCAACTCCACAGTATCCCTGACTTCTCAGAGGAACCCCGCTAAGCTCCCTGAGGTCATGGGCACAAGTCGAGGGAACCCAGGGTTTCCTGCCACACCCCGAGAAAGACCTCGAGAGTTCTTCTTCGAAGCGTCTTGAGGCTTGATTCCCCTACCATGATTCGAGAGCAATGAGGCGCCCCCCCACGCCACGTCCATGGAGACCTGACTTCCGTGGCACCACAGGAGTCTCCCTGAGCTCCCCGTCCTATCTCGTGAGAAACCCCAACCAGGCACTGCACCTTGAGAAAACCCACGAGACGCCCCCGTCATCGCGAGTTGAGGGCCTTCGTTTCCTGCATGGCCTGGAGAGGAATACCGAATCCTCTTTCCAAACTCCACAGGAGGCTTGACTCCCTTTAGGCCACTTAGTGGGCTCCAAGAGATACCGGTTGCGACTCGAGAGGAGAATGGAGTCCTTTGCTTCCCCTCAAGACAAGGCCTGACTCACCAGGTGGGTCTGGAATGCAACCCCGAGATACCTGTCTCCACTGGAGAGGAACATTAGGTCCTGGAAACAAGCCTAGATGATGTCTCTTTTGCCCTTCTGTAACTCGAGAGCAACCCCCGGCTCTCCCTGACAACTCGAATGGAAGATTGGACTTCCCTGGGCCAACACAAGAGGAAGCCTGAATTCCCCTTCGTAACTCGAAAATCCCGCCGCAACTCGAGAAAAAGCACTTGGTTCCCTCGTCATCGCAAGATGAGGCCCTTGCCCGCTACAGCTTCTCAAGAAAAGTCCCACGTTCCGTCTTGAAGTGCAAAACGATACTTGACACCCTTGATGTGACCCCAAAAGTTCCCCGAAATATCGGTCTCACTCGAGGTGAACACCGAGGTTCCCGGCACCAGTTTATCTGAGCCCCTTCTCCCCTCCTGTTCGTGATAGGAGGGTCACTTCCCCTGCTTTGTTTGTAAGGGGTTCCCGACCTTCACGGGGCACTTCAGGATGAGGCCGGTCTCACGAGGAAATTCGAGACGTAGCTCGCGGGTGGTGCCACATGCCAAAAGACTATGATTTCCCGGTACACTCTTGATAAGAACCCGATGCCTGGACACCTCTTCGAAGGCAACCCTGTGGATGAAGGCACAACACAAAGCGGCACTGACACCCTCGTGCATCGTCCGGAAAAACCCGCAGGTTCCACATACAGCTCAACAAGTGGCTTGTCACCCCTGAAGAACTCGAGAGGCAAGTGGGGTTTCATTCCTCTACACAAGACGAGGCCTGACTCTCCTGTCCCAACTCTGCAGGGACTTTGCGATCCGAATGAGACCAGCGCCAGTGCAGTCACGAGAGGAACGCTGAGGTTCCTGCCTCCACTCGAGATTAGGACCTCTTCCATTGCACGAAACCCAGTGGAGTCCCGAGAGACGCGTCCCAGCTCCACAGTATCCCTGACTTCTCAGAGGCACCCTGAGAAGCTCCCTGAGGTCACCAGCACAATTCGAGTGAACCCAGGGTTTACTGCCGCCACCATAGAAAGAACTCAAGAGTCCTTCTTCAATGCATTTTGAGGCCTGATTCCCCTACCGTGACTCGAGGGCAATGACGCGCTCCCTCTGCTACACTCATGATGCCCTGACTTCCCTGGCGCCACACGAGAGGCTCCCTGAGCTCCCCGTCATACCTCGTGAGAAACCCCACACTGGCGCCGCAGATAGAGAAAACCCACGAGACGCCCCCATTTTCGCGACATGACGGCCTTCTTTTCTAGCATGGCCTGGAGAGCAACCCCGAGTCCTCTCTCCAAACTCCACAGTAGGCTTGACTCCATTTTGGTCACTCAGTGGACTCTAAGACATACCCGTCACGACTCGAGAGGAGAGCGGAGTCTTTTCCTTCCCCTCGAGGTGAGGCCTGACTCCTCGGGTGAGTCTGATATGTGAATCGGAGATCCCTGTCTCCCCTGGAGTGAAACATTAGGTCCTGGACACAAGCCTAGATGAGGTCTCTTTTTTCCTGCAGTGACTCGAGAGCAATCCCCAACTCATCCTCGCAACTCGAATGGAAGACTGGACTTCCCTGGGCCAACAGAAGAGGAAGCCTGAATTTCCCGTTGTAACTCAAGAATCCCGCCACAACTCGAGAAAAACCACGTCGTTCCCTCTTCATCGCAAGATGCGGCCATTGCCGCTACAGCGTCTCAAAAGAAGTCTTACGTTCCATCTTGAAGTGCGATACGGTATTTGGCACCTTTGATGCGACCCCAAAAGTTCCCCAACACACTGGTCTCACTGGAGGGGAACACCGAGGTTCCCGGCATCACCTCATTTGTGCCCCTTCTCCCCTCCTGATCGAGACAGGAGGGTCGATTCCCCTGCTTTGTCTGCAAGGGGTTCTGACCTTCCCGGCGCACCTCAGGATGAGGCCGGTCTCACTAGGAAATTCGAGACGTAGCCTGGTGGGTGGTGCCACATGCGGAAAGACCCCGATTTCCCGGTCCGCTCTTAATAAGAACCTGATGCCAGGACACCTCTTCGAAAGCAAACCTGTGGATGAATGCACAACTCGAAGGGGTACTGACATCCCCATGCATAGTACGGAAAAACACGCAGATTCCAAACACAGATCGACAAGTGTCCTGTCATCCCTTGAAGAACTAGAGAGGCATGCGGAGTTCCGTTCCTCCACACAAGAGAAGGCCTGACTCTCCTTTCCCAACTCTGCAGGGACCGTGCGATTGGAGTCAGAAATGTAGATGAAACCTGACGTTCCTGCATCAACTCGAAATGAGGCCCTCTTCCATTGCGCCATACCCAGTGGAGTCCCGAGAGGCCCCTCCCAAATCCACAGTATCCCTGATTCTCAGAGGCACCCTCAGAAGCTCTCTGCGGTCACTGGCACAAGTCGAGTGAACCCAGGGTTTCCTGCTGCATTCTGAGAAAGACCTCGAGAGTCCTTCTTTACCGCATCTTGAGGCCCGATACCCTACCATGACTGGAGAGCAATGACGCATTCCCCTCGACATGCCCATTGAAACCTAACTTCCCTGGCGCCACACGAGAGGCTCCCTGCGCTCCCCGTCCTACCTCATGAAAACCCCACACTGGCACCGCCGCTCGAGAAAACTCACGAGACGCCCCCATCATCGTAAGATGAGGGCCTTCTTTTCCTACATGACCTAGAGAGCAATTCCGAGTCCACTCTCCAAACTCCACTGGAGGCCTGACTCCCTTTAGGCCACTCAGTAGCCTCCAAGAGATACACGTCACTACTCTAGAGGAGAGCAGAGTCCGTTGCTTCCCCTCGAGCCGAGGCCTGACTACTTGGGTGAGTCTGGAATGGGATCCCGAGATCCGTGTCACCCCTGTAGAGGAAAACTCAGTCCTGGACACAAGCCTAAATGAGGTCTTTTTTGTCCTGCATTGACTCAAGTGCAATCCCCAGCTCTCTCTCGCAACTCGAATGGATGATTGGACTTCCCTGGGCCAACACAAGAGGAAGCCTGTATTCCCCGTTGTAATTCGGGAATCCCGTGGCAACTGGAGAAAAACAACGTGGCTCCTCCGTCATCGGAATATGAGGCCCCTGTCAGCTATAGCGTCTCCAGGGAAGTCCCATGTTCCGTCTTGAAGTGTGAAACGGTACTTGGCACCCTTGATGCGACCCCCAAATTTCCCTGACACCCCGGTCTCACTCGAGGAGAACATGGAGGTTCCCAGTACCGCTTCAGCTGAGCCTCTTCTCCCCTCCTGATGGCGACAGGAGGGTCGATTCCCCTGCTTTGTCAGGAAGGGGTTCCCAGACTTCCCGGCGAACCTCAGGATGAGGCCAGTCTCACGAGGGAATTCGAGACGTAGCCTCGTGTGTTGTGCCACATGCCGAAAGACCCCGATTTCCTGGTCCGCTATTGATAAGAACCCGATGCCCGGTCACCTCTTCGAAGGTAACCCTGTGGATGAAGGCACAACACGAAGGGGCACTGACATCCCTGTGCATCGTCCCCCAAAACCACAGGTTCCACATACAACTCGACAGGTGGCCTGTCATCCCATGAACAACTCGAGAGGCAAGCGGAGTTCCATTACTCCACACAAGACGAGGTCTGACTCTCCTGTCCCAACTCTGCAGGGACCCTGCTATCCGAGTCAGAAATGGAGAGGAACCCTGACGTTACTGCCTCAATCCGAGATTAGGTCCTCTTCAATTGCACCAGTCCCTGTGAAGTCCCGAGAAGCCCCTCTCAACTCCACAGTATCCCTGACTTCTCAGAGGAACCCCGCTAAGCTCCCTGAGGTCATGGGCACAAGTCGAGGGAACCCAGGGTTTCCTGCCACACCCCGAGAAAGACCTCGAGAGTTCTTCTTCGAAGCGTCTTGAGGCTTGATTCCCCTACCATGATTCGAGAGCAATGAGGCGCCCCCCCACGCCACGTCCATGGAGACCTGACTTCCGTGGCACCACAGGAGTCTCCCTGAGCTCCCCGTCCTATCTCGTGAGAAACCCCAACCAGGCACTGCACCTTGAGAAAACCCACGAGACGCCCCCGTCATCGCGAGATGAGGGCCTTCTTTTCCTGCATGGCCTAGAGAGCAATCCCGAGTCCTCTCTCCAAACTCCACAGGAGGCTTAACTCCATTTAGGCCACTCTTGGGCTCCAAGGGATACCCGTCGCGACTCGAGAGGAGAGCGGAGTCCATTCATTCCCTTCGAGATGAGGCCTGACTCCCCGGGTGAGTCTGGATTGCAACCCCGAGATCCCTGTCTCCCCTGGAGAGAATAACTCGGTCCTGGACACAAACCTAGATGAGCTCCATTTTGCCCTGCAGTGACTCGAGAGCAATCTCCAGCTCTCACTTGCAACTCAAATGGAAGATTGGACTTCCCTGGGCCAACACAAGAGGAAACCTGTATTCCCCTTCATAATTCGAGAATCCTGCCGTAACTCGAGAAAAAACACGTGGGTCCCCCGTCAGCGCTAGATGAGGCCCTTGCCCACTACAGCATCTCAAGAGAAGTCCCAGGTTCCGTCTTGAAGTGCGAAACGGTACTTGGCACCCTTGATGCAACCCGAAAAGTTTCCCGACTTTCACTCAAGGGGAGCACCGAGTTTCCCGGCACTACTTCATCTGAGCCCTTTCTCTCCTTCTGATCCCGAAAGGAGGGTTGATTCCCCTGCTTTGTTTGGAAAGGGTTCCCGGACTTTCCTGCGCGCCTCAGGATGAGGCCGGTCTCACGAGAAAATTCGAGACGTAGCCTCGTGGGTGGTGCAACATGCTGAAAGAACCCGATTTCCCGGTCCGCACTTGAGGAGAACCCGATGCCCGGACACCTCTTCGAAGGCAACCCTGTGGATGAAGGCACAACAGGAAGGAGCACTGACGCCCCCGTGCATCTCCGAAAAACCCGCAGGTTCCACACACATCACGAAAAGTGGTGTCATCCTTGAACAACTTGAGATGTAAGCGGAGTTCCATTCCTCCGCAGAACACGAGACCTGACATTCCTGAGCAAACTCAACAGGGACCCTGCGATCTGAGTCAGATCCGGCCTCCAGGAAGTCAGGAGCAGAACCCTGAGGTTCCTGCCTCAACTCGAGATGAGGCCCTCTTCCATTGCACCAAACCCAGAGGAGTCCCGAGAGGCCTCTCCCAAATCCACAGTATCCCTGACTTCTCAGAGGCACCCTGAGAAGCTCCCTGAGGTCACCGGCACAAGTCAAGGGAACCCAGGGTTTCCTGCCGCAATCCTAGAAAGACATCGAGAGTTCTTTTTCAACCCGTCATGAGGCCCGATTCCCCTACCCTGACTTGAGAGCAATGACGCGCTCCCCCTTGCCCCGCCCATGGAGACCTGACTTCCCTGTTGCCACATGAGAGGCTACCTGAACTCCCCGTCGTACCTCGTGAGAAACCCCACACTGGCGCCGCAGCTCGAGAAAACCCACGAGACGCCCCCGTCATCTCGAGATGTGGGCCTTCTTTTCCTGCATGGCCTGGAGAGCAATCCCGAGTCCTCTCTCCAAACTGAAGAGGAGGGTTGACTCCCTTTAGACCACTCAGTGGGCTCCAAGAGATACGCGTCGCAACTCGAGAGGAGAGCCGAGTCCTTTGCTTCCCCTCGAGACGAGGCCTAACTCCCCGGGTGAGTCTGTAATGCAAACCCGAGATCCCTGTCGCCCTTGGAGAGGATCATTGGGTCCTGAACACAAGGCTAGATGAGGTCGCTTTTGCCCTGCAGTAACTCGAGAGCACTCCCCAGCTTTCCCTCGCAACCCGAATGGAAGATTGGACCTCCCTGGGCCAACACAAGAGGAAGCCTGAATTCCCAGTAGTAATTCGAGAATTCCGCCTCAACTTGAGAAAAACCACGTGGTTCCCCCGTCATTGCAAGATGAGGCCCTTGCCCGCTCCAGAGTCTCAGGAGTAGTCCCACGTTCTGTCTTCAAGTGTGAAATGATATTTGGCACCCTTAATGCTACACCAAAAGTTACCCGACATACGGGTCGCACTCGAGGGGAACACCGAGGTTCCTGGCACCACTTCATCTGAGCCCCTTCTCCCCTCCTGATCGCGAAAGGAGGGTCGATTCCCCTGCTTTGTCTGCAAGGGGTTCCCGACCTTCTCCACGCCCCTCAGATGAGGCTGTTGCACGAGGAAATTCGAGACGTAGCCTCGATGGTGGTGCCACATGCCGAAAGACCGCGATTTCGCGATCTGCTCTTGATAAGAACGCGATGCCCAGACACCTATTCGAAGATAGTGTGGATGAAGGCACAACACGAAGGGGCACTAACACCCCCGTGCATCATCCGGAAAAGACCGCAGGTTACTCATACAGCTCAACAAGTGCCTGTCAACAAGTGAACAACTCGAGAGGCAAGCAGAGGTCCATTCCTGCACACAAGACAAGGCCTGACTCACCTCTCCCAACTATTCAGGAGGCTGTGATTGGAATCAGAAATGGAGAGGAACCCTGAGGTTCCTGCCTCCCCTCGAGATGAGGCCCCCTTCCATATCACCAAACCCAGTGGAGTCCGAGAGGTCTTTCCCAACTCCACAGTATCCCTGACTTCTCAGAGGCACCCGGAGAATCTCCCTGAGGTCACCGGCACAAGTCGAGGGAACCCAGGTATTCTTGCCAAGACCCGAGAGTGATCTTGAGAGTCCTTCTTCAACGCGTCTAGAGGCCTGATTCCCCTACCATGACTCGAGAGCAATGACGCGCTCCCCCTCGCCACACACATCGAGACCTAACTTCCCTGGCGCCACACAAGAGGCTCCCTGAGCTCCCCGTCGTACCTCCTGAGAAACCAACACAGGCGCTGCAGCTCGGTAAAACCACCGAGACCACCCCGTCATCGTGAGATGAGGGCCTTCTTTTCCTGCATGTCCTGGAGTGCAATCCCGAGTCCTCTCTCCAAACTCCAGAGGAGGCTTGACTCCCTTTAGTCCACTCAGTGGGCTCCAAGAAATACCCATCGCGACTCGAGAAGAGAGAGAAGTCCTTTGTTTCCTCTCGAGACGATGCCTGACTCCTGGGTGAGTCTGGAATGCAACCCCAAGATCCCAGTCATCCCTTGAGAGGAACATTAGGTCCTAGACACAAGCCTGGATGAGGTTTCTTTTGCCCTGCAGTGACTCGAGCGCAACCCCCAGCTCTCCCTCACAACTCGAATGGAAGATTGGGCTTCCCTGGGCCAACACAAGAGGAAGCCAGAAATCCCCTTCGTAACTCGAGAATCCCGCCGCAACTCGAGAAAAACCACGTGTTTCCAACGTCATCCCAAGATGAGGCCCTTGCTGCTATGGCGTCTCAAGAAAAGAACCACGTTCCGTCTTGAAGTGCGAAACGGTACTTTGCACCCTTGATGCGACACCAAATGTTCCCGGACACGCCGGTCTCACTCGACAGGAACACCGAGGTTCCCGCACCACTTCATCTGAGCACCTTCTTCCCTCCTGTTCGCGACAGGAGTGTCTATTCTCCTGCTTTGTTTGGAAGGGGTTCCCCACATTCCCGGCGAACCTCAGGATGAGGCCGGTCTCACGAGGAAATTCGAGACGTAGCGTCGTGGGTGGTGTCACATGCCGAAATACCCCGATTTCCCGGCCCACTCTTGAGAAGAACCCGATGCCCGGACACCTCTTCGAAGGCAACCCTGTGGACGAAGGCACAAAACGAAGGGTCACTGGCACTCCCGTGCATCATTCGGTAAAAGCCGCAGGTTCCACACACAGCTCGACAAGAGGCCTGTCATCCCATGAACAACTCGAGAGGCAAGCAGAGTTCCATTCCTCCACTGAAGACGAGGCCTGACTCTCCGGTCCCAACTCTGAAGGGACCCTGCGATCGGAGTCCGAAATGGAGAGGAACCCTGAGGTTCCTGACTCCACTCGAGATGAGGCCCTCTTCCATTACACCAAAAACAGTGGAGGCCCGAGAGGCCCCTCCCAAATCCACAGTATCGCGACTTCTCACAGGCACCCTTAGAAGCTCCCTGAGGTCACCGGCACAAGTCGAGGGAACACAGGGTTTCCTGACGCAACCCGAGAAAGACCTCGAAAATCCTCCTTCAATGCATCTTGAATCCCGATTCCCCTACCATGACTCGAGAGCAATGACGCGTTCCCCCTCGCCACTCGCATGGAGACTTGACTTCCCTGGCGCCACACGAGAGGCTCCCTGAGCTCCCCGTCATACCTCGTGAGAAATCCCACACTGGCTCCCCAGCTCGAGAAAACCCACGAGACGCCTCCGTCATCGCGAGATGAAGGCCTTCTTTTCCTGCATGGCCTGGAGAGCAATCTCGAGGCCTCTGTTCAAACTCCACAGGAGGCCTGACTCCCTTTAGGCCACTCTGTGGGCTCCAAGAGATACCCGTTGGGACTTGAGAGGAGAGCGGAATTCTTTCCTTCCCCTATATACCAGGCCTGACTCCTCAGGTGAGTCTGGAATGCAACCCCGAGATCCCTGTCGCCCCTGGAGAGGAACATTAGGTCCTAGACACAAGCATAGATGAGGTCTCATTTGCCCTGAAGTGACTCGAGAGCAATCCCCTGCTCTCCCTCGCACCTCGAATGGAAGAATGGACTTCCCTGGGACAACACAAGAGGAAGCCTGAATTCCCCGTCGTAATTCGAAAATCCCGCTGCAACTCGAGAAAAACCACGTGGTTCCCCCGTCATCGCAAGATGAGGCCCTTGCCAGCTACAGCGTCTCAGGAGAAGCCCCACGTTCCATCTTGAAGTTTAAAACGATAATTGGCAACCTTGATGTTACCACAAAAGTTCCCCAACACCCTGGTCTCACTCGAGGGGAACACCAAGGTTCGGTGCACCGCTTGTTCTGAGCCCCTTATCCCCTCCTGATCGCGACGGGAGGGTCGATTACCCTGCTTTGTCTGGAAGGGGTTCCGGACCTTCCCGGCGCACCTCAGGATGAGGCCGGTCTCACGAGGAAATTCGAGACGTAGCTTGTGGTTGGTGCCACATGCCGAAAGACCCCGATTTCCCTGTCTGCTCTTGATAAGAACCCAATGCTAGGACACCTCTTCGAAGGCAATCCTGTGGACGAAGGCACAAAACGAAGGGGTCTGACACCCTCCTGCATCGTTGGAAAAGCCCGCAAGTTCCACATACAGATCGACAAGTGGCCTGTCACCCCGTGAACAACACGAGAGGCAAGAGGAGTTAAATTCCTCCACACAAGACGAGGCCTGACTCTCCTGTCCCAACTCTGCATGGACACTGAGATCTGATTCAGAAATGGAGAGGAAACCTGAGGTTCCTGCCTCAACTCGAGATAAGGCCCTCTTCTACTGCACCAAACCCAGTGGAGTTCGGAGCGGCCCCTCCCAACTGCACAGTGTCCCTGACTTCTCAGAGGCACCCTGAAAAGCTCCCTGAGGTCACGGGCATAATTCGAGGGAACCCAGGGTTTCCTGCCGTAACCTGAGAAAAACCTCGAGAGTCCTTCTTCACGCGTCTTGAGGCCCGATTCCCCTACCATGACTGGAGAAAAATGACGCGCTCCCCCTCGCCACGTGCATGAAGATCTGACTTCCCCGGCACCACATGAGAGGCTCCCTGAGCTCCGCATCGTACCTCGTGAGAAACCCCACACTGGCGCTGCAGCTCGAGAAAACCCACGAGACGCCCCTGTCATGGTGAAATGAGGGCCTTCTTTCCTGCATGACCTGAAGAGCAATCCCGAATCCTCTCTCCAAACTCCAAAGGAGGCTTGCCTCCCTTTAGGTCACTCAGTGGACTCCAAGAGATACCCGTCGATACTCAGGAGGAGAGCGGTGTCCTTTGCTTCCCCTCGAGATGAGGCCTGACTACGAGGGTGAGTCTGGAATGCAACCCTGGATCCCTGTCGCCCCTGGAGACGAACCTTAGGTCCTGGACAAAAGCCTAGATGAGGTCTCTTTGGCCCTGCAGTGACTCAAGCGCAACCCCTAGCTTTCCCTTGCAACTCGAATGGAAGATTGGCCTTTCTGGGCCAACACAAGAGGAAGCCTGAATTTCCAGTTGTAATTCGAGAAACCCGCCACAACTCGAGAAAAATCACATGGTTCCCCGTATTGCAAGATGAGGCCCTTGCCCCCTACAGCGTCTCAAGAGAAGTCTCACATTCCGTGTTGAAGTGCAAAACAGTACTTGGCACCCTTGATGCGACCCCAAAAGTTCCCCTATATACCGATCTCACTAGAGGGGACACTGAAGTTCCCGGCACCACTTCATCTGAGGACTTTCTCCTCTCCTGATCGCGATAGGAGGCTCGCTTCCACTGCTTTGTCTCGAAGGGGTTCCCGACCTTCCCGGCGCACCTCAGGATGAGGCCGGTCTCACGAGGAAATTCGAGACGTAGCCTCGAGGGCCATACTACATGCCGAAAGACCCCGATTCCATGGTCCACTTTTGATCAAAACCAGACTCCTGGACACCTCTTCGAAGGCAAGCCTGTGGATGAAGGCACAACACGTAGGGGCACTGACACCCCGTGCATCTTCCGGAAAAATCCGCAGGTTCCTCACACAGCTCCACAAGTGGTCTGTCACCTCGTGAACAACTTCAGAAGCAAGCGGAGTTCCATTCCTCCACACAAGACGATGCCTGACTTTCCTGTCACAACTCTAGGGACCTTGCGCACCGAGTCAGAAATGGAGAGGAAGCCTGAGGTTCCTGCCTCCACTCAAGACGAGGCCCTTTTCCATTGCCGCAAAACCAGTGGAGTCCCGAGAGGCCCGTCCCAAATCCACAGTATGCCTGACTTCTCAGAGGCACCCTGAGAAGCTCCCTAAGGTCACCGGCAGAAGTCGACGGAACCCAGGGTTTCCTGCTGCAACCCGAGAAAGACCTTGAGAGTCCTGCTTTAACGTGTCTTGAGGCCCGATTCACGTACAATATCTCGAGAGCAATGACGCGCTCCCCCTTGCCATGCGCATGGAGACCTGACTTCCCTGGCGCCACATGAAAGGCTCCCTGAGCTTCCCGTCGCACCTCGTCAGAAACTGCACACTGGCACTGCAGCTCGAGAAAACCAACAAGACGCCCCTGTCATCGCGAGATGAGGGTCTTCTTTTCCTGCATGGCCTGGAGAGCAATCCTGAGTCCTCTCTCCAAACTCCACAGGGGGTTTGACTCCCTTTAGGCCACTCAGTGGGCTCCAAGAGACACCTGTGGTGACTCGAGAGGAGAGCAGGGTCCTTTGCTTCCCCTTGAGTCGAGCTCTGACTCCCAGGATGCGTCTGGAATGCAACCCCGAGATCGCTGTCGGCCCTGAAGAGGAATATTAGGTCCTGGACACAAGCCTAGATGAGGTCTCTTTTGCCCTGCAGTGACTCAAGAGCAAACCCCAGCTCTCCCTCAAAACTCGAATGGAAGATTGGACTTCCCTGGGCCAACACAAGAGGAAGCCTGAATTCCCCGTCATAACTCGAGAATCCCGACGCACCTTGAGAAAAACCACGTGATTCCCCCGTCATCCCAAGATGAGGCCCTTGCCCTCTACAGCGTGTCAAGAGAAGCCCCAAGTCCGTATTGAAGTGCAAAACGGTACTTGGCACCCTTGAAGCGACCCCAAAATTTTCCCGACACACCGATCCCACTCGAGGGGAACACCGAGGTTCCCGGCACGACTTCAACTGAGCCCTTTCACTGCTCCTGATCGCGACAAGATGGTCGATTCCCCTGCTTTGTCTGGAAGGGGTTCCCGATCTTCATGGCGCACCTCAGGATGACACCAGTCTAACGAAGAAGTTCGAGACGTAGCCTCATGGATGGTGCCACGTTCTGAAAGACCCCGATTTCCTGCTCCGCTATTGATAAGAACCTGATGCCCGGACACCTCTTCGAAGGCAACCCTGTGGATGAAGACACAAAACGAAGGGTCAATGACACCCCCGTGCATCATCTGGAAAAACCTGCAGATTCCACACACAGTTTGACAAGGGGCCTGAAACCCCAAGAACAACTCGAGAGGCAAGCGGAGTTCCATTCCTAAGAAAAGACGTAGCCTGACTCTCCTGTCCCAACTCTGCAGGGACCCAGATGTCGGAGTCCGAAACAGAGAGGAAGTCTGAGGTTCCTGCCTCCCCTCGAGATGAGGCCCTCTTCCATTGCGCCAGACCCAGCGGAGTCCCGAGAGGCCCCGCCAACTCCACAGTATCCCTCAACTCTCAGAGACACCCTGGGAAGTTATCTAATGTTCCCGGCAGAGGTCGAGGGAAACGACTTTTTCCCGCCACAACCCGAGAAAGACCTCGAGAGTCCCTCTTCAACGCGTCTTGAGGCCCTAGTCCCCTCCCGTGACTCGAGAGCCAGGACGCGCTCCCCCTCGCCACGCGCAGGGAGACCTGACTTCCCTGGCGCCGCACGAAAGGCTCCCTGAGATCCTCGTCGTGCCTCGGGAGAAAACCCCCAAGGGCGACGCAGCTCGAGGAAACGCCTGAGATGCCCCCGTCCTCGCGAGGTGAAGGGCCTTATTTTCCTGCATGGCCTGGAGAGCAATCCCGGGTCCTCTCTCCAAAATGAAGAGGAGGCTTGACTCCATTGAGGCCACTAGGGGGCTCCAAGAGATCTGCGTCACGACTCGGGAGGACAGCGGAGTCCTTTGCTTCCCCTCGAGACGAGGCCTGACACCCCGGGGGATCCTGGAATGCAACCCCGAGATCCCTGCCTTCCCTGGAGAGGAACATTAGGTCCTGAACTGAAGCCTACATGAGGTCTCTTTGGCCCTGCAGTGACTCGAGCGCAACCCCCAGCTTTCCCTCGCCACTGGAATGGAAGACTGGTCTTCCCAGGGCCAACAGAGGAGGAAGCCTGTAATCCCCGTCGTCACTCGAATCCCACCGCAACTCGAGAAAAAACATGGTTCCAACGTCTTCGCAAGATGAGGCCCTTGCCCACTACGGCGTCTCAAGGGAAGTCCCATGTTCCGCCCTGAAGTGCGAAACGGTACCTGACACCCTTCGTGCGACCCCCAAAAGTTCCCCGACACGCCGGGTTCCCTCGAGGGGAACACTGAGAGTCCCGGCACAGCTTCATCTGAGCCCCTTCTCCCCTCCTGATCGCGACAGGAGAGTCGATTCCCCTGCGTGGTCCGGAAGGGGTTCCTGGGCTTCCCGGCGCACCTCAGGATGAGGCCAGTCTCACGAGGAAATTCGAGAAGAGCCACGTGGGTGGTACCACATGCCGAACGCCCCCGATTACCCGGTCCGCTTTTGAGAAGGACCCAAGGCCCGGACCCCTCTTCGAAGGCAACCCTGTGGGTGAAGGCACAACACGAAGGGGCACTGACACCCCCGTGCATCATCCGGAAAGACCCGCGGGTTCCACACACAGATCGACCAGGGGCCTGAAAACCCTTGACACCTCGAGAGGCCAGTGGGGTTCCCTTCCTCAGACAAAACGAGGCATAACTCTCCTGTCCCAACTCTGCAGGGACCCTGTCGTCAGATTCCGAAACGGAGAGGAAGACTGAGGTTCCTGCCTCCCCTCGAGGTGAGGCTCTCTTCCATTGCGCCAGACCCAGCGAAGTCCCGAGAGGCCCCGCCAACTCCACAGGATACCTCGCCTCTCAGAGGCACCCTGGGAAGTTCCCTAAGATCCCCGGAAGAAGGCGAGGGAAACGAGGGTTTCCCGCCGCCACCCGAGAAAGACCTCGAGAGTCCTTCTTCAACGCGTCTCGAGGCCCTAGTCCCCTCCCGTGACTCGAGAGCCATGACGCGCTCCCCCTCGCCACGCACATGGAGACCTGACTTCCCTGGCACTACACGAGAGGCTCCCTGAGATCCTCGTCGTGCCTCGGGAGAAAACCCCCATGGCCGCCGCAGCTCGAGGAAACCCCTGAGATGCCCCCGTCCTCGCGAGCTGAGGGCCTTCTATTCCTGCATGGCCTGGAGAGCAATCCCGGGTCATCTCTCCAAACTGAAGAGGAGGCTGGACTCCCTTTAGGCCACTCAGTGGGCTCCAAGAGATCCGCGTCGCCACTTGAGAGGAGAGCGGAGTCCCTGGCTTCCCCTCGAGACGAGGCCTGACTCCCCGGGGGAGCCTGAAATGCAACCCCGAGATCCCTGCCTTCCCTGGAGAGGAATATTAGGTCCCGGACACACGCCTAGATGATGTCTCTTGGGCCCTGCAGTGACTCGAGCGCAACCCCCAGCTTTCCCTCGCAACTCGAGGGGAAGATTGGCCTTCCCAAGGCCAACCCAAGAGGAAGCCTCAGATCCCCATTGTAACTCGAGAATCCCGTCGCAACTCGAGAAAAACCACGTGGTTCCCACCTCTTTGAAAGACGAGGGCCTTGCCCGCGACGGCGTCTCAAGGGAAGTCCCCTGTTCCGCCCTGAAGGGCGAAACGGTCCCTGACAGCCTTCATGCGACCCCCAAAATTTCCCCGACATGCCGGCTTCCTTCGAGGGGAACACCGAGGGTCCCGGCACCGCTTCATCTGAGCCCCTTCTCCCCTCCTGATCGCGACGGGAGAGTCGATTCCCCTGTGTTGTCTGGAAGGGGTTCCCGGCCTTCCCGGCGCACCTCAGGATGAGGCCGGTCTCACGAGGAAATTCGAGACGAGCCACGTGGGTGGGGCCACATGCCGAACGCCCCCGATTCCCCGGTCCGCTCTTGAGAAGGACCCGAGGCCCGGACCCCTCTTCGAAGGCAACCCTCTGGGTGAAGGCACAACACGAAGGGGAACTGCCACCCCCGTGCATCTTCTGCAAAGACCCGCGGGTTCCACACACATCTCGACGAAGGGCCTGAGACCCCCTGAACAGCTCGAGAGGCAAGCAGGGTTCCCTTCCTCAGACAAGACGAGGCCTGACTCTCCTGTCCCAACTCTGCAGGGACTCTGCGGTCGGAGTCCGAAAAGGAGAGGAAGCCTGAGGTTCCTGCCTCCCCTCGAGGTGAGGCCCTCTTCCGTTGCGCCAGACCCAGCGGAGCCCCGAGAGGCCCCGGAACTACACAGGATCCCTCACCTCTCAGAGGCCCCCTGGGAAGTTCCCTAAGGTTCCCGGCAGAAGGAGAGGGAAACGAGGGTTTCCCGCCCCCCACCCGAGAAAGACCTCGAGAGTCCCTCTTCAACACTTCTGGAGGCCCTAGTTCCCTCCCATGACTCGAGAGCCATGATGCGCTCCCCCTCACCACGCGCATGGAAGGGAGACCTGACTTCCCTGGCGCCGCACGAGAGGCTCCCTGACATCCTCTTCGTGCCTCATGAGAAAAGCCCCAGGGGCGCCACAGCTCGAAGAGCCACTGAGACGCCCCCTTCATCGCGAAGTGAGGGCCTTCTTTTCCTGCATGGCCTGGAGAGCAATCCCGAGTCCTCTCTCCTAACTGAGGAGGAGGCTTTACTCCCTTGAGGCCACTCAGTGGGCTCTAAGAGCTCCGCGTCGCGGCTGGAGAGGAGAGCACAGTCCTTTGCTTCCTCTCGATGCGAGGCCTGACTCCCCGGGGGAGTCTGGAGTGCAACCCCGAGATCCCGTCTCCTTTGAGAGGACTATTAGGTCCCAGACACACGCCTAGATGAGGTCTCTTTGGCCCTGCAGTGACTCGAGCGCTACCCCCAGATTTCCCTCGCTACTTGAATGGGAGATGGGGCTTCCCAAGTCCAACCCAAGAGGAAGCCTGAAATCCTCGTCGAAACTCGAGAATCCCGCCGCAACTGGAGAAAATCCACATGGTTCCAACGTCTTCGCAAGATGAGGCCCTTGCCCGCTACGGCGTCTCAAGGGAAGTCCCAGGTTCTGTCCTGAAGTGCGAAACGGTACCTGACTCCTTTCATGCAACCCCCAAAAGTCCCCCACACGCCGGTTTCCCTCGAGGGTAACACCGAGTGTTCCGGCCCCACTCATCTGAGCCCCTTCTCCCCTCCTGATGGCGATAGGAGAGTCGATCCCCCTGCATTGTCTGGAAGGGTCCCCGGCCTTCCCGGCACACCTCAGGATGAAGCCAGCCTCACTAGGAAATTTGAGACTAGCCCCGTGGGTGGTCCCACATGCCGAAAGACCCCGATTTCCCTGTCCGCTCTTGAAAAGAACCCGAGGCCCGGACACCTCTTCGTAGGCAACCCAGTGTGTGAAGGCACAACACGAAGGGGCACTGTCACCGTCGTGCATCGTCTGGAAACACCCGCAGGTTCCACACACAGCTCAACAAGGGGCCTGAGACCCCCTGAGCACCTCGAGAGGCAAGCGGAGTTCCCTTCCTCAGACAAGACGATTCCTGACTCTCCTGTCCCAACTCTGCAGGAACCCTGCGGTTGGAGTCCGAAACGGAGAGGAAGCCTGAGGTTCCTGCCTTCCCTGGAGATGAGGCCCTCTTCCATTGCGCCAAACCCAGCGGAGTCCTGAGAGGCCCCGCCAACTCCACAGCATCCCTCATCTGTCAGAAGCACACTGGGAAGTTCCCTAAGGTCACCGGTAAACTTTTATTGCACAAGGTCCCCATGAAAAGGCCCTCGCAGCAGGACAGCCACAGATTCTGTCTGCCATTAAAGGGCAGTAAGGTGCCCTCCCCCCTTCTTTGCTGCCTCAGCAGCCACCAGGGTGCAATTCGCGTACCCTTCCCTTTCCCATCCTAGCAGGTGCTCCAGGGCCCACTGGCCTACAAAGTGCCAGAAGCAGGGCTGGGCCAGCCGGCCAGAGTTCAGTGTTCTGTCCCTTGGACTTACAGCGGACACTAGGCTGCTTGGAAGAACCGCGCAGACTCTGAGATTTTTCAGCAGAGGGGTGGAGCGGTAAAGGCCTTGACCCCAAAGGCAAGGCCTTTCTGCGACCGCCAGGCTGGGGAGCTCCGAGAATGTGCCAACAGAAGGCGGAATACTTGGTTCCCTGCTCCACGCAGTCCCAGTTCCCTTACCTGTAGTCCGCAGCCCTCCGCTGCACCCACGGGATGGCGATCCTTGGGGACCCAGGAGCGGACGAAATGGGCGTTCCCAGCCGCAGTTGCAACCCCCGAGAGCGCAACTGGGAACCCCTCCCAATCCCCCCCATGAGCCGACCCCCGCCCCGCGCCGCCAGGGTTAGCCCCGCCCCTGCCGCGCTCCCGGCGCGTTCCCAGCCGCAGTGGCGACCCCCGGGAGCACAACTGGGACCGACCCCCACCCAAAGCCATCGGAAACTCGACCCGCACAGCCCGGGTTTACCCAGTCCCGGGCGCGCTCCCGGCGCGTTTTCAGCCTCAGTGTCCACCTCCGAGAGCACAACTGGGAAGCCCGACAACACCCCTGCCAGAAGCCGACCCCCGCCCCACGCCGCCCGCGTTCGCCCCGCCCCTGCACGGTCCAGGTACCTTCCCAGCTTCTAGCGTTCATGCCCGGGTAGGAGCAGGACGTAGGAGTATGGGAGATGTGTCTGGAGCCTGACAGCCTCAGCTCCGCTCTGGCCTGCCCTTTGGACCTAGGAGCCAGGCCAACTTGCAGAGGGCTTAGGGCCCCATTGTATGCAAACTACCAAGGCCTACCGCAAGGAGAACTCTGTCTGAGGGAAGGGAAGCGCCCCAGGCTGCGTTCCCAAGCTGTTGCTTGGCAATGCAGACTCAGCGGTAAACGGAGGGAATCAGGGTCCTAGTGCCCCTGTCTTGGGGAGGAAGCTCCACAGCCAGAGTGTTCCTCCCTTTGTGCCCAGAAAGCGCCTGCCAGACTGGGCTTCCCCAGAGCTCTGTTGCAGAGCAGAGACGTGTGGATGTGTTTTGGGGCCTTGACATGTGCGTTTGGGCTCCCTAGCACAGCCCCAGCGTAGGGGAACCAGCCCCTGAGCAAAGAGCTCCAGGCAGTGCTTTGTGCCCAGGCCTGGATGCCCAGTCCCAGCACGCGGGAGAGATGAGTTAGGCTGCCGGCGGGTCCTTGCAAGCCTGTATTGGAAAGGACCGAGTGAGCTTCCACACTGGTGGAGCTGCAGACCTGCGCCCAGGCGCGATAGGACAGAGCCCCGGTGGAAAGGCTGCTCTGCCTGGGCGAGCCTCGCCAAGCCCTTCCCAGCTTCTAGCGTTTGCGCCTGCGAAGGAGCAGGCTGCGGGAGTGTGGGCGACATGACTGGCTCCTGACTGGCCTCAGCTCCGCTCTTGCCTTCCCTTTGGACCTAGGAGCCAGGCCTCCTTGCAGACGGCTTAGGGCACGGGGGTGTGCAAACTGCGAAAGCCTCCCGCAAGGAGACCTCTGTCTGAGGGAAGGGAAATGCCCCAGGTTGCATTCCCAAGGTGTTGCTTGGCAGCCCAGACTCAGCGCTGAACGGAGGGAATCAGGGTCCCAGTGCCCCTGTCATGGGGAGGGAGCTCCACAGCCAGAGTGTTCCTCCGTTTGTGTTCAGAAACCGCCTTACAGACTGGGCTTCCCCGGAGCTCAGCTCCAGAGCAGAGTCATGTGCATGTGGTTTGGGGCCTTCCCCTGTGCCTTTGGGCTCCCTAGCACAGTCCCAGCGCAGGGGAACCAGCCCCTGAGCAGAGAGCTCCAGGCAGTGCTCTGTGCCCTGGATTGGAAGCCCACTCCCAGCACGCGGGAGAATAGAGTCAGGCCGCCGTCGGGTGCTTGCAAGCCTGTATTGGGAAGGACCGAATGAGCTTCCACTCCGGCGGAGCTCCAGATCTGTGCCCAGGCGCGATATCGCAGAGCCCCGGCCTAGAGGCTGCTCTGTCTGGGCGAGCCTCGCCAAGCCCTTCCCAGCTTCTAGCTTTCGCACAGGGGAAGGAACAGACTGCGGAAGTGGGGGAGATGTGACTGGCGGGCGCCTTACTGGCCTCAGCTCCGCTCTTCCCTTCCCTTTGCACCTATGATCCATGCCTCCTTGCAGAGGGCTTAGGGACCGAAGGAGAGCTCTGTCAGAGGGAAGGGAAGCGCCCCAGGCTGCATTCCCAAGCTGTTGTTTAGCCGCCCAGACTCAGCGCTGCACAGGGGTAATCAGGCTCTCTGTGCACGCAGCTTCACACACAGGTGTGTCTCCGTAGGAATCAAGAAAGATCCTGACAGAGTGAGGTTCATTAGAGCTATACTAAAGAGCAAAGGCTTGTCCATGTGGTCTTGCCTTCCCCTGTGCCTTTGGGTCTCCAGGCTCGGCCCCAGCTCCGTGGAAACAACCCCTGAGAAAATATCTTCAATATCCACTTTTCCCAGTGTCTGGGAACTGGGGTTCGTAGGAGGAGAGAAAAGCAAGCCTCCATCGGGAACGAAAAGGCAGCCAACCTGCCTGTGTTTTGAAGCCTCTATTTGGAAGGAATGGGTTAGCTTCTCCTAAAGGAGACCTCCAGATCTGCTCAGAAGTCGGTAATTTCAGAGGCAGGGTACTGGTTCCTGACTGCCCTTTGCTAGCCTTGCAAAGATATTCCTAGATTCTAGAGTTATTTTCCATGAAGGAGCAGGCTTCGGGAATGTGTCAGACGGGACTGGCTCCTTATTGACCTCAGCTCAGCTATTGCCTTTCCATTCAAACTAGGACAAGGCCCTACTTTATGAAGGGTAAGGGTCTTCTTCTTTGCAAACTGCCAAGGGCTACAGAAATGAGACCTCTGTCAAGGTGAGGGAAGCCTAAGAGGACAGATTCTCAAGCAGGTGCTTTGCCACAAAGCATCAGAACCACACGGAGAGAATCAAGCTCCCGGTGCACCAATGTTGGGAGTGTAGCTTGACACAGAGAGTTGTCTCTATAGGAGCCAAGAATGTTCCTGAGAGATTAGGTTCACTAAACCTCTCCTACAGAGCATAGACCTGTCCATGTGGTTTTGCCTTCCCCTGTGAGTTGGGTCCTCGAGGTCCGCCACACCTCCGGGGAAACTGTCCCTGAGAAAAGATCTCCAGGAACCGCTTCGCCGAGCCCGGGAAATGCTGTTCACAGGAAGTAAGGCAAGCGAATCTCCTGCAGAGTAAAAGAGGCCTTACAGTCCCTGGAGGAGCAGGCTGCCAGAGTGTGTGAAACCTGACTGTTGCCTTACTGGCCTCAGCTCCGCCATTGCCTGTTCATCCGAGCTAGCACCCAGGCCTACTTGGAAAAGTGTTTGGGTGCAGATTTCTACAAAGTGCCAAGGGCTACAGCAGTGAGAATTCTCTCAGTGGTAAGGGAGAGCATTTTATGGATTCTCAAGCTGTTTTCTGAACGACAGCGTCAAAATGAACAGAGAGAATCAGGCTCTCTGTGCCCCTATGTTAGGTACGCAGCTTCACACACAGAGGTGTCTCTATAGGAGCCAAGAATGCTCCTGAGAGATGAGGTTCACTAGAGGTCTGCTACAGAGCATAGACCTGTCCCTGTGGTCTTGCCTTCCCCTGTGCCTTTGGGCCCCGGGCTCGGCCCCAGCTCCGTGGAAACAACCTCTGAGAAAATATCTTCAAGATCCGCTTTTCCCAGAGGCTGGGAACTGGGGTTCATAGGAGGAGAGAAAAGCAAGCCTCCTTCGGGCACGAAAGGCAGCCAACCTGCCTGTGTTTTGAAGCCTCTATTTGGAAAGAATGGTTTAGCTTCTCCTAAAGGAGACCTCCAGATCTGCTCAGAAGTCAGTAATTCCAGAGGCAGGGTGCTGGTTCCTGACTACCCTTTGCCAGCCTTGCAAAGACATTCCAAGATTCTAGAGTTATATTCCATGAAGGAGCAGGCTTCGGGAATGTGTCAGAGGGGACTGGCTCCTTATTGGCCTCAGCTCAGCTATTGCCTTTCCATTCAAACTAGGACAAGGGCCTATTTTATGAAGGGTAAGGGTCTTCTTTGCAAACTGCCAAGGGCTACAGCAATGAGACCTCTGTCAAGGCGAGGGAAGCCTAAGAGGACGGATTCTCAAGCAGGTGCTTTACTACAAAGCATCAGCACCCCACGGAGAGAACCAAGATCCCTGTTCCCCAATGTTGGGAGTGTAGCTTCACACACAGAGTTGTGTCTATAGGAGCCAAGAATGTCCCTGAGAGATTAGGTTCACTAAACCTCTCCTACAGAGCATAGACCTGTCCATGTGGTTTTTCCTTCCCCTGTGAGTTGGGTCCCTGAGGTCCGCCACACCTCTGGGGAAACTGTCCCTGAGAAAAGATCTCCAGGAACTGCTTCGCTGAGGCTGGGAAACGCTGTTCACAGGAAGTAAGGCAAGCGAATCTCCTGCAGAGAAAAAGAGGCCTTACTGTCCCTGGAGGAGCAGGCTGCCAGAGTGTGTGAAAACTGACTGGTGCCATACTGGTCTTAGCTCCGCCATTGCCTGTTCCTCCGAACTGGGACTCAGGCCTACTTGGAGAAGGGTTTAGGTGCAGATTTATACAAACTGCCAAGGGCTACTGCAATGAGAACTCTCTCAGAGGTAAGGGCGAGAATTGTATGGATTCTCAAGCTGTTTTCTGAACGACAGCATTAAACCTGCACAGAGAGAATCAGGCTCTCTGCCGCCATGTTGGGTACGCAGTTTCACACACAGAGGTGTCCGCATAGGAGCCAAGAACGTTCGTCAAAGACTGAGGTTCACTAGAGCTCTCTTAGAGAGCAAAGACTTGTTCATGTGGTTTTGCCTTCCCCTGTATGTGTGGGTCTCTGGGCAGAACCCCAGCTCCGTGGAAACAACCCCTGAGCAAAGATCTCCAAGAATCTGCTTTTCCCCCATGCTGGGAACCAGGGATCATAGGAGGCAGGAAAAGCAAGCCTCCTTCAGGCAAGAAGAGGCAGCCAACCGGCCTGTGTTTGGAAGCCTCTATTTGCAAGGAATGGGTTAGCTTCTCCAGAAGGAGACCTCCAGATCTGCTCAGAAGACAGATATTCCAGAGGCAGGGTCGAGGTTCCTGACTGCCCTTTGCCAGCCTTGCAAAGACATTCCTAGATTCTAGCAATATTTTCCATGAAGCAGCAGGCATCGGGAATATGTCAGAGTTGATGGCTGCCTTACTGGCCTCAGCTCAGCTATTGCCTTTCCTTTCAAACTAGGATCAGGGCCTACTTGGTGAAGGGTAAGGGTCTGCTTCTTTCCAAACTGCCAAGAGACACAGCAATGAGACCTCTGTCAAGGCGAGGGAAGCGTAAGCGGATGGATTCTCAAACAGGTACTTTGCCACAAAGCATCAGCACACCATGGAGAGAATCAGGCTGCCTGTGCTCCTATGTTCGGTGTGTAGCTTTACACACAGAGGTGTCTCTGTACGAGCCAAGAATGTTCCTAAGAGATGAGACACACTAAGGTCTCCTACAGAGCATAGACCTGTCCATGTGGTTTTTCCTTCCCCTGTGAGCTGGGTCCACGAGGTCCACCCCAGCTCTGGGGATAGAGCCCCTGAGAAAAGATCTCCAGGAACCGCTTTTTTCCCAGGCTGGGAAACGCAGTTCACAGGAGGCAAGGCAAGCGAGCCTCCCGCAGGGAAAAATAGGCCTTACTGTCCCTGGAGGAGCAGGCTGCCAGAGTGTGTGACATCTGACTGGTGCCTTACTGACCTCAGCTCCACCATTGCATGGCCATCCAAACCAGGACCCAGGCCTACTTGGAGAAGGGTTTGGGTGCGGATTTGTAAAAACTGCCAAGGGCTACAGCAATGAGAAGTCTCTCAGAGGTAAGGGAGAGCATTGTATGGATTCTTAAGCTGTTGTTTGAACGACAGCTTCAAAGCTGCAAAGAGAGAATCAGGCCCTGTGTGCCCCCTTGTTGGGTACGCAGCTCCACACACAGAGGTATCCCCGTAGAATCCAAGACTTTCCTCACATACTGAGGTTAACTAGAGTTCTCCTACAGAGCAAAGACTTGTCCATGTGCTTTTGCCTTCCTCTGTGCGTGTGGGTCTCCGGGCTCAGCTCCAACTCCGTTGAAATAGCCCCTGAAGAAACATCTCCAAGAACCACTTTTCCCCCAGGCGGGAAGCGGAGTTCACAGGAAGCGGAACAAGCAAGCCTCCTTCGGGCAAGTAGAGGCAGCCAACTAGCCTGTGTTTGGAAGCCTCTATTTGGAAGGAATGGTTAGCTTCTCCAGAAGGAGACCTCCAGATCTGCTCAGAAGACGGAAATTCCAGAGGCAGGGTCGAGGTTCCTGACTGTCCTTTGCCAGCCTTGCAAAGACATTTCTAGATTCTAGCGTTATTTTCCATGAAGGAGCAGGCTTCAGGAATATGTCAGACTTGACTGGCGCCTTACTGGCCTCAGCTCAGCTATCGCCTTTCCGTTCAAACTAGGACAAGGGCCTACTTGGTGAAGGGTAAGGGTCTGCTTCTTTCCAAACTGCCAAAGGCTACAGCAAAGAGACCTCTGTCAAAGAGAGGGAAGTGGAAGCGGATGGATTCTCAAACAGGTGCTTTGCCACAAAGCATCTGCACCCCACGGAGAGAATCAGGCTGCATTTGCCCCTATGTTGGGTGTGTAGCTTCAAACACAGAGGTGTCTCTATAGGAGCCCAGAATGTTCCTGGGAGATGAGGTTCACTAGAGCTCTGCTACAGAGCATAGACCTGTCCATATGGTTTTGCCTTCCCCTGTGAGTTGGGTTCCCGATGTTCGCCCCAGCTCAGAGGAAGAAACCCCTGAGAAAACACCTCCAGGAACTGCTTTTCGTCCAGACTGGGAAACGCAGTTCACAGAAGGCAAGGCAAGCGAGCCTCCTGCAGAGAAAAAGAGGCCTTACTGCCCCTGGAGGAGCAGGCTGCAAGAGTGTGTGAGACCTGACTGGTGCCTTACTGGCCTCAGCTCCGCCATTGCATGTTCCTCTGAACTAGGACCCAGGCCTACTAGGAGAAGGGTTTGGGTGCGGATTTCTAAAAAACTGCCAAGGGCTACAGCAATGAGAACTCTCTCAGAGGTAAGGGCGAGAATTGTATGGATTCTCAAGCTGTTTTCTGAACGACAGCGTTAAACCTTCACAGAGGGAATCAGGCTCTCTGACCCCATAAGTTGTCCCTGTAGGAACCAAGAACGTTCGTCAAAGACTGAGGTTCACTAGAGCTCTCTTAGAGGGCAAAGACTTGTTCATGTGGTTTTGCTTTCCTCTGTATGTGTGGGTCTCCGGGCATAACCTCAGCTCCGTGGAAACAACCCCTGAGCAAAGATCTCCAAGATCTGCTTTTCCCCCATGCTGGGAACCAGGGATCATAGGAGGCAGGAAAAGCAAGCCTCCTTCGGGCACGAAGAGGCAGCCGACCGGCCTGTTTTTGGAAGTCTCAATATGGAAGGAATGAGTTAGATTCTCCTAAAGGAGACCTCCAGATCTGCTCAGAAATCGGTAATTCCAGAGGCAGGGTGCAGGCTCCTGACTGCCCTTTGCCAGCCTTGCAGAGACATTCCTAGATTCCAGCGTTATTTTCCATGAAGGAGCAGGCATCGGGAATATGTCAGACTTGACTGGCGCCTTATTGGCCTCAGCTCAGCTCTTGCCTTTCCTTTCAAACTAGGACAAGGGCCCACTTTATGAAAGGTAAGGGTCCGCTTCTTTCCAAACTGCCAAGGGCTACAGCAATGAGACCTCTGTCAAGGCGAGGGAAGCGTAAGCTGATGGATTCTCAAGCAGGTGCTTTGCCACAAAGCATCAGCACCCCACGGAAAGAATCTGGCTCCCTTTGCCCCTACGTTGCGTGTGTAGCTACACACACAGAGGTGTCTCGATAGGAGCCAAGAATGTTCCTGAGAGAGGAGGTTCACTGTTGGGGGCCAGAGTGAGGCACTCCGCCCATGGCAAAGGTCATGAGGAAGGAGGCTCGACATACGCAAAGGTGGGATCGAGCCTCAGGAGTCCCCCTGGAAATCCTCGAGCATCTACCCCCATAACCAGAGCCTGCCTACCTTACTACTTTGTGCTCTCACCTACACCTCTGACTTTACGGGGGGCTGTGCCCCACCACCTCTTTCGGAGAAGGAGTTAACCTAGAGCTCCAGTTGATAAAAACCCCTGGGTGTGACAAGAGTGTTTTAACCTACAAACTCCTCTGAAGGTTCTCTAGCCTGCCTGACAGGCTTGTCCGGCCACATGTGATTGCTCACAGCCTCCCAACCATGAGAGGCACGAGATGCTTTAAACCTTCTAAAAACAGGTTCCTTAGAAAAGTTAGAAAATTATTAGTATAAGTATAATGGGCTGATTAGAAATCATATTGGTGAAGGGTTTTTCATTTGTTGAGCTGATGTTTACTGCTAAGTCTCCACATCCCCTGCCCTTATACACATTAATGAATATATAGAAGAAATAAGTATTAACCTTTGATATAAATCACGTTAGACCTTAGGCTAAGTACATTCTTTCCTTAACTAAAACCCACTACACCCTCACCCTATAGGAATGTAACTTTATTTGGGTGGCGTCTGTTTTAAGAATAATCACTCCTGGAGAAATAAGTGTCCTGGTTGACTGACCGCTGTCACAAGGAGAGGGTCGTAAATTGTCAGCAGGCCCCCCGGCCAGAAGATGATGTAACACCCCTAAGACCTCTGTATACTTTTGTATGAAGCACCTGACTTTGATAAAAGTCAGGACTGCTGACCCCACGTGACTTTTGCATAACATCTCAGTGTATAAAAGTAGACCATGGAAAATAAAGAATTGGGATCAGTTTCTCGAAATACTGGTCTCCCCATGTCTCTCTCTCTCTCTCTCACTCTGGTTGAGTCTCCATCTGGAGCGCGGAACCCACCAAGCTTACTAATTTTGCCTGGGCTTCTAAGATCCGACCGGGGAGGCCTCAGTGTCTCCTCTCCTTCGGGAGAACAGAAGGACGCCTACGGCCTACGTAAGTGGTGCAAGCTTCTTGTCTTGAAGTTTTATTGGACCCCGCGTAAACCAAGCTACTCAGCCTCTTTTCTCCACTGAATTTTCCTACTGAGCTATCCTCATTTTATTACTCTTTATATCCTTAATTAACGTTTAATTAAGCAGTTGTTCCCTGAACCTCGTCTATGCCATCTCTGCTTCGAATACCCTGGATCAGCTGGGGCTGGACCCCGGCAGTTCACTAGAGCTCTCCTACAGAGCATAGACCTGTCCATGTGGTTTTGTCTTCCCCTGTGAGTTGGGCCCCCGAGGTCCGACCCAGCTCTAGGGAAACAGCCCCTGAGAAAAAATCTCCAGGAACAGCTTTGCGCCCAGGCTGGGAAATGCAGTTCACAGGAGGCAAGGCAAGCGAGCCTCCTGCAGGGAAAAAGAGGCCTTACTGCTCCTGGACGATCAGGCTGCAAGAGTGTGTGAGACCTCACTTGTGCCTTACTGGCCTCAGCTCCGCCGTTGCCTGTTGTTCCGAGCTAGGACCCAGGCCTACTTGGAGAAGGGTTAGGGTGCGGATTTCTACAAACTGTCAAGGACGACAGCAATGAGAATTCTCTTAGCAGTAAGCGAGAGCATTGTATGGATTCTCAAGCTGTTGTTTGAATGACAGCTTCAAAGCTACACAGAGAGAATCAGGCTCTCTGTTCCCCTATTTTGGCTGTGCAGCTTCACACACAGAATTTGACTCTGTTGGAGCCAGAAATATTCCTGAAAGACTTAGGCTCACCAAAGCTGTCCTCCAGAGCAAAGACATTGGATGTGGTTTTGCCTTCCCTTGTCAGTATGGGTCCCCTAGCTTGGCCCCAGCTCCAGGGATACAGCCTCTAAAAAAAATCTTCCAAGAAGCGATTTTCCTCCAGGCTGTTAAGCGGAATTCGCAGTGTGCAAGTTAAGGAAGCCTGCTTCGTGGAAGAGCAAGCAGCCAACTGGCCCTGTGTTAGGAAGCCTGTATTTGAAGGGAATGGGTTAGTTTCTACAGCGGGAGAACCTCAGATCTGCTCAGGGGACTGAAATACTAGAGTCAGGGTCGAGGTTCTCCCTTGTCCTTTGCGCACCTTGCAAAGACATTCCTAGCTTCTAGCGTTAGTGTCCCTGTAGTAGCAGGCTGCAGGAGCGTGTGATAAATGACTGCCGCGTTCCTGTCCTCAGCTCCGCTATTGACTTTCTATTTGAACTAGAACCCAGACCTACTTTGAGAGGGGTTAGGGTCCAGTGTTTCCAAACTGCCAGGGGCTACGGCAATGCGAGCTCTGTCAGAGGTAAGAAAAGAGCAATTGGTTGGATTCTTCAGCTGCTGCGTGGCTGCACAGCTTCCGCGCCGCATGGAGAGCATGAGGCTCCTTGTGGCCCTATTTTGGGTACGCAGCAACATGCACACAGAGTGTCTGTGTTCACTTATGTACAGGCTTATGTACACTAGAGCTCTCCTACAGAGCAAAGACCACTCAGTGGGCTCCAAGAGATACCTGTCACGACTCGAGAAGAGAGTGGAGTCCTTTGCTTCCCCTCGAGATGAGGCCTGACTCCCCGGGTGAGTATGGAATGCAACCCCAAATCCCTGTCGCCTATGGAGAGGAAAATTAAGTCCTGGATACAAGCCTAGATGAGGTCTAGTTTGCCTTTCAGTGAATGGAGCCCAATCCCCAGCTCTCCCTGGTAATTCGAATGGAAGATTGGACTTCCTGGGCCAACACAAGAGGAAGCCTGAATTCCCCGCCGTAACTCGAGAATCCCACCGCAACTCGAGAAAAACCACGTGCTTCCCTCGTCATCGCAAGATGAGGCCCTTTGTCCGCTACAGCATCTCAAGAGAAGTCCCACGTTCCATTCTGAAGTGCGAAACGGTACTTGGCACCCTTGATGCGACCCCAAAAGTTCCGCGACATACCAGACTCACTCAAGGGGAACACCGAGGTTCCCGGCACCACTTCATCTGAGCCCCTTCTCCTCTCCTGATTGCGACAGGAGGGTCGACTCCCCTGCTCTGTCTGCAAGGGGTTCCCGACCTTCCGGGCGCACCTCAGGATGAGGCCGGTCTCATGAGGAAGTTCGAGACGTAGCCTCGTGGGTGGTGCCACATGCTGAAAGACCCCAATTTCATGGTCCACTCTTGAAAAGAACCCGATGCCAGCACACCTCTTTGAAGGAAAACCTGTGGATGAAGGCACAACACGAAGGGGCACTGACACCCGCGTGCATCGTCCAGAAAAACCCGCAGGTCCCACAGACATTTCGACAAGTAGCCTGTCACCCTGTAAACAACTCGAAAGGCAAACGAAGGTCCATTCCTCAACAGAAGACTAGGTGTGACTCTCTTGTCCCTACTATGCAGGGACCATGGGATCCGAGTCAGAAACGGAGAGGAAGCCTGAGGTTCCTGCGTCCACTCGAGATGAGGCCCTTTTCCATTGCACCACACCCAGTGGAGTCCCGAGAGGCACCTACCAACTCCACAGTATCTCTGAGTTCTCAGAGGCACAATGAGAAGCTCCCTGAGGTCACAGGCACAAGTCGAGGGAACACTGGGTTTTCTGCCGCGACTCGAGAAAGACCTCGAGAGTGCTTCAAAATGTCTTGAGTCGCGAATCCCCTGCCATGACTCGAGAGCCATGACATGCTCCCTCTCGCCACGTGCATGGAGACCTGACTAACCTGGCACTGCACGAGAGGCTCCCTGAGATCCTCATTGTACCTCGTGAGGAAATCCACACTGGCGCCGGAGCTCGAGGAAACACATGAGACACCCCGGTCATCGCGAGATGAGGGCCTTATTTTTCTGCATGGCCTGGAGACCAATCACGAGTCCTCTCTCCAAACTGAAGAGGAGGCTGGACTCCCTTGAGGCCGCTCAGAGGGCTACAAGAGACCCGCGTTGCGACTCGAGAGGAGAGCGGAGTCCTTGGCTTCCCCTCGAGACGAGGCCTGACTCCCCGGGGGAGCCTGGAATGCAACCCCGAGATCCCTGCTTTCCCTGGAGAGGAATATTAGGTCCCGGACACACGCCTAGGTGAGGTCTCTTTGGCCGTGCAGTGACTCGAGCGCAACCCCCAGCTTTCCCTCGCAACTAGAGGGGAAGTTTGGGCTTCCCAGGCCCAACCCAAGAGGAAGCCTGAGATCCCCGTCGAAACTCGAGAATCCCGCCGCAACTCGAGAAAAACCACGTGGTTCCCACCTCTTGGCAAGATGAGGACCTTGTCCGCGACGGCGTCTCAAGGGAAGTCCCTGTTCTGCCCTGAAGGGCGAAACGGTCCCTGCTAGCCTTCATGCGACCACCAAAAGGTCCCCAACATGCCGGGTTCCCTCGAGGGGAACACCGAGGGTGCCGGCACCGCTTCATCTGAGCCCATTCTCCCCTCCTGATCGCGACAGGAGAGTCGATTCCCCTGCGTGGTCTGGAAGGGGTTCCCGGCTTTCCCGGCGCACGGCAGGAGGAGGCCGGCCTCACGAGGAAATTCGAGACGAGCCACGTGGGTGGTGCCACATGCAGAATGCCCCCGATTCCCCGGTCCGCTCTTGAGAAGGACCCGAGGCCCGGACCCCTCTTCCAAGGCAAACCTGTGGGTGAAGGCACAACACGAAGGGGCACTGCCACCCCCGTGCATCGTCCGCAAAGACCGCGGGTTCCACACACAGCTCGACGAGGGGCCTGAGACCCCCTGAGCAACTCGAGAGGCCAGCGGGATTCCCTTCCTCAGACAAGACGAGGCCTGACTCTCCTGTCCCAACTCTGCAGGGACCCTGCGGTCGGAGTCCGAAACGGAGAGGAAGCCTGGGTTTCCTGCCTCCCTTCGAGGTGAGGCCCTCTTCCGTTGCGCCAGACCCGGCGGAGTCCCGAGGGGCCCCGCCAACTCCACAGGATGCCTCTCCTCTCAGAGGCACCCTGGGAAGTTCCCTAAAGTCCCCGGCAGAAGGTGAGGGAAATGAAGGTTTCCCGCCGCCCCCTGAGAAACACCTCGAGAGTCCTTCTGCAACGCGTCTCGAGGCCCTAGTCCCCTCCCGTGACTCGAGAGCCATGACGCGCTCCCCCTCGCCACGCGCATGGAGACCTGACTTCCCTGGCGCCGCACGAGAGGCTCCCTGAGATCCTCGTCGTGCCTCGGGAGAACACCCATACGGGCGCCGCAGCTGGAGGAAACCCCTGAGACGCCCCCGTCCTCGTGAGCTGATGGCCTTCTTTTCCTGCATGGCCTGGAGAGCAATCCCGGGTCCTCTCTCCAAACTGAAGAGGATGCTTGACTCCCTTGAGGCCACTCAGTGGGCTCCAAGAGATCCGCGTTGCGTCTAGAGAGGAGAGCGGAGTCCTTGGCTTCCCCTCGAGACGAGGCCTGACTCCCCGGGGGAGCCTGGAATGCAACCCCGAGATTCCTGCCTTCCCTGGAGAGGAATGTTAGGTCCCGGACACACGCCTACATGAGGTCTCTTGGGCCTTGCAGTGACTCGAGCGCAACTCCAAGCTTTCCCTCGCAACTCGAGGGGAAGATTGGCCTTCCCAGGGCCAACCCAAGAGGAAGAATGAGATCCCTGTCGTAACTCGAGAATCCCGCCGCAACTCGAGAAACACCACGTGGTTCCCACGTCTTCGCAAGATGAGGCCCTTCCCCGCCACGGCGTCTCAAGGGAAGTCCCCTGTTCCGCCCTGAAGTACGCAACGGAACATGACAGCCTTCCGGCGACCACCAAAAGTTTCCTGACACGCCGGGTTCCCTCGAGGGGAACACCAAGGGTCCCGGCACCGCTTCCTCTGAGCCCCTTCTCCCCTCCTGATCGCAACAGGAGACTCGATTTCCCTGCTTGATCTGGAAGGGGTTCCCGGCCTTCCCGGCGCACCTCAGGTGGAGGCCGGTCTCACGAGGACATTCGAGACGAGCCACGTGGGTGGTGCCACATGCCGAACGACCCCGATTCCCCGGTCCGCTCTTGAGAAGGACCCGAGGCCCGGACCCCTCTTCGAAGGCAACCCTGCAGGTGAAGGCACAACACGAAGGGGCACTGCCACCCCCGTGCATCGTGCGGAAAGACCCGCGGGTTCCACACACAGCTCGACGAGGGTCCTGAGACCCCCTGAGCAACTCGAGAGGCAAGCGGGGTTCCCTTCCTCAGGCAAGACGAGGCCTGACTCTCCTGTCCCAACTCTACAGGGACCCTGCGGTCGGAGTCCGAAACGGAGAGGAAGCCTGAGGTTCCTGCCTCCCCTCGAGGTGAGGCCCTCTTCCGTTGCGCCAGACCCGGCGGAGTCCCGAGGGGCCCCGCCACCTCCACAGGATCCCTCGCCTCTCAGAGGCACCATGGGAAGTTCCCTAAGGTCCCCGGCAGAAGGAGAGGGAAACGAGGGTTTCCCGCCGCCCCCTAAGAAAGACCTCGAGAGTCCTTCTTCAACGCGTCTCGAGGCCCTAGTCCCCTCCCGTGACTCGAGAGCCAGGACGCGCTCCCCCTCGCCACGCGCATGGAGACCTGACTTCCCTGGCGCTGCACGAGAGGCTCCCTGAGATCCTCGTCGTGCCTCGGGAGAAAACCCCCATGGGCGCTGCAGCTCGAGGAATCCCCTGAGATGCCCCCGTCCTCGCGAGCTGAGGGCCTTCTTTTCCTGCATGGCCTGGAGAGCAACCCCGGTTCCTCTCTCCAAACGGAAGAGGAGGCTAGACTTCCTTGAGGCCACTCAGTGGGCTCCAAGTGATCCACGTCACGACTCGAGAGGAGAGTGGAGTACTTGGCTTCCCCTCTAGACGAAGCCTGACTCCCCGGGGGAGCCTGGAATGCAACCCCGAGATCCCTGCCTTCCCTGGAGAGGAATGTTAGGTCCCGGACACACGCCTAGATGAGGTCTCTTGGGCCCTGCTGTGACTCGAGCGCAACCCCCAGCTTTCCCTCGCAACTCGAGGGGAAGATTGGGCTTCCCAGGGCCAACCCAAGAGGAAGCATGAGATCCCCGTCGTAACTCGAGAATCCCGCCGCAACTCGAGAAAAACCACGTGGTTCCCACGTCTTCGCAAGATGAGGCCCTTGTCCGCAACGGCGTCTCAAGCGAAGCCCCCTCTTCCGCCTTGAATTGCGAAACGGGACCTGACAGCCTTCATACGACCCCCAAAAGTTCCCCGACATGCCGGGTTCCCTCGAGGGGAACACCGAGGGTCCCTGCACCGCTTCATCTGAGCCCCTTCTCCCCTTCTGATGGCGACAGGAGAGTCGATTCACCTGCGTGGTCTGGAAGGGTTTTCCAGCCTTCCCGGCGCACCTCAGGATGAGGCCGGTTGCCGTGAGCTAGCGACAGACATTCCACTCGTGACAAAGTTCATGAGGAAGGAGGCTCGGCATACGCAAATGCGGGATCGATCCTCGGGAGTGCCCCCGGATATTCTCGAGCATCTACCCCCAAAAACCAGAGTCTGCCTACTTTATTGCTTTGTGCTCTCACCTCTGACTTTACTGGGGGCTGTCCCCCACCACCATCTCACTCTCTCTGTCAAAGAGTTAACTTACAGCTCCAATTAATAAAGTTCCTGGGCAATTAGGAGTGTTTAAATCCAAACCCCTCAGATGGCTCTCTAACTCGCCTGACAAGTTTACCCGGACACCTACAGCTATGCATACGATTGTTTACTGTCTCCCAGCCTCCAGAGGCACGGGAAGCTTAAGATATTCAAATAGCTTAGAGCCTCTCAGAGAATTAGAAACTGTCAGAATAAAACTAGTAAAAGATTTCATTGATGAGCCAATGTTTGTTGCCAAGTTTTCACATCCCCTGAATTGTATCCTTGAATGTGCATTAATTAATATATTTGGTATGTAGAAAAAATAAGTAGTGGCCTTGGTGTTAGTAACTTTAGACCCTTAAGGGAGTAAATTCTTTCCTTTGTAAACCCATTACACATCCACCCTATAGGAACGTAATCTTATCTTCGGAAGATGGCGCCAAACCTTAAAATAATTACTCTTAGAGAAAATAAGTCTTTGTTGATAAGTCCTTGTCAAGAGTCATAAAATGTTAATAGGCCTCTGGCCAGAAGATGATGTAAATCACCTAAACCATTTGTATACGATAAATCTGCAGGAAAGAAACCCTGGTTTTTGATAAGCATCAAAGACTGCTGATTTTGCATCCCCTATTATCCTCTATGTGTAACTTAGGGTATAAAAGCCCCTGTTGAAAATAAAGCTATGGGCCTTGCTCACCAACGCTTGGTCTCCCCATGTCATTCTTCCCTTTAACTTCCAGCTGAGTGTCCATCTGGAGCGCGGATATCCTCTGCGACCATTTATTTGCCTGGGCTTCTAAGACCCACTCGAGAAGGTGTCTAAGGTGGGGCACCTTCCGCTATTCGAGAGGGCGCCTGCGGCCTCCGTGGTCAGAGCTAACCTGGTGTCATGGGTTATATTGATTTTCCGCATAAACCAAGCCACTCAGCTTCTTTTCTCCACTGAATTTTCCTACTGAGCTATCCTCATTCTATTACTCTTTATTATCTCTAACTAACATTTGAATAGGTCGCTTAGCCGTCTCTCCTTCGAATACCCTGGATTAGCCGGGGCTGGACCTCGGCAGGTGGCGCCCGAGACAGGTTTTTCGAAGGTAAGCTCCCCAAAGCAATTAGGGTCATCAGCCCTACTGCTCCCCCGTTCTCGGAACAACTGAGTCATCAGCTCTTTTGTTCCCCCATGGAGCAGTTTGGGTCATCAGCCCTACTGCTCCTCCCTCGGAACAGTTTGGGTCATCAGCCTACTGCTCCTCCCTCGGAACAATCTGGGTCATCAGCCCTATTGTTCTTCCAGTGTTCGGGACATCTAGGACCCCACTCAAGGGTGCCGCAGACCCCCCCTGTAGGATAGACAGGGCGAGAGGAGTGGGAAGTGTTGAAAGTGTTAAAGTGTTAGACTTAGAGAGAGAAAACAGTTTCTGAAGTTAAAAGGCCAAAGAAAAGCCTGATCTTTTGATAGCTAAAAGCAAAATCTTTTACTATACTTAATTTTATGACATGGGTAACACTGAATCAAAAGAAAGACAGCTCTTTATAGGAGTAATCTTACAGTTATTAAATAAAAGAGGAATCAAAGGTTAAAAATCTGCCATTCAATCATTTTTTTCATTTGTACAAGAGCACTGTCCCTGGTTCCCAGACGAAGGCTCTGTTAACTTAGATGTCTGGGAAAAAGTAGGAAAACAGCTAAAAACTTACCATGCCGAACATGGCTCAGAAAATGTCCCTAATGATGCTTTTCCCTTATGGAACATCATTAGAGATGTCTTAGACCCTGCCCCCGATTCAGAAAAAGTACATCTTAAAGGGGATAGTGAAGAAAATGCTGTAGCTAAACCTGCCCCTGAATCTAAAAAAGTAACCTTTAAAGAGGAAAATGAGGTCAAAACTGTAGTTAAGCCTCAGGAAAATGAGAAAAATGAAGACCCACCTGACTATCGGCAACTAAGAAAAATGTTAGCAGCCATGACTACTCAGGAACAACTTAAAGTTAGGGATGAGAAACAAGATCAGCCTTCACCAAAAGAAAAAGAGAATTTAGGCGAGATAATAGCTAAATATCTCTCTGATGGAGATCGGCATCTCTTAAACAATGATGCCCCAAAAGGCCTAAGAGAAACTTCCCCTGTCAGGCCATCAGCTCCAAAGAGCTTAAGGGAAACGTCTCCCATCAGGCCATATGCCCCTAGGGATTTCCAAGAGACCTTCTCAGTTAATCCATATGTAACCTCTGGATACCAAACAGTTCAAAGAGCTCCAGAGTACAGAGCAGAGAATGTGGAACCTATGCCATTGCCACCTCCTCCCATACCTCCTCCCATACCACCTCCCATACCACCTCCCATACCAAGCCATACAGGTCCTATTAAACCTGCATTATTGCTGCCACCTCCCTATCGAAGTGGGAAAATTCCAAAATCAATCCCACGGAGACGGGCCTTTTCTGCCCCTGGTGAGAAATTCGATCCCCAACTTCAGGCTTGTTTCCCTTTAATTTTTGACAATGATGAAAGAGAACAAAAGGCTATCGACTGGGAGCCTGTTTCTTTTCAACTGGTAAAAGAACTTAAAAATGCATGTATTTCATATGGGCCTAAAGCCCCATATACGATGCAGCTAGTAGAAAATTTAGCAGGCCAATGCTTAACACCTCGAGAATAGAAATCAATTGCTAGGGCCTGCCTGTCCGGAGGACATTTTATACTTTGGAAATCTGAATATGATGATCTCGCTCGTATATATGCTTTTTCTAACCAAAATGGGGACTTTAAACATATCACTGAAGCTATATTACTTGGACAGACCGACTACCCCTCATATGACGAACAGATGAAATTAGATAGGACTGCTATACAACAGGTGGCTGATTGTGCCTTTACTGCCTGGCGGTCATTGCCTGATGGTAAGGCATCAGGTGCCGCTCTATCTGATATTAAACAAAAGTCAGAAGAGCCATTTGAAGACTTTGTCTCACGACTTTCAGAAGCTGTCCAGAGAATAATTTCTGATTCTGAGGCAGCTAAACTGTTAACAAAACACTTGGCCTTTGAAACTGCTAATTCTACCTGCCAGGCTATACTGCGTCCTGTTAGAAGAACTGGATCTTTAACTGATTATATGAAACAGTGTGCAGATGTAGGACCGTCAATGCTACAGGGTGTTGCGATAGCTGCAGCGATAAAAGGAAATACTTATCAGCAGGCAGTCCAATCTTTTTTTACTAACAAAAATAAGCCATCACAAGATGATCCCAATAACCAAGGCAGGAATGCATTCCCTGGAACTTGTTTTTCCTGTGGCCAGAAGGGACACGCTTTTCATGACTGCCCTCAAAGAACACCCGGTTCTTATCTGCCTAATCCAGCCCAACAGTCTGTGTCTGCTCTGCAAAACCCTGCTCCCCTGCCCATTAATCCTAGGTCTCTTTGCCCTCGCTGCCAGAGAGGATATCACTGGGCAAGGGACTGTAGGTCAAGATTTCATAGAAACGGAGCCTTTTTAGGCCCCGACCAGCAGTCGGGAAACGGGTTGAGGGGCCAGCCCCAGGCCCCGACAACGATTGGGGCAGCCTCACTGAACCCATTCATTCCCTTCGTCCCGTCACAGAGCTCATCAGAGCAACCCCAGGCAGCGCAGGACTGGACCTCAGTTCCACCACCTCAACAATATTAACACCAGATAGCCCCACTGTAAAAATCCCTACAGGAGTTAAAGGCCCGTTACCAACAGGCCTGGTAGGAATTATACTAGGCAGAAGTTCCTTAGCTATACAAGGTCTTACAATTATTCCCGGAGTAATTGACTCAGATTACACAGGAGAAATTCATATAATGATTTCACCCCCGACTAAAACTTTTCAAATACATCAGGGACAGAGAATAGCCCAACTTTTACTTTTGCCGTATTATAATGCAATTGGGCAAACAGCCACCCAAAATGAAAGACAGGACAAAGGATTTGGGTCTAGTGACATGGTTTTTTGGGTAACAGAAATTACTAAAAAGCGTCCTATGAAATCTATTCTTGTCAGTGGCAAGTCTATTGAAGGGTTATTAGACACAGGAGCAGATGTTTCCTGTATTTCTGGGAAAGATTGGCCCAATTCCTGGCCCACACATACTACTGCAAATAACATAGTGGGCAACGGGAGAGCTCCTACAGTAGCTCAAAGTGCAAAAATTTTAGACTGGCAATTTGATGATACCCGTGGAACATTCCAACCGTATGTGATTCCTTGCCCTTCTCACTGTGGGGGAGAGATGTGCTGTCTCAAATGGGCATGTTACTTTTTAGCCCTGATGATAAAGTAACTTTTCAAATGCTACAAATGGGCTATGACCCTTCAAAAGGATTAGGTAAACAACAGACAGGAATAATTGAACCAATTTGCCCGGCTCCTCAAAAGTTCCGTACTGGATTAGGGTATCCAAATTTTTGATGGAGGCCATTGTTTTTGCTGCCGACCCCATTACATGGAAATCTCAAGACCCGGTGTGGGTAGAACAATGGCCTCTGACTAAAGAAAAACTTCTGGCAGCCAAAGCGTTAATTTCTGAACAACTAGAATTGGGACATATTAAGCCCTCCAATAGCCCCTGGAATACTCCTATTTTTGTTATTAAGAAAAAATCTGGCAAGTGGCGACTTTTACAAGATTTAAGAGCTATTAATGCCACTATGGAAGACATGGGAGCCTTACAACCTGGGCTTCCTTCCCCAGTAGCCATCCCAGAAGGATATAATATTATTGTAATTGATTTACAAGACTGTTTTTTCACCATCCCCCTAAATGCTGAGGATAAAAAGCGATTTGCCTTTAGTTTACCAGCAGAAAATTTTAAACAGCCTCATTTAAGGTTTCAATGGAAAGTGTTGCCCCAGGGAATGAAAAATAGCCCTACTTTATGTCAAAAATTTGTTAATGCAGCTATAGAAAATATTAGGGCTAAATATGAACAACTATATATGATTCACTATATGGATGATATTTTAATAGCTCACCCTGATAGAGCTCATTTGCAAACTGTCCTTCAAGATTTGACCCAGGCATTAACAGACAGAGGCTTAAAAATTGCCCCAGAAAAAATTCAAGTCACTCCGCCCATAACTTACTTAGGACAGGTTATCAATT
The DNA here is from genome assembly GCF_029407905.1 of Bubalus kerabau. NCBI lineage: Eukaryota > Metazoa > Chordata > Mammalia > Artiodactyla > Bovidae > Bubalus > Bubalus kerabau. The sequence goes on along the minus strand of NW_026577886.1, from coordinate 2,710,168 downwards.
CAGAAACTGTGACTCATGCCCCATTAAAATTGAGAAAAGATCACCTTGTTACTTTAAATGATTATCAAAAACTTTTAGGCGACATTAATTGGATCAGACCTTATTTAAAATTAACCACTGCTGAATTAAAGCCTCTTTTTAACATTTTACGTGGGGATCCTGATCCAACTTCTAAGAGACAATTAACTGTTGAGGCTCAGGAGGCCTTAGAAAAGGTGGAAGCAGCTTTATCTGATAGCTATGTTAAAAGAGTTAATTTACAAACAAATAGGCAATTCCTCTGCCTAGCTACTCCAACAGCACCTACGGGAGTTTTATGGCAAAACGGCCCCCTGGAATGGGTCCATCTCCCCGCCCAGCCTAAAAAAGTAGTGGCCTCTTATCCAGGACTGATAGCTACATTGATATTGAAAGGGAGAAAACGTAGCATTGAATTGTTTGGTAAAGAACCAGCAGAAATTGTAATTCCATATAATAAAGAACAACTTGATGCTCTTCTAATGTTTGATGAGGATTGGCAGATTGCTATAGGAAATTATTTTGGTCAAATTCTGCATCATTTACCTTCACATGTTTTGCTAAATTTTATGTCTAAACACCCGGTTATTTTCCCTGTTAGATGTAAATACTCTCCCATCTCTGATGCTCAAATGGTTTTTACTGACGGGTCTGCTAATGGCAGAGCTTCTATAGTTACAAAAGATCAGCGTAAAGTTTTACATACGCAGGAAACTTCGGCCCAGAGAGCTGAACTCAGAGCTGTTATAGAGGCTTTTGTTATGTTTGCAGAGGAGGAATTTAACCTTTACTCTGATTCTCAGTATGTGGTCAGGCTGTTTCCACACATTGAGACTGCGGTCCTGCCTGAGAACAAAACTGCAATATTTCACTTGTTAACTAAACTGCAGCAGCAAATTTGGAAACGAAGCCGAGCATATTTTATTGGCCACATTCGGGCTCATTCTGGATTGCCTGGACCTTTAAATGCCTTAAATGACCTGGCAGATTCACTAACTAAGGTCACAGTGGCTTCTGCTTTTGAAGAAGCCCGAGCTTCTCATTCACTCCACCATCAAAATGCTACTGCACTAAGATATCAATTTCAGATTCCTCGAGAATCTGCTCAGGAGATTGTTCGTTCCTGTTCTCATTGTCCCACTACTGTAAATAGTTTACCTATGGGAGTTAACCCTCGCGGTCTTAAACCTAATGCGCTCTGGCAGATGGATGTAACTCACATCTCTTCATTTGCAAAATTGTCTTTTGTTCATGTAACAGTAGATACCTTTTCTCATGTTATTATTGCAACTGCTCGCACAGGGGAAGCAGTTAAAGATGTAATACAACATCTTTTTACTTGTTTCTCATATATGGGTCTGCCAAAAGCCTTGAAAACTGACAATGCTCCTGCTTACACATCTAAGTCTTTTCAAGAATTTTGTCTAAAGTTTCAAATTAAACAACACAGGCATCCCTTATAATCCACAAGGACAAGCCATTGTGGAAAGAGCACATCAAACGTTAAAAACCCAAATTCAAAAACTAAAAGAAGGGGAGTTTAAATATAGTTCTCCCCATCACCTCTTGCAACATGCTCTTTTTGTAATAAATATTTTAAATACTGATTCAGCTGGAATGACTGCAATGCTTCGCCATTGGTGCCCGGAGCAACTGAATGCAAAACCATTAGTTAAATGGAAGGACCTCCTTTCCGGACAATGGAAAGGTCCCGACCCATTGTTAACCAGCGGTCGAGGATATGCTTGTATTTTTCCACAGGACGCAGATTCTCCAATTTGGGTTCCAGATAGATTAATTCGCCATGTCTCAGCCTCTCGGATACCGGGTTTCACGGCCGCCGCGACCCCGAAAGAGGAAAGGGCCTCCTCTGCCTTCGCTCCCCACGCCAGCACGGGAAACACCACTGACATCGGAGCAACTGACATCAGGGATCCCGGATGAGCAGGGAACGGATCCGCCCACCAAACAGATGTCTCAACTTCACATACAGGATATCGCTCCCCCCGATCCTTTGTCTCACAAGAGGGGGTCAGGCCGCCTGACTCAGGCGACCCGGAATGCCTCCATACCTACTTGGGGACAAATAAAAACACTCTGCCATCAGGCACGGGGAATAACCTCTTTGCAGGGCTCTCCAACCTCCCCCGAGAAGATGTTTATTGCTATGCTTGCCTTATTATCTTGCCAGATAAGCACCTCCTCCCCTGCTCTGAAAAGTATTGGGCCTACTTCCCAGATCCTCCAAACTTTCAAGTTGTTACCTGGAACAATGACCCCCTACGGGTCCACACAAACCAGCCTCAGTTACTGGGAGGGTCATATACTTCTTATACCACAGATGAATATCCTATTAATTTCTATTTTACCTTCAGGGGATTAGCAGACGACCTTCCTGTTTGCTTTAACTTTCCCAGTGATATAGAAAGCTTTATTATTCCCCCTAAAGAAGGCTGTGTCAGAGCCTCTAAAAAGGCAGTTCTGACTCATTCTCCAGCCTCAGGTATTGAACATAGAGGGCGTCTAGCGCTTTGGGTCTTACAGGCTCGTATGCCCGGGGCCCTTGATCCCCACGAATTTATATTCCATAGACCCCCTCCTGGATATCCAAGTTGTTATAATACTGAGCCTTCAGATGCCGTATGGAACACCATAGATGATCGTACAGGGTATCCGATTTGAAAATCTTGTACTTATCATTTAAGAGCTGATTATAGAATACCGGGAAGAGGGAATTACATGATTCAAGACTGGAGTAACTCAGACCTAGGTAGGAGCCCATTGCCCCTTGATGACTTTCCCAGCAGATTTTATAATTGGAAGAAAGATTTTATTTCCTGGCCATTAAGCATTACTAGATGGCATAATAATCGATTTGTGTCACCCATATTGTCTTATACTACTAAGAACAAAACTTCTTGGCAACCAGAAATTTGGAGGGCCCTTGCTGCCACTGCTCCCATTTCCTTATTCCGTCCAAATAGCAATTCTACTTATTCTGTTTTAGCTTGTGTACCCTCACCTTATGTTTTTCTCTTTACTAATGACTCCAAAAGATTAAATGTACACATGAATTATTCAGGTGGACCTAATATAGTAACTTGTGAACAATGTATGCTTTCATCTTGTTTGACCCCCCAATATAATGTTTCTTCTTTTGTTGTGTCGAAACGCCCACCCTATCTCATGATACCTGTGTCTGTGCATTCTTATTGGTATGATAATTACGGTTTGGCTGTATTACAACAACTGCAGGATTTAATGCGAACCCGACGGTTTGTGGGCTTACTTATCTTGGGAATAGCAGCTTTGATAAGTGCAATCACTTCTGTTACTGTGGCAGCAATATCATTGACTCAACAAGTACATACTGCTCAATATGTTGATTCTATGTCCAAAAATGTTTCTTTAGCATTGGCAACACAGGAAGCTATAGACAGGAAGTTAGAAATGAGGGTAGACGCCCTAGAGGAAGCAGTAATACATATTGGGACTGAATTGCAGGCTTTAAAGGTGAAAATGGCATTGTCCTGTCATGCTGACTATCGGTGGATATGTGTAACACCCCTGAAAGTAAATGAGACAGATTTTGAATGGGAAAAGATTAAAAACCATATTTCAGGTATCTGGAACAGCTCTGACATTGGTCTAGACTTAGGGAAACTTCACAATCAAATAGCAACCATGGAACACTCCCGATTAGATTTTACTGCCGCTGGAACAGCAAATGATTTCTTCCATACTTTCTCTAACTACATTTCAGGAAAAAATATGCTGTCTACCTTCCATAGCTATGCTACGGTGGCTGTTTTAATTCTGCTTCTCATAATCATTCTTCCTTGTATTGTCAGTATTCTTCGGCAGAGCATTCAGAGGCTCGCGACTGAGCTACATCTGGCTGTTTTAAGAAATAAAAAAGGGGGAGATGCCGGGAGCTGGCGAGAGACATTCCACTCGTGACAAAGGTCATGAGGAAGGAGGCTCGGCATACGCAAAGGCGGGATCGAGCCTCGGGAGTGCCCCCGGATATTCTCGAGCATCTACCCCCCAAAAACCAGAGTCTGCCTACTTTATTGCTTTGTGCTCTCACCTCTGACTTTACTGGGGGCTGTCCCCCACCACCCTCTCACTCTCTCTGTCAAAGAGTTAACTTACAGCTCCAATTAATAAAGTTCCTGGGCAATTAGGAATGTTTAAATCCAAACCCCTCAGATGGCTCTCTAACTCGCCTGACAAGTTTACCCGGACACCTACAGCTATGCATATGACTGTTTACAGTCTCCCAGCCTCCAGAGGCACGGGAAGCTTAAGATATTCAAATAGCTTAGAGCCTCTCAGAGAATTAGAAACTGTCAGAATAAAACTAGTAAAAGATTTCATTGATGAGCCAATGTTTGTTGCCAAGTTTTCACATCCCCTGAATTGTATCCTTGAATGTGCATTAATTAATATATTTGGTATGTAGAAAAAATAAGTAGTGGCCTTGGTGTTAGTAACTTTAGACCCTTAAGGGAGTAAATTCTTTCCTTTGTAAACCCATTACACATCCACCCTATAGGAACGTACTCTTATCTTCGGAAGATGGCGCCAAACCTTAAAATAATTACTCTTAGAGAAAATAAGTCTTTGTTGATAAGTCCTTGTCAAGAGTCATAAAATGTTAATAGGCCTCTGGCCAGAAGATGATGTAAATCACCTAAACCATTTGTATACGATAAATCTGCAGGAAAGAAACCCTGGTTTTTGATAAGCATCAAAGACTGCTGATTTGCATCCCCTATTATCCTCTATGTGTAACTTAGGGTATAAAAGCCCCTGTTGAAAATAAAGCTATGGGCCTTGCTCACCAACGCTTGGTCTCCCCATGTCATTCTTCCCTTTAACTTCCAGCTGAGTGTCCATCTGGAGCGCGGATATCCTCTGCAACCATTTATTTGCCTGGGCTTCTAAGACCCACTTGAGAAGGTGTCTAAGGTGGGGCACCTTCCGCTATTCGAGAGGGCGCCTGCAGCCTCCGTGGTCAGAGCTAACCTGGTGTCACGGGTTATATTGATTTTCCGCGTAAACCAAGCCACTCAGCTTCTTTTTTCCACTGAATTTTCCTACTGAGCTATCCTCATTCTATTACTCTTTATTATCTCTAACTAACATTTGAATAGGTCGCTTAGCCGTCTCTCCTTCAAATACCCTGGATCAGCTGGGGCTGGATCTGGGCAGCCAGTCTCAAGAGGGAATTCGAGAAGAGCCACGAGGGTGGTGCCACATGCCGAACGACCCCAATTCCCCGGTCCGCTCTTGAGAAGGACCCGAGGCCCGGACCCCTCTTCGAAGGCAACCCTGTGGGTGAAGGCACAACACGAAGGGGCACTGCCACCCCCGTGCATCGTCCGCAAAGACCCGCGGGTTCCACACACAGCTCGACGAGGGGCCTGAGACCCCCTGAGCAACTCGAGAGGCAAGCGGGGTTCCCTTCCTCAGACAAGACGAGGCCTGACTCTCCTGTCCCAACTCTGCAGGGACCCTGCGGTCGGAGTCCAAAATGGAGAGGAAGCCTGGGCTTCCTGCCTCCCCTCGAGGTGAGGCCCTCTTCCGTTGCGCCAGACCTAGCAGAGTCCCGAGAGGCTCTGCCAACTCCACAGGATCCCTCGCCTCTCAGAGGCACCATGTGAAGTTCCCTAAGGTCCCCGGCAGAAGGCGAGGGAAACGAGGGTTTCCCGCTTCCCCCTGAGAAAGACCTCGAGATTCCTTCTTCAACGCGTCTCGAGGCCCTAGTCCCCTCCCGTGACTCGAGAGCCATGACGCGCTGCCCCTCGCCACGCGCATGGAGACCTGACTTCCCAGGCGCCACACGAGAGGCTCCCTGAGATCCCCGTCGTGCCTCGGGAGAAACCCCACACTGGCGCCGCAGCTCGAGAAAACCCACGAGACGCCCCTGTTATCGTGAGATGAGGGCCATCATTAACTGCATGGCCTGGAGGGCAATCCCGAGTCGTCTCTCCAAACTCCACGGGAGGCTTGACTCACTAAGGCTACTCAGTGCACTCAATAGCTACCCGTCGCGACTCGAGAGGAAAGCGGAGTACTTTGCTTCCCCTAGAAACAAGGCCGGACTTCCCTGGTGAGTCTGGAATGCCACCCCGAGATCCCTGTCACCCCTGGAGAGGAATATTCGGTCCTGGACACAAGCCTAGATATGGTCTATTTTGCCCCGCAGTGACTCGAGTGGGATCCCAGCTCACCCTCGCAACTCGAATGGAAGATTGGACTTCCATGGGCCAACACAGGAGGAAATCTGAATTCCCAACCGAAACTCGAGACTCCCGCCGCAATGCGAGAAAAACCACGTGGTTCACTCGTCATCCCAAGATGAGGCCCTGGCCCGCTACAGCGTCTCAAGTGAAGTCCCACGTTCCGTCTTGAAGTGCGAAATGCTACTTTTCACCCTTGATGTAACCCCAAAAGTTCCCCGACACACGGTTCTCACCGAGGGGAACACTGAAGTTCCCGGCACCACTTCATCTGATCACTTTCTCCCCTCCTGATCACGACAGGAGGGTAAATCCCCCTGCTTTGTCTGGAAGGAGTTCCCGCCCATCCCGGCGCACCTAAGGATGAGGCCTTTCTCAGGAGGAAATTCGAGACGTAGCCTCGTGGGTGGTGCCACATGCCAAAAGACCCCGATGGTGCGGTCCAATCTGGATAAGAACCCGATGCCCGGACACCACTTCGAAGGCAACCCTGTGGATGAAGGCACAACAGAAGGGTTACTAAAACTCCCGTGCATCGTCCAGAAAAACCCACAGGTTCTACACACAGCTCGACAAGTGGAATGTCACCCCGTGAACAACTCGATAGGCAAGCGGAGTTCAATTCCTCCACACAAGACAAGGCCTGACTCTCCTGTCCCAACTCTTCAGGGACCCTGCCATCCGAGTCAGAAATGGAGAGAAAACCTGAGGTTCCTGCCTCAACTCGAGGTGAGGCTCTCTTCCATTGCACCAAACCCAGATGAGTCGCGAGAGGCCCCTCCCAACTCCACAGTATCCCTGAATTCTCAGAGGCACCTTGAGAATCTACCTGAGGTCACCGGCACAAGTCGAGGGAACCCAGGGTTTCCTTCTGCGACCCGAGAAAGACCTTGAGAGTCCTTCGGCACGTCTTGAGGCCCGATTCCCCTACCATGACTCGAGAGCAAAGACCCGCTCCCCATCGCCATGCACATGGAGACCTGACTTCCCTGACGCCTGAAGAGAATCTCCCTGATCTCCCCGTCGTACCTCTTCGGAAACCCCATTCAGGCACCGCAGCTCGAGAAAACCCACGATACGCCCACGTCATCACGAGATGAGGGACTTCTTTCCTGCCTGGCATGGAGAGCAAAACCGAGTCCTCTCTCCAGACTCCACAGGAGGCTTGACTCTCTTTAGGCCTCTCAGTTGGCTCCAAGAGATACCTGTCAGGACTTGAAGGGAGAGTGGAGTCCTTTGCTTCCCCTCGAGACGAGGCCTGACTCCCCGTGTGAGTCTGGAATGCAACCCCGAGTTCCTGTCGCACCTGGAGAGGAAAACTCGGTCCTGGACACAAGCCTAGATGAGGTCTATTTTGCACTGCAGTTACTAGAGCGCAATCGCCAGCTCTCCCTCGCAAATCGAATGGAAGATTGGACTTCCCTGGGCCAATACAATTGGAAGCCTGAATTCGACATCGTAACTCGAGAATCCCGCCAAAACTCGAGAAAATCCACATGGTTCCCCCATCAGCGCTAGATGAGGCCCTTGCCCGCTACAGCGACTCAAGAGAAGTCCCACTTTCTGTCTTGAAGTGCGAAACGGTACATGGCACCCTTGATGCAATCTCAAAATTCCCCGACATACCGGTCTCACTCGAAAGGAACACCGAGGTTCCCGGAACCACTTCATTTGAGCTCCTCCCCTCATGATCGTGACAGGAGTGTCGATTCCCCTGCTATGTCTGGAAGGGGTTCCCGACCTTTCCAGCGCGCCTAAGGATGAGGCAGGTCTCACGAGGAAATTCGAGACATAGCCTCGTGGGTGGTGCCACAAGCCAAAAGACCCAGATTTCCCGGTCTACTCTTGATAAGAACGCGATGCCCTGACACCTTTACGAAGGAAAACCTGTGGATGAAAGCACAACACGAAGGGGCACTGACACCCCCATGCATCGTCCAGAAAAACCCGCAGGTTACAAACACAGTTCAACAAGTGGTCTGTCACCCCGTGAACAACTCGAGAGGCAAGTGGAGTTCCATTCCTCCACACAAGACGAGACTTGATTTTCTGTACCAACTCTGCAGGGAAACTGCGATCCGAGTCAGTACCGGCGCAAGGAAACCCAGGAGAGGAAACATGAGGTTCCTGCCTCCACTCGAGATGAGGCTCTCATCCATTGCACCAAACCCAGTGGAGTCCAGAGAGGCTCCTCCCAACTCCACAGTACCCCTGACTTCTCAGAGGCACCCGGAGAAACTCCATGAGGTCACCGGCACATGTCGAGGGAACCCAGGGTTTCCTGCCACAATGCGAAAAAGACCTCGAGAGTCCTACTTCAACGTGTCTTGAAGCCCGAATCTGCTTCCATGGCTCTATAGAAATGACACGCACCCTCTCGCCACGCACATGGAGACCTGACTTCCCTGGCGCCATAAGAGAGGCTCCCTGAGCTCCCTGTCGTACCTCGTGAGAAACCCCACACTGACGCCGCAGCTTGAGAAAACCCACCATACGCCCCTGTCATCGCGAGTTGAGGGCCTTCGTTTCCTGCATGGCCTGGAGAGGAATACCGAATCCTCTTTCCAAACTCCACAGGAGGCTTGACTCCCTTTAGGCCACTTAGTGGGCTCCAAGAGATACCGGTCGCGACTCGAGAGGAGAATGGAGTCCTTTGCTTCCCCTCGAGACAAGGCCTGACTCACCAGGTGGGTCTGGAATGCAACCCCGAGATCCCTGTCTCCCCTGAAGAGGAACATTAGGTCCTGGAAACAAGCCTAGATGAGGTCTCTTTTGCCCTTCTGTAACTCGAGAGCAATCCCCCGCTCTCCCTGACAACTCGAATGGAAGATTGGACTTCCCTGGGCCAACACAAGAGGAAGCCTGAATTCCCCTTCGTAACTCGAGAATCCCGCCGCAACTCGAGAAAAAGCACTTGGTTCCCTCGTCATCACAAGATGAGGCCCTTGCCCGCTACAGCTTCTCAAGAAAAGTCCCACGTTCCGTCTTGAAGTGCAAAACGATGCTTGACACCCTTGATGTGACCCCAAAAGTTCCCCAAAATATCGGTCTCACTCGAGGTGAACACCGAGGTTCCCGGCACCAGTTTATCTGAGCCCCTTCTCCCCTCCTGTTCGTGATAGGAGGGTCACTTCCCCTGCTTTGTCTGTAAGGGGTTCCCGACCTTCACGGGGCACTTCAGGATGAGGCCGGTCTCACGAGGAAATTCGAGACGTAGCTCGCGGGTGGTGCCACATGCCAAAAGACTATGATTTCCCGGTACGCTCTTGATAAGAACCCGATGCCTGGACACCTCTTCGAAGGCAACCCTGTGGATGAAGGCACAACACAAAGCGGCACTGACACCCTCGTGCATCGTCCGGAAAAACGCGCAGGTTCCACATACAGCTCAACAAGTGGCTTGTCACCCCTGAAGAACTCGAGAGGCAAGTGGGGTTTCATTCCTCTACACAAGACGAGGCCTGACTCTCCTGTCCCAACTCTGCAGGGACTTTGCGATCCGAATGAGACCAGCGGCAGTTAAGTCACGAGAGGAACGCTGAGGTTCCTGCCTCCACTCGAGATTAGGACCTCTTCCATTGCACGAAACCCAGTGGAGTCCCGAGAGACGCGTCCCAGCTCCACAGTATCCCTGACTTCTCAGAGGCACCCTGAGAAGCTCCCTGAGGTCACCAGCACAATTCGAGTGAACCCAGGGTTTACTGCCGCCACGATAGAAAGAACTCAAGAGTCCTTCTCCAACGCGTTTTGAGGCCTGATTCCCCTACCATGACTCGAGGGCAATGACGCGCTCCCTCTGCTACACTCATGAAGCCCTGACTTCCCTGGCGCCACACGAGAGGCTCCCTGAGCTCCCCGTCATACCTCGTGAGAAACCCCACACTGGCGCCGCAGATAGAGAAAACCCACGAGACGCCCCCGTTTTCGCGACATGACGGTCTTCTTTTCTAGCATGGCCTGGAGAGCAATCCCGAGTCCTCTCTCCAAACTCCACAGTAGGCTTGACTCCCTTTTGGTCACTCAGTGGACTCCAAGACATACCCGTTGCGACTCGAGAGGAGAGCGGAGTCTTTTCCTTCCCCTCGAGGCGAGGCCTGACTCCTTGGGTGAGTCTGAAATGCGAACCGGAGATCCCTGTAGCCCCTGGAGAGAAACATTAGGTCCTGGACACAAGCCTAGATGAGGTCTCTTTTTTCCTGCAGTGACTCGAGAGCAATCCCCAACTCTCCCTCGCAACTCGAATGGAAGACTGGACTTCCCTGGACCAACAGAAGAGGAAGCCTGAATTTCCCGTTGTAACTCAAGAATCCCGCCACAACTCGAGAAAAACCACGTCGTTCCCTCTTCATCGCAAGATGCGGCCATTGCCGCTACAGCGTCTCAAAAGAAGTCTTACGTTCCATCTTGAAGTGCGATACGGTACTTGGCACCTTTGATGCGACCCCAAAAGTTCCCCAACACACTGGTCTCACTGGAGGGGAACACCGAGGTTCCCGGCATCACCTCATCTGTGCCCCTTCTCCCCTCCTGATCGAGACAGGAGGGTCGATTCCCCTGCTTTGTCTGCAAGGGGTTCTGACCTTCCCAGCGCACCTCAGGATGAGGCCGGTCTCACTACGAAATTCAAGACGTAGCCTGGTGGGTGGTGCCACATGTGGAAAGACCCCGATTTCCCGGTCCGCTCTTAATAAGAACCCGATGCCAGGACACCTCTTCGAAAGCAAACCTGTGGATGAATGCACAACATTAAGGGGTACTGACATCCCCATGCATAGTACGGAAAAACACGCAGATTCCAAACACAGATCGACAAGTGTCCTGTCATCCCTTGAAGAACTAAAGAGGCATGCGGAGTTCCGTTCCTCCACACAAGAGAAGGCTTGACTCTCCTTTCCCAACTCTGCAGGGACCGTGCGATCGGAGTTAGAAATGTAGATGAAACTTGACGTTCCTGCATCAACTCGAAATGAGGCCCTGTTCCATTGCGCCATACCCAGTGGGGTCCCGAGAGGCCCCTCCCAACTCCACAGTATCCCTGATTCTCAGAGGCACCCTCAGAAGCTCTCTGCGGTCACTGGCACAAGTTGAGTGAACCCAGGGTTTCCTGCTGCATTCTGAGAAAGACCTCGAGAGTCCTTCTTTACCGCGTCTTGAGGCCCGATACCCTACCATGACTGGAGAGCAATGACGCATTCCCCTCGCCATGCCCATTGAAACCTAACTTCCCTGGCGCCACACGAGAGGCTCCCTGCGCTCCCCGTCCTACCTCATGAAAACCCCACACTGGCACCGCCGCTCGAGAAAACTCACGAGACGCCCCCATCATCGTAAGATGAGGGCCTTCTTTTCCTACATGACCTAGAGAGCAATCCCGAGTCCACTCTCCAAACTCCACTGGAGGCCTGACTCCCTTTAGGCCACTCAGTAGCCTCCAAGAGATACACGTCGCTACTCTAGAGGAGAGCGGAGTCCGTTGCTTCCCCTCGAGCCGAGGCCTGACTACTTGGGTGAGTCTGGAATGGGATCCCGAGATCCGTGTTGCCCCTGTAGAGGAAAACTCGGTCCTGGACACAAGCCTAAATGAGGTCTTTTTTGTCCTGCATTGACTCAAGTGCAATCCCCAGCTCTCCCTCCCAACTCGAATGGATGATTGGACTTCCCTGGGCCAACACAAGAGGAAGCCTGTATTCCCCATTGTAATTCGAGAATCCCGCGGCAACTGGAGAAAAACAACGTGGCTCCTCCGTCATCGGAATATGAGGCCCCTGTCAGCTATAGCGTCTCCAGGGAAGTCCCATGTTCCGTCTTGAAGTGTGAAACGGTACTTGGCACCCTTGATGCGACCCCCAAATTTCCCTGACACCCCGGTCTCACTCGAGGAGAACATGGAGGTTCCCAGCACCGCTTCAGCTGAGCCTCTTCTCCCCTCCTGATGGCGACAGGAGGGTCGATTCCCCTGCTTTGTCTGGAAGGGGTTCCCAGACTTCCCGGCGAACCTCAGGATGAGGCCAGTCTCACGAGGGAAGTCGAGACGTAGCCTCGTGGGTTGTGCCACATGCCGAAAGACCCCGATTTCCTGGTCCGCTATTGATAAGATCCCGATGCCCGGTCACCTCTTCGAAGGTAACCCTGTGGATGAAGGCACAACACGAAGGGGCACTGACACCCCTGTGCATCGTCCCCCAAAACCGCAGGTTCCACATACAACTCGACAGGTGGCCTGTCATCCCGTGAACAATTCTAGAGGCAAGCGGAGTTCCATTACTCCACACAAGACGAGGTCTGACTCTCCTGTCCCAACTCTGCAGGGACCCTGCTATCCGAGTCAGAAATGGAGAGGAACCCTGACGTTACTGCCTCAATCCGAGATTAGGTCCTCTTCAATTTCACCAGTCCCTGTGAAGTCCCGAGAAGCCCATCTCAACTCCACAGTATTCCTGACTTCTCAGAGGAACCCCGCTAAGCTCCCTGAGGTCATGGGCACAAGTCGAGGGAACCCAGGGTTTCCTGCCACACCCCGAGAAAGACCTCAAGAGTTCTTCTTCGAAGCGTCTTGAGGCTTGATTCCCCTACCATGACTCGGGAGCAATGAGGCGCTCCCCCACGCCACGTCCATGGAGACCTGACTTCCGTGGCACCACAGGAGTCTCACTGAGCTCCCCGTCCTATCTCGTGAGAAACCCCAACCAGGCACTGCACCTTGAGAAAACCCACGAGACGCCCCGTCATCGCGAGATGAGGGCCTTCTTTTCCTGCATGGCCTAGAGAGCAATCCCAAGTCCTCTCTCCAAACTCCACAGGAGGCTTAACTCCATTTAGGCCACTCTTGGGCTCCAAGGGATACCCGTCGCGACTCGAGAGGAGAGCGGAGTCCATTCATTCCCTTCGAGATGAGGCCTGACTCCCCGGGTGAGTCTGGAATGCAACCCCGAGATCCCTGTCGCCCCTGGAGAGAATAACTCGGTCCTGGACACAAACCTAGATGAGCTCCATTTTGCCCTGCAGTGACTCGAGAGCAATCTCCAGCTCTCACTTGCAACTCGAATGGAAGATTGGACTTCCCTGGGCCAACACAAGAGGAAACCTGAATTCCCCGTCGTAACTCAAGAATCCTGCCGCAACTCGAGGAAAAACACGTGGGTCCCCTGTCAGCGCTAGATGAGGCCCTTGCCCACTACAGCATCTCAAGAGAAGTCCCAGGTTCTGTCTTGAAGTGCGAAACGGTACTTGGCACCCTTGATGCAACCCGAAAAGTTACCCGACTTTCACTCAAGGAGAGCACCGAGGTTCCCGGCACTACTTCATCTGAGCCCTTTCTCTCCTCCTGATCCGCAAAGGAGGGTCGATTCCCCTGCTTTGTTTGGAAAGGTTCCCGGACTTTCCTGCGCGCCTCAGGATGAGGCCGGTCTCACGAGAAAATTCGAGACGTAGCCTCGTGGGTGGTGCAACATGCTGAAAGACCCCGATTTCCCGGTCCGCACTTGAGGAGAACCCGATGCCCGGACACCTCTTCGAAGGCAACCCTGTGGATGAAGGCACAACAGGAAGGAGCACTGACGCCCCCGTGCATCTCCGAAAAACCTGCAGGTTCCACACACATCACGAAAAGTGGTGTCATCCTTGAACAACTTGAGATGTAAGCGGAGTTCCATTCCTCCGCAGAACACGAGACCTGACACTCTTGAGCAAACTCAACAGGGACCCTGCGATCTGAGTCAGATCCGGCCTCCAGGAAGTCAGGAGCAGAACCCTGAGGTTCCTGCCTCAACTCGAGATGAAGCCCACTTCCATTGCACAAAACCCAGAAGAGTCCCGAGAGGCCTCTCCCAAATCCACAGTATCCCTGACTTCTCAGAGGCACCCTGAGAAGCTCCCTGAGGTCACCGGCACAAGTCAAGGGAACCCAGGGTTTCCTGCCGCAACCCTAGAAAGACATCGAGAGTTCTTTTTCAACCCGTCATGAGGCCCGATTCCCCTACCCTAACTTGAGAGCAATGACGCGCTCCCCTTTGCCCTGCCCATGGAGACCTGACTTCCCTGTTGCCACACGAAAGGCTACCTGAACTCCCCGTCGTACCTCGTGTGAAACCCCACACTGGCGCCGCAGCTCGAGAAAACCCACGAGACGCCCCCGTCATCTCGAGATGTGGGCCTTCTTTTCCTGCATGGCCTGGAGAGCAATCCCGAGTCCTCTCTCCAAACTGAAGAGGAGGGTTGACTCCCTTTAGACCACTCAGTGGGCTCCAAGAGATACGCGTCGCAACTCGAGAGGAGAGCCGAGTCCTTTGCTTCCCCTCGAGACGAGGCCTAACTCCCCGGGTGAGTCTGTAATGCAAACCCGAGATCCCTGTCGCCCTTGGAGAGGATCATTGGGTCCTGAACACAAGGCTAGATGAGGTCGCTTTTGCCCTGCAGTAACTCGAGAGCACTCCCCAGCTTTCCCTCGCAACCCGAATGGAAGATTGGACCTCCCTGGGCCAACACAAGAGGAAGCCTGAATTCCCAGTAGTAATTCGAGAATTCCGCCTCAACTTGAGAAAAACCACGTGGTTCCCCCGTCATTGCAAGATGAGGCCCTTGCCCGCTCCAGCGTCTCAAGAGTAGTCCCACGTTCTGTCTTCAAGTGTGAAATGATATTTGGCACCCTTAATGCTACCCCAAAAGTTCCCCGACATACGGGTCGCACTCAAGGGGAAAACCGAGGTTCCTGGCACCACATCATCTGAGCCCCTTCTCCCCTCCTGATCACGAAAGGAGGGTCGATTCCCCTGCTTTGTCTGCAAGGGGTTCCCGACCTTCTCCACGCACCTCAGATGAGGCTGTCTCACGAGGAAATTCGAGACGTAGCCTCGATGGTGGTGCCACATGCCGAAAGACCGCGATTTCGCGATCTGCTCTTGATAAGAACGCGATGCCCAGACACCTATTCGAAGATAGTGTGGATGAAGGCACAACACGAAGGGGCACTGACACCCCCGTGCATCGTCCGGAAAAGACCGCAGGTTACTCATACAGCTCAACAAGTGCCTGTCACCCAGTGAACAACTCGAGAGGCAAGCGGAGGTCCATTCCTGCACACAAGACAAGGCCTGACTCACCTCTCCCAACTATGCAGGGGGCTGCGATTGGAATCAGAAATGGAGAGGAACCCTGAGGTTCCTGCCTCCCCTCGAGATGAGGCCCCCTTCCATTTCACCAAACCCAGTGGAGTCCCGAGAGGTCTTTCCCAACTCCACAGTATCCCTGACTTCTCAGAGGCACCCGGAGAATCTCCCTGAGGTCACCGGCACAAGTCGAGGGAACCCAGGTATTCTTTCCAAGACCCGAGAGAGATCTTGAGAGTCCTTCTTCAACGCGTCTAGAGGCCTGATTCCCCTACCATGACTCGAGAGCAATGACGCGCTCCCCCTCGCCACACGCATCGAGACCTAACTTCCCTGGCACCACACAAGAGGCTCCTTGAGCTCCCCGTCGTACCTCCTGAGAAACCAACACAGGCGCTGCAGCTCGGTAAAACCACCGAGACCCCCCCCGTCATCGTGAGATGAGGGCCTTCTTTTCCTGCATGTCCTGGAGTGCAATCCCGAGTCCTCTCTCCAAACTCCAGAGGAGGCTTGACTCCCTTTAGTCCACTCAGTGGGCTCCAAGAAATACCCGTCGCGACTCGAGAAGAGAGAGAAGTCCTTTGTTTCCCCTCGAGAGGACGCCTGACTCCTGGGTGAGTCTGGAATGCAACCCCAAGATCCCAGTCATCCCTTGAGAGGAACATTAGGTCCTAGACACAAGCCTGGATGAGGTCTCTTTTGCCCTGCAGCGACTCGAGCGCAACCCCCAGCTCTCCCTCGCAACTCGAATGGAAGATTGGGCTTCCCTGGGCCAACACAAGAGGAAGCCAGAAATCCCCTTCGTAACTCGAGAATCCCGCCGCAACTCGAGAAAAACCACGTGTTTCCAACGTCATCCCAAGATGAGGCCCTTGCTGCTATGGCGTCTCAAGAAAAGAACCATGTTCCGTCTTGAAGTGCGAAACGGTACTTTGCACCCTTGATGCGACACCAAATGTTCCCGGACACGCCGGTCTCACTCGACAGGAACACCGAGGTTCCCGCACCACTTCATCTGAGCACCTTCTCCCCTCCTGTTTGCGACAGGAGGGTCTATTCCCCTGCTTTGTTTCGAAGGGGTTCCCCACATTCCCAGCGCACCTCAGGATGAGGCCGGTCTCACGAGGAAATTCGAGACGTAGCGTCGTGGGTGGTGTCACATGCCGAAATACCCCGATTTCCCGGCCCACTCTTGAGAAGAACCCGATGCCCGGACACCTCTTCGAAGGCAACCCTGTGGACGAAGGCACAAAAAGAAGGGTCACTGACACTCCCGTGCATCATTCGGTAAAAGCCGCAGGTTCCACACACAGCTCGACAAGAGGCCTGTCATCCCATGAACAACTCGAGAGGCAAGCAGAGTTCCATTCCTCCACTCAAGACGAGGCCTGACTCTCCGGTCCCAACTCTGAAGGGACCCTGCGATCGGAGTCCGAAATGGAGAGGATCCCTGAGGTTCCTGACTCCACTCGAGATGAGCCCTCTTCCATTACACCTAAACAGTGGAGGCCCGAGAGGCCCCTCCCAAATCCACAGTATCGCGACTTCTCACAGGCACCCTTAGAAGCTCCCTGAGGTCACCGGCACAAGTCGAGGGAACACAGGGTTTCCTGACGCAACACGAGAAAGACCTCGGAAATCCTCCTTCAACGCATCTTGAATCCCGATTCCCCTACCATGACTCGAGAGCAATGACGTGTTCCCCCTCGCCACTCGCATGGAGACTTGACTTCCCTGGTGCCACACGAGAGGCTCCCTGAGCTCCCCGTCATACCTCGTGAGAAATCCCACACTGGCTCCCCAGCTCGAGAAAACCCACGAGACGCCTCAGTCAACGTGAGATGAAGGCCTTCTTTTCCTGCATGGCCTGGAGAGCAATCTCGAGGCCTCTCTTCAAACTCCACAGGAGGCCTGCCTCCCTTTAGGCCACTCTGTGGGCTCCAAGAGATACCCGTTGGAACTTGAGAGGAGAGCGGAATTCTTTCCTTCCCCTATATACCAGGCCTGACTCCTCAGGTGAGTCTGGAATGCAACCCCGAGATCCCTGTCGCCCCTGGAGAGGAACATTAGGTCCTAGACACAAGCATAGATGAGGTCTCATTTGCCCTGAAGTGACTCGAGAGCAATCCCCTGCTCTCCCTCGCACCTCGAATGGAAGAATGGACTTCCCTGGGACAACACAAGAGGAAGCCTGAATTCCCCATCGTAATTCGAAAATCCCGCCGCAACTCGAGAAAAACCACGTGGTTCCCCCGTCATCGCAAGATGAGGCCCTTGCCAGCTACAGCGTCTCCGGAGAAGCCCCACGTTCCATCTTGAAGTTTAAAACGATAATTGGCAACCTTGATGTTACCACAAAAGTTCCCCGACACCCTGGTCTCACTCGAGGGGAACACCAAGGTTCGGTGCACCGCTTGTTCTGAGCCCCTTACCCCTCCTGATCGCAACGGGAGGGTCGATTACCCTGCTTTGTCTGGAAGGGGTTCCGGACCTTCCCGGCGCACCTCAGGATGAGGCCGGTCTCACGAGGAAATTCGAGACGTAGCCTTGTGGTTGGTGCCACACGCCGAAAGACCCCGATTTCCCTGTCTGCTCTTGATAAGAACCCAATGCTAGGACACCTATTCGAAGGCAATCCTGTGGACGAAGGCACAAAACGAAGGGGTCTGACACCCTCCTGCATCGTTGGAAAAGCCCGCAAGTTCCACATACAGATCGACAAGTGGCCTGTCACCCCGTGAACAACTCGAGAGGCAAGAGGAGTTAAATTCCTCCACACAAGACGAGGCCTGACTCTCCTTTCCCAACTCTGCATGGACACTGAGATCCGATTCAGAAATGGAGAGAAACCATGAGGTTCCTGCCTCAACTCGAGATAAGGCCCTCTTCTACTGCACCAAACCCAGTGGAGTTCGGAGCGGCCCCTCCCAACTGCACAGTATCCCTGACTTCTCAGAGGCACCCTGAAAAGCTCCCTGAGGTCACGGGCATAAGTCGAGGGAACCCAGGGTTTCCTGCCGTAACCTGAGAAAAACCTCAAGAGTCCTCCTTCACGCGTCTTGAGGCCCGATTCCCCTACCATGACTTGAGAAAAATGACGCACTCCCCCTCGCCACGCGCATGAAGATCTGACTTCCCCGGCACCACATGAGAGGCTCCCTGAGCTCCGCATCGTACCTCGTGAGAAACCCCACACTCGCGCTGCAGCTCGAGAAAACCCACGAGACGCCCCTGTCATGGTGAAATGAGGGCCTTCTTTCCTGCATGACCTGAAGAGCAATCCCGAATCCTCTCTCCAAACTCCAAATGAGGCTTGACTCCCTTTAGGTCACTCACTGGGCTCCAAGAGATACCCGTCGATACTCAGGAGGAGAGCGGTGTCCTTTGCTTCCCCTCGAGATGAGGCCTGACTACGAGGGTGAGTCTGGAATGCAACCTTGGATCCCTGTCGCCCCTGGAGAGGAAACTTAGGTCCTGGACAAAAGCCTAGATGAGGTCTCTTTGGCCCTGCAGTGACTCAAGCGCAACCCCTAGCTTTCCCTTGCAACTTGAATGGAAGATTGGCCTTTCTGGGCCAACACAAGTGGAAGCCTGAATTTCCAGTCATAATTCGAGAAACCCGCCACAACTCGAGAAAAATCACGTGGTTCCCCGTATTGCAAGATGAGGCCCTTGCCCCCTACAGCGTCTCAAGAGAAGTCTCACATTCCGTCTTGAAGTGCAAAACAGTACTTGGCACCCTTGATGCGACCCCAAAAGTTCCCCTATATACCGATCTCACTAGAGGGGACACTGAAGTTCCCGGCACCACTTCATCTGAGGACTTTCTCCTCTCCTGATCGCGATAGGAGGCTCGCTTCCACTGCTTTGTCTCGAAGGGGTTCCCGACCTTCCCTGCGCACCTCAGGATGAGGCCGGTCTCACGAGGAAATTCGAGAGGTAGCCTCGAGGGCCATACTACATGCTGAAAGACCCCGATTCCATGGTCCACTTTTGATCAAAACCAGACTCCTGGACACCTCTTCGAAGGCAAGCCTGTGGATGAAGGCACAACACATAGGGGCACTGACACCCCGTGCATCTTCCGGAAAAACCCGCAGGTTCCTCACACAGCTCCACAAGTGGTCTGTCACCTCGTGAACAACTCGAGAAGCAAGCGGAGTTCCATTCCTCCACACAAGACGATGACTGACTTTCCTGTCACAACTCTAGGGACCTTGCGCACCGAGTCAGAAATGGAGAGGAAGCCTGAGGTTCCTGCCTCCACTCAAGACGAGGCCCTTTTCCATTGCCGCAAAACCAGTGGAGTCCCGAGAGGCCCGTCCCAAATCCACAGTATGCCTGACTTCTCAGAGGCACCCTGAGAAGCTCCCTAAGGTCACCGGCAGAAGTCGACGGAACCCAGGGTTTCCTGCCGCAACACAAGAAAGACCTTGAGAGTCCTGCTTTAACGTGTCTTGAGGCCCGATTCCCGTACCATATCTCGAGAGCAATGACGCGCTCCCCCTTGCCATGCGCATGGAGACCTGACTTCCCTGGCGCCACACGAAAGGCTCCCTGAGCTTCCCGTCGCACATCGTCAGAAACCGCACACTGGCACCGTAGCTCGAGAAAACCAACAAGACGGCCCTGTCATCGAGAGATGAGGGTCTTCTTTTCCTGCATGGCCTGGAGAGCAATCCCGAGTCCTCTCTCCAAACTCCACAGGGGGCTTGATTCCGTTTAGGCCACTCAGTGGGCTCCAAGACAAACCTGTGGCGACTCGAGAGGAGAGCGGGGTCCTTTGCTTCCCCTCGAGTCGAGCTCTGACTCCCAGGATGCGTCTGGAATGCAACCCCGAGATTGCTGTCGGCCCTGGAGAGGAACATTAGGTCCTGGACACAAGCCTAGATGAGGTCTCTTTTGCCCTGCAGTGACTCAAGAGCAAACCCCAGCTCTCCCTCAAAACTCGAATGGAAGATTGGACTTCCCTGGGCCAACACAAGAGGAAGCCTGAATTCCCCGTCGTAACTCGAGAATCCCGCCGCACCTTGAGAAAAACCACGTGATTCCCCCGTCATCCCAAGATGAGGCCCTTGCCCTCTATAGCGTCTCAAGAGAAGCCCCAAGTCCGTATTGAAGTGCAAAACGGTACTTGGCACCCTTGAAGCGACCCCAAAAGTTTCCCGACACACCGGTCCCACTCGAGGGGAACACCGAGGTTCCTGGCACGACTTCAACTGAGCCCTTTCACTCCTCCTGATCGCGAGAAGATGGTCGATTCCCCTGCTTTGTCTGGAAGGGGTTCCCGATCTTCATGGCGCACCTCAGGATGACACCAGTCTAACGAAGAAATTCGAGACGTAGCCTCATGGATGGTGCCACGTTCTGAAAGACCCCGATTTTCTGCTCCGCTATTGATAAGAACCCGATATCCGGACACCTCTTTGAAGGCAACCCTCTGGATGAAGGCACAACACGAAGGGGCACTGACCCCCTCATGCATCTTACGGAAAAAACCGAAGGTTCCACTCACAGCTCGACAAATGGTCTGTTATCCTGTGAACAACTCGAGAGGCAAGTGGAGTTCCATTCCTCCACACAAGACGAGGCCTGACTCTCCTGTCCCAACTCTTCAGGGACCCTGTGGTCGGAGTTTGAAATGGAGAGGAACCCTTAGGTTCCTGCCTCAACTCGAGATGAGAACCTTTGCCATTGCACCAAACCCAGTGGAGTTCCAAGAGCCCCTCCCAAGTCCAAAGTATGCCTGACTTCTCAGAGGCACCCTGAGAAGCTCCCTGAGGTCACCGGTACAAGTCGAGGGAACCCAGGGTTTCCTGCCCCAACCTGAGAAAGACCTCAAGACTCCTTCTTCAACGCGTCTTGAGTCCCGATTTCCCTACCATGACTCGACAGCATTTATGGGCTCCCCCTCATCACACGCATAGACACCTGACTTTCCTGGCGCCACACGAGAGGCTCCCTGAGCTCCCCGTCGTACCTCGTGAAAAAACTCATACTTGCGCCCCAACTCGAGAAAACCCACAAGACGCCCCCGTCATTGCGAGCTGAGGGCCTTCTCTTCCTGTATGGCCTGGAGAGCAATCCCGAGTCCTCTCTCCAACTCCACAGGAGGCTTGACTCCCTGGAGGCCACTCAGTGGGCTCCAAGAGATACCTATCGCGACCCAGGAGGATATCAGAATCCTTTGCTTCCCCTCGAGCCGAGGCCTGACTCACTGGGTGAGTCTGGAATGCATCCCCGTGATCCCTATCGCCCCTGGAGAGGAACATTAGGTCCTGGACACAAGCCTAGATGAGGTCTATTTTGACCTGCCGTGACTCGAGAGCAATTCCCACCCAGCTCTCCCTGGCAACTCGAATGGAAGAATGGACTACCCTGGGCCAACAGAAGAGGAAGCCTGAATTCCCCGTCGTAAGTCAACAATCCCATCGCAACTCGAAAAAAACCACGTGGTTTCCCCTTCATCACAAGATGAGGCCCTTGCCCGCCACAGCGTCTCAAGAGAAGTCCCATGTTTCGTCTTGAAGTTTGAAACAGTATTTGGCAAGCTTCATGCGACCCCAAAAGTTCCCTGACATACCGGTCTCACTCAAGGGGAACACCGAGGTTCCCGGCACCACTTCATCTGAGCCCCTTCTCCTCTCCTGATCGCGACAGTAGGGTGGATTAACCTGCTTTGTCTGAAAGGCTTTCCCGACCTTCCAGGGGCACCTCAGCATGAGGCCCGTCTCACGAGGAAATTCGAGACGTAGCCTCGTGTGTGGTGCCGCATTCCAAAAGACCCCGATTTCCTGGTCCGCTCTTGATAAGAACCCGATGTCCGCACACCACTTCGAAGGCAACCCTGTGGATGAAAGCACATCACGAAGGGGCACTGACACCCCCGTGCATTGTCTGGAAAAAACCGCAGGTTCCACACACAGCTCGACAAGTGGCCTGTCACTCCTTGAACAACTCGAGAGGCAAGCGGAGTTCCATTCCTCCACACAAGACGAGGCCTGACTCTCCTGTCCCAACTCTGCAGGGACCCTGCGATCTGAGTCAGAAATGGAGAGGAACCCTGAGGTTCCTTCCTGATCTCGAGATTAGGCCCTCTTCCATTGCAGCAAACCCAGTGGAGTCCCGAGAGGCCTCTCCCAGCTCCATAGTATCCCTGACTTCTCAGAGGCACCCTGAGAAGCTACCTGAGGTCACAGGCACAAGTCGAGGGAACCCAGGGTTTCCTGCCGCAACCCGAGAAAGACCTCGAGAGTCCTTTTTCATTGCGTTGAGCCCTGATTCCACTACCATGACTCGAGAGCAATGACGTGCGCCCCCTCGCCACTCGTATGGAGACTTGACTTCCCTGACACCACACGAGAGGCTCCCTGAGCTCCCGGTTGTACCTTGTGAGAAACCCCACACTGGCACCACAGCTGCAGAAAAACCACGAGACTCCCCCGACATCGCGAGATGAGGGCCTTCTTTTCCTGCATGGCCTGGAGAGCAATCCCGCGTGCTCTCTCCAAACTCCACAAGAGAGGAGCCAAGATTGCTGAGGAGTAGGACGGGGAGAACTCCTTCCCCCCCAAACAATTTCATCAAAAGAGCATTTAAACGTCGAGTAAATTCCACAATACAACTTATGAATGCTGCCAGAGGATATCAGGCACCCAGAAAAGCAACCCAACTCTTGGAAAGTAGGTAGGAAAAAGTATAAAAGACAAAAAAAAGAGACAAAAGAGGGAGGGAGGGATTTCCGTCCCAGGAAGATAGTCTTAAAAAGAGAAAAGTTTCCAAACACCAGGAAAGCTTTTCACTGCCAAATCTTTGCCAAGCTTTGGAAGCACAAAGGGCAACATAAGGGGGATAAAAATAAATAAACAATTAAAACTCGCTGATTGCAAGCCCTACAGTAACTCCCCCAGCCGCGAAGCAGTGCAGACGCCTGCTCACACCATTAGCAAGCAGGGGCTGGGCAGGGAGGCGCGGCGCGGGCTGCATCGCTTAGAGTAAGAATCTGGCCTGAATACCCTGAGCGCTATCTGAACGAAATAACTTGGGCTAGCAAACCAGACTCTGGGATATCTACCACGCAAAAAGCCAGCCCTAACCTAAGACACCGCCAGGTCCGCGCACGGAACAAAGGACTGAACAGAGATAGCCGGCTGCAGACCTTCCCCCTCCGGTGACAGGCAGCCAGAGCCGGAAGGGGGCAATCGCAGCCTCAGAGAGACATTATCTATTAAACTGTAAGCAGGCTTCTTTGCTAACTAAAACTTCTTGGGGATCTGGACGGTCAACATCTGCCTGAGAAGGTGCGCCTGTTTTACACCCAGATAACCGAGTGGCGGGGAGGCGATAAGTCACAACATTGGCGCTCGCCAAACACCTCATCACCTGAGCTGCTCGGACCAGGGAAGAGCACAAAACGCAGGCCCAACCGAGTCTGTGCCTCTGAGGACTACCCGAGTGCCTGAACCTGAGCGGCTTGGACCTGGGAGGTGCATGCAGCCCAGGCCAGCCTTGGATTGTTCCCGGTGGAACAACCTAGAGCCCGAGCAGTGTGGGCAGGGAGGCTACATGCGCCGTGAGCGGGGGCAGACCCAGTGTGGCTGAGGCACTGTGAGCGCACGCCAATGTTATTTGTTTGCAGCATCCCTCCCTCCCTCCCCACAGCGCAACTGAACAAGTGAGCCTAAAAAAAAAAGTGTCCTCCACCGTCCCCTTTGTGTCAGGGCGTAAACGAGACCAAGAGACCAGCAAACAAAAGAAGCTATAACAGAGGGAAACGCCTTGGAAGCTACAGGCAATAGATTAAACCCTGTGGTTACTAGGACTACATAGGAAGGCGCCTATAGATCTTGAGAAATATAAGTCGGACCAAGGAACTAGCCAAAAATGAACTGAACCCACGATACTCACAACAAAACCAGAGAAAGTCCTAGATATATTTTTATGATCATTCTTTCTTTTTTTTAATTTTTTTAATTTTAAGTCCTCTATTGTTCCTTTAATTTTCACTTTTATAACCTATTACTTTGCAAAAAAAAGACCCTATTTTTTTCTTCTTCAGCAAACTTCATATATATATATATATATATATATATATATATATAAAATAATTTTTTGACCTTGTTTTTTTTTTTCTTCTTTTCTTTAACATTGTATTTTTGAAATTCCAAACTCTACTCTAGATTTTTAATTTATGCTTTTTGGTATTTGATATCAATTTTGTACCTGTAGTTTCTTTATAATTTTTGCGACATTGCTTGTTTTTGTTTGTTTGTTTTCTCTTTAGTTTTCTTCTTCCTTTTTTTTTAACATTGTATTTTTGAAATTCCAAACTCTACTCTAGATTTTTAATTTTTGCTTTATGGTATTAGTTATCAATTTTGTACCTGTATTTTCTTGATAATTTTTGCGACCTTGTTTGTTTTTCTTTGTTCGTTTTTTCTCTCTTTCTTTTCCTTCTTCTTTTCTTTAACATCGTATTTTTGAAATTCCAAACTCTACTCTAGATTTTTAATTTTTGCTTTTATGTATTTGTTACCAATTTTGTACCTTTAAGAACCCAATCTTCAGTACCCATTTTTCACTAGGGAGCGAGATTACTGGCTTGACTGCTCTCTCTCCCTTTGGACTCTCCTTTTTCTCCACCAGGTCGCCTGTGTCTCCTCCCTAACCCCTCTCTACTCTACCCAACTCTGTGATTTTCTGTGTATTCCAGACGGTGGAGAACACTTAGGGAACTGATTACTGGCTGGATCTGTCTCCCTCCTTTTCATTCCCCCCTTTTATCCTTCTGGCCACCTCTGTCTCCTTCCTCCTTCTTCTCGTCTCTGTATAACTCTGTGAACATCTCTGAGCGGTCCAGTTGTGGAGTGCACATAAGGAAGTGACTACTGGCGAGCCCACTCTCTCCACTATTGATTCCACCTGATCTCATTTGGGTCACCTCTAACTCCCTCCTCCCTCTTCTCTTCTCCATGTAATGCTGTGAACCTTTCTGAGTGGCCCTCACAGTACAGAAACTTTTCTTCTTTAACGTAGATGTTTTATCAATGGTGCTGTATAGAAGGAGAAGTTTTGAAACTACTGTAAAATAAGACAGATAACTGGAAGCAGGAGGCTTAAGTCCAGGGAACTCCTGACTCCAAGGAACATTAATTGACAGGAGCTCATCAAATGCCTCCATACCGACACTGAAATCAAGCACCACACAAGGGCCAACAAGTTCCAGGGCAAGACATACCAAGCAAATTCTCCAGAAACAAAGGAACGCAGCCCTGAGCTTCAAGATACAGGCTGCCCAAAGTCACCCCAAAACCACAGACATCTCAAAACTCATTACTGGACACTTCATTGCACTCCAGAGAGTAGAAATACAGCTCCACCCACCAGAACACGGACACAAGCTTCCCTAACCAGGAAACCTTGACAAGACACCTGTACAAACCCACACACAGCGAGGAAATGCCAGAGTAAAGAACTCCACAAACTGCCAGAATACAGAAAGGACACGCCAAACTCAGCAATTTAAACAAGATGAGACAGAGGAATACGCAGCAGATAAAGGAACAGGATAAATGCCCACCAAACCAAACAAAAGAGGAAGAGATAGGGAATCTACCTGATAAAGAATTCCGAGTAAGGATAGTGAAATGGATCTAAAATCTTGAAATTAAAATGGAATCACAGATAAATAGCCTGGAGACAAGGATTGAGAAGATGCAAGAAAGGTTTAACAAGGACCTAGAAGAAAAAAAAAAGAGTCAATATATAACGAATAATGCAATAAATGAAACTAAAAACACTCTGGAGGCAACAAATAGTAGAATAACATAGGCAGAAGATAGGATTAGTGAATTTGAAGATAGAATGGTAGAAATAAATGAATCAGAGAGGATAAATGAAAAACGAATTAAAAGAAATGAGCACAATCTCAGAGACCTCCAGGACAATATTAAATGCTACAACATTCGAATCATAGGGGTCCCAGAAGAAGAAGACAAAAAGAAAGACCGTGAGAAAATACTTGAGGAGATAATAGTTGAAAACTTCCCTAAAATGGGGAAGGAAATAATCACTCAAGTCCAAGAAACCCAGACAGTCCCAAACAGGATAAAGCCAATGCGAAACCCCCCAAGACACATATTAATCACATTAACAAAAATCAAACACAAAGAACAAATATGAAAAGCAGCAAGGGAAAAACAACAAATAACACACAAGGGAATTGCCATAAGGATAAGAGCTGATCTTTCAATAGAAACTCTTCAAGCAAGGAGGGAATGGCAAGACATACTTAAAATGATGAAAGAAAATAACCTACAGCCCAGATTATTGTACCCAGCAAGGATCTCATTCAAGTATGAATGAGAAATCAAAAGCTGTTCAGACAAGCAAAAGCTGAGAGAATTCTGCACCACCAAACCAGCTCTCCAACAAATACTAAACAGGAAACACAAAAACGGTGTATAAATTCGAACCCCAAACAATAAAATAAATGGCAATGGGACCATACTTATCAGTAATTACCTTAAACGTAAATGGGTTGAATGCTCCAACCAAAAGACAAAGACTGGCTGAATGGATACAAAAACAAGACCCCTACATATGTTGTCTACAAGAGACCCACCTCAAAACAGGGGATACATACAGACTGAAAGTGAAGGGCTGGAAAAAGATTTTCCATGCAAATAGGGACCAAAAGAAAGCAGGAGTAGCGATACTCATATCAGATAAAACAGACTTTAAAACAAAGGCTGTGAAAAGAGACAAAGAAGGTCACTACATAATGATCAAAGGATCAATCCAAGAAGAAGATATAACAATTATAAATATATATGCACCCAACACGGGAGCACCACAGTATGTAAGACAAATGCTAACAAGTATGAAAGGAGAAATTAACACTAACACAATAATAGTTGGAGATTTTAATACCCCACTCACACCTATGGATAGATCAACTAAACAGAAATTTAACAAGGAAACACAAACTGTAAACGATACAATAGAGCAGTTAGACCTAATTGATATCTATAGGACATTTCATCCCAAAACAATGAATTTCACCTTTTTCTAAAGTGCACATGGAACCTTCTCCAGGATAGATCACATCCTGGGCCATAAAGCTAGCCTTGGTAAATTCAAAAAAATAGAAATCATTCCAAGCATCTTTTCTGACCACAATGCAGTAAGATTAGATCTCAATTACAGGAGAAAAACTATTAAAAATTCCAACATATGGAGGCTAAACAACACGCTGCTGAATAACCAACAAATCACAGAAGAAATCAAAAAAGAAATCAAAATTTGCATAGAAACGGATGAAAATGAAAACACAACAACCCAAAACCTGTGGGACACGGTAAAAGCAGTCCTAAGGGGAAAGTTCATAGCAATATAGGCACACCTCAAGAAACAAGAAAAAAGTCAAATAAGTAACCTAACTCTACACCTAAAGCAACTAGAAAAGGAAGAAATGAAGAACCCCAGGGTTAGTAGAAGGAAAGAAATCTTAAAAATTAGAGCAGAAATAAATGCAAAAGAAACAAAAGAGACCATAGCAAAAATCAACAAAACCAAAAGCTGGTTCTTTGAAACGATAAATAAAATTGACAAACCATTAGCCAGACTCATCAAGAAACAAAGGGAGAAAAATCAAATCAATAAAATTAGAAATGAAAATGGAGAGATCACAACAGAAAACACAGAAATACAAAGGATCATAAGAGACTACTATCAACAATTATATGCCAATAAAATGGACAACGTGGAAGAAATGGACAAATTCTTAGAAAAGTACAACTTTCCAAAACTGGACCAGGGAAGAACTAGAAAATCTTAACAGACCCATCACAAGCACGGAAATTAAAACTGTAATCAAAAATCTTCCAGCCAACAAAAGCCCAGGTCCAGACGGCTTCACAGCTGAATTCTACGAAAAATTTAGAGAAGAGCTAACACCTATCCTGCTCAAACTCTTCCAGAAAATTGCAGAGGAAGGTAAACTTCCAAACTCATTCTATGAGGCCACCATCAGCCTAATACCAAAACCTGCCAAAGATCCCACAAAAAAAGAAAACTACAGGCCAATATCACTGATGAACATAGATGCAAAAATCCTTAACAAAATTCTAGCAATCAGAATCCAACAACACATTAAAAAGATCATACACCATGACCAAGTGGGCTTTATCCCAGGGATGCAAGGATTCTTCAATATCCACAAATCAATCAATGTAATACACCACCTTAACAAATTGAAAAATAAAAACCATATGATTTTCTCAATAGATGCAGAGAAAGCCTTTGACAAAATTCAACATCCATTTATGATAAAAACTCTCCAGAAAGCAGGAATAGAAGGAACATACCTCAACATAATAAAAGCTATATATGACAAACCCACAGCAAACATTATCCTCAATGGTGAAAAATTGGAAGCATTTCCTCTAAAGTCAGGAACAAGACAAGGGTGCCCACTTTCACCATTACTATTCAACATAGCTTTGGAAGTTTTGGCCACAGCAATCAGAGCAGGAAAAGAAACAAAAGGAATCCAAATTGGAAAAGAAGAAGTAAAACTCTCACTGTTTGCAGATGACATGATCCTCTACATAGAAAACCCTCAAGACTCCACCAGAAAATTACTAGAACTAGTCAATGACTATAGTAAAGTTGCAGGATATAAAATCAACACACAGAAATCCCTTGAATTCCTATACACTAATAATGAGAAAACAGAAAGTGAAATTAAGGAAACAATTTCATTCACCATTGCAACGGAAAGAATAAAATACTTAGGAATACACCTACCTAAAGAAACTAAAGACCTATATATAGAAAACTATAAAACACTGGTGAAAGAAATCAAAGAGGACACTAATAGATGGAGAAATATACCATGTTCATGGATTGGAAGAATCAATATAGTGAAAATGAGTATACGACCCAAGGCAATTTATAGATTCAATGCAATCCCTATCAAGCTACCAAAAGTATTCTTCACAGAGCTAGAACAAATAATTTCACAATTTGTATGGAAATACAAAAAACCTCGAATAGCCAAAGCAAACTTGAGAAAGAAGAATGGAACTGGAGGAATCAACCTACCTGATTTCAGGCTCCACTACAAAGCCACAGTTATCAAGGCAGTATGGTACTGGCACAAAGACAGAAATATAGATTAGTGGAACAAAATAGAAAGCCCAGAGACAAATCCACACACATATGGACACCTTATCTTTGACAAAGGAGGCAAAAATATACAATGGATTAAAGACAATCTCTTTAACAAGTGGTGCTGAGAAATCTGGTCAACCACTTGTAAAAGAATGAAACTAGAACACTTTCTAACACAATACACAAAAATAAACTCAAAATGGATTAAAGATCTAAACGTAAGACCAGAAACTATAAAACTCCTAGAGGAGAACATAGGCAAAACACTCTCTGAAATACATCACAGCAGGATCCTCTATGACCCACCTCCCAGAATATTGGAAATAAAAACAAAAATAAACAAATGGGACCTAATTAACCTTAAAAGCTTCTGCACATCAAAGCAAACTATTAGCAAGGTGAAAAGACAGCCTTCGGAATGGGAGAAAATAATAGGAAATGAAGCAACTGACAAACAACTAATCTCAAAAATATACAAGCAACTCCTACAGCTCAACTCCAGAAAAATAAATGACCCAATCAAAAAATGGGCCAAAGAACTAAATAGACATTTCTCCAAAGAAGACATACAGATGGCTAACAAACACATGAAAAGATGCTCAAAATCACTCATTATCATAGAAATGCAAATCAAAACCACTATGAGGTACCATTTCACGCCAGTCAGAATGGCTGCAATCCAAAAGTCTACAAATAATAAATGCTGGAGAGGGTGTGGAGAAAAGGGAACCCTCTTACACTGTTGGTGGGAATGCAAACTAGTACAGCCACTATGGAGAACAGTGTGGAGATTCCTTAAACAACTGGAAATAGAACTGCCTTATGATCCAGCAATCCCACCGCTGGGCATACACACTGAGGAAACCAGAAGGGAAAGAGACACGTGTACCCCAATGTTCATCGCAGCACTGTTTCTAATAGCCAGGACATGGAAGCAACCTAGATGTCCATCAGCAGATGAATGGATAAGAAAGCTGTGGTACATATACACAATGGAGTATTACTCCGCCATTAAAAAGAATAGAATGAATCAATTCTAATGAGGTGGATGAAACTGGAGCCTATTATACAGAGTGAAGTAAGCCAGAAAGAAAAACACCAATACAGTATACTAACACATATATATGGAATTTTGAAAGACGGTAACAATAACCCTGAGTACGAGACAGCAAAAGAGACACTGATGTATAGAAGAGTCTTATGGACTCTGTGGGAGAGGGAGAAGGTGGGAAGATTTGGGAGAATGGCATTGAAACATGTAAAATATCATGTATGAAAAGAGTTGCCAGTCCAGGTTTGATGCATGACACTGGATGCTTGGGGCTAGTGCACTGGGACGACCCAGAGGGATGCTATGGGGGGGAGGAGGGAGGAGGGTTCAGGATGGGGAGCACATGTATACCTGAGGCGGATTCATTTTGATATTTGGAAAAACTAATACAATTATGTAAAGTTTAAAAATAAAATAAAATTAAAAAAAAAAAATCCACAGGAGGCTTGACTCCCTTTAGGCCACTCAGTGGTCTCCAAGAAATACCCGTCGGGACTCGAGAGCAGAGCAGAGTCCTTTCCTTCCTCTCGAGATGAGGCCTGACTCCTCGGGTGCGTCTAAAATGCAACCCCGAGATCTCTGTCGCCCCTGGAGAGGAACATTAGGTCCTGGACACAAGCTTAGATGAGGTCTCTTTTGCCCCGAAGTGACTAGAGAACAATCCCTAGCTCTCTCTCGCAACTCCAATGGAAGATTGGACTTCCCTGGGCCAACACAAGAGGAAGCCTGAATTCCCCATCGTAACTCGAGAATCCCGCCGAAACTCGAGAAAAACCACATGGTTACCCCGTCATCGCAAGATGAGGCCCTTGCCCGCTACAGCGTCTAAAGAGAAGTCCCACGTTTCTTCTTGAAGTGTTTTCACACTTCAAGTGTGAAAACTTGGCACCCTTGATGCGATTCCAAAAGGTCCCCGACACCCTGGTCTTTCTCGAGGGGAACACCAAGGTTCCTGGTACGACTTCATCTGAGTCACTTCTCCCCTCCTGATTGCGACTGGAGGGTCGACTCCCGTGCTTTGTCTGGAAGGGGTTCCCAACCTTCCCGGCGCACCTCAGGATGAGGCCGGTCTAACGAGAATATTTGAGACGTAGCTTCATGGGTGGTAACACATGCCGAAAGACCCCGATTCCCCGGTCCGCTCTTGATAAGAACCCGATGCCCGGACACCTCTTCAAAGGCAACCCTGTGGAAGAAGGCACAACACGAAGGGGCACTGACACCCTCGTGCATCGTCCGGAAAAACCCGCAGATTCCAAACACAGTTCGACAAGTTGCCTGGCACCGTGTGAATAACTCGAGAGGCAAGCGTAGTTCCATTCCTCCTTACAAGACGAGGCATGACTCTCCTGTCCCAACTCTGCAGGGACCCTGCGATCAGAGTCAGAAATGGAGACGAACCCTGAGGTTCCTGCCTCCACTCGAGATGAGGCCCTCTTCTATTGCACCAAACCCAGTGGAGTCCCGAGAGGGCCCTCCCAACTCCAGGGTATAGCTGACTTCTCAGAGGCACACTGAGAAGCTCCCTGAGGCCACCGGCACTAGTCGAGGGAACCCAGGGTTTACTGCCGTGACCCAAGAAACACCTTGAAAGTCCTTCTTTAACGGTTCTTGAGGCCCGATACACCTTCCATGACTCTAGAGCAATGACGCACTCCCCCTCGCAATGCGCATGGAGACCTGACTTCCCAAGCGCCACATGAGAGGCTCCCTGAGCTCCCCGTAGTACCTCATGAGAAACCCCACACTGGCGCTGCAGCTCGAGAAAACCCACGAGACGCCCCCTTCATCACGAGATGATGGCCTTCTTTTCCTGCATGGCCTGGAGAGCAATCACGAGTCCTCTCTCCAAACTCCACAGGAGGCTTGACTCCCTTTAGGCCACTCAGTGGGCTCCAAGAGATACCCGTCGCAACTCGAGAGGAGAGCGGAGTCCTTCACTTCCCCTCGAGACAAGGACTGACTCCCCAGGTGCATCAGGAAAGCAACCCCGAGATCCCTGTCCCCCCTGGAGACGAACATTATGTCCTGGACACAAGCCTAGTTAAGGTCTCTTTTGCCCTGCAGTGACTCAAGCGCAATCCCTAGCTCTCCCTCGCAACTCGAATGGAAGACTGGACTTCCCTGGGCCAACACAAGAGGAAGCCTGAATTTCCTGACCTAACTCGAGAATCCCGCCACAACTCGAGAAAAACGACGTGGTTAACCCGTCACCACAAGATGAGGCCCTTGCCAGCTACAGCGTCTCAAGAGAAATCTCACGTTCCGTCTTGAAGTTTGAAACGGCACTTAGCACCTTTGATGCGACCCCAGAAGTTCCCCAACATCCCAGTTTTACTCGAGGGGAACATCGAGGTTCCCGGCACCACTTCATCTGAGCCCCTTCTCCCCTCCTGATCGGGACAAGAGGGTCGATTCACTTGCTTTGTCTGAAAGGGTTACCGACCTTCCTGGTGCACCTCAGGTTGAGGTCCGTCTCAAGAAGAAATTCGAGACGTAGGCTTGTGGGTGGTGCCACATGCCGAAAGACCCTGATTTCCTGGTCTGCTCTTGATAAGAACCTGAAGGCTGGATACCTCTTCGAAGGCAACCCTGTGTATGAAGGCAAAAAACAAAGGGGAACTGATACCCCCATGCATCGTCCGGATAAAACCGCAGGTTCCACACACAGCTCGACAAGTGGCCTGTTATCCGGTGAACAACTCGAGAGTCCAGCGGAGTTCCATTCCTCCACACAAGACGAGGCCTGACTCTCCTGTCCTAACTCTGTAGGGACTCTGTGTTCAGAGTCAGAAATGGAGAGCAACCCTGAGGTTCCTGCTTCAAATCGAGATGAGGCCCTCTTCTGACAAGGTCCAGCCTCGGCTGGTCCAGGGTTTTCGAAGGGGAGACAGAGTAGGCGACCTATTGATTTATTTATCAAAGATATAAAGAGTAATAGAATGAGGATATCTCAGTAGGAAAATTTAGTGGAGAAAAGAAGCTGAGTAGCTTGGTTTATGCGGAAAATCAGTATAACCCGTGACACCAGGTTAGCTCTGACCACGGAGGCCGCAGGCTCCCTCTCGAATAGCGAAAAGTGCCCCACCTTAGACACCTTCTCAAGTGGTCTTCGAAGCCCAGGCAAATAAATGGTCGCAGAGGATATCCGCGCTCCAGATGGACACTCATCTGAAAATTGAGGGGAAGAATGACATTAGGAGACTAAGCGTTGGCAATCAAGGCCCGTAGCTTTATTTTCAACAGGGGTTTTTTTACCCTAAGTTACACATAGAGGATAATGGGGATGCAAAGTCAGCAGCCTTTGATCCTTATCAAAAACCAGGGTTTCTTTCCTGCAAATGTATCGTATACAAATGGTTTAGGTGATTTACATCATCTTCTAGCCAGAAGACCTATTAACATTTTATGACTCTTGACAAAGACTTATCAACCGTAAGACTTATTTTCTCTAAGAGTAATTATTTTAAGGTTTGGCCCCATCTTTCGAAGATAAAATTGCATTCCTATAGGGCAGATGTGTAATGGGTTTACAACAAAGGAAAGAATTTATTACCTTAAGGGTCTAAAGTTAGTAACACCAAGGCCACTACTTATTTTTTCTACATACCAACTATATTAATTAATACACATTCAAGGATACAATTCAGGGGATGTGGAAACTTGGCAACAAGCATTGGTTCATCAATGAAATCTTTTACTAGTTTTATTCTGACAGTTTCTAACTCTCTGAGAGGCTCTAAGCTATTTGAATATCTTAAGCTTCCCGTGCCTCTCGAGGCTCGGAGACTGTAAACAATTGTATGCCTTGCTGTAGGAGACCGGGTAAACTTGTCAGGCGAGTTAGAGAGCCATCTGACGTGTTTGGATTTAAACACTCCTAATTGCCCAGGAACTTTATTAATTGGAGCTGTAAGTTAGCTTTTTGACAGAAAGAGTGAGATGGTGGTGGGGGGCAGCCCCCAGTAAAGTCAGAGGTGAGAGCACAAGCAATAAAGTAGGCAGACTCTGGTTTTGGGGGGTAGATGCTCAAGAATATCCGGGAGGACTCCCGAGGCTCGATCCCGCCTTTGTGTATGCCCAGCCTCCTTCCTCATGACCTTTGTCACGAGTGGAATGTCTCTCGCCGGCTCCCGGCATCTCCCCGTTTTTTATTTCTTAAAACAGCCAGATGTAGCTCAGTCGCGAGCCTTTGAATACTCTGCTGAAGAATCCTGACAATACAAGGAAGAATGATTATGAGAAGCAGAATTAAAGCAGCCACCGCAGCATAGCTAATGACATTAGACAGAATATTCTTTCCTGAGATGTAGTTAGGGAAAGTATGGAAGAAATCATTTGCTGTTCCAGCAGCAGTAAAATCTAATCGGGAGTGCTCCATGGTTGCTATTTGATAGTGAAGTTTCCCTACGTCTCAACCAATGTCAGAGCTTTTCCAGATACCTGAAATATGGTTTTTAATCTTTTCCCATTCAAAATCTGTCTCATTTACTTTCAGGGGTGTTACACATATCCACCGATAGTCAGCATGACAAGACAATGCCATTTTCACCTTTAAAGCCTGCAATTCAGTCCCAATATGTATTACTGCTTCCTCTAGGGCATCTACCCTCATTTCTAATTTTCTCTCTATAGCTTTCTGTGTTGCCAATGTTAAAGAAACATTTTTGGACATAGAATCAACATATTGAGCAGTATGTACTTGTTGAGTCAATGATATTGCTGCCACAGTAACAGAAGTGATTGCACTTATCAAAGCTGCTGTTCCCAAGATAAGTAAGCCCACAAACCGTCGTGTTTGCATTAAATCCTGTAGTTGTTGTAATACAGCAAGACCATAATTCAATAAGTGGTTACATCATAAGATAAGGTGGATGTTGTAGCATTACAAAGGAGCAAACATTATATTGAGGGTTTAAACAAGATGAACCAGGGAGCAGCTGTAGGCGTCGGCCCAGGGGAGCAGTGTCCCCAGCATCAGGAGGCAGAACTCGAGCGGCAGGCTGTGGGCCAAGGCGCCTATGGTGGGCGGAGGGGCAGGGTTCGTGGTTTAGGGCTAGCCGCCACCGCTTGGGCTCAAGGCGGTCCCCTTTTGCCAGTGGGGCCACGCTGGTCTGGATGGCACTCCGCAGGTGCGCTTTCCTCTCTGGCCCTCACTCGCTGCACAGACTTCTTTGCTCTAGGTCACGGGGTGCAGCGAGGAGGGTGCGAGGCGCTGCTGGTGGCATGGAGACGAGAGCTGGCTGGGGGAGGGGGAGCAAGTTAGTGCGCACGCCGCGAACCTGGTCTTTGGGGAATGTGACATGACGAATTTGTCTGAGATCCAAACCGGAGAATCTGCATTCTGTAGAAATATACAAGCATACCCTCTCCCACAAGCTAGCAACACATCTGGCTTTTTCACTCTCCCGTAAGGAGGCCTTTTTACTTGACCAGGGGCCGAGTCGTAGCCTGTAATTCAGGCATCTAGTGTCTCATCATTGTAGTCTGCCCCTGTGTGTTTACGTTTAAGTGATTAATTACAATTGGAACATAACTTCACTATTTGTCTAGCTGTTTCCCTATGGATATGTTAATTTAGGTCTAATGTTTAGTTTAGGTCTCTGTATAAATTTAAGTAATAAATGTATAACCTCCTTATCTCATTTTGGTATACAGGTATACAGATATACCTAAATGCAAAATGCATTTATATATGTATTTATATATGGCAACAAGTATAAAGTTATTGACATATAATATATATAAATCAATATACTTGAATTAATCTTTATAATCAATATATTAATTAATATATATTACAACAATACAACACATACACAGCTAATACCAACCAACACAAACCAATATACTGTAATAATACATGTCACACATTTATAATTATACAGTATATAGAACATATATCATCACAGCACATCAATCCATACCAATTAATATCAGCCACACACACATTATATTACTGCCATATATATTTAATTATACAGTATATATATATATGTGTGTATATAGTATACATATTAATTTATATACAAATTAATTAAGTGTAGATCTATAAATAGAATTAGGTATACCTTTATTATATTTTATTTATACCCATACCTAATTAGGCAAACTGTAATTAGGCAAATACATTTATATTATGTATTTATAACAATATATAAAGTATTGTTAAATGTACCACCTGTACAGCATCTCCACCCCACATACCACTTTCTCTAATCCCACCAACTCATTTTCAGTATTATGTGTTGGCCAGGAGCTGGGCCAGTCTTTCCCAGCAATGTTAAGAGACGTCTGTTCCTGTGTCTAATAGCCCTGGCGTTTTATTCTCTTGAATTAAAAGATCTTTTAAAGGCCTTGGAACTGTAATTTCCTGCACCCAAAAGGCTAGATCACTAGATCCAAATGTTTTGTGGCTCTTAGCTTGAGAAGTCAAGTTTTTCCTTGTCTGATAGTAAGGTAAAAGTAAAAGCTGTGTTACTCTTTGACCTTTATTAATTTGTACAGTTTTGATAGGCAGTGAGATCAAGACTTTAATTTCTCAATATCATCAGAATCTACTACACCATGCACCAGCGAAATTTCTTTTCTTTCTTTTTTTTTTTTTTTTTTGTTTAATTTTTTTTTTTAAAGAAAGCGAGCTACGCCCCAGGACAAATCTTACAATGTCCTCAGATAGGGGGCCAGCCACTCCGGTTGGAATTGGAGTAAGCGGCACATCAGGGGTTAATATTGTTATTAAATCTCCTTGCCTTTTCGCTTTTCTCCTAGCCTGGGTGAGACCCCCCTGAGGGAGTTTTCTCCAAGGAGCACGCTCTGAATATTGTGTACTAAAAGCTCCTTTGTTTAAAAAACTTTTTATCTTCCTCAGTCTTAGGCAACACTTTGGGAGGCTTTGGGGGCAAAGTGGGGAACTCCTGGGTCCTGGGAGGCACAATCGAAGGCGGTGGCGGTCGCCTTAAATCACAAAGTGGTGGATAAGTTTTTTAAAGGTTTGCACAGAGGGGGAGGGAGCTCGCCAGGGCTCTCGGCCGCAGCGTCCTGTAAGCCCTCTCCTTCCTCGGGAGGTAGACCACTTTCTCCCTCCTTTTTTTTTTTTTTTTTCAATGGCAGAAAATATGATCTGTGCAGTAAATGGAGACTCACCACCATCCACCTCTATAGCCTCCCCCATAGGCTATTTAACAGCCTCGTGACGGAGGTCCAGGACATTTCTAATCATATTCAACAGTCAATAAATATTTGTCTATTCTTTGATGCAGAGAAATCCATTTTTAATTTTTTTTTTTAATTTTAGAGAATATTTTTATTTATTTTGTAACCTCTTTACCCTGGCTAAACTGCAGAGGGGACTAGAAAAGAAGCCTCAAGGTGAGGATCAAGTTCATCCTTGGGACTAGAGAAAATCCTTCTCCGGGAAACTCCTAGCAGTGGCCCTTTACCCTGACATGGAGGAGGAGGCATAGGGGGATGGGAGCGTCCCGAAGTTTTCCTCTTCTGTTCCGGAGATCCTTTAACTGTTTGGTAACTAAATCTTACGAACTGTCTGATCGGGGATGTTTCCCTCAACCTCCTAGGAGCGGATGGTCTGATTAGGGATGTTTTCTTAAACTTTTAGGAGCATCTTTAGCTAAAAAAAAACCAATCCTCATCAGAATGGCATCGAGCTGCTCTTTCCTCTAAACCTTTTTCAAATTGAGGGGAGAGCTGATCTTTCTTTTCATCCCTATCTTTTACATGCTCATTGGCAGTCATAGCGGCTAGCCATTCATTTAGCTGTCGATAGCTAGGTATAGCCTCTTCATTTTCACTTTTCTTTATAACAGGTACCTTTTCAGATTTGCTTTTTTGTTTACCAGGTAGTTTTCCAACTTTACTTTCCTCTTTAACAGGTACCTTTTCAAATTCATGAGCTGGATCTAAAACATCTCTAGTCATATTCCACAGAGGAAAGGTGTAAGTAGGGATTTTTTCCAAACCTTGCTGAGCACAATAAGCTCTTAGCTGTCTTCCTAGTTTTTTCAAGATACCTAGGTTAACAGTGCCTTGTTGTAGAAACCAAGGGCAGTGGTCTTGTACAAATGTAAAAAATGATTGAATGGAAGATGTTTTAACCTTGATTCTTCTTTTACTTAATAACTGTAAAATTACTCCTATAAAGAGCTGTCTTTCATTTGATTCAGTGTTGCCCATGTCAGAAAATTAAGGATAGTAAAAGATTTTGCTTTTAGCTATCTAAAGATTAGGCCTTTTTTGTCAGCCTTTTTAGAAACCGTTTTTTCTCTCTAACTCTTCAACACTTCCCACTCCTCTCGCCCTGTCTATTCTACAGGGGGATCTGCAGCCCCCTAAGTGGGATCCTATCTGTCCCAAAAAC
Organism: Bubalus kerabau; assembly: GCF_029407905.1. Classification (NCBI taxonomy): domain Eukaryota; kingdom Metazoa; phylum Chordata; class Mammalia; order Artiodactyla; family Bovidae; genus Bubalus; species Bubalus kerabau. The sequence goes on along the minus strand of NW_026577886.1, from coordinate 2,671,195 downwards.
TGAACACTGGGGGAATGGGGTTGGGGATTTACCTTCGAAATGCCTGTCTCGGGCGCCACCTGCAGAGGTCCAGCCCCAGCTGATCCAGGGTATTCGAAGGGAAGATGGAGTAGGCGACCTATTTATTTATTTATTTATTCATCAAAGATATAAAGAGTAATAGAATGAGGATAGCTCAGTAGGAAAATTCAGTGGAGAAAAGCAGCTGAGTAGCTTGGTTTACGCGGAAAATCAATATAACCCGTGACACCAGGTTAGCTCTGGCCACGGAGGCTGCAAGTGCCCTCTAGAATAGAGGAAGGTGCCCCACCTTAGACACCTTATCGAGTGGGTCTTCGAAGCCCAGGCAAATAAATGGTCGCAGAGGATATCCGCGCTCCAGATGGACACTCATCTGAAAATTGAGGGGAAGAATGACATGGGGAGACCAAGCGTTGGCGAGCAAGGCCCGTAGCTTTATTTTCAACACAGGTTTTAATACCCTAAGTTACACATAGAGGATAATAGGGGATGCAAAGTCAGCAGTCTTTAATCCTTATCAAAAACCAGGGTTTCTTTTCTGCAGATTTATCGTATAAAAATGGTTTAGATGATTTACATCATCTTCTGGCCAGAAGACCTATTAACATTTTATGACTCTTGACAAAGACTTATCAACCATAAGAGTTATTTTCTCTAAGAGTAATTGTTTAAGGTTTGGCGCCATCTTTCGAAGATAAAATTGCATTCCTATAGGGAGGATGTGTAATGGGTTTACAACAAAGGAAAGAATTTATTACCTTAAGGGTCTAAAGTTACCAACATCAAGGCCACTACTTATTTTTTCTACATACCAACTATATTAATTAACACACATTCAAGGATACAATTCAGGGGATGCGGAAACTTGGCAAAAAGCATTGGTTCATCAATGAAATCTTTTACTAGTTTTATTCTGACAGTTTCTAACTCTCTGAGAGGCTCTAAGCTATTTGAATATCTTAAACTTCCCGTGCGTCTCGAGGCTGGGAGACTGTACACAATCATATGCATAGCTGTAGGAGACCGGGTAAACTTGTCAGGCGAGTTAGAAAACCATCTGAGGGGTTTGGATTTAAACACTACTAATTGCCCAGGAACATTATTAGTTGGAGCTGTAAGTTAGCTCTTTGACAGAGAGAGTGAGATGGTGGTGGGGGACATCCCCAGTAATGTCAGAGGTGAGAGAACAAAGCAATAAAGAAGGCAGACTTTGGTTTTGGGGGGTAGATGCTGAAGAATATACGGGGGAACTCCCGGAGGCTCGATCCCGCCTTTGCGTATGCCGAGACTCTTTCCTCATGACATTTGTCACGAGTGGAATGTCTCTCGCTGGCTCCCGGCAATCTTCCATTGCACCAAACGCAGTGGAGTCCCGAGAGGCCCCTCCCAAAACCACAGTATCAGTGTCTTCTCAGAGGCACCCTGAGCAACTCCCTGAGGTCACCGGCACAAGTCGAGGGAACACAGGGTATCCTGCCGCAACCCGAGAAAGACCTCAAGAGTCCGTCTTCAACGCGTCTTGAGGCCGGATTCCCCTACCATGACTCGAGAGCAATGACACGCTCCCCCTCGCCATGCGCATGGACACCTGACTTCCCTGGCGCCACATGAGAGGCTCCCTGAGCTCCCCGTCATACCTCGTGAGAAACCCCACACTGGCGCCGCAGCTCGGGAAAACCCATGAGACGCCACCGTCATCGCGAGATTGGGGACTTCTTTTCCTGCCTGACCTGGAGAGCAATCCCTGGTCCTTTCTCCAAACTTCACAGGAGGCTTTACTCCCTTTAGGTCACTCAATGGGCTCCAAGAGATACCTGTCGCGACTTGAGAGGAGAGCAGAGTACTTTGTTTCCCCTCGAGACGAGGCCTTACCTCGGGTGAGTCTGGAATGCAACCCCGAGATCCCTGTTGCCCCTGGAGAGGAACATTATGTCCTGGACAAAAGCCTAGATGAGGTCTATTTTGCCCTACAGTGACTCGAGAGCAACACCCATCTCTCCCTCGCAATTCGAATGGAAGATTGGTCTTCACTGGGCCAACACAAGAGGAAGTCCGAATTTCCCGTTGTAACTCGAGAATCCCGCCTCAACTCTTAAAAACCACGTGGTTCCCCATTCATCGCAATATGAGGCCTTTGCCCGCTACAGAGTCTCAAGAGAAGTCCCATGTTTCGTCATAAAGTTCGAAATGCTACTTGGCACCCTTGATGCGTCCCCAAAAGTTCCCCAATATACCGGTCTCACTCCAAGGGAACACCGAAGTTCCTGGCACCACTTCATTTGAGCCCCTTCTCCCCTCCTGATCACGGCAGGAAGGTCGATTCCCCTGCTTTGTCTAGAAGGGGTTCCCAACCTTCATGGCGCACCTCAGGATGAGGCCAGTCTCACGAAGAAATTCGAGACGTAGCCTCGTGTTGGTGCCACGTGCCGAAAGACCCCGATTTCTCGGTCTTGCTCTTGATAAGAACCCGATGCCCGGACACCTCTTCTAAGGCAACCCTGTGGATGAAGGCACTACACGAGGGGGCACTGGCAACCCTGTTCATCGTCCGGAAAATCCCGCAGGATGCACATACAGCTCCACAACTGGCCTGTCACCCCTTAAACAACGAGAGAGGCAAGCGGAGTTCCCTTCCTCAGACAAGACGAGGCCTGAGTATCCAATCCCAACTCTGCAGGCACGCTTCGATCTGAGTCAGAAATGGAGAGGAAACCTGAGGTTCCTGCCTCAACCTGAGATGAGGCCCTCTTCCATTAAAACAAACCCAGTGGAGTCCCGAGAGGCCCCTCCCATCTCCACAGTATCCCTGACTTCTCCTAGGCATTCTGAGAAGCTCCTTGAGGCCACCGGCAAAAGTCGAGGGAAATAAGGGTTTCCTGCCACAACCGAAGAAAGACCTCAAGAGTCCTTCTTCAATGCGTCTTGAGGTCAGATTCCCCTACCATGGCTCGAGAGCAATAACGCGCTCCCCCTCGCCATGCACATGGAGACCTGACTTCCCTGGCGCCACACGAGAGGCTCCCTGAGCTCCCTGTCGTACCTCGTGTGAAACCCCACACTGGCGCCGCAGCTCGAGAAAACCCACAAGACCCCTCCGTCATCGCGAGATGAGGGCCATCTTTTCCTGCATGGCCTTGAGAGCAGTCCCAAGTCCGCTCTCCAAACTTCACAGGAGGCTTGACTCCTTTTAGGCCACAAAGTGGGTTCCAAGAGGTGCCCGTCGCAACTCGAAAGGAGAGCGGAGTCCTTTGCTTCCCTTCGACACGAGGCCTGACTCCCTGGGTGAGTCTGGAATGCAAACCTGAGATCCCTGTGGCCCTTGGAGAGGAACATTAGGTCCTGGACACAAGCCTAGATGAGGTCTCCTTTGCCCTGCAGGGACTCGAGCGCAACCCCCAGCTCTCCCTCACAACTCGAATGGATGATTGGACTTCCCTGGCCCAACACAAGAGGAAGCCTGACATCCCCGTTGTAACTCGAGAATCCCGCCGCAACTCGAGCAAAACCACGTGGCTCACCCGTCATCGCAAGATGAGGCCCTTGGCCGCTACAGCATATCAAGAGAAGTCCCACGTTCCATCCTGAAGTACAAAACGGTACTTGGCACCCTTGATGCGACCCCCAAAGTTCCCTGACATACCAGTCTCACTCGAGGGAAACACCAAAGTTCACGGCACCACTTCCTGTGAGCCCCTTTACCCCTCCTGATCGCGACAGGAGGGTCAATTCCCATGCTTTGTCTGCAAGGGGTTCCCGACGTTCCCCGCGAACCTCCGGATGAGGCCGGTCTCATGAGGAAATTCGAAAAGTAGCCTCATGGTTGGTGCCACATGCTGAAAGGTCCCGAATTCCCAGTCCACTCTAGATAAGAACCTGACGCCCGGACATCTCTTCGAAGGCAACCCTGTGGATGAAGGCACAACATGAAGGGACACTGACATCCCCATGCATCGTCTGGAAAAACCCGCAGATTCCACTCACAGCTCCAAATGTGGACTGTCACCTCGTGAACAACTCGAGAGGCAAGTGAAGTTGCATTCCTTCACACAAGACGAGGCCTTACTCTCCTGTCCCAACTCTTCAGGGACCCTGCGATCGGAGTCAGAAATGGAGAGGAACCCTGAGGTTCCTGCCTCAACTAGAGAAGAGGCCCTCTTCCATTGAACCAAACTCAGTGGTGTCCCAAGAGGCCCTTCCCAACACCACAGTATCCCTGAATTCTCAGAGGCTCCCTGAGAAGCTACCTGAGGTCACTGGCACAAGTCGAGGGAACCCAGAGTTTCCTGAAGTAACCCGAGAAAGACTTGGAGAGTCCTTTTTCAACGTCTCTTGATGCCCGATTCCCCTACCATGACTCCAGAGCAAGGACGCGCTCCCCTCGCCACAAGCAGGAAAACTGACTTCCCTAGTACCACACAAGAGGCTCCCTGAGTACCCCATCGTACCTCGTGAGAAAACCCACACTGGCGCCGCAGTTCGAGAAAAACCACAAGATGCCCCCGTCAAGGAGAGATGGGGGCCTTCTTTTCCTGCCTGACCTGGAGAGCAATCCCTGGTCCTCTCTCCAAACTTCACAGGAGGATTGACTCCCTTTAGGCCACTCAGTTGGGTCCAAGAAATACCCGGTGCGACTCGAGAGGAGAGCGGAGTCCTTTGCTTCCCTCGAGACGAGGCCTGACTCCCCGGGTGAGTTTGGAATGCAACCCCGAGATCCCTGTCGCCCCTGGAGTGGAACATTATGTCCTAGACACAAGCCTAGATGAGGTCTATTTTGCCCTACAGTGATCGAGAGCAACCTCCATCTCTCCCTCACAATTTGAATGGAAGATTGGTCTTCCCAAGGTCAAAACAAGAGGAAGTCTGAATTTCCCATCGTAATTCGAGAATTCAGCCTCAAGTCTTAAAAACCATGTGGTTCCCCCTTCATCGCAATATGAGGCCCTTGCCAGCTAGAGTCTCAAGAGAAGTCCCACGTTCCATCTTAAAGTTCGAAATGCTACTTGGCACCCTTGATGCGACCCCAAAGTTCCCCAACATACAGGTCTCAATCCAGGGGAAAACCGAAGTTCCTGGCGTCTCCAGGGAAGTCCCATGTTCCGTCCTTACGTGCTAAACGGTACTTGACAACCTTGATGCGACCGCAAAAGTTCCCCGACACGCTGGGTTCCCTCGAGGGGAACACCGAGGGTCCCGGCACCACTTCATCTGAGCCCCTTCTCCCCTCCTGATCGCGACAGGAGAGTCAATTCCCCTGCTTTCTCTGGAAGGGGTTCCCGGCCTTCCTGGCGCACCTCAGGATGAGGCCGGTCTCAGGAGGAAATTCGACACTAGCCACGTGTGAGGTGCCACGTGCCAAACGACCCTGATCTTCCGGTCCGCTCTTGATAAGAACCCGATGCCCGGACACCTCTTCGAAGGCAACCCTGTGGGTGAAGGCACAACACGTAGGGGCACTGACACCCCCGTGCATCATCTGGAAAAACCCGCAGGGTCTACACACAGCTCGACAAGGGGCCTGAGACTCCGGAACAACTCGAGAGGCAACCAGAATTCTATTCCTCAGACAAGACGAGGCATGACTCTCCTGTCCCAACACTGCAGGGACCGTGCAGTCGGAGTCAGAATCGGAGAGGAAGCCTGAGGTGCCTGCCTCCCCTTGAGATGAGGCCCTCTTCCATTGCGCTGAACCCAGCAGAGTCCCGAGAGGCCCTGCCAACTCCACAGCATCACTCACCTCTCAGAGGCACCCTGGGAAGTTCCCTAAGGTCCCCTGCAGAAGTCGAGGGAAACGAGGGTTTCCCGCCGCAACCCGAGAAAGAACTCGAGAGTCCTTCTTCAACGCGTCTTGAGGCCCTAGTCGCTTCCCATGACTCGAGAGTGATGACCAGCTCCCCCTCGTCATGCGCATGGAGACCTGACTTCCCTGGCACCGCACGAGAGGCTCCCTGAGGTCCTCGTCGTGCCTCGTGAGAAAACCCCCACGGGCGCCGCAGCCTGAGGAAACCCATGAGACCCCCCGTCATCGCGAGATGAGGGCCTTCTTTTCCTGCCTGGCCTGGAGAGCAATCCTGAGTCCTCTCTCCAAACGGAAGAGGAGGCTTGACACCCTTGAGTGCACTCAGTGGGCTCCAAGAGATCCGTGTCTCAACTTGAGAGGAAAGCAGAGTCCTTTGCTTCCCCTCCAGGCGAGGCCTGACTCCCCGGGGGAGTCTGGAATGGAAACCCGAGATCCCTGTCTTCCCTTGAGAGGAATATTAGGTCCTGGACACACGCCTCGATGAGGTCTCTTTGGCCCTGTAGTGACTCGAGCAGAACCCTCAGCTTTCCATCGCAACTCGAATTGAAGATTGCGCTTCCCAGGGCCAACCCAAAAGGAAGCCTGAAATCCCCGTCGTTTTCGAGAATCCCGACGCAACTCGAGAAAAACGACGTGGTTCCAACGTCTTCACAGGATGAGGCCGTTGCCCGCTACAGCGTCTACAAGGAAGTCCCATGTTCCGCCCTGAAGTGCGAAACGGCACCTGACACCCTTCATGCGACCCCCAAAAGTTCCCCGACACGCCGGGTTCCCTCGAGGGGAACACCGAGGGTCCCGGCACCACTTCATCTGAGCCCCATCTCTCCGCCTGATCGCGACAGGAGAGTCGATTCCCCTGCTTTGTGTGGAAGGTGCTCCCGGCCTTCCCGGCGCACCTCAGGATGATGCTGGTCTCACGAGGAAGTTCGAGATGAGCCACGTGTGTTGTGCCACATGCCGAACGACCCCGATTTCCCGGTCCGCTCTTGAAATGAACCCAATGCCCGGACACCTCTTTGAAGGCAACCCTGTGGGGGAAGGCACAAAACGAAGGGGCACTGACACCCCCATGCATCTTCTGGAAACACCCGCAGGTTCCACACACAGCTCGACAAGGGGCCTGAGACCCCCTGAACGACTCGAGAGGCAAGCAGAGTTCCATTACTCAGACAAGACGAGGCCTGACTCTCCTGTCCCAACTCTGCAGGGACCCTGCGGTCGGAGTCAGAAATTTAGAGGAAGCCTGAGGTTCCTGCCTCCAATCGAGATGAGGCCCTCTTTCATTTCGTCAAACCTAGCGGAGTCCCGAGAGGCCCCTCCAGCTCCTCAGTATCCCTCACCACTCAGAGGCACCTGGAAAGTTCCCTAAGGTCCCTGGTAGAGGTCGAGGGAAACGAGTGTTTCCCGCCCCAACCCAAGAAAAACCTGGAGAGTCCTTCTTAAATGCGTCTTGAGGCCCTAGTCCCTCCCATGACTCGAGAGCAATGACGCGATCTGCCTGGCCACACGCATGGAGGCCTGACTTCTCTGGCGCCGCACGAGAGGCTCCCTGAGCTCCCCATCATATATCGTGAGAAACCCCACACTGGCGCCGCAGCTCGAGAAAACCCATGAGACGCCCCCGTCATCACGAGAGGAGGGCCATCTTTAACTGCATGGTATGCAGATCAAGCGTGAACCTTCTGTCCAAGCTACACAGGACGCTTGAATCCCTTTAGGCCACTCAAATGGCTCCAAGAGTTACGCGTCGGGACTCGAGAGGATAGTGGAGTCCTTTGCTTCCACTCGAGACGAGGCATAACCCACCGGGTGAGACTGGAATGCGACCCCGATATCCCTTTCGCCCCTGGAGAGGAACATTACGTACTGGACCCAAGCCTAGATGAGGACTCTTTGCCCTGAAGTGACTCGAGAGCAACCCCCAGCTCTCTCTGACAAGTTGAATGGAAGATTGGACTTCCTGGGCCAACACAAGAGGAAGCCTGAATTCCCCGTTGTAACTCGAGAATCCCGCCTCAACTCGAGAAAAACCACGTGTTTCCCTCGTCATCGCAATATGAGGCCCTTGCCCGCTACAGCATCTCCAGAGAATTCCCACGTTCCGTCTTGAAGTGCAAAACTGTACTTGGCACCCTTGATGCGACCTCAAAAGTGCAGTGACATACCGGTCTCACACGAGGGGACCACCGAGGTTCCCGACACCACTTCATCTGAGACCCTTCTCCTCTTCTGATCGCGACCGGTGGGTCGATTCCCCTGCTTTGTCTGCAAGGGGTTCCCAACCTTACCGGCGCACCTCAGGATGAGGCCGGTCTCCCGAGGAAATTCGAGACATAGCCTCGTGGGTGGTACCACATGCTGAAAGACCCCAATTTTCCGGTACGCTCTTGAAAAGAACCCGATGCCCAGACACCTCTTTGAAGGCAACCCTTTGGATGAAGGCACAACACGAAGGGGCACTGACACCCCCGTGCATCGTCCGGAAAAACCCGCAGGTTCCAAACACAGCTCAACAAGTGGCCTGTAACTCCGTGAACAACTCGAAAGGCAAGCGGAGATCCATTCCTCCACAGAAGACGAGACGTGACTCTCTTGTCCATACTCTGCAGGTACCCTGCGACCCGAGTCAGATATGGAGAGGACCCCTGAGGTTCCTGCCTCCATTCGAGATGAGGCCCTCTTCGATTGCACCAAACCCAGTTGAGTAACGAAAGGCCCCTTCCAAATCCAGTGTCCCTGACTTCTCAGAGGCACCCTGAGAAGTTGCCTGAGGTCACCGACACAAGTCGAGGGAACCCAGGGTTCCCTGCCGCAACCCGAGAAAGACCTCGAGAGTCCTTCTTCAATGCGTCTTGAGGCCCGATTCGCCTACTATGACTGGAGAGCAATCACGCACTCCCCTTCACCACACGCACGGAGACCTGACGTCCCTAGCACCACAAGAGAGGCTCTCTGAGCTCCCCGTCGTACCTCATGAGAAATCTGATACTGGCGCCACAGCTGGAGAAAACCCACGAGACGCCCCCGTCATCGCGAGATGATTGCCTTTTTTCCTGCATGGTCAGGAAAACAATCCCTAGTCATCTCTCCAAACTCCATAGGAGGCTTCACTCCCTTTACGCCACGCAGTGGGCTCCAAGAGATACCCGTTGCGACTCGACAGGAGAGTGGAGTCCTTTTTTTCCCCTCAAGACGAGGCCTGACTCTCCGGGTGAGTCGAGAATGCAACCCTGAGATCCCTGTCGGCCCAGTAGTGGAACACTAGGTCCTGGACACAAGCGTAGATGAGGTCTATTTTGCCCTGCAGTGACTGGAGAGCAATCCCCAGTTGTAACTTGCAACTCGAATGGAATACTGGATTTTCCTGGTGCCACACAAGAGGCTCCCTGAGATCCCCGTGGTACTTCATGAGACACCCCACACTGGCGCCGCAGCTCGAGAAAACCCACGAGATGCCACCGTCATCTCGAGATGAGGGCCTTCTTTTCCTGCATGGCCTGGAGTCCAATCCCGAGTCCTCTCTCCAAACTCCACAGGAGGCTTGACTCCCTTTAGTACACACATTGGGCTCCAAGAGATACCCATCGCGACTCGAGACGAGAGCGGAATTCTTTGCTTACCCTCGAGCTGAGAACTGACTCCCCGGATGAATCTGGAATGCAAACCCGAGATCCCTGTCGCCCCTGGAGAGCAACATTAGATCCTGGACACAAGCCTAGATTAGGTCTCTTTTGCCCTGCAGTGACTCTAGCGCAATCCCCAGCTCCCCCTCGCAAACCGAATGGAAGATTGGATTTCAAGGCCAACAAGAGGAAGCCTAAATTCCCGCTCATGACTCGAGAATCCCGCCGCATCTTGAGCAAAACCACGTGGTTCTCCCGTCATCGCAAGATGAGGCCCTTGCCCGCTACAGCGTTTCAAAAGATGTCCCAGGTTCCATCTTGAAATGCGAAACGGTACTTGGCACCCTTGATGCGACACCAAAAGTCCCCCAACATGCCGGTCTCACTCAAGGGGAACACCAAGGTTCCTGGCACCACTTCATTTAAGCCCCTTCCCCCTCCTGATCGTGACCGGTGGGTCGATTCCCCTGCTTTGTCTGCAAGGGGGCCCGACCTTCCCTGCACAACTCAGGATGAGGCCGGTCTCATGGGGAAATTCGATACGTAGCTTTGTGGGTGGTGCCGCTTGCTGAAAGACTCCAATTTCCCGGTCCGCTCTTGATAAGAATCCGATGCTCGGACACCTCTTGGAAGGCAGCCTTGAGTATGAAGGTACAACACGAAGGGGCACTAACACACCTGTGCATCATTCGGAAAAACGGGCAGGTTACACACACAGCTCGACAAGTGGCCTGTCACCTCGAGAACAACTCGAGAGGCAAGAGGAGTCCCATCCTCCAGAAAAGACGAGGCCTGACTCTCCTGTACCAACATGCAGGGACCTTGCGATCTGAGTCAGAAATGGAGACGAACACTGAGATTCCTGCTTCAACTCGAGATGAGTCCCTCTTACATTCCACCAAATGCAGAGGAGTCTCAAGAGGTCCCTCCAAACTGCACAGTATCCCTGACTTCTCAGAGGCACTCTGAGAAGCTCCCTGAGGTCGCAGGCACAAGTCAAGGGAACCCTGGGTTTTATGCAGTGATCCGAGAAAGACCTCGAGAGTCCTTCTTCAACCCGTCTTGAGGCCCGATTACCCTACCATGACTCGAGAGCAATGACGAGCTCCCCCTAGCCATCTCATGGGGACCTGACTTCCCTGGCGCCACACGAGAGGCTCCCTGAGCTCCCTCTCGTACCTCGTCAGAAACCCGGCACTAGCGGGGCAGTCTAGAAAACCCACGAGACGCCGCCGTCATCGCGAGATGAGGGCCTTCTTTTCCTGCATGGCCTGGAGAGGAATCCCGAGTCCTCTATCCAAACAGCACAGGAGGCTTGACTCCCTTTAGGGCACACAGTGGGCTCAAAGAGATACCCATCGCGACCCAAAAGGACAGCAGAGTCCTTTGCTTCCCCTCGAGACGAGGCCTGACTCCAAGGTGAGTCTGGAATGCAACCCTGAGATTTCTGTCGAGTCTTGACATGAACATTAGGTCCTGCACACAAGCCTTGGTGGTGTCTCTTTTGCCTTCAGTGACTAGAGCGCACCTCCAGCTCTTCCTCGAATCTCGAATGGAAGATAAGACTTTTGTGGGCCAACACAAGAGGAAGCATGAATTCCCTGTGGTAACTCAAATATCCCACCGCAACTCGAGAAAAACCAAGTGGTTCCGCAGTCATTCCAAGATGAGGCCCTTGCCCGCTGGAGCACCCAAAGAGAAGCCCAACGTTCCATTTTGAAGAGCGAAACGGTACTTGGAACGCTTTATGCGACCTCAAAAGTTACCCGACATACCTGTCTCACTTGAGGGAAACACCGAGGTTCCCAGCAGCACTTCATCTGAGGCACTTCTCCCCTAATGATCACCACAGGAGGGTCGATTCCTCTGCTTTGTCTGGAAGAGTTCATGACCTTCGCGGCACACCTCAGGATGAGGCCGGTTTCATGAGGAAATTCGAGACAACCCACGTGGGTGCTGCCAAATGCTGAATGACCCCGATTTCCCAGTCCGCTCTTGATAAGAACCCGATGCCCGGACACCTCTTCGAAGGCAACCCTGTGGATGAAGGCACAAATTGAAGGGTCACTGACACCCCCGTGCATCGTCTGGAAAAACCTGCAGATTCCACACACAGTTTGACAAGGGGCCTGAAACGCCATGAACAACTCAAGAGGCAAGCGGAGTTCCATTCCTCAGAAAAGACGTAGCCTGACTCTCCTGTCCCAACTCTGCAGGGACCCTGATGTCGGAGTCTGAAACAGAGAGGAAGTCTGAGGTTCCTGCCTCCCCTCGAGATGAGGCCCTCTTCCATTGCGACAAACCCAGCGGAGTCCCGAGAGGCCCCGCCAACTCCACAGTATCCATCCACTCTCAGAGACACCCTGGGAAGTTCCCTAATGTCCCCGGCAGAAGTTGAGGGAAACGACTTTTCCCGCCACAACCCGAGAAAGACCTCGAGAGTCCCTCTTCAACGCGTCTCGAGGCCCTAGTCCCCTCCCGTGACTCGAGAGCCATGACGCGCTCCCCCTCGCCACACGCAGGGAGACCTGACTTCCCTGGCGCCGCACGAGAGGCTCCCTGAGATCCTTGTCGTGCCTCGCGAGAAAACCCCCAAGGGCGCCGCAGCTCGAGGAAACCCCTGAGACGCCCCCGTCCTCACGAGGTGAAGGGCCTTCTTTTCCTGCATGGCCTGGAGAACAATCCCGAGCCCTCTCTCCAAAATGAAGAGGAGGCTTGACTCCACTGAGGCCACTAGGGGGCTCCAAGAGATCCGCGTCGTGACACGGGAGGACAGCGGAGTCATTTGCTTCCCCTCGAGACGAGGCCTGACACCCCGGGGGATCCTGGAATGCAACCCCGAGATCCCTGCCTTCCCTGGAGAGGAACATTAGGTCCTGGACACATGCCTAGATGAGGTCTCTTTGGCCCTGCAGTGACTCGAGCGCAGCCCCCAGCTTTCCCTCGCCACTCGAATGGAAGACTGGGCTTCCCAGGGCCAACAGAGGAGGAAGCCTGTAATCCCCGTCGTCACTCGAGAATCCCACCGCAAATCGAGAAAAAAACATGTGGTTCCAACGTCTGCGCAAGATGAGGCCCTTGCCCACTACGGCGTCTCAAGGGAAGTCCCATGTTCCACCCTGAAGTGCGAAACGGTACCTGACACCCTTCGTGCGACACCCAAAAGTTCCCCGACACGCCGAGTTCCCTCGAGGGGAACACCGAGAGTCCCGGCACGGCTTCATCTGAGCCCCTTCTCCCCTCCTGATCGCGACAGGAGAGTCGATTCCCCTGCGTGGTCCAGAAGGGGTTCCCGGCCTTCCCGGAGCACCTCAGGATGAGGCTGGTCTCACGGGGAAATTCGAGACGAGCCACGTGTGTGGTGCACATGCCGAACGCCCCCGATTCCCTGGTCCGCTCTTGAGAAGGACCCGGGGCCCGGACCCCTCTTCGAAGCAACCCTGTGGGTGAAGGTACCACTTGAAGGGGTACTGACACCCCCGTGAGTCGTCCAGAAAAACCCGCGGTTTCCACACACAGCTCGACGAGGTGCGTGAGACCCCTGAGCAATTCGAGAGGCAAGCGGAGTTCCCTTCCTCAGACAAGACGAGGCCTGACTCTCCTGTCCCAACTCTGCAGGGACCCTGTGGTCGGAGTCCGAAACGGAGAGGAAGCATGAGGTTGCTGCCTCCCCTCGAGGTGAGGCCCTCTTCCGTTGTGCCAGACCCAGCGGAGTCCCGAGGGGCCCCGCCAACTCCACAGCATCCCTCACCTATCAGAGGCACCATGGGAAGTTCCCTCAGGTCCCCGGCAGAAGTCGAGGGAAATGAGGCTTTCCCGCCGCAACCCCAGAAAGACCTCGAGTGTCCTTCTTGAACGCGTCTGGAGGCCCTAGTCCTCTCCCATGACTCGAGAGCCATGACGCGCTCCCCCTCGCCACGCGCACAGAGACCTGACTTCCCTGGCACAGCACGAGAGGCTCCCTGAGATCCTCGTCTTGCCTCGTGAGAAAACCCCCACGGGCGCCGCAGCTCGAGGAAACCCCTGAGAAGCCCCCATCCTCGCGAGGTGAGGGCCTTCTTTTCCTGCCTGACCCAAAGCGCAATCCCGAGTCCTCTCTCCAAACTGAAGAGAAGGCCTGACTCCCTTGAGGCCACTCAGTGGGCTCCAAGAGATCTGCGTCGCGATTTGAGAGGAGAGCGGCATCCTTTGCTTGCCCTCGAGGGTAGGCCTGACTCCCCGGGGGAGTCTGGAACGCCACCCTGAGATCCCTGTCTTCCCTTGAGAGGAACGTTAAGTCCCGGACACAGGCCTAGATGAGGTCTCTTTGGCCCTGCAGTGACTCGAGTGCAACCCCAAGCTTTCCCTCGCAACTCGAATGGAAGATTAGGCTTCCCGGGGCCAACACAAGAGGAAGCCTGAAATCCCCGTCGTAACTCTAGAACCCCGCCGCAACTTGAGAAAATCCACATGGCTCCAACGTCTTCGCAAGATGAGGCCCTTGCCCGCTACGGCGTCCCAAGGGAAGTCCCAGGTTCTGTCCTGAAGTGCGAAACGGTACCTGACTCCTTTCATGCAACCCCCAAAAGTCCCCCACATGCCGGTTTCCCTCGAGGGTAACACCGAGGGTTCCGGCCCCACTTCATCTGAGCCCATTCTCCCCTCCTGATGGCGACAGGAGAGTCGATCCCCCTGCGTTGTCTGGAAGGGTCCCCGGCCTTCCCGGCACACGTCAGGATGAAGCCGGCCTCACTAGGAAATTTGAGACTAGCCCCGTGGGTGGTCCCGCATGCCGAAAGACCCCGATTTCCCTGTCCGCTCTTGAAAAGAACCCGAGGCCCAGACACCTCTTCGAAGGCAACCCAGTGGGTGAAGGCACAACACGAAGGGGCACTGTCACCGTCGTGCATTTCCGGAAATACCCGCAGGTTCCACACACAGCTCAGCAAGGGGCCTGAGACCCCCTGAGCACCTCGAGAGGCAAGCGGAGTTCCCTTCCTCAGACAAGACGATTCCTGACTCTCCTGTCCCAACTCTGCAGGGACCCTGCGGTCGGAGTCCGAAACGGAGAGGAAGCCTGAGGTTCCTGCCTTCCCTGGAGATGAGGCCCTCTTCCATTGCGCCAAACCCACCGGAGTCCTGAGAGGCCCCGCCAACTCCACAGCATCCCTCATCTGTCAGAAGCACACTGGGAAATTCCCTAAGGTCACCGGTAAACTTTTATTGCACAAGGTCCCAATGAAAAGGCCCACGCAGCAGGACAGCCACAGATTCTGTCTGCCATTAAAGGGCAGTAAGGTGCCCTCCCCTCTTCTTTGCTGCCTCGGCGGCCACCAGGGTGCAATTCGCGTACCCTTCCCTTTCCCATCCTAGCAGGTTCTCCAGGGCCCGCTGGCCTACAAAGTGCCAGAAGCAGGGCTGGGCCAGCCGGCCAGAATTCAGGGTTCTGTCCCTTGGACTTCCAGCGGACACTAGGCTGCTTGGGAAAACCGCCCAGACTCTGAGGTTTTTCAGCAGAGGGGTGGAGTGGTAAAGGCCTTGACCCCAAAGACGAGGCCTTCCTGCGACCGCCAGGTTGGGGAGCTCTGAGACTGTGCCAACACAGGGCGGAATACATGGTTCCCTGCTCCACGCAGTCCCCGTTCCCTTACCTGTGTTCCGCACCCCTCCGCTGTGGCCAATGGATGCCGATCCTTGGGGATCCAGGAGTTCACGAAATGGGCATTCCCAGCCGCAATGGCGACCCCCAACAGCACATCTGGAAAGCCCTCCCCCACCCCCGCCAGGAGCCGACCCCCACTGCGAACGGAACCCCACCCCGCCCCGCGCCGCCAGGTTTCGCCCCGGCCCTGCCAGGCTCCCGGCGGGTTCCCAGCCATATTGGCGACCCCCGGGAGCACAACAGGGACCGACCCCCCACCCACAGCGAGCGGAATCTCGACCTGTGCTGACCAGGTTTACCCCACCCTGGCTGCGCTCCAGGCGCGTTTCCAGCCGCAGTGGCCATCTCCGAGAGCACAACTGGGAAGCCCTCCCCTACCCCCGCCAGGAGCCGACACCCGCCCTGGGCCGCCCGGGGTCGCCCCGCCCCTGCCGCGCTCCAGAGGCGCTGCCCACCTTCACCAGCGGCTCTCGGTGAGGCCCGTCCCCACGCCCGGTTCCAGGAGAGGCTCTCGGACCTCGCTGCTGCCGCCAGGTCAAACATGAGGACAATACATACACCCCACAGAGACAATCCAAGCTGTCTATGATTTAGGGATAAAATGAGGACTACAGAAAGGCAAGATGACCTGACCTAGGAGGGCCATGATATTCTATAGAACCAGACAAAGTTGGTTACCAAGGAAACTTTTTTCCTTGGAACCTGGAAAGCTGGTTCTTTGCATATGCAATGACCAACAATTAGCTTGTTACCCAAGCCTGCCTTACTGCCACCCCCATCCCCCCACTCCCCAGAAGACTGGCTCAAAGAAATATTTTAAATCTCAGGCGGAAACCTGGAAGATGTCTTGTCTGTCTGTTTGGTTTAAGGTATGGGTCAGTGTGAGCCTTGTGTTTTTTGATAATATTGCTCAAGTTCTGTGTTCTGATTTCAATGGTCTCAAGACAAGGCAGCCCTTCCAAATCAAACTGCTGGAAATACAAGAAAACATTGACCTAAATGAATGTCAGAGTCCCGTGAACTGGGAACTAGTCAATATTAAATATCTAGTATTTTTGGATTTGCTCCTCCATTATAGACATGTCTAAGAGTCAACAACATTAAGCACAACATGTTCATAGTGCCTAGGTTTCTTTTGAGGTAAAAATTGCTCTATTGTTATATCTGTCACAAGCTTGTCAGCAAGAAACTACCTGGAAACGACAACAACAAAAGTAAAAAATGTAAATGTGATATAAGCTTTTAGACAAACTCTTTACAATAATTATACTCTAAAATATCTGCCTCTCATAGTCTTGATTGAAGGCAGAGGAGAAGGGGATGACAGAGGATAAGATGGTTGGATGGCATCACTGACTCGATGGACATGAGTTTGAGCAAGCCCCTGGAGCTGGTGACGGACACGGAAGCCCGGCGTCCTTCAGGCCACGGGGTCCCAAAGAGTCAGACACCACTGAGCAACTGAACTGAACTGAACTAACAAACGTCTCTCCAGGAGTTTTGGTTACCCGAGTTTCTATCCTTGTGACGACAGTGTATTGAATAGCTAGGTCATTTCCAAATAAATGAAAGTTCTGAAACATTCACGACTTGAAAGGACCTCCCTTTTACACAGAAACAAAAGAGATTTTTGACTCTCCATGAATAGAGTCTGGCACCATCCTGACATGTTAAATGTAAGAAAGCAATTGTTTTGTTTTGTTTTGTTCTGTTCTTGGGGGTGGGGGGAGGGGGGCGGGCTATAGCCAATGCCAATATAAAAGTCAGTTCTTGGTTGCTGAAGGGAAATGTATGACTTGTTATTACAAGAAAGTATGTGGAATGCAATGGCACTTGAGGAAGGAAAACGAAGTAGTTCTGTCTTACAGGTGGCAGTTTCAGGATGGGAGAAGCAAAGGAATGGGTACAGAATGGGATAAGGAGGTTGTAGGGAAAGTGGACCCCCAGAAAAGAGTTCTGTGCCTAGCACAAGTTTTCTTGACATGTCGAACTGCTTTTGCTAATGGAGTTTAAGTTTCTTTACCTCTTAAGTGATCTCTTCTAGGTTGACCTAGAACAGAAATCTTTTGTTAGCTTTGGCTAAGTGGAGAAGTAGTGTTTCACGGTGACATATGTGATCCTTCCTGACTGTTTGCAGCCCTTTTGATATCGATGCACTGCTTCTGCTGCTGCTGCCGCCGCTGCTGCTGCTAAGTCGTTTCAGTTGTGTCCGACTCTGTGCGACCCCATAGACGGCAGCCCACCAGGCCCCGCAGTCCCTGGGGTTCTCTAGGCAAGAACACTGGAGTGGGTTGCCATTTCCTCCTCCCATGCATGAAAGTGAAAAGTGAACGTGAAGTCGCTCAGTGGTGTCCGACTCTTAGCGACCCCATGGACTGCAGCCTACCAGGCTCCTCCATCCATGGGATTTTCCACGCCAGAGTACTGGAGTGGGGTGCCATTGCCTTCTCCCATATCTATGCACAAGCCTGCCTAAATAATTGACTTCTAGCTAGCTTTGGGATGCCAATGACCATCCACCCTTACCAGGCAACAGAGAAGAGAAAAACACTTACCACAGGAGGTCCTGGTAAGGAAATAACAAGCTCCCGCCAACCAGGATTCTGCAGAGGTCAACAAGAGGTCAGTAAGAGATGGAAGACTGCAGTCCAGAGGTCCTAGCAACTTCCATCTTGCAGCAGAGACCCAGCATAGTCAAAACGAATTCAATGTTGCAAAAAATAAGTAAACAAATAAAGGACAGAAGTTCTTTGAACACATGACTGAGATTAGGGGTGAGGCAGTACATGTACGGTGCCTGGAAAATCTTAAAGTATGAGAAAGGAAAGAAATTAAAGACAACTATCAAGCTGTCCGAACTGATAAAAACGAAAGATTACACAGTTTTTTCTGTATATATTAGCAGATAATAATCTGAAAAGGAATTTAAAAAAATTCCCTTTCAATAATGTCAACATGAATACAACACTTTGCCATGGATGTAACGAGGATGAAAGACTGGCACACTGGAAATTATACACCCTGGCTGAAAACTATCCTGAATACATGGACAGATATTCCATAACAATGGAAAGACTTAAGATGGCAATACCATGGAACGCATCTTCAATCTGAAATGAAGATTTGATATGATTTGATCGCTCAGAGCTTTTGTGTCATCAATTGTTATTAAAGTATACATGAGATAGAGAAAGCTGCTGACTTAGACTTGAGGCGGGGTGTACGCCCTGCTGGTCTCTAGCCAGATATTCTACAGGCACTAGCAGTCAGCTAAGGAAAGAAAGGAACTGTTTCAGGGAATGGCACCAGGCCCCTCCCCCACGACATGCATTGAGATAATATTGGCAGCAGGTGAGTCATCCCGGGCCAAAACTTGATTGACATGAATCTTGAAGAAAGGCAGTATTGCAGGCAAATATATCATTTCCTTAACATAGATAAGGAGAACAAGCTAGGAGGAAAACATGCTGTTTTGTTCAAATCGCTTCTGAGCCTTTTGGGGGAACCGACCTCAAGCCAGAGTCTAGCGGAAATACATAAGATATTTACATCGCTTAAGACAAACATTTTCTTAGGAAAAAATGCATTGCTTAGCTCAAGGTTTGTCTGCGAAATTCTTACACATCAGGAGATGGCTCCGAGCTGGGTTTCCACACACAAGAACATCCATGCAAAGGACAAGCCTGCACAGCCCATCTGCCGACCTCCCGCACAGCCAGCAGCATTTCCAAGTGACCTCCTAAGGCCTTCCCCAAAATACAGGGGCACCTCTGGGTTTCCTGTTTCCCTCACTTCGAACACTTTTCTTAAAAAAAAAAAAATCCTGCACACTTCTTGATAGAATGCCACAGTGCAAGGAATACAGTCCTTCAATATTTAAATCTCCATTTGCAAAACACTTGGAGCTTGGTTTTGTTTTGTTTTGTTTTTTAATTACACCACCACATAATTTAAAGCTTTTACACGTTCTAATTATTCAGTTCCAAAACACCAAACTTTTATTGCACAGGGTCCTCATGAAAAGGCCCATGCAGCTGGACAACCACAGATTCTGCCATGAAAGGGCAGCAAGGTGCCCTCCCCCCTTCTTTGCTGCCTGGGCGGTCACCAGGGTTTGAAATCCATGCACCCTACTAAGTTTCTAGGGTGCAATCCATGGACCCTTCCCTTTCCCATCCCAGCAGGTGCTCAAGGGCCCGCTGGCTTACAAAGTGCCAGAAGCAGGGCTGGGCCAGCCGGCCAGAGTTCAGTGTTCTGTCCCTTGGACTTCCAGAGGACACTAGGCTGCTTGGAAGAACCGCGCAGACTCTGAGATTTTTCAGCAGAGGGGTGGAGCGGTAAAGGCCTTGACCCCAAAGGCAAGGCCTTTCTGCGACCGCCAGGCTGGGGAGCTCTGAGAATGTGCCAACAGACGGTGGAATACTTGGTTCCCTGCTCCACGCAGTCCCAGTTCCCTTACCTGTGGTCCGCAGCCCTCCGCTGCACCCACGGGATGGCGATCCTTGGGGACCCAGGAGCGGACGAAATGGGCGTTCCCAGCCGCAGTGGCGACCCCCGGGAGCACAACGGGGACTGACCCCCACCCAAAGCCATCTGAATCTCGACCCCCGCAGCCCGGGTTTACCCAGTCCCGGGTGCGCTCCCGGCGCGTTTTCAGCCTCAGTGTCCACCTCCGAGAGCACAACTGGGAAGCCCGCCCCCAACCCCGCCAGAAGCCGACCCCCGCCCCACGCCGCCCGCGTTCGCCCCGCCCCTGCACGGTCCAGGTACCTTCCCAGCTTCTAGCGTTCACGCCCTGGTAGGAGCAGGATGTAGGAGTATGGGAGATGTGTCTGGAGCCTGACAGCCTCAGCTCCGCTCTGGCCTGCCCTTTGGACCTAGGAGCCAGGCCAACTTGCAGAGGGCTTAGGGCCCCATTGTATGCAAACTACCAAGGCCTACCGCAAGGAGAGCTCTGTCCGAGGGAATGGAAGCGCCCCAGGCTGCGTTCCCAAGCTGTTGCTTGGCAATGCAGACTCAGCGGTAAACGGAGGGAATCAGGCTCTCTGTAGCCGCAGCTTCACACACAGGTGTGTCTCCGTAGGAATCAAGAAAGATCCTGACAGAGTGAGGTTCATTAGGGCTATACTAAAGAGCAAAGGCTTGTCCATGTGGTCTTGCCTTCCCCTGTGCCTTTGGGTCTCCAGGCTCGGCCCCAGCTCCGTGGAAACAACCCCTCAGAAAATATCTTCAAGATCCACTTTTCCCAGTGTCTGGGAACCGGGGTTCGTAGGAGGAGAGAAAAGCACGCCTCCATCGGGAACAAAAAGGCAGCCCACCTGCCTGTGTTTTGAAGCCTCTATTTGGAAGGAATGGGTTAGCTTCTCCTAAAGGAGACCTCCAGATCTGCTCAGAAGTCGGTAATTTCAGAGGCAGGGTACTGGTTCCTGACTGCCCTTTGCTAGCCTTGCAAAGATATTCCTAGATTCTAGAGTTATTTTCCATGAAGGAGCAGGCTTCGGGAATGTGTCAGACGGGACTGGCTCCTTATTGACCTCAGCTCAGCTACTGCCTTTCCATTCAAACTAGGACAAGGCCCTACTTTATGAAGGGTAAGGGTCTTCTTCTTTGCAAACTGCCAAGGGCTACAGCAATGAGACTTCTGTCAAGGTGAGGGAAGCCTAAGAGGATGGATTCTCAAGCAGGTGCTTTGCCACAAAGCATCAGCACCCCACGGAGAGAATCAAGCTCCCTGTGCACCAATGTTGGGAGTGTAGCTTCACACACAGAGTTGTCTCTATAGGAGCCAAGAATGTTCCTGAGAGATTAGGTTCACTAAACCTCTCCTACAGAGCATAGACCTGTCCATGTGGTTTTGCCTTCCCCTGTGAGTTGGGTCCACGAGGTCCGCCACACCTCCGGGGAAACTGTCCCTGAGAAAAGATCTCCAGGAACCGCTTCGCCGAGGCTGGGAAATGCTGTTCACAGGAAGTAAGGCAAGCGAATCTCCTGCAGAGAAAAAGAGGCCTTACTGTCCCTGGAGGAGCAGGCTGCCAGAGTGTGTGAAACCTGACTGTTGCCTTACTGGCCTCAGCTCCGCCATTGCCTGTTCATCCGAGCTAGCACCCAGGCCTACTTGGAAAAGCGTTTGGGTGCAGATTTCTACAAAGTGCCAAGGGCTACAGCAGTGAGAATTCTCTCGGTGGTAAGGGAGAGCATTTTATGGATTCTCAAGCTGTTTTCTGAATGACAGCGTCAAAATGAACAGAGAGAATCAGGCTCTCTCTGTCCCTATGTTAGGTACGCAGCTTCACACACAGAGGTGTCTCTATAGGAGCCAAGAATGCTCCTGAGAGATGAGGTTCACTAGAGGTCTGCTACAGAGCATAGACCTGTCCATGTGGTCTTGCCTTCCCCTGTGCCTTTGGGCCCCGGGCTCGGCCCCAGCTCCGTGGAAACAAGCCCTGAGAAAATATCTTCAAGATACGCTTTTCCCAGAGGCTGGGAACTGGAGTTCATAGGAGGAGAGAAAAGCAAGCCTCCTTCGGGCACGAAAGGCCGCCAACCTGCCTGTGTTTTGAAGCCTCTATTTGGAAGGAATGGGTTAGCTTCTCCTAAAGGAGACCTCCAGATCTGCTCAGAAGTCGTAAATTCCAGAGGCAGGGTGCTGGTTCCTGACTGCCCTTTGCCAGCCTTGCAAAGACATTCCAAGATTCTAGAGTTATATTCCATGAAGGAGCAGGCTTCGGGAATGTGTCAGAGGGGAATGGCTCCTTATTGGCCTCAGCTCAGCTATTGCCTTTCCATTCAAACTAGGACAAGGGCCTACTTTATGAAGGGTAAGGGTCTTCTTCTTCGAAACTGCCAAGGGCTACAGCAATGAGACCTCTGTCAAGGCGAGGGAAGCCTAAGAGGATGGATTCTCAAGCAGGTGCTTTACTACAAAGCATCAGCACCCCACGGAGAGAACCAAGATCCCTGTTCCCCAATTTTGGGGGTGTAGCTTCACACACAGAGTTGTCTCTATAGGAGCCAAGAATGTTCCTGAGAGATTAGGTTCACTAAACCTCTCCTACAGAGCATAGACCTGTCCATGTGGTTTTTCCTTCCCCTGTGAGTTGGGTCCCCGAGGTCCGCCACACCTCCGGGGAAACTGTCCCTGAGAAAAGATCTCCAGGAACCGCTTCGCTGAGGCTGGGAAACGCTGTTCACAGGAAGTAAGGCAAGCGAATCTCCTGCAGAGAAAAAGAGGCCTTACTGTCCCTGGAGGAGCAGGCTGCCAGAGTGTGTGAAACCTGACTGTTGCCTTACTGGCCTCAGTTCCACCATTGCCTGTTCCTCCGAACTAGGACCCAGGCCTATTTGGAGAAGCGTTTGGCTGCGGATTTCTACAAAGTGCCAAGGGCTACAGCAGTGAGAATTCTCTCAGCGGTAAGGGAGAGCATTTTATGGATTCTCAAGCTGTTTTCTGAACGACAGGGTCAAAATGAACTGAGAAAATCAGGCTCTCTGTGCCCCTATGTTAGGTACGCAGCTTCTCACACAGAAGTGTCTCTGTAGGAGCCAAGAATGTTCCTGAGAGATGAGGTTCACTAGAAGTCTGCTACAGAGCATAGACCTGTCCATATGGTTTTGCCTTGCCCTGTGAGTTGGGTCCCTGAGGTCCGCCCCAGCTCAGGGGAAGGAGCCCCTGAGAAAAGATCTCCAGGGTCCGCTATTCCCCCAGGCTGGCAAACGCAGTTCACAGGAGGTAACACAAGCGAGCCTCCTGCAAGGCACAACAGGCCTTAGTGTCCCTGGACGATAAGGCTGCAAGAGTGTGTGAGACCTGACTGGTGCCTTACTGGCCTCAGCTCCGCCATTGCATGTTCCTCCGAACTAGGACCCAGGCCTACTAGGAGAAGGGTTTGGGTATGGATTTCTAAATACTGCCAAGGGGTATAGCAATGAGAACTGTGTCACGGGTAAGGAAGAGCATTGTATGGATTTTCAAGCTGTTGTTTGAACGACAGCTTCAATGCTGCACAGAGAGAATCAGACTCTGTGTCTCCATGTTCGGTACACAGCTTCACAGACAGGGGTGTCTCCATAGGAAACAAGAACGTTCCTGACAGAGTGAGGTTCACTAGAGCTCTCCTAGAGAGCAAAGACTTGTCCATGTGGTTTTTCTTCCCCTGTGCGTTTGGGGCTCCAGGCTCGGCCCCAGCTCCGTGGAAACAACCCCTGAGAAAAGATCTTCAAGATCCGCTTTTCCCAGAGGCTGGGATGTGGGGTTCATAGGAGGCGGGAAAAGCAGGCCTCCTTCAGAGAGCAAGAGGCAGCCAAGCGGCCTGCGTTTGGAAGCCTCTATTTGGAAGAATGGGTTAGCTTCCCCTAAGGGAGACCTCCAGATCTGTTCAGAAGTCGGTAATTCCAGAGGCAGTGTGCAGGGTCCTGACTGCCCTTTGCCAGCCTTGCAAACACATTCCTAGATCTACAGTTATCTTCCTGAAGAAGCAGGCTTTGGGAATATGTCAGACTTGACTGGCGCCTTATTGGCCTCAGCTCAGCTATTGCCTTTCCATTCAAAGTAGGACAAGGCCCTACTTTATGAAGGGTAAGGGTCTTCTTCTTTCCAAACTGCCGAGGGCTACAGCAATGAGACCTCCGTAAATGCGAGGGAAGCATAAGCGGATGGATTATCAGGAAGGTTCTTTGCCACCAAGCATCAGCACCCCACGGAGAGAATCAGGCTCCCTTTGCCCCTATGTGGGGTGTGTAGATTCACACACAGTGGTGTCTCTACAGGAGCCAAGAATGTTCCTGAGAGATAAGGCTCACAAGAGCTCTCCTACAGAGTGCTCACCTGTACATGTGGTTTCGCCTTCCCCTGTGAGTTGGGTCCCCGAGGTCCACCCCAGCTCCGAGAAAACAGCCTCTGAGAAAAGATCTCCAGGAACCGCTTTTCGCCCAGGCTGGGAAAAGCTGTTCACAGGAAGTAAGGCAAGTGAGCCTCCTGCAGAGAAAAAGAAGCATTACTGTCCCTGGAGGAGCAGGCTGCCAGAGTGTGTGAAAACTGACTGGTGCCATACTGGTCTTAGCTCCGCCATTGCTTGTTCCTCCGAACTGGGACTCAGGCCTACTTGGAGAAGGGTTTAGGTGCAGATTTCTACAAACTGCCAAGGGGTACTGCAATGAGAACTCTCTCAGAGGTAAGGGCGAGAATTGTATGGATTCTCAAGCTGTTTTCTGAACGACAGCATTAAACCTGCACAGAGAGAATCAGGCTCTCTGCCGCCATGTTGGGTACGCAGTTTCACACACAGAGGTGTCCGCATAGGATCCAAGAACGTTCGTCAAAGACTGAGGTTCACTAGAGCTCTCTTAGAGAGCAAAGACTTGTTCATGTGGTTTTGCCTTCCCCTGTATGTGTGGGTCTCTGGGCACAACCCCAGCTCCGTGGAAACAACCCCTGAGCAAAGATCTCCAAGATCTGCTTTTCCCCCATGCTGGGAACCAGGGATCATAGGAGGCAGGAAAAGCAAGCCTCCTTCAGGCAAGAAGAGGCAGCCAACCGGCCTGTGTTTGGAAGCCTCTATTTGCAAGGAATGGGTTAGCTTCTCCAGAAGGAGACCTCCAGATCTGCTCAGAAGATAGAAATTCCAGAGGCAGGGTCGAGGTTCCTGACTGCCCTTTGCCAGCCTTGCAAAGACATTCCTAGATTCTAGCAATATTTTCCATGAAGCAGCAGGCATCGGGAATATGTCAGAGTTGACGGGTGCCTTACTGGCCTCAGCTCAGCTATTGCCTTTCCTTTCAAACTAGGATCAGGGCCTACTTGGTAAAGGGTAAGGGTCTGCTTCTTTCCAAACTGCCAAGGGACACAGCAATGAGACCTCTGTCAAGGCGAGGGAAGCGTAAGCGGATGGATTCTCAAACAGGTGCTTTGCCACAAAGCATCAGCACCCCACGGAGAGAATCAGGCTCCCTGTGCCCGTATGTTCGGTGTGTAGCTTTACACACAGAGGTGTCTCTGTACGAGCCAAGAATGTTCCTAAGACTTGAGATTCACTAAGGTCTCCTACAGAGCATAGACCTGTCCATGTGGTTTTTCCTTCCCCTGTGAGATGGGTCCCCGAGGTCCACCCCAGCTCTGGGGATAGAGCCCCTGAGAAAAGATCTCCAGGAACCGCTTTTTGCCCAGGCTGGGAAACGCAGTTCACAGGAGGCAAGGCAAGCGAGCCTCCTGCAGGGAAAAATAGGCCTTACTGTCCCTCGAGGAGCAGGCTGCCAGAGTGTGTGACACCTGACTGGTGCCTTACTGGTCTCAGCTCCGCCATTGCATGGCCATCCAAACCAGGACCCAGGCCTACTTGGAGAAGGGTTTGGGTGCGGATTTGTAAAAACTGCCAAAGGCTACAGCAATGAGAAGTCTCTCAGAGGTAAGGGAGAGCATTCTATGGATTCTCAAGCTGTTGTTCGAACGACAGCTTCAAAGCTGCAAAGACAGAATCAGGCCCTCTGTGCCCCCTTGTTGGGTACGCAGCTTCACACACAGGGGTGTCTCCATAGGAGTCAAGAACGTTCCTGACACAGTAAGTTTCACTTAGAGGTCTCCTGGAGAGCAAAGACTTGTCCATGTGGTTTTCCTTCCCCTGTGCGATTGGGTCTCTGGTCTCGGCCCCAGATCCATGGAAACAAACCCTGAGAAAATATCTTCAAGATCCGCTTTTCCCAGAGGCTGGGAACAGGGCTTCATAGGATGCGAGAAAAACAGGCCTCCTTCGGGCGCGAAGAGGCAGCCAACCGGCCTGTTTGGAAGCTTCTATTTGGAAAGAATGGGTTAGCTTCTCCTAAAGGAGACCTCCAGATCTGCTCAGAAGTCGGTAATTCCAGAGGCAGGGTGCTGGTTCCTGACTGCCCTTTGCCAGCCTTGCAAAGACATTCCCAGATTCTAGAGTTATTTTCCATGAAGGTGAAGGCTACGGGAGTATGTCAGACTTGGCAGGCACCTTATTGGCCTCAGCTCAGCTATTACCTTTCCATTCAAACTAGGACAAAGGCCTACTTTATGAAGGGTAAGGGTCTTCTTCTTTCCAAACTGCCAAGGGCTACAGCAATGGGACCTCTGTCAAGGCGAGGGAAGCATAAGTGGGTGGATTATCAAGCAGGTGCTTTGCCACAAAGCATCAGCACCCCACGGGGAGAATCAGGCTCCATTTGCCCCTATGTTGGCTGTGTAGCTTCACATACAGAGGTGTCTCTATAGGAGGCCAGAATGTTCCTGAGAGATGGGGTTCACTAGAGCTCTCCTACAGAGCATAGACCTGTCCATATGCTTTTGCCTTCCCCTGTGAGTTGGGTCCTCGAGGTCCTCCCCAGCTCCGGGGAAGGAGCCCCTGAGAAAAGATCTCCAGGGACCTCTTTTCCCCCAGGCTGGGAAATGCAGCTCACAGGAGGGAAGTCAAGTGAGCCTCCTGCAGGGAAAAAGAGGGCTTACTGTCCCTGGACGATCAGGCTGCCAGAGTGTGTGAGACCTGACTGGTGCCTTACTGGCCTCAGCTCCGCCATTGCATGTTCCTCCGAACTAGGACCCAGGACTACTTGGAGAAGGGTTTGGGTGCGGATTTCTAAAACCTGCCAAGGGCTACAGCAATGAGAACTCTGTCACGGGTAAGGAAGAGCATTGTATGGATTTTCAAGGTGTTTTTTGAACGACATTTTTAAAGCTACACAGAGAGAATCAGGCTCTCTGTGCCCCCATGTTGGGTACGCAGCTTCGCACACAGGGGTGTCTCCAAATGAATCAAGAATGTTCGTGACAGAGTGAAGTTCACTAGAGCTCTCCTAGAGAGCAAAGACTTGTCCATGTGGTTTTTCTTCCCCTGTTAGTTTGGGTCTCCAGGCTTAGCCCCAGCTCCGTGGAAACAACCCCCGAGAAAAGATCTTCAAGATACGCTTTTCCCAGAGCCTGGGAAGCTGGGTTCATAGGAGGCAGGAAAAGCAAGCCTCCTTCGGGCACGAAGAGGCAGCCAACCGGCCTGTTTTTGGAAGTCTCAATATGGAAGGAATGAGTTAGATTCTCCTAAAGGAGACCTCCAGATCTGCTCAGAAATTGGTAATTCCAGAGGCAGGGTGCAGGCTCCTGACTGCCCTTTGCCAGCCTTGCAGAGACATTCCTAGATTCCAGCATTATTTTCCATGAAGGAGCAGGCTTCGGGAATATGTCAGACTTGACTGGCGCCTTATTGGCCTCAGCTCAGCTCTTGCCTTTCCTTTCAAACTAGGACAAGGGCCCACTTTATGAAAGGTAAGGGTCCTCTTCTTTCCAAACTGCCAAGGGCTACAGCAATGAGACCTCTGTCAAGGCGAGGGAAGCGTAAGCTGATGGATTCTCAAGCAGGTGCTTTGCCACAAAGCATCAGCACCCCACGGAAAGAATCTGGCTCCCTTTGCCCCTACGTTGCGTGTGTAGCTACACACACAGAGGTGTCTCGATAGGAGCCAAGAATGTTCCTGAGAGAGGAGGTTCACGGTTGGGGGCCAGAGTGAGGCACTCCACCCATGGCAAAGGTCCTGAGGAAGGAGGCTCGACATACGCAAAGGTGGGATCGAGCCTCAGGAGTCCCCCTGGAAATCCTCGAGCATCTACCCCCATAACCAGAGCCTGCCTACCTTACTACTTTGTGCTCTCACCTACACCTCTGACTTTACGGGGGGCTGTCCCCCACCACCTCTTTCGGAGAAGGAGTTAACCTAGAGCTCCAGTTGATAAAAACCCCTGGGTGTGACAAGAGTGTTTTAACCTACAAATTCCTCTGAAGGTTCCCTAGCCTGCCTGACAGGCTTGTCCGGCCACATGTGATTGCTCACAGCCTCTCAACCATGAGAGGCACGAGATGCTTTAAACCTTCTAAAAACAGGTTCCTTAGAAAAGTTAGAAAATTATTAGTATAAGTATAATGGGCTGATTAGAAATCATATTGGTGAAGGGTTTTTCATTTGTTGAGCTGATGTTTACTGCTAAGGCTCCACATCCCCTGCCCTTATACACATTAATGAATATATAGAAGAAATAAGTATTAACCTTTGATATAAATCACGTTAGACCTTAGGCTAAGTAAATTCTTTCCTTAACTAAAACCCACTACACCCTCACCCTATAGGAATGTAACTTTATTTGGGTGGCGTCTGTTTTAAGAATAATCACCCCTGGAGAAATAAGTGTCCTGGTTGACTGACCGCTGTCACAAGGAGAGGGTCGTAAATTGTCAGCAGGCCCCCCGGCCAGAAGATGATGTAACACCCCTAAGACCTCTGTATACTTTTGTATGAAGCACCTGACTTTGATAAAAGTCAGGACTGCTGACCCCACGTGACTTTTGCATAACATCTCAGTGTATAAAAGTAGACCATGGAAAATAAAGAATTGGGATCAGTTTCTCGAAATACTGGTCTCCCCATGTCTCTCTCTCTCTCTCACTCTGGTTGAGTCTCCATCTGGAGCGCGGAACCCACCAAGCTTACTAATTTTGCCTGGGCTTCTAAGATCCGACCGGGGAGGCTTCAGTGTCTCCTCTCCTTCGGGACAACGGACGCCTGCGGCCTACGTAAGTGGTGCAAGCTTCTTGTCTTGAAGTTTTATTGGTCCCCCGCGTAAACCAAGCTACTCAGCCTCTTTTCTCCACTGAATTTTCCTACTGAGCTATCCTCATTTTATTACTCTTTATATCCTTAATTAACGTTTAATTAAGCAGTTGTTCCCTGACCCTCGCCTACGCCGTCTCTGCTTCGAATACCCTGGATCAGCTGGGGCTGGACCCCGGCAGTTCACTAGAGATCTCCTACAGAGCATAGACCTGTCCATTTGGTTTTGCCTTCCCCTGTGAGTTGGGTCCCCGAGGTCCGCCCCAACTCTGGGGAAACAGCCCCTGAGAAAAGATCTCCAGGAACTGCTTTCCGCCCAGGCTGGGAAACGCTGTTCACAGGAAGTAAGGCAAGCGAGCCTCCTGAAGGGAAATAGAGGCCTTACTGTCCCTGGAGGAGCAGGCTGCCAGAGTGTGTGACACCTGACTGGTGCCTTACTGGCCTCAGCTCCGCTATTGCATGTTCATCTGAACTTGAACCCAGGCCTACTTGGAGAAGTGTTTGTGTGCCGATTTCCAGAAACTGCGAAGGGCTACAGCAATGATAACTCTCTCAGTGGTAAGGGAGAGCATTGTGTGGATTCTCAATTTGTTGTTTGAACGACAGCGTCAAAGCTGCACAGAGAGAATCAGGTCTCTGTGTCTCTATGTTGGCTATGCAGCTTCCCACACAGAGATGTCCCCGTTGGAGCCAAGAACATTCCCCATAGAGTGAGGTTCACTAGAGCACTCCTAGAGAGCAAAGACTTATCCATGCGGTTTTCCCTTCCCCTGTGCGTGTGGGTCTCCGGGATCGGCCCCTGCTCCGTGGAAACAGCCTCTGAGAAAAGATCTCCAAGAACCTCTTATCCCCCAGGCTGGGAAGCGGAGTTCGCAGGAGGTGGGATAAGCAAGCTTCCTTCGGCAAGAAGAGACAGCCAACCGGCCTGTGTTTGGAAGCCTATATTTGCAAGGAATGGGTTAGTTTCTCCTCACCGAGACCGCCAGATGTGCTGAGAAGATAGAAATTCCAGAGGCAGGGTCAAGGTTCCTGACTGCCCTTTGCCAGCCTTGCAAAGACATTCCCAGATTCTAACGTTATTTTCCATGAAGGAGCAGGCATCGGGAATATGTCAGACTTGACTGGCGCCTTACTGGCCTCAGCTCAGCTACTGCCTTTCCATTCAAACAAGGACAAGGGCCTACTTGGTGAAGGGTAAGGGTCTGCTTCTTTCCAAACTGCCAAGGACTACAGCAATGAGACCTCTGTCAAGGTGAGGGAAGCCTATGCGGATGGATTCTTAGCAGGTGCTTTGCCACAAAGCATCAGCACCCACGGAGAGAATCAGACGCCCTTTGCCACTATGTTGGGTGTGTAGCTTCATGCACAGAGGTGTCTCTGTAGAAGCCAAGAATGTTCCTGAGAGATGAGGTTCACTAGAGCTCTCCTACAGAGCATAGACCTGTCCATGTGGTTTTGTCTTCCCCTGTGAGTTGGGCCCCCGAGGTCCGACCCAGCTCCAGGGAAACAGCCCCTGAGAAAAAGTCTCCAGGAACAGCTTTGCGCCCAGGCTGGGAAATGCAGTTCACAGGAGGCAAGGCAAGCGAGCCTCCTGCAGGGAAAAAGAGGCCTTACTGCTCCTGGACGATCAGGCTGCAAGAGTGTGTGAGACCTCACTTGTGCCTTACTGGCCTCAGCTCCACCGTTGCCTGTTGTTCCGAGCTAGGACCCAGGCCTACTTGGAGAAGGGTTAGGGTGCGGATTTCTACAAACTGTCAAGGACGACAGCAATGAGAATTCTCTTAGCAGTAAGGGAGAGCATTGTATGGATTCTCAAGCTGTTGTTTGAATGACAGCTTCAAAGCTACACAGAGAGAATCAGGCTCTCTGTTCCCCTATTTTGGCTGTGCAGCTTCACACACAGAATTTGACTCTGTTAGAGCCAGAAATATTCCTGAAAGACTTAGGCTCACCAAAGCTGTCCTCCAGAGCAAAGACATTGGATGTGGTTTTGCCTTCCCTTGTCAGTATGGGTCCCCTACCTTGGCCCCAGCTCCGGGGATACAGCCTCTGAAAAAAATCTTCCAAGAAGCGATTTTTCCTCCAGGCTGTTAAGCGGAATTCGCAGTTTGCAAGTTAAGGAAGCCTGCTTCGTGGAAGAGCAAGCAGCCAACTGGCCCTGTGTTAGCAAGCCTGTATTTGAAAGGAATGGGTTAGCTTCTACAGCGGGAGAACCTCAGATCTGCTCAGGGGGCTGAAATACTAGAGTCAGGGTCGAGGTTCTCCCTTGTCCTTTGCGCACCTTGCAAAGACATTCCTAGCTTCTAGCGTTAGTGTCCCTGTAGTAGCAGGCTGCAGGAGCGTGTGATAAATGACTGCCGCGTTCCTGTCCTCAGCTCCGCTATTGACTTTCTATTCGAACTAGAACCCAGGCCTACTTTGAGAGGGGTTAGAGTCCAGTGTTTCCAAACTGCCAAGGGCTACGGCAATGCGAGCTCTGTCAGAGGTAAGAAAAGAGCAATTGGTTGGATTCTTCAGCTGTTGCATGGCTGCACAGCTTCCGCGCCGCATGGAGAGCATGAGGCTCCTTGTGGCCCTATTTTGGGTACGCAGCAACATGCACACAGAGTGTCTGTGTTCACTTATGTACAGGCTTATGTACACTAGAGCTCTCCTACAGAGCAAAGACCACTCAGTGGGCTCCAAGAGATACCTGTCGCGACTCGAGAAGAGAGTGGAGTCCTTTGCTTCCCCTCGAGATGAGGCCTGACTCCCCGGGTGAGTATGGAATGCAACCCCAAATCCCTGTCGCCTATGGAGAGGAACATTAAGTCCTGGATACAAGCCTAGATGAGGTCTAGTTTGCCCTTCAGTGAATGGAGCCCAATCCACAGCTCTCCCTGGCAACTCGAATGGAAGATTAGACTTCCTGGGCCAACACAAGAGGAAGCCTGAATTCCCCGTCGTAACTCGAGAATCCCACCGCAACTCGAGAAAAACCACGTGCTTCCCTCGTCATCGCAAGATGAGGCCCTTTGTCCGCTACAGCATCTCAAGAGAAGTCCCACGTTCCATCCTGAAGTGCAAAACGGTACTTGGCACCCTTGATGCGACCCCAAAAGTTCAGCGACATACCAGACTCACTCAAGGGGAACACCGAGGTTCCCGGCACCGCTGCATCTGACCCCTTCTCCTCTCCTGACTGCGACAGGAGGGTCGACTCCCCTTCTCTGTCTGCAAGGCGTTCCCGACCTTCCGGGCGCACCTCAGGATGAGGCCGGTCTCATGAGGAAGTTCGAAACGTAGCCTCGTGAGTGGTGCCACATGCCGAAAGACCCCAATTTCACGGTCCACTCTTGAAAAGAACCCGATGCCAGCACACATCTTTGAAGGAAAACCTGTGGATGAAGGCACAACACGAAGGGGCACTGACACCTGCGTGCATCGTCCAGAAAAACCCGCAGGTCCCACAGACATTTCGACAAGTAGCCTGTCACCCTGTAAACAACTCGAAAGGCAAACGAAGGTCCATTCCTCAACAGAAGACTAGGTGTGACTCTCTTGTCCCTACTATGCAGGGACCATGGGATCCGAGTCAGAAACGGAGAGGAAGCCTGAGGTTCCTGCGTCCACTCGAGATGAAGCCCTCTTCCATTGCACCACACCCAGTGGAGTCCCGAGAGGCCCCTACCAACTCCACAGTATCCCTGAGTTCTCAGAGGCACAATAAGAAGCTCCCTGAGGTCACAGGCACAAGTCGAGGGAACCCTGGGTTTTCTGCCATGACTCGAGAAAGACCTCGAGAGTGCTTCAAAATGTGTTGAGTCGCGATTCCCCTACCATGACTCGAGAGCCATGACACGTGCCCCCTATTCACGCACATGGAGACCTGACTAACCTGGCACTGCACGAGAGGCTCCCTGAGATCCTCATCCTACCTCGTGAGGAAACCCACACTGCCGCGGCAGCTCGAGGAAACACATGAGACACCCCGGTCATCGCGAGATGAGGGCCTTATTTTCCTGCATGGCCTGGAGACCAATCACGAGTCCTCTCTCCAAAGTGAAGAGGAGGCTGGACTCCGTTGAGGCCGCTCAGGGGGCTCCAACAGATCCGCGTCGCGACTCGAGAGGAGAGCGGAGTCCTTGGCTTCCCCTCGAGACTAGGCCTGACTCCCAGGGGGAGCCTGGAATGCAACCCCGAGATCCCTGCTTTCCCTGGAGAGGAATAGTAGGTCCCGGACACACGCCTAGATGAGGTCTCTTCGGCCCTGAAGTGACCCGAGCGCAACCCCCACCTTTCCCTCGCAACTCGAGGGGAAGTTTGGGCTTCCCAGGGCCAACCCAAGAGGAAGCCTGAGATCCCCGTCGTAACTCGAGAATCCCGCCGCAACTCGAGAAAAACCACGTGGTTCCCACCTCTTGGCAAGATGAGGCCCTTGCCCGCCACGGCGTCTCAAGGGAAGTAACCTGTTCCGCCCTGAAGGGCGAAACGGTCCCTGACAGCCTTCCTGCGACCCCCAAAAGTCCCCCGACACGCCAGGTTCCCTCGAGGGGAACACCGAGGGTCCCGGCACCGCTTCCTCTGAGCCCCTTCTCCCCTCCTGATCGCGACAGGAGAGGCGATTCCCCTGCGTGGTCTGGAAGGGGTTCCCGGCCTTCCCGGCGCATCTCAGGATGAGGCCGGTCTCACGAGGAAATTCGAGACGAGCCACGTGGGTGGTGCCACATGCCGAACGCCCCCGATTCCCCGGTCCGCTCTTGAGAAGGACCCGAGGCCCGGACCCCTCTTCGAAGGCAACCCTGGGGGTGAAGGCACAACACAAAGGGGCACTGACACCCTCGTTCATCGTCCGGAAAAACCCGCAGGTTCCACATACAGTTCAACAAGTGGCTTGTCACCCCTGAAGAACTCGAGAGGCAAGTGGGGTTTCATTCCTCTACACAAGACGAGGCCTGACCCTCCTGTCCCAACTCTGCGCGGACTTTGCAATCTGATTCAGACCAGCGCCAGTGAAGTCACGAGAGGAACGCTGAGGTTCCTGCCTCCACTCGAGATTAGGACCTCTTCCATTGCACGAAACCCAGTGGAGATCCGAGAGACGCGTCCCAGCTCCACAGTATCCCTGACTTCTCAGAGGCACCCTGAGAAGCTCCCTGAGGCCACCAGCACAATTCGAGTGAACCCAGGGTTTACTGCCGCTACCATAGAAAGAACTCAAGAGTCCTTCTTCAACGCGTTTTGAGGCCTGATTCCCCTACCATGACTCGAGGGCAATGACGCGCTCCCTCTGCTACACTCATGAAGCCCTGACTTCCCTGGCGCCACACGAGAGGCTCCCTGAGCTCCCCGTCATACCTCGTGAGAAACCCCACACTGGCGCCGCAGATAGAGAAAACCCACGAGACGCCCCCGTTTTCGCGACATGACGGCCTTCTTTTCTAGCATGGCCTGGAGAGCAATCCTTAGTCCTCTCTCCAAACTCCACAGTAGGCTTGACTCCCTTTTGGTTACTCAGTGGACTCCAAGACATACCCGTCGCGACTCGAGAGGAGAGCGGAGTCTTTTCCTTCCCCTCGAGGCGAGGCCTGACTCCTCGGGTGAGTCTGATATGCGAACCGGAGATCCCTGTCGCCCCTGGAGAGAAACATTAGGTCCTGGACACAAGCCTAGATGAGGTCTCTTTTTTCCTGCAGTGACTCGAGAGCAATCCCCAACTCTCTCTCGCAACTCGAATGGAAGACTGGACTTCCCTGGGCCAACAGAAGAGGAAGCCTGAATTTCCCGTTGTAACTCAAGAATCCCGCCACAACTCGAGAAAAACCACGTCATTCCCTCTTCATCGCCAGATGCGGCCATTGCCGCTACAGCGTCTCAAAAGAAGTCTTACGTTCCATCTTGAAGTGCGATACGGTACTTGGCACCTTTGATGCGACACCAAAAGTTCCCCTACACACTGGTCTCACTGGAGGGGAACACCGAGGTTCCCGGCATCACCTCATCTATGCCCCTTCTCCCCTCCTGATGGAGACAGGAGGCTCGATTACCCTGCTTTGTCTGCAAGGGCTTCCGACCTTCCCGGCGCACCTCAGGTTGAGGCCAGTCTCACTAGGAAATTCGAGAGGTAGCCTGGTGGGTGGTGCCACATGCGGAAAGACCCCGATTTCCCGGTCCGCTCTTAATATCCCTGATGCCCGGACACCTCTTCGAAAGCAAACCTGTGGAGGAATGCACAACACAAAGGGGTACTGACATCCCCATGCATAATACGGAAAAACACACAGATTCCAAACACAGATCGACAAGTGTCCTGTCATCCCTTGAAGAACTAGAGAGGCATGCAGAGTTCCGTTCCTCCACACAAGAGAAGGCCTGACTCTCCATTCCCAACTCTGCAGGGACCGTGCGATCGGAGTCAGAAATGTAGATGAAACCTGACGTTCCTGCATCAACTCGAAATGAGGCCCTCTTCCATTGCGCCATACCCAGTGGAGTCCCGAGAGGCCCCTAAAACTCCACAGTATCCCTGACTTCTCAGAGGCACCCTCAGAAGCTCTCTGCGGTCACTGGCACAAGTCGAGTGAACCCAGGGTTTCCTGCTGCATTCTGAGAAAGACCTCGAGAGTCCCTCTTTACCGCGTCTTGAGGCCCGATACCCTACCATGACTGGAGAGCAATGACGCATTCCCCTCACCACGCCCATGGAAACCTAACTTCCCTGGCGCCACACAAGAGGCTCCCTGTGCTCCCCGTCCTACCTCATGAAAACCTCACACTGGCACCGCAGCTCGAGAAAACTCACGAGACGCCCCCGTCATCGTAAGATGAGGGCCTTCTTTTCCTACATGACCTAGAGAGCAATCCCGAGTCCACTCTCCAAACTCCACTGGAGGCCTGACTCCCTTTAGGCCACTCAGTAGCCTCCAAGAGATACACGTCACTACTCTAGAGGAGAGCGGAGTCTGTTGCTTCCCCTCGAGCCGAGGCCTGACTACTTGGGTGAGTCTGGAATGGGATCCCGAGATCCGTGTCGCCCCTGTAGAGGAAAACTCGGTCCTGGACACAAGCCTAAATGAGGTCTTTTTTGTCCTGCATTGACTCAAGTGCAATCCCCAGCTCTCCCTCGCAACTCGAATGGATGATTGGACTTCCCTGGGCCAACACAAGAGGAAGCCTGTATTCCCCGTTGTAATTTGAGAATCCCGCGGCAACTGGAGAAAAACAACGTGGCTCCTCCGTCATCGAAATATGAGGCCCCTGTCAGCTATAGCGTCTCCAGGGAAGTCCCATGTTCCGTCTTGAAGTGTGAAACGGTACTTGGCACCCTTGATGCGACCCCCAAATTTCCCTGACACCCCGGTCTCACTCGAGGAGAACATGGAGGTTCCCAGCACCGCTTCAGCTGAGCCTCTTCTCCCCTCCTAATGGCGACAGGAGGGTCGACTCCCCTGCTTTGTCTGGAAGGGGTTCCCAGACTTCCCGGCGAACCTCAGGATGAGGCCAGTCTCACGAGGGAAGTCGAGACGTAGCCTCGTGGGTTGTGCCACATGCCGAAAGACCCCGATTTCCTGGTCCGCTATTGATAAGATCCCGATGCCTGGTCACCTCTTCGAAGGTAACCCTGTGGATGAAGGCACAAAACGAAGGGGCACTGACACCCCTGTGCATCGTCCCCCAAAACCGCAGGTTCCACATACAACTCGACAGGTGGCCTGTCATCCCATGAACCACTCGAGAGGCAAGCAGAGTTCCACTACTCCACACAAGACGAGGTCTGACTCTCCTGTCCCAACTCTGCAGGGACCCTGCTATCCGAGTCAGAAATGGAGAGGAACCCTGACGTTACTGCCTCAATCCGAGATTAGGTCCTCTTCAATTGCACCAGTCCCTGTGATGTCCCGAGAAGCCCCTCTCAACTCCACAGTATCCCTGACTTCTCAGAGGAACCCCGCTAAGCTCCCTGAGGTCATGGGCACAAGTCGAGGGAACCCAGGGTTTCCTGCCACACCCCGAGAAAGACCTCGAGAGTTCTTCTTCGAAGCGTCTTGAGGCTCGATTCCCCTACCATGACTCGAGTGCAATGAGGCGCTCCCCCTCGCCATGTCCATGGAGACCTGACTTCCGTGGCACCACAGGAGTCTCCCTGAGCTCCCCGTCCTATCTCGTGAGAAACCCCAACCAGGCACTGCACCTTGAGAAAACCCACGAGACGCCCCGTCATCGCGAGATGAGGGCCTTCTTTTCCTGTATGGCCTAGAGAGCAATCCCGAGTCCTCTCTCCAAACTCCACAGGAGGCTTAACTCCATTTAGGCCACTCTTGAGCTCCAAGGGATTCCCGTCGCGACTCGAGAGGAGAGCGGAGTCCATTCATTCCCTTCGAGACGAGGCCTGACTCCCCGGGTGAATCTGGAATGCAACCCCGAGATCCCTGTCGCCCCTGGAGAGAAAAACTGGGTTCTGGACACAAACCTAGATGAGCTCTATTTTGCCCTGCAGTGACTCGAGAGCAATCTCCAGCTCTCACTTGCAACTCGAATGGAAGATTGGACTTCCCTGGGCCAACACAAGAGGAAACCTGTATTCCCCGTCGTAACTCAGGAATCCTGCCACAACTCGAGAAAAAACACATGGGTCCCCCGTCAGCGCTAGATGAGGCCCTTGCCCACTATAGCGTCTCAAGAGAAGTCCCAGGTTCCGTCTTGAAGTGCGAAACGGTATTTGGCACCCTTGATGCAACCCGAAATGTTACCCGATTTACCAATTTCACTCAAGGGGAGCACCGAGGTTCCCGGCACTACTTCATCTGAGCCCTTTCTCTCCTCCTGATCCCGAAAGGAGGGTCGATTCCCCTGCTTTGTCTGGAATGGGTTCCCGGACTTTCCTGCGCGCCTCAGGATGAGGCCGGTCTCACGAGGAAATTCGAGACGTAGCCTCGTGGGTGGTGCAACATGCTGAAAGACCCCGATTTCCCGGTCCGCACTTGAGGAGATCCCGATGACCGGACACCTCTTCGAAGGCAACCCTGTGGATGAAGGCACAACACGAAGGAGCACTGACGACCCCGTGCATCGTCCGCAAAGACCCGCGGGTTCCACACACAGCTCGAAGAGGGGCCTGAGACCCCCTGAGCAACTCGAGAGGCCAGCGGGGTTCCCTTCCTCAGACAAGACGAGGCCTGACTCTCCTGTCCCAACTCTGCAGGGACCCTGCGGTCGGAGTCCGAAACGGAGAGGAAGCCTGAGGTTCCTGCCTCCCCTCGAGGTGAGGCCCTCTTCCGTTGCGCCAGACCCAGCGGAGTCCCGAGGGGCCCCGCAACCTCCACAGGATCCCTTGCCTCTCAGAGGCACCCTGGGAAGTTCCCCAAGGTCCCCGGCAGAAGGCGAGGGAAACGAGGGTTTCCCGCCGCCCCTCGAGAATGACCTCGAGAGTCCTTCTTCAACGCGTCTCGAGGCCCTAGTCCCCTCCCGTGACTCGAGAGCCAGGACGCGCTCCCCCTCGCCACGCGCATGGAGACCTGACTTCCCTGGCGCCGCACGAGAGGCTCCCTGAGATCCTCGTCGTGCCTCAGGAGAAAACCCCCACGGGCGCCGCAGCTCGAGGAAACCCCTGAGACGCCCCCGTCCTCGCGAGCTGAGGGCCTTCTTTTCCTGCATGGCCTGGAGAGCAATCCCGGGTCCTCTCTCCAAACGGAAGAGGAGGCTGGACTCCCTTGAGGCCGCTCAGGGGGCTCCAAGAGACCCGCGTCGCGACTCGAAAGGAGAGCGGAGTCCTTGGCTTCCCCTCGAGACGAGGCCTGACTCCCCGGGGGAGCCTGGAATGCAACCCCGAGATCCCTGCCTTCCCTGGAGAGGAATATTACGTCCCGGACACACGCCTAGGTGAGGTCTCTTCGGCCCTGCAGTGACTCGAGCGCAACCCCCAGCTTTCCCTCGCAACCCGAGGGGAAGATTGGTCTTCCCAGGGCCAACCCAAGGGGATGGCTGAGATCCTCGTCGTAACTCGAGAATGCCGCTGCAACTCGAAAAAAACCACGTGGTTCCCACCTCTTGGCAAGATGAGGCCCTTGCCCGCGACGGCGTCTCAAGGGAAGTCCCCTGTTCCGCCCTGAAGGGCGAAACGGTCCCTGACAGCCTTCCTGCGACCCCCAAAAGTCCCCCGACATGCCGGGTTCCCCCGAGGGGAACACCGAGGGTCCCGGCACCGCTTCCTCTGAGCCCCTTCTCTCCTCCTGATTGCGACAGGAGAGGCGATTCCCCTGCGTGGTCTGGAAGGGGTTCCCGGCCTTCCCGGCGCACCTCAGGATGAGGCCGGTCTCACGAGGAAATTCGAGATGAGCCACGGGGGTGGTGCCACATGCCGATCGACTTCGATTTCCCGGTCCACTCTTGAGAAGGACCCGAGGCCCGGACCCCTCTTCGAAGGCAACCCTGTGGGTGAAGGCATAACACGAAGGGGCCCTGCCACCCACGTGCATCGTCCGCAAAGACCCGCGGGTTCCACACACAGCTCGACGAGGGGCCTGAGACCCCCCTGAGCAACTCGAGAGGCCAGCGGGGTTCCCTTCCTCAGACAAGACGAGGCCTGACTCTCCTGTCCCAACTCTGCAGGGACCCTGCGGTCGGAGTCCGAAACGGAGAGGAAGCCTGAGGTTCCTGCCTCCCCTCGAGGTGAGGCCCTCTTCCATTGCGCCAACCCCAGCAGAGTCCCGAGAGGCCCCGCTAACTCCACATCATCCCTCACCTCTCAGAGGCACCCTGGGAAGTACCCTCAGGTCCCCGGCAGAAGTCGAGGGAAATAAGGATTTCCCGCCGCCACTCGAGAAAGACCTCGATAGTCCTTCTTCAAAGTGTCTTTAGGCCCTTGTCCCCTCTCTGCACTAGAGAGCAATGATGGGCTCCCCCTCGCCTCGCTCATGCAGACCTGGCTTCCCTGGCGCCGCACGAGAGGCTCCCTGAGATCCTCGTCGTGCCTCGGGAGAAAACCCCCACGGGCGCCGCAGCTCGAGGAAACCCCTGAGACGCCCCCGTCCTCGCGAGCTGAGGGCCTTCTTTTCCTGCCTGGTCTGGAGAGCAATCCCGAGTCCTCTCTCCAAACTGAAGAGTAGAATGGATTCCCTTGAGGCGACTCAGTGGGCTCCAACAGATCCGCGTCGCGGCTCGAGAGGCGAGTGCAGTCCTTTGCTTCCCCTCGAGGCGAGGCCTGAGTCCCCGGGGGAGTCTGGAGTGCAATCCCGAGATCCTTGTCTTCCCTTGAGAGGACTATTAGGTCCTGGACACACGCCTAGATGAGGTCTCTTTGGCCTTGCAGTGATTTCAGCACAACACCCATCTCTCCCTCGCAATTCGAATGGAAGATTGGTCTTCATTGGGCCAACACAAGAGGAAGTCTGAATTTCCCGTTGTAACTCGAGAATCCCACCGCAACTCTTAAAAACCACGTGGTTCCCCATTAATCGCAATATGAGGCCTTTGCCCGCTACAGAGTCTCAAGAGAAGTCCCATGTTTCGTCATAAAGTTCGAAATGCTACTTGGCACCCTTGATGCGACCCCAAAAGTTCCCCAATATACCGGTCTCACTCCAAGGGAACACCGAAGTTCCTGGCACCACTTCATTTGAGCCCCTTCTCCGCTCCTGATCACGGCAGGAGAGTCGATTCCCCTGCTTTGTCTAGAAGGGGTTCCCGACCTTCATGGCGCACCTCAGGATGAGGCCAGTCTCACGAAGAAATTCGAGACGTAGCCTCGTGTTGGTGCCACGTGCCAAAAGACCCCGATTTCTCGGTCTTGCTCTTGATAAGAACCCGATGCCCGGACACCTCTTCTAAGGCAACCCTGTGGATGAAGGCACTAAACGAGGGGGCACTGGCAACCCTGTTCATCGTCCGGAAAACCCCGCAGGATCCACATACAGCTCCACAAATGGCCTGTCACCCCTTAAACAATGAGAGAGGAAAGCGGAGTTCCCTTCCTCAGACAAGACGAGGCCTGAGTATCCAATCCCAACTCTGCAGGCACGCTTCGATCTGAGTCAGAAATGGAGAGGAAACCTGAGGTTCCTGCTTCAACCCGAGAGGAGGCCCTCTTCCATTAAAACAAACCCAGTGGAGTCCCGAGAGGCCCCTCCAATCTCCACAGTATCCCTGACTTCTCCTAGGCATTCTGAGAAGCTCCTTGAGGCCACCGGAAAAGT
The DNA here is from genome assembly GCF_029407905.1 of Bubalus kerabau. Lineage (NCBI taxonomy): Eukaryota > Metazoa > Chordata > Mammalia > Artiodactyla > Bovidae > Bubalus > Bubalus kerabau. Next base: position 2,630,338 of record NW_026577886.1, on the reverse strand, counting down.
CGAGGGAAATAAGGGTTTCCTGCCAAAACCGAAGAAAGACCTCGAGAGTCCTTCTTCAATGTGTCTTGAGGTCAGATTCCCCTACCATAGCTCGAGAGCAATAATGGGCTCCCCCTCGCCACGCACATGGAGACCTGACTTCCCTGGCGCCACACGAGAGGCTCCCTGAGCTCCCCGTCGTACCTCGTGTGAAACCCCACACTAGCGCCGCAGCTCGAGAAAACCCACAAAATCCCTCCGTCATCGCGAGATGAGGGCCATCTTTTCCTGCATGGCCTGGAGAGCAGTCCCAAGTCCTCTCTCCAAACTTCACAGGAGGCTTGACTCCCTTTAGGCCACAAAGGGCTCCAAGAGGTGCCCGTCGCGACTCGAAAGGAGAGCGGAGTCCTTTGCTTCCCTTCGACATGAGGCCTGACTCCCTGGGTGAGTCTGGAATGCAAACCTGAGATCCCTGTGGCCCTTGGAGAGGAACATTAGGTCCTGGACACAAGCCTAGATGAGGTCCCCTTTGCCCTGCAGTGACTCGAGCGCAACCCCCAGCTCTCCCTCGCAACTCGAATGGATGATTGGACTTCCCTGGCCCAACACAAGAGGAAGCCTGAAATCCCCGTCGTAACTCGAGAATCCCGCCGCAACTCGAGAAAAACCACGTGGCTCCCCCGTCATCGCAAGATGAGGCCCTTGGCCGCTACAGCGTATCAAGAGAAGTCCCACGTTCCATCCTGAAGTACAAAACGGTACTTGGCACCCTTGATGCGACCCCCAAAGTTCCCTGACATACCGGTCTCACTCGAGGGAAACACCAAAGTTCACGGCACCACTTCCTGTGAGCCCCTTCACCCCTCCTGATCGTGACAGAAGGGTCGATTCCCATGTTTTGTCTGCAAGGGGTTCCCGACGTTCCCCGCGAACCTCCGGATGAGGCCGGTCTCATGAGGAAATTCGAAAAGTAGCCTCATGTTTGGTGCCATATGCTGAAAGATCCCGAATTCCCGGTCCACTCTAGATAAGAACCTGACGCCCGGACATCTCTTCGAAGGCAACCCTGTGGATGAAGGCACAACACGAAGGGACACTGACATCCCCATGCATCGTCTGGAAAAACCCGCAGATTCCACTCACAGCTCCAAATGTGGACTGTCACCTCGTGAACAACTCGAGAGGCAAGTGAAGTTGCATTCCTTCACACAAGACGAGGCCTTACTCTCCTGTCCCAACTCTTCAGGGACCCTGCAATTGGAGTCAGAAATGGAGAGGAACCCTGAGGTTCCTGCCTCAACTAGAGAAGAGGCCCTCTTCCATTGAACCAAACACAGTGGTGTCCCGAGAGGCCCCTCCCAACACCACAGTATCCCTGAATTCTCAGAGGCTCCCTGAGAAGCTACCTGAGGTCACTGGCACAAGTCGAGGGAACCCAGAGTTTCCTGAAGTAACCCGAGAAAGACTTGGAGAGTCCTTTTTCAACGTCTCTTGATGCCCGATTCCCCTACCATGACTCCAGAGCAAGGACGCGCTCCCCTCGCCACAAGCAGGAAAACTGATTTCCCTAGTACCACACAAGAGGCTCCCTGAGTACCCCATCGTACCTCGTGAGAAAACCCACAGTGGCGCCGCAGTTCGAGAAAAACCACAAGATGCCCCCGTCAAGGAGAGATGGGGGCCTTCTTTTCCTGCCTGACCTGGAGAGCAATTCCTGGTCCTCTCTCCAAACTTCACAGGAGTATTGACTCCCTTTAGGCCACTCAGTTGGGTCCAAGAAATACCCGGTGCGACTCGAGAGGAGGGCGGAGTCCTTTGCTTCCCTGGAGACGAGACCTGACTCCCCGGGTGAGTTTGGAATGCAACCCCGAGATCCCTGTCGCCCCTGGAGTGGAATATTATGTCCTATACACAAGCCTAGATGAGGTCTATTTTGCCCTACAGTGACTCGAGAGCAACCTCCATCTCTCCCTCACAATTTGAATGGAAGATTGGTCTTCCCACGGTCAACACAAGAGGAAGTCTAAATTTCCCATCGTAATTCGAGAATTCAGCCTCAAGTCTTAAAAACCATGTGGTTCCCCCTTCATCGCAATATGAGGCCCTTGCCAGCTAGAGTCTCAAGAGAAGTCCCACGTTCCATCTTAAAGTTCGAAATGCTACTTGGCACCCTTGATGCGACCCCAAAGTTCCCCAACATACCGGTCTCACTCCAGGGGAACACCGAAGTTCCCGGTGTCTCCAGGGAAGACCCATGTTCCGCCCTGAAGGGCGAAACGGTACTTGACACCCTTGATGCGACCGCAAAACTTCCCCGACACGCTGGGTTCCCTCGAGGGGAACACCGAGGGTCCCGGCACCACTTCATCTGAGCCCCTTCTCCCCTCCTGATCGCGACAGGAGAGTCAATTCCCCTGCTTTGTCTGGAAGGTGTTCCCGGCCTTCCTGGCGCACCTCAGGATGAGGCCGGTCTCAGGAGGAAATTCGAGACTAGCCACGTGTGAGGTGCCACGTGCCGAACGACTCCGATTTTCCGGTCCGCTCTTGATAAGAACCCGATGCCCGGACACCTCTTCGAAGGCAACCCTGTGGGTGAAGGCACAACACGTAGGGGCACTGACACCCCCGTGCATCATCCGGAAAAACCCGCAGGGTCTACACACAGCTCGACAAGGGGCCTGAGACTCCCAGAACAACTCGAGAGGCAACCAGAATTCCATTCCTCAGACAAGACGAGGCATGACTCTCCTGTCCCAACACTGCAGGGACCGTGCAGTCGGAGTCCGAAACGGAGAGGAAGCCTGAGGTTCCTGCCTCCCCTCGAGATGAGGCCCTCTTCCATTGCGCCGAACCCAGCAGAGTCCCGAGAGGCCCTGCCAACTACACAGCATCCCTCACCTCTCAGAGGCACCGTGGGAAGTTCCCTAAGGTCCCCTGCAGAAGTCGAGGGAAACGAGGGTTTCCCGCCGCAACCCGAGAAAAACCTCGAGAGTCCTTCTTCAACGCCTCTTAAGGACCTAGCCGTTTCCCATGACTCGAGAGTGATGAACAGCTCCCCCTCGCCATGCGCATGGAGACCTGACTTCCCTGGCGCCGCACGAGAGGCTCCCTGAGGTCTTCGTCGTGCCTCGTGAGAAAACCCCCATGGGCGCAGCAGCCTGAGGAAACCCATGAGACGCCCCCGTCATCGCGAGATGAGGTCCTTCTTTTCCTGCCTGGCCTGGAGAGCAATCCCGAGTCCTCTCTCCAAACTGAAGAGGAGGCTCGACACCCTTGAGTCCACTCAGTGGGCTCCAAGAGATCCGTGTCGCGACTTGAGAGGAAAGCGGAGTCCTTTGATTCCCCTCCAGGTGAGTCCTGACCCCCCGGGGGAGTCTGGAATGGAAACCCGAGATCCCTGTCTTCCCTTGAGAGGAATATTAGGTCCTGGACACACGCCTCGATGAGGTCTATTTGGCCCTGTAGTGACTCGAGCAGAACCCCCAGCTTTCCATCGCAACTCGAATTGAAGATTGGGCTTCCCAGGGCCAACCCAAGAGGAAGCCTGAAATTCCTGTCGTTTTCGAGAATCCCGATGCAACTCGAGAAAAACGACGTGGTTCCAACGTCTTCACAGGATGAGGCCCTTGCCCGCTACAGCGTCTCCAGGGAAGTCCCATGTTCCGTCCTGAAGTGGGAAACGGTACTTGGCTCCCTTGATGCGACCCCTAAAGTTCCCTGAAACGCCGGGTTCCCTCGAGTGGAACACCTAGAGTCCCGGCCCCACTTCATCTGAGCCCCATCTCCCCTCCTGATCGCGACAGGAGAGTCGATTCCCCTTCTTTGTGTGGAAGGTGTTCCCGGCCTTCCCGGCGCACCTCAGGATGATGCTGGTCTCACGAGGAAATTCGAGATGAGCCACGTGGGTGGTGCCACATGTCGAACGACCCCGATTTCCCGGTCCGCTCTTGAAATGAACCTGATGCCCGGACACCTCTTTGAAGGCAACCCTGTGGGGGAAGGCACCAAATGAAGGGGCAATGACAACCCCGTGCATCTTCTGGAAACACCCGCAGGTTCCACACACAGCTCGACAAGGGGCCTGAGACCCACTGAACGACTCGAGAGGCAAGCAGAGTTCCATTACTCAGACAAGACGAGGCCTGACTCTCCTGTCCCAACCCTGCAGGGACCCTGCGGTCGGAGTCAGAAATGGAGAGGAAGCCTGAGGTTCCTGCCTCCAATCGAGAGGAGGCCCTCTTTCATTTCGTCAAACCTAGTGGAGTCCCGAGAGGCCCCTCTAACTCCTCAGTATCCCTAACCTCTCAGAGGCACCTGGGAATTTCCCTAAGATCCCCGGTAGAGGTCGAGGGAAACGAGTGTTTCCCGCCCCAACCCAAGAAAGACCTCGAGAGTCCTTCTTAAATGCGTCTTGAGGCCCTAGTCCCTCCCATGACTCCAGAGCAATGACGCGATCTGCCTGGCCACACGCATGGAGGCCTGACTTCTCTGGCGCTGCACGAGAGGCTCCCTGAGCTCCTCATCATATCTCGTGAGAAACCCCACACTGGCGCCGCAGCTCGAGAAAACCCATGAGACGCTCCCGTCATCACGAGAGGAGGGCCATCTTTAACTGAACGGTATGCAGATCAAGCGTGAACCTTCTGTCCAAGCTACACAGGACGCTTGACTCCCTTTAGGCCACTCATTGGGCTCCAAGAGTTACACGTCGCTACTCGAGAGGATAGTGGAGTCCTTTGCTTCCACTCGAGACGAGGCGTGACCCACCGGGTGAGACTGGAATTCGACCCCGATATCCCTGTTGCCCCTGGAGAGGAACACTACGTCCTGGACCCAAGCCTAGATGAGGACTCTTTGCCCTGAAGTGACTCGAGAGCAACCCACAGCTCTCTCTGACAAGTTGAATGGAAGATTGGACTTTCTGGGCCAACACAAGAGGAAGCCTGAATTCCCCGTCGTAACTCGAGAATCCCGCCGCAACTCGAGAAAAATCACCTGTTTCCCTCGTCATCGCTATATGAGGCCCTTGCCCGCTAGAGCATCTCCAGAGAATTCCCACGTTCCGTCTTGAAGTGCGAAACTGTACTTGGCACCCTTGATGCGACCTCAAAAGTGCCGTGACATACCGGTCTCACTCGAGGGGACCACCGAGGTTCCCGGCACCACTTCATCTGAACCCCTTCTCCCCTTCTGATCGCGACCGGTGGGTCGATTCCCGTGCTTTGTCTGCAAGGGTTCCCTACCTTCCCGGCGAACCTCAGGATGAGGCTGCTCTCCCGAGGAAATTCGAGACGTAGCCTCGTGGGTGGTACCACATGCTGAAAGACCCCAATTTTCTGGTACGCTCTTGAAAAGAACCCAATGCCCGGACACCTCTTTGAAGGCAACCCTGTGGATGAAGGCACAACACGAAGGCGCACTGACACCCCTGTGCATCGTCCGGAAAAACCCGCAGGTTCCACACACAGCTCAACAAGTGGCCTGTCACTCTGTGAACAACTCGAAAGGCAAGCGGAGATCCATTCCTCCACGGAAGACGAGGCGTGACTCTCTTGTCCGTACTCGGCAGGTACTCTGCGACCCGAGTCAGAAATGGAGAGGACCCCTGAGGTTCCTGCCTCCATTCGAGATGAGGCCCTCTTCGATTGCACCAAACCCAGTTGAGTAACGAAAGGCCCCTCCCAAATCCACAGTGTCCCTGAATTCTCAGAGGCACCCTGAGAAGTTACCTGAGGTCACCGACACAAGTCGAGGGAACCCAGGGTTCCCTGCCGCAACTCGAGAAAGACCTCGAGAGTCTTCTTCAATGCGTCTTGAGGCCCGATTCGCCTACTATGACTCGAGAGCAATCACGCACTCCCCTTCACCACACGCACGGAGACCTGACGTCCCTAGCACCACACGAGAGGCTCTCTGAGCTCCCCGTCATACCTCGTGAGAAATCTGATACTGGCGCCGCAGCTGGAGAAAACCCACGAGATGCCCCCGTCATCGCGAGATGAGGGCCTTTTTTCCTGCATGGCCAGGAAAACAATCCCGAGTCATCTCTCCAAACTCCATAGGAGGCTTCACTCCCTTTACGCCACGCAGTGGGCTCCAAGAGATACCCGTCGCGACTCGACAAGAGAGCGGAGTCCTTTTTTTCCCCTCAAGACGAGGTCTGACTCTCCGGGTGAGTCGAGAATGCAACCCTGAGATCACTGTCGGCCCAGTAGTGGAACACTAGGTCCTGGACACAAGCGTAGATGAGGTCTATTTTGCCCTGCAGTGACTGGAGAGCAATCCCCAGTTCTAACTTGCAACTCGAATGGAATACTGGATTTTCCTGACGCCACACAAGAGGCTCCCTGAAATCCCTGTGGTACTTCATGAGACACCCCACACTGGCGCCGCAGCTCGAGAAAACACACGAGACGCCACCGTCATCTCGAGATGAGGGCCTTCTTTTCCTGCATGGCCTGGAGTCCAATCGCGAGTCCTCTCTCCAAACTCCACAGGAGGCTTGACTCCCTTTAGTACACACATTGGGCTCCAAGAGATACCCATCGCGACTCGAGACGAGAGCGGAATTCTTTGCTTACCCTCAAGGTGAGAACTGACTCCCTGGATGAGTCTGGAATGCAAACCCGAGATCCCTGTCGCCCCTGGAGAGCAACGTTAGATCCTGGACACAAGCCTAGATTAGGTCTCTTTTGCCCTGCAGTGACTCTAGTGCAATCCCCAGCTCCCCCTCGCAACCCGAATGGAAGATTGGATTTCAAGGCCAACAAGAGGAAGCCTAAATTCCCGGTCATAACTCGAGAATCCCGCCGCAACTCGAGCAAAACCACGTGGTTCTCCCGTCATCGCAAGATGAGGCCCTTGCCCGCTACAGCGTTTCAAAAGATGTCCCAGGTTCCGTCTTGAAATGCGAAACGGTACTTGGCACCCTTGATGCGACCCCAAAAGTCCCCCAACACGCCGGTCTCACTCAAGGGGAACACCGAGATTCCCGGCACCACTTCATTTAAGCCCCTTCTCCCCTCCTGATCGTGACCAGTGGGTCGATTCCCCTGCTTTGTCTGCAAGGGGGCCCGACCTTCCCTGCACAACTCAGGATGAGGCCGGTCTCATGGGGAAATTCGATATGTAGCTTTGTGGGAGGTGCCACTTGCTGAAAGACTCCAATTTCCCGGTCCGCTCTTGATAAGAATCCGATGCTCGGACACCTCTTGGAAGGCAGCCTTGAGTATGAAGGTACAACACGAAGGGGCACTAACACACCTGTGCATCATCCGGAAAAACGGGCAGGTTTCACACACAGCTCGACAAGTGGCCTGTCACCTCGAGAACAACTCGAGAGGCAAGAGGAGTCCCATCCTCCAGAAAAGACGAGGCCTGACTCTCCTGTACCAACATGCAGGGACCTTGCGATCTGAGTCAGAAATGGAGAGGAACACTGAGGTTCCTGCTTCAACTCGAGATGAGTCCCTCTTACATTCCACCAAATGCAGAGGAGTCTCGAGAGGCCCCTCCAAACTGCACAGTATCCCTGACTTCTCAGAGGCACTCTGAGAAGCTCCCTGAGGTCGCAGGCACAAGTCAAGGGAACCCTGGGTTTTATGCAGTGACCCGAGAAAGACCTCGAGAGTCCTTCTTCAACCCGTCTTGAGGCCCGATTACCCTACCATGACTCGAGAGCAATGACGAACTCCCCCTAGCCATCTCATGGGGACCTGACTTCCCTGGCGCCACACGAGAGGCTCCCTGAGCTCCCTCTCGTACCTCGTCAGAAACCCGGCACTAGCGGGGCAGTCTAGAAAACTCACAAGAGGCCGCCGTCATCGCGAGATGAGGGCCTTCTTTTCCTGCATGGCCTGGAGAGGAATCCCGAGTCCTCTATCCAAACAGCACAGGAGGCTTGACTCCCTTTAGGGCACACAGTAGGCTCCAAGAGATACCCATCGCGACTCAAAAGGACAGCGGAGTTCTTTGCTTCCCCTCGAGACGAGGCCTGATTCCCCGGGTGAGTCTGGTATGCAAGCCCGAGATCCCTGTTGCCCCTAGGGATGAACATTAAGTCCTGGACACAAGCCTAAATGAGGTCTATTTTGCCCTGCAGTGACTCGAGGGCAATCCCCAGCTCTCCCTTGAAACTCGAATGGAAGACAGGACTTCCCTGGGCCAACACATGAGGAAGACTGTATTCCCCGTCGAAACTCGAGAATCCCGCCACAACTCGAGAAACGCTACGTGGTTCCCCCGTCATCGCAAGATGAGGCCCTTGCCCCCTACAGCGTCTCAAGAGAAGTCCCACGTTCCGTCTTGAAGTGCGAAACGGTATTGGCACCCTTGATGCGACCTCAAAAGTTCCTCGACACACTGGTCTGACTCGAGGAGAACACCGAGGTTCCCGGCACCACTACATCTGGGCCCCTTCTGCCCTCCTGATCGCGACAGGAGGGTCGATTCCCCTGTTTTGACTTGAAGGGGTTCCCGCCTTTCCTGGTGCATCTCAGGATGAGGCCGGTCTCACGAGGATATTCGAGACATAGCCTCGTGGATGGTGACACATGCCGAAAGACCCCGATTTCCCGGTTTGCTCTTGATAAGATCCCGATGCCCGGACACCTCTTTGAAGATAACCCTTTTGATGAAGGCACAACACGAAGGGGCACTGACACCTCCGGGTATCGTCCGCAGAAACCCGCAGGTACCACACACAGCTCGAGAAGTGACCTGTCACCCCGTGAACAACTGGAGAGGCAAGCAGAGTTCCATTCCTCCACACAAGACGAGGCCTGACTCTCCTGTTCGAACTCTGCAGCGAAACTGCGATCCGAGTCAGATCTGGCCCAGGGGAAGTCAGGAGAGGAAACATGAGTTTCCTGCCTCCACTCGAGATGAGGCCCTCTTCCATTGCACCGAACCCAGTGGATTCCCGAGAGGCCCCTCCCAACTGCACAGTATCCCTGACTTCTCAGAGGCACCCTTATACCTTCCTGAGATCACCGGCACAAGTCGAGGGAACCAAGGGTTTCCTGCCCCAACCCGTAAAAGACCTCGAGAGTCCTTCTTCAACTCTCTTGAGGTGCGATTTCCCTACCATGACTCGAGAGCAATGACGCGCTCCCCCTAGCCACGCGCATAGAAACCTGACTTCCCTGGCGCCACAGGAGAGGCTCCCTGAGCTCCCCATTATACCTCGTGAGCAACACCACACTGGAGCCACAGATCGAGAATACCGACGAGACGCCCCAGTCCTCACGAGATGAGGGCCTTCTTTTGCTGTATGGCCTGGAGAGCAATCCTGAGTCCTCTCTCCAAACTCCACAGGAGGCTTGACTCATTTTAGGCCACACAGTGAGCTCCAAGATATACCCGTCGCGACTTGACAGGAGAGCGGTGTCCTTGGCTTCCCCTCGAGACGAGGCCTGATTCCCCGGGTGAGTCGAGAATGCAATGCCGAGATCGCTGTCGCCCCAGCAGAGGAACATTAGGTCCTGGACACAAGCCTAGATGAGGTCTATTTGGCCCTGCAGTGTCTCGAGAGCAATCCCCAGTTCTAACTCGCAATTCGAATGAAAACTGGACTTCCCTGGGCCAGTTGAACAGGAAGCCTGAATTCCCCGTCGTAACTCGAGAATCCCGCCCCAACTCAAGAAAAACCACGTGGTTCCCCCGTCATCGAAACATGAGGCCCTTGCCTGCTACAGCGTCTCAAGAGAAGTCCCACGTTCCATATTGAAGAGCGAAAAGTTACTTGGAACCCTTGATGCGACCCCAAAAGTTCCCCGACATACCAGTCTCACTTGAGGAGAACACCGAGGTTCCCGGCACCACTTCATCTGAGACTCTTCTCCCCTCTTGATCGCGACAGGAGGTTCGATTCCCCTGCTTTGTCTGGAAGGCGTTCCCGACCTTCCTGGCGCACATCAAGATGAGGCCAGTCTCACGAGGAAATTTGAGACATAGCCTCGTGGGTGGTGCGGCATGCCAAAAGACCCCAATTCCCTGGTCCGCTCTTGATAAGAACACGACGGCAGAACCCAACTCGAAGGCAATCCTGTGGATCAAGGCACAACACGAAGGGGCAGTGACACCCTGGTGCATCGTCCAGAAAAACCCGCAAGTTCCACATACAAATCGACAAGTGGCCTGTCACCCCATGAACAACGCGAGAGTCAAGCGGAGTTCCATTCCTCCACACAAGACGAGGCCTGACTCTCCTGTCCCAACTCTGCAGGGACTCTGCGATCCAAGTCAGATCCGGCGCATTCCAAGCCAGGAGAGGAACCCTGAGGTTCCTGCCTCAACTTGTCATGAGGCCCTCTTCCATTGCACCAAACCCAGTGGAGTTCCGAGAGGCCCCTCCCAACTCCACAGTGACCCTGACTTCTCAGAGGCACGCTGAGAAGCTTCCTGAGGTCACTGGCACAAGTCGATGGAACCCAGGGTTTCCTGCTGCAACCCAGGAAAGACCTCGAGAGTCCTTCTTTAACACGTCTTCAGGCCCAATTCCCCTACCATGACTCGAGAACAATGACGGGCTCCCTCTCACCATGTGCATAGAGACCTGACTGCCCTGGCACCACGTGAGAGGCTCACTGAGCTCCCAGTCTTACTTCGTGAGAAACCCCACACTAGCGCCACAGCTCGAGAAAACCTACGAAACGCCCCAGTCATTGGGAGATGAGGGCCTTCATTTCATGCATTCCCTGGAGAGCAATCCCGTGTCCTCCCTCCAAACACCAGAAGAGGTTTGACTCCCTTTAAGCCACTCAGTGGGCTCCAAGACATACCCTTCGACTCGAGAGGAGAGCAGAGTCCTTTGCTTCCGCTCGAGACGAGGCCTGACTCCAAGGTGAGTCTGGAATGCAACCCCGAGATTCCTGTCGAGCCTTGACATGAACATTAGGTCCTGCACACAAGCCTTGGTGGGGTCTCTTTTGCCTTCAGTGACTAGAGCCCACCTCCAGCTCTTCCTCGCATCTCGAATGGAAGATAAGACTTTTGTGGGCCAACACAAGAGGAAGCATGAATTCCCTGTGGTAACTCAAATATCCCACCGCAACTCGAGAAAAACCAAGTGGTTCCGCAGTCATTCCAAGATGAGGCCCATGCCTGCTGGAGCACCTCAAGAGAAGTCCCACGTTCCATTTTGAAGAGCGAAGCGGTACTTGGAACGCTTTATGCGACCCCAAAAGTTACCCGACATACCTGTCTCACTTGAGGGAAACACCGAGGTTCCCAGCAGCACTTCATCTGAGCCATTTCTCCCCTCCTGATCGCCACAGGAGGGTCGATTCCTCTGCTTTGTCTGGAAGAGTTTCATGACCTTCGCGGCACACTTCAGGATGAGGCCGGTTTCATGAGGAAATTCGAGACAACCCACGTGGGTGGTGCCAAATGCTGAACGACCCCGATATCCCGGTCCGCTCTTCATAAGAACCCGATGCCCGGACAACTCTTCGAAGGCAACCCTGTGGATGAAGACAAAAAACGAAGGGTCACTGACAACCCTGTGCATCGTCTGGAAAAACCTGCAGATTCCACACACAGTTTGACAAGGGGCCTGAAACCCCATGAACAACTCGAGAGGCAAGCGGAGTTCCATTCCTCGGAAAAGACGTAGCCTGACTCTCCTGTCCCAACTCTGCAGGGACCCTGATGTTGGAGTCCGAAACAGAGAGGAAGTCAGAGGTTCCTGCCTCCCCTCGAGATGAGCCCCTCTTCCATTGCGACAAACCCAGCGGAGTCCCGAGAGGCACTGCCAACTCCACAGTATCCCTCAACTCTCAGAGACACACTGGGAAGTTCCCTAAGGTCCCCGGCAGAAGTCGAGGAAAACGACTTTTTCCCGCCACAACCCGAGAAAAACCTCGAGAGTCCCTCTTCAACGCGTCTTGAGGCCCTAGTCCCCTCCCATTACTCGAGAGCCACAACGCGCTCCTCCTCCCTACGCGCAGGGAGACCTGACTTCCCTGGCGCCGCATGAGAGGCTCCCTGAGATCCTCGCCGTGCCTCGCGAGAAAACCCCCACGGGCGCCGCAGCTCGAGGAAACCCCTGAGACGTTCCCGTCCTCGCGAGGTGAAGGGCCTTCTTTTCCTGCATGGCCTGGAGAACAATCCCGAGCCCTCTCTCCAAAATGAAGAGGAGGCTTGACTCCATTGACGCCACTAGGGGGCTCCAAGAGACCCGCGTCGCGACTCGAGAGGAGAGCGGAGTCCTTGGCTTCCCCTCGAGACGAGGCCTGACTCTCCGGGGGAGCCTGGAATGCAACCCCGAGATCCCTGCCTTCCCTGGAGAGGAATATTAGGTCCCGGACACACGCCTAGGTGAGGTCTCTTCGGCCCTGCAGTGACTCGAGCGCAACCCCCAGCTTTCCCTCGCAACCCGAGGGGAAGATTGGGCTTCCCAGGGCCAACCCAAGGGGAAGGCTGAGATCCCCGTCGTAACTCGAGAATCCCGCCGCAACTCGAGAAAAACCACGTGGTTCCCACCTCTTGGCAAGATGAGGCCCTTGCCCGCGACGGCGTCTCAAGGGAAGTCCCCTGTTCCGCCCTGAAGGGCGAAACGGTCCCTGACAGCCTTCCTGCGACCCCGAAAATTCCCCGACACGCCTGGTTCCCCCGAGGGGAACACCGAGGGTCCCGGAACCGCTTCCTCTGAGCCCCTTCTCCCCTCCTGATCGCGACAGGAGAGTCGATTCACCTGCGTGGTCTGGAAGGGGTTCCCGGCCTTCCCGGAGCACCTCAGGATGAGGCCGGTCTCATGAGGAAATTCGAGACGAGCCACGTGGGTGGGGCCACATGTCGAACGACCCCGATTTCCCGGTCCGCTCTTGAAATGAACCTGATGCCCGGACACCTCTTTGAAGGCAACCCTGTGGGGGAAGGCACCAAATGAAGGGGCAATGACAACCCCGTGCATCTTCTGGAAACACCCGCAGGTTCCACACACAGCTCGACAAGGGGCCTGAGACCCACTGAACGACTCGAGAGGCAAGCAGAGTTCCATTACTCAGACAAGACGAGGCCTGACTCTCCTGTCCCAACCCTGCAGGGACCCTGCGGTCGGAGTCAGAAATGGAGAGGAAGCCTGAGGTTCCTGCCTCCAATCGAGATGAGGCCCTCTTTCATTTCGTCAAACCTAGTGGAGTCCCGAGAGGCCCCTCTAACTCCTCAGTATCCCTAACCTCTCAGAGGCACCTGGGAATTTCCCTAAGATCCCCGGTAGAGGTCGAGGGAAACGAGTGTTTCCCGCCCCAACCCAAGAAAGACCTCGAGAGTCCTTCTTAAATGCGTCTTGAGGCCCTAGTCCCTCCCATGACTCCAGAGCAATGACGCGATCTGCCTGGCCACACGCATGGAGGCCTGACTTCTCTGGCGCTGCACGAGAGGCTCCCTGAGCTCCTCATCATATCTCGTGAGAAACCCCACACTGGCGCCGCAGCTCGAGAAAACCCATGAGACGCTCCCGTCATCACGAGAGGAGGGCCATCTTTAACTGAACGGTATGCAGATCAAGCGTGAACCTTCTGTCCAAGCTACACAGGACGCTTGACTCCCTTTAGGCCACTCATTGGGCTCCAAGAGTTACACGTCGCTACTCGAGAGGATAGTGGAGTCCTTTGCTTCCACTCGAGACGAGGCGTGACCCACCGGGTGAGACTGGAATTCGACCCCGATATCCCTGTTGCCCCTGGAGAGGAACACTACGTCCTGGACCCAAGCCTAGATGAGGACTCTTTGCCCTGAAGTGACTCGAGAGCAACCCACAGCTCTCTCTGACAAGTTGAATGGAAGATTGGACTTTCTGGGCCAACACAAGAGGAAGCCTGAATTCCCCGTCGTAACTCGAGAATCCCGCCGCAACTCGAGAAAAATCACCTGTTTCCCTCGTCATCGCTATATGAGGCCCTTGCCCGCTAGAGCATCTCCAGAGAATTCCCACGTTCCGTCTTGAAGTGCGAAACTGTACTTGGCACCCTTGATGCGACCTCAAAAGTGCCGTGACATACCGGTCTCACTCGAGGGGACCACCGAGGTTCCCGGCACCACTTCATCTGAACCCCTTCTCCCCTTCTGATCGCGACCGGTGGGTCGATTCCCCTGCTTTGTCTGCAAGGGTTCCCTACCTTCCCGGCGAACCTCAGGATGAGGCTGCTCTCCCGAGGAAATTCGAGACGTAGCCTCGTGGGTGGTACCACATGCTGAAAGACCCCAATTTTCTGGTACGCTCTTGAAAAGAACCCAATGCCCGGACACCTCTTTGAAGGCAACCCTGTGGATGAAGGCACAACACGAAGGCGCACTGACACCCCTGTGCATCGTCCGGAAAAACCCGCAGGTTCCACACACAGCTCAACAAGTGGCCTGTCACTCTGTGAACAACTCGAAAGGCAAGCGGAGATCCATTCCTCCACGGAAGACGAGGCGTGACTCTCTTGTCCGTACTCGGCAGGTACTCTGCGACCCGAGTCAGAAATGGAGAGGACCCCTGAGGTTCCTGCCTCCATTCGAGATGAGGCCCTCTTCGATTGCACCAAACCCAGTTGAGTAACGAAAGGCCCCTCCCAAATCCACAGTGTCCCTGAATTCTCAGAGGCACCCTGAGAAGTTACCTGAGGTCACCGACACAAGTCGAGGGAACCCAGGGTTCCCTGCCGCAACCCGAGAAAGACCTCGAGAGTCTTCTTCAATGCGTCTTGAGGCCCGATTCGCCTACTATGACTCGAGAGCAATCACGCACTCCCCTTCACCACACGCACGGAGACCTGACGTCCCTAGCACCACACGAGAGGCTCTCTGAGCTCCCCGTCATACCTCGTGAGAAATCTGATACTGGCGCCGCAGCTGGAGAAAACCCACGAGATGCCCCCGTCATCGCGAGATGAGGGCCTTTTTTCCTGCATGGCCAGGAAAACAATCCCGAGTCATCTCTCCAAACTCCATAGGAGGCTTCACTCCCTTTACGCCACGCAGTGGGCTCCAAGAGATACCCGTCGCGACTCGACAAGAGAGCGGAGTCCTTTTTTTCCCCTCAAGACGAGGTCTGACTCTCCGGGTGAGTCGAGAATGCAACCCTGAGATCACTGTTGGCCCAGTAGTGGAACACTAGGTCCTGGACACAAGCGTAGATGAGGTCTATTTTGCCCTGCAGTGACTGGAGAGCAATCCCCAGTTCTAACTTGCAACTCGAATGGAATACTGGATTTTCCTGACGCCACACAAGAGGCTCCCTGAAATCCCTGTGGTACTTCATGAGACACCCCACACTGGCGCCGCAGCTCGAGAAAACACACGAGACGCCACCGTCATCTCGAGATGAGGGCCTTCTTTTCCTGCATGGCCTGGAGTCCAATCGCGAGTCCTCTCTCCAAACTCCACAGGAGGCTTGACTCCCTTTAGTACACACATTGGGCTCCAAGAGATACCCATCGCGACTCGAGACGAGAGCGGAATTCTTTGCTTACCCTCAAGGTGAGAACTGACTCCCTGGATGAGTCTGGAATGCAAACCCGAGATCCCTGTCGCCCCTGGAGAGCAACGTTAGATCCTGGACACAAGCCTAGATTAGGTCTCTTTTGCCCTGCAGTGACTCTAGTGCAATCCCCAGCTCCCCCTCGCAACCCGAATGGAAGATTGGATTTCAAGGCCAACAAGAGGAAGCCTAAATTCCCGGTCATAACTCGAGAATCCCGCCGCAACTCGAGCAAAACCACGTGGTTCTCCCGTCATCGCAAGATGAGGCCCTTGCCCGCTACAGCGTTTCAAAAGATGTCCCAGGTTCCGTCTTGAAATGCGAAACGGTACTTGGCACCCTTGATGCGACCCCAAAAGTCCCCCAACACGCCGGTCTCACTCAAGGGGAACACCGAGATTCCCGGCACCACTTCATTTAAGCCCCTTCTCCCCTCCTGATCGTGACCGGTGGGTCGATTCCCCTGCTTTGTCTGCAAGGGGGCCCGACCTTCCCTGCACAACTCAGGATGAGGCCGGTCTCATGGGGAAATTCGATATGTAGCTTTGTGGGAGGTGCCACTTGCTGAAAGACTCCAATTTCCCGGTCCGCTCTTGATAAGAATCCGATGCTCGGACACCTCTTGGAAGGCAGCCTTGAGTATGAAGGTACAACACGAAGGGGCACTAACACACCTGTGCATCATCCGGAAAAACGGGCAGGTTTCACACACAGCTCGACAAGTGGCCTGTCACCTCGAGAACAACTCGAGAGGCAAGAGGAGTCCCATCCTCCAGAAAAGACGAGGCCTGACTCTCCTGTACCAACATGCAGGGACCTTGCGATCTGAGTCAGAAATGGAGAGGAACACTGAGGTTCCTGCTTCAACTCCAGATGAGTCCCTCTTACATTCCACCAAATGCAGAGGAGTCTCGAGAGGCCCCTCCAAACTGCACAGTATCCCTGACTTCTCAGAGGCACTCTGAGAAGCTCCCTGAGGTCGCAGGCACAAGTCAAGGGAACCCTGGGTTTTATGCAGTGACCCGAGAAAGACCTCGAGAGTCCTTCTTCAACCCGTCTTGAGGCCCGATTACCCTACCATGACTCGAGAGCAATGACGAACTCCCCCTAGCCATCTCATGGGGACCTGACTTCCCTGGCGCCACACGAGAGGCTCCCTGAGCTCCCTCTCGTACCTCGTCAGAAACCCGGCACTAGCGGGGCAGTCTAGAAAACTCACAAGAGGCCGCCGTCATCGCGAGATGAGGGCCTTCTTTTCCTGCATGGCCTGGAGAGGAATCCCGAGTCCTCTATCCAAACAGCACAGGAGGCTTGACTCCCTTTAGGGCACACAGTAGGCTCCAAGAGATACCCATCGCGACTCAAAAGGACAGCGGAGTTCTTTGCTTCCCCTCGAGACGAGGCCTGATTCCCCGGGTGAGTCTGGTATGCAAGCCCGAGATCCCTGTCGCCCCTAGGGATGAACATTAAGTCCTGGACACAAGCCTAGATGAGGTCTATTTTGCCCTGCAGTGACTCGAGGGCAATCCCCAGCTCTCCCTTGAAACTCGAATGGAAGACAGGACTTCCCTGGGCCAACACATGAGGAAGACTGTATTCCCCGTCGAAACTCGAGAATCCCGCCACAACTCGAGAAACGCTACGTGGTTCCCCCGTCATCGCAAGATGAGGCCCTTGCCCCCTACAGCGTCTCAAGAGAAGTCCCACGTTCCGTCTTGAAGTGCGAAACGGTATTGGCACCCTTGATGCGACCTCAAAAGTTCCTCGACACACTGGTCTGACTCGAGGAGAACACCGAGGTTCCCGGCACCACTACATCTGGGCCCCTTCTGCCCTCCTGATCGCGACAGGAGGGTCGATTCCCCTGTTTTGACTTGAAGGGGTTCCCGCCTTTCCTGGTGCATCTCAGGATGAGGCCGGTCTCACGAGGATATTCGAGACATAGCCTCGTGGATGGTGACACATGCCGAAAGACCCCGATTTCCCGGTTTGCTCTTGATAAGATCCCGATGCCCGGACACCTCTTTGAAGATAACCCTTTTGATGAAGGCACAACACGAAGGGGCACTGACACCTCCGGGTATCGTCCGCAGAAACCCGCAGGTACCACACACAGCTCGAGAAGTGACCTGTCACCCCGTGAACAACTGGAGAGGCAAGCAGAGTTCCATTCCTCCACACAAGACGAGGCCTGACTCTCCTGTTCGAACTCTGCAGCTAAACTGCGATCCGAGTCAGATCTGGCCCAGGGGAAGTCAGGAGAGGAAACATGAGTTTCCTGCCTCCACTCGAGATGAGGCCCTCTTCCATTGCACCGAACCCAGTGGATTCCCGAGAGGCCCCTCCCAACTGCACAGTATCCCTGACTTCTCAGAGGCACCCTTATACCTTCCTGAGATCACCGGCACAAGTCGAGGGAACCAAGGGTTTCCTGCCCCAACCCGTAAAAGACCTCGAGAGTCCTTCTTCAACTCTCTTGAGGTGCGATTTCCCTACCATGACTCGAGAGCAATGACGCGCTCCCCCTAGCCACGCGCATAGAAACCTGACTTCCCTGGCGCCACAGGAGAGGCTCCCTGAGCTCCCCATTATACCTCGTGAGCAACACCACACTGGAGCCACAGATCGAGAATACCGACGAGACGCCCCAGTCCTCACGAGATGAGGGCCTTCTTTTGCTGTATGGCCTGGAGAGCAATCCTGAGTCCTCTCTCCAAACTCCACAGGAGGCTTGACTCATTTTAGGCCACACAGTGAGCTCCAAGATATACCCGTCGCGACTTGACAGGAGAGCGGTGTCCTTGGCTTCCCCTCGAGACGAGGCCTGATTCCCCGGGTGAGTCGAGAATGCAATGCCGAGATCGCTGTCGCCCCAGCAGAGGAACATTAGGTCCTGGACACAAGCCTAGATGAGGTCTATTTGGCCCTGCAGTGTCTCGAGAGCAATCCCCAGTTCTAACTCGCAATTCGAATGAAAACTGGACTTCCCTGGGCCAGTTGAACAGGAAGCCTGAATTCCCCGTCGTAACTCGAGAATCCCGCCCCAACTCAAGAAAAACCACGTGGTTCCCCCGTCATCGAAACATGAGGCCCTTGCCTGCTACAGCGTCTCAAGAGAAGTCCCACGTTCCATATTGAAGAGCGAAAAGTTACTTGGAACCCTTGATGCGACCCCAAAAGTTCCCCGACATACCAGTCTCACTTGAGGAGAACACCGAGGTTCCCGGCACCACTTCATCTGAGACTCTTCTCCCCTCTTGATCGCGACAGGAGGTTCGATTCCCCTGCTTTGTCTGGAAGGCGTTCCCGACCTTCCTGGCGCACATCAAGATGAGGCCAGTCTCACGAGGAAATTTGAGACATAGCCTCGTGGGTGGTGCGGCATGCCAAAAGACCCCAATTCCCTGGTCCGCTCTTGATAAGAACACGACGGCAGAACCCAACTCGAAGGCAATCCTGTGGATCAAGGCACAACACGAAGGGGCAGTGACACCCTGGTGCATCGTCCAGAAAAACCCGCAAGTTCCACATACAAATCGACAAGTGGCCTGTCACCCCATGAACAACGCGAGAGTCAAGCGGAGTTCCATTCCTCCACACAAGACGAGGCCTGACTCTCCTGTCCCAACTCTGCAGGGACTCTGCGATCCAAGTCAGATCCGGCGCATTCCAAGCCAGGAGAGGAACCCTGAGGTTCCTGCCTCAACTTGTCATGAGGCCCTCTTCCATTGCACCAAACCCAGTGGAGTTCCGAGAGGCCCCTCCCAACTCCACAGTGACCCTGACTTCTCAGAGGCACGCTGAGAAGCTTCCTGAGGTCACTGGCACAAGTCGATGGAACCCAGGGTTTCCTGCTGCAACCCAGGAAAGACCTCGAGAGTCCTTCTTTAACACGTCTTCAGGCCCAATTCCCCTACCATGACTCGAGAACAATGACGGGCTCCCTCTCACCATGTGCATAGAGACCTGACTGCCCTGGCACCACGTGAGAGGCTCACTGAGCTCCCAGTCTTACTTCGTGAGAAACCCCACACTAGCGCCACAGCTCGAGAAAACCTACGAAACGCCCCAGTCATTGGGAGATGAGGGCCTTCATTTCATGCATTCCCTGGAGAGCAATCCCGTGTCCTCCCTCCAAACACCAGAAGAGGTTTGACTCCCTTTAAGCCACTCAGTGGGCTCCAAGACATACCCTTCGACTCGAGAGGAGAGCAGAGTCCTTTGCTTCCGCTCGAGACGAGGCCTGACTCCAAGGTGAGTCTGGAATGCAACCCCGAGATTCCTGTCGAGCCTTGACATGAACATTAGGTCCTGCACACAAGCCTTGGTGGGGTCTCTTTTGCCTTCAGTGACTAGAGCCCACCTCCAGCTCTTCCTCGCATCTCGAATGGAAGATAAGACTTTTGTGGGCCAACACAAGAGGAAGCATGAATTCCCTGTGGTAACTCAAATATCCCACCGCAACTCGAGAAAAACCAAGTGGTTCCGCAGTCATTCCAAGATGAGGCCCATGCCTGCTGGAGCACCTCAAGAGAAGTCCCACGTTCCATTTTGAAGAGCGAAGCGGTACTTGGAACGCTTTATGCGACCCCAAAAGTTACCCGACATACCTGTCTCACTTGAGGGAAACACCGAGGTTCCCAGCAGCACTTCATCTGAGCCACTTCTCCCCTCCTGATCGCCACAGGAGGGTCGATTCCTCTGCTTTGTCTGGAAGAGTTTCATGACCTTCGCGGCACACTTCAGGATGAGGCCGGTTTCATGAGGAAATTCGAGACAACCCACGTGGGTGGTGCCAAATGCTGAACGACCCCGATATCCCGGTCCGCTCTTCATAAGAACCCGATGCCCGGACAACTCTTCGAAGGCAACCCTGTGGATGAAGACAAAAAACGAAGGGTCACTGACACCCCTGTGCATCGTCTGGAAAAACCTGCAGATTCCACACACAGTTTGACAAGGGGCCTGAAACCCCATGAACAACTCGAGAGGCAAGCGGAGTTCCATTCCTCGGAAAAGACGTAGCCTGACTCTCCTGTCCCAACTCTGCAGGGACCCTGATGTTGGAGTCCGAAACAGAGAGGAAGTCAGAGGTTCCTGCCTCCCCTCGAGATGAGCCCCTCTTCCATTGCGACAAACCCAGCGGAGTCCCGAGAGGCACTGCCAACTCCACAGTATCCCTCAACTCTCAGAGACACACTGGGAAGTTCCCTAAGGTCCCCGGCAGAAGTCGAGGAAAACGACTTTTTCCCGCCACAACCCGAGAAAAACCTCGAGAGTCCCTCTTCAACGCGTCTTGAGGCCCTAGTCCCCTCCCATTACTCGAGAGCCACAACGCGCTCCTCCTCCCTACGCGCAGGGAGACCTGACTTCCCTGGCGCCGCATGAGAGGCTCCCTGAGATCCTCGCCGTGCCTCGCGAGAAAACCCCCACGGGCGCCGCAGCTCGAGGAAACCCCTGAGACGTTCCCGTCCTCGCGAGGTGAAGGGCCTTCTTTTCCTGCATGGCCTGGAGAACAATCCCGAGCCCTCTCTCCAAAATGAAGAGGAGGCTTGACTCCATTGACGCCACTAGGGGGCTCCAAGAGACCCGCGTCGCGACTCGAGAGGAGAGCGGAGTCCTTGGCTTGCCCTCGAGACGAGGCCTGACTCCCCGGGGGAGCCTGGAATGCAACCCCGAGATCCCTGCCTTCCCTGGAGAGGAATATTAGGTCCCGGACACACGCCTAGGTGAGGTCTCTTCGGCCCTGCAGTGACTCGAGCGCAACCCCCAGCTTTCCCTCGCAACCCGAGGGGAAGATTGGGCTTCCCAGGGCCAACCCAAGGGGAAGGCTGAGATCCCCGTCGTAACTCGAGAATCCCGCCGCAACTCGAGAAAAACCACGTGGTTCCCACCTCTTGGCAAGATGAGGCCCTTGCCCGCGACGGCGTCTCAAGGGAAGTCCCCTGTTCCGCCCTGAAGGGCGAAACGGTCCCTGACAGCCTTCCTGCGACCCCGAAAATTCCCCGACACGCCGGGTTCCCCCGAGGGGAACACCGAGGGTCCCGGAACCGCTTCCTCTGAGCCCCTTCTCCCCTCCTGATCGCGACAGGAGAGTCGATTCACCTGCATGGTCTGGAAGGGGTTCCCGGCCTTCCCGGCGCACCTCAGGATGAGGCCGGTCTCATGAGGAAATTCGAGACGAGCCACGTGGGTGGGGCCACATGCCGAACGCCCCCGATTCCCCGGTCCGCTCTTGAGAAGGACCTGAGGCCCGGACCCCTCTTCGAAGGCAACCCTGTGGGTGAAGGCACAACAGGAAGGGGCACTGCCACCCCCTTGCATCGTCCGCAAAGACCCGCGGGTTCCACACACAGCTCGACGAGGGGCCTGAGACCCCCTGAGCAACTCGAGAGGCCAGCGGGGTTCCCTTCCTCAGACAAGATGAGGGCTGACTCTCCTGTCCCAACTCTGCAGGGACCCTGCGGTCGGAGTCCGAAACGGAGAGGAAGCCTGAGGTTCCTGCCTCCCCTCGAGGTGAGGCCCTCTTCCGTTGCGCCAGACCCAGCGGAGTCCCGAGGGGCCCCGCCACCTCCACAGGATCCCTCGGTTCTCACAGACACCCAGGGAAGTTCCCTAAGGTCCCCGGCAGAAGGCGAGGGAAACGAGGGTTTCCCGCCGCCCCCCGAGAAAGACCTCGAGAGTCCTTCTTCAACGCGTCTCGAGGCCCTAGTCCGCTCCCGTGACTCGAGAGCCAGGACGCGCTCCCCCTCGCCACGCGCATGGAGACCTGACTTCCCTGGCGCCGCACAAGAGGCTCCCTGAGATCCTCGTCGTGCCTCGGGAGAAAACCCCCACGGGCGCCGCAGCTCCAGGAAACCCCGGAGACGCCCCCGTCCTCGCGAGCTGAGGGCCTTCTTTTCCTGCATGGCCTGGAGAGCAATCCCGGGTCCTCTCTCCAAACGGAAGAGGAGGCTGGACTCCCTTGAGGTCGCTCAGGTGGCTCCAAGAGACCCGCGTCGCGACTCGAGAGGAGAGCGGAGTCCTTGGCTTCCCCTCGAGACGAGGCCTGACTCCCCGGGGGAGCCTGGAATGCAACCCTGAGATCCCTGCCTTCCATGCAGAGGAATATTAGGTCCCGGACACACGCCTAGGTGAGGTCTCTTAGGCCCTGCAGTGACTCGAGCGCAACCCCCAGCTTTCCCTCGCAACCCGAGGGGAAGATTGGGCTTCCCAGGGCCAACCCAAGGGGAAGGCTGAGATCCCCGTCGTAACTCGAGAATGCCGCCGCAACTCGAGAAAAACCACGTGGTTCCCACCTCTTGGCAAGATGAGGCCCTTGCCCGCGACGGCGTCTCAAGGGAAGTCCCCTGTTCCGCCCTGAAGGGCGAAACGGTCCCTGACAGCCTTCCTGCGACCCCCAAAAGTCCCCCGACACACCGGGGTCCCCCGAGGGGAACACCGAGGGTCCCGGCACCGCTTCCTCTGAGCCCCTTCTCCCCTCCTGATTGCGACAGGAGAGGCGATTCCCCTGCGTGGTCTGGAAGGGGTTCCCAGCCTTCCCGGCGCACCTCAGGATGAGGCCGGTCTCACGAGGAAATTCGAGACGAGCCACGTGGGTGGGGTCACATGCCGAACGCACCCGATTCCCCGGTCCGCTCTTGAGAAGGACCCGAGGCCCGGACCCCTCTTCGAAGGCAACCCTGTGGGTGAAGGCACAACAGGAAGAGGCACTGCCACCCCCGTGCATCGTCCGCAAAGACCCGCGGGTTCCACACACAGCTCGACGAGGGGCCTGAGACCCCCTGAGCAACTCGAGAGGCCAGCGGGGTTCCCTTCCTCAGACAAGACGAGGCCTGACTCTCCTGTCCCAACTCTGCAGGGACCCTGCGGTCGGAGTCCGAAACGGAGAGGAAGCCTGAGGTACCTGCCTCCCCTCGAGGTGAGGCCCTCTTCCGTTGCGCCAGACCCAGCGGAGTCCCGAGGGGCCCCGCCACCTCCACAGGATCCCTCGCCTCTCAGAGGCACCCTGGGAAGTTCCCTAAGGTCCCCGGCAGAAGGCGAGGGAAACGAGGGTTTCCCGCCGCCCCCCGAGAAAGACCTCGAGAGTCCTTCTTCAACGCGTCTCGAGGCCCTAGTCCCCTCCCGTGACTCGAGAGCCAGGACGCGCTCCCCCTCGCCACGCGCATGGAGACCTGACTTCCATGGCGCCGCACGAGAGGTTCCCTGAGATCCTCGTCGTGCCTCGGGAGAAAACCCCCACGGGCGCCGCAGCTCGAGGAAACCCCGGAGACGCCCCTGTCCTCACGAGCTGAGGGCCTTCTTTTCCTGCATGGCCTGGAGAGCAATCCCGGGTCCTCTCTCCAAACGGAAGAGGAGGCTGGACTCCCTTGAGGTCGCTCAGGGGGCTCCAAGAGACCCGCGTCGCGACTCGAGAGGAGAGCGGAGTCCTTGGCTTCCCCTCAAGACGAGGCCTGACTCCCCGGGGGAGCCTGGAATGCAACCCCGAGATCCCTGACTTCCCTGGAGAGGAATATTAGGTCCCGGACACACGCCTTGGTGAGGTCTCTTCGGCCCTGCAGTGACCCGATCGCAACCCCCAGCTTTCCCTCGCAACTCTAGGGGAAGATTGGGCTTCCCAGAGCCAACCCAAGGGGAAGGCTGAGATCCCCGTCGTAACTCGAGAATCCGGCCGCAACTCGAGGAAAACCACGTGGTTCCATCGTCTTTGCAAGATGAGCCTCTTGCCCGCTATGGCGTCTCAAGGGAATTTCCAGTTTCCGTCCTGAAGTGCGAAACAGTACCTGACAGCTTTCATGCGACCACCAGAAGTTCCCCGACACACCGGGTTCCCTCGAGGGAAACACCGAGGGTCCCGACACCACTTCATCTGAGCCCCTTCTCCCCTCCTGATGGCGACAGGAGTGTCGATTCCCCTGCGTGGTCTGGAAGGGATTCCCGGCCTTCCCGGCGCATCTCAGGATGAGCCCGTCCACACGAGGAAATTCGAGATGAGCCACGGGATTGGTGCCACATGCCGATCGACCTCGATTTCCTAGTCCACTCTTGAGAAGAACCCGTTGCACGGACACCTCTTCGAACGCAACCCTGTGGGTGAAGGCACAACACGAAGGGGCACTGACACTCCCGTGCATCGTCCAGAAACACCCGTCGGTTCCGCACACAGCTCGAAGAGGGCCCTGAGACCCTCTGAGCAACTCGAGAGGCAAGCGGAGTTCCCTTCCTCAGACAAGACGAGGCCTAACTCTCCGCTCCCAACTCTGCAGGGACCCTGAGGTCGGAGGGTCGGAGTCAGAAACAGAGAGGAAGTCTGAGGTTCCTGCCTCCCCTCGATATGAGGCCCTCTTCCATTGCGCCAACCTCAGCGGAGTCCTGAGAGGCCCCGCTAACTCCACAGCATCCCTCACCTCTCAGAGGCACCCTGGGAAGTTCCCTCAGGTCCCCGGCAGAAGTCGAGGGAAATGAGGGTTTCCCGCCGCCACTCGAGAAAGACCTCGGTAGTCCTTCTTCAAAGTGTCTTGAGGCCCTTGTCCCCTCTCTGGACTAGAGAGCAATGATGCGCTCCCCCTCGCCTCGCGCATGCAGACCTGGCTTCCCTGGCGCCGAACGAGAGGCTCCCTGAGATCCTCGTCGTGCCTCGGGAGAAAACCCCCACGGGTGCCGCAGCTCCAGGAAACCCCGGAGACGCCCCCGTCCTCGCGAGCTGAGGGCCTTCTTTTCCTGCCTGGCCTGGAGAGCAATCCCGAGTCCTCTCTCCAAACTGAAGAGTAGTAAGGATTCCCTTGAGGCGACTCAGTGGGCTCCAAGAGATCCGCCTCGCGGCTCGAGAGCAGAGCGCAGTCCTTTGCTTCCCCTCGAGGCGAGGCCTGAATCCCCGGGGGAGTCTGGAGTGCAATCCCAAGATCCTTGTCTTCCCTTGAGAGGACTATTAGGTCCTGGACACACGCCTAGATGAGGTCACTTTGGCCTTGCAGTGATTCGAGCACAACATCCAGCTTTCCCTCGCAACTCGAAGGGAAGTTTGGGCTTCCCAGGGCTAACACAAGAGGAAGCCTGAAATCCCCGTCGTAACTCGAGAATCCCGCCGCAACTCGAAAAAAGCCACGTGGTTCCATCGTCTTCGCAGCATGAGGCCCTTGCCCGCCACAGCGTCTCAAAAGAAGTCCCACGTTCCTACTGAAGTGCAAAACGGTACTTGGCACCCATGATGGCACCCCCAAAGTTCCCCAACATACAGGCCTCACTCGAGGGTAACACCCATGTTCCCCGCACCACATCATTTGAGCCCCTTCTCCCCTCCTGATTGCAACAGGAGTGTCTTTTCTCCTGCTTTGTGTGGAAGGGGTTACCGATCTTCCCAGCGCACATCAGGATGAGGCCTGTCTCACGAGGAAATTGGAGATGTAGCCTCCTGGGTGGTGCCACATGCGGAAAGACCCCATTTCCCGGTCAGCTATTAATAAGAACCCGATGCCCGTACACTTCTTGGAATGCATCCCGTAGGATGAAGGCACAACAAGGAGGGACCCTGAACACCCGTGCATCTTTTGGAAAATTCTGCAGGTTCCACATACAGCTCGACAAGTGACCTGTTACCTCGTGAACAACTCGAGAGGCAAGCTAAGTTTCATTTCTCCACAGAATACGAGGCCTGACTCTCCTGTCCCAACTCTGCAGGAATCCTTAGATCGGAGTCTGAAATGGAGAGGAACCCTGAGGTTCCTTCCTCAACACGAGATGAGGCCCTCTTGTATTATACCACACCCAGTGGAGTCCCTAGAGGCCCCTCCCAACTCCACAGTATCAGTGTCTTCTCAGAGGCACCCTGAGCAACTCCCTGAGGTCACCGGCACAAGTCGAGGGAACACAGGGTATCCTGCTGCAACCCGAGAAAGACCTCAAGAGTCCGTCTTCAACGCGTCTTGAGAACGGATTCCCCTACCATGACTCGAGATCAATGACACGCCCCCCCTCGCCATGCGCATGGACACCTGACTTCCCTGGCGCCACATGAGAGGCTCCCTGAGCTCCCCGTCATACCTCGTGAGAAACCCCACACTGGCGCCGCAGCTCGGGAAAACCCACCGTCATCGCGAGATTGGGGACTTCTTTTCCTGCCTGACCTGGAGAGCAATCCCTGGTCTTTTCTCCAAACTTCACAGGAGGCTTTACTCCCTTTAGGCCACTCAATGGGCTCCAAGAGATACCTGTCGCGACTTGAGAGGACAGCAGAGTACTTTGTTTCCCCTCAAGACGAGGCCTAACCTCGGGTGAGTCTGGAATGCAACCCCGAGATCCCTGTTGCCCCTGGAGAGGAACATTATGTCCTGGACAAAAGCCTAGATGAGGTCTATTTTGCCCTACAGTGACTCGAGAGCAACATCCATCTCTCCCTCACAATTCGAATGGAAGATTGGTCTTCATTGGGCCAACACAAGAGGAAGTCTGAATTTCCCGTTGTAACTCGAGAATCGCACCGCAACTCTTAAAAACCACGTGGTTCCCCATTCATCGCAATATGAGGCCTTTGCCCGCTACAGAGTCTCAAGAGAAGTCCCATGTTTCGTCATAAAGTTCGAAATGCTACTTGGCACCCTTGATGCGACCCCAAAAGTTCCCCAATATACCGGTCTCACTCCAAGGGAACACCGAAGTTCCTGGCACCACTTCATTTGAGCCCCTTCTCCGTTCCTGATCACGGCAGGAAGGTCGATCCCCCTGCTTTGTCTAGAAGGGGTTCCCGACCTTCATGGCGCACCTCAGGATGAGGCCAGTCTCACGAAGAAATTCGAGACGTAGCCTCGTGTTGGTGCCACGTGCCAAAAGACCCCGATTTCTCGGTCTTGCTCTTGATAAGAACCCGATGCCCGGACACCTCTTCTAAGGCAACCCTGTGGATGAAGGCACTACACGAGGGGGCACTGGCAACCCTGTTCATCGTCCGGAAAACCCCGCAGGATCCACATACAGCTCCACAACTGGCCTGTCACCCCCTAAACAATGAGAGAGGAAAGCGGAGTTCCCTTCCTCAGACAAGACGAGGCCTGAGTATCCAATCCCAACTCTGCAGGCACGCTTCGATCTGAGTCAGAAATGGAGAGGAAACCTGAGGTTCCTGCCTCAACCCGAGATGAGGCCCTCTTCCATTAAAACAAACCCAGTGGAGTCCCGAGAGGCCCCTCCCATCTCCACAGTATCCCTGACTTCTCCTAGGCATTCTGAGAAGCTCCTTGAGGCCACCGGAAAAAGTCGAGGGAAATAAGGGTTTCCTGCCACAACCGAAGAAAGACCTCGAGAGTCCTTCTTCAATGTGTCTTGAGGTCAGATTCCCCTACCATAGCTCGAGAGCAATAATGCGCTCCCCCTCGCCACGCACATGGAGACCTGACTTCCCTGGCGCCACACGAGAGGCTCCCTGAGCTCCCCGTCATACCTCGTGTGAAACCCCACACTGGCGCCGCAGCTCGAGAAAACCCACAAGACCCCTCCGTCATCGCGAGATGAGGGCCATCTTTTCCTGCATGGCCTGGAGAGCAGTCCCAAGTCCTCTCTCCAAACTTCACAGGAGGCTTGACTCCCTTTAGGCCACAAAGGGCTCCAAGAGGTGCCCGTCACGACTCGAAAGGAGAGCGGAGTCCTTTGCTTCCCTTCGACATGAGGCCTGACTCCCTGGGTGAGTCTGGAATGCAAACCTGAGATCCCTGTGGCCCTTGGAGAGGAACATTAGGTCCTGGACACAAGCCTAGATGAGGTCCCCTTTGCCCTGCAGTGACTCGAGCGCAACCCCCAGCTCTCCCTCGCAACTCGAATGGATGATTGGACTTCCCTGGCCCAACACAAGAGGAAGCCTGAAATCCCCGTCGTAACTCGAGAATCCCGCCGCAACTCGAGAAAAACCACGTGGCTCCCCCGTCATCGCAAGATGAGGCCCTTGGCCGCTACAGCGTATCAAGAGAAGTCCCACGTTCCATCCTGAAGTACAAAACGGTACTTGGCACCCTTGATGCGACCCCCAAAGTTCCCTGACATACCGGTCTCACTCGAGGGAAACACCAAAGTTCACGGCACCAATTCCTGTGAGCCCCTTCACCCCTCCTGATCGCGACAGAAGGGTCGATTCCCATGTTTTGTCTGCAAGGGGTTCCCGACGTTCCCCGCGAACCTCCGGATGAGGCCGGTCTCATGAGGAAATTCGAAAAGTAGCCTCATGTTTGGTGCCATATGCTGAAAGATCCCGAATTCCCGGTCCACTCTAGATAAGAACCTGACGCCCGGACATCTCTTCGAAGGCAACCCTGTGGATGAAGGCAAAACACGAAGGGACACTGACATCCCCATGCATCATCTGGAAAAACCCGCAGATTCCACTCACAGCTCCAAATGTGGACTGTCACCTCGAGAACAACTCGAGAGGCAAGTGAAGTTGCATTCCTTCACACAGGACGAGGCCTTACTCTCCTGTCCCAACTCTTCAGGGACCCTGCAATTGGAGTCAGAAATGGAGAGGAACCCTGAGGTTCCTGCCTCAACTAGAGAAGAGGCCCTCTTCCATTGAACCAAACTCAGTGGTGTCCCGAGAGGCCTCTCCCAACACCACAGTATCCCTGAATTCTCAGAGGCTCCCTGAGAAGCTACCTGAGGTCACTGGCACAAGTCGAGGGAACCCAGAGTTTCCTGAAGTAACCCGAGAAAGACTTGGAGAGTCCTTTTTCAACGTCTCTTGATGCCCGATTCCCCTACCATGACTCCAGAGCAAGGACGCGCTCCCCTCGCCACAAGCAGGAAAACTGACTTCCCTAATACCACACAAGAGGCTCCCTGAGTACCCCATCGTACCTCGTGAGAAAACCCACAGTGGCGCCGCAGTTTGAGAAAAACCACAAGATGCCCCCTTCAAGGAGAGATGGGGGCCTTCTTTTCCTGCCTGACCTGGAGAGCAATTCCTGGTCCTCTCTCCAAACTTCACAGGAGTATTGAC
Organism: Bubalus kerabau; assembly: GCF_029407905.1. Lineage (NCBI taxonomy): Eukaryota > Metazoa > Chordata > Mammalia > Artiodactyla > Bovidae > Bubalus > Bubalus kerabau. Next base: position 2,600,915 of record NW_026577886.1, on the reverse strand, counting down.
TCCCTTTAGGCCACTCAGTTGGGTCCAAGAAATACCCGGTGCGACTCGAGAGGAGAGCGGAGTCCTTTGCTTCCCTGGAGACGAGGCCTGACTCCCCGGGTGAGTTTGGAATGCAACCCCGAGATCCCTGTCGCCCCTGGAGTGGAACATTATGCCCTAGACACAAACCTAGATGAGGTCTATTTTGCCCTACAGTGACTCGAGAGCAACCTCCATGTCTCCCTCACAATTTGAATGGAAGATTGGTCTTCCCACGGTCAACACAAGAGGAAGTCTAAATTTCCCATCGTAATTCGAGAATTCAGCCTCAAGTCTTAAAAACCATGTGGTTCCCCCTTCATCGCAATATGAGGCCCTTGCCAGCTAGAGTCTCAAGAGAAGTCCCACGTTCCATCTTAAAGTTCGAAATGCTACTTGGCACCCTTGATGCGACCCCAAAGTTCCCCAACATACCGGTCTCACTCCAGGGGAACACCGAAGTTCCCGGTGTCTCCAGGGAAGACCCATGTTCCGCCCTGAAGGGCGAAACGGTACTTGACACCCTTGATGCGACCGCAAAAGTTCCCCGACACGCTGGGTTCCCTCGAGGGGAACACCGAGGGTCCCGGCACCACTTCATCTGAGCCCCTTCTCCCCTCCTGATCGCGACAGGAGAGTCGATTCCCCTACTTTGTCTGGAAGGGGTTCCCGGCCTTCCTGGCGCACCTCAGGATGAGGCCGGTCTCACGAGGAAATTCGAGACTAGCCACGTGTGAGGTGCCACGTGCCGAAAGACTACGATTTTCCGGTCCGCTCTTGATAAGAACCCGATGCCCGGACACCTCTTCGAAGGCAACCCTGTGGGTGAAGGCACAACACGAAGGGGCACTGACACCCCCTTGCATCATCCGGAAAAACCCGCAGGGTCTACACACAGCTCGACAAGGGGCCTGAGACTCCCAGAACAACTCGAGAGGCAACCAGAATTCCATTCCTCAGACAAGACGAGGCATGACTCTCCTGTCCCAACACTGCAGGGACCGTGCAGTCGGAGTCCGAAACCGAGAGGAAGCCTGAGGTTCCTGCCTCCCCTCGAGATGAGGCCCTCTTCCATTGCGCCGAACCCAGCAGAGTCCCGAGAGGCCCTGCCAACTACACAGCATCCCTCACCTCTCAGAGGCACCGTGGGAAGTTCCCTAAGGTCCCCTGCAGAAGTCGAGGGAAACGAGGGTTTCCCGCCGCAACCCGAGAAAGACCTCGAGAGTCCTTCTTCAACGCCTCTTAAGGACCTAGCCATTTCCCATGACTCGAGAGTGATGACCAGCTCCCCCTCGCCATGCGCATGGAGACCTGACTTCCCTGGCGCCGCACGAGAGGCTCCCTGAGGTCCTCGTCGTGCCTCGTGAGAGAACCCCCATGGGCGCAGCAGCCTGAGGAAACCCATGAGACGCCCCCGTCATCGCGAGATGAGGGCCTTCTTTTCCTGCCTGGCCTGGAGAGCAATCCCGAGTCCTCTCTCCAAACTGAAGAGGAGGCTCGACACCCTTGAGTCCACTCAGTGGGCTCCAAGAGATCCGTGTCGCGACTTGAGAGGAAAGCGGAGTCCTTTGCCTCCCCTCCAGGCGAGTCCTGACACCCCGGGGGAGTCTGGAATGGAAACCCGTGATCCCTGTCTTCCCTTGAGAGGAATATTAGGTCCTGGACACACGCCTCGATGAGGTCTCTTTGGCCCTGTAGTGACTCGAGCAGAACCACCAGCTTTCCATCGCAACTCGAATTGAAGATTGGGCTTCCCAGGGCCAACCCAAGACGAAGCCTGAAATTCCTGTCGTTTTCGAGAATCCCGATGCAACTCGAGAAAAACGACGTGGTTCCAACGTCTTCACAGGATGAGGCCCTTGCCCGCTACAGCGTCTCCAGGGAAGTCCCATGTTCCGTCCTGAAGTGGGAAACGGTACTTGGCTCCCTTGATGCGACCCCTAAAGTTCCCTGAAACGCCGGGTTCCCTCGAGTGGAACACCGAGGGTCCCGGCACCACTTCATCTGAGACCCATCTCCCCTCCTGATCGCGACAGGAGAATCGATTCCCCTACTTTGTGTGGAAGGTGTTCCCGGCCTTCCCGGCGCACCTCAGGATGATGCTGGTCTCACGAGGAAATTCGAGATGAGCCACGTGGGTGGTGCCACATGCCGAATGACCCCGATTTCCCGGTCTGATCTTGAAATGAACCCGATGCCCGGACACCTCTTTGAAGGCAACCCTGTGGGGGAAGGCACAAAACGAAGGGGCACTGACACTCCCATGCATCTTCTGGAAACACCCGCAGGTTCCACACACAGCTTGTCAAGGGCCCTGAGACCCCCTGAACGACTCGAGAGGCAAGCAGAGTTCCGTTACTCAGACAAGACGAGGCCTGACTCTCCTGTCCCAACTCTGCAGGGACCCTGCGGTCGGAGTCAGAAATGGAGAGGACGCCTGAGGTTCCTGCCTCTAATCGAGATGAGGCCCTCTTTCATTTCGTCAAACCTAGTGGAGTCCCGAGAGGCCCCTCTAACTCCTCAGTATCCCTCACCTCTCAGAGGCACCTGGGAAGTTCCCTAAGGTCCCCGGTAGAGTTCGAGGGAAACGAGTGTTTCCCGCCCCAACCCAAGAAAGACCTCGAGAGTCCTTCTTCAATGCGTCTTGAGGCCCGATTCGCCTACTATGACTCGAGAGCAATCACGCACTCCCCTTCACCACACGCACGGAGACCTGACGTCCCTAGCACCACACGAGAGGCTCTCTGAGCTCCCCGTTGTACCTCGTGAGAAATCTGATACTGGCGCCGCAGCTGGAGAAAACCCACGAGATGCCCCCGTCATCGCGAGATGAGGGCCTTTTTTCCTGCATGGCCAGGAAAACAATCCCGAGTCATCTCTCCAAACTCCATAGGAGGCTTCACTCCCTTTACGCCACGCAGTGGGCTCCAAGAGATACCCGTTGCGACTCGACAGGAGAGCGGAGTCCGTTTTATCCCCTCAAGACGAGGCCTGACTCTCCGGGTGAGTCGAGAATGCAACCCTGAGATCCCTGTTGGCCCAGTAGTGGAACACTAGGTCCTGGACACAAGCGTAGATGAGGTCTATTTTGCCCTGCAGTGACTGGAGAGCAATCTCCAGTTCTAACTTGCAACTCGAATGGAATACTGGATTTTCCTGGCGCCATACAAGAGGCTCCCTGAGATCCCCGTGGTACTTCATGAGACACCCCACACTGGCGCCGCAGCTCGAGAAAACACACGAGACGCCACCGTCATCTCGAGATGAGGGCCTTCTTTTCCTGCATGGCCTGGAGTCCAATCCCGAGTCCTCTCTCCAAACTCCACAGGAGTCTTGACTCCCTTTAGTACACACAGTGGGCTCCAAGAGATACCCATCGCGACTCGAGACGAGAGCGGAATTCTTTGCTTACCCTCGAGGTGAGAACTGACTCCCCGGATGAGTCTGGAATGCAAACCCGAGATCCCTGTCGCCCCTGGAGAGCAACGTTTAATCCTGGACACAAGCCTAGATTAGGTCTCTTTTGCCCTGCAGTGACTCTAGCGCAATCCCCAGCTACCCCTCGCAACCCGAAAGGAAGATTGGATTTCAAAGCCGACAAGAGGAAGCCTAAATTCCCGGTCATAACTCGAGAATCCCGCCGCAACTCGAGCAAAACCACGTGGTTCTCCCGTCATCGCAAGATGAGGCCCTTGCACGCTACAGCGTTTCAAAAGATGTCCCAGATTCCGTCTTGAAATGCGAAACGGTACTTGGCACCCTTGATGCGACCCCAAAAGTCCCCCAACACGCCGGTCTCACTCAAGGGGAACACCGAGGTTCCCGGCACCACTTCATTTAAGCCCCTTCTCCCCTCCTGATCGTGACCGGTGGGTCGATTCCCCTGCTTTGTCTGCAAGGGGGCCCGACCTTCCCTGCACAACTCAGGATGAGGCCGGTCTCATGGGGAAATTCGATACGTAGCTTTGTGGGTGGTGCCGCTTGCTGAAAGACTCCAATTTCTCGGTCCGCTCTTGATAAGAATCCGATGCTCGGACACCTCTTGGAAGGCAGCCTTGAGTATGAAGGTACAACACGAAGGGGCACTAACACACCTGTGCATCATCCGGAAAAACGGGCAGGTTACACACACAGCTAGACAAGTGGCCTGTCACCTCGAGAACAACTCGAGAGGCAAGAGGAGTCCCATCCTCCAGAAAAGACGAGGCCTGACTCTCCTGTACCGACATGCAGGGACCTTGCGATCTGAGTCAGAAATGGAGAGGAACACTGAGGTTCCTGCTTCAACTCAAGATGAGTCCCTCTTACATTCCACCAAATGCAGAGGAGTCTCGAGAGGCCCCTCCAAACTGCACAGTATCCTTGACTTCTCAGAGGCACTCTGAGAAGCTCCCTGAGGTCGCAGGCACAAGTCAAGGGAACCCTGGGTTTTATGCAGTGACCCGAGAAAGACCTCGAGAGTCCTTCTTCAACCCGTCTTGAGGCCCGATTACCCTACCATGACTCGAGAGCAATGACGAACTCCCCCTAGCCATCTCATGGGGACCTGACTTCCCTGGCGCCACACGAGAGGCTCCCTGAGCTCCCTCTCGTACCTCGTCAGAAACCCGGCACTAGCACGGCAGTCTAGAAAACCCACAAGAGGCCGCCGTCATCGCGAGATGAGGGCCTTCTTTTTCTGCATGGCCTGGAGAGGAATCCCGAGTCCTCTATCCAAACACCACAGGAGGCTTGACTCCCTTTAGGGCACACAGTGGGCTCCAAGAGATACCCATCGCGACTCAAAAGGACAGCGGAGTTCTTTGCTTCCCCTCGAGACGAAGCCTGATTCCCCGGGTGAGTCTGGTATGCAAGCCCGAGATCCCTGTCGCCCCTAGGGATGAACATTAAGTCCTGGACACAAGCCTAGATGAGGTCTATTTTGCCCTGCAGTGACTCGAGGGCAATCCCCAGCTCTCCCTTGAAACTCGAATGGAAGATAGGACTTCCCTGGCCCAACACATGAGGAAGACTGTATTCCCCGTCGAAACTCGAGAATCCCGCCACAACTCGAGAAACGCTACGTGGTTCCCCCGTCATCGCAAGATGAGGCCCTTGCCCCCTACAGCGTCTCAAGAGAAGTCCCACGTTCCGTCTTGAAGTGCGAAACGGTATTGGCACCCTTGATGCGACCTCAAAAGTTCCTCGACACACTGGTCTGACTCGAGGAGAACACCGAGGTTCCCGGCACCACTACATCTGGGCCCCTTCTCCCCTCTTGATCGCGACAGGAGGGTCGATTCCCCTGTTTTGTTTTGAAGGGGTTCCCACCTTTCCCGGTGCATCTCAGGATGAGGCCGGTCTCACGAGGATATTCGAGACATAGCCACGTGGATGGTGACACATGCCGAAAGACCCCGATTTCCCGGTCCGCTCTTGATAAGATCCTGATGCCCGGACACCTCTTTGAAGATAACCCTTTTGATGAAGGCACAACACGAAGGGGCACTGACACCCCTGGGTATCGTCTGGAGAAACCCGCAGGTACCACACACAGCTCGAGAAGTGACCTGTCACCCCGTGAACAACTGGAGAGGCAAGCAGAGTTCCATTCCTCCACACAAGACGAGGCCTGACTCTCCTGTTCGAACTCTGCAGCGAAACTGCGATCCGAGTCAGATCTGGCCCAGGGGAAGTCAGGAGAGGAAACATGAGTTTCCTGCCTCCACTCGAGGTGAGGCCCTCTTCCATTGCACCGAACCCAGTGGAGTCCCGAGTGGCCCCTCCCAACTGCACAGTATCCCTGACTTCTCAGAGGCACCCTTAGACCTTCCTGAGATCACCGGCACAAGTCGAGGGAACCAAGGGTTTCCTGCCCCAACCCGTAAAAGACCTCGAGAGTCCTTCTTCAACGCGTCTTGAGGTGCGATTCCCCTACCATGACTCGAGAGCAATGACGCGCTCCCCCTAGCCACGCGCATAGAAACCTGACTTCCCTGGCGCCACAGGAGAGGCTCCCTGAGCTCCCCATTATACCTCGTGAGCAACACCACACTGGAGCCGCAGCTCGAGAATACCCACGAGACGCCCCAGTCCTCACGAGATGAGGGCCTTCTTTTGCTGTATGGCCTGGAGAGCAATCCTGAGTCCTCTCTCCAAACTCCACAGGAGGCTTGACTCATTTTAGGCCACACAGTGAGCTCCAAGATATACCCGTCACGACTTGACAGGAGAGCGGTGTCCTTGGCTTCCCCTCGAGACGAGGCCTGACTCCCCGAGTGAGTCGAGAATGCAATGCTGAGATCGCTTTCGGCCCAGCAGAGGAACATTAGGTCCTGGACACAAGCCTAGATGAGGTCTATTTGGCCCTGCAGTGTCTCGAGAGCAATCCCCAGTTCTAACTCACAATTCGAATGAAAACTGGACTTCCCTGGGCCAGTTGAAGAGGAAGCCTGAATTCCCGGTTGTAACTCGAGAATCCCGCCCCAACTCAAGAAAAACCACGTGGTTTCCCCATCATCGAAAGATGAGACCCTTGCCCGCTACAGCGTCTAAAGAGAAGTCCCACGTTCCGTATTGAAGAGCGAAAAGTTACTTGGAACCCTTGATGCGACCCCAAAAGTTCCCCGACATACCAGTCTCACTTGAGGAGAACACCGAGGTTCCTGGCACCACTTCATCTGAGACTCTTCTCCCCTCTTGATCGCGACAGGAGGTTCGATTCCCCTGCTTTGTCTGGAAGGCGTTCCCGACCTTCCTGGCGCACATCAAGATGAGGCCAGTCTCACGAGGAAATTCGAGACATAGCCTCGTGGGTGGTGCGGCATGCCAAAAGACCCCGATTCCCTGGTCCGCTCTTGATAAGAACCCGATGGCAGAACCCAACTCGAAGGCAATCCTGTGGATCAAGGCACAACACGAAGGCGCAGTGACACCCCAGTGCATCGTCCAGAAAAAACCGCAAGTTCCACATACAAATCGACAAGTGGCCTGTCACCCCATGAACAACGCGAGAGTCAAGCGGAGTTCCATTCCTCCACACAAGACGAGGCCTGACTCTCCTGTCCCAACTCTGCAGGGACTCTGCGATCCGAGTCAGATCCGGCGCATTCGAAGCCAGGAGAGGAACCCTGTGGTTCCTGCCTCAACTTGTCATGAGGCCCTCTTCCATTGCACCAAACCCAGTGGAGTTCCGAGAGGCCCCTCCCAACTCCACAGTGACCCTGACTTCTCAGAGGCACGCTGAGAAGCTTCCTGAGGTCACTGGCACAAGTCGATGGAACCCAGGGTTTCCTGCTGCAACCCAAGAAAGACCTCGAGAGTCCTTCTTTAACACGTCTTCAGGCCCAATTCCCCTACCATGACTCGAGAACAATGACGGGCTCCCTCTCACCACGTGCATAGAGACCTGACTGCCCTAGCACCACATGAGAGGCTCACTGAGCTCCCAGTCTTACTTCGTGAGAAACCCCACACTAGCGCCACAGCTCGAGAAAACCTACGAGACGCCCCAGTCATCGGGAGATGAGGGCCTTCATTTCCTGCATTGCCTGGAGAGCAATCCCGTGTCCTCCCTCCAAACACCAGAGGAGGTTTGACTCCCTTTAAGCCACTCAGTGGGCTCCAAGACATACCCGTCCGACTCGAGAGGAGAGCAGAGTCCTTTGCTTCCCCTCGAGACGAGGCCTGACTCCAGGGTGAGTCTGGAATGCAACCCCGAGATTCCTGTCGCCCCTTGACATGAACATTAGGTCCTGCACACAAGCCTTGGTGGGGTCTCTTTTGCCTTCAGTGACTAGAGCGCACCTCCAGCTCTTCCTCGAATCTCGAATGGAAGATAAGACTTTTGTGGGCCAAAACAAGAGGAAGCATGAATTCCCTGTGGTAACTCAAATATCCCACCACAACTAGAGAAAAACCAAGTGGTTCCCCAGTCATTCCAAGATGAGGCCCTTGCCTGCTGGAGCACCCCAAGAGAAGTCCCACGTTCCAATTTGAAGAGCGAAACGGTACTTGGAACACGTTATGCGACCCCAAAAGTTACCCGACATACCTGTCTCACTTGAGGGAAACACCGAGGTTCCCAGCACCACATCATCTGAGCCACTTCTCCCCTCCTGATCGCCACAGGAGGGCCGATTCCTTTGCTTTGTCTGGAAGGGTTTCATGACCTTCGCGGCACACCTCAGGATGAGGCCGGTTTCATGAGGAAATTCGAGACTACCCACGTGGGTCGTGCCAAATGCTGAACGACCCCGATTTCCCAGTCCGCTCTTCATAAGAACACGATGCCCGGACACCTCTTCGAAGGCAACACTGTGGATGAAGAAACAAAACGAAGGGTCACTGACACCCCCATGCATCGTCTGGAAAAACCTGCAAATTCCACACACAGTTTGACAAGGGGCCTTAAACCCCATGAACAACTCCAGAGGCAAGCGGAGTTCCATTCCTCAGAAAAGACATAGCCTGACTCTCCTGTCCCAACTCTGCAGGGACCCTGCGGTTGGAGTCCGAAACCGAGAGGAAGCCTGAGGTTCTTGCCTCCCCACGAGATGAGGATCTCTTCCGTTGCGCCAGATCCAGGGGAGTCCCGAGGGGCCCCGCCACCTCCACAGGATCCCTCGCCTCTCAGAGGCACCCTGGGAAGTTCCCTAAGGTCCCCGGCAGAAGGCGAGGGAAACGAGGGTTTCCCGCCGCCCCCTGACAAAGACATCCAGAGTCCTTCTTCAACGCGTCTCGAGGCCCTAGTCCCCTGCCGTGACTCGAGAGCCATGACGCACTCCCCCTCGCCACGCACGTGGAGACCTGACTTCCCTGGCGCCGCACAAGATGCTCCCTGAGATCCTCGTCGTGCCTCGGGAGAAAACCCCCACGGGCGCCGCAGCTCGAGGAAACCCCTGAGACGCCCCTGTCCTCGCGAGCTGAGGGCCTTCTTTTCCTGCATGGCCTGGAGAGCAATCCCGGGTCCTCTCTCCAAACGGAAGAGGAGGCTGGACTCCCTTGAGGCCGCTCAGGGGGCTCCCAGAGACCCCCGTCGCGACTCGAGAGAAGGGCGGAGTCCTTGGCTTCCCCTCGAGACGAGGCCTGACTCCCCGGGGGAGCCTGGAATGCAACCCCGAGATCCATGCCTTCCCTGCAGAGGAATATTAGGTCCTGGACACACGCCTAGGTGAGGTCTCTTCGGCCCTGCAGTGACTCGAGCGCAACCCCCAGCTTTCCCTCGCAACCCGAGGGGAAGATTGGGCTTCCCAGGGCCAACCCAAGGGGAAGGCTGAGATCCCCGTCGTAACTCGGGAATGCCGCCGCAACTCGAGAAAAACCACGTGGTTCCCACCTCTTGGCAAGATGAGGCCCTTGCCCGCGACGGCGTCTCAAGGGAAGTCCCCTGTTCCGCCCTGAAGGGCGAAACGGTCCCTGACAGCCTTCCTGCGACCCCCAAAAGTCCCCCGACACGCCGGGGTCCCCCGAGGGGAACACCGAGGGTCCCGGCACCGCTTCCTCTGAGCCCCTTCTCCCCTCCTGATCGCGACAGGAGAGGCGATTCCCCTGCGTGGTCTGGAAGGGGTTCCCAGCCTTCCCGGCGCACCTCAGGATGAGGCCGGTCTCACGAAGAAATTCGAGACGAGCCACGTGGGTGGGGCCACATGCCGAACGCCCCCGATTCCCCGGTCCGCTCTTGAGAAGGACCCGAGGCCCGGACCCCTCTTCGAAGGCAACCCTGCGGGTGAAGGCACAACAGGAAGGGGCACTGCCACCCCCGTGCATCGTCCGCAAAGACCCGCGGGTTCCACACACAGCTCGACGAGGGGCCTGAGACCCCCTGAGCAACTCGAGAGGCCAGCGGGCTTCCCTTCCTCAGACAAGACGAGGCCTGAGTCTCCTGTCCCAACTCTGCAGGGACCCTGCGGTCGGAGTCCGAAACGGAGAGGAATCCTGAGGTTCCTGTCTCCCCTCGAGGTGAGGCCCTCTTCCATTGCACCAAACCCAGATGAGTCGCGAGAGGCCCCTCCCAACTCCACAGTATCCCTGAATTCTCAGAGGCACCTTGAGAATCTACCTGAGGTCACCGGCTCAAGTCCAGGGAACCCAGGGTTTCCTGCTGCGACCCGAGAAAGACCTTGAGAGTCCTTCGGCGCGTCTTGAGGCCCGATTCCCCTACCATGACTCGAGAGCAAAGACCCGCTCCCCATCGCCATGCGCAAGGAGACCTGACTTCCCTGACTCCTGAAGAGAGTCTCCCTGAGCTCCCCGTCGTACCTCTTCGGAAACCCCATTCAGGCACCGCAGCTCGAGAAAACCCACGATACGCCCCCCGTCATCACGAGATGAGGGACTTGTTTCCTGCCTGGCATGGACAGCAAAACCGAGTCCTCTCTCCAGACTCCACAGGAGGCTTGACTCTCTTTAGGCCTCTCAATTGGCTCCAAGAGATACCTGTCAGGACCTGAAGGGAGAGCAGAGTCCTTTGCTTCCCCTCGAGACGAGGCCTGACTCCCCGTGTGAGTCTGGAATGCAACCCCGAGTTCCTGTCACACCTGGAGAGGAAAACTCGGTCCTGGACACAAGCCTAGATGAGGTCTATTTTGCACTGCAGTTACTAGAGCGCAATCGCCAGCTCTCCCTCGCAAATCGAATTGAAGATTGGACTTCCCTGGGCCAATACAATTGGAAGCCTGAATTCGACATCGTAACTCGAGAATCCCGCCGAAACTCGAGAAAATCCACGTGGTTTCCCCATCAGCGCTAGATGAGGCCCTTGCCCGCTACAGCGACTCAAGAGAAGTCCCACTTTCTGTCTTGAAGTGCGAAACGGTACTTGGCACCCTTGATGCAATCTCAAAATTCCCCGACATACCGGTCTCACTTGAAAGGAACACCGAGGTTCCCGGAACCACTTCATTTGAGCTCCTTTTCCCCTCGTGATCGCGACAGGAGTGTCGATTGCCCTGCTATGTCTGGAAGGGGTTCCCGACCTTTCCAGCGCGCCTAAGGATGAGGCAGGTCTCACGAGGAAATTCGAGACATAGCCTCGTGGGTGGTGCCACAAGCCGAAAGACCCCGATTTCCCGGTCTGCTCTTGATAAGAACGTGATGCCCTGACACCTTTACGAAGGAAAACCTGTGGATGAAAGCACAACACGAAGGGGCACTGACACCCCCGTGCATCGTCCAGAAAAACCCGCAGGTTACAAACACAGTTCAACAAGTGGTCTGTCACCCCGTGAACAACTCGACAGGCAAGTGGAGTTCCATTCCTCCACACAAGACGAGACCTGATTTTCTGTACCAACTCTGCAGGGAAACTGCGATCCGAGTCAGTACCAGCGACAGGAAACCCAGGAGAGGAAACATGAGGTTCCTGCCTCCACTCGAGATGAGGCTCTCATCCATTGCACCAAACCCAGTGGAGTCCAGAGAGGCCCCTCCCAACTCCACAGTACCCCTGACTTCTCAGAGGCACCCGGAGAAGCTCCATGAGGTCACCGGCACATGTCGAGGGAACCCAGGGTTTCCTGCCACAATGGGAAAAAGACCTCGAGAGTCCTACTTCAACGTGTCTTGTAGCCCGAATCTGCTTCCATGGCTCTATAGAAATGACACGCACCCCCTCGCCACGCACATGGAGACCTGACTTCCCTGGCGCCATAAGAGAGGCTCCCTGAGCTCCCTGTCGTACCTCGTGAGAAACCCCACACTGACGCCTCAGCTTGAGAAAACTCACCATACGCCCCTGTCATCGCGAGATGAGGGCCTTCTTTTCCTGCATGGCCTGGAGAGGAATCCCGAATCCTCTTTCCAAACTCCACAGGAGGCTTGACTCCCTTTAGGCCACTTAGTGGGCTCCAAGAGATACCCGTCGCGACTCGAGAGGAGAATTGAGTCCTTTGCTTCCCCTCGAGACAAGGCCTGACTCACCAGGTGGGTCTGGAATGCAACCCCGAGATCCCTGTCTCCCCTGGAGAGGAACATTAGGTCCTGGAAACAAGCCTAGATGAGGTCTCTTTTGCCCTTCTGTAACTCGAGAGCAATCCCCCGCTCTCCCTGACAACTCGAATGGAAGATTGGACTTCCCTGGGCCAACACAAGAGGAAGCCTGAATTCCCCTTCGTAACTCGAGAATCCCGCCGCAACTCGAGAAAAAGCACTTGGTTCCCTCGTCATCACAAGATGAGGCACTTGCCCGCTACAGCTTCTCAAGAAAAGTCCCACGTTCCGTCTTGAAGTGGAAAACGATACTTGACACCCTTGATGTGACCCCAAAAGTTCCCCGAAATATCGGTCTCACTCGAGGTGAACACCGAGGTTCCCGGCACCAGTTTATCTGAGCCCCTTCTCCCCTTCTGTTCGTGATAGGAGGGTCACTTCCCCTGCTTTGTTTGTAAGGGGTTCCCGACCTTCACGGGGCACTTCAGGATGAGGCCAGTCTCACGAGGAAATTCGAGACGTAGCTCGCGGGTGGTACCACATGCCAAAAGACTATGATTTCCCGGTACGCTCTTGATAAGAACCCGATGCCTGGACACCTCTTCGAAGGCAACCCTGTGGATGAAGGCGCAAAACAAAGGGGCACTGACACCCTCGTGCATCGTCCGGAAAAACGCGCAGGTTCCACATACAGCTCAACAAGTGGCTTGTCACCCCTGAAGAACTCGAGAGGCAAGTGGGGTTTCATTCCTCTACACAAGACGATGCCTGACTCTCCTGTCCCAACTCTGCAGGGACTTTGCGATCCGAATCAGACCAGCGCCAGTGAAGTCACGAGAGGAACGGTGAGGTTCCTGCCTCCACTCGAGATTAGGACCTCTTCCATTGCACGAAACCCAGTGGAGTCCCGAGAGACGCGTCCCAGCTCCACAGTATCCCTGACTTCTCAGAGGCACCCTGAGAAGCTCCCTGAGGTCACCAGCACAATTCGAGTGAACCCAGGGTTTACTGCCGCCACCATAGAAAGAACTCAAGAGTCCTTCTTCAACGCATTTTGAGGCCTGATTCCCCTACCATGACTCGAGGGCAATGACGCACTCCCTCTGCTACACTCATGAAGCCCTGACTTCCCTGGCGCCACACGAGAGGCTCCCTGAGCTCCCCGTCATACCTCGTGAGAAACCAAACACTGGCGCCACAGATAGAGAAAACCCACGAGACGCCCCCATTTTCGCGACATGACGGCCTTCTTTTCTAGCATGGCCTGGAGAGCAATCCCGAGTCCTCTCTCCAAACTCCACAGTAGGCTTGACTCCCTTTTGGTCACTCAGTGGACTCCAAGACATACCCGTCGCGACTCGAGAGGAGAGTGGAGTCTTTTCCTTCCCCTCGAGGCGAGGCCTGGCTCCTCGGGTGTGTCTGATATGTGAACCGGAGATCCCTGTCGCCCCTGGAGAGAAACATTAGGTCCTGGACACAAGCCTAGATGAGGTCTCTTTTTTCCTGCAGTGACTCGAGAGCAATCCCCAACTCTCCCTCGCAACTCGAATGGAAGACTGGACTTCCCTGGGCCAACAGAAGAGGAAGCCTGAATTTCCCGTTGTAACTCAAGAATCCCGCCACAACTCGAGAAAAACCACGTCGTTCCCTCTTCATCGCAAGATGCGGCCATTGCCGCTACAGCGTCTCAAAAGAAGTCTTACGTTCCATCTTGAAGTGCGATACGGTACTTGGCACCTTTGATGCGACACCAAAAGTTCCCCTACACACTGGTCTCACTGGAGGGGAACACCGAGGTTCCCAGCATCACCTCATCTGTGCCCCTTCTCCCCTCCTGATCGAGACAGGAGGGTCGATTCCCCTGCTTTGTCTGCAAGGGGTTCCGACCTTCCCGGCGCACCTCAGGATGAGGCCACTCTCACTAGGAAATTCGAGACGTAGCCTGGTGGGTGGTGCCACATGTGGAAAGACCCCGATTTCCCGGTCCGCTCTTAATAAGAACCCGAGGCCAGGACACCTCTTCGAAAGCAAACCTGTGGATGAATGCACAACACGAAGGGGTACTGACATCCCCATGCATAGTACGGAAAAACACGCAGATTCCAAACACAGATCGACAAGTGTCCTGTCATCCCTTGAAGAACTAGAGAGGCATGCGGAGTTCCGTTCCTCCACACAAGAGAAGGCCTGACTCTCCTTTCCCAACTCTGCAGGGACCGTGCGATCGGAGTCAGAAATGTAGATGAAACCTGACGTTCCTGCATCAACTCGAAATGAGGCCCTCTTCCATTGCGCCATACCCAGTGGAGTCCCGAGAGGCCCCTAAAACTCCACAGTATCCCTGATTCTCAGAGGCACCCTCAGAAGCTCTCTGCGGTCACTGGCACAAGTCGAGTGAACCCAGGGTTTCCTGCTGCATTCTGAGAAAGACCTTGAGAGTCCTTCTTTACCGCGTCTTGAGGCCCGATACCCTACCATGACTGGAGAGCAATGAGGCATTCCCCTCGCCACGCCCATTGAAACCTAACTTCCCTGGCGCCACACGAGAGGCTCCCTGCGCTCCCCGTCCTACCTCATGAAAACCCCACACTGGCACCGCCGCTCGAGAAAACTCACGAGACGCCCCCATCATCGTAAGATGAGGGCCTTCTTTTCCTACATGACCTAGAGAGCAATCCCGAGTCCACTCTCCAAACTCCACTGGAGGCCTGACTCCCTTTAGGCCACTCAGTAGCCTCCAAGAGATACACGTCGCTACTCTAGAGGAGAGCAGAGTCCGTTGCTTCCCCTCGAGCCGAGGCCTGACTACTTGGGTGAGTCTGGAATGGGATCCCGAGATCCGTGTTGCCCCTGTAGAGGAAAACTCGGTCCTGGACACAAGCCTAAATGAGGTCTTTTTTGTCCTGCATTGACTCAAGTGCAATCCCCAGCTCTCCCTCGCAACTCGAATGGATGATTGGACTTCCCTGGGCCAACACAAGAGGAAGCCTGTATTCCCCATTGTAATTCGAGAATCCCGCGGCAACTGGAGAAAAACAACGTGGCTCCTCCGTCATCGAAATATGAGGCCCCTGTCAGCTATAGCGTCTCCAGGGAAGTCCCATGTTCCGTCTTGAAGTGTGAAACGGTACTTGGCACCCTTGATGCGACCCCCAAATTTCCCTGACACCCCAGTCTCACTCGAGGAGAACATGGAGGTTCCCAGCACAGCTTCAGCTGAGCCTCTTCTCCCCTCCTGATGGCGACAGGAGGGTCGATTCCCCTGCTTTGTCTGGAAGGGGTTCCCAGACTTCCCGGCGAACCTCAGGATGAGGCCAGTCTCACGAGGGAAGTCGAGACGTAGCCTCGTGGGTTGTGCCACATGCCGAAAGACCCCGATTTCCTGGTCCGCTATTGATAAGATCCCGATGCCGGGTCACCTCTTCGAAGGTAACCCTGTGGATGAAGGCACAACACGAAGGAGCACTGACACCCCTGTGCATCGTCCCCCAAAACCTCAGGTTCCACATACAACTTGACAGGTGGCCTGTCATCCCGTGAACAACTCGAGAGGCAAGCGGAGTTCCATTACTCCACACAAGACGAGGTCTGACTCTCCTGTCCCAACTCTGCAGGGACCCTGCTATCCGAGTCAGAAATGGAGAGGAACCCTGACGTTACTGCCTCAATCCGAGATTAGGTCCTCTTCAATTGCACCAGTCCCTGTGATGTCCCGAGAAGCCCCTCTCAACTCCACAGTATCCCTGACTTCTCAGAGGAACCCCGCTAAGCTCCCTGAGGTCATGGGCACAAGTCGAGGGAACCCAGGGTTTCCTGCCACACCCCGAGAAAGACCTCGAGAGTTCTTCTTCGAAGCTTCTTGAGGCTTTATTTCCCTACCATGACTCGAGAGCAATGAGGCGCTCCCCCACGCCACGTCCATGGAGACCTGACTTCCGTGGCACCACAGGAGTCTCCCTGAGCTCCCCGTCCTATCTCGTGAGAAACCCCAACCAGGCACTGCACCTTGAGAAAACCCACGAGACGCCCCCGTCATCGCGAGATGAGGGCCTTCTTTTCCTGCATGGCCTAGAGAGCAATCCCGAGTCCTCTCTCCAAACTCCACAGGAGGCTTAACTCCATTTAGGCCACTCTTGGGCTCCAAGGGATACCCGTCGCGACTCGAGAGGAGAGCGGAGTCCATTCATTCCCTTCGAGACGAGGCCTGACTCCCTGGGTGAGTCTGGAATGCAACCCCGAGATCCCTGTCGCCCCTGGAGAGAAAAACTCGGTCCTGGACACAAACCTAGATGAGCTCTATTTTGCCCTGCAGTGACTCGAGAGCAATCTCCAGCTCTCACTTGCAACTCGAATGGAAGATTGGACTTCCCTGGGCCAACACAAGAGGAAACCTGTATTCCCCATCGTAACTCAAGAATCCTGCCGCAACTCGAGAAAAAACACGTGGGTCCCCCGTCAGCGCTAGATTAGGCCCTTGCCCACTACAGCATCTCAAGAGAAGTCCCAGGTTCCGTCTTGAAGTGCGAAACGGTACTTGGCACCCTTGATGCAACCAGAAAAGTTACCCGACTTTCACTCAAGGAGAGCACCGAGGTTCCCGGCACTACTTCATCTGAGCCCTTTCTCTCCTCCTGATCCCGAAAGTAGGGTCGATTCCCCTGCTTTGTTTGGAAAGGGTTCCCGGACTTTCCTGCGCGCCTCAGGATGAGACCGGTCTCACGAGAAAATTCGAGACGTAGCCTAGTGGGTGGTGCAACATGCTGAAAGACCCCAATTTCCCGGTCCGCACTTGAGGAGAACACGATGCCCGGACACCTCTTCGAAGGCAACCCTGTGGATGAAGGCACAACAGGAAGGAGCACTGACGCCCCCGTGCATCTCCGAAAAACCCGCAGGTTCCACACACATCACGAAAAGTGGTGTTATCCTTGAACAACTTGAGATGTAAGCGGAGTTCCATTCCTCCGCAGAACACGAGACCTGACACTCCTGAGCAAACTCAACAGGGACCCTGCGATCTGAGTCAGATCCGGCCTCCAGGAAGTCAGGAGCAGAACCCTGAGGTTCCTGCCTCAACTCGAGATGAGGCCCACTTCCATTGCACCAAACCCAGAGGAGTCCCGAGAGGCCTCTCCCAAATCCACAGTATCCCTGACTTCTCAGAGGCACCCTGAGACGCTCCCTGAGGTCACCGGCACAAGTCAAGGGAACCCAGGGTTTCCTGCCGCAACCCTAGAAAGACATCGAGAGTTCTTTTTCAACCCGTCATGAGGCCCGATTCCCCTACCCTGACTTGAGAGCAATGACGCGCTCCCCCTTGCCCCGCCCATGGAGACCTGACTTCCCTGTTGCCACACGAGAGGCTACCTGAACTCCCCGTCGTACCTCGTGAGAAACCCCACACTGGCGCCGCAGCTCGAGAAAACACACGAGACGCCCCCGTCATCTCGAGATGTGGGCCTTCTTTTCCTGCATGGCCTGGAGAGCAATCCCGAGTCCTCTCTCCAAACTGAAGAGGAGGGTTGACTCCCTTTAGACCACTCAGTGGGCTCCAAGAGATACGCGTCGCAACTCGAGAGGATAGCCGAGTCCTTTGCTTCCCCTCGAGACGAGGCCTAACTCCCCGGGTGAGTCTGTAATGCAAACCCGAGATCCCTGTCGCCATTGGTGAGGATCACTGAGTCCTGAACACAAGGCTAGATGAGGCCGCTTTTGCCCTGCAGTAACTCGAGAGCACTCCCCAGCTTTCCCTTGCAACCCGAATGGAAGATTGGACCTCCCTGGGCCAACACAAGAGGAAGCCTGAATTCCCAGTAGTAATTCGAGAATTCCGCCTCAACTTGAGAAAAACCACGTGGTTCCCCCGTCATTGCAAGATGAGGCCCTTGCCCGCTCCAGCATCTCAAGAGTAGTCCCACGTTCTGTCTTCAAGTGCGAAATGATATTTGGCACCCTTAATGCTACTCCAAAAGTTCCCCGACATACGGGTCGCACTAGAGGGGAACACCGAGGTTCCTGGCACCACTTCATCTGAGCCCCTTCTCCCCTCCTGATCGCGAAAGGAGGGTCAATTCCCCTGCTTTGTCTGCAAGGGGTTCCCGACCTTCTCCACGCACCTCAGATGAGGCTGTCTCACGAGGAAATTCGAGACGTAGCCTCGATGGTGGTGCCACATGCCGAAAGACCGCGATTTCGCGATCCGCTCTTGATAAGAACACGATGCCCAGACACCTATTAGAAGATAGTGTGGATGAAGGCACAACACGAAGGGGCACTGACACCCTCGTGCATCTTCCGGAAAAGACCGCAGGTTACTCATACAGCTCAACAAGTGCCTGTCACCCAGTGAACAACTCGAGAGGCAAGCGGAGGTCCATTCCTGCACACAAGACAAGGCCTGACTCACCTCTCCCAACTATGCAGGGGGCTGCGATCGGAATCAGAAATGGAGAGGAACCCTGAGGTTCCTGCCTCCCCTCGAGATGAGGCCCCCTTCCATTTCACCAAACCCAGTGGAGTCCCGAGAGGTCTTTCCCAACTCCACAGTATCCCTGACTTCTCAGAGGCACCCGGAGAATCTCCCTGAGGTCACCGGCACAAGTCGAGGGAACCCAGGTATTCTTGCCAAGACCCGAGAGAGATCTTGAGAGTCCTTCAACGCGTCTAGAGACCTGATTCCCCTACCATGACTCGAGAGCAATGACGCGCTCCCCCTCGCCACACGCATCGAGACCTAACTTCCCTGGCGCCACACAAGAGGCTCCCTGAGCTCCCCGTCGTACCTCCTGAGAAACCAACACAGGCGCTGCAGCTCGGTAAAACCACCGAGACCCCCCCCGTCATCGTGAGATGAGGGCCTTCTTTTCCTGCATGTCCTGGAGTGCAATCCCGAGTCCTCTCTCCAAACTCCAGAAGAGGCTTGACTCCCTTTAGTCCACTCAGTGGGCTCCAAGAAATACCCGTCGCGACTCGAGAAGAGAGAGAAGTCCTTTGTTTCCCCTCGAGAGGATGCCTGACTCCTGGGTGAGTCTAGAATGCAACCCCAAGATCCCAGTCATCCCTTGAGAGGAACATTAGGTCCTAGACACAAGCCTGGATGAGGTTTCTTTTGCCCTGCAGTGACTCGAGCGCAACCCCCAGCTCTCCCTCGCAACTCGAATGGAAGATTGGGCTTCCCTGGGCCAACACAAGAGGAAGCCAGAAATCCCCTTCGTAACTCGAGAATCCCGCCGCAACTCGAGAAAAACCACGTGTTTCCAACGTCATCCCAAGATGAGGCCCTTGCTGCTATGGCGTCTCAAGAAAAGAACCACGTTCCGTCTTGAAGTGCGAAACGGTACTTTGCACCCTTGATGCGACACCAAATGTTCCCGGACACGCCGGTCTCACTCGACAGGAACACCGTGGTTCCCGCACCACTTCATCTGAGCACCTTCTCCCCTCCTGTTCGAGACAGGAGGGTCTATTCCCCTGCTTTGTTTGGAAGGGGTTCCCCACATTCCCGGCGCACCTAAGGATGAGGCCGGTCTCACGAGTAAATTCGAGACATAGCGTCGTGGGTGGTGTCACATGCCGAAATACCCCGATTTCCCGGCCCACTCTTGAGAAGAACCCGATGCCCGGACACCTCTTCGAAGGCAACCCTGTGGACGAAGGCACAAAACGAAGGGTTACTGACACTCCCGTGCATCATTCGGTAAAAGCCGCAGGTTCCACACACAGCTCGACAAGAGGCCTGTCATCCCATGAACAACTCGAGAGGCAAGCAGAGTTCCATTCCTCCACTCAAGACGAGGCCTGACTCTCCGGTCCCAACTCTGAAGGGACCCTGCGATCGGAGTCCGAAATGGAGAGGAACCCTGAGGTTCCTGACTCCACTCGAGATGAGGCCCTCTTCCATTACACCAAAAACAGTGGAGGCCCGAGAGGCCCCTCCCAAATCCACAGTATCGCGACTTCTCAGAGGCACCCTTAGAAGCTCCCTGAGGTCACTGGCACAAGTCAAGGGAACACAGGGTTTCCTGACGCAACCCAAGAAAGTCCTCGAAAATCCTCCTTCAACGCATCTTGAATCCCGTTTCCCCTACCATGACTCGAGAGCAATGACGCGTTCCCCCTCGCCACTCGCATGGAGACTTGACTTCCCTGGCACCACACGAGAGGATCCCTGAGCTCCCCGTCATACCTCGTGAGAAATCCCACACTGGCTCCCCAGCTCCAGAAAACCCACGAGACGCCTCCGTCATCGCGAGATGAAGGCCTTCTTTTCCTGCATGGCCTGGAGAGCAATCTCGAGGCCTCTCTTCAAACTCCACAGGAGGCCTGACTCCCTTTAGGCCACTCTGTGGGCTCCAAGAGATACCCGTTGGGACTCGAGAGGAGAGCGGAATTCTTTGCTTCCCCTATATACCAGGCCTGACTCCTCAGGTGAGTCTGGAATGCAACCCCGAGATCCCTGTCGCCCCTGGAGAGGAACATTAGGTCCTAGACACAAGCATAGATGAGGTCTCATTTGCCCTGAAGTGACTCGAGAGCAATCCCCTGCTCTCCCTCGCACCTCGAATGGAAGAATGGACTTCCCTGGGACAACACAAGAGGAAACCTGAATTCCCCGTCGTAATTGGAAAATCCCGCTGCAACTCGAGGAAAACCACGTGGTTCCCCCGTCATCGCAAGATGAGGCCCTTGCCAGCTACAGCGTCTCAGTAGAAGCCCTACGTTCCATCTTGAAGTTTACAACGATAATTGGCAACCTTGATGTTAGCACAAAAGTTCCCCGACACCCTGGTCTCACTCGAGGGGAACACCAAGGTTCGGTGCACCGCTTGTTCTGAGCCCCTTATCCCCTCCTGATCGCGACGGGAGGGTCGATTACCCTGCTTTGTCTGGAAGGGGTTCCGGACCTTCCCGGCGCACCTCAGGATGAGGCCGGTCTCACGAGGAAATTCGAGACGTAGCCTTGTGGTTGGTGCCACACGCCAAAAGACCCCGATTTCCCTGTCTGCTCTTGATAAGAACCCAATGCTAGGACACCTCTTCGAAGGCAATCCTGTGGACGAAGGCACAAAATGAAGGGGTCTGACACCCTCCTGCATCGTTGGAAAAGCCCGCAAGTTCCACATACAGATCGATAAGTGGCCTGTCACCCCGTGAACAACTCGAGAGGCAAGAGGAGTTAAATTCCTCCACACAAGACGAGGCCTGACTCTCCTGTCCCAACTCTGCATGCACACTGAGATCCGATTCAGAAATGGAGAGGAACCATGAGGTTCCTGCCTCAACTCGAGATAAGGCCCTCTTCTACTGCACCAAACCCAGTGGAGTTCGGAGCGGCCCCTCCCAACTGCACAGTATCCCTGACTTCTCAGAGGCACCCTGAAAAGCTCCCTGAGGTCACGGGCATAAGTCGACGGAACCCAGGGTTTCCTGCCGTAACCTGAGAAAAACCTCGAGAGTCCTTCTTCATGCGTCTTGAGGCCCGATTCCCCTACCATGACTGGAGAAAAATGACGCGCTCCCCCTCGCCACGCGCATGAAGATCTGACTTCCCCGGCACCACATGAGAGGCTCCCTGAGCTCCCCATCGTACCTCGTGAGAAACCCCACACTGGCGCCGCAGCTCGAGAAAACCCACGAGACGCCCCTGTCATGGTGAAATGAGGGCCTTCTTTCCTGCATGACCTGAAGAGCAATCCCGAATCCTCTCTCCAAACTCTAAAGGAGGCTTGACTCCCTTTAGGTCACTCAGTGGGCTCCAAGAGATACCCGTCGATACTCAGGAGGAGAGCGGTGTCCTTTGCTTCCCCTCGAGATGAGGCCTGACTACGAGGGTGAGTCTGGAATGCAACCCTGGATCCCTGTCGCCCCTGGAGAGGAACCTTAGGTCCTGGACAAAAGCCTAGATGAGGTCTCTTTGGCCCTGCAGTGACTCAAGCTCAACCCCTAGCTTTCCCTTGCAACTCGAATGGAAGATTGGCCTTTCTGAGCCAACACAAGAGGAAGCCTGAATTTCCAGTTGTAATTTGAGAAACCCGCCGCAACTCGAGAAAAATCACGTGGTTCCCCGTATTGCAAGATGAGGCCCTTGCCCCCTACAGCGTCTCAAGAGAAGTCTCACATTCCGTCTTGAAGTGCAAAACAGTACTTGGCACCCTTGATGCGACCCCAAAAGTTCCCCTATATACCGATCTCACTAGAGGGGACACTGAAGTTTCTGGCACCACTTCATCTGAGGCCTTTCTCCTCTCCTGATCGCGATAGGAGGGTCGATTCCACTGCTTTGTCTCGAAGGGATTCCCGACCTTCCCGGCACACCTCAGGATGAGGCCGGTCTTACGAGGAAATTCGAGAGGTAGCCTCGAGGGCCATACTACATGCCGAAAGACCCCGATTCCATGGTCCACTTTTGATCAAAACCAGACTCCTGGACACCTCTTCGAAGGCAAGCCTGTGGATGAAGGCACAACACGTAGGGGCACTGACACCCCGTGCATCTTCCAGAAAAACCCGCAGGTTCCTCACACAGCTCCACAAGTGGTCTGTCACCTCGTGAACAACTCGAGAAGCAAGCGGAGTTCCATTCCTCCACACAAGACGATGCCTGACTCTCCTGTCACAACTCTAGGGACCTTGCGCACCGAGTCAGAAATGGAGAGGAAGCCTGAGGTTCCTGCCTCCACTCAAGATGAGGCCCTTTTCCATTGCTACAAAACGAGTGGAGTCCCGAGAGGCCCGTCCCAAATCCACAGTATGCCTGACTTCTCAGAGGCACCCTGAGAAGCTCCCTAAGGTCACCGGCAGAAGTCGACGGAACCCAGGGTTTCCTGCCGCAACCCGAGAAAGACCTTGAGAGTCCTGCTTTAACGTGTCTTGAGGCCCGATTCCCGTATCATATCTCGAGAGCAATGACGCGCTCCCCCTTGCCATGCGCATGGAGACCTGAATTCCCTGGTTGCACACGAAAGGCTCCCTGAGCTTCCCGTTGCACCTCGTCAGAAACCGCACACTGGCTACGCAGCTCGAGAAAACCAACAAGACGCCCCTGTCATCGTGAGATGAGGGTCTTCTTTTCCTAAATGGCCTGGAGAGCAATCCTGAGTCCTCTCTCCAAACTCCACAGGGGGCTTGACTGCCTTTAGGCCACTCAGTGGGCTCCAAGAGACACCTGTGGTGACTCAAGAGGAGAGCGGGGTCCTTTGCTTCCCCTCGAGTCGAGCTCTGACTCCCAGGATGCGTCTGGAATGCAACCCCGAGATCGCTGTCGGGCCTGGAGAGGAATATTAGGTCCTGGACACAAGCCTAGATGAGGTCTCTTTTGCCCTGCAGTGACTCAAGAGCAAACCCCAGCTCTCCCTCGAAACTCGAATGGAAGATTGGACTTCCCTGGGCTAACACAAGAGGAAGCCTGAATTCCCCGTCGTAACTCGAGAATCCCGCCACACCTTGAGAAAAACCACGTGATTCCCCCATCATCCCAAGATGAGGTCCTTGCCCTCTACAGCGTCTCAAGAGAAGCCCCAAGTCCGTCTTGAAGTGCAAAACGGTACTTGGCACCCTTGAAGTGACCCCAAAAGTTTCCCGACACACCGGTCCCACTCGAGGGGAACACCGAGGTTCCCGGCACGACTTCAACTGAGCCCTTTCACTCCTCCTGATCGCGACAAGATGGTCGATTCCCCTGCTTTGTCCGGAAGGGGTTCCCGATCTTCATGGCGCACCTCAGGATGACACCAGTCTAATGAAGAAATTCGAGACGTAGCCTCATGGATGGTGCCACGTTCTGAAAGACCCCGATTTCCTGCTCTGCTATTGATAAGAACCCGATGTCCGGACACCTCTTTGAAGGCAACCCTGTGGATGAAGGCACAACACGAAGGGGCACTGACCCCCTCGTGCATCTTACGGGAAAAACCGAAGGTTCCACTCACAGCTCGACAAATGGTCTGTTATCCTGTGAACAACTCGAGAGGCAAGTGGAGTTCCATTCCTCCACACAAGACGAGGCCTGACTCTCCTGTCCCAACTCTTCAGGGACCCTGTGGTCGGAGTTTTAAATGGAGAGGAACCCTTAGGTTCCTGCCTCAACTCGAGATGAGAACCTTTGCCATTGCACCAAACCCAGTGGAGTTCCGAGAGCGCCTCCCAAGTCCACAGTATGCCTGACTTCTCAGAGGCACCCTGAGAAGCTCCCTCAGGTCACCGGTACAAGTCGAGGGAACCCAGGGTTTCCTGCCACAACCTGAGAAAGACCTCGAGACTCCTTCTTCAACGCGTCTTGAGTCCCGATTTCCCTACCATGACTCGAGAGCATTTATGGGCTCCTCCTCATCACACGCATAGACACCTGACTTTCCTGGCGCCACATGAGAGGCTCCCTGAGCTCCCCGTCGTACCTCGTGAGAAAACTCATACTTGCGCTCCAACTCGAGAAAACCCACAAGACGCCCCCGTCATTGCGAGCTGAGGGCCTTCTTTCCTGTATGGCCTGGAGAGCAATCCCGAGTCCTCTCTCCAACTCCACAGGAGGCTTGACTCCCTGGAGGCCACTCAGTGGGCTCCAAGAGATACCTATCGCGACCCAGGAGGATATCAGAATCCTTTGCTTCCCCTCGAGCCGAGGCCTGACTCACTGGGTGAGTCTGGAATGCGTCCCCGTGATCCCTATCGCCCCTGGAGAGGAACATTAGGTCCTGGACACAAGCCTAGATGAGGTCTATTTTGACCTGCCGTGACTCGAGAGCAATTCCCACCCAGCTCTCCCTGGCAACTCGAATGGAAGAATGGACTTCCCTGGGCCAACAGAAGAGGAAGCCTGAATTCCCCATCGTAAGTCAACAATCCCATCGCAACTCGAAAAAAACCACGTGGTTTCTCCTTCATCACAAGATGAGGCCCTTGCCCGCCACAGCGTCTCAAGAGAAGTCCCACGTTTCATCTTGAAGTTTTAAACAGTATTTGGCAAGCTTCGTGAGACGCCAAAAGTTCCCTGACATACCGGTCTCACTCAAGGGGAACACCGAGGTTCCCGGCACCACTTCATCTGAGCCCCTTCTCCCCTCCTGATCGCGACAGTAGGGTCGATTAACCTGCTTTGTCTGGAAGGCTTTCCCGACCTTCCAGGGGCACCTCAGCATGAGGCCCGTCTCACGAGGAAATTCGAGACGTAGCCTCGTGTGTGGTGCCGCATTCCAAAAGACCCCGATTTCCTGGTCCGCTCTTGATAAGAACCCGATGCCCGCACACCACTTCGAAGGCAACCCTGTGGATGAAAGCACATCACGAAGGGGCACTGACACCCCCTTGCATTGTCTGGAAAAAACCGCAGGTTCCACACACAGCTCGACAAGTGGCCTGTCACTCCTTGAACAACTCGAGAGGCAAGCGGAGTTCCATTCCTCCACACAAGACGAGGCCTGACTCTCCTGTCCCAACTCTGCAGGGACCCTGCAATCTGAGTCAGAAATGGAGAGGAACCCTGAGGTTCCTTCCGATCTCGAGATTAGGCCCTCTTTCATTGCAGCAAACCCAGTGGAGTCCCGAGAGGCCTCTCCCAGCTCCATAGTATCCCTGACTTCTCAGAGGCACCCTGAGAAGCTACCTGAGGTCACAGGCACAAGTCGAGGGAACACAGGGTTTCCTGCCACAACCCGAGAAAGACCTCGAGCGTCCTTTTTCATTGCGTTGAGCCCTGATTCCACTACCATGACTCGAGAGCAATGACGTGCGCCCCCTCGCCACTCGTATGGAGACTTGACTTCCCTGACACCACACGAGAGGCTCCCTGAGCTCCCGGTCGTACCTTGTGAGAAACCCCACACTGGCACCGCAGCTCCAGAAAAACCACGAGACTCCCCCGACATCGCGAGATGAGGGCCTTCTTTTCCTGCATGGCCTGGAGAGCAATCCCGCGTGCTCTCTCCAAACTCCACAAGAGAGGAGCCAAGATTGCTGAGGAGTAGGACGGGGAGAACTCTTTCCCCCCCAAACAATTTCATCAAAAGAGCATTTAAACGTCGAGTAAATTCCACAATACAACTTATGAATGCTGCCAGAGGACATCAGGCACCCAGAAAAGAACCCAACTCTTGGAAAGTAGGTAGGAAAAAGTATAAAAGACAAAAAAAGAGACAAAAGAGGGAGGGAGGGATTTCCATCCCGGGAAGATAGTCTTAAAAAGAGAAAAGTTTCCAAACACCAGGAAAGCTTTTCACTGCCAAATCTTTGCCAAGCTTTGGAAGCACAAAGGGCAACATAAGGGGGATAAAAATAAATAAACAATTAAAACTCGCAGATTGCAAGCCCTACGGTAACTCCCCCAGCCGCGAAGCAGTGCAGACGCCTGCTCACACCATTAGCAAGCAGGGGCTGGGCAGGGAGGCGCGGCGCGGGCTGCATCGCTTAGAGTAAGAATCTGGCCTGAATACCCTGAGCGCTATCTGAACGAAAGAACTTGGGCTAGCAAACCAGACTCTGGGATATCTACCACGCAAAAAGCCAGCCCTAACCTAAGACATCACCAGGCCCGCGCACGGAACAAAGGACTGAACAGAGATAGCCGGCTGCAGACCTTCCCCCTCCGGTGACAGGCAGCCAGAGCCGGAAGGGGGCAATCGCAGCCCCAGAGAGACATTATCTATAAAACTGTAAGCAGCCTTCTTTGCTAACTAAAACTTCTTGGGGATCTGGACGGTCAACACCTGCCTGAGAAGGTGCGCCTCTTTTACACCCAGATAACCGAGTGGCGGGGAGGCGATAAGTCACAACATTGGCGCTCGCCAAACACCTCATCACCTGAGCTGCTCGGACCTGGGAAGAGCACAAAACGCAGGCCCAACCGAGTCTGTGCCTCTGAGGACTACCCGAGTGCCTGAACCTGAGCGGCTTGGACCTGGGAGGTGCATGCAGCCCAGGGCCAGCCTCGGATTGTTCCCGGTGGAACAACCTAGAGCCCGAGCAGTGTGGGCAGGGAGGCTACACGTGCCGTGAGCGGAGGCAGACCCAGTGTGGCTGAGGCACTGCGAGCGCACGCCAGTGTTATTTGTTTGCAGCATCCCTCCCTCCCTCCCCACAGTGCAACTGAACAAGTGAGCCTAAAAAAAAAAAGTGTCCTCCACCGTCCCCTTTGTGTCAGGGCGTAAACCAGACACTGAAGAGACCAGCAAACAAAAGAAGCTATAACAGAGGGAAACGCCTTGGAAGCTACAGGCAATAGATTAAAACCCTGTGGTTACTAGGACTACATAGGAAGGCGCCTATAGATCTTGAGAAATATAAGTCGGACCAAGGAACTAGCCAAAAATGAACTGAACCCACGATACTCACAACAAAACCAGAGAAAGTCCTAGATATATTTTTATGATCATTCTTACTTTTTTTTAATTTTTTTAATTTTAAGTTCTCTATCGTTCATTTAATTTTCACTTTTATAACCTATTACTTTGCAAAAAAAAGACCCTATTTTTTTCTTCTTCAGCAAACTTCATATATATATATATATATATATATATATAATAATTTTTGACCTTGTTTTTTTGTTTTGTTTTTTTTTCTTCTTTTCTTTAACATTGTATTTTTGAAATTCCAAACTGTACTCTAGATTTTTAATTTATGCTTTTTGGTATTTGATATCAATTTTGTACCTGTAGTTTCTTTATAATTTTTGCGACACTGCTTGTTTTTGTTTGTTTGTTTTCTCTTTAGTTTTCTTCTTCCGTTTTTTTAACATTGTATTTTTGAAATTCCAAACTCTACTCTAGATTTTTAATTTTTGCTTTTTGGTATTAGTTATCAATTTTGTACCTGTATTTTCTTGATAATTTTTGCGACCTTGTTTGTTTTTCTTTGTTCGTTTTTTCTCTCTTTCTTTTCCTTCTTCTTTTCTTTAACATCGTATTTTTGAAATTCCAAACTCTACTCTAGATTTTTAATTTTTGCTTTTATGTATTTGTTACCAATTTTGTACCTTTAAGAACCCAATCTTCAGTACCCATTTTTCACTAGGGAGCGAGATTACTGGCTTGACTGCTCTCTCTCCCTTTGGACTCTCCTTTTTCTCCACCGGGTCACCTGTGTCTCCTCCCTAACCCCTCTCTACTCTACTCAACTCTGTGAATTTCTGTGTATTCCAGACGGTGGAGAACACTTAGGGAACTGATTACTGGCTGGATCTGTCTCCCTCCTTTTCATTCCCCCCTTTTATCCTTCTGGCCACCTCTGTCTCCTTCCTCCTTCTTCTTGTCTCTGTATAACTCTGTGAACATCTCTGAGCGGTCCAGTTGTGGAGTGCACATAAGGAAGTGACGACTGGCCAGCCCACTCTCTCCACTATTGATTCCACCTGATCTCATTTGGGTCACCTCTAACTCCCTCCTCCCTCTTCTCTTCTCCATGTAACGCTGTGAACCTTTCTGAGTGACCCTCACAGTAGAGAAACTTTTCTTCTTTAACGTAGATGTTTTATCAATGGTGCTGTATAGAAGGAGAAGTTTTGAAACTACTGTAAAAGTAAGACAGATAACTGGAAGCAGGAGGCTTAAGTCCAAACCCTGTCTCCAGGGAACTCCTGACTCCAAGGAACATTAATTGACAGGAGCTCATCAAATGCCTCCATACCGACACTGAAATCAAGCACCACACAAGGGCCAACAAGTTCCAGGGCAAGACATACCAAGCAAATTCTCCAGCAACAAAGGAACGCAGCCCTGAGCTTCAAGATACAGGCTGCCCAAAGTCACCCCAAAACCACAGACATCTCAAAACTCATTACTGGACACTTCATTGCACTCCAGAGGGAAGAAATACAGCTCCACCCACCAGAACACGGACACAAGCTTCCCTAACCAGGAAACCTTGACAAGACACCTGTACAAACCCACACACAGCGAGGAAATGCCACAGTAAAGAACTCCACAAACTGCCAGAATACAGAAAGGACACCCCAAACTCAGCAATTTAAACAAGATGAGACAGAGGAATACCCAGCAGATAAAGGAACAGGATAAATGCCCACCAAACCAAACAAAAGAGGAAGAGATAGGGAATCTACCTGATAAAGAATTCCGAATAAGGAGAGTGAAATGGATCTAAAATCTTGAAATTAAAATGGAATCACAGATAAATAGCCTGGAGACAAGGATTGAGAAGATGCAAGAAAGGTTTAACAAGGACCTAGAAGAAATAAAAAAAGAGTCAATATATAATGAATAATGCAATAAATGAAATTAAAAACACTCTGGAGGCAACAAATAGTAGAATAACAGAGGCAGAAGATAGGATTAGTGAATTCGAAGATAGAATGGTAGAAATAAATGAATCAGAGAGGATAAATGAAAAACGAATTAAAAGAAATGAGCACAATCTCAGAGACCTCCAGGACAATATTAAACGCTACAACATTCGAATCATAGGGGTCCCAGAAGAAGAAGACAAAAAGAAAGACCGTGAGAAAATACTTGAGGAGATAATAGTTGAAAACTTCCCTAAAATGGGGAAGGAAATACTCACTCAAGTCCAAGAAACCCAGAGAGTCCCAAACAGGATAAAGCCAAGGCGAAACCCCCCAAGACACATATTAATCACATTAACAAAAATCAAACACAAAGAACAAATATGAAAAGCAGCAAGGGAAAAACAACAAATAACACACAAGGGAATTGCCATAAGGATAAGAGCTGATCTTTCAATAGAAACTCTTCAAGCAAGGAGGGAATGGCAAGACATACTTAAAATGATGAAAGAAAATAACCTACAGCCCAGATTATTGTACCCAGCAAGGATCTCATTCAAGTATGAATGAGAAATCAAAAGCTGTTCAGACAAGCAAAAGCTGAGAGAATTCTGCACCACCAAACCAGCTCTCCAACAAATACTAAACAGGAAACACAAAAACGGTGTATAAATTCGAACCCCAAACAATAAAGTAAATGGCAATGGGATCATACTTATCAGTAATTACCTTAAACGTAAATGGGTTGAATGCTCCAACCAAAAGACAAAAACTGGCTGAATGGATACAAAAACAAGACCCCTACATATGTTGTCTACAAGAGACCCACCTCAAAACAGGGGATACATACAGACTGAAAGTGAAGGGCTGGAAAAAGATTTTCCATGCAAATAGGGACCAAAAGAAAGCAGGAGTAGCGATACTCATATCAGATAAAATAAACTTTAAAACAAAGGCTGTGAAAAGAGACAAAGAAGGTCACTACATAATGATCAAAGGATCAATCCAAGAAGAAGATATAACAATTATAAATATATATGCACCCAACGCAGGAGCACCACAGTATGTAAGACAAATGCTAACAAGTATGAAAGGAGAAATTAACACTAACACAATAATAGTTGGAGATTTTAATACCCCACTCACACCTATGGATAGATCAACTAAACAGAAATTTAACAAGGAAACACAAACTTTAAATGATACAATAGACCAGTTAGACCTAATTGATATCTATAGGACATTTCATCCCAAAACAATGAATTTCACCTTTTTCTAAAGTGCACATGGAACCTTCTCCAGGATAGATCACATCCTGGGCCATAAAGCTAGCATTGGTATATTCAAAAAAATAGAAATCATTCCAAGCATCTTTTCTGACCACAATGCAGTAAGATTAGATCTCAATTACAGGAGAAAAATTATTAAAAATTCCAACATATGGAGGCTGAACAACACGCTGCTGAATAACCAACAAATCACAGAAGAAATCAAAAAAAGAAATCAAAATTTGCATAGAAACGGATGAAAATGAAAACAGAACAACCCAAAACTTGTGGGACACGGTAAAAGCAGTCCTAAGGGGAAAGTTCATAGCAATACAGGCACACCTCAAGAAACAAGAAAAAGGTCAAATAAATAACCTAACTCTACACCTAAAGCATCTAGAAAAGGAAGAAATGAAGAACCCCAGGGTTAGTAGAAGGAAAGAAATCTTAAAAATTAGAGCAGAAATAAATGCAAAAGAAACAAAAGAGACCATAGCAAAAATCAACAAAACCAAAAGCTGGTTCTTTGAAACGATAAATAAAATTGACAAACCATTAGCCAGACTCATCAAGAAACAAAGGGAGAAAAATCAAATCAATAAAATTAGAAATGAAAATGGAGAGATCACAACAGAAAACACAGAAATACAAAGGATCATAAGAGACTACTATCAACAATTATATGCCAATAAAATGGACAACGTGGAAGAAATGGACAAATTCTTAGAAAAGTACAACTTTCCAAAACTGGACCAGGGAAGAAATAGAAAATCTTAACAGACCCATCACAAGCACGGAAATGGAAACTGTAACCAAAAATCTTCCAGCCAACAAAAGCCCAGGTCCAGACGGCTTCACAGCTGAATTCTACCAAAAATTTAGAGAAGAGCTAACCCCTATCCTGCTCAAACTCTTCCAGAAAATTGCAGAGGAAGGTAAACTTCCAAACTCATTCTATGAGGCCACCATCAGCCTAATACCAAAACCTGACAAAGATCCCACAAAAAAAGAAAACTACAGGCCAATATCACTGATGACATAGATGCAAAAACCCTTAACAAAATTCTAGCAATCAGAATCCAACAACACATTAAAAAGATCATACACCATGACCAAGTGGGCTTTATCCCAGGGATGCAAGGATTCTTCAATATCCGCAAATCAATCAATGTAATACACCACCTTAACAAATTGAAAAATAAAAACCATATGATTTTCTCAATAGATGCAGAGAAAGCCTTTGACAAAATTCAACATCCATTTATGATAAAAACTCTCCAGAAAGCAGGAATAGAAGGAACATACCTCAACATAATAAAAGCTATATATGACAAACCCACAGCAAACATTATCCTCAATGGTGAAAAATTGGAAGCATTTCCTCTAAAGTCAGGAACAAGACAAGGGTGCCCACTTTCACCATTACTATTCAACATAGCTTTGGAAGTTTTGGCCACAGCAATCAGAGCAGAAAAAGAAACAAAAGGAATCCAAATTGGAAAAGAAGAAGTAAAACTCTCACTGTTTGCAGATGACATGATTCTCTACATAGAAAACCCTAAAGACTCCACCAGAAAATTACTAGAACTAGCCAATGACTATAGTAAAGTTGCAGGATATAAAATCAACACACAGAAATCCCTTGAATTCCTATACACTAATAATGAGAAAACAGAAAGAGAAATTAAGGAAACAATTTCATTCACCATTGCAACGGAAAGAATAAAATACTTAGGAATATACCTACGTAAAGAAACTAAAGACCTATATATAGAAAACTATAAAACACTGGTGAAAGAAATCAAAGAGGACACTAATAGGTGGAGAAATATACCATGTTCATGGATTGGAAGAATCAATATAGTGAAAATGAGTATACTACCCAAGGCAATTTATAGATTCAATGCAATCCCTATCAAGCTACCAACAGTATTCTTCACAGAGCTAGAACAAATAATTTCACAATTTGTATGGAAATACAAAAAACCTCGAATAGCCAAAGCGATCTTGAGAAAGAAGAATGGAACTGGAGGAATCAACCTACCTGATTTCAGGCTCCGCTACAAAGCCACAGTTATCAAGACAGTATGGTACTGGCACAAAGACAGAAATATAGATTAGTGGAACAAAATAGAAAGCCCAGAGATAAATCCACACACATATGGACACCTTATCTTTGACAAAGGAGGCAAAAATATACAATGGATTAAAGACAATCTCTTTAACAAGTGGTGCTGGGAAATCTGGTCAACCACTTGTAAAAGAATGAAACTAGAACACTTTCTAACACAATACACAAAAATAAACTCAAAATGGATTAAAGATCTAAACGTAAGACCAGAAACTATAAAACTCCTAGAGGAGAACATAGGCAAAACACTCTCTGAAATACATCACAGCAGGATCCTCTATGACCCACCTCCCAGAATATTGGAAATAAAAACAAAAATAAACAAATGGGACCTAATTAACCTTAAAAGCTTCTGCACATCAAAGCAAACTATTAGCAAGGTGAAAAGACAGCCTTCGGAGTGGGAGAAAATAATAGGAAATGAAGCAACTGACAAACAACTAATCTCAAAAATATACAAGCAACACCTACAGCTCAACTCCAGAAAAATAGATGACCCAATCAAAAAATGGGCCAAAGAACTAAATAGACATTTCTCCAAAGAAGACATACAGATGGCTAACAAACACATGAAAAGATGCTCAAAATCACTCATTATCATAGAAATGCAAATCAAAACCACTATGAGGTACCATTTCACGCCAGTCAGAATGGCTGCAATCCAAAAGTCTACAAATAATAAATGCTGGAGAGGGTGTGGAGAAAAGGGAACCCTCTTACACTGTTGGTGGGAATGCAAACTAGTACAGCCACTATGGAGAACAGTGTGGAGATTCCTTAAACAACTGGAAATAGAACTGCCTTATGATCCAGCAATCCCACTGCTGGGCATACACACTGAGGAAACCAGAAGGGAAAGAGACACGTGTACCCCAATGTTCATCGCAGCACTGTTTCTAATAGCCAGGACATGGAAGCAACCTAGATGTCCATCAGCAGATGAATGGATAAGAAAGCTGTGGTACATATACACAATGGAGTATTACTCCGCCATTAAAAAGAATAGAATGAATCAGTTCTAATGAGGTGGATGAAACTGGAGCCTATTATACAGAGTGAAGTAAGCCAGAAAGAAAAACACCAATACAGTATACTAACGCATATATATGGAACTTTGAAAGACGGTAACAATAACCCTGAGTACGAGACAGCAAAAGAGACACTGATGTATAGAAGAGTCTTATGGTCTCTGTGGGAGAGGGAGAAGGTGGGAAGATGTGGGAGAATGGCATTGAAACATGTAAAATATCATGTATGAAAAGAGTTGCCAGTCCAGGTTTGATGCATGACACTGGATGCTTGGGGCTAGTGCACTGGGACGACCCAGAGGGATGCTATGGGGGGGAGGAGGGAGAAGGGTTCAGGATGGGGAGCACATGTATACCTGAGGCGGATTCATTTTGATATTTGGAAAAACTAATACAATTATGTAAAATTTAAAAATAAAATAAAATTTAAAAAAAATCCACAGGAGGCTTGACTCCCTTTAGGCCACTCAGTGGTCTCCAAGAAATACCCGTCGGGACTCGAGAGCAGAGCAGAGTCCTTTCCTTCCTCTCGAGATGAGGCCTGACTCCTCGGGTGCGTCTAAAATGCAACCCCGAGATCTCTGTCGCCCCTGGAGAGGAACATTAGGTCCTGGACACAAGCTTAGATGAGGTCTCTTTTGCCCTGAAGTGACTCGAGAGCAATCCCTAGCTCTCTCTCACAACTCCAATGGAAGATTGGACTTCCCTGGGCCAACACAAGAGGAAGCCTGAATTCCCCATCATAACTCGAGAATCCCGCCGAAACTCGAGAAAAACCACATGGTTACCCCGTCATCGCAAGATGAGGCCCTTGCCCGCTACAGCGTCTAAAGAGAAGTCCCACGTTTCTTCTTGAAGTGTTTTCACACTTCAAGTGTGAAAACTTGACACCCTTGATGCGATTCCAAAAGTTCCCCGACACCCTGACTCTCTCGAGGGGAACACCGAGGTTCCCGGTACGACTTCATCTGAGCCACTTCTCCCCTCCTGATTGCGACTGGAGGGTCAACTCCCGTGATTTGTCTGGAAGGGGTTCCCAACCTTCCCGACGCACCTCAGGATGAGGCCGGTCTAACGAGAATATTTGAGACGTAGCTTCATGGGTGGTAACACATGCCGAAAGACCCCGATTCCCCGGTCCGCTCTTGATAAGAACCCGATGCCCGGACACCTCTTCAAAGACAACCCTGTGGAAGAAGGCACAACACAAAGGGGCACTGACACCCTCGTGCATCGTCCGGAAAAACCCGCAGATTCCAAACACAGTTCGACAAGTTGCCTGTCACCCCATGAATAACTCGAGAGGCAAGCGGAGGTCCATTCTTCCTTACAAGACGAGGCCTGACTCTCCTGTCCCAACTCTGCAGGGACCCTGCGATCAGAGTCAGAAATGGAGATGAACCCTGAGGTTCCTGCCTCCACTCGAGATGAGGCCCCCTTCTATTGCACCAAACCCAGTGGAGTCCCGAGAGGGCCCTCCCAACTCCAGGGTATCCTTGACTTCTCAGAGGCACACTGAGAAGCTCCCTGAGGCCACCGGCACTAGTCGAGGGAACCCAGGGTTTACTGCCGTGACCCAAGAAACACCTTGAAAGTCCTTCTTTAACGGTTCTTGAGGCCGGATACACCTACCATGACTCTAGAGCAATGACGCGCTCCCCCTCGCAATGCGCATGGAGACCTGACTTCCCAAGCGCCACATGAGAGGCTCCCTGAGCTCCCCGTACTACCTCATGAGAAACCCCACACTGGCGCTGCAACTCGAGAAAACCCACGAGACGCCCCCTTCATCGCGAGATGATGGCCTTCTTTTCCTGCATCGCCTGGAGAGCAATCCCGAGTCCTCTCTCCAAACTCCACAGGAGGCTTGACTCCCTTTAGGCCACACAGTGGGCTCCAAGACATACCCGTCGCAACTCGAGAGGAGAGCGGAGTCCTTCGCTTCCCCTCGAGACAAGGACTGACTCCCCGGGTGCATCAGGAAAGCAACCCCGAGATCCCTGTCCCCCCTGGAGACGAACATGATGTCCTGGACACAAGCCTAGATAAGGTCTCTTTTGCCCTGCAGTAACTCAAGCGCAATCCCTAGCTCTCCCTCGCAACTCGAATGGAAGACTGGACTTCCCTGGGCCAACACAAGAGGAAGCCTGAATTTCCCATCGTAACTCGAGAATCCCGCCGCAACTCTTAAAAACAACGTGGTTCCCCATTAATCGCAATATGAGGCCTTTGCCCGCTACAGAGTCTCAAGAGAAGTCCCATGTTTCGTCATAAAGTTCGAAATGCTACTTGGCACCCTTGATGCGACCCCAAAAGTTCCCCAATATACCGGTCTCACCGAAGGTCCTGGCACCACTTCATTTGAGCCCCTTCTCCCCTCCTGATCACGGCAGGAAGGTCTATTCCCCTACTTTGTCTAGAAGGGGTTCCCGACCTTCATGGTGCACCTCAGGATGAGGCCAGTCTCACGAAGAAATTCGAGACGTAGCCTCGTGTTGGTGCCACGTGCCGAAAGACCACGATTTCTCGGTCTTGCTCTTGATAAGAACCCGATGCCCAGACACCTCTTCTAAGGCAACCCTGTGGATGAAGGCACTACACGAGGGGGCACTGGCAACCCTGTTCATCGTCCGGAAAATCCCACAGGATCCACATACAGCTCCACAACTGGCCTGTCACCCCTTAAACAACGAGAGAGGCAAGCGGAGTTCCCTTCCTCAGACAAGACGAGGCCTGAGTATCCAATCCCAACTCTGCAGGCACGCTTCGATCTGAGTCAGAAATGGAGAGGAAACCTGAGGTTCCTGCCTCAACCCGAGATGAGGCCCTCTTCCATTAAAACAAACCCAGTGGAGTCCCGAGAGGCCACTCCCATCTCCACAGTATCCCTGACTTCTCCTAGGCATTCTGAGAAGCTCCTTGAGGCCACCGGCAAACCTCGAGGGAAATAAGGGTTTCCTGCCACAACCGAAGAAAGACCTCGAGAGTCCTTCTTCAATGTGTCTTGAGGTCAGATTCCCCTACCATGGCTCGAGAGCAATAACGCGCTCCCCCTCGCCACGCACATGGAGACCTGACTTCCCTGGCGCCACATGAGAGGCTCCCTGAGCTCCCTGTCGTGCCTCGTGTGAAACCCCACACTGGTTCCGCATTTCGAGAAAACCCAAAAGACCCCTCCGTCATCGCGAGATGAGGGCCATCTTTTCCTGCATGGCCTGGAGAGCAGTCCCAAGTCCTCTCTCCAAACTTCACAGGAGGCTTGACTCCCTTTAGGCCACAAAGTGGGCTCCAAGAGGTGCCCGTCGCGACTCAAAAGGAGAGCGGAGTCCTTTGCTTCCCTTCGACACGAGGCCTGACACCCTGGGTGAGTCTGGAATGCAAACCTGAGATCCCTGTGGCCCTTGGAGAGGAACATTAGGTCCTGGACACAAGCCTAGATGAGGTCTCCTTTGCCCTGCAGTGACTCGAGCGCAACCCCCAGCTCCCTCTCGCAACTCGAATGGATGATTGGACTTCCCTGGCCCAACACAAGAGGAAGCCTGAAATCCCCGTCGTAACTCGAGAATCCCGCCGCAACTCGAGCAAAACCACGTGGTTCTCCTGTCATCGCAAGATGAGGCCCTTGCCCGCTACAGAGTTTCAAAAGATGTCCCAGGTTCCGTCTTGAAATGCGAAACGGTACTTGGCACCCTTGATGCGACCCCAAAAGTCCCCCAACACGCCGGTCTCACTCAAGGGGAACACTGAGGTTCCCGGCACCACTTCATTTAAGCCCCTTCTCCCCTCCTGATCGTGACCGGTGGGTCGATTCCCCTGCTTTGTCTGCAAGGGGGCCCGACCTTCCCTGCACAACTCAGGATGAGGCCGGTCTCATGGGGAAATTCGATACGTAGCTTTGTGGGTGGTGCCACTTGCCGAAAGACTCCAATTTCCCGGTCCGCTCTTGATAAGAATCCGATGCTCGGACACCTCTTGGAAGGCAGCCTTGAGTATGAAGGTACAACACGAAGGGGCACTAACACACCTGTGCATCATCCGGAAAAACGGGCAGGTTACATACACAGCTCGACAAGTGGCCTGTCACCTCGAGAACAACTCGAGAGGCAAGAGGAGTCCCATCCTCCAGAAAAGACGAGGCCTGACTCTCCTGTACCAACATGCAGGGACCTTGCGATCTGAGTCAGAAATGGAGAGGAACACTGAGGTTCCTGCTTCAACTCGAGATGAGTCCCTCTTACATTCCACCAAATGCGGAGGAGTCTCGAGAGGCCCCTCCAAACTTCACAGTATCCCTGACTTCTCAGAGGCACTCTGAGAAGCTCCCTGAGGTCGCAGTCACAAGTCAAGGGAACCCAGGGTTTTATGCAGTGACCCGAGAAAGACCTCGAGAGTCCTTCTTCAACCCGTCTTGAGGCCCGATTACCCTACCATGACTCGAGAGCAATGACGAGCTCCCCCTAGCCATCTCATGGGGACCTGACTTCCCTGGCGCCACACGAGAGGCTCCCTGAGCTCCCTCTCGTACCTCGTCAGAAACCTGGAACTAGCGCGGCAGTCTAGAAAACCCACGAGATGCCGCCGTCATCGCGAGATGAGGGCCTTCTTTTCCTGCATGGCCTGGAGAGGAATCCCGAGTCCTCTATCCAAACACCACAGGAGGCTTGACTCCCTTTAGGGCACACAGTGGGCTCCAAGAGATACCCATCGCGACTCAAAAGGACAGCGGAGTTCTTTGCTTCCCCTCGAGACGAGGCCTGATTCCCCGGGTGAGTCTGGTATGCAAGCCCGAGATCCCTGTCGCCCCTAGGGATGAACATTAAGTCCTAGACACAAGCCTAGATGAGGTCTATTTTGCCCTGCAGTGACTCGAGGGCAATCCCCAGCTCTCCCTTGAAACTCGAATGGAAGATAGGACTTCCCTGGGCCAACACATGAGGAAGACTGTATTCCCCTTCGAAACTCGAGAATCCCGCCACAACTCGAGAAACGCCACGTGGTTCCCCCGTCATCGCAAGATGAGGCCCTTGCCCCCTACAGCGTCTCAAGAGAAGTCCCACGTTCCGTCTTGAAGTGCGAAACGGTATTGGCACCCTTGATGCGACCTCAAATGTTCCTCGACACACCGGTCTGACTCGAGGAGAACACCGAGGTTCCCGGCACCACTACATCTGGGCCCCTTCTCCCCTCCTGATCGCGACAGGAG
The DNA here is from genome assembly GCF_029407905.1 of Bubalus kerabau. Classification (NCBI taxonomy): domain Eukaryota; kingdom Metazoa; phylum Chordata; class Mammalia; order Artiodactyla; family Bovidae; genus Bubalus; species Bubalus kerabau. The sequence continues at coordinate 2,562,136 of NW_026577886.1, read as the reverse complement.
GGTCGATTCCCCTGTTTTGTCTTGAAGGGGTTCCCGCCTTTCCCGGTGCATCTCAGGATGAGGCCGGTCTCACGAGGATATTCGAGACATAGCCTCGTGGATGGTGACACATGCCGAAAGACCCCGATTTCCCGGTTCGCTCTTGATAAGATCCCAATGCCCGGACACCTCTTTGAAGATAACCCTTTTGATGAAGGCACAACACGAAGGGGCACTGACACCCCCGGGTATCGTCCGGAGAAACCCGCAGGTACCACACACAGCTAGAGAAGTGACCTGTCACCCCGTGAACAACTGGAGAGGCAAGCAGAGTTCCATTCCTCCACACAAGACGAGGCCTGACTCTCCTGTTCGAACTCTGCAGTGAAACTGCGATCTGAGTCAGATCTGGCCCAGGGGAAGTCAGGAGAGGAAATATGAATTTCCTGCCTCCACTCGAGATGAGGCCCTCTTCCATTGCACCGAACCCAGTGGAGTCCCGAGAGGCCCCTCCCAACTGCACAGTATCCCTGACTTCTCAGAGTCACCCTTAGACCTTCCTGAGATCACCGGCACAAGCCGAGGGAAGCAAGGGTTTCCTGCCCCAACCCGTAAAAGACCTCGAGAGTCCTTCTTCAACGCGTCTTGAGGTGCGATTCCCCTACCATGACTCGAGAGCAATGACACGCTCCCCCTAGCCACGCGCATAGAAACCTGACTTCCCTGGCGCCACAGGAGAGGCTCCCTGAGCTCCCCATTATACCTCGTGAGCAACACCACACTGGAGCCGCAGCTCGAGAATACCCACGAGACGCCCCAGTCCTCACGAGATGAGGGCCTTCTTTTGCTGTATGGCCTGGAGAGCAATCCTGAGTCCTCTCTCCAAAGTCCACAGGAGGCTTGACCCATTTTAGGCCACACAGTGAGCTCCAAGATATACCCGTCGCGACTTGACAGGAGAGCGGTGTCCTTGGCTTCCCCTCGAGACGAGGCCTGATTCCCCGGGTGAGTCGAGAATGCAATGCCGAGATCGCTGTCGCCCCAGCAGAGGAACATTAGGTCCTGGACACAAGCCTAGATGAGGTCTATTTGGCCCTGCAGGGTCTCGAGAGCAATCCCCAGTTCTAACTCGCAATTCGAATGAAAACTGGACTTCCCTGGGCCAGTTGAAGAGGAAGCCTGAATTCCCCGTCGTAACTCGAGAATCCCACCGCAACTCAAGAAAAACCACGTGGTTCCCCCGTCATCGAAAGATGAGGCCCTTGCCCGCTACAGCGTCTCAAGAGAAGTCCCACGTTCCGTATTGAAGAGTGAAAAGTTACTTGGAACCCTTGATGCGACCCCAAAAGTTTCCCGACATACCATTCTCACTTGAGGAGAACACCGAGGTTCCCGGCACCACTTCATCTGAGACTCTTCTCCCCTCTTGATCGCGACAGGAGGTTCGATTCCCCTGATTTGTCTGGAAGGCGTTCCCGACCTTCCTGGCGCACCTCAAGATGAGGCCAGTCTCACGAGGAAATTCGAGACATAGCCTCGTGGGTGGTGCGGCATGCCAAAAGACCCCGATTCCCTGGTCCGCTCTTGATAAGAACCCGATGTCAGAACCCAACTCGAAGGCAATCCTGTGGATCAAGGCACAACACGAAGGGGCAGTGACACCCCGGTGCATCGTCCAGAAAAACCCGCAAGTTCCACATACAAATCGACAAGTGGCCTGTCACCCCATGAACAACGCGAGAGTCAAGCGGAGTTCCATTCCTCCACACAAGACGAGGCCTGACTCTCCTGTCCCAACTCTGCAGGGACTCTGCGATCCGAGTCAGATCTGGCGCATTCGAAGCCAGGAGAGGAACCCTGAGGTTCCTGCCTCAACTTGTCATGAGGCCCTCTTCCATTGCACCAAACCCAGTGCAGTTCCGAGAGGCCCCTCCCAACTCCACAGTGACCCTGACTTCTCAGAGGCACGCTGAGAAGCTTCCTGAGGTCACTGGCACAAGTCGATGGAACCCAGGGTTTCCTGCTGCAACCCAAGAAAGACCATGAGAGTCCTTCTTTAACACGTCTTCAGGCCCAATGCCCTACCATGACTCGAGAACAATGACGGGCTCCCTCTCACCACGTGCATAGAGACCTGACTGCCCTGGCACCACGTGAGAGGCTCACTGAGCTCCCAGTCTTACTTCGTGAGAAACCCCACAGTAGCGCCACAGCTCAAGAAAACCTACGAGATGCCCCAGTCATCGGGAGATGAGGGCCTTCATTTCCTGCATTGCCTGGAAAGCAATCCCGTGTCCTCCCTCCAAACACCAGAGGAGGTTTGCTTCCCTTTAAGCCACTCAGTGGGCTCCAAGAGATCCGTGTCGCGACTCGAGAGGAGAGCGGAGTCCTTTGCTTCCCCTCGAGACGAGGCCTGACTCCAACGTGAGTCTGGAATGCAACCCCGAGATTTCTGTCAAGCCTTGACATGAACATTAGGTCCTGCACACAAGCCTTGGAGGGGTCTCTTTTGCCTTCAGTGACTAGAGCGCACATCCAGCTATTCCTCGAATCTCGAATGGAAGATAAGACTTTTGTGGGCCAACACAAGAGGAAGCATGAATTCCCTGTGGTGACTCAAATATCCCACCGCAACTCGAGAAAAACCAAGTGGTTCCGCAGTCATTCCAAAATGAGGCCCTTGCCCGCTGGAGCACCCCAAGAGAAGTCCAACTTTCCATTTTCAAGAGCGAAACAGTACTTGGAACGCTTTATGCGACCCCAAAAGCTACCCGACATACCTGTCTCACTTGAGGGAAACACCAAGGTTCCCAGCAGCACTTCATCTGAGCCACTTCTCCCCTCCTGATCGCCACAGGAGGGTCGATTTCTCTGCTTTGTCTGGAAGAGTTTCATGACCTTCGCGGCACTCCTCAGGATGAGGCCGGTTTCATGAGGAAATTCGAGACTACCCACGTGGGTGGTGCCAAATGCTGAACGACCCCGATTTCCCGGTCCGCTCTTCATAAGAACCTGATGCCCGGACACCTCTTCGAAGGCAACCCTGTGGATGAAGACAAAAAACGAAGGGTCACTGACACCCCCGTGCATCGTCTGGAAAAACCTGCAGATTCCACACACAGTTTGACAAGGGGCCTGAAACCCCATGAACAACTCGAGAGGCAAGCGGAGTTCCATTCCTCAGAAAAGACGTAGCCTGACTCTCCTGTCCCAACTCTGCAGGGACCGTGATGTCGGAGTCCGAACAGAGAGGAAGTCTGGGGTTTCTGCCTCCCCCCGAGATGAGGCCCTCTTCCATTGCGCCAAACCCTGCGGAGTCCCGAGAGGCCCCGCCAACTCCACAGGATCCCTCGCCTCTCAGAGGGACCCTGGGAAGTTCCCTAAGGTCCCCGACAGAAGGCGAGGGAAAATAGGTTTTCCCGCCGCCCCCCAAGAAAGGCCTCGAGTGTCCTTCATCAAAGCGTCTCGAGGCCCTAGTCCCCTCCCGTGACTCGAGAGCCATGACGCGCTCCCCCTCGCCACGCGCATGGAGACCTGACTACCCTGGCGCCGCACGAGAGGCTCCCTGAGATCCTCGTCGTGCCTCGGGAGAAAACCCCCACGGGCGCCGCAGCTCGAGGAAACCCCTGAGACGCCCCCGTCCTCGCGAGCTGAGGGCCTTCTTTTCCTGCATGGCCTGGAGAGCAATCCCGGGTCCTCTCTCCAAACGGAAGAGGAGGCTGGACTCCCTTGAGGCCGCTCAGGGGGCTCCAAGAGACCCGCGTCGCGACTCGAGAGGAGAGCGGAGTCCTTGGCTTCCCCTCGAGACAAGGCCTGACTCCCCGGGGGAGCCTGGAATGCAACCCCGAGTTCCCTGCCTTCCCTGGAGAGGAATATTAGGTCCCGGACACAAGCCTAGGTGCGGTCTCTTCGGCCCTGCAGTGACTCGAGCGCAACCCCCAGCTTTCCCTCGCAACTCGAGGGGAAGTTTGCGCTTCCCAGGGCCAACCAAAGAGGAAGCCTGAGATCCCCGTCATAACTCTAGAATCCCGCCGCAACTCGAGAAAATCCACATGGTTCCAACGTCTTCGCAAGATGAGGCCCTTGCCCGCTACGGCGTCTCAAGGGAAGTCCTAGGTTCTGTCCTGAACTGCGAAACGGTACCTGACTCCTTTCATGCATCCCCCAAAAGTCCCTCACACGCCGGTTTCCCTCGAGGGTAACACCGAGGGTTCCGGCCCCACTTCATCTGAGCCCCTTCTCCCCTCCTGATGGCGACAGGAGAGTCGATCCCCCTGAGTTGTCAGGAAGGGTCCTCGGACTTCCCGGCACACCTCAGGATGAAGCCGGCCTCACTAGGAAATTTGAGACTAGCCCCGTGGGTGGTCCAACATGCCGAAAGACCCCGATTTAACTGTCCGCTCTTGAAAAGAACCCGAGGCCCGGACACCTCTTCGAAGGCAAGCCAGTGGGTGAAGGCACAACAAGAAGGGGCACTGTCACTGTCGTGCATTGTCCGGAAACACCCGCAGGTTCCACACACAGCTCAACAAGGGGCCTGAGACCCCCTGAGCACCTCGAGAGGCAAGCGGAGTTCCCTTCCTCAGACAAGACGATTCCTGACTCTCCTGTCCCAACTCTGCATGGACCCTGCTGTCAGAGTCCGAAACGGAGAGGAAGCCTGAGGTTCCTGCCTTCCCTGGAGATGAGGCCGTCTTCCATTGCGCCAAACCCAGCGGAGTCCTGAGAGGCCCCGCCAACTCCTCGGCATCCCTCATCTGTCAGAAGCACACTGGGAAGTTCCCTAAGGTCACCGGTAAACTTTTATTGCACAAGGTCCACATGAAAAGGCCCACGCAGCAGGACAGCCACAGATTCTGTCTGCCATTAAAGGGCAGTAAGGTGCCCTCCCCTCTTCTTTGCTGCCTCGGCGGCCACCAGGGTGCAATTCGCGTACCCTTCCCTTTCCCATCCTAGCAGGTGCTCCAGGGCCCGCTGGCCTACAAAGTGCCAGAAGCAGGGCTGGGCCAGCCGGCCAGAATTCAGGGTTCTGTCCCTTGGACTTCCAGCGGACACTAGGCTGCTTAGGAAAACCGCGCAGACTCTGAGGTTTTTCAGCAGAGGGGTGGAGCGGTAAAGGCCTTGACCCCAAAGACGAGGCCTTTCTGCGACCGCCAGTTTGGGGAGCTCTGAGACTGTGCCAACACAGGGCGGAATACATGGTTCCCTGCTCCACGCAGTCCCCGTTCCCTTACCTGTGTTCCGCACCCCTCCGCTGTGGCCAATGGATGCCGATCCTTGGGGATCCAGGAGTTCACGAAATGGGCATTCCCAGCCGCAATGGCGACCCCCAACAGCACATCTGAAAAGCCCTCCCCCACCTCCGCCAGGAGCCGACCCCCGCTGCGAACGGACCCCCACCCCGCCCCGCGCCGCCAGGTTTCGCCCCGGCCCTGCCGGGCTCCCGGCGGGTTCCCAGCCACATTGGCGACCCCCAGGAGCACAACAGGGACTGACCACCCACCCACAGAGAGCGGAATCTCGACCTGTGCAGCCCAGGTTTACCCCGCCCTGGGTGCGCTCCCGGCGCGTTTCCAGCCGCAGTGGCCATCTCCGAGAGCACAACTGGGAAGCCCTCCCTCACCCCCGCCAGGAGCCGACACCCGCCCTGCGCCGCCCGGGTTCGCCCCGCCCCTGCCGCGCTCCAGGGGCGCTGCCCACCTTCACCAGTGGCTCCCGGTGAGCCCCGTCCCCACGCCGGGTTCCAGGAGAGGCTCTCGGACCTCGCTGCTGCCGCCAGGTCAAACATGAGGACAATACATACACCCCACAGAGACAATCCAAGCTGTCTATAATTTAGGGATAAAACGAGGACTACAGAAAGGCAAGATGACCTGACCTAGGAGGGCCATGATATTCTATAGAAACAGACAAAGTTGGTTACCAAGGAAACTTTTTTCCTTGGAACCCGGAAAGCTGGTTCTTTGCATATGCAATGACCAACAATTAGCTTGTTACCCAAGCCTGCCTTACTGCCACCTCCATCCCCCCACTCCCCAGAAGACTGGCTCAAAGAAATATTTTAAATCTCAGGCGGAAACCTGGAAGATGTCTTGTCTGTCTGTTTGGATTAAGGTATGTGTCAGTGTGAGCCTTGTGTTTTTTGATAATATTGCTCAAGTTCTGTGTTCTGATTTCAGTGGTCTCAAGACAAGGCAGCCCTTCCAAATCAAACTGCTGGAAATACAAGAAAACATTGACCTAAATGAATGTCAGAGTCCCGTGAACTGGGAACTAGTCAATATTAAATATCTAGTATTTTTGGTTTTGCTCCTCCATTATAGACATGTCTAAGAGTCAACAACACTAAGCACAACATGTTCATAGTGCCTAGGTTTCTTTTGAGGTAAAAATTGCTCTATTGTTATATCTGTCACAAGCTTGTCAGCAAGAAACTACCTGGAAACAACAAAAGTAAAAAATGTAAATGTGATATGAGCTTTTAGACAAACTCTTTACAATAATTATACTCTAAAATATCTGCCGCTCATAGTCTTGATTGAAGGCAGAGGAGAAGGGGATGACAGAGGATAAGATGGTTGGATGGCATCACTGACTCGATGGACATGAGTTTGAGCAAGCCCCTGGAGCTGGTGACGGACACGGAAGCCTGGCGTCCTGCAGGCCACGGGGTCCCAAAAAGTCAGACACGACTGAGCAACTGAACTGAACTGAACTAACAAACGTTTCTCCAGGTGTTTTGGTTACCCGAGTTTCTATCCTTGTGACGACAGTGTATTGAATAGCTAGGTCATTTCCAAATAAATGAAAGTTCTGAAACATTCACGACTTGAAAGGACCTCCCTTTTACACAGAAACAAAAGAGATTTTTGACTCTCCATGAATAGTGTCTGGCACCATCCTGACATGTTAAATGTAAGAAAGCAATTGTTTTGTTTTGTTTTGTTCTGTTCTTGGGGGTGGGGGGAGGGGGGCGGGCTATAGCGAATGCCAATATAAAAGTCAGTTCTTGGTTGCTGAAGGGAAATGTATGACTTGTTATTACAAGAAAGTATGTGGAATGCAATGGCACTTGAGGAAGGAAAACGAAGTAGTTCTTTCTTACAGGTGGCAGTTTCAGGATGGGAGAAGCAAGGGAATGGGTACAGAATGGGATAAGGAGGTTGTAGGGAAAGTGGACCCCCAGAAAACAGTTCTGTGCCTAGCACAAGTTTTCTTGAGATGTGGAACTGCCTTTGCTAATGGAGTTTAAGTTTCTTTACCTCTTAAGTGATCTCTTCTAGGTTGACCTAGAACAGAAATCCTTGGTTAGCTTTGGCTAAGTGGAGAAGTAGTGTTTCACGGTGACATATGTGATCCTTCCTGACTGTTTGCAGCCCTTTTGATATCGATGCACTGCTTCTGCTGCTGCTGCCGCCGCCGCTGCTGCTAAGTCATTTCAGTCGTGTCCGACTCTGTGCGACCCCATAGAAGGCAGCCCACCAGGCCCCGCAGTCCCTGGGGTTCTCTAGGCAAGAACACTGGAGTGGGTTGCCATTTCCTCCTCCCATGCATGAAAGTGAAAAGTGAACTTGAAGTCGCTCAGTGGTGTCCGAGTCTTAGCGACCCCATGGACTGCAGCCTACCAGGCTCCTCCATCCATGGGATTTTCCACGCAAGAGTACTGGAGTGGGGTGCCATTGCCTTCTCGCTAGCTTTGGGATGCCAATGACCATCCACCCTTACCAGGCAACAGAGAAGAGAAAAACACTTACCACAGGAGGTCCTGGTAAGAAACAAGGAACTAACAAGCTCCCGCCAACCAGGATTCTGAAGAGGTCAACAAGAGGTCAATAAGAGATGGAAGACTGCAGTCCAGAGGTCCTAGCAACTTCCATCTTGCAGCAGAGACCCAGCATAGTCAAAACGAATTCAATGTTGCAAAAAATAAGTAAACAAATAAAGGACAGAAGTTCTTTGAACACATGACTGAGATTAGGGGTGAGGCAGTACATGTACGGTGCCCGGAAAATCTTAAAGTATGAGAAAGGAAAGAAATTAAAGACAATTATCAAGCTGTCCAAACTGATAAAAACGAAAGACTACACAGTTTTTTCTGTATATATTAGCAGATAATAATCTGAAAAGGAATTAAAAAAAATTCCCTTTCAATAATGTCAACATGAATACAACACTTTGCCATGGATGTAACGAGGATGACAAGACTGGCACACTGGAAATTATACACCCTGGCTGAAAACTATCCTGAATACATGGACAGATATTCCATAACAATGGAAAGACTTAAGATGGCAATACCATGGAATGCATCTTCAATCTGAAATGAAGATTTGATATGATATGATCGCTCAGAGCTTTTGTGTCATCAATTGTTATTAAAGTATAAATGAGATAGAGAAAGCTGCTGACTTAGACTTGAGGCGGGGTGTGCGCCCTGCTGGTCTCTAGCCAGATATTCTACAGGCACTAGCAGTCAGCTAAGGAAAGAAAGGCACTGTCTCAGGGAATGGCACCAGGCCCCTCCCCCACGACATGCCTTGAGGTCACATTGGCAGCAGGTGAGTCATCCTGGGCCAAAAACTGATTGACATGAATCTTGAAGAAAGGCAGTATTCCAGGCAAATATATCATTTCCTTAACATAGATTAGGAGAACAAGGTACGAGGAAAACATACTGTTTTGTTCAAGTCGCTTCTGAGCCTACTGGGGGAACCGACCTGAAGCCAGAGTCCAGCGGATATACATAGGATATTTACATCGCTTAAGACAAACATTTCCTGAGGAACAAATGCATTGCTTAGCTCAAGGTTTGTCTGCGAAATTCTTACACATCAGGAGATGGCTCCGAGCTGGGTTTCTACACACAAGAACATGAATGCAAAGGACAAGCCTGCACAGCCCATCTGCCCCCCTCCCCCACAGCCAGCAGCATTTCCAAGTGACCTCCTAAGGCCTTCCCCAAAATACAGGGGCACCTCTGGGTTTCCTGTTTCCCTCACTTCGAAAACTTTTCTTAAAAAAAAAAAAAAATCCTGCACACTTCTTGATAGAATGCCACAGTGCAAGGAAAACAGGCCTTCAATACTTAAACCTCCCTGTGCCAAACACTTGGGGCTTGGTTTTGTTTTGTTTTGTTTTTTAATTACACCACCACATAATTTAAACTTTTTACAATTTCTAATTATTCAGTACCAAAACACCAAACTTTTATTGTACAAGGTCCCCATGAAAAGGCCCACGCATCAGGACAGCCACAGATTCTGCCATGAAAGGGCAGCAAGGTGCCCTCCCCCCTTCTTTGCTGCCTGGGCGGCCACCAGGGTTTGAAATCCATGCACCCTACTAACTTTCTAGGGTGCAATTCGCGGACCCTTCCCTTTCTCATCCTAGCAGGTGCTCCAGGGCCCGCTGGCCTACAAAGTGCCAGAAGCAGGGCTGGGCCAGCCGGCCAGAGTTCAGGGTTCTGTCCCTTGGACTTCCAGGGGACACTAGGCTGCTTGGGAAAACCGTGCAGACTGAGATTCTTCAGCAAAGGGGTGGAGCGGTAAAGGCCTTGACACCAAGGGCGAGGCCTTTCTGCAACCTCCAGGTTGGGGAGCTCCGAGAATGTGCCAATAGAGGGCGGAATACGTGGTTCCCTGCTCCACGCAGTCCCAGTTCCCTTACCTGTGGTCCGCAGGCCTCCACTGCACCCACGGGATGGCGATCCTTGGGGACCCAGGAGCGGATGAAATGGGCGTTCCCAGCCGCAGTTGCAACCCCCGAGAGCGCAATTGGGACCGACCCCCACCTAAAGCCATCGGAATCTCGACCCGCGCAGCCCGGGTTTACCCAGTCCCGGGTGCGCTCCCGGCGCGTTTTCAGCCTCAGTGTCCACCTCCGAGAGCACAACTGGGAAGCCCGCCCCCACCCCCGCCAGAAGCCGAACCCCGCCCCACGCCGCCCGCGTTCGCCCCGCCCCTGCACGGTCCAGGTACCTTCCCAGCTTCTAGCGTTCACGCCCGGGTAGGATCAGGATGCAGGAGTATGGGAGATGTGTCTGGAGCCTGACAGCCTCAGCTCCGCTCTGGCCTGCCCTTTGGACCTAGGAGCCAGGCCAACTTGCAGAGGGCTTAGGGCCCCATTGTATGCAAACTACCAAGGCCTACCGCAAGGAGAGCTCTGTCCGAGGGAAGAGAAGCGCCCCAGGCTGCGTTCCCAAGCTGTTGCTTGGCAATGCAGACTCAGCGGTAAACGGAGGGAATCAGGGTCCTAGTGCCCCTGTCTTGGGGAGGAAGCTCCACAGCCAGAGTGTTCCTCCCTTTGTGCCCAGAAAGCGCCTGCCAGACTGGGCTTCCCCGGAGCTCTGTTGCAGAGCAGAGACGTGTGGATGTGTTTTGGGGCCTTGACATGTGCGTTTGGGCTCCCTAGCACAGCCCCAGCGTAGGGGAACCAGCCCCTGAGCAAAGAGCTCCAGGCAGTGCTTTGTGCCCAGGCCTGGATGCCCAGTCCCAGCACGCGGGAGAGATGAGTTAGGCTGCCGGCGGGTCCTTGCAAGCCTGTATTGGAAAGGACTGAGTGAGCTTCCACACCGGCGGAGCTGCAGACCTGCGCCCAGGTGCGATAGGACAGAGCCCCTGTCGAGAGGCTGCTCTGCCTGGGCGAGCCTCGCCAAGCCCTTCCCAGCTTCTAGCGTTTGCGCCTGCAAAGGAGCAGGCTGCGGGAGTGTGGGCGACATGACTGGCTCCTGACTGGCCTCAGCTCCGCTCTTGCCTTCCCTTTGGACCTAGGAGCCAGGCCTCCTTGCAGACGGCTTAGGGCACGGGGGTGTGCAAACTGTGAAAGCCTCCCGCAGGGAGACCTCTGTCTGAGGGAAGGGAATGCCCCAGGTTGCATTCCCAAGCTGTTGCTTGGTAGCCCAGACTCAGCGCTGAATGGAGGGAATCAGGGTCCCAGTGCCCCTGTCATGGGGAGGGAGCTCCACAGCCAGAGTGTTCCTCCGTTTGTGTTCAGAAACCGCCTTACAGACTGGGCTTCCCCGGAGCTCAGCTCCAGAGCAGAGTCGTGTGCATGTGGTTTGGGGCCTTCCCCTGTGCCTTTGGGCTCCCTAGCACAGTCCCAGCGCAGGGGAACCAGCCCCTGAGCAGAGAGCTCCAGGCAGTGCTCTGTGCCCTGGATTGGAAGCCCACTCCCAGCACGCGGGAGAATAGAGTCAGGCCGCAGTCGGGTGCTTGCAAGCCTGTATTGGGAAGGACCGAATGAGCTTCCACTCCGGCGGAGCTCCAGATCTGCGCCCAGGCGCGATATCGCAGAGCCCCGGCCTAGAGGCTGCTCTGCCTGGGCGAGCCTCGCCAAGCCCTTCCCAGCTTCTAGCTTTCGCGCAGGGGAAGGAACAGACTGCGGAGGTGGGGGAGACGTGACCGGCGGGCGCCTTACTGGCCTCAGCTCCGCTCTTCCCTTCCCTTTGCACATATGATCCATGCCTCCTTGCAGAGGGCTTAGGGACCGAAGGAGAGCTCTGTCAGAGGGAAGGGAAGCGCCCCAGGCTGCATTCCCAAGCTGTTGTTTAGCCGCCCAGACTCAGCGCTGCACAGGGGTAATCAGGCTCTCTGTGGCCGCAGCTTCACACACAGGTGTGTCTCCGTAGGAATCAAGAAAGATCCTGACAGAGTGAGGTTCATTAGAGCTATACTAAAGAGCAAAGTCTTGTCCATGTGGTCTTGCCTTCCCCTGTGCCTTTGGGTCTCCAGGCTCGGCCCCAGCTCCGTGGAAACAACCCCTGAGAAAATATCTTCAAGATACGCTTTTCCCAGTGTCTGGGAACCGGGGTTCGTAGGAGGAGAGAAAAGCACGCCTCCATCAGGAACGAAAAGGCAGCCAACCTGCCTGTGTTTTGAAGCCTCTATTTGGAAGGAATGGGTTAGCTTCTCCTAAAGGAGGGCTCCAGATCTGCTCAGAAGTCGGTAATTCCAGAGGCAGGGTACTGGTTCCTGACTGTCCTTTGCTAGCCTTGCAAAGATATTCCTAGATTCTAGAGTTATTTTCCATGAAGGAGCAGGCTTCGGGAATGTGTCAGACGGGACTGGCTCCTTATTGACCTCAGCTCAGCTATTGCCTTTCCATTCAAACTAGGGCAAGGCCCTACTTTATGAAGGGTAAGGGTCTTCTTCTTTGCAAACTGCCAAGGGCTACAGCAATGAGACCTCTGTCAAGGTGAGGGAAGCCTAAGAGGATGGATTCTCAATCGGGTGCTTTGCCACAAACCATCAGCACCCCACGGAGAGAATCAAGCTCCCTGAGCACCAATGTTGGGAGTGTAGCTTCACACACAGAGTTGTCTCTATAGGAGCCAAGAATGTTCCTGAGACATTAGGTTCACTAAACCTCTCCTACAGAGCATAGACCTGTCCATGTGGTTTTGCCTTCCCCTGTGAGTTGGGTCCTCGAGGTCCGCCACACCTCCGGGGAAACTGTCCCTGAGAAAAGATCTCCAGGAACCGCTTCGCCGAGGCTGGGAAATGCTGTTCACAGGAAGTAAGGCAAGCGAATCTCCTGCAGAGTAAAAGAGGCCTTACAGTCCCTGGAGGAGCATGCTGCCAGAGTGTGTGAAACCTGACTGTTGCCTTACTGGCCTCAGCTCCGCCATTGCCTGTTCATCCGAGCTAGCACCCAGGCCTACTTGGAAAAGCGTTTGGGTGCAGATTTCTACAAAGTGCCAAGGGCTACAGCAGTGAGAATTCTCTCAGTGGTAAGGGAGAGCATTTTATGGATTCTCAAGCTGTTTTCTGAACGACAGCGTCAAAATGAACAGAGAGAATCAGGCTCTCTGTGCCCCTATGTTAGGTACGCAGCTTCACACACAGAAGTGTCTCTATAGGAGCCAAGAATGCTCCTGAGAGATGAGGTTCACTAGAGGTCTGCTACAGAGCATAGACCTGTCCATGTGGTCTTGCCTTCCCCTGTGCCTTTGGGCCCCGGGCTCGGCCCCAGCTCCGTGGAAACAACCCCTGAGAAAATATCTTCAAGATACGCTTTTCCCAGAGGCTGGGAACTGGGGTTCATAGGAGGAGAGAAAAGCAAGCCTCTTTCGGGCACGAAAGGCAGCCAACCTGCCTGTGTTTTGAAGCCTCTATTTGGAAGGAATGGGTTAGCTTCTCCTAAAGGAGACCTCCAGATCTGCTCAGAAGTCGGTAATTCCAGAGGCAGGGTGCTGGTTCCTGACTGCCCTTTGCCAGCCTTGCAAAGACATTCCAAGATTCTAGAGTTATATTCCATGAAGGAGCAGGCTTCGGGAATGTGTCAGAGGGGACTGGCTCCTTATTGGCCTCAGCTCAGCTATTGCCTTTCCATCCAAACTAGGACAAGGGCCTACTTTATGAAGGGTAAGGGTCTTCTTCTTTGAAACTGCCAAGGGCTACAGCAATGAGACCTCTGTCAAGGCGAGGGAAGCCTAAGAGGACGGATTCTCAAGCAGGTGCTTTACTACAAAGCATCAGCACCCCACGGAGAGAACCAAGATCCCTGTTCCCCAATGTTGGGAGTGTAGCTTCACACACAGAGTTGTCTCTATAGGAGCCAAGAATGTTCCTGAGAGATTAGGTTCACTAAACCTCTCCTACAGAGCATAGACCTGTCCATGTGGTTTTTCCTTCCCCTGTGAGTTGGGTCCCCGAAGTCCGCCACACCTCTGGGGAAACTGTCCCTAAAAACAGATCTCCAGGAACCGCTTCGCTGAGGCTGGGAAACGCTGTTCACAGGAAGTAAGGCAAGCGAATCTCCTGCAGAGAAAAAGAGGCCTTACTGTCCCTGGAGGAGCAGGCTGCCAGAGTGTGTGAAACCTGACTGTTGCCTTGCTGGCCTCAGTTCCACCATTGCCTGTTCCTCCGAACTAGGACCCAGGCCTATTTGGAGAAGCGTTTGGCTGCGGATTTCTACAAAGTGCCAAGGGCTACAGCAGTGAGAATTCTCTCAGCGGTAAGGGAGAGCATTTTATGGATTCTCAAGCTGTTTTCTGAACGACTGCGTCAAAATGAACTGAGAGAATCAGGCTCTCTGTGCCCCTATGTTAGGTACGCCGCTTCACACACAGAAGTGTCTCTATAGGAGCCAAGAATGTTCCTGAGAGATGAGGTTCACTAGAAGTCTGCTACAGAGCATAGACCTGTCCATATGGTTTTGCCTTGCCCTGTGAGTTGGGTCCCCGAGGTCCGCCCCAGCTCAGGGGAAGGAGCTCCTGAGAAAAGATCTCCAGGGACCGCTATTCCCCCAGGCTGGCAAACGCAGTTCACAGGAGGTAACGCAAGCGAGCCTCCTGCAAGGCACAACAGGCCTTAGTGTCCCTGGAGGAGCAGGCTGCCAGAGTGTGTGACACCTGACTGGTGCCTTACTGACCTCAGCTCCGCTATTGCATGGCCATCCAAACCAGGACCCAGGCCTACTTGGAGAAGGGTTTGGGTGCGGATTTGTAAAAACTGCCAAGGGCTACTGCAATGAGAAGTCTCTCAGAGGTAAGGGAGAGCATTGTATGGATTCTCAAGCTGTTGTTTGAACGACAGCTTCAAAGCTGCAAAGAGAGAATCAGGCCCTGTGTGCCCCCTTGTTGGGTACGCAGCTCCACACACAGAGGTATCCCCATAGAATCCAAGACTTTCCTCACATACTGAGCTTAACTAGAGTTCTCCTACAGAGCAAGACTTGTCCATGTGGTTTTGCCTTCCTCTGTGCATGTGGGTCTCCGGGCTCGGCTCCAACTCCGTTGAAATAGCCCCTGAAAAAAATCTCCAAGAACCACTTTTCCCCCAAGCGGGAAGCGGAGTTCACAGGAAGCGGAACAAGCAAGCCTCCTTCGGGCAAGTAGAGGCAGCCAACTAGCCTGTGTTTGGAAGCCTCTCTTTGGAAGGAATGGTTAGCTTCTCCAAAAGAAGACCTCCAGATCTGCTCAGAAGACGGAAATTCCAGAGGCAGGGTCGAGGTTCCTGACTGTCCTTTGCCAGCCTTGCAAAGACATTTCTAGATTCTAGCGTTATTTTCCATGAAGGAGCAGGCTTCAGGAATATGTCAGACTTGACTGGCGCCTTACTGGCCTCAGCTCAGCTATCGCCTTTCCGTTCAAACTAGGACAAGGGCCTACTTGGTGAAGGGTAAGGCTCTGCTTCTTTCCAAACTGCCAAAGGCTACAGCAAAGAGACCTCTGTCAAAGAGAGGGAAGTGGAAGCGGATGGACTCTCAAACAGGTGCTTTGCCACAAAGCATCTGCACCCCACGGAGAGAATCAGGCTGCATTTGCCCCTATGTTGGGTGTGTAGCTTCAAACACAGAGGTGTCTCTATAGGAGCAAAGAATGTTCCTGGGAGATGAGGTTCACTAGAGCTCTGCTACAGAGCATAGACCTGTCCATATGGTTTTGCCTTCCCCTGTGAGTTGGGTTCCCGATGTTCGCTCCAGCTCCGAGGAAGAAACCCCTGAGAAAACACCTCCAGGAACTGCTTTTCGTCCAGACTGGGAAACGCAGATCACAGGAGGCAAGGCAAGCGAGCCTCCTGCAGAGAAAAAGAGGCCTTACTGCCCCTTGGAGGAGCAGGCTGCCAGAGTGTGTGAGACCTGACTGGTGCCTTACTGGCCTCAGCTCCGCCATTGCATGTTCCTCCGAACTAGGACCCAGGCCTACTAGGAGAAGGGTTTGGGTGCGGATTTCTAAAAAACTGCCAAGGGCTACAGCAATGAGAACTCTCTCAGAGGTAAGGGAGAGCATTGTATGGATTCTCAAGCTGTTGTTTGAATGACAGCTTCAAAGCTGCAAAGAGAGAATCAGTCTCTCTGTGCCCCCTTGTTGGGTACGCAGCTTCACACACAGGGGTGTCTCCATAGGAGTCAAGAACGTTCCTGACACAGTAAGTTTCACTTAGAGGTCTCCTGGAGAGCAAAGACTTGTCCATGTGGTTTTCCTTCCCCTGTGCGATTGGGTCTCTGGTCTCGGCCCCAGCTCCATGGAAACAACCCCTGAGAAAATATCTTCAAGATCCGCTTTTCCCAGAGGCTGGGAACAGGGCTTCATAGGATGCGAGAAAAGCAGGCCTCCTTCGGGCACGAAGAGGCAGCCAACCGGCCTGTTTGGAAGCCTCTATTTGGAAAGAATGGGTTAGCTTCTCCTAAAGGAGACCTCCAGATCTGCTCAGAAGTCAGTAATTCCAGAGGCAGGGTGCTGGTTCCTGACTGCCCTTTGCCAGCCTTGCAAAGACATTCCCAGATTCTAGAGTTATTTTCCATGAAGGTGAAGGCTACGGGAGTATGTCAGACTTGGCAGGCACCTTATTGGCCTCAGCTCAGCTATTACCTTTCCATTCAAACTAGGACAAAGGCCTACTTTATGAAGGGTAAGGGTCTTCTTCTTTCCAAACTGCCAAGGGCTACAGCAATGGGACCTCTGTCAAGGCGAGGGAAGCCTAAGTGGATGGATTCTCAAGCACGTGCTTTGCCACAAAGCATCAGCACCCCACGGAGAGAATCAGGCTCCATTTGCCCCTATGTAGGGTGTGTAGCTTCACACAGAGAGGTGTCTCTATAGGAGGCCAGAATGTTCCTGAGAGATGAGGTTCACTAGAGCTCTCCTACAGAGCATAGACCTGTCCATGTGCTTTTGCCTTCCCCTGTGAGTTGGGTCCTCGAGGTCCTCCCCAGCTCCGGGGAAGGAGCCCCTGAGAAAAGATCTCCAGGGACCTCTTTTCCCCCAGGCTGGGAAATGCAGCTCACAGGAGGGAAGTCAAGTGAGCCTACTGCAGGGAAAAAGAGGGCTTACTCTCCCTGGACGATCAGGCTGCCAGGGTGTGTGAGACCTGACTGGTGCCTTACTGGCCTCAGCTCTGCCATTGCATGTTCCTCCGAACTAGGACCCAGGACTACTTGGAGAAGGGTTTGGGTGCGGATTTCTAAAAACTGCCAAGGGCTACAGCAATGAGAACTCTGTCACGGGTAAGGAAGAGCATTGTATGGATTTTCAAGGTGTTTTTTGAATGACATCTTTAAAGCTACACAGAGAGAATCAGGCTCTCTGTGCCCCCATGTTGGGTACGCAGCTTCGCACATAGGGGTGTCTCCATATGAATCAAGAATGTTCGTGACAGAGTGAAGTTCACTAGAGCTCTCCTAGAGAGCAAAGACTTGTCCATGTGGTTTTTCTTCCCCTGTGCGATTGGGTCTCCGGGCTTAGCCCCAGCTCCGTGGAAACAACCCCTGAGAAAAGATCTTCAAGATCCGCTTTTCCCAGAGCCTGGGAAGCTGGGTTCATAGGAGGCAGGAAAAGCAAGCCTCCTTCGGGCACGAAGAGGCAGCCGACCGGCCTGTTTTTGGAAGTCTCAATATGGAAGGAATGAGTTAGATTCTCCTAAAGGAGACCTCCAGATCTGCTCAGAAATCGGTAATTCCAGAGGCAGGGTGCAGGCTCCTGACTGCCCTTTGCCAGCCTTGCAGAGACATTCCTAGATTCCAGCGTTATTTTCCATGAAGGAGCAGGCTTCGGGAATATGTCAGACTTGACTGGCGCCTTATTGGCCTCAGCTCAGCTCTTGCCTTTCCTTTCAAACTAGGACAAGGGCCCACTTTATGAAAGGTAAGGGTCCTCTTCTTTCCAAACTGCCAAGGGCTACAGCAATGAGACCTCTGTCAAGGCGAGGGAAGCGTAAACTGATGGATTCTCAAGCAGGTGCTTTGCCACAAAGCATCAGCACCCCACGGAAAGAATCTGGCTCCCTTTGCCCCTACGTTGCGTGTGTAGCTACACACACAGAGGTGTCTCGATAGGAGCCAAGAATGTTCCTGAGAGAGGAGGTTCACTGTTGGGGGCCAGAGTGAGGCACTCCGCCCATGGCAAAGGTCATGAGGAAGGAGGCTCGACATACGCAAAGGCGGGATCGAGCCTCAGGAGTCCCCCTGGAAATCCTCGAGCATCTACCCCCATCACCAGAGCCTGCCTACCTTACTACTTTGTGCTCTCACCTACACCTCTGACTTTACGGGGGGCTGTCCCCCACCACCTCTTTCGGAGAAGGAGTTAACCTAGAGCTCCAGTTGATAAAAACCCCTGGGTGTGGCAAGAGTGTTTTAACCTACAAACTCCTCTGAAGGTTCTCTAGCCTGCCTGACAGGCTTGTCCGGCCACATGTGATTGCTCACAGCCTCCCAACCATGAGAGGCACGAGATGCTTTAAACCTTCTAAAAACAGGTTCCTTAGAAAAGTTAGAAAATTATTAGTATAAGTATAATGGGCTGATTAGAAATCATATTGGTGAAGGGTTTTTCATTTGTTGAGCTGATGTTTACTGCTAAGTCTCCACATCCCCTGCCCTTATACACATTAATGAATATATAGAAGAAATAAGTATTAACCTTTGATATAAATCACGTTAGACCTTAGGCTAAGTACATTCTTTCCTTAACTAAAACCCACTACACCCTCACCCTATAGGAATGTAACTTTATTTGGGTGGCGTCTGTTTTAAGAATAATCACCCCTGGAGAAATAAGTGTCCTGGTTGACTGACCGCTGTCACAAGGAGAGGGTCGTAAATTGTCAGCAGGCCCCCCGGCCAGAAGATGATGTAACACCCCTAAGACCTCTGTATACTTTTGTATGAAGCACCTGACTTTGATAAAAGTCAGGACTGCTGACCCCACGTGACTTTTGCATAACATCTCAGTGTATAAAAGTAGACCATGGAAAATAAAGAATTGGGATCAGTTTCTCGAAATACTGGTCTCCCCATGTCTCTCTCTCTCTCTCTCACTCTGGTTGAGTCTCCATCTGGAGCGCGGAACCCACCAAGCTTACTAATTTTGCCTGGGCTTCTAAGATCCGACCGGGGAGGCCTCAGTGTCTCCTCTCCTTCGGGAGAACGGAAGGACGCCTGCGGCCTATGTAAGTGGTGCAAGCTTCTTGTCTTGAAGTTTTATTGGTCCCCCGCGTAAACCAAGCTACTCAGCCTCTTTTCTCCACTGAATTTTCCTACTGAGCTATCCTCATTTTATTACTCTTTATATCCTTAATTAACATTTAATTAAGCAGTTGTTCCCTGACCCTCGCCTACGCCGTCTCTGCTTCGAATAACCTGGATCAGCTGGGGCTGGACCCCGGCAGTTCACTAGAGATCTCCTACAGAGCATAGAGCTGTCCAATTGGTTTTGCCTTCCCCTGTGAGTTGGGTCCCCGAGGTCCGCCCCAACTCCGGGGAAACAGCCCCTGAGAAAAGATCTCCAGGAACTGCTTTCCGCCCAGGCTAGGAAACGCTGTTCACAGGAAGTAAGGCAAGCGAGCCTCTCTTATCCCCCAGGCTGGGAAGCGGAGTTCGCAGGAGGTGGGATAAGCAAGCTTCCTTCGGCAAGAAGAGACAGCCAACCGGCCTGTGTTTGGAAGCCTATATTTGCAAGGAATGGGTTAGTTTCTCCTGACCGAGACCGCCAGATGTGCTGAGAAGATAGAAATTCCAGAGGCAGGGTCGAGGTTCCTCACTGCCCTTTGCCAGCCTTGCAAAGACATTCCCAGATTCTAACGTTATTTTCCATGAAGGAGCAGGCATCGGGAATATGTCAGACTTGACTGGCGCCTTACTGGCCTCAGCTCAGCTACTGCCTTTCCATTCAAACAAGGACAAGGGCCTACTTGGTGAAGGGTAAGGGTCTGCTTCTTTCCAAACTGCCAAGGACTACAACAATGAGACCTCTGTCAAGGTGAGGGAAGCCTATGCGGATGGATTCTTAGCAGGTGCTTTGCCACAAAGCATCAGCACCCACGGAGAGAATCAGACTCCCTTTGCCACTATGTTGGGTGTGTAGCTTCATGCACAGAGGTGTCTCTGTAGAAGCCAAGAATGTTCCTGAGAGATGAGGTTCACTAGAGCTCTCCTACAGAGCATAGACCTGTCCATGTGGTTTTGTCTTCCCCTGTGAGTTGGGCCCCCGAGGTCCGACCCAGCTCCAGGGAAACAGCCCCTGAGAAAAAATCTCCAGGAACAGCTTTGTGCCCAGGCTGGGAAATGCAGTTCACAGGAGGCAAGGCAAGCGAGCCTCCTGCAGGGAAAAAGAGGCCTTACTGCTCCTGGACGATCAGGCTGCAAGAGTGTGTGAGACCTCACTTGTGCCTTACTGGCCTCAGCTCTGCCGTTGCCTGTTGTTCCGAGCTAGGACCCAGGCCTACTTGGAGAAGGGTTAGGGTGCGGATTTCTACAAACTGTCAAGGACTACAGCAATGAGAATTCTCTTAGCAGTAAGGGAGAGCATTGTATGGATTCTCAAGCTGTTGTTTGAATGACAGCTTCAAAGCTACACAGAGAGAATCAGGCTCTCTGTTCCCCTATTTTGGCTGTGCAGCTTCACACACAGAATTTGACTCTGTTGGAGCCAGAAATATTCCTGAAAGACTTAGGCTCACCAAAGCTGTCCTCCAGAGCAAAGACATTGGATGTGGTTTTGCCTTCCATTGTCAGTATGGGTCCCCTAGCTTGGCCCCAGCTCCGGGGATACAGCCTCTGAAAAAAATCTTCCAAGAAGCGATTTTCCTCCAGGCTGTTAAGGTAATTCGCAGTTTGCAAGTTAAGGAAGCCTGCTTCGTGGAAGAGCAAGCAGCCAACTGGCCCTGTGTTAGGAAGCCTGTATTTGAAAGGAATGGGTTAGCTTCTACAGCGGGAGAACCTCAGATCTGCTCAGGGGACTGAAATACTAGAGTCAGGGTCGAGGTTCTCCCTTGTCCTTTGCGCACCTTGCAAAGACATTCCTAGCTTCTAGCGTTAGTGTCCCTGTAGTAGCAGGCTGCAGGAGCGTGTGATAAATGACTGCCGCGTTCCTGTCCTCAGCTCCGCTATTGATTTCTATTCGAACTAGAACCCAGGCCTACTTTGAAAGGGGTTAGGGTCCAGTGTTTCCAAACTGCCAAGGGCTACAGCAATGCGAGCTCTGTCAGAGGTAAGAAAAGAGCAATTGGTTGGATTCTTCAGCTGCTGCGTGGCTGCACAGCTTCCGCGCCGCATGGAGAGCATGAGGCTCCTTGTGGCCCTATTTTGGGTACGCAGCAACATGCACACAGAGTGTCTGTGTTCACTTATGTACAGGCTTATGTACACTAGAGCTCTCCTATAGAGCAAAGACCACTCAGTGGGCTCCAAGAGATACCTGTCGCGACTCGAGAAGAGAGTGGAGTCCTTTGATTCCCCTCGAGATGAGGCCTGACTCCCCGGGTGAGTATGGAATGCAACCCCAAATCCCAGTCGCCTATGGAGAGGAACATTAAGTCCTGGATACAAGCCTAGATGAGGTCTAGTTTGCACTTCAGTGAATGGAGCCCAATCCCCAGCTCTCCCTGGCAACTCAAATGGAAGATTAGACTTCCTGGGCCAACACAAGAGGAAGCCTGAATTCCCCGTCGTAACTCGAGAATCCCACCGCAACTCGAGAAAAACCACGTGCTTCCCTCGTCATCGCAAGATGAGGCCCTTTGTCCGCTACAGCATCTCAAGAGAAGTCCCACGTTCCATCCTGAAGTGTGAAACGGTACTTGGCACCCTTGATGCGACCCCAAAAGTTCCGCGACATACCAGACTCCCTCAAAGGGAACACCGAGGTTCCCGGCACCACTTCATCTGAGCCCCTTCTCCTCTCCTGATTGCGACAGGAGGGTCGACTCCCCTTCTCTGTCTGCAAGGGGTTCCCGACCTTCCGGGCGCACCTCAGGATGAGGCCGGTCTCATGAGGAAGTTCGAGACGTAGCCTCGTGGGTGGTGCCACATGCCGAAAGACCCCAATTTCACGGTCCACTCTTGAAAAGAACCCGATGCCAGCACACCTCTCTGAAGGAAAACCTGTGGATGAAGGCACAAGACGAAGGGGCACTGACACCCGCGTGCATCATCCAGAAAAACCCGCAGGTCCCACAGACATTTCGACAAGTGGCCTGTCACCCTGTAAACAACTCGAAAGGCAAACGAAGGTCCATTCCTCAACAGAAGACTAGGTGTGACTCTCTTGTACCTACTCTGCAGGGACCATGGGATCCGAGTCAGAAACGGAGAGGTAGCCTGAGGTTCCTGCGTCCACTCGAGATGAGGCCCTCTTCCATTGCACCACACCCAGTGGAGTCCCGAGAGGCCCCTACCAACTCCACAGCATCCCTGAGTTCTCAGAGGCACAATGAGAAGCTCCCTGAGGTCACAGGCACAAGTTGAGGGAACCCTGGGTTTTCTGCCGCCACTCGAGAAAGACCTCGAGAGTGCTTCAAAATGTCTTGAGTCGCGATTCCCCTACCATGACTCAAGAGCCATCACGCTCCCCCTCGCCACGCGCATGGAGACCTGACTAACCTGGCACTCCACTAGAGGCTCCCTGAGATCCTCATCGTACCTCGTGAGGAAACCCACACTGGCGCGGCAGCTCAAGGAACACATGAGACACCCTGGTCATCGCGAGAGGAGGGCCTTCTTTTCCTGCATGGCCTGGAGAGCAATCCCGGGTCCTCTCTCCAAACGGAAGAGGAGGCTGGACTCCCTTGAGGCCGCTCAGGGGGCTCCAAGAGATCCGCGTCGCGACTCGAGAGGAGAGCGGAGTCCTTGGCTTCCCCTCGAGACGAGGCCTGACACCCCGGGGGAGCCTGGAATGCAACCCCGAGATCCCTGCCTTCCCTGGAGAGGAATATTAGGTCCCGGACACACGCCTAGGTGAGGTCTCTTCGGCACTGCAGTGACTCGAGCGCAAACCCCAGCTTTCCCTCACAACTCGAGGGGAAGATTGGGCTTCCCAGGCCCAACCCAAGAGGAAGCCTGAGATCCCAGTCGTAGCTCGAGAATCCCGCCGCAACTCGAGAAACACCACGTGGTTCCCACCTCTTGGCAAGATGAGGCCCTTGCCCGCGACGGCGTCTCAAGGGAAGTCCCCTGTTCCGCCCTGAAGGGCGAAACGGTCCCTGACAGCCTTCCTGCGACCACCAAAAGTTCCCCGACACGCCGGGTTCCCTCAAGGGGAACACCGAGTATCCCGGCACTGCTTCATCGGAGCCCCTTCTCTCCTCCTGATCGCGACAGGAGAGTCGATTCCCCTGCGTGGTCTGGAAGGGGTTCCCGGCCTTCACTGAGCACCTCAGGATGAGGCCGGTCTCACGAGGAAATTCGAGACGAGCCACGTGTGTGGTGCCACATGCCGAACGCCCCCGATTCCCCAGTCCGCCCTTGAGAAGGACCCGAGGCCCGGACCCCTCTTCGAAGGCAACCCTGTGGGTGAAGGCACAACACGAAGGGGCATTGCCACGCCCGTGCATCATCCGCAAAGACCCGTGGGTTCCACACACATCTCGACGAGGGGCCTGAGACCCCCTGAGCAACTCGAGAGGCCAGCGGGGTTCCCTTCCTCAGACAATACGAGGCCTGACTCTCCTGTCCCAACTCTGCAGGGACCCTGCGGTCGGAGTCCAAAACGGAGAGGAAGCCTGAGGTTCCTGCCTCCCCTCGAGGTGAGGCCCTCTTCCGGTGCGCCAGACCCAGCGGAGTCCCGAGGGGCCCCGCCATCTCCACAGGATCCCTCGCCTCTCAGAGGCACCCTGGGAAGTTCCCTAAGGTCCCCGGCAGAAGGCGAGGGAAACGAGGGTTTCCAGCCGCCCCCCGACAAAGACCTCGAGAGTCCTTCTTCAACGCGTCTCGAGGCTCTAGTGCCCTCCCGTGACTCGAGAGCCAGGACGCGCTCCCCCTCGCCACGCTAGGAGACCTGACTTCCCTGGCGCCGCACGAGAGGCTCCATGAGATCCTCGTCGTGCCTCGGGAGAAAACCCCCACGGGCGCCGCAGCTCGAGGAAACCCCTGAGACGCCCCCGTCCTCGCGAGCTGAGGGCCTTCTTTTCCTGCATGGCCTGGAGAGCAATCCCGGGTCCTCTCTCCAAACGGAAGAGGAGGCTGGACTCCCTTGAGGCCGCTCAGGGGGCTCCAAGAGACCCGCGTCGCGACTCGAGAGGAGATCGGAGTCCTTGGCTTCCCCTCGAGACGAGGCCTGACTCCCCGGGGGAGCCAGGAATGCAACCCCGAGATCCCTGCCTTCCCTGGAGAGGAATCTTAGGTCCCGGACACACGCCTAGGTGAGGTCTCTTCGGCCCTGCAGTGACCCGAGCGCAACCCCCAGCTTTCCCTCGCAACTCGAGGGGAAGATTGGGCTTCCCAGTGCCAACCCAAGAGGAAGCCTGAGATCCCCGTCGTAACTCGAGAATCCCGCCGCAACTCGAGAAAAACCACGTGGTTCCCACCTCTTGGCAGGATGAGGCCCTTGCCCGCTACAGCTTCTCAAGAAAAGTCCCACGTTCCGTCTTGAAGTGCGAAACGATACTTGACACCCTTGATGTGACTCCAAAAGTTCCTCGAAATATCGGTCTCACTCGAGGTGAACACCGTGGTTCCCGGCGCCAGTTTATCTGAGCCCCTTCTCCCCTCCTGTTCGTGATAGGAGGGTCACTTCCCCTGCTTTGTTTGTAAGGGGTTCCCGACCTTCACGGGGCACTTCAGGATGAGGCCGGTCTCACGAGGAAATTCGAGACGTAGCTCGCGGGTGGTGCCACATGCCAAAAGACTATGCTTTCCCGGTACGCTCTTCATAAGAACCTCATGCCTGGACACCTCTTCGAAGGAAACCCTGTGGATGAAGGCACAACACAAAGGGGCACTGAGACCCTTGTGCATCGTCAAGAAAAACCCGCAGGTTCCACATACAGCTCAACAAGTGGCTTGTCACCCCTGAAGAACTCGAGAGGCAAGTGGGGTTTCATTCCTCTACACAAGACGAGGCCTGACCCTCCTGTCCCAACTCTGCAGGGACTTTGCAATCTGATTCAGACCAGCGCCAGTGAAGTCACGAGAGGAACGCTGAGGTTCCTGCCTCCACTCGAGATTAGGACCTCTTCCATTGCACGAAACCCAGTGGAGTCCCGAGAGACGCGTCCCAGCTCCACAGTATCCCTGACTTCTCAGAGGCACCCTGAGAAGCTCCCTGAGGCCACCAGCACAATTCGAGTGAACCCAGGGTTTACTGCCGCTACCATAGAAAGAACTCAAGAGTCCTTCTTCAACGTGTTTTGAGGCCTGATTCCCCTACCATGACTCGAGGGCAATGACGCGCTCCCTCTGCTACACTCATGAAGCCCTGACTTCCCTGGCGCCACACGAGAGGCTCCCTGAGCTCCCCGTCATTCCTCGTGAGAAACCCCACACTGGCGCTGCAGATAGAGAAAACCCAAGAGACGCCCCCGTTTTCGCGACATGACTGCCTTCTTTTCTAGCATGGCCTGGAGAGCAATCCTGAGTCCTCTCTCCAAACTCCACAGTAGGCTTGACTCCATTTTGGTCACTCAGTGGACTCCAAGACATACCCGTCGCGACTCGAGAGGAGAGCGGAGTCTTTTCCTTCCCCTCGAGGCGAGGCCTGACTCCTCGGGTGAGTCTGATATGGGAACCGGAGATCCCTGTCGCCCCTGGAGAGAAACATTAGATCCTGGACACAAGCCTAGATGAGGTCTCTTTTTTCCTGCAGTGACTCGAGAGCAATCCCCAACTCTCTCTCGCAACTCGAATGGAAGACTGGACTTCCCTGGGCCAACAGAAGAGGAAGCCTGAATTTCCCGTTGTAACTCAAGAATCCCGCCACAACTCGAGAAAAACCACGTCATTCCCTCTTCATTGCAAGATGCGGCCATTGCCGCTACAGCGTCTCAAAAGAAGTCTTACGTTCCATCTTGAAGTGCGATACGGTACTTGGCACCTTTGATGCGACACCAAAAGTTCCCCTACACACTGGTCTCACTGGAGGGGAACACCGAGGTTCCCGGCATCACCTCATCTGTGCCCCTTCTCCCCTCCTGATCGAGACAGGAGGGTCGATTCCCCTGCTTTGTCTGCAAGGTGTTCCGACCTTCCCGGCGCACCTCAGGTTGAGGCCGGTCTCACTAGGAAATTCGAGACGTAGCCTGGTGGGTGGTGCCACATGCGGAAAGACCCCGATTTCCCGGTCCGCTCTTAATAACCCAATGCCCGGACACCTCTTCGAAAGCAAACCTGTGGAGGAATGCACAACACGAAGGGGTACTGACATCCCCATGCATAATACGGAAAAACACGCAGATTCCAAACACAGATCGACAAGTGTCCTTTCATCCCTTGAAGAACTAGAGAGGCATGCGGAGTTCCGTTCCTCCACACAAGAGAAGGCCTGACTCTCATTTCCCAACTCTGCAGGGACCGTGCGATCGGAGTCAGAAATGTAAATGAAACCTGACGTTCCTGCATCAACTCGAAATGAGGCCCTCTTCCATTGTGCCATACCCAGTGGAGTCCCGAGAGGCCCCTCCCAACTCCACAGTATCCCTGACTTCTCAGAGGCACCCTCAGAAGCTCTCTGCGGTCACTGGCACAAGTCGAGTGAACCCAGGGTTTCCTGCTGCATTCTGAGAAAGACCTCGAGAGTCCCTCTTTACCGCGTCTTGAGGCCCGATACCCTACCATGACTGGAGAGCAATGACGCATTCCCCTCGCCACGCCCATGGAAACCCAACTTCCCTGGTGCCACACGAGAGGCTCCCTGCGCTCCCCATCCTACCTCATGAAAACCTCACACTGGCACCGCCGCTCGAGAAAACTCACGAGACGCCCCCGTCATCGTAAGATGAGGGCCTTCTTTTCCTACATGACCTAGAGAGCAATCCCGAGTCCACTCTCCAAACTCCACTGGAGGCCTGACTCCCTTTAGGCCACTCAGTAGCCTCCAAGAGATACACGTCGCTACTCTAGAGGAGAGCGGAGTCTGTTGCTTCCCCTCGAGCCGAGGCCTGACTACTTGGGTGAGTCTGGAATGGGATCCCGAGATCCGTGTCGCCCCTGTAGAGGAAAACTCGGTCCTGGAAACAAGCCTAAATGAGGTCTTTTTTGTCCTGCATTGACTCAAGTGCAATCCCCAGCTCTCCCTCGCAACTCGAATGGATGATTGGACTTCGCTGGGCCAACACAAGAGGAAGCCTGTATTCCCCGTTGTAACTCGAGAATCCCGTGGCAACTGGAGAAAAACAACGTGGTTCCTCTGTCATCGAAATATGAGGCCCCTGTCAGCTATAGCGTCTCCAGGGAAGTCCCATGTTCCGTCTTGAAGTGTGAAACGGTACTTGGCACCCTTGATGCGACCCCCAAATTTCCCTGACACCCCGGTCTCACTCGAGGAGAACATGGAGGTTCCCAGCACAGCTTCAGCTGAGCCTCTTCTCCCCTCCTGATGGCGACAGGAGGGTCGATTCCCCTGCTTTGTCTGGAAGGGGTTCCCAGACTTCCCGGCGAACCTCAGGATGAGGCCAGTCTCACGAGGGAATTCGAGACGTAGCCTCGTGGGTTGTGCCACATGCCGAAAGACCCCGATTTCCTGGTCCGCTATTGATAAGATCCCGATGCCTGGTCACCTCTTTGAAGGTAACCCTGTGGATGAAGGCACAAAACGAAGGGGCACTGACACCCCTGTGCATCGTCCCCCAAAACCGCAGGTTCCACATACAACTCGACAGGTGGCCTGTCATCCCGTGAACAACTCGAGAGGCAAGCGGAGTTCCACTACTCCACACAAGACGAGGTCTGACTCTCCTGTCCCAACTCTGCAGGGACCCTGCTATCCGAGTCAGAAATGGAGAGGAACCCTGACGTTACTGCCTCAATCCGAGATTAGGTCCTCTTCAATTGCACCAGTCCCTGTGATGTCCCGAGAAGCCACTCTCTACTCCACAGTATCCCTGACTTCTCAGAGGAACCCCGCTAAGCTCCCTGAGGTCATGGGCACAAGTCGAGGGAACCCAGGGTTTCCTGCCACACCCCGAGAAAGACCTCGAGAGTTCTTCTTCGAAGCGTCTTGAGTCTCGATTCCCCTACCATGACTCTAGAGCAATGAGGCGCTCCCCCTCGCCATGTCCATGGAGACCTGACTTCCGTGGCACCACAGGAGTCTCCCTGAGCTCCCCGTCCTATCTCGTGAGAAACCCCAACCAGGCACTGCACCTTGAGAAAACCCACGAGACGCCCCGTCATCGCGAGATGAGGGCCTTCTTTTCCTGTATGGCCTAGAAAGCAATCCCGAGTCCTCTCTCCAAACTCCACAGGAGGCTTAACTCCATTTAGGCCACTCTTGGGCTCCAAAGGATACCCGTCGCGACTCGAGAGGAGAGCGGAGTCCATTCATTCCCTTCGAGATGAGGCCTGACTCCCCGGGTGAGTCTGGAATGCAACCCCGAGATCCCTGTCGCCCCTGGAGAGAAAAACTCGGTCCTGGACACAAACCTAGATGAGCTCTATTTTGCCCTGCAGTGACTCGAGAGCAATCTCCAGCTCTCACTTGCAACTCGAATGGGAGATTGGACTTCCCTGGGCCAACACAAGAGGAAACCTGTATTCCCCGTCGTAACTCAAGAATCCTGCCGCAACTCGAGAAAAAACACGTGGGTCCCTCGTCAGCGCTAGATGAGGCCCTTGCCCACTACAGCGTCTCAAGAGAAGTCCCAGGTTCCGTCTTGAAGTGCGAAACGGTACTTGGCACCCTTGATGCAACCCGAAAAGTTACCCGACTTACCAGTTTCACTCAAGGGGAGCACCGAGGTTCCTGGCACTACTTCATCTGAGCCCTTTCTCTCCTCCTGATCCCGAAAGGAGGGTCGATTCCCCTGCTTTGTCTGGAAAGGGTTCCCGGACTTTCCTGCGCGCCTCAGGATGAGGCCGGTCTCACGAGGAAATTCGAGACGTAGCCTCGTGGGTGGTGCAACATGCTGAAAGACCCCGATTTCCCGGTCCGCACTTGAGGAGATCCCGATGCCCGGACACCTCTTCGAAGGCAACCCTGTGGATGAAGGCACAACAGGAAGGAGCACTGACGCCCCCGTGCATCTCCGAAATACCCGCAGGTTCCACACACATCAAGAAAAGTGGTGTCATCCTTGAACAACTTGAGATGTAAGCGGAGTTCCATTCCTCCGCAGAACACGAGACCTGACACTCCTGAGCAAACTCAGCAGGGACCCTGCGATCTGAGTCAGATCCGGCTCCAGGAAGTCAGGAGCAGAACCCTGAGGTTCCTGCCTCAACTCGAGATGAGGCCCACTTCCATTGCACCAAACCCAGAGGAGTCCCGAGAGGCCTCTCCCAAATCCACAGTATCCCTGACTTTTCAGAGGCACCCTGAGAAGCTCCCTGAGGTCACCAGCACAAGTCAAGGAAACCCAGGGTTTCCTGCCGCAACCCTAGAAAGACATCGAGAGTCCTTTTTCAACCCGTCATGAGGCCCGATTCCCCTACACTGACTTGAGAGCAATGACGCGCTCCCCCTTGCCCCGCCCATGGAGACCTGACTTCCCTGTTGCCACACGAGAGGCTACCTGAACTCCCCGTCGTACCTCGTGAGAAACCCCACACTGGCGCCACAGCTCGAGAAAAACCACGAGACGCCCCCATCATCTCGAGATGAGGGCCTTCTTTTCCTGCATGGCCTGGAGAGCAATACCGAGTCCTCTCTCCAAACTGAAGAGGAGGCTTGACTCCCTTTAGACCAGTCAGTGGGCTCCAAGAGATACACGTCGCAACTCGAGAGGAGAGCCGAGTCCTTTGCTTCCCCTCGAGACGAGGCCTAACTCCCCGGGTGAGTCTTTAATGCAAACCCGAGATCCCTGTCGCCCTTGGAGAGGATCACTGGGTCCTGAACACAAGGCTAGATGAGGTCGCTTTTGCCCTGCAGTAACTCGAGAGCACTCCCCAGCTTTCCCTCGCAACCCGAATGGAAGATTGGACCTCCCTGGGCCAACACAAGAGGAAGCCTGAATTCCCAGTAGTAATTCGAGAATTCCGCCTCAACTTGAGAAAAACCACGTGGTTCCCCCGTCATTGCAAGATGAGGCCCTTGCCCGCTCCAGCGTCTCAAGAGTAGTCCCACGTTCCGTCTTGAAGTGCGAAATGATATTTGGCACCCTTAATGCTACCCCAAAAGTTCCCCGACATATGGGTCGCACTCGAGGGGAACACCGAGGTTCCTGGCACCACTTCATCTGAGCCCCTTCTCCCCTCCTGATCGCGAAAGGAGGGTCGATTCCCCTGCTTTGTCTGCAAGGGGTTCCCGACCTTCTCCGCGCACCTCAGATGAGGCTGTCTCACGAGGAAATTCGAGACGTAGCCTCGATGGTGGTGCCACATGCCGAAAGACCGCGATTTCGCGATCTGCTCTTGATAAGAACGCGATGCCCAGACACCTATTCGAAGATAGTGTGGATGAAGGCACAACACGAAGGGGCACTGACACCACCGTGCATCGTCCGGAAAAGACCGCAGGTTACTCATACAGCTCAACAAGTGCCTGTCACCCAGTGAACAACTCGAGAGGCAAGCGGAGGTCCATTCCTGCACACAAGACGAGGCCTGACTCACCTCTCCCAACTATGCAGGGGGCTGCGATCGGAATCAGAAATGGAGAGGAACCCTGAGGTTCCTGCCTCCCCTCGAGATGAGGCCCCCTTCCATTTCACCAAACCCAGTGGAGTCCCGAGAGGTCTTTCCCAACTCCATAGTATCCCTGACTTCTCAGAGGCACCCGGAGAATCTCCCTGAGGTCACCGGCACAAGTCGAGGGAACCCACGTATTCTTGCCAAGACCTGAGAGAGATCTTGAGAGTCCTTCTTCAACGCGTCTAGAGGCCTGATTCCCCTACCATGACTCGAGAGCAATGACGCGCTCCCCCTCGCCACACGCATCGAGACCTAACTTCCCTGGCGCCACACAAGAGGCTCCCTGAGCTCCCCGTCGTACCTCCTGAGAAACCAACACAGGCGCTGCAGCTCGGTAAAACCACCGAGACCCCCCTGTCTTCGTGAGATGAGGGCCTTCTTTTCCTGCATGTCCTGGAGTGCAATCCCGAGTCCTCTCTCCAAACTCCAGAGGAGGCTTGACTCCCTTTAGTCCACTCAGTGGGCTCCAAGAAATACCCGTCGTGACTCGAGAAGAGAGAGAAGGCCTTTGTTTCCCCTCGAGACGATGCCTGACTCCCGGGTGAGTCTGGAATGCAACCCCAAGTTCCCAGTCATCCCTTGAGAGGAACATTAGGTCCTAGACACAAGCCTGGATGAGGTCTCTTTTGCCCTGCAGTGACTCGAGCGCAACCCCCAGCTATCCCTCGCAACTCGAATGGAACGTTGGACTTCCCTGGGCTAACACAAGAGGAAGCCTGAATTCCCCGTCGTAACTCGAGAATCCCGCCGCACCTTGAGAAAAACCACGTGATTCCCCCATCATCCCAAGATGAGGCCCTTGCCCTCTACAGCGTCTCAAGAGAAGCCCCAAGTCCGTCTTGAAGTGCAAAACGGTACTTGGCACCCTTGAAGTGACCCCAAAAGTTTCCCGACACACCGGTCCCACTCGAGGGGAACACCGAGGTTCCCGGCACGACTTCAGCTGAGCCCTTTCACTCCTCCTGATCGCGACAAGATGGTTGATTCCCCTGCTTTGTCCGGAAGGGGTTCCCGATCTTCATGGTGCACCTCAGGATGACACCAGTCTAATGAAGAAATTCGAGACGTAGCCTCATGGATGGTGCCACGTTCTGAAAGACCCCGATTTCCTGCTCTGCTATTGATAAGAACCCGATGTCCGGACACCTCTTTGAAGGCAACCCTGTGGATGAAGGCACAACACGAAGGGGCACTGACTCCCTCATGCATCTTACGGAAAAAAACGAAGATTCCACTCACGGCTCGACAAATGGTCTGTTATCCTGTGAACAACTCGAGAGGAAAGCGGAGTTCCATTCCTCCACACAAGACGAGGCCTGACTCTCCTGTCCCAACTCTTCAGGGACCCTGTGGTCGGAGTTTGAAATGGAGAGGAACCCTTAGGTTCCTGCCTCAACTCGAGATGAGAACCTTTGCCATTGCACCAAACCCAGTGGAGTTCCGAGAGCCCCTCCCAAGTCCACAGTATGCCTGACTTCTCAGAGGCACCCTGAGAAGCTCCCTGAGGTCACCGGTACAAGTCGAGGGAACCCAGGGTTTCCTGCCGCAACCTGAGAAAGACTTCGAGACTCCTTCTTCAACGCGTCTTGAGTCCCGATTTCCCTACCATGACTCGAGAACATTTATGGGCTCCCCCTCGTCACACACATAGAGACCTGACTTTCCTGGCGCCACACGAGAGGCTCCCTGAGCTCCCCGTCGTACCTCGTGAGAAAACTCATAATTGTGCCCCAACTCGAGAAAACCCACAAGACGCCCCCGTCATTGCGAGCTGAGGGCCTTCTCTTCCTGCATGGCCTGGAGAGCAATCCCGAGTCCTCTCTCCAACTCCACAGGAGGCTTTACTCCGAGTAGGCCACTCAGTGGGCTCCAAGACATACCCGACGCGACTCGAGAAGAGAGTGGAGTCCTTTGCTTTCCTTCGAGAAGAGGCCTGACTCCCTGTGTGAGTCTGGAATGCAACTCCGAGATCCCTGTCACCCCTGGAGAGGAAAATTAAGTCCTGGGCACAGGCCTAGATGAAGTATATTTTGCCCTGCAGTGACTCGAGAGAAATCCCAGCTCTCCCTCGAAACTCGAATGGAAGATTGGACTTTCCTGGACCAACACAAGAGGAAGCCCGAATTCCCCGTTGTAACGCGAGAATCCTGCTGCAACTCGAAGGAAACCACGTAGTTCCCCCCTCATCTCAAGATGAAGCCCTTTCACGTTAGAGCGTCTCAAGAAAAGTTTCACGTTCATGTTGAAGTTTGAAACATTACTTGGCACCCTTCATCAGACTCCAAAAGTTCCCTGACATACCGGTCTCACTCGAGGGGAACCCCGAGGTTCCCAGCACCACTTCATCTGAGCCCCTTCTCCCCTCCTGATCGCGACAGGAGGGTCGATTAACCTGCTTTGTCTGGAAGGCTTTCTCGACCTTCCCAGCGCACCTCAGGATGAGCCCAGTCTCAAGAGGAAATTCGAGAGGTAGCCTCGTGTGTGGTGCCACATGCCGAAAGACCCCGATTCTCTGGTCCTCTCTTCATAAGAACCCATGCCCGGACACCTCTTCGAAGGCAACCCTGTGGATGAAGTCACAACACGAAGGGGCATTGACAACCCCGTGCATCATCTGGAAAAACCCATAGGTTCCACATACAGCTCGACAAGTGGCCTGTCACCTCGTGAACAACTTGGGAGGCAAGCAGAGTTCCATTCCTCCACACAGCACGAGCCCTGAGTCTCCTGTCCCAACTCAGCAGGGACGCTGCAATCGGTGTCTGAAATGGAGAGAAACAGTAAGGTTCCTGCATCAACTCTAAATGAGGCCCTCTTCCATTGCACCAAACCCAGTGGAGTCCCGAGAGGCCCCTCCCAACTCCACAGTATCCCTGACTTCTCAGAGGCAACCTGAGTAGCTCTCTGAGGTCACCGGCAGAAGTCGAGGGAACCCAGCGTTTCCTGCCACAACCCCAGAAAGACCTCGAAAGATCTTCTTCAACGTGTCTTGAGGCCGGATTCCCCTAACATGACTCGAGAGCAATTACCCGCTCCCCCTCACCACGGGCATGGAGACCTGACCTCCCTGGTGCTGCACGAGAGGCCCCCTGAGCTCTCCATCGTACCACGTGAGAAACACAACGTGGCGCCCCAGCTGGATTAAACCCACGAGACGTCCACGTCATCGCGAGATGTGGGCTTTCTTTTATTGCATACCCGGGAGAGCAATCCGGAGTCCTCTCTCCAAACTCCACAGGAGGCTTGACTCCCTGGAGGCCACTCAGTGGGCTCCAAGAGATACCTATCGCGACCCAGGAGGATATCAGAATCCTTTGCTTCCCCTCGAGCCGAGGCCTGACTCACTGGGTGAGTCTGGAATGCGTCCCCGTGATCCCTATCGCCCCTGGAGAGGAACATTAGGTCCTGGACACAAGCCTAGATGAGGTCTATTTTGACCTGCCGTGACTCGAGAGCAATTCCCACCCAGCTCTCCCTGGCGACTCGAATGGAAGAATGGACTTCCCTGGGCCAACACAAGAGGAAGCCTGAATTCCCCGTCGTAAGTCAACAATCCCATCGCAACTCGAGAAAAACCACGTGGTTTCCCCTTCATCACAAGATGAGGCCCTTGCCCACCACAGCGTCTCAAGAGAAGTCCCACGTTTCGTCTTGAAGTTTGAAACAGTATTTGGCAAGCTTCATGAGACCCCAAAAGTTCCCTGACATACCGGTCTCACTCGAGGGGAACACCGAGGTTCCCGGCACCACTTCATCTGAGCCCCTTCTCCCCTCCTGATCACGACAGTAGGGTCGATTAACCTGCTTTGTCTGGAAGGCTTTCCCGACCTTCCAGGGACACCTCAGCATGAGGCCCGTCTCACGAGGAAATTCGAGACGTAGCCTCGTGTGTGGTGCCGCATTCCAAAAGACCCCGATTTCCCGGTCCGCTCTTGATAAGAACCCGATGCCCGCACACCACTTCGAAGGCAACCCTGTGGATGAAAGCACATCACGAAGGGGCACTGACACCGCCATGCATTGTCTGGAAAAAACCGCAGGTTCCACACACAGCTCGACAAGTGGCCTGTCACTCCTTGAACAACTCGAGAGGCAAGCGGAGTTCCATTCCTCCACACAAGACGAGGCCTGACTCTCCTGTCCCAACTCTGCAGGGACCCTGCGATCTGAGTCAGAAATGGAGAGGAACCCTGAGGTTCCTTCCTGATCTCGAGATTAGGCCCTCTTCCATTGCAGCAAACCCAGTGGAGTCCCAAGAGGCCTCTCCCAGCTCCATAGTATCCCTGACTTCTCAGAGGCACCCTGAGAAGCTACCTGAGGTCACAGGCACAAGTCGAGGGAACACAGGGTTTCCTGCCACAACCCGAGAAAGACCTCGAGCGTCCTTTTTCATTGCGTTGAGCCCTGATTCCACTACCATGACTCGAGAGCAATGACGTGCGCCCCCTCGCCACTCGTATGGAGACTTGACTTCCCTGACACCACACGAGAGGCTCCCTGAGCTCCCGGTCGTACCTTGTGAGAAACCCCACACTGGCACCGCAGCTCCAGAAAAACCACGAGACTCCCCCGACATCGCGAGATGAGGGCCTTCTTTTCCTGCATGGCCTGGAGAGCAATCCCGCGTGCTCTCTCCAAACTCCACAAGAGAGGAGCCAAGATTGCTGAGGAGTAGGACGGGGAGAACTCTTTTCCCCCCCAAACAATTTCATCAAAAGAGCATTTAAACGTCGAGTAAATTCCACAATACAACTTATGAATGCTGCCAGAGGACATCAGGCACCCAGAAAAGCAACCCAACTCTTGGAAAGTAGGTAGGAAAAAGTATAAAAGACAAAAAAAGAGACAAAAGAGGGAGGGAGGGATTTCCGTCCCGGGAAGATAGTCTTAAAAAGAGAAAAGTTTCCAAACACCAGGAAAGCTTTTCACTGCCAAATCTTTGCCAAGCTTTGGAAGCACAAAGGGCAACATAAGGGGGATAAAAATAAATAAACAATTAAAACTCGCAGATTGCAAGCCCTACGGTAACTCCCCCAGCCGCGAAGCAGTGCAGACGCCTGCTCACACCATTAGCAAGCAGGGGCTGGGCAGGGAGGCGCGGCGCGGGCTGCATCGCTTAGAGTAAGAATCTGGCCTGAATACCCTGAGCGCTATCTGAACGAAAGAACTTGGGCTAGCAAACCAGACTCTGGGATATCTACCACGCAAAAAGCCAGCCCTAACCTAAGACACCGCCAGGCCCGCGCACGGAACAAAGGACTGAACAGAGATAGCCGGCTGCAGACCTTCCCCCTCTGGTGACAGGCAGCCAGAGCCGGAAGGGGGCAATCGCAGCCCCAGAGAGACATTATCTATAAAACTGTAAGCAGGCTTCTTTGCTAACTAAAACTTCTTGGGGATCTGGACGGTCAACATCTGCCTGAGAAGGTGCGCCTGTTTTACACCCAGATAACCGAGTGGCAGGGAGGCGATAAGTCACAACATTGGCGCTCGCCAAACATCTCATTACCTGAGCTGCTCGGACCTGAGAAGAGCACAAAACGCAGGCCCAACAGAGCCTGTGCCTCTGAGGACTACCCGAGTGCCTGAACCTGAGTGGCCTGGACCTGGGAGGTGCATGCAGCCCAGGGCCAGCCTCGGATTGTTCCCGGTGGAACAACCTAGAGCCAGAGCAGTGTGGGCAGGGAGGCTACACGTGCCGTGAGCGGGGGCAGACCCAGTGTGGCTGAGGCACTGTGAACGCACGCCAGTGTTATTTGTTTGCAGCATCCCTCCCTCCCTCCCCACAGTGCAACTGAACAAGTGAGCCTTAAAAAAAAAAAGTGTCCTCCACCGTCCCCTTTGTGTCAGGGCGTAAACCAGACACTGAAGAGACCAGCAAACAAAAGAAGCTATAACAGAGGGAATCGCCTTGGAAGCTACAGGCAATAGATTAAAACGCTGTGGTTACTAGGACTACATAGGAAGGTGCCTATAGATCTTGAGAAATATAAGTCGGACCAAGGAACTAGCCAAAAATGAACTGAACCCACGATACTCACAACAAAACCAGAGAAAGTCCTAGATATATTTTTATGATCATTCTTTCTTTTTTTTAATTTTTTTAATTTTAAGTCCTCTATTGTTCCTTTAATTTTCACTTTTATAACCTATTACTTTGCAAAAAAAAAGACCCTATTTTTTTCTTCTTCAGCAAACTTCATATATATATATATATAAATATATATATATATATATATAATAATTTTTGACCTTGTTTTTTTGTTTTGTTTTTTTTTCTTCTTTTAACATTGTAATTTTGAAATTCCAAACTCTACTCTAGATTTCTAATTTATGCTTTTTGGTATTTGATATCAATTTTGTACCTGTAGTTTCTTTATAATTTTTGCGACATTGCTTGTTTTTGTTTGTTTGTTTTCTCTTTAGTTTTCTTCTTCCTTTTTTTTAACATTGTATTTTTGAAATTCCAAACTCTACTCTAGATTTTTAATTTTTGCTTTTTGATATTAGTTATCAATTTTGTACCTGTATTTTCTTGATAATTTTTGCGACCTTGTTTGTTTTTCTTTGTTCGTTTTTTCTCTCTTTCTTTTCCTTCTTCTTTTCTTTAACATCGTATTTTTGAAATTCCAAACTCTACTCTAGATTTTTAATTTTTGCTTTTATGTATTTGTTACCAATTTTGTACCTTTAAGAACCCAATCTTCAGTACCCATTTTTCACTAGGGAGCGAGATTACTGGCTTGACTGCTCTCTCTCCCTTTGGACTCTCCTTTTTCTCCACCGGGTCGCCTGTGTCTCCTCCCTAACTCCTCTCTACTCTACCCAACTCTGTGAATTTCTGTGTATTCCAGACGGTGGAGAACACTTAGGGAACTGATTACTGGCTGGATCTGTCTCCCTCCTTTTCATTCCCCCCTTTTATCCTTCTGGCCACCTCTGTCTCCTTCCTCCTTCTTCTTGTCTCTGTATAACTCTGTGAACATCTCTGAGCGGTCCAGTTGTGGAGTGCACATAAGGAAGTGACGACTGGCCAGCCCACTCTCTCCACTATTGATTCCACCTGATCTCATTTGGGTCACCTCTAACTCCCTCCTCCCTCTTCTCTTCTCCATGTAACGCTGTGAACCTTTCTGAGTGACCCTCACAGTAGAGAAACTTTTCTTCTTTAACGTAGATGTTTTATCAATGGTGCTGTATAGAAGGAGAAGTTTTGAAACTACTGTAAAAGTAAGACAGATAACTGGAAGCAGGAGGCTTAAGTCCAAACCCTGTCTCCAGGGAACTCCTGACTCCAAGGAACATTAATTGACAGGAGCTCATCAAATGCCTCCATACCGACACTGAAATCAAGCACCACACAAGGGCCAACAAGTTCCAGGGCAAGACATACCAAGCAAATTCTCCAGCAACAAAGGAACGCAGCCTTGAGCTTCAAGATACAGGCTGCCCAAAGTCACCCCAAAACCACAAACATCTCATAACTCATTACTGGACACTTCATTGCACTCCAGAGAGAAGAAATACAGCTCCACCCACCAGAACACGGACACAAGCTTCCCTAACCAGGAAATCTTGACAAGACACCTGTACAAACCCACACACAGTGAGGAAATGCCACAGTAAAGAACTCCACAAACTGCCAGAATACAGAAAGGACACCCCAAACTCAGCAATTTAAATAAGATGAGACAGAGGAATACCCAGCAGATAAAGGAACAGGATAAATGCCCACCAAACCAAACAAAAGAGGAAGAGATAGGGAATCTACCTGATAAAGAATTCCGAATAAGGAGAGTGAAATGGATCTAAAATCTTGAAATTAAAATGGAATCACAGATAAATAGCCTGCAGACAAGGATTGAGAAGATGCAAGAAAGGTTTAACAAGGACCTAGAAGAAAAAAAAAAAGAGTCAATATATAACGAATAATGCAATAAATGAAATTAAAAACACTCTGGAGGCAACAAATAGTAGAATAACAGAGGCAGAAGATAGGATTAGTGAATTCGAAGATAGAATGGTAGAAATAAATGAATCAGAGAGGATAAATGAAAAACGAATTAAAAGAAATGAGCACAATCTCAGAGACCTCCAGGACAATATTAAACGCTACAACATTCGAATCATAGGGGTCCCAGAAGAAGAAGACAAAAAGAAAGACCGTGAGAAAATACTTGAGGAGATAATAGTTGAAAACTTCCCTAAAATGGGGAAGGAAATACTCACTCAAGTCCAAGAAACCCAGAGAGTCCCAAACAGGATAAAGCCAAGGCGAAACCCCCCAAGACACATATTAATCACATTAACAAAAATCAAACACAAAGAACAAATATGAAAAGCAGCAAGGGAAAAACAACAAATAACACACAAGGGAATTGCCATAAGGATAAGAGCTGATCTTTCAATAGAAACTCTTCAAGCAAGGAGGGAATGGCAAGACATACTTAAAATGATGAAAGAAAATAACCTACAGCCCAGATTATTGTACCCAGCAAGGATCTCATTCAAGTATGAATGAGAAATCAAAAGCTTTTCAGACAAGCAAAAGCTGAGAGAATTCTGCACCACCAAACCAGCTCTCCAACAAATACTAAACAGGAAACACAAAAACGGTGTATAAATTCGAACCCCAAACAATAAAGTAAATGGCAATGGGATCATACTTATCAGTAATTACCTTAAACGTAAATGGGTTGAATGCTCCAACCAAAAGACAAAGACTGGCTGAATGGATACAAAAACAAGACCCCTACATATGTTGTCTACAAGAGACCCACCTCAAAACAGGGGATACGTACAGACTGAAAGTGAAGGGCTGGAAAAAGATTTTCCATGCAAATAGGGACCAAAAGAAAGCAGGAGTAGCGATACTCATATCAGATAAAATAGACTTTAAAACAAAGGCTGTGAAAAGAGACAAAGAAGGTCACTACATAATGATCAAAGGATCAATCCAAGAAGAAGATATAACAATTATAAATATATATGCACCCAACGCGGGAGCACCATAGTATGTAAGACAAATGCTAACAAGTATGAAAGGAGAAATTAACACTAACACAATAATAGTTGGAGATTTTAATACCCCACTCACACCTATGGATAGATCAACTAAACAGAAATTTAACAAGGAAACACAAACTTTAAATGATACAATAGACCAGTTAGACCTAATTGATATCTATAGGACATTTCATCCCAAAACAATGAATTTCACCTTTTTCTAAAGTGCACATGGAACCTTCTCCAGGATAGATCACATCCTGGGCCATAAAGCTAGCCTTGGTAAATTCAAAGAAATAGAAATCATTCCAAGCATCTTTTCTGACCACAATGCAGTAAGATTAGATCTCAATTACAGGAGAAAAACTATTAAAAATTCCAACATATGGAGGCTGAACAACACGCTGCTGAATAACCAACAAATCACAGAAGAAATCAAAAAAGAAATCAAAATTTGCATAGAAACGGATGAAAATGAAAACACAACAACCCAAAACCTGTGGGACACGGTAAAAGCAGTCCTAAGGGGAAATTTCATAGCAATACAGGCACACCTCAAGAAACAAGAAAAAAGTCAAATAAGTAACCTAACTCTACACCTAAAGCAACTAGAAAAGGAAGAAATGAAGAACCCCAGGGTTAGTAGAAGGAAAGAAATCTTAAAAATTAGAGCAGAAATAAATGCAAAAGAAACAAAAGAGACCATAGAAAAAATCAACAAAACCAAAAGCTGGTTCTTTGAAACGATAAATACGTCTTCCACAGAAGACGAGGCGTGACTCTCTTGACCATACTCTGCAGGTACCCTGCGACCCGAGTCAGAAATGGAGAGGACCCCTGAGGTTCTTGCCTCCATTCGAGATGAGGCCCTCTTCGATTGCACCAAACCCAGTTGAGTAACGAAAGGCCCCTCCCAAATCCACAGTGTCCCTGACTTCTCAGAGGCACCCTGAGAAGTTGCCTGAGGTCACCGACACAAGTCGAGGGAACCCAGGGTTCCCTGCCGCAACCCGAGAAAGACCTCGAGAGTCCTTTTTCAATGCGTCTTGAGGCCCAATTCGCCTACTATGACTCGAGAGCAATCACGCACTCCCCTTCACCACATGCACGGAGACCTGACGTCCCTAGCACCACACGAGAGGCTCTCTGAGTTCCCCGTCGTACCTCGTGAGAAATCTGATACTGGCGCCGCAGCTGGAGAAAACCCACGAGACGCCGCCGTCATCGCGAGATGAGGGCCTTCTTTTCCTGGATGGCCTGGAGAGGAATCCCGAGTCCTCTATCCAAACAGCACAGGAGGCTTGACTCCCTTTAGGGCACACAGTGGGCTCCAAGAGATACCCATCGCGACTCAAAAGGAGAGCGGAGTTCTTTGCTTCCCCTCGAGACGAGGCCTGATTCCCCGGGTGAGTCTGGTATGCAACCCCCAGATCCCTGTCGCCCCTAGGGACGAACATTAAGTCCTGGACACAAGCCTAGATGAGGTCTATTTTGCCCTGCAGTGACTCGTGGACAATCCCCCGCTCTCCCTTGAAACTCGAATGGAAGATAGGACTTCCCTGGGCCAACACATGAGGAAGACTGTATTCCCCGTCGAAACTCGAGAATCCTGCCACAACTCGAGAAATGCCACGTGGTTCCCCCGTCATCGCAAGATGAGGCCCTTGCCCCCTACAGCGTCTCAAGAGAAGTCCCACGTTCCGTCTTGAAGTGCGAAACGGTATTGGCACCCTTGATGCGACCTCAAAAGTTCCTCGACACACCGGTCTGACTCGAGGAGAACACCGAGGTTCCCGGCACCACTACATCTGGGCCCCTTCTCCCCTCCTGATCGTGACAGGAGGGTTGATTCCCCTGTTTTGTCTTGAAGGGGTTCCCGCCTTTCCCGGTGCATCTCAGGATGAGGCCGGTCTCACGAGGATATTCGAGACATAGCCTCGTGGATGGTGACACATGCTGAAAGACCCCGATTTTCCGGTTCACTCTTGATAAGATCCCAATGCCCGGACACCTCTTTGAAGATAACCCTTTTGATGAAGGCACAACACGAAGGGGCACTGACACCCCCGGGTATCGTCCAGAGAAACTCGCAGGTACCACACACATCTCGAGAAGTGACCTGTCACCCCGTGAACAACTGGAGAGGCAAGCAGAGTTCCATTCCTCCACACAAGACGAGGCCTGACTCTCCTGTTCGAACTCTGCAGCGAAACTGCGATCCGAGTCAGATCTGGCCCAGGGGAAGTCAGGAGAGGAAACATGAGTTTCCTGCCTCCACTCGAGATGAGGCCCTCTTCCATTGCACCGAACCCAGTGGATTCCCGAGAGGCCCCTCCCAACTGCACAGTATCCCTGACTTCTCAGAGGCACCCTTAGACCTTCCTGAGATCACCGGCACAAGTCGAGGGAACCAAGGGTTTCCTGCCCCAACCCGTAAAAGACCTCGAGAGTCCTTCTTCAACGTGTCTTGAGGTGCGATTCCCCTACCATGACTCGAGAGCAATGATGCGCTCCCCCTTGCCACGCGCATAGAAACCTGACTTCCCTGGCGCCACAGGAGAGGCTCCCTGAGCTCCCCATTATACCTCGTGAGCAACACCACACTGGAGCCGCAGCTTGAGAATACACACGAGACGCCCCAGTCCTCACGAGATGAGGGCCTTCTTTTGCTGTATGGCCTGGAGAGCAATCCTGAGTCCTCTCTCCAAACTCCACAGGAGGCTTGACTCATTTTAGGCCACACAGTGAGCTCCAAGATATACCCGTCGCGACTCGAGAGGAGAGCGGTGTCCTTGGCTTCCCCTCGAGACGAGGCCTGATTCCCAGGGTGAGTCGAGAATGCAATGCCGAGATCGCTGTCGCCCCAGCAGAGGAACATTAGGTCCTGGACACAAGCCTAGATGAGGTCTATTTGGCCCTGCAGGGTCTCGAGAGCAATCCCCAGTTCTAACTCGCAATTCGAATGAAAACTGGACTTCCCTGGGCCAGTTGAAGAGGAAGCCTGAATTCCCGGTTGTAACTCGAGAATCCCGCCACAACTCAAGAAAAACCACGTGGTTCCCCCGTCATCGAAAGATGAGGCCCTTGCCCGCTACAGCGTCTCAAGAGAAGTCCCACGTTCCGTATTGAAGAGCGAAAAGTTACTTGGAACCCTTGATGCGACCCCAAAAGTTCCCCGACATACCAGTCTCACTTGAGGAGAACACCGAGGTTCCCGGCACCACTTCATCTGAGACTCTTCTCCCCTCTTGATCGCGACAGGAGGTTCGATTCCCCTGCTTTGTCTGGAAGGCGTTCCCAACCTTCCTGGCGCACATCAAGATGAGGCCAGTCTCACGAGGAAATTCGAGACATAGCCTCGTGGGTGGTGCGGCATGCCAAAAGACCCCAATTCCCTGGTCCGCTCTTGATAAGAACACGACGGCAGAACCCAACTCGAAGGCAATCCTGTGGAACAAGGCACAACACGAAGGGGCAGTGACACCCCGGTGCATCGTCCAGAAAAACCCGCAAGTTCCACATACAAATCGACAAGTGGCCTGTCACCCCATGAACAACGCGAGAGTCAAGCGGAGTTCCATTCCTCCACACAAGACGAGGCCTGACTCTCCTGTCCCAACTCTGCAGGGACTCTGGGATCCGAGTCAGATCCGGCGCATTCGAAGCCAGGAGAGGAACCCTGAGGTTCCTGCCTCAACTTGTCATGAGGCCCTCTTCCATTGCACCAAACCCAGTGGAGTTCCGAGAGGCCCCTCCCAACTCCACAGTGACCCTGACTTCTCAGAGGCACGCTGAGAAGCTTCCTGAGGTGACTGGCACAAGTCAATGGAACCCAGGGTTTCCTGCTGCAACCCAAGAAAGACCATGAGAGTCCTTCTTTAACACGTCTTCAGGCCCAATTCCCCTACCATGACTCAAGAACAATGACGGGCTCCCTCTCACCACGTGCATAGAGACCTGACTGCCCTGGCACCACGTGAGAGGCTCACTGAGCTCCCAGTCTTACTTCGTGAGAAACCCCACACTAGCGCCACAGCTCGAGAAAACCTACGAAACGCCCCAGTCATTGGGAGATGAGGGCCTTCATTTCCTGCATTGCCTGGAGAGCTATCCCGTGTCCTCCCTCCAAACACCAGAGGAGGTTTGACTCCCTTTAAGCCACTCAGTGGGCTCCAAGACATACCCGTCCAACTCGAGAGGAGAGCAGAGTCCTTTGCTTCCCCTCGAGACGAGGCCTGACTCCAAGGTGAGGCTGGAATGCAACCCCGAGATTTCTGTCGAGTCTTGAGATGAACATTAGGTCCTGCACACAAGCCTTGGTGGGGTCTCTTTTGCCTTCAGTGACTAGAGCGCACCTCCAGCTCTTCCTCGAATCTCGAATGGAAGATAAAACTTTTGTGGGCCAACACAAGAGGAAGCATGAATTCCCTGTGGTAACTCAAATATCCCACCGCAACTCGAGAAAAACCAAGTGGTTCCGCAGTCATTCCAAGATGAGGCCCTTGCCCGCTGGAGCACCCCAAGAGAAGTCCAACGTTCCATTTTGAAGAGTGAAACGGTACTTGGAACGCTTTATGCGACCCCAAAAGTTACCCGACATACCTGTCTCACTTGAGGGAAACACTGAGGTTCCCAGCAGCACTTCATCTGAGCCACTTCTCCCCTCCTGATCGCCACAGGAGGGTCGATTCCTCTGCTTTGTCTGG
The DNA here is from genome assembly GCF_029407905.1 of Bubalus kerabau. NCBI lineage: Eukaryota > Metazoa > Chordata > Mammalia > Artiodactyla > Bovidae > Bubalus > Bubalus kerabau. The sequence goes on along the minus strand of NW_026577886.1, from coordinate 2,517,947 downwards.
AAGAGTTTCATGACCTTCGCGGCACACCTCAGGATGAGGCCGGTTTCTTGAGGAAATTCGAGACAACCCACGTGGGTGCTGCCAAATGCTGAACGACCCCGATTTCCCAGTCCGCTCTTCATAAGAACCCGATGCCCGGACCCCTCTTCGAAGGCAACCCTGTGGATGAAGGCACAAATCAAAGGATCACTGACACCCCTGTGCATCGTCTGGAAAAACCTGCAGATTCCACACACAGTTTGACAAGGGGCCTGAAACCCGATGAACAACTCGAGAGGCAAGCGGAGTTCCATTCCTCAGAAAAGACGTAGCCTGACTCTCCTGTCCCAACTCTGCAGGGACCCTGCGGTCTGAGTCCGAAACAGAGAGGAAGTCTGAGGTTCCTGCCTCCCCTCGAGATGAGGCCCTCTTCCATTGCGACAAACCCAGCGGAGTCCCGAGAGTCCCCGCCAACTCCACAGTATCCATCAACTCTCAAGACACCCTGGGAAGTTCCCTAAGGTCCCCGGCAGAAGTCGATGGAAATGACTTTTCCCGACACAACCCGAGAAAGACCTCGAGAGTCCCTCTTCAACGCGTCTCGAGGCCCTCGTCCCCTCCCGTGACTCGAGAGCCATGACGCGCTCCCCCTAGCCACGCGCAGGGAGACCTGACTTCCCTGGCGCCGCACGAGAGGCTCCCTGAGATCCTCGTCGTACCTCGCGAGAAAACCCCCAAGGGCGCTGCAGCTCGAGGAAACCCCTGAGACGCCCCCGTCCTCACGAGGTGAAGGGCCTTCTTTTCCTACATGGCCTGGAGAACAATCCCGAGCCCTCTCTCCAAAATGAAGAGGAGGCTTGTCTCCACAGAGGCCACTAGGGGGCTCCAAGAGATCCGCGTCGTGACTCGGGAGGACAGCGGAGTCCTTGGCTTCCCCTCGAGACGAGGCCTGACGCCCCGGGGGATCCTGGAATGCAACCCCGAGATCCCTGCCTTCCCTGGATAGGAACATTAGGTCCTGGACACACGCCTAGATGAGGTCTCTTTGGCCCTGCAGTGACTCAAGGCAGCCCCCAGCTTTCCCTCGCCACTCGAATGGAAGACGGGGCTTCCCAGGGCCAACAGAGGAGGAAGCCTGTAATCCCCGTCGTCACTCGAGAATCCCGCCGCAAATCGAGAAAAAACACGTGGTTCCAACGTCTTCGCAAGATGAGGCCCTTGCCCACTATGGCGTCTCAAGGGAAGTCCCATGTTCCGCCCTAAAGTGCGAAACGGTACCTGACACCCTTCGTACGACACGCAAAAGTTCCCCGACACGCCGGGTTCCCTCGAGGGGAACACCGAGAGTCCCGGAACAGCTTCATCTGAGCCCCTTCTCCCCTCCTGATCGCGACAGGAGAGGCGATTCCCCTGCGTGGTCCAGAAGGGGTTCCCGGCCTTCCCGGCGCACCTCAGGATGAGGCCGGTCTCACGGGGAAATTCGAGACGAGCCACGTGGGTGGTGCCACATGCCGAACGCCCCCGATTCCCCGGTCCGCTCTTGAGAAGGACCCGAGGCCCGGACCCCTCTTCGAAGGCAACCCTGTGGGTGAAGGTACCACTCGAAGGGGCACTGACACCCCCGTGAGTCGTCCGGAAAAACCCGCGGTTTCCACACACAGCTCGACGAGGTGCGTGAGACACCCTGAGCAATTCGAGAGGCAAGAGGAGTTCCCTTCCTCAGACAAGACGAGGCCTGACTCTCCTGTCCCAACTCTGCAGGGACCCTGTCGTTGGAGTCCGAAAAGGAGAGGAAGCCTAAGTTTCCTGTCTCCCCTCGAGATGAGGCCCTCTTCCATTGCGCCAAGCCCAGCGGAGTCCCGAGAGGCCCCGCCAACTCCACAGCATCCCTCACCTATCAGAGGCACCATGGGAAGTTCCCTCAGGTCCCCGGCAGAAGTCGAGGGAAATGAGGCTTTCCCGCCGCAACCCCAGAAGGACCTCGAGTGTCCTTCTTCAACGCGTCTGGAGGCCCTAGTCCTCTCCCATGACTGGAGAGCCATGACGCGCTCCCCCTCGCCACGCGCACAGAGACCTGACTTCCCTGGCACCGCACGAGAGGCTCCCTGAGATCCTCGTCGTGCCTTGTGAGAAAACCCCCACGGGCGCCGCAGCTCGAGGAAACCCCTGAGAAGCCCCCATCCTCGCGAGGTGAGGGCCTTCTTTTCCTGCCTGACCCAGACCGCAATCCTGAGTCCTCTCTCCAAACTGAAGAGAAGGCCTGACTCCCTTGAGGCCACTCAGTGGGCTCCAAGAGATCTGCCTCGCGACTTGAGAGGAGAGCGGCATCCTTTGCTTGCCCTCGAGGCTAGGCCTGACTCCCCGGGGGAGTCTGGAACGCCACCCTGAGATCCCTGTCTTCCCTTGAGAGGAACGTTAAGTCCCGGACACAGGCCTAGATGAGGTCTCTTTGGCCCTGCAGTGACTCGAGTGCAACCCCAAGCTTTCCCTCGCAACTCGAATGGAAGATTAGGCTTCCCGGGGCCAACACAAGAGGAAGCCTGAAATCCCCGTCGTAACTCTCGAATCCCGCCGCAACTCGAGAAAATCCACATGGTTCCAACGTCTTCGCAAGATGAGGCCCTTGCCCGCTACGGCGTCTCAAGGGAAGTCCCAGGTTCTGTCCTGAAGTGCGAAATGGTACCTGACTCCTTTCATGCAACCCCCAAAAGTCCCCCACACACCGATTTCCCTCGAGGGTAACACCGAGGGTTCCGGCCCCACTTCATCTGAGCCCCTTCTCCCCCCTGATGGCGACAGGAGAGTCGATCCCCCTGCGTTGTCTGGAAGGGTCCCCGGCCTTCCCGGCACACGTCAGGATGAAGCCGGCCTCACTAGGAAATTTGAGACTAGCCCCGTGGGTGGTCCCACATGCCGAAAGACCCCGATTTCCCGGTCCGCTCTTAAAAAGAACCCGAGGCTCAGACACCTCTTCGAAGGCAACCCAGTGGGTGAAGGCACAACACGAAGGGGCACTGTCACCGTCGTGCATTTCCAGAAATACCCGCAGGTTCCACACACAGCTCAACAAGGGGCCTGAGACCCCCTGAGCACCTCGAGAGGCAAGCGGAGTTCCCTTCCTCAGACAAGACGATTCCTAACTCTCCTGTCCCAACTCTGCAGGGACCCTGCGGTCGGAGTCCGAAACGGAGAGGAAGCCTGAGGTTCCTGCCTTCCCTGGAGATGAGGCCCTCTTCCATTGCGCCAAACCCAGCAGAGTCCTGAGAGGCCCCGCCAACTCCACAGCATCCCTCATCTGTCAGAAGCACACTGGGAAGTTCCCTAAGTTCACCGGTAAACTTTTATTGCACAAGGTCCCCATAAAAAGGCCCACGCAGCAGGACAGCCACAGATTCTGTCTGCCATTAAAGGGCAGTAAGGTGCCCTCCCCTCTTCTTTGCTGCCTCGGCGGCCACCAGGGTGCAATTCGCGTACCCTTCCCTTTCCCATCCTAGCAGGTGCTCCAGGGCCCGCTGGCCTACAAAGTGCCAGAAGCAGGGCTGGGCCAGCCGGCCAGAATTCAGGGTTCTGTCCCTTGGACTTCCAGCGGACACTAGGCTGCTTGGGAAAACCGCGCAGACGCTGAGGTTTTTCAGCAGAGGGGTGGAGTGGTAAAGGCCTTGACCCCAAAGACGAGGCCTTCCTGCGACCGCCAGGTTGGGGAGCTCTGAGACTGTGCCAACACAGGGCGGAATACATGGTTCCCTGCTCCACGTAGTCCCCGTTCCCTTACCTGTGTTCCGCACCCCTCCTCTGTGGCCAATGGATGCCGATCCTTGGGGATCCAGGAGTTCACGAAATGGGCATTCCCAGCCGCAATGGCGACCCCCAACAGCACATCTGGAAAGCCCTCCCCCACCCCCGCCAGGAGCCGACCCCCGCTGCGAACGGACCCCCACCCCGCCCCGCGCCGCCAGGTTTCGCCCCGGCCATGCCGGGCTCCCGGCGGGTTCCCAGCCACATTGGCGACCCCCGGGAGCACAACAGGGACCGACCCCACACCCACAGCGAGCAGAATCTCGACCTGTGCAGCCCAGGTTTACCCCACCCTGGCTGCGCTCCCGGCGCGTTTCCAGCCACAGTGGCCATCTCCGAGAGCACAACTGGGAAGCCCTCCCCTACCCCCGCCAGGAGCCGACACCCGCCCTGAGCCCCCCGGGGCGCCCCGCCCCTGCCGCGCTCCAGGGGTGCTGCCCACCTTCACCAGCGGCTCTCGGTGAGCCCCTTCCCCACGCCCGGTTCCAGGAGAGGCTCTCGGACCTCGCTGCTGCCGCCAGGTCAAACATGAGGACAATACATACACCCCACAGAGACAATCCAAGCTGTCTATGATTTAGGGATAAAACGAGGACTACAGAAAGGCAAGATGACCTGACCTAGGAGGGCCATGATATTCTATAGAACCAGACAAAGTTGGTTACCAAGGAAACTTTTTTCCTTGGAACCCGGAAAGCTGGTTCTTTGCATATGCAATGACCAACAATTAGCTTGTTACCCAAGCCTGCCTTACTGCCACCTCCATCCCCCCACTCCCCAGAAGACTGGCTCAAAGAAATATTTTAAATCTCAGGCGGAAACCTGGAAGATGTCTTGTCTGTCTGTTTGGATTAAGGTATGTGTCAGTGTGAGCCTTGTGTTTTTTGATAATATTGCTCAAGTTCTGTGTTCTGATTTCAATGGTCTCAAGACAAGGCAGCCCTTCCAAATCAAACTGCTGGAAATACAAGAAAACATTGACCTAAATGAATGTCAGAGTCCCGTGAACTGGGAACTAGTCAATATTAAATATCTAGTATTTTTGGTTTTGCTCCTCCATTATAGACATGTCTAAGAGTCAACAACATTAAGCACAACATGTTCATAGTGCCTAGGTTTCTTTTGAGGTAAAAATTGCTCTATTGTTATATCTGTCACAAGCTTGTCAGCAAGAAACTACCTGGAAACGACAACAACAAAAGTAAAAAATGTAAATGTGATATGAGCTTTTAGACAAACTCTTTACAATAATTATACTCTAAAATATCTGCCTCTCATAGTCTTGATTGAAGGCAGAGGAGAAGGGGATGACAAGGGTACGATGGTTGTATGGCATCACTGACTCGATGGACATGAGTTTGAGCAAGCCCCTGGAGCTGGTGACGGACACGGAAGCCTGGCGTCCTTCAGGCCACGGGGTCCCAAAGAGTCAGACACGACTGAGCAACTGAACTGAACTGAACTAACAAACGTTTCTCCAGGTGTTTTGGTTACCCGAGTTTCTATCCTTGTGATGACAGTGTATTGAATAGCTAGGTCATTTCCAAATAAATGAAAGTTCTGAAACATTCACGACTTGAAAGGACCTCCCTTTTACACAGAAACAAAAGAGATTTTTGACTCTCCATGAATAGTGTCTGGCACCATCCTGACATGTTAAATGTAAGAAAGCAATTGTTTTGTTTTGTTTTGTTCTGTTCTTGGGGGTGGGGGGAGGGGGGCGGGCTATAGCCAATGCCAATATAAAAGTCAGTTCTTGGTTGCTGAAGGGAAATGTATGACTTGTTATATCAAGAAAGTATGTGGAATGCAATGGCACTTGAGGAAGGAAAACGAAGTAGTTCTGTCTTACAGGTGGCAGTTTCAGGATGGGAGAAGCAAAGGAATGGGTACAGAATGGGATAAGGAGGTTGTAGGGAAAGTGGACCCCCAGAAAAGAGTTCTGTGCCTAGCACAAGTTTTCTTGAGATGTCGAACTGCTTTTGCTAATGGAGTTTAAGTTTCTTTACCTCTTAAGTGATCTCTTCTAGGTTGACCTAGAACAGAAATCTTTGGTTAGCTTTGGCTAAGTGGAGAAGTAGTGTTTCACGGTGACATATGTGATCCTTCCTGACTGTTTGCAGCCCTTTTGATATCGATGCACTGCTTCTGCTGCTGCTGCCACCGCCGCTGCTGCTAAGTCGTTTCAGTCGTGTCCGACTCTGTGCGACCCCATAGAGGGCAGCCCACCAGGCCCCGCAGTCCCTGGGGTTCTCTAGGCAAGAACACTGGAGTGGGTTGCCATTTCCTCCTCCTATGCATGAAAGTGAAAAGTGAAAATGAAGTCACTCAGTGGTGTCCGACTCTTAGCCACCCCATGGACTGCAGCCTACCAGGCTCCTCCATCCTTGGGATTTTCCAGGAGTGGGGTGCCATTGCCTTCTCCCATATCTGTGCACAAGCCTGCCTAAATAATTGACTTCTAGCCAACTTTGGGATGCCCATGACCACCCACCCTTACCAGGCAACAGAGAAGAGAAAAACACTTACCACAGGAGGTTCTGATAAGGAACAAGGAACTAACAAGCTCCCACCTACCAGGATTCTGCAGAGGTCAACAAGAGGTCAGCAAGAGATGAGAGACTGCAGTCCAGAGGTCCTAGCTACTTCCATCTAGCAACAAACACCCAGCATAGTCAAAACGATTTCAATGTTAAAGAATAAATAAATAAAAAAATAAATAAATAAATAAATAAAAGGACAGAAGTTCTTTGAACACATGTCTGAATTTAGGGGTGAGGCATTACATATGTGTCCCAGGATAATCTTAAAGTGTCAGAAAGTAAAGAAATTAAAGACAACTATCAAGCTGTCCAAACTGATAAAAATGAATGATTACACAGTTTTATCTGTATACATTAGCAGATAATAATCTGAAAAGGAATTAAAAAAAATTCCCTTTCAATAATATCAACATGAATAAAACACTTTGCCATGGATGTAACGAGGATGACAAGACTGGCACACTGGAAATTATACACCCTGGCTGAAAACTATCCTGAATACATGGACAGATATTCCATAACGATGGAAAGACTTAAGATGGCAATAGCATGGAATGCATCTTCAATCTGAAATGAAGATTTGATATGATTTGATCGCTCAGAGCTTTTGTGTCATCAAGTGTTATTAAAGTATTAAAGAGATAGAGAAAGCTGCTGACTTAGACTCGAGGCGGGGTGGGGGGGGTAGTAAGAGTACCCCCTGCTGGTCTTTAGCCAGATATTCTACAGGCACTAGCAGTCAGCTAAGGAAAGAAAGGAACTGTTTCAGGGAATGGCACCAGGCCCCTCCCCCACGACATGCATTGAGATAATATTGGCAGCAGGTGAGTCATCCCGGGCCAAAACTTGATTGACATGAATCTTGAAGAAAGGCAGTATTGCAGGCAAATATATCATTTCCTTAACATAGATAAGGAGAACAAGCTAGGAGGAAAACATGCTGTTTTGTTCAAATCGCTTCTGAGCCTTTTGGGGGAACCGACCTCAAGCCAGAGTCTAGCGGAAATACATAGGATATTTACATCGCTTAAGACAAACATTTTCTTAGGAAAAAATGCATTGCTTAGCTCAAGGTTTGTCTGCGAAATTCTTACACATCAGGAGATGGCTCCGAGCTGGGTTTCCACACACAAGAACATCCATGCAAAGGACAAGCCTGCACAGCCCATCTGCCCCCCTCCCGCACAGCCAGCAGCATTTCCAAGTGACCTCCTAAGGCCTTCCCCAAAATACAGGGGCACCTCTGGGTTTCCTGTTTCCCTCACTTCGAACACTTTTCTTAAAAAAAAAAATCCTGCACGCTTCTTGATAGAATGCCACAGTGCAAGGAATACAGTCCTTCAATATTTAAACCTCCATTTGCAAAACACTTGGAGCTTGGTTTTGTTTTGTTTTGTTTTTTAATTACACCACCACATAATTTAAAGCTTTTACACGCTCTAATTATTCAGTTCCAAAACACCAAACTTTTATTGCACAGGGTCCTCATGAAGAGGCCCACGCAGCTGGACAACCACAGATTCTGCCATGAAAGGGCAGCAAGGTGCCCTCCCCCCTTCTTTGCTGCCTGGGCGGCCACCAGGGTTTGAAATCCATGCACCCTACTAAGTTTCTAGGGTTCAATCCATGGACCCTTCCCTTTCCCATCCCAGCAGGTGCTCAAGGGCCCGCTGGCTTACAAAGTGCCAGAAGAGGGCTGGGCCAGCCGGCCAGAGTTCAGTGTTCTGTCCCTTGGACTTCCAGCGGACACTAGGCTGCTTGGAAAAACCGCGCAGACTCTGAGATTTTTCAGCAGAGGGGTGGAGCGGTAAAGGCCTTGACCCCAAAGGCAAGGCTTTTCTGCGACCGCCAGGTTGGGGAGCTCCGAGAATGTGCCAACAGACGGCGGAATACTTGGTTCCCTGCTCCACGCAGTCCCAGTTCCCTTACCTGTGGTCCGCAGCCCTCCGCTGCACCCACGGGATGGCGATCCTTGGGGACCCAGGAGCGGGCGAAATGGGCGTTCCCAGCCGCAGTTGCAACCCCCGAGAGCGCAACTGGGAACCCCTCCCCATCCCCCTGTGAGCGGACCCCGCCCCGCTCCGCCAGGGTTAGCCCCGCCCCTGCCGCGCTCCCTGCGCGTTCCCAGCCGCAGTGGCGACCCCGGGAGCACAACTGGGACCGACCCCCACCCAAAGCCATCTGAATCTCGACCCCCGCAGCCCGGGTTTACCCAGTCCCGGGTGCGCTCCCGGCGAGTTTTCAGCCTCAGTGTCCACCTCTGAGAGCACAACTGGGAAGCCCGCCCCCACCCCCGCCAGAAGCCAACCCCCGCCCCACGCCGCCCGCGTTCGCCCCGCCCCTGCACGGTCCAGGTACCTTCCCAGCTTCTAGCGTTCACGCCCGGGTAGGAGCAGGATGTAGGAGTATGGGAGATGTGTCTGGAGCCTGACAGCCTCAGCTCCGCTCTGGCCTGCCCTTTGGATCTAGGAGCCAGGCCAACTTGCAGAGGGCTTAGGGCCCCATTGTATGCAAACTACCAAGGCCTACCGCAAGGAGAGCTCTGTCCGAGGGAAGGGAAGTGCCCCAGGCTGCGTTCCCAAGCTGTTACTTGGCAATGCAGACTCAGCGGTAAACGGAGGGAATCAGGCTCTTTGTAGCCGCAGCTTCACACACAGGTGTGTCTCCGTAGGAATCAAGAAAGATCCTGACAGGGTGAGGTTCATTAGAGCTATACTAAAGAGCAAAGGCTTGTCCATGTGGTCTTGCCTTCCCCTGTGCCTTTGGGTCTCCAGGCTCGGCCCCAGCTCCGTGGAAACAACCCCTGAGAAAATATCTTCAAGATCCACTTTTCCCAGTGTCTGGGAACCGGGGTTCATAGGAGGAGAGAAAAGCACGCCTCCATCGAGAACAAAAAGGCAGCCCACCTGCCTGTGTTTTGAAGCCTCTATTTGGAAGGAATGGGTTAGCTTCTCCTAAAGGAGACCTCCAGATCTGCTCAGAAGTTGGTAATTTCAGAGGCAGGGTACTGGTTCCTGACTGCCCTTTGCTAGCCTTGCAAAGATATTCCTAGATTCTAGAGTTATTTTCCATGAAGGAGCAGGCTTCGGGAATGTGTCAGACGGGACTGGCTCCTTATTGACCTCAGCTCAGCTATTGCCTTTCCATTCAAACTAGGACAAGGCCCTAGTTTATGAAGGGTAAGGGTCTTCTTCTTTGCAAACTGCCAAGGGCTACAGCAATGAGACCTCTGTCAAGGTGAGGGAAGCCTAAGAGGATGGATTCTCAAGCAGGTGCTTTGCCACAAAGCATCAGCACCCCACGGAGAGAATCAAGCTCCCTGTGCACCAATGTTGGGAGTGTAGCTTCACACACAGAGTTGTCTCTATAGGAGCCAAGAATGTTCCTGAGAGATTAGGTTCACTAAACCTCTCCTACAGAGCATAGACCTGTCCATGTGGTTTTGCCTTCCCCTGTGAGTTGGGTCCTCGAGGTCCGCCACACCTCCGGGAAAACTGTCCCTGAGAAAAGATCTCCAGGAACCGCTTCGCCGAGGCTGGGAAATGCTGTTCACAGGAAGTAAGGCAAGCGAATCTCCTGCAGAGTAAAAGAGGCCTTACAGTCCCTGGAGGAGCAGGCTGCCAGAGTGTGTGAAACCTGACTGTTGCCTTACTGGCCTCAGCTCCGCCATTGCCTGTTCATCCGAGCTAGACCCAGGCCTACTTGGAAAAGCGTTTGGGTGCAGATTTCTACAAAGTGCCAAGGGCTACAGCAGTGAGAATTCTCTCAGTGGTAAGGGAGAGCATTTTATGGATTCTCAAGCTGTTTTCTGAATGACAGCGTCAAAATGAACAGAGAGAATCAGGCTCTCTGTGCCCCTATGTTAGGTACGCAGCTTCACACACAGAGGTGTCTCTATAGGAGCCAAGAATGCTCCTGAGAGATGAGGTTCACTAGAGGTCTGCTACAGAGCATAGACCTGTCCATGTGGTCTTGCCTTCCCCTGTGCCTTTGGGCCCCGGGCTCGGCCCCAGCTCCGTGGAAACAACCCCTGAGAAAATATCTTCAAGATACGCTTTTCCCAGAGGCTGGGAACTGGAGTTCATAGGAGGAGAGAAAAGCAAGCCTCCTTCGGGCACGAAAGGCAGCCAACCTGCCTGTGTTTTGAAGCCTCTATTTGGAAGGAATGGGTTAGCTTCTCCTAAAGGAGACCTCCAGATCTGCTCAGAAGTCGGTAATTCCAGAGGCAGGGTGCTGGTTCCTGACTGCCCTTTGCCAGCCTTGCAAAGACATTCCAAGATTCTAGAGTTATATTCCATGAAGGAGCAGGCTTCGGGAATGTGTCAGAGGGGAATGGCTCCTTATTGGCCTCAGCTCAGCTATTGCCTTTCCATTCAAACTAGGACAAGGGCCAACTTTATGAAGTGTAAGGGTCTTCTTCTTTGAAACTGCCAAGGGCTACAGCAATGAGACTTCTGTCAAGGCGAGGGAAGCCTAAGAGGACGGATTCTCAAGCAGGTGCTTTGCTACAAAGCATCAGCACCCCACGGAGAGAACCACGATCCCTGTTCCCCAATGTTGGGAGTGTAGCTTCACACACAGAGTTGTCTCTATAGGAGCCAAGAATGTTCCTGAGAGATTAGGTTCACTAAACCTCTCCTACAGAGCATAGACCTGTCCATGTGGTTTTTCCTTCCCCTGTGAGTTGGGTCCCCGAGGTCCACCACACCTCCGGGGAAACTGTCCCTGAGAAAAGATCTCCAGGAACGGCTTCGCTGAGGCTGGGAAACGCTGTTCACAGGAAGTAAGAAAAGCGAATCTCCTGCAGAGAAAAAGAGGCCTTACTGTCCCTGGAGGAGCAGGCTGCCAGAGTGTGTGAAACCTGACTGTTGCCTTGCTGGCCTCAGTTCCACCATTGCCTGTTCCTCCGAACTAGGACCCAGGCCTATTTGGAGAAGCATTTGGGTGCGGATTTCTACAAAGTGCCAAGGGCTACAGCAGTGAGAATTCTCTCAGCGGTAAGGGAGAGCATTTTATGGATTCTCAAGCTGTTTTCTGAACTACAGGGTCAAAATGAACTGAGAAAATCAGGCTCTCTGTGCCCCTATGTTAGGTACGCAGCTTCACACACAGAAGTGTCTCTATAGGAGCCAAGAATGTTCCTGAGAGATGAGGTTCACTAGAAGTCTGCTACAGAGCATAGACCTGTCCATATGGTTTTGCCTTGCCCTGTGAGTTGGGTCCCTGAGGTCCGCCCCAGCTCAGGGGAAGGAGCCCCTGAGAAAAGATCTCCAGGGACCGCTATTCCCCCAGGCTGGCAAACGCAGTTCACAGGAGGTAACACAAGCGAGCCTCCTGCAAGGCACAACAGGCCTTAGTCTCCCTGGACGATCAGGCTGCAAGAGTGTGTGAGACCTGACTGGTGCCTTACTGGCCTCAGCTCCGCCATTGCATGTTCCTCCGAACTAGGACCCAGGCCTACTAGGAGAAGGGTTTGGGTATGGATTTCTAAATACTGCCAAGGGGTATAGCAATGAGAACTGTGTCACGGGTAAGGAAGAGCATTGTATGGATTTTCAAGCTGTTGTTTGAAAGACAGCTTCAAAGCTGCACAGAGAGAATCAGACTCTGTGTCTCCATGTTCGGTACACAGCTTCACAGACAGGGGTGTCTCCATAGGAAACAAGAACGTTCCTGACAGAGTGAGGTTCACTAGAGCTCTCCTAGAGAGCAAAGACTTGTCCATGTGGTTTTTCTTCCCCTGTGCGTTTGGGGCTCCAGGCTCGGCCCCAGCTCCGTGGAAACAACCCCTGAGAAAAGATCTTCAAGATCCGCTTTTCCCAGAGCCTGGGATGTGGGGTTCATAGGAGGCGGGAAAAGCAGGCCTCCTTCAGAGAGCAAGAGGCAGCCAAGCGGCCTGCGTTTGGAAGCCTCTATTTGGAAGAATGGGTTAGCTTCCCCTAAGGGAGACCTCCAGATCTGTTCAGAAGTCGGTAATTCCAGAGGCAGTGTGCAGGGTCCTGACTGCCCTTTGCCAGCCTTGCAAAGACATTCCTAGATTCTACAGTTATCTTCCTGAAGAAGCAGGCTTTGGGAATATGTCAGACTTGACTGGCGCCTTACTGGCCTCAGCTCAGCTATTGCCTTTCCATTCAAAGTAGGACAAGGCCCTACTTTATGAAGGGTAAGGGTCTTCTTCTTTCCAAACTGCCGAGGGCTACAGCAATGAGACCTCCGTAAATGCGAGGGAAGCATAAGCGGATGGATTATCAGGAAGGTTCTTTGCCACCAAGCATCAGCACCCCACGGAGAGAATCAGGCTCCCTTTGCCCCTATGTGGGGTGTGTAGATTCACACACAGTGGTGTCTCTACAGGAGCCAAGAATGTTCCTGAGAGATGAGGCTCACAAGAGCTATCCGACAGAGTGCTCACCTGTACATGTGGTTTCGCCTTCCCCTGTGAGTTGGGTGCCCGAGGTCCACCCCAGCTCCGAGAAAACAGCCTCTGAGAAAAGATCTCCAGGAACCGCTTTTTGCCCAGGCTGGGAAAAGCTGTTCACAGGAAGTAAGGCAAGTGAGCCTCCTGCAGAGAAAAAGAAGCCTTACTGTCCCTGGAGGAGCAGGCTGCCAGAGTGTGTGAAAACTGACTGGTGCCATACTGGTCTTAGCTCCGCCATTGCTTGTTCCTCCGAACTGGGACTCAGGCCTACTTGGAGAAGGGTTTAGGTGCAGATTTCTACAAACTGCCAAGGGATACTGCAATGAGAACTCTCTCAGAGGTAAGGGCGAGAATTGTATGGATTCTCAAGCTGTTTTCTGAACGACAGCATTAAACCTGCCCAGAGAGAATCAGGCTCTCTGCCGCCATGTTGGGTACGCAGTTTCACACACAGAGGTGTCCGCATAGGAGCCAAGAACGTTCGTCAAAGACTGAGGTTCACTAGAGCTCTCTTAGAGAGCAAAGACTTGTTCATGTGGTTTTGCCTTCCCCTGTATGTGTGGGTCTCTGGGCACAACGCCAGCTCCGTGGAAACAACCCCTGGGCAAAGATCTCCAAGATCTGCTTTTCCCCCATGCTGGGAACCAGGAATCATAGGAGGCAGGAAAAGCAAGCCTCCTTCAGGCAAGAAGAGGCAGCCAACTAGCCTGTGTTTGGAAGCCTCTATTTGCAAGGAATGGGTTAGCTTCTCCAGAAGGAGACCTCCAGATCTGCTCAGAAGATAGAAATTCCAGAGGCAGGGTCGAGGTTCCTGACTGCCCTTTGCCAGCCTTGCAAAGACATTCCTAGATTCTAGCAATATTTTCCATGAAGGAGCAGGCATCGGGAATATGTCAGAGTTGACGGGTGCCTTACTGGCCTCAGCTCAGCTATTGCCTTTCCTTTCAAACTAGGATCAGGGCCTACTTGGTGAAGGGTAAGGGTCTACTTCTTTCCCAACTGCCAAGAGACACAGCAATGAGACTTCTGTCAAGGCGAGGGAAGCGTAAGCGGATGGATTCTCAAACAGGTGCTTTGCCACAAAGCATCAGCACCCCACGGAGAGAATCAGGCTCCCTGTGCCCCTATGTTCGGTGTGTAGCTTTACACACAGAGGTGTCTCTGTACGAGCCAAGAATGTTCCTAAGAGATGAGACACACTAACGTCTCCTACAGAGCATAGACCTGTCCATGTTGTTTTCCCTTCCCCTGTGAGATGGGTCCCCGAGGTCCACCCCAGCTCTGGGGATAGAGCCCCTGAGAAAAGATCTCCAGGAACCGCTTTTTGCCCAGGCTGGGAAACGCAGTTCACAGGAGGCAAGGCAAGCGAGCCTCCTGCAGGGAAAAATAGGCCTTACTGTCCCTGGAGGAGCAGACTGCCAGAGTGTGTGACACCTGACTGGTGCCTTACTGACCTCAGCTCCGCCATTGCATGGCCATCCAAACCAGGACCCAGGCCTACTTGGAGAAGGGTTTGGGTGCGGATTTGTAAAAACTGCCAAAGGCTACAGCAATGAGAACTCTCTCAGAGGTAAGGGAGAGCATTGTATGGATTCTCAAGCTGTTGTTTGAACGACAGCTTCAAAGCTGCAAAGAGAGAATCAGGCCCTGTGTGCCCCCTTGTTGGGTACACAGCTTCACACACAGGGGTGTCTCCATAGGAGTCAAGAACGTTCCTGACACAGTAAGTTTCACTTAGAGGTCTCCTGGAGAGCAAAGACTTGTCCATGTGGTTTTCCTTCCCCTGTGCGATTGGGTCTCTGGTCTCGGCCCCAGCTCCATGGAAACAACCCCTGAGAAAATATCTTCAAGATCCGCTTTTCCCAGAGGCTGGGAACAGGGCTTCATAGGACGCGAGAAAAGCAGGCCTCCTTCGGGCGCGAAAAGGCAGCCAACTGGCCTGTTTGGAAGCCTCTATTTGGAAAGAATGGGTTAGCTTCTCCTAAAGGAGACCTCCAGATCTGCTCAGAAGTCGGTAATTCCAGAGGCAGGGTGCTGGTTCCTGACTGCCCTTTGCCAGCCTTGCAAAGACATTCCCAGATTCTAGAGTTATTTTCCATGAAGGTGAAGGCTACGGGAGTATGTCAGACTTGGCAGGCACCTTATTGGCCTCAGCTCAGCTATTACCTTTCCATTCAAACTAGGACAAAGGCCTACTTTATGAAGGGTAAGGGTCTTCTTCTTTCCAAACTGCCAAGGGCTACAGCAATGGGACCTCTGTCAAGGCGAGGGAAGCCTAAGTGGATGGATCATCAAGCAGGTGCTTTGCCACAAAGCATCAGCACCCCACGGGGAGAATCAGGCTCCATTTGCCCCTATGTTGGGTGTGTAGCTTCACATACAGAGGTGTCTCTATAGGAGGCCAGAATGTTCCTGAGAGATGAGGTTCACTAGAGCTCCCCTACAGAGCATAGACCTGTCCATGTGCTTTTGCCTTCCCCTGTGAGTTGGGTCCTCGAGGTCCTCCCCAGCTCCGGGGAAGGAGCCCCTGAGAAAAGATCTCCAGGGACCTCTTTTCCCCCAGGCTGGGAAATGCAGCTCACAGGAGGGAAGTCAAGTGAGCCTCCTGCAGGGAAAAAGAGGGCTTACTGTCCCTGGACGATCAGGCTGCAAGAGTGTGTGAGACCTGACTGGTGCCTTACTGGCCTCAGCTCCGCCATTGCATGTTCCTCCGAACTAGGACCCAGGACTACTTGGAGAAGGGTTTGGGTGCGGATTTCTAAAAACTGCCACGGGCTACAGCAATGAGAACTCTGTCACGGGTAAGGAATAGCATTGTATGGATTTTCAAGGTGTTTTTTGAACGACATCTTTAAAGCTACACAGAGAGAATCAGGCTCTCTGTGCCCCCTTGTTGGGTACGCAGCTTCGCACACAGGGGTGTCTCCATATGAATCAAGAATGTTCGTGACAGAGTGAAGTTCACTAGAGCTCTCCTAGAGAGCAAAGACTTGTCCATGTGGTTTTTCTTCCCCTGTGAGTTTGGGTCTCCAGGCTTAGCCCCAGCTCCGTGGAAACAACCCCTGAGAAAAGATCTTCAAGATCCGCTTTTCCCAGAGCCTGGGAAGCTGGGTTCATAGGAGGCAGGAAAAGCAAGCCTCCTTCAGGCACGAAGAGGCAGCCGACCGGCCTGTTTTTGGAAGTCTCAATATGGAAGGAATGAGTTAGATTCTCCTAAAGGAGACCTCCAGATCTGCTCAGAAATCGGTAATTCCAGAGGCAGGGTGCAGGCTCCTGACTGCCCTTTGCCAGCCTTGCAGAGACATTCCTAGATTCCAGCGTTATTTTCCATGAAGGAGCAGGCTTCGGGAATATGTCAGACTTGACTGGCGCCTTATTGGCCTCAGCTCAGCTCTTGCCTTTCCTTTCAAACTAGGACAAGGGCCCACTTTATGAAAGGTAAGCGTCCTCTTCTTTCCAAACTGCCAAGGGCTACAGCAATGAGACCTCTGTCAAGGCGAGGGAAGCGTAAGCTGATGGATTCTCAAGCAGGTGCTTTGCCACAAAGCATCAGCACCCCACGGAAAGAATCTGGCTCCCTTTGCCCCTACGTTGCGTGTGTAGCTACACACACAGAGGTGTCTCGATAGGAGCCAAGAATGTTCCTGAGAGAGGAGGTTCACTGTTGGGGGCCAGAGTGAGGCACTCCGCCCATGGCAAAGGTCATGAGGAAGGAGGCTCGACATACGCAAAGGCAGGATCGAGCCTCAGGAGTCCCCCTGGAAATCCTCGAGCATCTACCCCCATCACCAGAGCCTGCCTACCTTACTACTTTGTGCTCTCACCTACACCTCTGACTTTACGGGGGGCTGTCCCCCACCACCTCTTTCGGAGAAGGAGTTAATCTACAGCTCCAGTTGATAAAAACCCCTGGGTGTGACAAGAGTGTTTTAACCTACAAACTCCTCTGTAGGTTCTCTAGCCTGCCTGACAGGCTTGTCCGGCCACATGTGATTGCTCACAGCCTCCCAACCATGAGAGGCACGAGATGCTTTAAACCTTCTAAAAACAGGTTCCTTAGAAAAGTTAGAAAATTATTAGTATAAGTATAATGGGCTGATTAGAAATCATATTGGTGAAGGGTTTTTCATTTGTTGAGCTGATGTTTACTGCTAAGTCTCCACATCCCCTGCCCTTATACACATTAATGAATATATAGAAGAAATAAGTATTAACCTTTGATATAAATCACGTTAGACCTTAGGCTAAGTACATTCTTTCCTTAACTAAAACCCACTACACCCTCACCCTATAGGAATGTAACTTTATTTGGGTGGCGTCTGTTTTAAGAATAATCACCCCTGGAGAAATAAGTGTCCTGGTTGACTGACCGCTGTCACAAGGAGAGGGTCGTAAATTGTCAGCAGGCCCCCCGGCCAGAAGATGATGTAACACCCCTAAGACCTCTGTATACTTTTGTATGAAGCACCTGACTTTGATAAAAGTCAGGACTGCTGACCCCACGTGACTTTTGCATAACATCTCAGTGTATAAAAGTAGACCATGGAAAATAAAGAATTGGGATCAGTTTCTCGAAATACTGGTCTCCCCATGTCTCTCTCTCTCTCTCACTCTGGTTGAGTCTCCATCTGGAGCGCGGAACCCACCAAGCTTACTAATTTTGCCTGGGCTTCTAAGATCCGACCGGGGAGGCCTCAGTGTCTCCTCTCCTTCGGGAGAACGGAAGGACGCCTGCGGCCTACGTAAGTGGTGCAAGCTTCTTGTCTTGAAGTTTTATTGGTCCCCCGCGTAAACCAAGCTACTCAGCCTCTTTTCTCCACTGAATTTTCCTACTGAGCTATCCTCATTTTATTACTCTTTATATCCTTAATTAACGTTTAATTAAGCAGTTGTTCCCTGACCCTCGCCTACGCCGTCTCTGCTTCGAATACCCTGGATCAGCTGGGGCTGGACCCCGGCAGTTCACTAGAGATCTCCTACAGAGCATAGACCTGTCCATTTGGTTTTGCCTTCCCCTGTGAGTTGGGTCCCCGAGGTCCGCCCCAACTCCGGGGAAACAGCCCCTGAGAAAAGATCTCCAGGAACTGCTTTCCGCCCAGGCTGGGAAACGCTGTTCACAGGAAGTAAGGCAAGCGAGCCTCCTGAAGGGAAATAGAGGCCTTACTGTCCCTGGAGGAGCAGGCTGCCAGAGTGTGTGACACCTGACTGGTGCCTTACTGGCCTCAGCTCCGCTATTGCATGTTCATCTGAACTTGAACCCAGGCCTACTTGGAGAAGTCTTTGTGTGCCGATTTCCAGAAACTGCGAAGGGCTACAGCAATGATAACTCTCTCAGTGGTAAGGGAGAGCATTGTGTGGATTCTCAATTTGTTGTTTGAACGACAGCGTCAAAGCTGCACAGAGAGAATCAGGTCTCTGTGTCCCTATGTTGGCTATGCAGCTTCCCACACAGAGATGTCCCCGTTGGAGCCAAGAACATTCCGCATAGATTGAGGTTCACTAGAGCACTCCTAGAGAGCAAAGACTTATCCATGCGGTTTTCCCTTCCCCTGTGCGTGTGGGTCTCCGGGATCGGCCCCTGCTCCGTGGAAACAGCCTCTGAGAAAAGATCTCCAAGAACCTCTTATCCCCCAGGCTGGGAAGCGGAGTTCGCAGGAGGTGGGATAAGCAAGCTTCCTTCGGCAAGAAGAGACAGCCAACCGGCCTGTGTTTGGAAGCCTATATTTGCAAGGAATGGGTTAGTTTCTCCTGACCGAGACCTCCGGATGTGCTGAGAAGATAGAAATTCCAGAGGCAGGGTCGAGGTTCCTGACTGCCCTTTGCCAGCCTTGCAAAGACATTCCCAGATTCTAACGTTATTTTCCATGAAGGAGCAGGCATCGGGAATATGTCAGACTTGACTGGCGCCTTACTGGCCTCAGCTCAGCTACTGCCTTTCCATTCAAACAAGGACAAGGGCCTACTTGGTGAAGGGTAAGGGTCTGCTTCTTTCCAAACTGCCAAGGACTACAGCAATGAGACCTCTGTCAAGGTGAGGGAAGCCTATGCGGATGGATTCTTAGCAGGTGCTTTGCCTCAAAGCATCAGCACCCACGGAGAGAATCAGACTCCCTTTGCCACTATGTTGGGTGTGTAGCTTCATGCACAGAGGTGTCTCTGTAGAAGCCAAGAATGTTCCTGAGAGATGAGGTTCACTAGAGCTCTCCTACAGAGCATAGACCTGTCCATGTGGTTTTGTCTTCCCCTGTGAGTTGGGCCCCCGAGGTCCGACCCAGCTCCAGGGAAACAGCCCCTGAGAAAAAATCTCCAGGAACAGCTTTGCGCCCAGGCTGGGAAATGCAGTTCACAGGAGGCAAGGCAAGCGAGCCTCCTGCAGGGAAAAAGAGGCCTTACTGCTCCTGGACGATCAGGCTGCAAGAATGTGTGAGACCTCACTTGTGCCTTACTGGCCTCAGCTCCGCCGTTGCCTGTTGTTCCGAGCTAGGACCCAGGCCTACTTGGAGAAGGGTTAGGGTGCGGATTTCTACAAACTGTCAAGGACTACAGCAATGAGAATTCTCTTAGCAGTAAGGGAGAGCATTGTGTGGATTCTCAAGCTGTTGTTTGAATGACAGCTTCAAAGCTACACAGAGAGAATCAGGCTCTCTGTTCCCCTATTTTGGCTGTGCAGCTTCACACACAGAATTTGACTCTGTTGGAGCCAGAAATATTCCTGAAAGACTTAGGCTCACCAAAGCTGTCCTCCAGAGCAAAGACATTGGATGTGGTTTTGCCTTCCCTTGCCAGTATGGGTCCCCTAGCTTGGCCCCAGCTCCGGGGATACAGCCTCTGAAAAAAATCTTCCAAGAAGCGATTTTTCCTCCAGGCTGTTAAGCGGAATTCGCAGTTTGCAAGTTAAGGAAGCCTGCTTCGTGGAAGAGCAAGCAGCCAACTGGCCCTGTGTTAGCAAGCCTGTATTTGAAAGGAATGGGTTAGCTTCTACAGCGGGAGAACCTCAGATCTGCTCAGGGGGCTGAAATACTAGAGTCAGGGTCGAGGTTCTCCCTTGTCCTTTGCGCACCTTGCAAAGACATTCCTAGCTTCTAGCGTTAGTGTCCCTGTAGTAGCAGGCTGCAGGAGCGTGTGATAAATGACTGCCGCGTTCCTGTCCTCAGCTCCGCTATTGACTTTCTATTCGAACTAGAACCCAGGCCTACTTTGAGAGGGGTTAGGGTCCAGTGTTTCCAAACTGCCAAGGGCTACGGCAATGCGAGCTCTGTCAGAGGTAAGAAAAGAGCAATTGGTTGGATTCTTCAGCTGCTGCGTGGCTGCACAGCTTCCGCGCTGCATGGAGAGCATGAGGCTCCTTGTGGCCCTATTTTGGGTACGCAGCAACATGCACACAGAATGTCTGTGTTCACTTATGTACAGGCTTATGTACACTAGAGCTCTCCTACAGAGCAAAGACCACTCAGTGGGCTCCAAGAGATACCTGTCGCGGCTCGAGAAGAGAGTGGAGTCCTTTGCTTCCCCTCGAGATGAGGCCTGACTCCCCGGGTGAGTATGGAATGCAATCCCAAATCCCTGTCGCCTATGGAGAGGAACATTAAGTCCTGGATACAAGCCTAGATGAGGTCTAGTTTGCCCTTCAGTGAATGGAGCCCAATCCCCAGCTCTCCCTGGCAACTCGAATGGAAGATTAGACTTCCTGGGCCAACACAAGTGGAAGCCTGAATTCCCCGTCGTAACTCGAGAATCCCACCGAAACTCGAGAAAATCCACGTGCTTCCCTCGTCATCGCAAGATGAGGCCCTTTGTCCGCTACAGCATCTCAAGAGAAGTCCCACGTTCCATCCTGAAGTGCGAAACGGTACTTGGCACCCTTGATGCGACCCCAAAAGTTCCGCGACATACCAGACTCACTCAAGGGGAACACCGAGGTTCCCGGCACCACTTCATCTGAGCCCCTTCTCCTCTCCTGATTGCGACAGGAGGGTCGACTCCCCTTCTCTGTCTGCAAGGGGTTCCCGACCTTCCGGGCGCACCTCAGGATGAGGCCGGTCTCATGAGGAAGTTCGAGACGTAGCCTCGTGGGTGGTGCCACATGCCGAAAGACCCCAATTTCACGGTCCACTCTTGAAAAGAACCCGATGCCAGCACACCTCTCTGAAGGAAAACCTGTGGATGAAGGCACAACACGAAGGGGCACTGACACCCGCGTGCATCGTCCAGAAAAACCCACAGGTCCCACAGACATTTCGACAAGTGGCCTGTCACCCTGTAAACAACTCGAAAGGCAAACGAAGGTCCATTCCTCAACAGAAGACTAGGTGTGACTCTCTTGTCCCTACTCTGCAGGGACCATGGGATCCGAGTCAGAAACGGAGAGGAAGCCTGAGGTTCCTGCGTCCACTCGAGATGAGGCCCTCTTCCATTGCACCACACCCAGTGGAGTCCCGAGAGGACCCTACCAACTCCACAGTATCCCTGAGTTCTCAGAGGCACAATTAGAAGCTCCCTGAGGTCACAGGCACAAGTCGAGGGAACCCTGGGTTTTCTGCCATGACTCGAGAAAGACCTCGAGAGTGCTTCAAAATGTGTTGAGTCGCGATTCCCCTACCATGACTCGAGAGCCATGACACGCGCCCCCTCTTCACGCGCATGGAGACCTGACTAACCTGGCACTGCACGAGAGGCTCCCTGAGATCCTCATCGTACCTCGTGAGGAAACCTACACTGCCGCGGCAGCTCGAGGAAACACATGAGACACCCCGGTCATCGCGAGATGCGGGCCTTATATTCCTGCATGGCCTTGAGACCAATCACGAGTCCTCTCTCCAAACTGAAGAGCAGGCTGGACTCGGTTGAGGCCGCTCAGGGGGCTCCAACAGATCCTTGTCGCGACTCGAGAGGAGAGCGGAGTCCTTGGCTTCCCCTCGAGACGAGGTCTCACTCCCCGGGGGAGCCTGGAATGCAACACCGAGATGCCTGCTTTCCCTGGAGAGGAATAGTAGGTCATGGACACAAGCCCAGGTGAGGTCTCTTCGGCCCTGCAGTGACTCGAGCGCAACCCCCAGATTTCCCTTGCAACTCGAGGGGAAGATTGGGCTTCCCAGGGCCAACCCAAGAGGAAGGCTGAGATCCCCATTGTAACACGAGAATCCCGCCGCAACTCGAGAAAAACCACGTGGTTCCCAACTCTTGGCAAGATGAGACCCTTGCCCGCGACGGCGTCTCAAGGGAAGTCCCCTCTTCCGCCCTGAAGGGCGGAAAGGATCCTGCCAGCCTTCATGCGACCCCGAAAAGTCCCCCGACACGCCGGGGTCCCCCGAGGGGAACACCGAGGGTCCCGGCACCGCTTCCTCTGAGCCCCTTCTCCCCTCCTGATCGCGACAGGAGAGGCGATTCCCCTGCGTGGTCTGGAAGGGGTTCCCGGCCTTCCCGGCGCACCTCAGGATGAGGCCGGTCTCACGAGGAAATTCGAGAAGAGCCACGTGGGTGGGGCCACATGCCGAACGCCCCCGATTCCCCAGTCCGCTCTTAAGAAGGACCCGAGGCCCGGACCCCTCTTCGAAGGCAACCCTGTGGGTGAAGGCACAACACGAAGGGGCACTGCCACCCCCGTGCTTCGTACGCAAAGACGCGCGGGTTCCACACACAGCTCGACGAGGGGCCTGAGACCCCCTGAGCAACTCGAGAGGCCAGCGGGGTTCCCTTCCTCAGACAAGACGAGGCCTGACTCTCCTGTCCCAACTCTGCAGGGACCCTGCGGTCGGAGTCCGAAACGGAGAGGAAGCCTGAGGTTCCTGCCTCCCCTCGAGGTGAGGCCCTCTTCCGTTGCGCCAGACCCAGCGGAGTCCCGAGGGGCCCCGCCACCTCCACAGGATCCCTCGCCTCTCAGAGGCACCCTGGGAAGTTCCCTAAGGTCCCCGGCAGAAGGCGAGGGACACGAGGGTTTCCCGCCGCCCCCCGAGAAAGACCTCGAGAGTCCTTCTTCAACGCGTCTCGAGGCCCTAATCCCCTCCCGTGACTCGAGAGCCAGGACGCGCTCCCCCTCGCCACGCGCATGGAGACCTGACTTCCCTGGCGCCGCACGAGAGGCTCCCTGAGCTCCCCGTCGTACCTCGTGTGAAACCCCACACTGGCGCCGCAGCTCGAGAAAACCCACAAGATCCCTCCGTCATCGCGAGATGAGGGCCATCTTTTCCTGCGTGGCCTGGAGAGCAGTCCCAAGTCCTCTCTCCAAACTTCACAGGAGGCTTGACTCCCTTTGGGCCACAAAGTGGGCTCCAAGAGGTGCCCGTCACGACTCGAAAGGAGAGCGGAGTCCTTTGCTTCCCTTCGACACGAGGCCTGACTCCCTGGGTGAGTCTGGAATGCAAACCTGAGATCCCTGTGGCCCTTGGAGAGGAACATTAGGTCCTGGACACAAGCCTAGATGAGGTCTCCTTTGCCCTGCAGTGACTCGAGCGCAACCCCCAGCTCTCCCTCACAACTCGAATGGATGATTGGACTTCCCTGGCCCAACACAAGAGGAAGCCTGAAATCCCCGTCGTAACTCGAGAATCCCGCCGCAACTCGAGAAAAACCACGTGGCTCCCCCGTCATCGCAAGATGAGGCCCTTGGCCGCTACAGCGTATCAAGAGAAGTCCCACGTTCCATCCTGAAGTACAAAACGGTACTTGGCACCTTTGATGCGACCCCCAAAGTTCCCTGACATACCGGTCTCACTCGAGGGAAACACCAAAGTTCACGGCACCACTTCCGGTGAGCCCCTTCACCCCTGCTGATCGCGACAGAAGGGTCGATTCCCATGTTTTGTCTGCAAGGGGTTCCCGACGTTCCCCGCGAACCTCCGGATGAGGCCGGTCTCATGAGGAAATTCGAAAAGTAGCCTCATGGTTGGTGCCATATGCTGAAAGATCCCGAATTCCTGGTCCACTCTAGATAAGAACCTGACGCCCGGACATCTCTTCGAAGGCAACCCTGTGGATGAAGGCACAACACGAAGGGACACTGACATCCCCATGCATCGTCTGGAAAAACCCGCAGATTCCACTCACAGCTCCAAATGTGGACTGTCACCTCGTGAACAACTCGCGAGGCAAGTGAAGTTGCATTCCTTCACACAAGACGAGGCCTTACTCTCCTGTCCCAACTCTTCAGGGACCCTGCAATTGGAGTCAGAAATGGAGAGGAACGCTGAGGTTCCTGCCTCAACTAGAGAAGAGGCCCTCTTCCATTGAACCAAACTCAGTGGTGTCCCGAGAGGCTCCTCCCAACACCACAGTATCCCTGAATTCTCAGAGGCTCCCTGAGAAGCTACCTGAGGTCACTGGCACAAGTCGAGGGAACCCAGAGTTTCCTGAAGTAACCCGAGAAAGACTTGGAGAGTCCTTTTTCAACGTCTCTTGATGCCCGATTCCCCTACCATGACTCCAGAGCAAGGACGCGCTCCCCTCGCCACAAGCAGGAAAACTGACTTCCCTAGTACCACACAAGAGGCTCCCTGAGTACCCCATCGTACCTCGTGAGAAAACCCACACTGGGGCCGCAGTTCGAGAAAAACCACAAGATGCCCCCGTCAAGGAGAGATGGGGGCCTTCTTTTCCTGCCTGACCTGGAGAGCAATTCCTGGTCCTCTCTCCAAACTTCACAGGAGTATTGACTCCCTTTAGGCCACTCAGTTGGGTCCAAGAAATACCCGGTGCGACTCGAGAGGAGAGCGGAGTCCTTTGCTTCCCTGGAGACGAGGCCTGACTCCCAGGGTGAGTTTGGAATGCAACCCCGAGATCCCTGTCGCCCCTGGAGTGGAACATTATGTCCTAGACACAAGCCTAGATGAGGTCTATTTTGCCCTACAGTGACTCGAGAGCAACCTCCATCTCTCCCTCACAATTTGAATGGAAGATTGGTCTTCCCACGGTCAACACAAGAGGAAGTCTAAATTTCCCATCGTAATTCGAGAATTCAGCCTCAAGTCTTAAAAACTATGTGGTTCCCCCTTCATCGCAATATGAGGCCCTTGCCAGCTAGAGTCTCAAGAGAAGTCCCACGTTCTATCTTAAAGTTCGAAATGCTACTTGGCACCCTTGATGCGACCCCAAAGTTCCCCAACATACCGGTCTCACTCCAGGGGAACACCGAAGTTCCCGGTGTCTCCAGGGAAGACCCATGTTCCGCCCTGAAGGGCGAAACGGTACTCGACACCCTTGATGCGACCGCAAAAGTTCCCCGACACGCTGGGTTCCCTCGAGGGGAACACCGAGGGTCCCGGCACCGCTTCCTCTGAGCCCCTTCTCCCCTCCTGATCGCGACAGGAGAGTCGATTCCCTTGCTTTGTCTGGAAGGGGTTCCCGGCCTTCCTGGCGCACCTCAGGATGAGGCCGGTCTCAGGAGGAAATTCGAGACTAGCCACGTGTGAGGTGCCACGTGCCGAACGACTCCGATTTTCCGGTCCGCTCTTGATAAGAACCCGATGCCCGGACACCTCTTCGAAGGCAACCCTGTGGGTGAAGGCACAACACGAAGGGGCACTGACACCCCCGTGCATCATCCGGAAAAACCCGCAGGGTCTACACACAGCTCGACAAGGGGACTGAGACTCCCGGAACAACTCGAGAGGCAACCAGAATTCCATTCCTCAGACAAGACGAGGCATGACTCTCCTGTCCCAACACTGCAGAGACCGTGCAGTCGGAGTCCGAAACCGAGAGGAAGCCTGAGTTTCCTGCCACCCCTCGAGATGAGGCCCTCTTTCATTGCACCGAACCCAGCAGAGTCCCGAGAGGCCCTGCCAACTACACAGCATCCCTCACCTCTCAGAGGCATCCTGGGAAGTTCCCTAAGGTCCCCTGCAGAAGTCGAGGGAAACGAGGGTTTCCCGCCGCAACCCGAGAAAGACCTCGAGAGTCCTTCTTCAACGACTCTTGAGGACCTAGCCGTTTCCCATGACTCGAGAGTGAGGACCAGCTCCCCCTCGCCATGCGCATGGAGACCTGACTTCCCTGGCGCCTCACGAGAGGCTCCCTGAGGTCCTCGTCGTGCCTCGTGAGAAAACCCCCATGGGCGCAGCAGCCTGAGGAAACCCATGAGACGCCCCCGTCATCGCGAGATGAGGGCCTTCTTTTCCTGCCTGGCCTGGAGAGCAATCCCGAGTCCTCTCTCCAAACTGAAGAGGAGGCTCGACACCCTTGAGTCCACTCAGTGGGCTCCAAGAGATCCGTGTCGCGACTTGAGAGGAAAGCGGAGTCCTTTGCTTCCCCTCCAGGCGAGTCCTGACCCCCCGGGGGAGTCTGGAATGGAAACCCGTGATCCCTGTCTTCCCTTGAGAGGAATATTAGGTCCTGGACACACGCCTCGATGAGGTCTCTTTGGCCCTGTAGTGACTCGAGCAGAACCCCCAGCTTTCCATCGCAACTCGAATTGAAGATTGGGCTTCCCAGGGCCAACCCAAGAGGAAGCCTGAAATTCCTGTCGTTTTTGAGAATCCCAATGCAACTCGAGAAAAACGACGTGGTTCCAACGTCTTCACAGGATGAGGCCCTTGCCCGCTACAGCGTCTCCAGGGAAGTCCCATGTTCCGTCCTGAAGTGGGAAACGGTACTTGACTCCCTTGATGCGACCCCTAAAGTTCCCTGAAACGCCGGGTTCCCTCGAGTGGAACACCTAGAGTCCCGGCCCCACTTCATCTGAGCCCCATCTCCCCTCCTGATCGCGACAGGAGAGTCGATTCCCCTTCTTTGTGTGGAAGGTGTTCCCGGCCTTCCCGGCGCACCTCAGGATGATGCTGGTCTCACGAGGAAATTCGAGATGAGCCACGTGGGTGGTGCCACATGTCGAACGACCCCGATTTCCCGGTCCGCTCTTGAAATGAACCTGATGCCCGGACACCTCTTTGAAGGCAACCCTGTGGGGGAAGGCACCAAATCAAGGGGCAATGACACTCCCGTGCATCTTCTGGAAACACCCGCAGGTTCCACACACAGCTCGACAAGGGGCCTGAGACCCACTAAACGACTCGAGAGGCAAGCAGAGTTCCATTAAGACGAGGCCTGACTCTCCTGTCCCAACCCTGCAGGGACCCTGCGGTCAGAGTCAGAAATGGAGAGGAAACCTGAGGTTCCTGCCTCCAATCGAGATGAGGCCCTCTTTCATTTCGTCAAACCTAGTGGAGTCCCGAGAGGCCCCTCTAACTCCTCAGTATCCCTCACCTCTCAGAGGCAACTGGGAAGTTCCCTAAGGTCCCCGGTAGAGGTCGAGGGAAACGAGTGTTTCCCGCCCCAACCCAAAAAAGACCTCGAGAGTCCTTCTTAAATGCGTCTGGAGGCCCTAGTCCCTCCCATGACTCCAGAGCAATGACACGATCTGCCTGGCCACACGCATGGAGGCCTGACTTCTCTGGCGACGCACGAGAGGCTCCCTGAGCTCCCCATCATATCTCGTGAGAAACCCCACACTGGCGCCGCAGCTCGAGAAAACCCATGAGACGCTCCCGTCATCACGAGAGGAGGGCCATCTTTTACTGAATGGTATGCAGATCAAGCGTGAACCTTCTGTCCAAGCTACACAGGACGCTTGACTCCCTTTAGGCCACTCATTGGGCTCCAAGAGTTACACGTCGCGACTCTAGAGGATAGTGGAGTCCTTTGCTTCCACTCGAGACGAGGCGTGACCCACCGGGTGAGACTGGAATGCGACCCCGATATCCCTGTTGCCCTTGGAGAGCAATACTACGTCCTGGACCCAAGCCTAGATGAGGACTCTTTGCCCTGAAGTGACTCGAGAGCAACCCACAGCTCTCTCTGAGAAGTTGAATGGAAGATTGGACTTCCTGGGCCAACACAAGAGGAAGCCTGAATTCCCCGTCGTAACTCGAGAATCCCGCCGCAACTCGAGAAAACCACGTGTTTCCCTCGTCATCGCTATATGAGGCCCTTGCCCGCTAGAGCATCTCCAGAGAATTCCCACGTTCCGTCTTGAAGTGCGAAACTGTACTTGGCACCCTTGATGCGACCTCAAAACTGCCGTGACATACCGGTCTCACTCGAGGGGACCACCGAGGTTCCCGGCACCACTTCATCTGAGCCCCTTCTCCCCTTCTGATCGCGACCGGTGGGTCGATTCCCCTGCTTTGTCTGCAAGGGTTCCCTACCTTCCCGGCGAATCTCAGGATAAGGCTGGTCTCCTGAGGAAATTCGAGACGTAGCCTCGTGGGTGGTACCACATGCTGAAAGACCCCAATTTTCCGGTACGCTCTTGAAAAAAACCCGATGCCCGGAAACCTCTTTGAAGGCAAACCTGTGGATGAAGGCACAACACGAAGGGGCACTGACACCCCCGTGCATTGTCCGGAAAAACCCGCAGGTTCCACACACAGCTCAACAAGTGGCCTGTCACTCCGTGAACAACTCGAAAGGCAAGGGGAAATCCATTCCTCCACAGAAGACGAGGCGTGACTCTCTTGTCCGTACTCGGCAGGTACTCTGCGACCCGAGTCAGAAATGGAGAGGACCCCTGAGGTTCCTGCCTCCATTCGAGATGAGGCCCTCTTCGATTGCACCAAACCCAGTTGAGTAACGAAAGGCCCCTCCCAAATCCACAGTGTCCCTGACTTCTCAGAGGCACTCTGAGAAGTTACCTGAGGTCACCGACACAAGTCGAGGGAACCCAGGGTTCCCTGCCGCAACCCGAGAAAGACCTCGAGAGTCCTTCTTCAATGCGTCTTGAGGCCCGATTCGCCTACTATGACTCGAGAGAAATCACGCACTCCCCTTCACCACACGCACGGAGACCTGACGTCCCTAGCACCACACGAGAGGCTCTCTGAGCTCCCCGTCATACCTCGTGAGAAATCTGATACTGGCGCCGCAGCTGGAGAAAACCCACGAGACGCCCCCGTCATCGCGAAATGAGGGCCTTTTTTCCTGCATGGCCAGGAAAACAATCCCGAGTCATCTCTCCAAACTCCATAGGAGGCTTCACTCCCTTTACGCCACGCAGTGGGCTCCAAGAGATACCCGTCGCGACTCGACAGGAGAGCGGAGTCCTTTTTTTCCCCTCAAGACGAGGCCTGACTCTCCGGGTGAGTCGAGAATGCAACCCTGAGATCCCTGTCGGCCCAGTAGTGGAACACTAGGTCCTGGACACAAGCGTAGATGAGGTCTATTTTGCCCTGCAGTGACTGGAGAGCAATCCCCAGTTCTAACTTGCAACTCGAATGGAATACTGGATTTTCCTGACGCCACACAAGAGGCTCCCTGAAATCCCTGTGGTACTTCATGAGACACCCCACACTGGCGCCGCAGCTTGAGAAAACCCACGAGACGCCACCGTCATCTCGAGATGAGGGCCTTCTTTTCCTGCATGGCCTGGAGTCCAATCCCGAGTCCTCTCTCCAAACTCCACAGGAGGCTTGACTCCCTTTAGTACACACATTGGGCTCCAAGAGATACCCATCGCGACTCGAGATGAGAGCGGAATTCTTTGCTTACCCTCGAGGTGAGAACTGACTCCCTGGATGAGTCTGGAATGCAAACCCGAGATCCCTGTCGCCCCTGGAGAGCAACGTTAGATCCTGGACACAAGCCTAGATTAGGTCTCTTTTGCCCTGCAGTGACTCTAGCGCAATCCCCAGCTCCCCCTCGCAACCCGAATGGAAGATTGGATTTCAAGGCCAACAAGAGGAAGCCTAAATTCCCGGTCATAACTCGAGAATCCCGCCGCAACTCGAGCAAAACCACGTGGTTCTCCCGTCATCGCAAGATGAGGCCCTTGCCCGCTACAGCGTTTCAAAAGATGTCCCAGGTTCCGTCTTGAAATGCGAAACGGTACTTGGCACCCTTGATGCGACCCCAAAAGTCCCCCAACACGCCGGTCTCACTCAAGGGGAACACCGAGGTTCCCGGCACCACTTCATTTAAGCCCCTTCTCCCCTCCTGATAATGACCGGTGGGTCGATTCCCCTGCTTTGTCTGCAAGGGGGCCCGACCTTCCCTGCACAACTCAGGATGAGGCCGGTCTCATGGGGAAATTCGATACGTAGCTTTGTGGGTGATGCCACTTGCCGAAAGACTCCAATTTCCCGGTCCGCTCTTGATAAGAATCCGATGCTCGGAAACCTCTTGGAAGGCAGCCTTGAGTATGAAGGTACAACACGAAGGGGCATTAACACACCTGTGCAACATCCGGAAAAACGGGCAGGTTACACACACAGCTCGACAAGTGGCCTGTCACCTCGAGAACAACTCGAGAGGCAAGAGGAGTCCCATCCTCCAGAAAAGACGAGGCCTGACTCTCCTGTACCAACATGCAGGGACCTTGCGATCTGAGTCAGAAATGGAGAGGAACACTGAGGTTCCTGCTTCAACTCGAGATGAGTCCCTCTTACATTCCACCAAATGCAGAGGAGTCTCGAGAGGCCCCTCCAAACTGCACAGTATCCCTGACTTCTCAGAGGCACTCTGAGAAGCTCCCTGAGGTCGCAGGCACAAGTCAAGGGAACCCTGGGTTTTATGCAGTGACCCGAGAAAGACCTCGAGAGTCCTTCTTCAACCTGTCTTGAGGCCCGATTACCCTACCATGACTCGAGAGCAATGACGAACTCCCCCTAGCCATCTCATGGGGACCTGACTTCCCTGGCGCCACACGAGAGGCTTCCTGAGCTCCATCTCATACCTCGTCAGAAACCCAGCACTAGCGCGGCCGTCTAGAAAACCCACAAGACGCCGCCGTCATCGCGAGATGAGGGCCTTCTTTTCCTGCATGGCCTGGAGAGGAATCCCGAGTCCTCTATCCAAACAGCACAGGAGGCTTGACTCCCTTTAGGGCACACAGTGGGCTCCAAGAGATACCCATCGGGACTCAAAAGGACAGCGGAGTTCTTTGCTTCCCCTCGAGACGAGGCCTGATTCCCCGGGTGAGTCTGGTATGCAAGCCCGAGATCCCTGTCGCCCCTAGGGATGAACATTAAGTCCTGGACACAAGCCTAGATGAGGTCTATTTTGCCCTGCAGTGACTCGAGGGCAATCCCCAGCTCTCCCTTGAAACTCGAAAGGAAGATAGGACTTCCCTGGGCCAACACATGAGGAAGACTGTATTCCCCGTCGAAACTCGAGAATCCCGCCACAACTCGAGAAACGCTACGTGGTTCCCCCGTCATCGCAATATGAGGCCCTTGCCCCCTACAGCGTCTCAAGAGAAGTCCCACGTTCCGTCTTGAAGTGCGAAACGGTATTGGCCCCCTTGATGCGACCTCAAAAGTTCCTCGACACACTGGTCTGACTCGAGGAGAACACCGAGGTTCCCGGCACCACTACATCTGGGCCCCTTCTCCCCTCCTGATCGCGACAGGAGGGTCGATTCCCCTGTTTTGTCTTGAAGGGGTTCCCGCCTTTCCCGGTGCATCTCAGGATGAGGCCGGTCTCACGAGGATATTCGAGACATAGCCTCGTGGATGGTGACACATGCCGAAAGACCCCGATTTCCCGGTTCGCTCTTGATAAGATCCCAATGCCCGGACACCTCTTTGAAGATAACCCTTTTTATGAAGGCACAACACGAAGGGGCACTGACACCCCCGGGTATCGTCCGGAGAAACCCGCAGGTACCACACACAGCTCGAGAAGTGACCTGTCACCCCGTGAACAACTGGAGAGGCAAGCAGAGTTCCATTCCTCCACACAAGACGAGGCCTGACTCTCCTGTTCGAACTCTGCAGCGAAACTGCGATCCGAGTCAGATCTGGCCCAGGGGAAGTCAGGAGAGGAAACATGAGTTTCCTGCCTCCACTCGAGATGAGGCCCTCTTCCATTGCACCGAACCCAGTGGAGTCCCGAGAGACCCCTCCCAACTGCACAGTATCCCTGACTTCTCAGAGGCACCCTTAGACCTTCCTGAGATCACCGGCACAAGTCGAGGGAACCAAGGGTTTCCTGCCCCAACCCGTAAAAGACCTCGAGAGTCCTTCTTCAACACGTCTTGAGGTGCGATTCCCCTACCATGACTCGAGAGCAATGACGCGCTCCCCCTAGCCACGCGCATAGAAACCTGACTTCCCTGGCGCCACAGGAGAGGCTCCCTGAGCTCCCCATTATACCTCGTGAGCAACACCACACTGGAGCCGCAGCTCGAGAATACCCACGAGACGCCCCAGTCCTCACGAGATGAGGGCCTTTTGCTGTATGTCCTGGAGAGCAATCCTGAGTCCTCTCTCCAAACTCCACAGGAGGCTTGACTCATTTTAGGCCACACAGTGAGCTCCAAGATATACCCGTCGCGACTTGACAGGAGAGCGGTGTCCTTGGCTTCCCCTCGAGATGAGGGCTGATTCCCCGGGTGAGTCGAGAATGCAATGCCGAGATCTCTGTCGCCCCAGAAGAGGAACATTAGGTCCTGGACACAAGCCTAGATGAGGTCTATTTGGCCCTGCAGTGTCTCGAGAGCAATCCCCAGTTCTAACTCGCAATTCGAATGAAAACTGGACTTCCCTGGGCCAGTTGAACAGGAAGCCTGAATTCCCCATCGTAACTCGAGAATCCCGCCGCAACTCAAGAAAAACCACGTGGTTCCCCCATCATCGAAAGATGAGGCCCTTGCCCGCTACAGCGTCTCAAGAGAAGTCCCACGTTCCGTATTGAAGAGCGAAAAGTTACTTGGAACCCTTGATGCGACCCCAAAAGTTCCCCGACATACCAGTCTCACTTGAGGAGAACACCGAGGTTCCCGGCACCACTTCATCTGAGACTCTTCTCCCCTCTTGATCGCGACAGGAGGTTCGATTCCTCTGCTTTGTCTGGAAGGCATTCCCGACCTTCCTGGCGCACATCAAGATGAGGCCAGTCTCACGAGGAAATTTGAGACATAGCCTCGTGGGTGGTGCGGCATGCCAAAAGACCCCAATTCCCTGGTCCGCTCTTGATAAGAACCCGATGGCAGAACCCAACTCGAAGGTAATCCTGTGGATCAAGGCACAACATGAAGGGGCAGTGACACCCCGGTGCATCGTCCAGAAAAACCAGCAAGTTCCACATACAAATCGACAAGTGGCCTGTCACCCCATGAACAACGCGAGAGTCAAGCGGAGTTCCATTCCTCCACACAAGACGAGGCCTGACTCTCCTGTCCCAACTCTGCAGGGACTCTGGGATCCGAGTCAGATCCGGCGCATTCGAAGCCAGGAGAGGAACCCTGAGGTTCCTGCCTCAACTTGTCATGAGGCCCTCTTCCATTGCACCAAACCCAGTGCAGTTCCGAGAGGCCCCTCCCAACTCCACAGTGACCCTGACTTCTCAGAGGCACGCTGAGAAGCTTCCTGAGGTCACTGGCACAAGTCGATGGAACCCAGGGTTTCCTACTGCAACCCAGGAAAGACCTCGAGAGTCCTTCTTTAACACGTCTTCAGGCCCAATTCCCCTACCATGACTCGAGAACAATGACGGGCTCCCTCTCACCACGTGCATAGAGACCTGACTGCCCTGGCACCACGTGAGAGGCTCACTGAGCTCCCAGTCTTACTTCGTGAGAAACCCCACACTAGCGCCACAGCTCGAGAAAACCTACGAGACGCCCCAGTCATCGGGAGATGAGGGCCTTCATTTCATGCATTCCCTGGAGAGCAATCCCGTGTCTTCCCTCCAAGCACCAGAGGAGGTTTGACTCCCTTTAAGCCACTCAGTGGGCTCCAAGACATACCCGTCCGACTCGAGAGGAGAGCAGAGTCCTTTGCTTCCCCTCGAGACGAGGCCTGACTCCAAGGTGAGTCTGGAATGCAACCCCGAGATTTCTGTCGAGCCTTGACATGAACATTAGGTCCTGCACACAAGCCTTGGTGGGGTCTCTTTTGCCTTCAGTGACTAGAGCGCACGTCCAGATCTTCCTCGAATCTCAAATGGAAGATAAGACTTTTGTGGGCCAACACAAGAGGAAGCATGAATTCCCTGTGGTAACTCAAATATCCCACCGCAACTCGAGAAAAACCAAGTGGTTCCGCAGTCATTCCAAGATGAGGCCCATGCCCGCTGGAGCACCCCAAGAGAAGTCCAACGCTCCATTTTGAATAGCGAAACGGTACTTGGAACGCTTTATGCGACCCCAAAAGTTACCCGACATACCTGTCTCACTTGAGGGAAACACCGAGGTTCCCAGCAGCACTTCATCTGAGCCACTTCTCCCTTCCTGAACGCCACAGGAGGGTCGATTCCTCTGCTTTGTCTGGAAGAGTTTCATGACCTTCGCGGCACACTTCAGGATGAGGCCGGTTTCATGAGGAAATTCGAGACAACCCACGTGGGTGGTGCCAAATGCTGAACGACCCCGATATCCCGGTCCGCTCTTCATAAGAACTCGAGGCCCGGACCCCTCTTCGAAGGCAACCCTGGGGGGGAAGGCACAACACGAAGGGGCACTGCCACCCCCGTGCATCGTCCGCAAAGACCCCCGGGTTCCACACACAGCTCGATGAGGGGCCTGAGACCCCCTGAGCAACTCGAGAGGCCAGCGGGGTTCCCTTCCTCAGACAAGACGAGGCCTGACTCTCCTGTCCCAACTCTGCAGGGACCCTGCGGTCGGAGTCCGAAACGGAGAGGAAGCCTGAGGTTCCTGCCTCCCCTCGAGGTGAGGCCCTCTTCCGTTGCGCCAGACCCAGCGGAGTCCCGAGGGGCCCCGCCACCTCCACAGGATCCCTCGCCTCTCAGAGGCACCCTGGGAAGTTCCCTAAGGTCCCCGGCAGAAGGCGAGGGACACGAGGGTTTCCCGCCGCCCCCCGAGAAAGACCTCGAGAGTCCTTCTTCAACGCGTCTCGAGGCCCTAGTCCCCTCCCGTGACTCGAGAGCCAGGACGCGCTCCCCCTCGCCACGCGCATGGAGACCTGACTTCCCTGGCGCCGCACGAGAGGCTCCCTGAGATCCTCGTCGTGCCTCGGGAGAAAACCCCCACGGGCGCCGCAGCTCGAGGAAACCCCTGAGACGCCCCCGTCCTCGCGAGCTGAGGGCCTTCTTTTCCTGCATCGCCTGGAGAGCAATCCCGGGTCCTCTCTCCAAACGGAAGAGGAGGCTGGACTCCCTTGAGGCCGCTCAGGGGGCTCCAAGAGACCCGCGTCGCCACTCGAGAGGAGAGCGGAGTCCTTGGCTTCCCCTCGAGACGAGGCCTGACTCCCCGGGGGAGCCTGGAATGCAACCCCGAGATCCCTGCCTTCCCTGGAGAGGAATATTAGGTCCCGGACACACGCCTAGGTGAGGTCTCTTCGGCCCTGCAGTGACTCGAGCGCGACCCCCAGCTTTCCCTCGCAACCCGAGGGGAAGATTGGGCTTCCCAGGGCCAACCCAAGGGGAAGGCTGAGATCCCCGTCGTAACTCGAGAATCCCGCCGCAACTCGAGAAAAACCACGTGGTTCCCACCTCTTGGCAAGAGGAGGCCCTTGCCCGCTACGGCGTCTCAAGGGAAGTCCCCTGTTCCGCCCTGAAGGGCAAAACGGTCCCTGACAGCCTTCCTGCGACCCCCAAAAGTCCCCCGACACGCCGGGTTCCCTCGAGGGGAACACCGAGGGTCCCGGCACCGCTTCCTCTGAGCCCCTTCTCCCCTCCTGATCGCGACAGGAGAGGCGATTCCCCTGCGTGGTCTGGAAGGGGTTCCCGGCCTTCCCGGCGCACCTCAGGAGGAGGCCGGTCTCACGAGGAAATTCGAGACGAGCCACGTGGGTGGGGCCACATGCCTAACGCCCCCGATTCCCCGGTCCGCCCTTGAGAAGGACCCGAGGCCCGGACCCCTCTTCGAAGGCAACCCTGTGGGGGAAGGCACAACACGAAGGGGCACTGCCACCCCCGTGCATCGTCCGCAAAGACCCGCGGGTTCCACACACAGCTCGACGAGGGGCCTGAGACCCCCTGAGCAACTCGAGAGGCCAGCGGGGTTCCCTTCCTCAGACAAGACGAGGCCTGACTCTCCTGTCCCAACTCTGCAGGGACCCTGCGGTCGGAGTCCGAAACGGAGAGGAAGCCTGAGGTTCCTGCCTCCCCTCGAGGTGAGGCCCTCTTCCGTTGCGCCAGACCCAGCGGAGTCCCGAGGGGCCCCGCCACCTCCACAGGATCCCTCGCCTCTCAGAGGCACCCTGGGAAGTTCCCTAAGGTCCCCGGCAGAAGGCGAGGGACACGAGGGTTTCCCGCCGCCCCCCGAGAAAGACCTCGAGAGTCCTTCTTCAACGCGTCTCGAGGCCCTAGTCCCCTCCCGTGACTCGAGAGCCAGGACGCGCTCCCCCTCGCCACGCGCATGGAGACCTGACTTCCCTGGCGCCGCACGAGAGGCTCCCTGAGATCCTCGTCGTGCCTCGGGAGAAAACCCCCACGGGCGCCGCAGCTCGAGGAAACCCCTGAGACGCCCCCGTCCTCGCGAGCTGAGGGCCTTCTTTCCCTGCATGGCCTGGAGAGCAATCCCGGGTCCTCTCTCCAAACGGAAGAGGAGGCTGGACTCCCTTGAGGCCGCTCAGGGGGCTCCAAGAGCCCCGCGTCGCGACTCGAGAGGAGAGCGGAATCCTTGGCTTCCCCTCGAGACGAGGCCTGACTCCCCGGGGGAGCCTGGAATGCAACCCCGAGATCCCTGCCTTCCCTGGAGAGGAATATTAGGTCCCGGACACACGCCTAGGTGAGGTCTCTTCGGCCCTGCAGTGACTCGAGCGCGACCCCCAGCTTTCCCTCGCAACCCGAGGGGAAGTTTGGGCTTCCCAGGGCCAACCCAAGGGGAAGGCTGAGATCCCCGTCGTAACTCGAGAATCCCGCCGCAACTCGAGAAAAACCACGTGGTTCCCACCTCTTGGCAAGATGAGGCCCTTGCCCGCCACGGCGTCTCAAGGGAAGTCCCCTGTTCCGCCCTGAAGGGCGAAACGGTCCCTGACAGCCTTGCTGCGACCCCCAAAAGTCCCCCGACACGCCGGGTTCCCTCGAGGGGAACACCGAGGGTCCCGGCACCGCTTCCTCTGAGCCCCTTCTCCCCTCCTGATCGCGACAGGAGAGGCGATTCCCCTGCGTGGTCTGGAAGGGGTTCCCGGCCTTCCCGGCGCACCTCAGGAGGAGGCCGGTCTCACGAGGAAATTCGAGACGAGCCACGTGGGTGGGGCCACATGCCTAACGCCCCCGATTCCCCGGTCCGCCCTTGAGAAGGACCCGAGGCCCGGACCCCTCTTCGAAGGCAACCCTGTGGGGGAAGGCACAACACGAAGGGGCACTGTCACCCCCGTGCATCGTCCGCAAAGACCCGCGGGTTCCACACACAGCTCGACGAGGGGCCTGAGACCCCCTGAGCAACTCGAGAGGCCAGCGGGGTTCCCTTCCTCAGACAAGACGAGGCCTGACTCTCCTGTCCCAACTCTGCAGGGACCCTGCGGTCGGAGTCCGAAACGGAGAGGAAGCCTGAGGTTCCTGCCTCCCCTCGAGGTGAGGCCCTCTTCCGTTGCGCCAGACCCAGCGGAGTCCCGAGGGGCCCCGCCACCTCCACAGGATCCCTCGCCTCTCAGAGGCACCCTGGGAAGTTCCCTAAGGTCCCCGGCAGAAGGCGAGGGACACGAGGGTTTCCCGCCGCCCCCCGAGAAAGACCTCGAGAGTCCTTCTTCAACGCGTCTCGAGGCCCTAGTCCCCTCCCGTGACTCGAGAGCCAGGACGCGCTCCCCCTCGCCATGCGCATGGAGACCTGACTTCCCTGGCGCCGCACGAGAGGCTCCCTGAGATCCTCGTCGTGCCTCGGGAGAAAACCCCCACGGGCGCCGCAGCTCGAGGAAACCCTTGAGACGACCCGTCCTCGCGAGCTGAGGGCCTTCTTTCCCTGCATGGCCTGGAGAGCAATCCCGGGTCCTCTCTCCAAACGGAAGAGGAGGCTGGACTCCCTTGAGGCCGCTCAGGGGGCTCCAAGAGCCCCGCGTCGCGACTCGAGAGGAGAGCGGAATCCTTGGCTTCCCCTCGAGACGAGGCCTGACTCCCCGGG
The DNA here is from genome assembly GCF_029407905.1 of Bubalus kerabau. Classification (NCBI taxonomy): domain Eukaryota; kingdom Metazoa; phylum Chordata; class Mammalia; order Artiodactyla; family Bovidae; genus Bubalus; species Bubalus kerabau. The sequence goes on along the minus strand of NW_026577886.1, from coordinate 2,480,266 downwards.
GGAGCCTGGAATGCAACCCTGAGATCCCTGCCTTCCCTGGAGAGGAATATTAGGTCCCGGACACACGCCTAGGTGAGGTCTCTTCGGCCCTGCAGTGACTCGAGCGCGACCCCCAGCTTTCCCTCGCAACCCGAGGGGAAGATTGGGCTTCCCAGGGCCAACCCAAGGGGAAGGCTGAGATCCCCGTCGTAACTCGAGAATCCCGCCGCAACTCGAGAAAAACCACGTGGTTCCCACCTCTTGGCAAGATGAGGCCCTTGCCCGCCACGGCGTCTCAAGGGAAGTCCCCTGTTCCGCCCTGAAGGGCGAAACGGTCCCTGACAGCCTTCCTGCGACCCCCAAAAGTCCCCCGACACGCCGGGTTCCCTCGAGGGGAACACCGAGGGTCCCGGCACCGCTTCCTCTGAGCCCCTTCTCCCCTCCTGATCGCGACAGGAGAGGCGATTCCCCTGCGTGGTCTGGAAGGGGTTCCCGGCCTTCCCGGCGCACCTCAGGAGGAGGCCGGTCTCACGAGGAAATTCGAGACGAGCCACGTGGGTGGGGCCACATGCCTAACGCCCCCGATTCCCCGGTCCGCCCTTGAGAAGGACCCGAGGCCCGGACCCCTCTTCGAAGGCAACCCTGTGGGGGAAGGCACAACACGAAGGGGCACTGCCACCCCCGTGCATCGTCCGCAAAGACCCGCGGGTTCCACACACAGCTCGACGAGGGGCCTGAGACCCCCTGAGCAACTCGAGAGGCCAGCGGGGTTCCCTTCCTCAGACAAGACGAGGCCTGACTCTCCTGTCCCAACTCTGCAGGGACCCTGCGGTCGGAGTCCGAAACGGAGAGGAAGCCTGAGGTTCCTGCCTCCCCTCGAGGTGAGGCCCTCTTCCGTTGCGCCAGACCCAGCGGAGTCCCGAGGGGCCCCGCCACCTCCACAGGATCCCTCGCCTCTCAGAGGCACCCTGGGAAGTTCCCTAAGGTCCCCGGCAGAAGGCGAGGGACACGAGGGTTTCCCGCCGCCCCCCGAGAAAGACCTCGAGAGTCCTTCTTCAACGCGTCTCGAGGCCCTAGTCCCCTCCCGTGACTCGAGAGCCAGGACGCGCTCCCCCTCGCCACGCGCATGGAGACCTGACTTCCCTGGCGCCGCACGAGAGGCTCCCTGAGATCCTCGTCGTGCCTCGGGAGAAAACCCCCACGGGCGCCGCAGCTCGAGGAAACCCCTGAGACGCCCCCGTCCTCGCGAGCTGAGGGCCTTCTTTCCCTGCATGGCCTGGAGAGCAATCCCGGGTCCTCTCTCCAAACGGAAGAGGAGGCTGGACTCCCTTGAGGCCGCTCAGGGGGCTCCAAGAGCCCCGCGTCGCGACTCGAGAGGAGAGCGGAATCCTTGGCTTCCCCTCGAGACGAGGCCTGACTCCCCGGGGGAGCCTGGAATGCAACCCCGAGATCCCTGCCTTCCCTGGAGAGGAATATTAGGTCCCGGACACACTCCTAGGTGAGGTCTCTTCGGCCCTGCAGTGACTCGAGCGCGACCCCCAGCTTTCCCTCGCAACCCGAGGGGAAGTTTGGGCTTCCCAGGGCCAACCCAAGGGGAAGGCTGAGATCCCCGTCGTAACTCGAGAATCCCGCCGCAACTCGAGAAAAACCACGTGGTTCCCACCTCTTGGCAAGATGAGGCCCTTGCCCGCCACGGCGTCTCAAGGGAAGTCCCCTGTTCCGCCCTGAAGGGCGAAACGGTCCCTGACAGCCTTCCTGCGACCCCCAAAAGTCCCCCGACACGCCGGGTTCCCTCGAGGGGAACACCGAGGGTCCCGGCACCGCTTCCTCTGAGCCCCTTCTCCCCTCCTGATCGCGACAGGAGAGGCGATTCCCCTGCGTGGTCTGGAAGGGGTTCCCGGCCTTCCCGGCGCACCTCAGGAGGAGGCCGGTCTCACGAGGAAATTCGAGACGAGCCACGTGGGTGGGGCCACATGCCTAACGCCCCCGATTCCCCGGTCCGCCCTTGAGAAGGACCCGAGGCCCGGACCCCTCTTCGAAGGCAACCCTGTGGGGGAAGGCACAACACGAAGGGGCACTGCCACCCCCGTGCATCGTCCGCAAAGACCCGCGGGTTCCACACACAGCTCGACGAGGGGCCTGAGACCCCCTGAGCAACTCGAGAGGCCAGCGGGGTTCCCTTCCTCAGACAAGACGAGGCCTGACTCTCCTGTCCCAACTCTGCAGGGACCCTGCGGTCGGAGTCCGAAACGGAGAGGAAGCCTGAGGTTCCTGCCTCCCCTCGAGGTGAGGCCCTCTTCCGTTGCGCCAGACCCAGCGGAGTCCCGAGGGGCCCCGCCACCTCCACAGGATCCCTCGCCTCTCAGAGGCACCCTGGCAAGTTCCCTAAGGTCCCCGGCAGAAGGCGAGGGACACGAGGGTTTCCCGCCGCCCCCCGAGAAAGACCTCGAGAGTCCTTCTTCAACGCGTCTCGAGGCCCTAGTCCCCTCCCGTGACTCGAGAGCCAGGACGCGCTCCCCCTCGCCACGCGCATGGAGACTGACTTCCCTGGCGCCGCACGAGAGGCTCCCTGAGATCCTCGTCGTGCCTCGGGAGAAAACCCCCACGGGCGCCGCAGCTCGAGGAAACCCCTGAGACGCCCCCGTCCTCGCGAGCTGAGGGCCTTCTTTTCCTGCATGGCCTGGAGAGCAATCCCGGGTCCTCTCTCCAAACGGAAGAGGAGGCTGGACTCCCTTGAGGCCGCTCAGGGGGCTCCAAGAGACCCGCGTCGCGACTCGAGAGGAGAGCGGAGTCCTTGGCTTCCCCTCGAGACGAGGCCTGACTCCCCGGGGGAGCCTGGAATGCAACCCCGAGATCCCTGCCTTCCCTGGAGAGGAATATTAGGTCCCGGACACACGCCTAGGTGAGGTCTCTTCGGCCCTGCAGTGACTCGAGCGCGACCCCCAGCTTTCCCTCGCAACCCGAGGGGAAGATTGGGCTTCCCAGGGCCAACCCAAGGGGAAGGCTGAGATCCCCGTCGTAACTCGAGAATCCCGCCGCAACTCGAGAAAAACCACGTGGTTCCCACCTCTTGGCAAGATGAGGCCCTTGCCCGCCACGGCGTCTCAAGGGAAGTCCCCTGTTCCGCCCTGAAGGGCGAAACGGTCCCTGACAGCCTTCCTGCGACCCCCAAAAGTCCCCCGACACGCCGGGTTCCCTCGAGGGGAACACCGAGGGTCCCGGCACCGCTTCCTCTGAGCCCCTTCTCCCCTCCTGATCGCGACAGGAGAGGCGATTCCCCTGCGTGGTCTGGAAGGGGTTCCCGGACTTCCCGGCGCACCTCAGGAGGAGGCCGGTCTCACGAGGAAATTCGAGACGAGCCACGTGGGTGGGGCCACATGCCTAACGCCCCCGATTCCCCGGTCCGCCCTTGAGAAGGACCCGAGGCCCGGACCCCTCTTCGAAGGCAACCCTGTGGGGGAAGGCACAACACGAAGGGGCACTGCCACCCCCGTGCATCGTCCGCAAAGACCCGCGGGTTCCACACACAGCTCGACGAGGGGCCTGAGACCCCCTGAGCAACTCGAGAGGCCAGCGGGGTTCCCTTCCTCAGACAAGACGAGGCCTGACTCTCCTGTCCCAACTCTGCAGGGACCCTGCGGTCGGAGTCCGAAACGGAGAGGAAGCCTGAGGTTCCTGCCTCCCCTCGAGGTGAGGCCCTCTTCCGTTGCGCCAGACCCAGCGGAGTCCCGAGGGGCCCCGCAACCTCCACAGGATCCCTCGCCTCTCAGAGGCACCCTGGGAAGTTCCCTAAGGTCCCCGGCAGAAGGCGAGGGACACGAGGGTTTCCCGCCGCCCCCCGAGAAAGACCTCGAGAGTCCTTCTTCAACGCGTCTCGAGGCCCTAGTCCCCTCCCGTGACTCGAGAGCCAGGACGCGCTCCCCCTCGCCACGCGCATGGAGACCTGACTTCCCTGGCGCCGCACGAGAGGCTCCCTGAGATCCTCGTCGTGCCTCGGGAGAAAACCCCCACGGGCGCCGCAGCTCGAGGAAACCCCTGAGACGCCCCCGTCCTCGCGAGCTGAGGGCCTTCTTTCCCTGCATGGCCTGGAGAGCAATCCCGGGTCCTCTCTCCAAACGGAAGAGGAGGCTGGACTCCCTTGAGGCCGCTCAGGGGGTTCCAAGAGACCCGCGTCGCGACTCGAGAGGAGAGCGGAGTCCTTGGCTTCCCCTCGAGACGAGGCCTGACTCCCCGGGGGAGCCTGGAATGCAACCCCGAGATCCCTGCCTTCCCTGGAGAGGAATATTAGGTCCCGGACACACGCCTAGGTGAGGTCTCTTCGGCCCTGCAGTGACTCGAGCGCGACCCCCAGCTTTCCCTCGCAACCCGAGGGGAAGATTGGGCTTCCCAGGGCCAACCCAAGGGGAAGGCTGAGATCCCCGTCGTAACTCGAGAATCCCGCCGCAACTCGAGAAAAACCACGTGGTTCCCACCTCTTGGCAAGATGAGGCCCTTGCCCGCCACGGCGTCTCAAGGGAAGTCCCCTGTTCCGCCCTGAAGGGCGAAACGGTCCCTGACAGCCTTCCTGCGACCCCCAAAAGTCCCCCGACACGCCGGGTTCCCTCGAGGGGAACACCGAGGGTCCCGGCACCGCTTCCTCTGAGCCCCTTCTCCCCTCCTGATCGCGACAGGAGAGGCGATTCCCCTGCGTGGTCTGGAAGGGGTTCCCGGCCTTCCCGGCGCACCTCAGGAGGAGGCCGGTCTCACGAGGAAATTCGAGACGAGCCACGTGGGTGGGGCCACATGCCTAACGCCCCCGATTCCCCGGTCCGCCCTTGAGAAGGACCCGAGGCCCGGACCCCTCTTCGAAGGCAACCCTGTGGGGGAAGGCACAACACGAAGGGGCACTGCCACCCCCGTGCATCGTCTGCAAAGACCCGCGGGTTCCACACACAGCTCGACGAGGGGCCTGAGACCCCCTGAGCAACTCGAGAGGCCAGCGGGGTTCCCTTCCTCAGACAAGACGAGGCCTGACTCTCCTGTCCCAACTCTGCAGGGACCCTGCGGTCGGAGTCCGAAACGGAGAGGAAGCCTGAGGTTCCTGCCTCCCCTCGAGGTGAGGCCCTCTTCCGTTGCGCCAGACCCAGCGGAGTCCCGAGGGGCCCCGCCACCTCCACAGGATCCCTCGCCTCTCAGAGGCACCCTGGCAAGTTCCCTAAGTTCCCTGGCAGAAGGCGAGGGACACGAGGGTTTCCCGCCGCCCCCCGACAAAGACCTCGAGAGTCCTTCTTCAACGCGTCTCGAGGCCCTAGTCCCCTCCCGTGACTCGAGAGCCAGGACGCGCTCCCCCTCGCCACGCGCATGGAGACCTGACTTCCCTGGCGCCGCACGAGAGGCTCCCTGAGATCCTCGTCGTGCCTCGGGAGAAAACCCCCACGGGCGCCGCAGCTCGAGGAAACCCCTGAGACGCCCCCGTCCTCGCGAGCTGAGGGCCTTCTTTCCCTGCATGGCCTGGAGAGCAATCCCGGGTCCTCTCTCCAAACGGAAGAGGAGGCTGGACTCCCTTGAGGCCGCTCAGGGGGCTTCAAGAGACCCGCGTCGCGACTCGAGAGGAGAGCGGAGTCCTTGGCTTCCCCTCGAGACGAGGCCTGACTCCCCGGGGGAGCCTGGAATGCAACCCCGAGATGCCTGCCTTCCCTGGAGAGGAATATTAGGTCCCGGACACACGCCTAGGTGAGGTCTCTTCGGCCCTGCAGTGACTCGAGCGCAACCCCCAGCTTTCCCTCGCAACCCGAGGGGAAGATTGGGCTTCCCAGGGCCAACCCAAGGGGAAGGCTGAGATCCCCGTCGTAACTCGAGAATCCCGCCTCAACTCGAGAAAAACCACGTGGTTCCCACCTTTTGGCAAGATGAGGCACTTGCCCGCCACGGCGTCTCAAGGGATGTCCCCTGTTCCGCCCTGAAGGGCGAAACGGTCCCTGACAGCCTTCCTGCGACCCCCAAAAGTCCCCCGACACGCCGGGTTCCCTCGAGGGGAACACCGAGGGTCCTGGCACCGCTTCCTCTGAGCCCCTTCTCACCTCCTGATCGCGACAGGAGAGGCGATTCCCCTGCGTGGTCTGGAAGGGGTTCCCGGCCTTCCCGGCGCACCTCAGGATGAGGCCGGTCTCACGAGGAAATTCGAGACGAGCCACGTGGGTGGGGCCACATGCGGAACGCCCCCGATTCCCCGGTCCGCCCTTGAGAAGGACCCGAGGCCCGGACCCCTCTTCGAAGGCAACCCTGGGGGGGAAGGCACAACACGAAGGGGCACTGCCACCCCCGTGCATCGTCCGCAAAGACCCGCGGGTTCCACACACAGCTCGACGAGGGGCCTGAGACCCCCTGAGCAACTCGAGAGGCCAGCGGGGTTCCCTTCCTCAGACAAGACGAGGCCTGACTCTCCTGTCCCAACTCTGCAGGGACCCTGCGGTCGGAGTCCGAAACGGAGAGGAAGCCTGAGGTTCCTGCCTCCCCTCGAGGTGAGGCCCTCTTCCGTTGCGCCTGACCCAGCGGAGTCCCGAGGGGCCCCGCCACCTCCACAGGATCCCTCGCCTCTCAGAGGCACCCTGGCAAGTTCCCTAAGGTCCCCGGCAGAAGGCGAGGGACACGAGGGTTTCCCGCCGCCCCCCGAGAAAGACCTCGAGAGTCCTTCTTCAACGCGTCTCGAGGCCCTAGTCCCCTCCCGTGACTCGAGGGCCAGGACGCGCTCCCCCTCGCCACGCGCATGGAGACCTGACTTCCCTGGCGCCGCACGAGAGGCTCCCTGAGATCCTAGTCGTGCCTCGGGAGAAAACCCCCACGGGCGCCGCAGCTCGAGGAAACCCCTGAGGGGCCCCCGTCCTCGCGAGCTGAGGGCCTTCTTTTCCTGCATGGCCTGGAGAGCAATCCCGGGTCCACTCTCCAAACGGAAGAGGAGGCTGGACTCCCTTGAGGCCGCTCAGGGGGCTCCAAGAGACCCGCGTCGCGACTCGAGAGGAGAGCGGAGTCCTTGGCCTCCCCTCGAGACGAGGCCTGACTCCCCGGGGGAGCCTGGAATGCAACCCCGAGATCCCTGCCTTCCCTGGAGAGGAATATTAGGTCCTGGACACACGCCTAGGTGAGGTCTCTTCGGCCCTGCAGTGACTCGAGCGCAACCCCCAGCTTTCTCTCGCAACCCGAGGGGAAGATTGGGCTTCCCAGGGCCAACCCAAGGGGAAGGCTGAGATCCCCGTCGTAACTCGAGAATCCCGCCACAACTCGAGAAAAACCACGTGGTTCCCACCTCTTGGCAAGATGAGGCCCTTGCCCGCCACGGCGTCTCAAGGGAAGTCCCCTGTTCCGCCCTGAAGGGCGAAACGGTCCCTGACAGCCTTCCTGCGACCCCCAAAAGTCCCCCGACACGCCGGGTTCCCTCGAGGGGAACACCGAGAGTCCCGGCACCGCTTCCTCTGAGCCCCTTCTCCCCTCCTGATCGCGACAGGAGAGGCGATTCCCCTGCGTGGTCTGGAAGGGGTTCCCGGCCTTCCCGGCGCACCTCAGGATGAGGCCGGTCTCACGAGGAAATTCGAGACGAGCCACGTGGGTGGGGCCACATGCCGAACGCCCCCGATTCCCCGGTCCGCCCTTGAGAAGGACCCGAGGCCCGGACCCCTCTTCGAAGGCAACCCTGTGGGTGAAGGCACAATACGAAGGGGCACTGCTACCCCCGTGCATCGTCCGCAAAGACCCGCGGGTTCCACACACAGCTCGACGAGGGGCCTGAGACCCCCTGAGCAACACGAGAGGCCAGCGGGGCTCCCTTCCTCAGACAAGACGAGGCCTGACTCTCCTGTCCCAACTCTGCAGGGACCCTGCGGTCGGAGTCCGAAACGGAGAGGAAGCCTGAGGTTCCTGCCTCCCCTCGAGTTGAGGCCCTCTTCCGTTGCGCCAGACCCAGCGGAGTCCTGAGGGGCCCCGCCACCTCCACAGGATCCCTCGCCTCTCAGAGGCACCCTGGGAAGTTCCCTAAGGTCCCCGGCAGAAGGCGAGGGACACGAGGGTTTCCCGCCGCCCCCCGAGAAAGACCTCGAGAGTCCTTCTTCAACGCGTCTCGAGGCCCTAGTCCCCTCCCGTGACTCGAGAGCCAGGACGCGCTCCCCCTCGCCACGCGCATGGAGACCTGACTTCCCTGGCGCCGCACGAGAGGCTCCCTGAGATCCTCGTCGTGCCTCGGGAGAAAACCCCCACGGGCGCCGCAGCTCGAGGAAAGCCCTGAGACGCCCCCGTCCTCGCGAGCTGAGGGCCTTCTTTTCCTGCATGGCCTGGAGAGCAATCCCGGGTCCTCTCTCCAAACTAAAGAGGAGGCTGGACTCCCTTGAGGCCGCTCAGGGGGCTCCAAGAGACCCGCGTCGCGACTCGAGAGGAGAGCGGAGTCCTTGGCTTCCCCTCGAGACGAGCCCTGACTCCCCGGGGGAGCCTGGAATGCAACCCCGAGATCCCTGCCTTCCCTGCAGAGGAATATTAGGTCCCGGACACACGCCTAGGTGAGGTCTCTTCGGCCCTGCAGTGACTCGAGCGCAACCCCCAGCTTTCCCTCGCAACCCGAGGGGAAGATTGGGCTTCCCAGGGCCAACCCAAGGGGAAGGCTGAGATCCCCGTCGTAACTCGAGAATCCCGCCGCAACTCGAGAAAAACCACGTGGTTCCCACCTCTTGGCAAGATGAGGCCCTTGCCCGCCACGGCGTCTCAAGGGAAGTCCCCTGTTCCGCCCTGAAGGGCGAAACGGTCCCTGACAGCCTTCCTGCGACCCCCCAAAGTCCCCCGACACGCCGGGTTCCCTCGAGGGGAACACCGAGGGTCCCGGCACCGCTTCCTCTGAGCCCCTTCTCCCCTCCTGATCGCGACAGGAGAGGCGATTCCCCTGCGTGGTCTGGAAGGGGTTCCCGGCCTTCCCGGCGCACCTCAGGATGAGGCCGGTCTCACGAGGAAATTCGAGACGAGCCACGTGGGTGGGGCCACATGCCGAACGCCCCCGATTCCCCGGTCCGCCCTTGAGAAGGACCCGAGGCCCGGACCCCTCTTCGAAGGCAACCCTGTGGTTGAAGGCACAACACGAAGGGGCACTGCCACCCCTGTGCATCGTCCGCAAAGACCCGCGGGTTCCACACACAGCTCGACGAGGGGCCTGAGACCCCCTGAGCAACTCGAGAGGCCAGCGGGGCTCCCTTCCTCAGACAAGACGAGGCCTGACTCTCCTGTCCCAACTCTGCAGGGACCCTGCGTTCGGAGTCCGAAATGGAGAGGAAGCCTGAGGTTCCTGCCTCCCCTCGAGGTGAGGCCCTCTTCCGTTGCGCCAGACCCAGCGGAGTCCCGAGGGGCCCCGCCACCTCCACAGGATCCCTCGCCTCTCAGAGGCACCCTGGGAAGTTCCCTAAGGTCCCCGGCAGAAGGCGAGGGACACGAGGGTTTCCCGCCGCCCCCCGAGAGTCCTTTTTCAACGCGTCTCGAGGCCCTAGTCCCCTCCCGTGACTCGAGAGCCAGGACGCGCTCCCCCTCGCCACGCGCATGGAGACCTGACTTCCCTGGCGCCGCACGAGAGGCTCCCTGAGATCCTCGTCGTGCCTCGGGAGAAAACCCCCACGGGCGCCGCAGCTCGAGGAAACCCCTGAGACGCCCCCGTCCTCGCGAGCTGAGGGCCTTCTTTTCCTGCATGGCCTGGAGAGCAATCCCGGGTCCTCTCTCCAAACGGAAGAGGAGGCTGGACTCCCTTGAGGCCGCTCAGGGGGCTCCAAGAGACCCGCGTCGCGACTCGAGAGGAGAGCGGAGTCCTTGGCTTCCCATCGAGATGAGGCCTGACTCCCCGGGGGAGCCTGGAATGCAACCCCGAGATCCCTGCCTTCCCTGGAGAGGAATATTAGGTCCCGGACACACGCCTAGGTGAGGTCTCTTCGGCCCTGCAGTGACTCGAGCGCAACCCCCAGCTTTCCCTCGCAACCCGAGGGGAAGATTGGGCTTCCCAGGGCCAACCCAAGGGGAAGGCTGAGATCCTCGTCGTAACTCGAGAATGCCGCCGCAACTCGAGAAAAACCACGTGGTTCCCACCTCTTGGCAAGATGAGGCCCTTGCCCGCGACGGCGTCTCAAGGGAAGTCCCCTGTTCCGCCCTGAAGGGCGAAACGGTCCCTGACAGCCTTCCTGCGACCCCCAAAAGTCCCCCGACACGCCGGGTTCCCTCGAGGGGAACACCGAGGGTCCCGGCACCGCTTCCTCTGAGCCCCTTCTCCCCTCCTGATCGCGACAGGAGAGGCGATTCCCCTGCGTGGTCTGGAAGGGGTTCCCGGCCTTCCCGGCGCACCTCAGGAAGAGGCCGGTCTCACGAGGAAATTCGAGACGAGCCACGTGGGTGGGGCCACATGCCGAACGCCCCCGATTCCCCGGTCGGCCCTTGAGAAGGACCCGAGGCCCGGACCCCTCTTCGAAGGCAACCCTGTGGGTGAAGGCACAACACGAAGGGGCACTGCTACACCCGTGCATCGTCCGCAAAGACCCGCGGGTTCCACACACAGCTCGACGAGGGGCCTGAGACCCCCTGAGCAACTCGAGAGGCCAGCGGGGTTCCCTTCCTCAGACAAGACGAGGCCTGACTCTCCTGTCCCAACTCTGCAGGGACCCTGCAGTCGGAGTCCGAAACGGAGAGGAAGCCTGAGGTTCCTGCCTCTCCTCGAGGTGAGGCCCTCTTCCGTTGCGCCGGACCCAGCGGAGTCCCGAGGAGCCCCGCCACCTCCACAGGATCCCTCGCCTCTCAGAGGCACCCTGGGAAGTTCCCTAAGGTCCCCGGCAGAAGGCGAGGGACACGAGGGTTTCCCGCCGCCCCCCGAGAAAGACCTCGAGAGTCCTTCTTCAACGCGTCTCGAGGCCCTAGTCCCCTCCCGTGACTCGAGAGCCAGGACGCGCTCCCCCTCGCCACGCGCATGGAGACCTGACTTCCCTGGCGCCGCACGAGAGGCTCCCTGAGATCCTCGTCGTGCCTCGGGAGAAAACCCCCACGGGCGCCGCAGCTCGAGGAAACCCCTGAGACGCACCCGTCCTCGCGAGCTGAGGGCCTTCTTTTCCTGCATGGCCTGGAGAGCAATCCCGGGTCCTCTCTCCAAACGGAAGAGGAGGCTGGACTCCGTTGAGGCCGCTCAGGGGGCTCCAAGAGACCCGCGTCGCGACTCGAGAGGAGAGCGGAGTCCTTGGCTTCCCCTCGAGACGAGGCCTGACTCCCCGGGGGAGCCTGGAATGCAACCCCGAGATCCCTGCCTTCCCTGGAGAGGAATATTAGGTCCCGGACACACGCCTAGGTGAGGTCTCTTCGGCCCTGCGGTGACTCGAGCGCAACCCCCAGCTTTCCCTCGCAACCCGAGGGGAAGTTTGGGCTTCCCAGGGCCAACCCAAGGGGAAGGCTGAGATCCCCGTCGTAACTCGAGAATCCCGCCGCAACTCGAGAAAAACCACGTGGTTCCCACCTCTTGGCAAATGAGGCCCTTGCCCGCCACGGCGTCTCAAGGGAAGTCCCCTGTTCCGCTCTGAAGGGCGAAACGGTGCCTGACAGCCTTCCTGCGACCGCCAAAAGTCCCCCGACACGCCGGGTTCCCTCGAGGGGAACACCGAGGGTCCCGGCACCGCTTCCTCTGAGCCCCTTCTCCCCTCCTGATCGCGACAGGAGAGGCGATTCCCCTGCGTGGTCTGGAAGGGGTTCCCGGCCTTCCCGGCGCACCTCAGGATGAGGCCGGTCTCACGAGGAAATTCGAGACGAGCCACGTGGGTGGGGCCACATGCCGAACGCCCCCGATTCCCCGGTCCGCCCTTGAGAAGGACCCGAGGCCCAGACCCCTCTTCGAAGGCAACCCTGTGGGTGAAGGCACAACACGAAGGGGCACTGCCACCCCCGTGCATCGTCCGCAAAGACCCACGGGTTCCACACACAGCTCGACGAGGGGCCTGAGACCCCCTGAGCAACTCGAGAGGCCAGCGGGGTTCCCTTCCTCAGACAAGACGAGGCCTGACTCTCCTGTCCCAACTCTGCAGGGACCCTGCAGTCGGAGTCCGAAACGGAGAGGAAGCCTGAGGTTCCTGCCTCTCCTCGAGGTGAGGCCCTCTTCCGTTGCGCCGGACCCAGCGGAGTCCCGAGGAGCCCCGCCACCTCCACAGGATCCCTCGCCTCTCAGAGGCACCCTGGGAAGTTCCCTAAGGTCCCTGGCAGAAGGCGAGGGACACGAGGGTTTCCCGCCGCCCCCCGAGAAAGACCTCGAGAGTCCTTCTTCAACGCGTCTCGAGGCCCTAGTCCCCTCCCGTGACTCGAGAGCCAGGACGCGCTCCCCCTCGCCACGCGCATGGAGACCTGACTTCCCTGGCGCCGCACGAGAGGCTCCCTGAGATCCTCGTCGTGCCTCGGGAGAAAACCCCCACGGGCGCCGCAGCTCGAGGAAACCCCTGAGACGCACCCGTCCTCGCGAGCTGAGGGCCTTCTTTTCCTGCATGGCCTGGAGAGCAATCCCGGGTCCTCTCTCCAAACGGAAGAGGAGGCTGGACTCCCTTGAGGCCGCTCAGGGGGCTCCAAGAGACCCGCGTCGCGACTCGAGAGGAGAGCGGAGTCCTTGGCTTCCCCTCGAGACGAGGCCTGACTCCCTGGGGGAGCCTGGAATGCAACCCCGAGATCCCTGCCTTCCCTGCAGAGGAATATTAGGTCCCGGACACACGCCTAGGTGAGGTCTCTTCGGCCCTGCGGTGACTCGAGCGCAACCCCCAGCTTTCCCTCGCAACCCGAGGGGAAGATTGGGCTTCCCAGGGCCAATCCAAGGGGAAGGCTGAGATCCCCGTCGTAACTCGAGAATCCCGCCGCAACTCGAGAAAAACCACGTGGTTCCCACCTCTTGGCAAGATGAGGCCCTTGCCCGCCACGGCGTCTCAAGGGAAGTCCCCTGTTCCGCCCTGAAGGGCGAAACGGTCCCTGACAGCCTTCCTGCGACCGCCAAAAGTCCCCCGACACGCCGGGTTCCCTCGAGGGGAACACCGAGGGTCCCGGCACCGCTTCCTCTGAGCCCCTTCTCCCCTCCTGATCGCGACAGGAGAGGCGATTCCCCTGCGTGGTCTGGAAGGGGTTCCCGGCCTTCCCGGAGCACCTCAGGATGAGGCCGGTCTCACGAGGAAATTCGAGACGAGCCACGTGGGTGGGGCCACATGCCGAACGCCCCCGATTCCCCGGTCCGCCCTTGAGAAGGACCCGAGGCCCGGACCCCTCTTCGAAGGCAACCCTGTGGGTGAAGGCACAACACGAAGGGGCACTGCCACCCCCGTGCATCGTCCGCAAAGACCCGCGGGTTCCACACACAGCTCGACGAGGGGCCTGAGACCCCCTGAGCAACTCGAGAGGCCAGCGGGGTTCCCTTCCTCAGACAAGACGAGGCCTGACTCTCCTGTCCCAACTCTGCAGGGACCCTGCGGTCAGAGTCCGAAACGGAGAGGAAGCCTGAAGTTCCTGCCTCCCCTCGAGGTGAGGCCGTCTTCCGTTGCGCCAGACCCAGCGGAGAACCGAGGGGCCCCACCACCTCCACAGGATCCCTCGCCTCTCAGAGGCACCCTGGGAAGTTCCCTAAGGTCCCCGGCAGAAGCCGAGGGACACGAGGGTTTCCCGCCGCACCCGAGAAAGACCTCGAGAGTCCTTCTTCAACGCGTCTCGAGGCCCTAGTCCCCTCCCGTGACTCGAGAGCCAGGACGCGCTCCCCCTCGCCACGTGCATGGAGACCTGACTTCCCTGGCGCCGCACGAGAGGCTCCCTGAGATCCTCGTCGTGCCTCGGGAGAAAACCCCCACGGGCGCCCCAGCTCGAGGAAACCCCTGAGACGCCCCCGTCCTCGCGAGCTGAGGGCCTTCTTTTCCTGCATGGCCTGGAGAGCAATCCCGGGTCCTCTCTCCAAACGGAAGAGGAGGCTGGACTCCCTTGAGGCCGCTCAGGGGGCTCCAAGAGAACCGCGTCGCGACTCGAGAGGAGAGCGGAGTCCTTGGCTTCCCCTCGAGACGAGGCCTGACTCCCCGGGGGAGCCTGGAATGCAACCCGGAGATCCCTGCCTTCCCTGGAGAGGAATATTAGGTCCCGGACACACGCCTAGTTGAGGTCTCTTCGGCCCTGCAGTGACTCGAGCGCAACCCCCAGCTTTCCCTCGCAACCCGAGGGGAAGATTGGGCTTCCCAGGGCCAACCCAAGGGGAAGGCTGAGATCCCCGTCGTAACTCGAGAATGCCGCGGCAACTCGAGAAAAACCACGTGGTTCCCACCTCTTGGCAAGATGAGGCACTTGCCCGCCACGGCGTCTCAAGGGAAGTCCCCTGTTCCGCCCTGAAGGGCGAAACGATCCCTGACAGCCTTCCTGCGACCCCCAAAAGTCCCCCGACACGCCGGGTTCCCTCGAGGGGAACACCGAGGGTCCCGGCACCGCTTCCTCTGAGCCTCTTCTCCCCTCCTGATCGCGACAGGAGAGGCGATTCCCCTGCGTGGTCTGGAAGGGGTTCCCGGCCTTCCCGGCGCACCTCAGGAAGAGGCCGGTCTCACGAGGAAATTCGAGACGAGCCACGTGGGTGGGGCCACATGCCGAACCCCCCCGATTCCCCGGTCGGCCCTTGAGAAGGACCTGAGGCCCGGACCCCTCTTCGAAGGCAACCCTGTGGGTGAAGGCACAACACGAAGGGGCACTGCCACCCCCGTGCATCGTCCGCAAAAACCCGCGGGTTCCACACACAGCTCGACGAGGGGCCTGAGACCCCCTGAGCAACTCGAGAGGCCAGCGGGGTTCCCTTCCTCAGACAAGACGAGGCCTGACTCTCCGCTCCCAACTCTGCAGGGACCCTGAAGTCGGAGGGTCGGAGTCAGAAACAGAGAGGAAGCCTGATGTTCCTGCCTCCCCTCGAGATGAGGCCCTCTTCCATTGCGCAAACCCCAGCGGAGTCCCGAGAGACCCCGCTAACTCCACAGCATCCCTCACCTGTCAGAGGCACCCTGGGAAGTTCCCTCAGGTCCCCGGCAGAAGTCGAGGGAAATAAGGGTTTCCCGCCGCCACTCGAGAAAGACCTCGATAGTCCTTCTTCAAAGTGTCTTGAGGCCCTTGTCCCCTCTCTGGACTAGAGAGCAATGATGCGCTCCCCCTCGCCTCGCGCATGCATACCTGGCTTCCCTGGCGCCGCACGAGAGGCTCCCTAAGATACTCGTCGTGCCTCGGGAGAAAACCCCCATGGGCACCGCAGCTCGAGGAAACCCCTGAGACGCCCCCATCCTCGCGAGCTGAGGGCCTTCTTTTCCTGCCTGGCCTGGAGTGCAATCCCGAGTCCTCTCTCCAAACTGAAGAGTAGGATGGATTCCCTTGAGACGACTCAGTGGGCTCCAAGAGATCCGCGTCTGGGCTCTAGAGGAGAGCGCAGTCCTTTGCTTCCCCTCGAGGCGAGGCCTGAGTCCCAGGGGGAGTCTGGAGTGCAATCCCGAGATCCTTGTCTTCCCTTGAGAGGACTATTAGGTCCTGGACACACGCCTAGATGAGGTCTCTTTGGCCTTGCATTGTTTCGAGCACAACATCCAGCTTTCCCTCGCAACTCGAAGGGAAGTTTGGGCTTCCCAGGGCCAACACAATAGGAAGCCTGAAATCCACGTCGTAACTCGAGAATCCCGCCGCAACTCGAGAAAAACCACGTGGTTCCATCGTCTTCGCAGCATGAGGCCCTTGCCCGCCACAGCGTCTCAAAAGAAGTCCCACGTTCCTACTGAAGTGCAAAACGGTACTTGGCACCCATGATGGCACCCCCAAAGTTCCCCAACATACAGGCCTCACTCGAGGGTAACACCCATGTTCCCCGCACCACATCATTTGAGCCCCTTCTCCCCTCCTGATTGCAACAGGAGTGTCTTTTCTCCTGCTTTGTGTGGAAGGGGTTACCGATCTTCCCAGCGCACATCAGGATGAGGCCTGTCTCACGAGGAAATTGGAGATGTAGCCTCGTGGGTGGTGCCACATGCGGAAAGACCCCATTTCCCGGTCAGCTATTAATAAGAACCCGATGCCCGTACACGTCTTGGAATGCATCCCGTAGGATGAAGGCACAACAAGGAGGGACCCTGAACACCCGTGCATCTTTTGGAAAATTCTGCAGGTTCCACATACAGCTCGACAAGTGACCTGTTACCTCGTGAACAACTCGAGAGGCAAGCTAAGTTTCATTTCTCCACAGAATACGAGGCCTGACTCTCCTGTCCCAACTCTGCAGGAATCCTGAGATCGGAGTCTGAAATGGAGAGGAACCCTGAGGTTCCTTCCTCAACACGAGATGAGGCCCTCTTGTATTATACCACACCCAGTGGAGTCCCGAGAGGCCCCTCCCAACTCCACAGTATCAGTGTCTTCTCAGAGGCACCCTGAGCAACTCCCTGAGGTCACTGGCACAAGTCGAGGGAACACAGGGTATCCTGCCGCAACCCGAGAAAGACCTCAAGAGTCCTTCTTCAACGCGTCTTGAGGACGGATTCCCCTACCATGACTCGAGAGCAATGACACGCTCCCCCTCGCCATGCGCATGGACACCTGACTTCCCTGGCGCCACATGAGAGGCTCCCTGAGCTCCCCGTCATACCTCGTGAGAAACCCCACACTGGCGCCGCAGCTCGGGAAAACCCACCGTCATCGCGAGATTGGGGACTTCTTTTCCTGCCTGACCTGGAGAGCAATCCCTGGTCTTTTCTCCAAACTTCACAGGAGGCTTTACTCCCTTTAGGCCACTCAATGGGCTCCAAGAGATACCTGTCGCGACTTGAGAGGAGAGCAGAGTACTTTGTTTCCCCTCGAGACGAGGCCTTACCTCGGGTGAGTCTGGAATGCAACCCCGAGATCCCTGTTGTCCCTGGAGAGGAACATTATGTCCTGGACAAAAGCCTAGATGAGGTCTATTTTGCCCTACAGTAACTCGAGAGCAACACCCATCTCTCCCTCGCAATTCGAATGGAAGATTGGTCTTCATTGGGCCAACACAAGAGGAAGTCTGAATTTCCCGTTGTAACTCGAGAATCCCACCGCAACTCTTAAAAACCACGTGGTTCCCCATTCATCGCAATATGAGGCCTTTGCCCGCTACAGAGTCTCAAGAGAAGTCCCATGTTTCGTCATAAAGTTCGAGATGCTACTTGGCACCCTTGATGCGACCCCAAAAGTTCCCCAATATACCGGTCTCACTCCAAGGGAACACCGAAGTTCCTGGCACCATTTCATTTGAGCCCCTTCTCCGCTCCTGATCACGGCAGGAAGGTCGATCCCCCTGCTTTGTCTAGAAGGGGTTCCCGACCTTCATGGCACACCTCAGGATGAGGCCAGTCTCACGAAGAAATTCGAGACGTAGCCTCGTGTTGGTGCCACGTGCCAAAAGACCCCGATTTCTCGGTCTTGCTCTTGATAAGAACCCGATGCCCGGACACCTCTTCTAAGGCAACCCTGTGGATGAAGGCACTACACGAGGGGGCACTGGCAACCCTGTTCATCGTCCGGAAAACCCCGCAGGATCCACATACAGCTCCACAACTGGCCTGTCACCCCTTAAACAATGAGAGAGGAAAGCGGAGTCCCCTTCCTCAGACAAGACGAGGCCTGAGTATCCAATCCCAACTCTGCAGGCACGCTTCGATCTGAGTCAGAAATGGAGAGGAAACCTGAGGTTCCTGCCTCAACCCGAGATGAGGCCCTCTTCCATTAAAACAAACCCAGTGGAGTCCCGAGAGTCCCCTCCCATCTCCACAGTATCCCTGACTTCTCATAGGCATTCTGAGAAGCTCCTTGAGGCCACCGGCAAAAGTCGAGGGAAATAAGGGTTTCCTGCCACAACCGAAGAAAGACCTCGAGAGTCCTTCTTCAATGTGTCTTGAGGTCAGATTCCCCTACCATAGCTCGAGAGCAATAATGCGCTCCCCCTCGCCACGCACATGGAGACCTGACTTCCCTGGCGCCACACGAGAGGCTCCCTGAGCTCCCCGTCGTACCTCGTGTGAAACCCCACACTGGCGCCGCAGCTCGAGAAAACCCACAAGATCCCTCCGTCATCGCGAGATGAGGGCCATCTTTTCCTGCATGGCCTGGAGAGCAGTCCCAAGTCCTCTCTCCAAACTTCACAGGAGGCTTGACTCCCTTTAGGCCACAAAGTGGGCTCCAAGAGGTGCCCGTCGCGACTCGAAAGGAGAGCGGAGTCCTTTGCTTCCCTTCGACATGAGGCCTGATTCCCTGGGTGAGTCTGGAATGCAAACCTGAGATCCCTGTGGCCCTTGGAGAGGAACATTAGGTCCTGGACACAAGCCTAGATGAGGTCTCCTTTGCCCTGCAGTGACTCGAGCGCAACCCCCAGCTCTCCCTCGCAACTCGAATGGATGATTGGACTTCCCTGGCCCAACACAAGAGGAAGCCTGAAATCCCCGTCGTAACTCGAGAATCCCGCCGCAACTCGAGAAAAACCACGTGGCTCCCCCGTCATCGCAAGATGAGGCCCTTGGCCGCTACAGCGTATCAAGAGAAGTCCCACGTTCCATCCTGAAGTACAAAACGGTACTCGGCACCCTTGATGCGACCCCCAAAGTTCCCTGACATACCGGTCTCACTCGAGGGAAACACCAAAGTTCACGGCACCACTTCCTGTGAGCCCCTTCACCCCTCCTGATCGCGACAGAAGGGTCGATTCCCATGTTTTGTCTGCAAGGGGTTCCCGACGTTCCCCGCGAACCTCCGGATGAGGCCGGTCTCATGAGGAAATTCGAAAAGTAGCCTCATGGTTGGTGCCATATGCTGAAAGATCCCGAATTCCCGGTCCACTCTAGATAAGAACCTGACGCCCGGACATCTCTTCGAAGGCAATCCTGTGGATGAAGGCACAACACGAAGGGACACTGACATCCCCATGCATCGTCTGGAAAAACCCGCAGATTCCACTCACAGCTCCAAATGTGGACTGTCACCTCGTGAACAACTCGAGAGGCAAGTGAAGTTGCATTCCTTCACACAAGACGAGGCCTTACTCTCCTGTCCCAACTCTTCAGGGACCCTGCAATTGGAGTCAGAAATGGAGAGGAACCCTGAGGTTCCTGCCTCAACTAGAGAAGAGGCCCTCTTCCATTGAACCAAACTCAGTGGTGTCCCGAGAGGCTCCTCCCAACACCACAGTATCCCTGAAATCTCAGAGGCTCCGTGAGAAGCTACCTGAGGTCACTGGCACAAGTCGAGGGAACCCAGAGTTTCCTGAAGTAACCCGAGAAAGACTTGGAGAGTCCTTTTTCAACGTCTCTTGATGCCCGATTCCCCTACCATGACTCCAGAACAAGGACGCGTTCCCCTCGCCACGAGCAGGAAAACTGACTTCCCTAGTACCACACAAGAGGCTCCCTGAGTACCCCATCGTACCTCGTGAGAAAACCCACACTGGCGCCGCAGTTCGAGAAAAACCACAAGATGCCCCCGTCAAGGAGAGATGGGGGCCTTCTTTTCCTGCCTGACCTGGAGAGCAATTCCTGGTCCTCTCTCCAAACTTCACAGGAGTATTGACTCCCTTTAGGCCACTCAGTTGTGTCCAAGAAATACCCGGTGCGACTCGAGAGGAGAGCGGAGTCCTTTGCTTCCCTGGAGACGAGGCCTGACTCCCCGGGTGAGCTTGGAATGCAACCCCGGGATCCATGTCACCCCTGGAGTGGAACATTATGTCCTAGACACAAGCCTAGATGAGGTCTACTTTGCCCTACAGTGACTCGAGCAACTTCCATCTCTCCCTCACAATTTGAATGGAAGATTGGTCTTCCCACGGTCAACACAAGAGGAAGTCTGAATTTCCCATCGTAATTCGAGAATTCAGCCTCAAGTCTTAAAAACCATGTGGTTCCCCCTTCATCGCAATATGAGGCCCTTGCCAGCTAGAGTCTCAAGAGAAGTCCCACGTTCCATCTTAAAGTTCGAAATGCTACTTGGCACCCTTGATGTGACCCCAAAGTTCCCCAACATACCGGTCTCACTCCAGGGGAACACCGAAGTTCCCGGTGTCTCCAGGGAAGTCCCATGTTCCGCCCTGAAGGGCGACACGGTACTTGACACCCTTGATGCGACCGCAAAAGTTCCCCGACACGCTGGGTTCCCTCGAGGGGAACACCGAGGGTCCCGGCACCACTTCATCTGAGCCCCGTCTCCCCTCCTGATCGCGACAGGAGAGTCGATTCCCCTGCTTTGTCTGGAAGGGGTTCCAGGCCTTCCTGGCGCACCTCAGGATGAGGCCGGTCTCAGGAGGAAATTCGAGACTAGCCACATGTGAGGTGCCACGTGCCGAACGACTCCGATTTTCCGGTCCGCTCTTGATAAGAACCCGATGCCCGGACACCTCTTCGAAGGCAACCCTGTGCGTGAAGGCACAACACGAAGGGGCACTGACACCCCCGTGCATCATGCGGAAAAACCCGCAGGGTCTACACACAGCTCGACAAGGGGCCTGAGACTCCCGGAACAACTCGAGAGGCAACCAGAATTCCATTCCTCAGACAAGACGAGGCATGACTCTCCTGTCCCAACACTGCAGGGACCGTGCAGTCGGAGTCCGAATCCGAGAGGAAGCCTGAGGTTCCTGCCTCCCCTCGAGATGAGGCCCTCTTCCATTGCGCCGAACCCAGCAGAGTCCCGAGAGGCCCTGCCAACTGCACAGCATCCCTCACCTCTCAGAAGCACCGTGGGAAGTTCCCTAAGGTCCCCTGCAGAAGTCGAGGGAAACAAGGGTTTCCCGCCGCAACCCGAGAAAGACCTCGAGAGTCCTTCTTCAACGCCTCTTGAGGACCTAGCCGTTTCCCATGACTCGAGAGTGATGACCAGCTCCCTCTCGCCATGCGCATGGAGACCTGACTTGCCTGGCGCCGCACGAGAGGCTCCCTGAGGTCCTCATCGTGCCTCGTGAGAAAACGCCCATGGGCACAGCAGCCTGAGGAAACCCATGAGACGCCCCCGTCATCGCGAGATGAGGGCCTTCTTTCTTGCCTGGCCTGGAGAGCAATCCCGAGTCCTCTCTCCAAACTGAAGAGGAGGCTCGACACCCTTGAATCCACTCAGTGGGCTCCAAGAGATCCGTGTCGCGACTTGAGAGGAAAGCGGAGTCTTTGCTTCCCCTCCAGGCGAGTCCTGACCCCCCGGGGGAGTCTGGAATGGAAACCCGTGATCCCTGTCTTCCCTTGAGAGGAATATTAGGTCCTGGACACACGCCTCGATGAGGTCTCTTTGGCCCTGTAGTGACTCGAGCAGAACCCCCAGCTTTCCATCGCAACTCGAATTGAAGATTGGGCTTCCCAGGGCCAACCCAAGAGGAAGCCTGAAATTCCTGTCGTTTTTGAGAATCCCAATGCAACTCGAGAAAAACGACGTGGTTCCAACGTCTTCACAGGATGAGGCCCTTGCCCGCTACAGCGTCTCCAGGGAAGTCCCATGTTCCGTCCTGAAGTGGGAAACGGTACTTGGCTCCCTTGATGCGACCCCTAAAGTTCCCTGAAACGCCGGGTTCCCTCGAGTGGAACACCGAGGGTCCCGGCCCCACTTCATCTGAGCCCCATCTCCCCTCCTGATCGCGACAGGAGAATCGATTCCCCTACTTTGTGTGGAAGGTGTTCCCGGCCTTCCCGGCGCACCTCAGGATGATGCTGGTCTCACGAGGAAATTCGAGATGAGCCACGTGGGTGGTGCCACATGCCGAATGACCCCGATTTCCCGGTCCGCTCTTGAAATGAACCCGATGCCCGGACACCTCTTTGAAGGAAACCCTGTGGGGGAAGGCACCAAACGAAGGGGCACTGACACCCCCATGCATCTTCTGGAAACACCCGCAGGTTCCACACACAGCTTGTCAAGGGCCCTGAGACCCCCTGAACGACTCAAGGGGCAAGCAGAGTTCCGTTACTCAGACAAGACGAGGCCTGACTCTCCTGTCCCAACTCTGCAGGGACCCTGCGGTCGGAGTCAGAAATGGAGAGGAAGCCTGAGGTTCCTGCCTCCAATCGAGATGAGGCCCTCTTTCATTTCGTCAAACCTAGTGGAGTCCCGAGAGGCCCCTCTAACTCCTCAGTATCCCTCACCTCTCAGAGGCACCTGGGAAGTTCCCTAAGGTCCCCTGTAGAGGTCAATGGAAACGAGTGTTTCCCGCCCCAACCCAAGAAAGACCTTGAGAGTCCTTCTTAAATGCCTCTTGAGGCCCTAGTCCCTCCCATGACTCGAGAGCAATGACACGATCTGCCTGGCCACACGCATGGAGTCAGGCTTCTCTGGCGCCGCACGAGAGGCTCCCTGAACTCCCCATCATATCTCGTGAGAAACCCCACACTGGCGCCGCAGCTCGAGAAAACCCATGAGACGCCCCCGTCATCACGAGAGGAGGGCCATCTTTAACTGCATGGTATGCAGATCAAGCGTGAACCTTCTGTCCAAGCTACACAGGACGCTTGACTCCCTTTAGGCCACTCATTGGGCTCCAAGAGTTACGCGTCCCGACTCGAGAGGATAGTGGAGTCCTTTGCTTCCTTCCACTCGAGACGAGGTGTGACCCACTGGGTGAGACTGGAATGCGACCCCGATATCCCTGTCGCCCCTGGAGAGGAACATTACGTCCTGGACCCAAGCCTAGATGAGGACTCTTTGCCCTGAAGTGACTCGAGAGCAACCCCCAGCTCTCTCTGACAAGTTGAATGGAAGATTGGACTTCCTGGGCCAACACAAGAGGAAGCCTGAATTCCCCGTTGTAACTCGAGAATCCCGCCTCAACTCGAGAAAAACCACGTGTTTCCCTCGTCATCGCAATATGAGGCCCTTGCCCGCTACAGCATCTCCAGAGAATTCCCACGTTCCATCTTGAAGTGCGATACTGTACTTGGCACCCTTGATGCGACCTCAAAAGTGCCGTGACATACCGGTCTCACTCGAGGGGACCACCGAGGTTCCCGGCACCACTTCATCTGAGCCCCTTCTCCCCTTCTGATCGCGAGCAGTGGGTCGATTCCCCTGCTTTGTCTGCAAGGGGTTCCCGACCTTCCCGGCACACCTCAGGATGAGGCCGGTCTCCCGAGGAAATTCGAGACGTAGCCTCGTGGGTGGTACCACATGCTGAAAGACCCCAATTTTCCGGTACGCCCTTGAAAAGAACCCGATGCCCGGAAACCTCTTTGAAGGCAACCCTGTGGATGAAGGCACAACACGAAGGGGCACTGACACCCCCGTGCATCGTCCGGAAAAACCCGCAGGTTCCACACTCAGCTCAACAAGTGGCCTGTCACTCCGTGAACAACTCGAAATGCAAGGGGAAATCCATTCCTCAACAGAAGACGAGGCGTGACTCTCTTGTCCATACTCTGCAGGTACCCTGCGACCCGAGTCAGATATGGAGAGGACCCCTGAGGTTCCTGCCTCCATTCGAGATGAGGCCCTCTTCGATTGCACCAAACCCAGTTGAGTAACGAAAGGCCCCTCCCAAATCCACAGTGTCCCTGACTTCTCAGAGGCACCCTTAGAAGTTGCCTGAGGTCACCGACACAAATCAAGGGAACCCAGGGTTCCCTGCCGCAACCCGAGAAAGACCTCAAGAGTCCTTCTTCAATGTGTCTTGAGGCCCGATTCGCCTACTATGACTCGAGAGCAATCACGCACTCCCCTTCACCACACGCACGGAGACCTGACGTCCTTAGCACCACACGAGAGGCTCTCTGAGCTCCCCGTCGTACCTCGTGAGAAATCTGATACTGGCGCCGCAGCTGGAGAAAACCCACGAGATGCCCCCATCATCGCGAGATGAGGGCCTTTTTTCCTGCATGGCCAGGAAAACAATCCCGAGTCATCTCCAAACTCCATAGGAGGCTTCACTCCCTTTACGCCACGCAGTGGGCTCCAAGAGATACCCGTCGCGATTCGACAGGAGAGCGGAGTCCTTTTTTTCCCCTCAAGACGAGGCCTGACTCTCCGGGTGAGTCGAGAATGCAACCCTGAGATCCCTGTTGGCCCAGTAGTGGAACACTAGGTCCTGGACACAAGCGTAGATGAGGTCTATTTTGCCCTGCAGTGACTGGAGAGCAATCCCCAGTTCTAACTTGCAACTCGAATGGAATACTGGATTTTCCTGGCGCCATACAAGAGGCTCCCTGAGATCCCCGTGGTACTTCATGAGACACCCCACACTGGCGCCGCAGCTCGAGAAAACCCACGTGACGCCACCGTCATCTCGAGATGAGGGCCTTCTTTTCCTGCATGGCCTGGAGTCCAATCCCGAGTCCTCTCTCCAAACTCCACAGGAGGCTTGACTCCCTTTAGTACACACAGTGGGCTCCAAGAGATACCCATCGCGACTCGAGACGAGAGCAGAATTCTTTGCTTACCCTCGAGGTGAGAACTGACTCCCCGGATGAGTCTGGAATGCAAACCCGAGATCCCTGTCGCCCCTGGAGAGCAACGTTAGATCCTGGACACAAGCCTAGATTAGGTCTCTTTTGCCCTGCAGTGACTCTAGCGCAATCCCCAGCTCCCCCTCGCAACCCGAATGGAAGATTGGATTTCAAGGCCAACAAGAGGAAGCCTAAATTCCCGGTCATAACTCGAGAATCCCGCCGCAACTCGAGCAAAACCACGTGGTTCTCCCGTCATCGCAAGATGAGGCCCTTGCCCGCTACAGCGTTTCAAAAGATGTCCCAGGTTCCGTCTTGAAATGCGAAACGGTACTTGGCACCCTTGATGCGACCCCAAAAGTCCCCCAACACGCCGGTCTCACTCAAGGGGAACACCGAGGTTCCCGGCACCACTTCATTTAAGCCCCTTCTCCCCTCCTGATCGTGACCCGTGGGTCGATTCCCCTGCTTTGTCTGCAAGGGGGCCCGACCTTCCCTGCACAACTCAGGATGAGGCCGGTCTCATGGGGAAATTCGATACGTAGCTTTGTGGGCGGTGCCACTTGCTGAAAGACTCCAATTTCCCGGTCCGCTCTTGATAAGAATCCGATGCTTGGACACCTCTTGGAAGGCAGCCTTGAGTATGAAGGTACAACACGAAGGGGCACTAACACACCTGTGCATCATCCGGAAAAACGGGCAGGTTACACACACAGCTCGACAAGTGGCCTGTCACCTCGAGAACAACTCGAGAGGCAAGAGGAGTCCCATCCTCCAGAAAAGACGAGGCCTGACTCTCCTGTACCAACATGCAGGGACCTTGCGATCTGAGTCAGAAATGGAGAGGAACACTGAGGTTCCTGCTTCAACTCGAGATGAGTCCCTCTTACATTCCACCAAATGCAGAGGAGTCTCGAGAGGCCCCTCCAAACTGCACAGTATCCCTGACTTCTCAGAGGCACTCTGAGAAGCTCCCTGAGGTCGCAGGCACAAGTCAAGGGAACCCTGGGTTTTATGCAGTGATCCGAGAAAGACCTCGAGAGTCCTTCTTCAACCCGTCTTGAGGCCCGATTCCCCTACCATGACTCGAGAGCAATGACGAGCTCCCCCTAGCCATCTCATGGGGACCTGACTTCCCTGGCGCCACACGAGAGGCTCCCTGAGCTCCCTCTCGTACCTCGTCAGAAACCCGGCACTAGCGCAGCAGTCTAGAAAACCCACGAGACGCCGCCATCATCGCGAGATGAGGGCCTTCTTTTCCTGCATGGCCTGGAGAGGAATCCCGAGTCCTCTATCCAAACAGCACAGGAGGCTTGACTCCCTTTAGGGCACACAGTGGGCTCCAAGAGATACCCATCGCGACTCAAAAGGACAGCGGAGTTCTTTGCTTCCCCTCGAGACGAGGCCTGATTCCCCGGGTGAGTCTGGTATGCAAGCCCGAGATCCCTGTCTCCCCTAGGGACGAGCATTAAGTCCTGGACACAAGCCTAGATGAGGTCTATTTTGCCCTGCAGTGACTCGAGAGCAATCCCCAGCTCTCCCTTTAAACTCGAATGGAAGATAGGACTTCCCTGGCCCAACACATGAGGAAGACTGTATTCCCCGTCGAAACTCGAGAATCCCGCCACAACTCGAGAAACGCCACGTGGTTCCCCCGTCATCCCAAGATGAGGCCCTTGCCCCCTACAGCGTCTCAAGAGAAGTCCCACGTTCCGTCTTGAAGTGCGAAACGGTATTGGCACCCTTGATGCGCCCTCAAATGTTCCTCGACACACCAGTCTGACTCGAGGAGAACACCGAGGTTCCCGGCACCACTACATCTGGGCCCCTTCTCCTTTCCTGATCGCGACAGGAGGGTCGATTCCCCTGTTTTGTCTTGAAGGGGTTCCCACATTTCCCGGTGCATCTCAGGATGAGGCCGGTCTCACGAGGATATTCGAGACATAGCCACGTGGATGGTGACACATGCCGAAAGACCCCGATTTCCCGGTCCGCTCTTGATAAGATCCTGATGCCCGGACACCTCTTTGAAGATAACCCTTTTGATGAAGGCACAACACTTAGGGGCACTGACACCCCTGGGTATCGTCCGGAGAAACCCGCAGGTACCACACACAGCTCGAGAAGTGACCTGTCACCCCGTGAACAACTGGAGAGGCAAGCAGAGTTCCATTCCTCCACACAAGACGAGGCCTGACTCTCCTGTTCGAACTCTGCAGCGAAACTGTGATCCGAGTCAGATCTGGCCCAGGGGAAGTCAGGAGAGGAAACATGAGTTTCCTGCCTCCACTCGAGATGAGGCCCTCTTCCATTGCACCGAACCCAGTGGAGTCCCGAGAGACCCCTCCCAACTGCACAGTATCCCTGACTTCTCAGAGTCACCCTTAGACCTTCCTGAGATCACCGGCACAAGTCGAGGGAACCAAGGGTTTCCTGCCCCAACCCGTAAAAGACCTCGAGAGTCCTTCTTCAACGCGTCTTGAGGTGCAATTCCCCTACCATGACTCGAGAGCAATGACGCGCTCCCCCTAGCCACGCGCATAGAAACCTGACTTCCCTGGCGCCACAGGAGAGGCTCCCTGAGCTCCCCATTATACCTCGTGAGCAACACCACACTGGAGCCGCAGCTCGAGAATACCCACGAGACGCCCCAGTCCTCACGAGATGAGGGCCTTCTTTTGCTGTATGGCCTGGAGAGCAATCCTGAGTCCTCTCTCCAAACTCCACAGGAGGCTTGACTCATTTTAGGCCACACAGTGAGCTCCAAGATATACCCGTCGCGACTTGACAGGAGAGCGGTGTCCTTGGCTTCCCCTCGAGACGAGGCCTGACTCCCCGGGTGAGTCGAGAATGCAATGCTGAGATCGCTTTCGCCCCAGCAGAGGAACATTAGGTCCTGGACACAAGCCTAGATGAGGTCTATTTGGCCCTGCAGTGTCTCGAGAGCAATCCCCAGTTCTAACTCACAATTCGAATGAAAACTGGACTTCCCTGGGCCAGTTGAAGAGGAAGCCTGAATTCCCGGTTGTAACTCGAGAATCCCGCCCCAACTCAAGAAAAACCATGTGGTTCCCCCGTCATCGAAAGATGAGGCCCTTGCCCGCTACAGCGTCTCAAGAGAAGTCCCACGTTCCGTATTGAAGAGCGAAAAGTTACTTGGAACCCTTGATGCGACCCCAAAAGTTCCCCGACATACCAGTCTCACTTGAGGAGAACACCGAGCTTCCCGGCACCACTTCATCTGAGACTCTTCTCCCCTCTTGATCGCGACAGGAGGTTCGATTCCCCTGCTTTGTCTGGAAGGCGTTCCCGACCTTCCTGGTGCACATCAAGATGAGGCCAGTCTCACGACGAAATTCGAGACATAGCCTCGTGGGTGGTGCGGCATGCCAAAAGACCCCGATTCCCTGGTCCGCTCTTGATAAGAACCCGATGGCAGAACCCAACTCGAAGGCAATCCTGTGGAACAAGGCACAACACGAAGGGGCAGAGACACCACGGTGCATCGTCCAGAAAAACCTGCAAGTTCCACATACAAATCGACAAGTGGCCTGTCACCCCATGAACAACGCGAGAGTCAAGCGGAGTTCCAGTCCTCCACACAAGACGAGGCCTGACTCTCCTGTCCCAACTCTGCAGGGACTCTGCGATCCGAGTCAGATGCAGCGCATTCGAAGCCAGGAGAGGAACCCTGTGGTTCCTGCCTCAACTTGTCATGAGGCCCTCTTCCATTGCACCAAACCCAGTGGAGTTCCGAGAGGCCCCTCCCAACTCCACAGTGACCCTGACTTCTCAGAGGCACGCTGAGAAGCTTCCTGAGGTCACTGGCACAAGTCGATGGAACCCAGGGTTTCCTGCTGCAACCCAAGAAAGACCTCGAGATTCCTTCTTTAACACGTCTTCAGGCCCAATTCCCCTACCATGACTCGAGAACAATGACGGGCTCCCTCTCACCACGTGCATAGAGACCTGACTGCCCTGGCACCACATGAGAGGCTCACTGAGCTCCCAGTCTTACTTCGTGAGAAACCCCACACTAGCGCCACAGCTCGAGAAAACCTACGAGACGCCCCAGTCATCGGGAGATGAGGGCCTTCATTTCCTGCATTGCCTGGAGAGCAATCCCGTGTCCTCCCTCCAAACACCAGAGGAGGTTTGACTCCCTTTAAGCCACTCAGTGGGCTCCAAGACATACCCGTCCGACTCGAGAGGAGAGCAGAGTCCTTTGCTTCCCCTCGAGACGAGGCCTGACTCCAGGGTGAGTCTTGAATGCAACCCCGAGATTCCTGTCGCCCCTTGACATGAACATTAGGTCCTGCACACAAGCCTTGGTGGGGTCTCTTTTGCCTTCAGTGACTAGAGCGCACCTCCAGCTCTTCCTCGAATCTCGAATGGAAGATAAGACTTTTGTGGGCCAACACAAGAGGAAGCATGAATTCCCTGTGGTAACTCAAATATCCCACCGCAACTAGAGAAAAACCAAGTGGTTCCCCAGTCATTCCAAGATGAGGCCCTTGCCCGCTGGAGCACCCCAAGAGAAGACCCACGTTCCAATTTGAAGAGCGAAACGGTACTTGGAACGCGTTATGCGACCCCAAAAGTTACCCGACATACCTATCTCACTTGAGGAAAACACCGAGGTTCCCAGCAGCACTTCATCTGAGCCACTTCTCCCCTCCTGATCTCCACAGGAGGGTCGATTCCTCTGCTTTGTCTGGAAGGGTTTCATGACCTTCGCGGCACACCTCAGGATGAGGCCGATTTCATGAGGAAATTCGAGACTAGCCACGTGGGTGGTGACAAATGCTGAACGACCCCGATTTCCCAGTCCGCTCTTCATAAGAACTCGATGCCCAGACACCTCTTCGAAGGCAACCCTGTGGATGAAGACACAAAACGAAGGGTCACTGACACCCCCATGCATCGTCTGGAAAAACCTGCAGATTCCACACATAGTTTGACAAGGGGCCTGAAACCCCATGAACAACTCGAGAGGCAAGCGGAGTTCCATTCCTCAGAAAAGACATAGCCTGACTCTCCTGTCCCAACTCTGCAGGGACACTACGATCAGAGTCAGAATTGGAGAGGAAGCCTGAGGTTCCTGCCTCCACTCGAGATGAGGCCCTCCTCCATTGCGACAAACCCAGTGGAGTCCCGAGAGGCTCCGCCAAATTCACAGCGTCCCTCACGTCTCAGAGGCACCCTGGGAAGTTTCCTCAGGTCCCCGGCAGAAGTCGGGGGAAACGAGGGTTTCCCGCTGCAACCCGAGAAAGACATCGAGAGTCCTTCTTCAACGCGTCTTGAGTCCCTAGTCCCCTCCCGTGACTCGAGAGCCAGGACGCGCTCCCCCTCGCCACGCGCATGGAGACCTGACTTCCCTGGCGCCGCACGAGAGGCTCCCTGAGATCCTCGTCGTGCCTCGGGAGAAAACCCCCACGGACGCCGCAGCTCGAGGAAACCCCTGAGACGCCCCCGTCCTCGCGAGCTGAGGGCCTTCTTTTCCTGCATGGCCTGGAGAGCAATCCCGGGTCCTCTCTCCAAACGGAAGACGAGGCTGGACTCGCTTCAGGCCGCTCAGGGGGCTCCAAGAGCCCCGCGTCGCGACTCGAGAGGAGAGCGGAGTCCTTGGCTTCCCCTCGAGACGAGGCCTGACTCCCCGGGGGAGCCTGGAATGCAACCCCGAGATCCCTGCCTTCCCTGGAGAGGAATATTAGGTCCCGGACACACGCCTAGGTGAGGTCTCTTCGGCCCTGCAGTACTCGAGCGCAACCCCCAGCTTTCTCTCGCAACCCGAGGGGAAGATTGGGCTTCCCAGGGCCAACCCAAGGGGAAGGCTGAGATCCCCGTCGTAACTCGAGAATCCCGCCGCAACTCGAGAAAAACCACGTGGTTCCCACCTCTTGACAAGATGTGGCCCTTGCCCGCAACGGCGTCACAAGGGAAGTCCCCTGTTCCGCCCTGAATTGCGAAACGGTCCCTGACAGCCTTCCTGCGACCCCCAAAAGTCCCCCGACACGCCGGCTTCCCTCGAGGGGAACACCGAGGGTCCCGGCACCGCTTCCTCTGAGCCCCTTCTCCCCTCCTGATCGCGACAGGAGAGGCGATTCCCCTGCGTGGTCTGGAAGGGGTTCCCAGCCTTCCCGGCGCACATCAGGATGAGGCCTGTTTCACGAGGAAATTCGAGACGAGCCACGTGGGTGGGGCCACATGCCGAACGCCCCCGATTCCCCGGTCCGCCCTTGAGAAGGACCCGAGGCCCGGACCCCTCTTCGAAGGCAACCCTGTGGGTGAAGGCACAACACGAAGGGGCGCTGCCACCCCCGTGCATCGTCCGCAAAGACCCGCGGGTTCCACACACAGCTCGACGAGGGGCCTGAGACCCCCTGAGCAACTCGAGAGGCCAGCGGGGTTCCCTTCCTCAGACAAGACGAGGCCTGACTCTCCTGTCCCAACTCTGCAGGGACCCTGCGGTCGGAGTCCGAAACGGAGAGGAAGCCTGAGGTTCCTGCCTCCCCTCGAGGTGAGGCCCTCTTCCGTTGCGCCAGACCCAGCGGAGTCCCGAGGGGCCCCGCCACCTCCACAGGATCCCTCGCCTCTCAGAGGCACCCTGGGAAGTTCTCTAAGGTCCCCGGCAGAAGGCGAGGGAAACGAGGGTTTCCCGCCGCCCCCCGAGAAAGACCTCGAGAGTCCTTCTTCAACGCGTCTCGAGGCCCTAGTCCACTCCCGTGACTCGAGAGCCAGGACGCGCTCCCCCTCGCCACGCGCATGGAGACCTGACTTCCCTGGCGCCGCACGAGAGGCTCCCTGAGATACTCGTCGTGCCTCGGGAGAAAACCCCCACGGGCGCCGCAGCTCGAGGAAACCCCTGAGACGCCCCATCCTCGCGAGCTGAGGGCCTTCTTTTCCTGCATGGCCTGGAGAGCAATCCCGGGTCCTCTCTCCAAACGGAAGAGGAGGCTGGACTCCCTTGAGGCCGCTCAGGGGGCTCCAAGAGACCCGCGTCGCGACTCGAGAGGAGAGCGGAGTCCTTGGGTTCCCCTCGAGACGAGGCCTGACTCCCCGGGGGAGCCTGGAATGCAACCCCGAGATCCCTGCCTTCCCTGGAGAGGAATATTAGGTCCCGGACACACGCCTAGGTGAGGTCTCTTCGGCCCTGCAGTGACTCGAGCGCAACCCCCAGCTTTCCCTCGCAACCCGAGGGGAAGATTGGGCTTCCCAGGGCCAACCCAAGGGGAAGGCTGAGATCCCCGGCGTAACTCGAGAATCCCGCCGCAACTCGAGAAAAACCACGTGGTTCCATCGTCTTCGCAGCATGAGGCCCTTGCCCGCCACAGCGTCTCAAAAGAAGTCCCACGTTCCTACTGAAGTGTAAAACGGTACTTGGCACCCATGATGGCACCCGCAAAGTTCCCCAACATACAGGCCTCACTCGAGGGTAACACCCATGTTCCCCGCACCACATCATTTGAGCCCCTTCTCCCCTCCTGATTGCAACAGGAGTGTCTTTTCTCCTGCTTTGTGTGGAAGGGGTTACCGATCTTCCCAGCGCACATCAGGATGAGGCCTGTCTCACGAGGAAATTGGAGATGTAGCCTCGTGGGTGGTGCCACATGCGGAAAGACCCCATTTCCCGGTCAGCTATTAATAAGAACCCGATGCCCGTACACGTCTTGGAATGCATCCCGTAGGATGAAGGCACAACAAGGAGGGACCCTGAACACCCGTGCATCTTTTGGAAAATTCTGCAGGTTCCACATACAGCTCGACAAGTGACCTGTTACCTCGTGAACAACTCGAGAGGCAAGCTAAGTTTCATTTCTCCACAGAATACGAGGCCTGACTCTCCTGTCCCAACTCTGCAGGAATCCTGAGATCGGAGTCTGAAATGGAGAGGAACCCTGAGGTTCCTTCCTCAACACGAGATGAGGCCCTCTTGTATTATACCACACCCAGTGGAGTCCCGAGAGGCCCCTCCCAACTCCACAGTATCAGTGTCTTCTCAGAGGCACCCTGAGCAACTCCCTGAGGTCACCGGCACAAGTCGAGGGAACACAGGGTATCCTGCCGCAACCCGAGAAAGACCTCAAGAGTCCTTCTTCAACGCGTCTTGAGGTGCGATTCCCCTACCATGACTCGAGAGCAATGACGCGCTCCCCCTAGCCACGCGCATAGAAACCTGACTTCCCTGGCGCCACAGGAGAGGCTCCCTGAGCTCCCCATTATACCTCGTGAGCAACACCACACTGGAGCCGCAGCTCGAGAATACCCACGAGACGCCCCAGTCCTCACGAGATGAGGGCCTTCCTTTGCTGTATGGTCTGGAGAGCAATCCTGAGTCCTCTCTCCAAACTCCACAGGAGGCTTGACTCATTTTAGGCCACACAGTGAGCTCCAAGATATACCCGTCGCGACTTGACAGGAGAGCGGTGTCCTTGGCTTCCCCTCGAGACGAGGCCTGACTCCCCGGGTGAGTCGAGAATGCAATGCTGAGATCGCTTTCGCCCCAGCAGAGGAACATTAGGTCCTGGACACAAGCCTAGATGAGGTCTATTTGGCCCTGCAGTGTCTCGAGAGCAATCCCCAGTTCTAAATCACAATTCGAATGAAAACTGGACTTCCCTGGGCCAGTTGAAGAGGAAGCCTGAATTCCCGGTTGTAACTCGAGAATCCCGCCCCAACTCAAAAAAAACCACGTGGTTCCCCCGTCATCGAAAGATGAGGCCCTTGCCCGCTACAGCGTCTCAAGAGAAGTCCCACGTTCCGTATTGAAGAGCGAAAAGTTACTTGGAACCCTTGATGCGACCCCAAAAGTTCCCCGACATACCAGTCTCACTTGAGGAGAACACCGAGCTTCCCGGCACCACTTCATCTGAGACTCTTCTCCCCTCTTGATCGCGACAGGAGGTTCGATTCCCCTGCTTTGTCTGGAAGGCGTTCCCGACTTTCCTGGTGCACATCAAGATGAGGCCAGTCTCACGACGAAATTCGAGACATAGCCTCGTGGGTGGTGCGGCATGCCAAAAGACCCCGATTCCCTGGTCTGCTCTTGATAAGAACCCGATGGCAGAACCCAACTCGAAGGCAATCCTGTGGAACAAGGCACAACACGAAGGGGCAGAGACACCACGGTGCATCGTCCAGAAAAACCCGCAAGTTCCACATACAAATCGACAAGTGGCCTGTCACCCCATGAACAACGCAAGAGTCAAGTGGAGTTCCATTCCTCCACACAAGACGAGGCCTGACTCTCCTGTCCCAACTCTGCAGGGACTCTGCGATCCGAGTCAGATCCGGCACATTCGAAGCCAGGAGAGGAACCCTGTGGTTCCTGCCTCAACTTGTCATGAGGCCCTCTTCCATTGCACCAAACCCAGTGGAGTTCCGAGAGGCCCCTCCCAACTCCACAGTGACCCTGACTTCTCAGAGGCACGCTGAGAAGCTTCCTGAGGTCACTGGCACAAGTCGATGGAACCCAGGGTTTCCTGCTGCAACCCAAGAAAGACCTCGAGAGTCCTTCTTTAACACGTCTTCAGGCCCAATTCCCCTACCATGACTCAAGAACAATGACGGGCTCCCTCTCACCACGTGCATAGAGACCTGACTGCCCTGGCACCACATGAGAGGCTCACTGAGCTCCCAGTCTTACTTCGTGAGAAACCCCACACTAGCGCCACAGCTCGAGAAAACCTACGAGACGCCCCAGTCATCGGGAGATGAGTGCCTTCATTTCCTGCATTGCCTGGAGAGCAATCCCGTGTCCTCCCTCCAAACACCAGGGGAGGTTTGACTCCCTTTAAGCCACTCAGTGGGCTCCAAGACATACCCGTCCGACTCGAGAGGAGAGCAGAGTCCTTTGCTTCCCCTTGAGACGAGGCCTGACTCCAGGGTGAGTCTGGAATGCAACCCCGAGATTCCTGTCGCCCCTTGACATGAACATTAGGTCCTGCACACAAGCCTTGGTGGGGTCTCTTTTGCCTTCAGTGACTAGAGCGCACCTCCAGCTCTTCCTCGAATCTCGAATGGAAGATAAGACTTTTGTGGGCCAACACAAGAGGAAGCATGAATTCCCTGTGGTAACTCAAATATCCCACCGCAACTAGAGAAAAACCAAGTGGTTCCCCAGTCATTCCAAGATGAGGCCCTTGCCCGCTGGAGCACCCCAAGAGAAGTCCCACGTTCCAATTTGAAGAGCGAAACGGTACTTGGAACGCGTTATGCGACCCCAAAAGTTACCCGACATACCTGTCTCACTTAAGGGAAACACCGAGGTTCCCAGCAGCACTTCATCTGAGCCACTTCTCCCCTCCTGATCGCCACAGGAGGGTCGATTCCTCTGCTTTGTCTGGAAGGGTTTCATGACCTTCGCTGCACACCTCAGGATGAGGCCGGTTTCATGAGGAAATTCGAGACTAGCCACGTGGGTGGTGCCAAATGCTAAACGACCCCGATTTCCCAGTCCGCTCTTCATAAGAACACGATGCCCGGACACCTCTTCGAAGGCAACCCTGTGGATGAAGACACAAAACGAAGGGTCACTGACACCCCCATGCATCGTCTGGAAAAACCTGCAGATTCCACACACAGTTTGACAAGGGGCCTGAAACCCCATGAACAACTCGAGAGGCAAGCGGAGTTCCATTCCTCAGAAAAGACATAGCCTGACTCTCCTGTCCCAACTCTGCAGGGACACTACGATCAGAGTCAGAATTGGAGAGGAAGCCTGAGGTTCCTGCCTCCACTCGAGATGAGGCCCTCTTCCATTGCGACAAACCCAGTGGAGTCCCGAGAGGCCCCACCAACACCACAGCGTCCCTCACCTCTCAGAAGCACCCTGGGAAGTTTCCTCAGGTCCCCGGCAGAAGTCGGGGGAAACGAGGGTTACCCGCTGCAACCCGAGAAAGACATCGAGAGTCCTTCTTCAACGCGTCTTGAGGCCCTAGTCCCCTCCCATGACTCGAGAACAATGACGCGCTCCTTCTCGCCATGTGCATGGAGACATGACTTCCCTGGAACCGCACGAGAGGCTCCCTGAGATCCTCGTCGTGCCTCGGGAGAAAACCCCCACGGGTGCCGCAGCTCGAGGAAACCCCTGAGATGGCCCCTCCTCGCGAGGTGAGGGCCTTCTTTTCCTGCCTGGCCTGGAGAGTAATCACGAGTCCTCTCTCAATAGTGAAGAGGAGGCTGGACTCCCTTGAGGCCACTCAGGGGGCACCAAGATATCCGCGTCGCAACTCGGGAGGAGAGCGGAGTCCTTTGCTTCCCATCGAGGCGAGGCCTGACTCCCCGGGGGAGCATGGGATTCAACTCCGAGATCCTTGTCTTCCCTGGAGAGGAGCATTAGGTCCTGGACACAGGCCTAGATGAGGTCTCTTTGGCCCTGCAGTGACTCGAGCGCAACCCCCAGCTTTCGCTCGCCACTAGAATAGAAGTTTGGGCTACCCAGGGCCGACACAAGAGGAAGCCTGTAATCCCCCGTCGTAACACGAGAATCCCGCCGCAACTCAAGAAAAACCACGTGGTTCCTACCTCTTCGCAAGATGATGCCCTTGCCCGTGAAGGCGTCTCAAGGGAAGTCCCCTGTTCCGCCCTGAAGTGCGAAACGGGACCTGACAGCCTTCATGTGACCCCAAAAGTTCCCCGACACGCCTGGTTCCCTCGAGGGGAACACCGAGGGTCCCGGCACCGCTTCATCTGAGCCCCTTCTCCCCTCCTGAGCGCGACAGGAGAGTCGATTCCCCTGCGTGGTCTGGAAGGGGTTCCTGGCCTTCCTGGCGCACCTCAGGAGGAGGCCGGTCTCACGAGGACATTTGAAATGAGCCACGTGGGTGGTGCCACACGCCGAACGACCCCGATTCCCCGGTCCGCTCTTGAGAAGAACCCGATGACGTACCCCTCTTAGAAGGCAACCCTGTGGGTGAAGGCACAGACCTAAGCGGCATTGACATCACCGTGCATCGTCCGGAAAGACCCGCGGGTTCCACACACAGCTCGACGAGGGGCCTGTGGCCCCCTGAACAACTCGAGAGGCAAGCGGGGTTCCCTTCCTCAGACAAGACAAGGCCTGACTTTCCTGTCCCAACTGTGCAGGGACCCTGCAGTCGGAGTCCAAAACGGAGAGGAATCCTGAGGTTCTTGCCTCCCAACCAGATGAGGACCTCTTCCGTTGCGCCAGACCCAGCGGAGTCCCGAGGGGCCCCGCCACCTCCACAGGATCCCTCGCCTCTCAGAGGCACCCTGGGAAGTTCCCTAAGTCCCCGGCAGAAGGCGAGGGAAACGAGGGTTTCCCGCCGCCCCCCGAGAAAGACCTCGAGAGTCCTTCTTCAACGCGTCTCCAGGCCCTAGTCCCCTCCCGTGACTCGAGAGCCATGACGCGCTCCCCCTCGCCATGCGCATGGAGACCTGACTTCCCTGGCGCCGCACGAGAGGCTCCCTGAGATCCTCGTCGTGCCTCGGGAGAAAACCCGCACGGGCGCCGCAGCTCGAGGAAACCCCTGAGACGCACCCGTCCTCGCGAGCTGAGGGCCTTCTTTTCCTGCATGGCCTGGAGAGCAATCCCGGGTCCTCTCTCCAAACGGAAGAGGAGGCTGGACTCCCTTGAGGCCGCTCAGGGGGCTCCAAGAGACCCGCGTCGCGACTCGAGAGGAGAGCGGAGTCCTTGGCTTCCCCTCGAGACGAGGCCTGACTCCCCGGGGAAGCCTGCAATGCAACCCCGAGATCCCTGCCTTCCCTGGAGAGGAATATTAGGTCCCGGACACACGCCTAGGTGAGGTCTCTTCGGCCCTGCAGTGACTCGAGCGCAACCCCCAGCTTTCCCTCGCAACCCGGGGGAAGATTGGGCTTCCCAGGGCCAACCCAAGGGGAAGGCTGAGATCCCCGTCGTAACTCGAGAATGCCGCCGCAACTCGAGACAAACCACGTGGTTCCCACCTCTTGGCAAGATGAGGCCCTTGCCCGCCACGGCGTCTCAAGGGAAGTCCCCTGTTCCGCCCTGAATTGCGAAACGGGACCTGACAGCCTTCATGTGACCCCAAAAGTTCCCCGACACGCCTGGTTCCCTCGAGGGGAACACCGAGGGTCCCGGCACCGCTTCATCTGAGCCCCTTCTCCCCTCCTGAGCGCGACAGGAGAGTCGATTCCCCTGCGTGGTCTGGAAGGGGTTCCTGGCCTTCCTGGCGCACCTCAGGAGGAGGCCGGTCTCACGAGGACATTTGAAATGAGCCACGTGGGTGGTGCCACACGCCGAACGACCCCGATTCCCCGGTCCGCTCTTGAGAAGAACCCGATGACGTACCCCTCTTAGAAGGCAACCCTGTGGGTGAAGGCACAGACCTAAGCGGCATTGACATCACCGTGCATCGTCCGGAAAGACCCGCGGGTTCCACACACAGCTCGACGAGGGGCCTTTGGCCCCCTGAACAACTCGAGAGGCAAGCGGGGTTCCCTTCCTCAGACAAGACAAGGCCTGACTTTCCTGTCCCAACTGTGCAGGGACCCTGCAGTCGGAGTCCAAAACGGAGAGGAATCCTGAGGTTCTTGCCTCCCAACCAGATGAGGACCTCTTCCGTTGCGCCAGACCCAGCGGAGTCCCGAGGGGCCCCGCCACCTCCACAGGATCCCTCGCCTCTCAGAGGCACCCTGGCAAGTTCCCTAAGTCCCCGGCAGAAGGCGAGGGAAACGAGGGTTTCCCGCCGCCCCCCGAGAAAGACCTCGAGAGTCCTTCTTCAACGCGTCTCCAGGCCCTAGTCCCCTCCCGTGACTCGAGAGCCATGACGCGCTCCCCCTCGCCATGCGCATGGAGACCTGACTTCCCTGGCGCCGCACGGGAGGCTCCCTGAGATCGTCGTCGTGCCTCGGGAGAAAACCCCCACGGGCGCCGCAGCTCGAGGAAACCCCTGAGACGCCCCCGTCCTCGCGAGCTGAGGGCCTTCTTTTCCTGCATGGCCTGGAGAGCAATCCCGGGTCCTCTCTCCAAACGGAAGAGGAGGCTGGACTCCCTTGAGGCCGCTCAGGGGGCTCCAAGAGACCCGCGTCGCGACTCGAGAGGAGAGCGGAGTCCTTGGCTTCCCCTCGAGACGAGGCCTGACTCCCCGGGGGAGCCTGGAAGGCAACCCCGAGATCCCTGCCTTCCCTGGAGAGGAATATTAGGTCCCGGACACACGCCTAGGTGAGGTCTCTTCGGCCCTGCAGTGACTCGAGCGCAACCCCCAGCTTTCCCTCGCAACCCGAGGGGAAGATTGGGCTTCCCAGGGCCAACCCAAGGGGAAGGCTGAGATCCCCGTCGTAACTCGAGAATGCCGCCGCAACTCGAGACAAACCACGTGGTTCCCACCTCTTGGCAAGATGAGGCCCTTGCCCGCCACGGCGTCTCAAGGGAAGTCCCCTGTTCCGCCCTGAAGGGCGAAACGGTCCCTGACAGCCTTCCTGCGACCCCCAAGAGTCCCCCGACACGCCGGGTTCCCCTGAGGGGAACACCTAGGGTCCCGGCACCGCTTCCTCTGAGCCCCTTCTACCCTCCTGATCGCGACAGGAGAGGCGATTCCCCTGCGTAGTCTGGAAGGGGTTCCCGGCCTTCCCGGCGCACCTCAGGATGAGGCCGGACTCACGAGGAAATTCGAGACGAGCCACGTGGGTGGGGCCACATGCCGAACGCCCCCGATTCCCCGGTCCGCTCTTGAGAAGGACCCGAGGCCCGGACCCCTCTTCGAAGGCAACCCTGTGGGGAAGGCACAACACGAAGGGGCACTGCCACCCCCGTGCATCGTCCGCAACGACCCGCGGGTTCCACACACAGCTCGACGAGGGGCCTGAGACCCCCTGAGCAACTCGAGAGGCCAGCGGGCTTCCCTTCCTCAGACAAGACGAGGACTGACTCTCCTGTCCCAACTCTGCAGGGACCCTGCGGTCGGAGTCCGAAACGGAGATGAATCCTGAGGTTCCTGTCTCCCCTCGAGGTGAGGCTCTCATCCATTGCACCAAACCCAGTGGAGTCCAGAGAGGCCCCTCCCAACTCCACAGTACCCCTGACTTCTCAGAGGCACCCGGAGAAGCTCCATGAGGTCACCGGCACATGTCGAGGGAACCCAGGGTTTCCTGCCACAATGGGAAAAAGACCTCGAGAGTCCTACTTCAACGTGTCTTGAAGCCCGAATCTGCTTCCATGGCTCTATAGAAATGACACGCACCCCCTCGCCACGCATATGGAGACCTGACTTCCCTGGCGCCATAAGAGAGGCTCCCTGAGCTCCCTGTCGTACCTCGTGAGAAACCCCACACTGAGGCCGCAGCTTGAGAAAACTCACCATACGCCCCTGTCATCGCGAGATGAGGGCCTTCTTTTCCTGCATGGCCTGGAGAGGAATCCCGAATCCTCTTTCCAAACTCCACAGGAGGCTTGACTCCCTTTAGGCCACTTAGTGGGCTCCAAGAGATACCCGTCGCGACTCGAGAGGAGAATTGAGTCCTTTGCTTCCCTTCGAGACAAGGCCTGACTCACCAGGTGGGTCTGGAATGCAACCCCGAGATCCCTGTCTCCCCTGGAGAGGAACATTAGGTCCTGGAAACAAGCCTAGATGAGGTCTCTTTTGCCCTTCTGTAACTCGAGAGCAATCCCCCGCTCTCCCTGACAACTCGAATGGAAGATTGGACTTCCCTGGGCCAACACAAGAGGAAGCCTGAATTCCCCTTCGTAACTCGAGAATCCCGCCGCAACTCGAGAAAAAGCACTTGGTTCCCTCGTCATCACAAGATGAGGCCCTTGCCCGCTACAGCTTCTCAAGAAAAGTCCCACGTTCCGTCTTGAAGTGCAAAACGATACTTGACACCCTTGATGTGACCCCAAAAGTTCCCCGAAATATCGGTCTCACTCGAGGTGAACACCGAGGTTCCCGGCACCAGTTTATCTGAGCCCCTTCTCCCCTCCTGTT
Organism: Bubalus kerabau; assembly: GCF_029407905.1. Taxonomy (NCBI): domain Eukaryota; kingdom Metazoa; phylum Chordata; class Mammalia; order Artiodactyla; family Bovidae; genus Bubalus; species Bubalus kerabau. The sequence goes on along the minus strand of NW_026577886.1, from coordinate 2,439,957 downwards.
CGTGATAGCAGGGTCACTTCCCCTGCTTTGTTTGTAAGGGGTTCCCGACCTTCACGGGGCACTTCAGGATGAGGCCAGTCTCACGAGGAAATTCGAGACGTAGCTCGCGGGTGGTACCACATGCCAAAAGACTATGATTTCCCGGTACGCTCTTGATAAGAACCCGATGACTGGACACCTCTTTGAAGGCAACCCTGTGGATGAAGGCACAACACAAAGGGGCACTGACACCCTCGTGCATCGTCCGGAAAAACCCGCAGGTTCCACATACAGCTCAACAAGTGGCTTGTCACCCCTGAAGAACTCGAGAGGCAAGTGGGGTTTCATTCCTCTACACAAGACGATGCCTGACTCTCCTGTTCCAACTCTGCAGGGACTTTGCGATCCGAATCAGACCAGCGCCAGTGAAGTCACGAGAGGAACGCTGAGGTTCCTGCCTCCACTCGAGATTAGGACCTCTTCCATTTCACGAAACCCAGTGGAGTCCCGAGAGACGCGTCCCAGCTCCACAGTATCCCTGACTTCTCAGAGGCACCCTGAGAAGCTCCCTGAGGTCACCAGCACAATTCGAGTGAACCCAGGGTTTACTGCCGCCACCATAGAAAGAACTCAAGAGTCCTTCTTCAACGCATTTTGAGGCCTGATTCCCCTACCATGACTCGAGGGCAATGACACGCTCCCTCTGCTACACTCATGAAGCCCTGACTTCCCTGGCGCCACACGAGAGGCTCCCTGAGCTCCCCGTCATACCTCGTGAGAAACCAAACACTGGCGCCACAGATAGAGAAAACCCACGAGACGCCCCCATTTTCGCGACATGACGGCCTTCTTTTCTAGCATGGCCTGGAGAGCAATCCCGAGTCCTCTCTCCAAACTCCACAGTAGGCTTGACTCCCTTTTGGTCACTCAGTGGACTCCAAGACACACCCGTCGCGACTCGAGAGGAGAGCGGAGTCTTTTCCTTCCCCTCGAGGCGAGGCCTGACTCCTCGGGTGTGTCTGATATGTGAACCGGAGATCCCTGTCGCCCCTGGAGATAAACATTAGGTCCTGGACACAAGCCTAGATGAGGTCTCTTTTTTCCTGCAGTGACTCGAGAGCAATCCCCAACTCTCCCTCGCAACTCGAATGGAAGACTGGACTTCCCTGGGCCAACAGAAGAGGAAGCCTGAATTTCCCGTTGTAACTCAAGAATCCCGCCACAACTCGAGAAAAACCACGTCGTTCCCTCTTCATCGCAAGATGCGGCCATTGCCGCTACAGCGTCTCAAAAGAAGTCTTACGTTCCATCTTGAAGTGCGATACGGTACTTGGCACCTTTGATGCGACCCCAAAAGTTCCCCAACACACTGGTCTCACTGGAGGGGAACACCGAGGTTCCCGGCATCACCTCATCTGTGCCCCTTCTCCCCTCCTGATCGAGACAGGAGGGTCGATTCCCCTGCTTTGTCTGCAAGGGGTTCCGACCTTCCCGGCGCACCTCAGGATGAGGCCGGTCTCACTAGGAAATTCGAGACGTAGCCTGGTGGGTGGTGCCACATGCGGAAAGACCCCGATTTCCCAGTCCGCTCTTAATAGGAACCCGATGCCAGGACACCTCTTCGAAAGCAAACCTGTGGATGAATGCACAACACGAAGGGGTACTGACATCCCCATGCATAGTACGGAAAAACACGCAGATTCCAAACACAGATCGACAAGTGTCCTGTCATCCCTTGAAGAACTAGAGAGGCATGCGGAGTTCCGTTCCTCCAAACAAGAGAAGGCCTGACTCTCCTTTCCCAACTCTGCAGGGACCGTGTGATCGGAGTCAGAAATGTAGATGAAACCTGACGTTCCTGCATCAACTTGAAATGAGGCCCTCTTCCATTGCGCCATACCCAGTGGAGTCCCGAGAGGCCCCTAAAACTCCACAGTATCCCTGATTCTCAGAGGCACCCTCAGAAGCTCTCTGCGGTCACTGGCACAAGTCGAGTGAACCCAGGGTTTCCTGCTGCATTCTGAGAAAGACCTTGAGAGTCCTTCTTTACCGCGTCTTGAGGCCCGATACCCTACCATGACTGGAGAGCAATGACGCATTCCCCTCGCCACGCCCATGGAAACCCAACTTGCCTGGCGCCACACGAGAGGCTCCCTGCGCTCCCCGTCCTACCTCATGAAAACCCCACACTGGCACCGCCGCTCGAGAAAACTCACGAGACGCCCCCATCATCGTAAGATGAGGGCCTTCTTTTCCTACATGACCTAGAGAGCAATCCCGAGTCCACTCTCCAAACTCCACTGGAGGCCTGACTCCCTTTAGGCCACTCAGTAGCCTCCAAGAGATACACGTCGCTACTCTAGAGGAGAGCAGAGTCCGTTGCTTCCCCTCGAGCCGAGGCCTGACTACTTGGGTGAGTCTGGAATGGGATCCCGAGATCCGTGTCGCCCCTGTAGAGGAAAACTCGGTCCTGGACACAAGCCTAAATGAGGTCTTTTTTGTCCTGCATTGACTCAAGTGCAATCCCCAGCTCTCCCTCGCAACTCGAATGGATGATTGGACTTCCCTGGGCCAACACAAGAGGAAGCCTGTATTCCCCATTGTAATTCGAGAATCCCGCGGCCACTGGAGAAAAACAACGTGGCTCCTCCGTCATCGAAATATGAGGCCCCTGTCAGCTATAGCGTCTCCAGGGAAGTCCCATGTTCCGTCTTGAAGTGTGAAACGGTACTTGGCACCCTTGATGCGACCCCCAAATTTCCCTGACACCCCGGTCTCACTCGAGGAGAACATGGAGGTTCCCAGCACCGCTTCAGCTGAGCCTCTTCTCCCCTCCTGATGGCGACAGGAGGGTCGATTCCCCTGCTTTGTCTGGAAGGGGTTCCCAGACTTCCCGGCGAACCTCAGGATGAGGCCAGTCTCACGAGGGAAGTCGAGACGTAGCCTCGTGGGTTGTGCCACATGCCGAAAGACCCCGATTTCCTGGTCCGCTATTGATAAGATCCCGATGCCCGGTCACCTCTTCGAAGGTAACCCTGTGGATGAAGGCACAACACGAAGGGGCACTGACACCCCTGTGCATCGTCCCCCAAAACCGCAGGTTCCACATACAACTCGACAGGTGGCCTGTCATCCCGTGAACAACTCGAGAGGCAAGCGGAGTTCCATTACTCCACACAAGACGAGGTCTGACTCTCCTGTCCCAACTCTGCAGGGACCCTGCTATCCGAGTCAGAAATGGAGAGGAACCCTGACGTTACTGCCTCAATCCGAGATTAGGTCCTCTTCAATTGCACCAGTCCCTGTGATGTCCCGAGAAGCCCCTCTCAACTCCACAGTATCCCTGACTTCTCAGAGGAACCCCGCTAAGCTCCCTGAGGTCATGGGCACAAGTCGAGGGAACCCAGGGTTTCCTGCCACACCCCGAGAAAGACCTCGAGAGTTCTTCTTCGAAGCGTCCTGAGGCTTGATTCCCCTACCATGACTCGAGAGCAATGAGGCGCTCCCCCACGCCACGTCCATGGAGACCTGACTTCCGTGGCACCACAGGAGTCTCCCTGAGCTCCCCGTCCTATCTCGTGAGAAACCCCAACCAGGCACTGCACCTTGAGAAAACCCACGAGACGCCCCCGTCATCGCGAGATGAGGGCCTTCTTTTCCTGCATGGCCTAGAGAGCAATCCCGAGTCCTCTCTCCAAACTCCACAGGAGGCTTAACTGCATTTAGGCCACTCTTGGGCTCCAAGGGATACCCGTCGCGACTCGAGAGGAGAGCGGAGTCCATTCATTCCCTTCGAGACGAGGCCTGACTCCCCGGGTGAGTCTGGAATGCAACCCCGAGATCCCTGTCGCCCCTGGAGAGAAAAACTCGGTCCTGGACACAAACCTAGATGAGCTCTATTTTGCCCTGCAGTGACTCGAGAGCAATCTCCAGCTCTCACTTGCAACTCGAATGAGATATTGGACTTCCCTGGGCCAACACAAGAGGAAACCTGTATTCCCCATCGTAACTCAAGAATCCTGCCGCAACTCGAGAAAAAACACGTGGGTCCCCCGTCAGTGCTAGATGAGGCCCTTGCCCACTACAGCATCTCAAGAGAAGTCCCAGGTTCCGTCTTGAAGTGCCAAACGGTACTTGGCACCCTTGATGCAACCAGAAAAGTTACCCGACTTTCACTCAAGGAGAGCACCGAGGTTCCCGGCACTACTTCATCTGAGCCCTTTCTCTCCTCCTGATCCCGAAAGGAGGGTCGATTCCCCTGCTTTGTTTGGAAAGGGTTCCCGGACTTTCCTGCGCGCCTCAGGATGAGGCCGGTCTCACGAGAAAATTCGAGACGTAGCCTAGTGGGTGGTGCAACATGCTGAAAGACCCCAATTTCCCGGTCCGCACTTGAGGAGAACACGATACCAGGACACCTCTTCGAAGGCAACCTTGTGGATGAAGGCACAACAGGAAGGAGCACTGACGCCCCCGTGCATCTCCGAAAAACCCGCAGGTTCCACACACATCACGAAAAGTGGTGTTATCCTTGAACAACTTGAGATGTAAGCGGAGTTCCATTCCTCCGCAGAACACGAGACCTGACACTCCTGAGCAAACTCAACAGGGACCCTGCGATCTGAGTCACATCCGGCCTCCAGGAAGTCAGGAGCAGAACCCTGAGGTTCCTGCCTCAACTCGAGATGAGGCCCACTTCCATTGCACCAAACCCAAAGGAGTCCCGAGAGGCCTCTCCCAAATCCACAGTATCCCTGACTTCTCAGAGGCACCCTGAGACGCTCCCTGAGGTCACCGGCACAAGTCAAGGGAACCCAGGGTTTCCTGCCGCAACCCTAGAAAGACATCGAGAGTTCTTTTTCAACCCGTCATGAGGCCCGATTCCCCTACCCTGACTTGAGAGCAATGACGCGCTCCCTCTTGCCCCGCCCATGGAGACCTGACTTCCCTGTTGCCACACGAGAGGCTACCTGAACTCCCCGTCGTACCTCGTGAGAAACCCCACACTGGTGCCGCAGCTCGAGAAAACCCACGAGACGCCCCCGTCATCTCGAGATGTGGGCCTTCTTTTCCTGCATGGCCTGGAGAGCAATCCCGAGTCCTCTCTCCAAACTGAAGAGGAGGGTTGACTCCCTTTAGACCACTCAGTGGGCTCCAAGAGATACGCGTCGCAACTCGAGAGGATAGCCAAGTCCTTTGCTTCCCCTCGAGACGAGGCCTAACTCCCCGGGTGAGTCTGTAATGCAAACCCGAGATCCCTGTCGCCCTTGGAGAGGATCACTGGGTCCTGAACACAAGGCTAGATGAGGTCGCTTTTGCCCTGCAGTAACTCGAGAGCACTCCCCAGCTTTCCCTCGCAACCCGAATGGAAGATTGGACCTCCCTGGGCCAACACAAGAGGAAGCCTGAATTCCCAGTAGTAATTCGAGAATTCCGCCTCAACTTGAGAAAAACCACGTGGTTCCCCCGTCATTGCAAGATGAGGCCCTTGCCCGCTCCAGCGTCTCAAGAGTAGTCCCACGTTCTGTCTTCAAGTGCGAAATGATATTTGGCACCCTTAATGCTACCCCAAAAGTTCCCCGACATACGGGTCGCACTCGAGGGGAACACCGAGGTTCCTGGCACCACTTCATCTGAGCCCCTTCTCCCCTCCTGATCGCGAAAGGAGGGTCAATTCCCCTGCTTTGTCTGCAAGGGGTTCCCGACCTTCTCCACGCACCTCAGATGAGGCTGTCTCACGAGGAAATTCGAGACATAGCCTCGATGGTGGTGCCACATGCCGAAAGACCGCGATTTCCTGATCCGCTCTTGATAAGAACGCGATGCCCAGACACCTATTCGAAGATAGTGTGGATGAAGGCACAACACGAAGGGGCACTGACACCCCCGTGCATCGTCCGGAAAAGACCGCAGGTTACTCATACAGCTCAACAAGTGCCTGTCACCCAGTGAACAACTCGAGAGGCAAGCGGAGGTCCATTCCTGCACACAAGACAAGGCCTGACTCACCTCTCCCAACTATGCAGGGGGCTGCGATCGGAATCAGAAATGGAGAGGAACCCTGAGGTTCCTGCCTCCCCTCGAGATGAGGCCCCCTTCCATTTCACCAAACCCAGTGGAGTCCCGAGAGGTCTTTCCCAACTCCACAGTATCCCTGACTTCTCAGAGGCACCCAGAGAATCTCCCTGAGGTCACCGGCACAAGTCGAGGGAACCCAGGTATTCTTGCCAAGACCCGAGAGAGATCTTGAGAGTCCTTCAACGCGTCTAGAGGCCTGATTCCCCTACCATGACTCGAGAGCAATGACGCGCTCCCCCTCGCCACACGCATCGAGACCTAACTTCCCTGGCGCCACACAAGAGGCTCCCTGAGCTCCCTGTCGTACCTCCTGAGAAACCAACACAGGCGCTGCAGCTCGGTAAAACCACCGAGACCCCCCCCGTCATCGTGAGATGAGGGCCTTCTTTTCCTGCATGTCCTGGAGTGCAATCCCGAGTCCTCTCTCCAAACTCCAGAGGAGGCTTGATTCCCTTTAGTCCACTCAGTGGGCTCCAAGAAATACCCGTCGCGACTCGAGAAGAGAGAGAAGTCCTTTGTTTCCCCTCGAGAGGACGCCTGACTCCTGGGTGAGTCTAGAATGCAACCCCAAGATCCCAGTCATCCCTTGAGAGGAACATTAGGTCCTAGACACAAGCCTGGATGAGGTTTCTTTTGCCCTGCAGTGACTCGAGCGCAACCCCCAGCTCTCCCTCGCAACTCGAATGGAAGATTGGGCTTCCCTGGGCCAACACAAGAGGAAGCCAGAAATCCCCTTCGTAACTCGAGAATCCCGCCGCAACTCGAGAAAAACCACGTGTTTCCAACGTCATCCCAAGATGAGGCCCTTGCTGCTATGGCGTCTCAAGAAAAGAACCACGTTCCGTCTTGAAGTGCGAAACGGTACTTTGCACCCTTGATGCGACACCAAATGTTCCCGGACACGCCGGTCTCACTCGACAGGAACACCGAGGTTCCCGCACCACTTCATCTGAGCACCTTCTCCTCTCCTGTTCGAGACAGGAGGGTCTATTCCCCTGCTTTGTTTGGAAGGGGTTTCCCACATTCCCGGCGCACCTAAGGATGAGGCCGGTCTCACGAGTAAATTCGAGACATAGCGTCGTGGGTGGTGTCACATGCCGAAATACCCCGATTTCCCGGCCCACTCTTGAGAAGAACCCGATGCCCGGACACCTCTTCGAAGGCAACCCTGTGGACGAAGGCACAAAATGAAGGGTCACTGACACTCCCGTGCATCATTCGGTAAAAGCCGCAGGTTCCACACACAGCTCGACAAGAGGCCTGTCATCCCATGAACAACTCGAGAGGCAAGCAGAGTTCCATTCCTCCACTCAAGACGAGGCCTGACTCTCCGGTCCCAACTCTGAAGGGACCCTGCGATCGGAGTCCGAAATGGAGAGGAACCCTGAGGTTCCTGACTCCACTCGAGATGAGGCCCTCTTCCATTACACCAAAAACAGTGGAGGCCCGAGAGGCCCCTCCCAAATCCACAGTATCGCGACTTCTCAGAGGCACCCTGAGAAGCTCCCTGAGGTCACGGGCATAAGTCGACGGAACCCAGGGTTTCCTGCCGTAACCTGAGAAAAACCTCGCGAGTCCTTCTTCACGCGTCTTGAGGCCCGATTCCCCTACCATGACTGGAGAAAAATGACGCGCTCCCCCTCGCCACGCGCATGAAGATCTGACTTCCCCGGCACCACATGAGAGGCTCCCTGAGCTCCCCATCGTACCTCGTGAGAAACCCCACACTGGCGCCGCAGCTCGAGAAAACACACGAGACGCCCCTGTCATGGTGAAATGAGGGCCTTTCCTGCATGACCTGAAGAGCCATCCCGAATCCTCTCTCCAAACTCCAAAGGAGGCTTGACTCCCTTTAGGTCACTCAGTGGGCTCCAAGAGATACCCGTCGATACTCAGGAGGAGAGCGGTGTCCTTTGCTTCCCCTCGAGATGAGGCCTGACTACGAGGGTGAGTCTGGAATGCAACCCTGGATTCCTGTCGCCCCTGGAGAGGAACCTTAGGTCCTGGACAAAAGCCTAGATGAGGTCTCTTTGGCCCTGCAGTGACTCAAGCGCAACCCCTAGCTTTCCCTTGCAACTCGAATGGAAGATTGGCCTTTCTGAGCCAACACAAGAGGAAGCCTGAATTTCCAGTTGTAATTTGAGAAACCCGCCGCAACTCGAGAAAAATCACGTGGTTCCCCGTATTGCAAGATGAGGCCCTTGCCCCCTACAGCGTCTCAAGAGAAGTCTCACATTCCGTCTTGAAGTACAAAACAGTACTTGGCACCCTTGATGCGACCCCAAAAGTTCCCCTATATACCGATCTCACTAGAGGGGACACTGAAGTTTCCGGCATCACTTCATCTGAGGCCTTTCTCCTCTCCTGATCGCGATAGGAGGGTCGATTCCACTGCTTTGTCTCGAAGGGATTCCCGACCTTCCCGGCACACCTCAGGATGAGGCCGGTCTCATGAGGAAATTCGAGAGGTAGCCTCGAGGGCCATACTACATGCCGAAAGACCCCGATTCCATGGTCCACTTTTGATCAAAACCAGACTCATGGACACCTCTTCGAAGGCAAGCCTGTGGATGAAGGCACAACACGTAGGGGCACTGACACCCCGTGCATCTTCCGGAAAAACCCGCAGGTTCCTCACACAGCTCCACAAGTGGTCTGTCACCTCGTGAACAACTCGAGAAGCAAGCGGAGTTCCATTCCTCCACACAAGACGATGCCTGACTCTCCTGTCACAACTCTAGGGACCTTGCGCACCGAGTCAGAAATGGAGAGGAAGCCTGAGGTTCCTGCCTCCACTCAAGATGAGGCCCTTTTCCATTGCCACAAAACCAGTGGAGTCCCGAGAGGCCCGTCCCAAATCCACAGTATGCCTGACTTCTCAGAGGCACCCTGAGAAGCTCCCTAAGGTCACCGGCAGAAGTCGACGGAACCCAGGGTTTCCTGCCGCAACCCGAGAAAGACCTTGAGAGTCCTGCTTTAACGTGTCTTGAGGCCCGATTCCCGTATCGTATCTCGAGAGCAATGACGCGCTCCCCCTTGCCATGCGCATGGAGACCTGAATTCCCTGGTGCCACACGAAAGGCTCCCTGAGCTTCCCGTCGCACCTCGTCAGAAACCGCACACTGGCACCGCAGCTCGAGAAAACCAACAAGACGCCCCTGTCATCGCGAGATGAGGGTCTTCTTTTCCTGCATGGCCTGGAGAGCAATCCTGAGTCCTCTCTCCAAACTCCACAGGGGGCTTGACTCCCTTTAGGCCACTCAGTGGGCTCCAAGAGACACCTGCGGTGACTCAAGAGGAGAGCGGGGTCCTTTGCTTCCCCTCGAGTCGAGCTCTGACTCCCAGGATGCGTCTGGAATGCAACCCCGAGATCGCTGTCGGCCCTGGAGAGGAATATTAGGTCCTGGACACAAGCCTAGATGAGGTCTCTTTTGCCCTGCAGTGACTCAAGAGCAAACCCCAGCTCTTCCTCGAAACTCGAATGGAAGATTGGACTTCCCTGGGCCAACACAAGAGGAAGCCTGAATTCCCCGTCGTAACTCGAGAATCCCGCCGCACCTTGAGAAAAACCACGTGATTCCCCCGTCATCCCAAGATGAGGCCCTTGCCCTCTACAGCGTGTCAAGAGAAGCCCCAAGTCCGTATTGAAGTGCAAAACGGTACTTGGCACCCTTGAAGTGACCCCAAAAGTTTCCCGACACACCGGTCCCACTCGAGGGGAACACCGAGGTTCCCGGCACGACTTCAACTGAGCCCTTTCACTCCTCCTGATCGTGACAAGATGGTCGATTCCCCTGCTTTGTCTGGAAGGGGTTCCCGATCTTCATGGCGCACCTCAGGATGACACCAGTCTAATGAAGAAATTCGAGAGGTAGCCTCATGGATGGTGCCACGTTCTGAAAGACCCCGATTTCCTGCTCTGCTATTGATAAGAACCCGATGTCCGGACACCTCTTTGAAGGCAACCCTGTGGATGAAGGCACAACACGAAGGGGCACTGACCCCCTCATGCATCTTACGGAAAAAACCGAAGGTTCCACTCACAGCTCGACAAATGGTCTGTTATCCTGTGAACAACTCGAGAGGCAAGTGGAGTTCCATTCCTCCACAGAAGACGAGGCCTGACTCTCCTGTCCCAACTCTTCAGGGACCCTGTGGTCGGAGTTTTAAATGGAGAGGAACCCTTAGGTTCCTGCCTCAACTCGAGATGAGAACCTTTGCCATTGCACCAAACCGAGTGGAGTTCCGAGAGCGCCTCCCAAGTCCACAGTATGCCTGACTTCTCAGAGGCACCCTGAGAAGCTCACTGAGGTCACCGGTACAAGTCGAGGGAACCCAGGGTTTCCTGCCGCAACCTGAGAAAGACCTCGAGACTCCTTCTTCAACGCGTCTTGAGTCCCGATTTCCCTACCATGACTCGAGAGCATTTATGGGCTCCTCCTCATCACACGCATAGACACCTGACTTTCCTGGCACCACACGAGAGGCTCCCTGAGCTCCCCGTCGTACCTCGTGAGAAAACTCATACTTGCGCTCCAACTCGAGAAAACCCACAAGACGCCCCCGTCATTGCGAGCTGAGGGCCTTCTTTCCTGTATGGCCTGGAGAGCAATCCCGAGTCCTCTCTCCAACTCCACAGGAGGCTTGACTCCCTGGAGGCCACTCAGTGGGCTCCAAGAGATACCTATTGCGACCCAGGAGGATATCAGAATCATTTGCTTCCCCTCGAGCTGAGGCCTGACTCACTGGGTGAGTCTGGAATGCATCCCCGTCATCCCTATCGCCCCTGGAGAGGAACATTAGGTCCTGGACACAAGCATAGATGAGGTCTATTTTGACCTGCCGTGACTTGAGAGCAATTCCCACCCAGCTCTCCCTGGCAACTCGAATGGAAGAATGGACTTCCCTGGGCCAACAGAAGAGGAAACCTGAATTCCCCGTCGTAAGTCAACAATCCCATCGCAACTCGAAAAAAACCACGTGGTTTCCCCTTCATCACAAGATGAGGCCCTTGCCCGCCACAGCGTCTCAAGAGAAGTCCCACGTTTCATCTTGAAGTTTGAAACAGTATTTGGCAAGCTTCATGAGACCCCAAAAGTTCCCTGACATACCGGTCTCACTCAAGGGGAACACCGAGGTTCCCGGCACCACTTCATCTGAGCCCCTTCTCCCCTCCTGATCGCGACAGTAGGGTCGATTAACCTGCTTTGTCTGGAAGGCTTTCCCGACCTTCCAGGGGCACCTCAGCATGAGGCCCGTCTCACGAGGAAATTCGAGACGTAGCCTCGTGTGTGGTGCCGCATTCCAAAAGACCCCGATTTCCTGGTCCGCTCTTAATAAGAACCCGATGCCCGCACACCACTTCGAAGGCAACCCTGTGGATGAAAGCACATCACGAAGGGGCACTGACACCCCCGTGCATTGTCTGGAAAAAACCGCAGGTTCCACACACAGCTCGACAAGTGGCCTGTCACTCCTTGAACAACTCGAGAGGCAAGCGGAGTTCCATTCCTCCACACAAGACGAGGCCTGACTCTCCTGTCCCAACTCTGCAGGGACCCTGCAATCTGAGTCAGAAATGGAGAGGAACCCTAAGGTTCCTTCCTGATCTCGAGATTAGGCCCTCTTCCATTGCAGCAAACCCAGTGGAGTCCCGAGAGGCCTCTCCCAGCTCCATAGTATCCCTGACTTCTCAGAGGCACCCTGAGAAGCTACCTGAGGTCACAGGCACAAGTCGAGGGAACCCAGGGTTTCCTGCCGCAACCCGAGAAAGACCTCGAGCGTCCTTTTTCATTGCGTTGAGCCCTGATTCCACTACCATGACTCGAGAGCAATGACGTGCGCCCCCTCGCCACTCGTATGGAGACTTGACTTCCCTGACACCACACGAGAGGCTCCCTGAGCTCCCGGTCGTACCTTGTGAGAAACCCCACACTGGCACCGCAGCTCCAGAAAAACCACGAGACTCCCCCGACATCGCGAGATGAGGGCCTTCTTTTCCTGCATGGCCTGGAGAGCAATCCCGCGTGCTCTCTCCAAACTCCACAAGAGAGGAGCCAAGATTGCTGAGGAGTAGGACGGGGAGAACTCTTTCCCCCCCAAACAATTTCATCAAAAGAGCATTTAAACGTCGAGTAAATTCCACAATACAACTTATGAATGCTGCCAGAGGACATCAGGCACCCAGAAAAGAACCCAACTCTTGGAAAGTAGGTAGGAAAAAGTATAAAAGACAAAAAAAGAGACAAAAGAGGGAGGGAGGGATTTCCGTCCCAGGAAGATAGTCTTAAAAAGAGAAAAGTTTCCAAACACCAGGAAAGCTTTTCACTGCCAAATCTTTGCCAAGCTTTGGAAGCACAAAGGGCAACATAAGGGGGATAAAAATAAATAAACAATTAAAACTCGCAGATTGCAAGCCCTACGGTAACTCCCCCAGCCGCAAAGCAGTGCAGACGCCTGCTCACACCATTAGCAAGCAGGGGCTGGGCAGGGAGGCGCGGCGCGGGCTGCATCGCTTAGAGTAAGAATCTGGCCTGAATACCCTGAGCGCTATCTGAACGAAATAACTTGGGCTAGCAAACCAGACTCTGGGATATCTACCACGCAAAAAGCCAGCCCTAACCTAAGACACCGCCAGGCCCGCGCATGGAACAAAGGACTGAACAGAGATAGCCGGCTGCAGACCTTCCCCCTCCGGTGACAGGCAGCCAGAGCCAGAAGGGGGCAATCGCAGCCCCAGAGAGACATTATCTATAAAACTGTAAGCAGCCTTCTTTGCTAACTAAAACTTCTTGGGGATCTGGACGGTCAACATCTGCCTGAGAAGGTGCGCCTGTTTTACACCCAGATAACCGAGTGGCGGGGAGGCGATAAGTCACAACATTGGCGCTCGCCAAACACCTCATCACCTGAGCTGCTCGGACCTGGGAAGAGCACAAAACGCAGGCCCAACCGAGTCTGTGCCTCTGAGGACTACCCGAGTGCCTGAACCTGAGCGGCTTGGACCTGGGAGGTGCATGAAGCCCAGGGCCAGCCTCGGATTGTTCCCGGTGGAACAACCTAGAGCCCGAGCAGTGTGGGCAGGGAGGCTACACGTGCCGTGAGCGGGGGCAGACCCAGTGTGGCTGAGGCACTGCGAGCGCACGCCAGTGTTATTTGTTTGCAGCATCACTCCCTCCCTCCCTCCCCACAGCGCAACTGAACAAGTGAGCCTAAAAAAAAAAAAGTGTCCTCCACCGTCCCCTTTGTGTCAGGGCGTAAACCAGACACTGAAGAGACAGGCAAACAAAAGAAGCTATAACAGAGGGAAACGCCTTGGAAGCTACAGGCAATAGATTAAAACCCTGTGGTTACTAGGACTACATAGGAAGGCGCCTATAGATCTTGAGAAATATAAGTTGGACCAAGGAACTAGCCAAAAATGAACCGAACCCACGATACTCACAACAAAACCAGAGAAAGTCCTAGATATATTTTTATGATCATTCTTACTTTTTTTAATTTTTTTAATTTTAAGTTCTCTATTGTTCATTTAATTTTCACTTTTATAACCTATTACTTTGCAAAAAAAAGACCCTATTTTTTTCTTCTTCAGCAAACTTCATATATATATATATATATATATATATATATATATATATAATAATTTTTTGACCTTGTTTTTTTGTTTTGTTTTTTTTCTTCTTTTCTTTAACATTGTATTTTTGAAATTCCAAACTGTACTCTAGATTTTTAATTTATGCTTTTTGATATTTGATATCAATTTTGTACCTGTAGTTTCTTTATAATTTTTGCGACATTGCTTGTTTTTGTTTGTTTGTTTTCTCTTTAGTTTTCTTCTTCCTTTTTTTTAACATTGTATTTTTGAAATTCCAAACTCTACTCTAGATTTTTAATTTTTGCTTTTTGGTATTAGTTATCAATTTTGTACCTGTATTTTCTTGATAATTTTTGCGACCATGTTTGTTTTTCTTTGTTCGTTTTTTCTCTCTTTCTTTTCCTTCTTCTTTTCTTTAACATCGTATTTTTGAAATTCCAAACTCTACTCTAGATTTTTAATTTTTGCTTTTATGTATTTGTTACCAATTTTGTACCTTTAAGAACCCAATCTTCAGTACCCATTTTTCACTAGGGAGCGAGATTACTGGCTTGACTGCTCTCTCTCCCTTTGGACTCTCCTTTTTCTCCACCAGGTCGCCTGTGTCTCCTCCCTAACCCCTCTCTACTCTACCCAACTCTGTGAATTTCTGTGTATTCCAGACGGTGGAGAACACTTAGGGAACTGATTACTGGCTGGATCTGTCTCCCTCCTTTTCATTCCCCCCTTTTATCCTTCTGGCCACCTCTGTCTCCTTCCTCCTTCTTCTCATCTCTGTATAACTCTGTGAACATCTCTGAGCGGTCCAGTTGTGGAGTGCACATAAGGAAGTGACTACTGGCCAGCCCACTCTCTCCACTATTGATTCCACCTGATCTCATTTGGGTCACCTCTAACTCCCTCCTCCCTCTTCTCTTCTCCATGTAATGCTGTGAACCTTTCTAAGTGGCCCTCACAGTAGAGAAACTTTTCTTCTTTAACGTAGATGTTTTATCAATGGTGCTGTATAGAAGGAGAAGTTTTGAAACTACTGTAAAAGTAAGACAGATAACTGGAAGCAGGAGGCTTAAGTCCAAACCCTGACTCCAGGGAACTCCTGACTCCAAGGAACATTAATTGACAGGAGCTCATCAAATGCCTCCATACCGACACTGAAATCAAGCACCACACAAGGGCCAACAAGTTCCAGGGCAAGACATACCAAGCAAATTCTCCAGCAACAAAGGAACGCAGCCCTGAGCTTCAAGATACAGGCTGCCCAAAGTCACCCCAAAACCACAAACATCTCATAACTCATTACTGGACACTTCATTGCACTCCAGAGAGAAGAAATACAGCTCCACCCACCAGAACACGGACACAAGCTTCCCTAACCAGGAAACCTTGACAAGACACCTGTACAAACCCACACACAGCGAGGAAATGCCACAGTAAAGAACTCCACAAACTGCCAGAATACAGAAAGGACACCCCAAACTCAGCAATTTAAACAAGATGAGACAGAGGAATACCCAGCAGATAAAGGAACAGGATAAATGCCCACCAAACCAAACAAAAGAGGAAGAGATAGGGAATCTACCTGATAAAGAATTCCGAGTAAGGATAGTGAAATGGATCTAAAATCTTGAAATTAAAATGGAATCACAGATAAATAGCCTGGAGACAAGGATTGAGAAGATGCAAGAAAGGTTTAACAAGGACCTAGAAGAAATAAAAAAAGAGTCAATATATAATGAATAATGCAATAAATGAAATTAAAAACACTCTGGAGGCAACAAATAGTAGAATAACAGAGGCAGAAGATAGGATTAGTGAATTCGAAGATAGAATGGTAGAAATAAATGAATCAGAGAGGATAAATGAAAAACGAATTAAAAGAAATGAGCACAATCTCAGAGACCTCCAGGACAATATTAAACGCTACAACATTCGAATCATAGGGGTCCCAGAAGAAGAAGACAAAAAGAAAGACCGTGAGAAAATACTTGAGGAGATAATAGTTGAAAACTTCCCTAAAATGGGGAAGGAAATACTCACTCAAGTCCAAGAAACCCAGAGAGTCCCAAACAGGATAAAGCCAAGGCGAAACCCCCCAAGACACATATTAATCACATTAACAAAAATCAAACACAAAGAACAAATATGAAAAGCAGCAAGGGAAAAACAACAAATAACACACAAGGGAATTGCCATAAGGATAACAGCTGATCTTTCAATAGAAACTCTTCAAGCAAGGAGGGAATGGCAAGACATACTTAAAATGATGAAAGAAAATAACCTACAGCCCAGATTATTGTACCCAGCAAGGATCTCATTCAAGTATGAATGAGAAATCAAAAGCTTTTCAGACAAGCAAAAGCTGAGAGAATTCTGCACCACCAAAGCAGCTCTCCAACAAATACTAAACAGGAAACACAAAAACGGTGTATAAATTCAAACCCCAAACAATAAAGTAAATGGCAATGGGATCATACTTATCAGTAATTACCTTAAACGTAAATGGGTTGAATGCTCCAACCAAAAGACAAAGACTGGCTGAATGGATACAAAAACAAGACCCCTACATATGTTGTCTACAAGAGACCCACCTCAAAACAGGGGATACATACAGACTGAAAGTGAAGGGCTGGAAAAAGATTTTCCATGCAAATAGGGACCAAAAGAAAGCAGGAGTAGCGATACTCATATCAGATAAAATAGACTTTAAAACAAAGGCTGTGAAAAGAGACAAAGAAGGTCACTACATAATGATCAAAGGATCAATCCAAGAAGACGATATAACAATTATAAATATATATGCACCCAACGTGGGAGCACCACAGTATGTAAGACAAATGCTAACAAGTATGAAAGGAGAAATTAACACTAACACAATAATAGTTGGAGATTTTAATACCCCACTCACACCTATGGATAGATCAACTAAACAGAAATTTAACAAGGAAACACAAACTTTAAATGATACAATAGACCAGTTAGACCTAATTGATATCTATAGGACAATTCATCCCAAAACAATGAATTTCAACTTTTTCTAAAGTGCACATGGAACCTTCTCCAGGATAGATCACATCCTGGGCCATAAAGCTAGCCTTGGTAAATTCAAAGAAATAGAAATCATTCCAAGCATCTTTTCTGACCACAATGCAGTAAGATTAGATCTCAATTACAGGAGAAAAACTATTAAAAATTCCAACATATGGAGGCTGAACAACACGCTGCTGAATAACCAACAAATCACAGAAGAAATCAAAAAAGAAATCAAAATTTGCATAGAAACGGATGAAAATGAAAACAGAACAACCCAAAACTTGTGGGACACGGTAAAAGCAGTCCTAAGGGGAAAGTTCATAGCAATACAGGCACACCTCAAGAAACAAGAAAAAAGTCAAATAAATAAACTAACTCTACACCTAAAGCAACTAGAAAAGGAAGAAATGAAGAACCCCAGGGTTAGTAGAAGGAAAGAAATCTTAAAAATTAGAGCAGAAATAAATGCAAAAGAAACAAAAGAGACCATAGCAAAAATCAACAAAACCAAAAGCTGGTTCTTTGAAACGATAAATAAAATTGACAAACCATTAGCCAGACTCATCAAGAAACAAAGGGAGAAAAATCAAATCAATAAAATTAGAAATGAAAATGGAGAGATCACAACAGAAAACACAGAAATACAAAGGATCATAAGAGACTACTATCAACAATTATATGCCAATAAAATGGACAACGTGGAAGAAATGGACAAATTCTTAGAAAAGTACAACTTTCCAAAACTGGACCAGGGAAGAACTAGAAAATCTTAACAGACCCATCACAAGCACGGAAATGGAAACTGTAACCAAAAATCTTCCAGCCAACAAAAGCCCAGGTCCAGACGGCTTCACAGCTGAATTCTACGAAAAATTTAGAGAAGAGCTAACACCTATCCTGCTCAAACTCTTCCAGAAAATTGCAGAGGAAGGTAAACTTCCAAACTCATTCTATGAGGCCACCATCAGCCTAATACCAAAACCTGACAAAGATCCCACAAAAAAAGAAAACTACAGGCCAATATCACTGATGACATAGATGCAAAAATCCTTAACAAAATTCTAGCAATCAGAATCCAACAACACATTAAAAAGATCATACACCATGACCAAGTGGGCTTTATCCCAGGGATGCAAGGATTCTTCAATATCCGCAAATCAATCAATGTAATACACCACCTTAACAAATTGAAAAATAAAAACCATATGATTTTCTCAATAGATGCAGAGAAAGCCTTTGACAAAATTCAACATCCATTTATGATAAAAACTCTCCAGAAAGCAGGAATAGAAGGAACATACCTCAACATAATAAAAGCTATATATGACAAACCCACAGCAAACATTATCCTCAATGGTGAAAAATTGAAAGCATTTCCTCTAAAGTCAGGAACTAGACAAGGGTGCCCACTTTCACCATTACTATTCAACATAGCTTTGGAAGTTTTGGCCACAGCAATCAGAGCAGAAAAAGAAACAAAAGGAATCCAAATTGGAAAAGAAGAAGTAAAACTCTCACTGTTTGCAGATGACATGATCCTCTACATAGAAAACCCTAAAGACTCCACCAGAAAATCACTAGAACTAGTCAATGACTATAGTAAAGTTGCAGGATATAAAATCAACACACAGAAATCCCTTGAATTCCTATACACTAATAATGAGAAAACAGAAAGAGAAATTAAGGAAACAATTTCATTCACCATTGCAACGGAAAGAATAAAATACTTAGGAATATACCTACCTAAAGAAACTAAAGACCTATATATAGAAAACTATAAAACACTGGTGAAAGAAATCAAAGAGGACACTAATAGGTGGAGAAATATACCATGTTCATGGATTGGAAGAATCAATATAGTGAAAATGAGTATACTACCCAAGGCAATCTATAGATTCAATGCAATCCCTATCAAGCTACCAACAGTATTCTTCACAGAGCTAGAACAAATAATTTCACAATTTGTATGGAAATACAAAAAACCTCGAATAGCCAAAGCGATCTTGAGAAAGAAGAATGGAACTGGAGGAATCAACCTACCTGATTTCAGGCTCCGCTACAAAGCCACAGTTATCAAGACAGTATGGTACTGGCACAAAGACAGAAATATAGATTAGTGGAACGAAATAGAAAGCCCAGAGATAAATCCACACACATATGGACACCTTATCTTTGACAAAGGAGGCAAAAATATACAATGGATTAAAGACAATCTCTTTAACAAGTGGTGCTGGGAAATCTGGTCAACCACTTGTAAAAGAATGAAACTAGAACACTTTCTAACACAATACACAAAAATAAACTCAAAATGGATTAAAGATCTAAACGTAAGACCAGAAACTATAAAACTCCTAGAGGAGAACATAGGCAAAACACTCTCTGAAATACATCACAGCAGGATCCTCTATGACCCACCTCCCAGAATATTGGAAATAAAAACAAAAATAAACAAATGGGACCTAATTAACCTTAAAAGCTTCTGCACATCAAAGCAAACTATTAGCAAGGTGAAAAGACAGCCTTCGGAATGGGAGAAAATAATAGGAAATGAAGCAACTGACAAACAACTAATCTCAAAAATATACAAGCAACACCTACAGCTCAACTCCAGAAAAATAGATGACCCAATCAAAAAATGGGCCAAAGAACTAAATAGACATTTCTCCAAAGAAGACATACAGATGGCTAACAAACACATGAAAAGATGCTCAAAATCACTCATTATCATAGAAATGCAAATCAAAACCACTATGAGGTACCATTTCACGCCAGTCAGAATGGCTGCAATCCAAAAGTCTACAAATAATAAATGCTGGAGAGGGTGTGGAGAAAAGGGAACCCTCTTACACTGTTGGTGGGAATGCAAACTAGTACAGCCACTATAGAGAACAGTGTGGAGATTCCTTAAAAAACTGGAAATAGAACTGCCTTATGATCCAGCAATCCCACTGCTGGGCATACACACTGAGGAAACCAGAAGGGAAAGAGACACGTGTACCCCAATGTTCATCGCAGCACTGTTTCTAATAGCCAGGACATGGAAGCAACCTAGATGTCCATCAGCAGATGAATGGATAAGAAAGCTGTGGTACATATACACAATGGAGTATTACTCCGCCATTAAAAAGAATAGAATGAATCAGTTCTAATGAGGTGGATGAAACTGGAGCCTATTATACAGAGTGAAGTAAGCCAGAAAGAAAAACACCAATACAGTATACTAACGCATATATATGGAACTTTGAAAGACGGTAACAATAACCCTGAGTACGAGACAGCAAAAGAGACACTGATGTATAGAAGAGTCTTATGGACTCTGTGGGAGAGGGAGAAGGTGGGAAGATTTGGGAGAATGGCATTGAAACATGTAAAATATCATGTATGAAAAGAGTTGCCAGTCCAGGTTTGATGCATGACACTGGATGCTTGGGGCTAGTGCACTGGGACGACCCAGAGGGATGCTATGGGGGGGGAGGAGGGAGGAGGGTTCAGGATGGGGAGCACATGTATACCTGAGGCAGATTCATTTTGATATTTGGAAAAACTAATACAATTATGTAAAGTTTAAAAATAAAATAAAATTAAAAAAAAAATCCACAGGAGGCTTGACTCCCTTTAGGCCACTCAGTGGTCTCCAAGAAATACCCGTCGGGACTCGAGAGCAGAGCAGAGTCCTTTCCTTCCTCTCAAGATGAGGTCTGACTCCTCGGGTGCGTCTAAAATGCAACCCCGAGATCTCTGTCGCCCCTGGAGAGGAACATTAGGTCCTGGACACAAGCTTAGATGAGGTCTCTTTTGCCCTGAAGTGACTCGAGAGCAATCCCTAGCTCTCTCTCGCAACTCCAATGGAAGATTGGACTTCCCTGGGCCAACACAAGAGGAAGCCTGAATTCCCCATCGTAACTCGAGAATCCCGCCGAAACTCGAGAAAAACCACATGGTTACCCTGTCATCGCAAGATGAGGCCCTTGCCCGCTACAGCGTCTAAAGAGAAGTCCCAGGTTTCTTCTTCAAGTGTTTTCACACTTCAAGTGTGAAAACTTGGCACCCTTGATGCGATTCCAAAAGTTCCCCGACACCCTGGTCTCTCTCGAGGGGAACACCGAGGTTCCCGGTATGACTTCATCTGAGCCACTTCTCCCCTCCTGATTGCGACTGGAGGGTCGACTCCCGTGCTTTGTCTGGAAGGGGTTCCCAACCTTCCCAGCGCACCTCAGGATGAGGCCGGTCTAACGAGAATATTTGAGACGTAGCTTCATGGGTGGTAACACATGCTGAAAGACCCCGATTCCCTGGTCCACTCTTGATAAGAACCCGATGCCCGGACACCTCTTGAAAGGCAACCCTGTGGAAGAAGGCACAACACGACGGGGCACTGACACCCTCGTGCATCGTCCGGAAAAACCCGCAGATTCCAAACACAGTTCGACAAGTTGCCTGTCACCCCGTGAATAACTCGAGAGGCAAGCGGAGTTCCATTCCTCCTTACAAGACGAGGCCTGACTCTCCTGTCCCAACTCTGCAGGGACCCTGCGATCAGAGTCAGAAATGGAGACGAACCCTGAGGTTCCTGCCTCCACTCGAGATGAGGCCCTCTTCTATTGCACCAAACCCAGTGGAGTCCCGAGAGGGCCCTCCCAACTCCAGGGTATCCTTGACTTCTCAGAGACACACTGAGAAGCTCCCTGAGGCCACCGGCACTAGTCGAGGGAACCCAGGGTTTACTGCCGTGACCCAAGAAACACCTTGAAAGTCCTTCTTTAACGGTTCTTGAGGCCCGATACACCTTCCATGACTCTAGAGCAATGACGCGCTCCCCCTCACAATGCGCATGGAGACCTGACTTCCCAAGCGCCACATGAGAGGCTCCCTGAGCTCCCCGTAGTACCTCATGAGAAACCCCACACTGGCGCTGCAGCTCGAGAAAACCCACGAGACGCCCCCTTCATCGCGAGATGATGGCCTTCTTTTCCTGCATGGCCTGGAGAGCAATCACGAGTCCTCTCTCCAAACTCCACAGGAGGCTTGACTCCCTTTAGGTCACTCAGTGGGCTCCAAGAGATACCCGTCGCAACTCGAGAGGAGAGTGGAGTCCTTCGCTTCCCCTCGAGACAAGGACTGACTCCCCGGGTGCATCAGGAAAGCAACCCCGAGATCCCTGTCCCCCCTGGAGACGAACATTATGTCCTGGACACAAGCCTAGATAAGGTCTCTTTTGCCCTGCAGTAACTCAAGCGCAATCCCTAGCTCTCCCTCGCAACTCGAATGGAAGACTGGACTTCCCTGGGCCAACACAAGAGGAAGCCTGAATTTCCTGACCTAACTCGAGAATCCCGCCACAACTCGAGAAAAACGACGTGGTTAACCCGTCACCACAAGATGAGGCCCTTGCCAGCTACAGCGTCTCAAGAGAAGTCTCACGTTCCGTCTTGAAGTTTGAAACGGTACTTAGCACCTTTGATGTGACTCCAAAAGTTCCCCGACATCCCAGTTTTACTCGAGGGGAACATCGAGGTTCCCGGCACCACTTCATCTGAGCCCCTTCTCCCCTCCTGATCGGGACAAGAGGGTCGATTCACTTGCTTTGTCTGAAAGGGTTACCGACCTTCCTGGTGCACCTCAGGTTGAGGTCCGTCTCAAGAAGAAATTCGAGACGTAGGCTTGTGGGTGGTGCCACATGCCGAAAGACACTGATTTCCTGGTCTGCTTTTGATAAGAATCTGAAGGCTGGATACCTCTTCGAAGGCAACCCTGTGTATGAAGGCAAAAAACGAAGGGGAACTGACACCCCCATGCATCGTCCGGATAAAACCGCAGGTTCCACACACAGCTCGACAAGTGGCCTGTTATCCGGTGAACAACTCGAGAGTCCAGTGGAGTTCCATTCCTCCACACAAGACGAGGCCTGACTCTCCTGTCCTAACTCTGTAGGGACTCTGTGTTCAGAGTCAGAAATGGAGAGCAACCCTGAGGTTCCTGCTTCAAATCGAGATGAGGCCTTCTTCTGACAAGGTCCAGCCTCGGCTGGTCCAGGGTTTTCGAAGGGGAGACAGAGTAGGCGACCTATTGATTTATTTATCGAAGATATAAAGAGTAATAGAATGAGGATAGCTCAGTAGGAAAATTTAGTGGAGAAAAGAAGCTGAGTAGCTTGGTTTATGCGGAAAATCAGTATAACCCGTGACACCAGGTTAGCTCTGACCACGGAGGCTGCAGGCTCCCTCTCGAATAGCGAAAAGTGCCCCACCTTAGACACCTTCTCAAGTGGTCTTCGAAGCCCAGGCAAATAAATGGTCGCAGAGGATATCCGTGCTCCAGATGGACACTCATCTGAAAATTGAGGGGAAGAATGACATTAGGAGACTAAGCGTTGGCAATCAAGGCCCGTAGCTTTATTTTCAACAGGGGTTTTTATACCCTAAGTTACACATAGAGGATAATGGGGATGCAAAGACAGCAGCCTTTGATCCTTATCAAAAACCAGAGTTTCTGTCCTGCAAATGTATCGTATACAAATGGTTTAGGTGATTTACATCATCTTCTAGCCAGAAGACCTATTAACATTTTATGACTCTTGACAAAGACTTATCAACCGTAAGACTTATTTTCTCTAAGAGTAAATATTTTAAGGTTTGGCCCCATCTTTCGAAGATAAAATTGCATTCCTATAGGGCAGATGTGTAATGGGCTTACAACAAAGGAAATGATTTATTACCTTAAGGGTCTAAAGTTAGTAACACCAAGGCCACTACTTATTTCTTCTACATACCAACTATATTAATTAATACACATTCAAGGATACAATTCAGGGGACGTGGAAACTTGGCAACAAGCATTGGTTCATCAATGAAATCTTTTACTAGTTTTATTCTGACAGTTTCTAACTCTCTGAGAGGCTCTAAGCTATTTGAATATCTTAAGCTTCCCGTGCCTCTCGAGGCTCGGAGACTGTAAACAATTGTATGCATTGCTGTAGGAGACCGGGTAAATTTGTCAGGCGAGTTAGAGAGCCATCTGACGTGTTTGGATTTAAACACTCCTAATTGCCCAGGAACTTTATTAATTGGAGCTGTAAGTTAGCTCTTTGACAGAGAGAGTGAGATGGTGGTGGGCGACAGCCCCCAGTAAAGTCAGAGGGGAGAGCACAAAGCAATAAAGTAGGCAGACTCTGGTTTTGGGGGGTAGATGCTCAAGAATATCCGGGAGGACTCCCGAGGCTCGATCCCGCCTTTGTGTATGCCCAGCCTCCTTCCTCATGACCTTTGTCACGAGTGGAATGTCTCTCGCCGGCTCCCGGCATCTCCCCGTTTTGTATTTCTTAAAACAGCCAGATGTAGCTCAGTCGCGAGCCTCTGAATACTCTGCCGAAGAATCCTGACAATACAAGGAAGAATGATTATGAGAAGCAGAATTAAAGCAGCCACCGCAGCATAGCTAAAGACATTAGACAGAATATTCTTTCCTGAGATGTAGTTAGGGAAAGTATGGAAGAAATCATTTGCTGTTCCAGCAGCAGTAAAATCTAATCGGGAGTGCTCCATGGTTGCTATTTGATAGTGAAGTTTCCCTACGTCTCAACCAATGTCAGAGCTGTTCCAGATACCTGAAATATGGTTTTTAATCTTTTCCCATTCAAAATCTGTCTCATTTACTTTCAGGGGTGTTACACATATCCACCGATAGTCAGCATGACAAGACAATGCCATTTTCACCTTTAAAGCCTGCAATTCAGTCCCAATATGTATTACTGCTTCCTCTAGGGCGTCTACCCTCATTTCTAATTTTCTCTCTATAGCTTCCTGTGTTGCCAATGTTAAAGAAACATTTTTGGACATAGAATCAACATATTGAGCAGTATGTACTTGTTGAGTCAATGATATTGCTGCCACAGTAACAGAAGTGATTGCACTTATCAAAGCTGCTGTTCCCAAGATAAGTAAGCCCACAAACCGTCGTGTTTGCATTAAATCCTGTAGTTGTTGTAATACAGCAAGACCATAATTCAATAAGTGGTTACATCATAAGATAAGGTGGATGTTGTAGCATTACAAAGGAGCAAACATTATATTGAGGGTTTAAACAAGATGAACCAGGGAGCAGCTGTAGGCGTCAGCCCGGGGGAGCAGTGTCCCCAGCATCAGGAGGCAGAACGCGAGCGGCAGGCTGTGGGCCAAGGCGCCTATGGTGGGCGGAGGGGCAGGGTTCGTGGTTTAGGGCTAGCCGCCACCGCTTGGGCTCAGGGCGGTCCCCTCTCGCCGGTGGGGCCACGCTGGTCTGGATGGCACTCCGCGGGCGCGCTTTCCTCTCTGGCCCTCACTCGCTGCACAGACTTCTTTGCTCTAGGTCACGGGGTGCAGAGAGGTGGGTGCGAGGCGCTGCTGGTGGCGCGGAGGCGAGAGCTGGCTGGGGGAGGGGGAGCGAGCGAGTGCGCGCGCCGCGAACCTGGTCTTTGGGGAATGTGACATGATGAATTTGTCTGAGATCCAAACCGGAGAATCTGCATTCTGTAGAAATATACAAGCATACCCTCTCCCACAAGTTAGCAACACATCTGGCCTTTTTCACTCTCCCGTAAGGAGGCCTTTTTACTTGACCAGGGGCCGAGTCGTAGCCTGTAATTCAGGCATCTAGTGTCTCATCATTGTAGTCTGCCCCTGTGTGTTTACGTTTAAGTGATTAATTACAATTGGAACATAACTTCACTATTTGTCTAGCTGTTTCCCTATGGATATGTTAATTTAGGTCTAATGTTTAGTTTAGGTCTCTGTATAAATTTAAGTAATAAATGTATAACCTCCTTATCTCATTTTGGTATACAGGTATACAGATATACCTAAATGCAAAATGCATTTATATATGTATTTATATATGGCAACAAGTATAAAGTTATTGACATATAATATATATAAATCAATATACTTGAATTAATCTTTATAATTAATATATTAATTAATATATATTACAACAATACAACACATACACAGCTAATACCAACCAACACAAACCAATATACTGTAATAATACATGTCACACATTTATAATTATACAGTATATAGAGCATATATCATCACAGCACATCAATCCATACCAATTAATATCAGCCACACACACATTATATTACTGCCATATATATTTAATTATACAGTATATATATGTGTGTGTGTATATAGTATACATATTAATTTATATACAAATTAATTAAGTATAGATCTATAAATAGAATTAGGTATACCTTTATTATATTTTATTTATACCCATACCTAATTAGGCAAACTGTAATTAGGCAAATACATTTATATTATGTATTTATAACAATATATAAAGTATTGTTAAATGTACCACCTGTACAGCATCTCCACCCCACATACCACTTTCTCTAATCCCACCAACTCATTTTCAGTATTATGTGTTGGCCAGGAGCTGGGCCAGTCTTTCCCAGCAATGTTAAGAGACGTCTGTTCCTGTGTCTAATAGCCCTGGCGTTTTATTCTCTTGAATTAAAAGATCTTTTAAAGGCCTTGGAACTGTAATTTCCTGCACCCAAAAGGCTAGATCACTAGATCCAAATGTTTTGTGGCTCTTAGATTGAGAAGTCAAGTTTTTCCTTGTCTGATAGTAAGGTAAAAGTAAAAGCTGTGTTACTCTTTGACCTTTATTAATTTGTACAGTTTTGATAGGCAGTGAGATCAAGACTTTAATTTCTCAATATCATCAGAATCTACTACACCATGCACCAGCGAAATTTCTTTTCTTTCTTTTTTTTTTTTTTTAACTTTTTTTTAAAAGAAAGCGAGCTACGCCCCAGGACAAATCTTACAATGTCCTCAGATAGGGGGCCAGCCACTCCGGTTGGAATTGGAGTAAGCGGCACATCAGGGGTTAATATTGTTATTAAATCTCCTTGCCTTTTCGCTTTTCTCCTAGCCTGGGTGAGACCCCCCTGAGGGAGTTTTCTCCAAGGAGCACACTCTGCATATTGTGTACTAAAAGCTCCTTTGTTTAAAAAACTTTTTATCTTCCTCAGTCTTAGGCAACACTTTGGGAGGCTTTGGGGGCAAAGTGGGGAACTCCTGGGTCCTGGGAGGCACAATCGAAGGCGGTGGCAGTCGCCTTAAATCAGAAAGTGGTGGATAAGTTTTTTAAAGGTTTGCGCAGAGGGGGAGGGAGCTCGCCAGGGCTCTCGGTCGCAGCGTCCTGTAAGCCCTCTCCTTCCTCGGGAGGTAGACCACTTTCTCCCTCCTTTTTTTTTTTTCTTCAATGGCAGAAAATATGATCTGTGCAGTAAATGGAGACTCACCACCATCCACCTCTATAGCCTCCCCCATAGTCTATTTAACAGCCTCGTGACGGAGGTCCAGGACATTTCTAATCATATTCCACAGTCAATAAATATTTGTCTATTCTTAGATGCAGAGAAATCCATTTTTAATTTTTTTTTTTAATTTTAGAGAATATTTTTATTTATTTTGTAACCTCTTTACCCTGGCTAAACTGCAGAGGGGACTAGAAAAGAAGCCTCAAGGTGAGGATCAAGTTCATCCTTGGGACTAGAGAAAATCCTTCTCCGGGAAACTCCTAGCAGTGGCCCTTTACCGCGACATGGAGGAGGAGGCATAGGGGGATGGGAGCGTCCCGAAGTTTTCCTCTTCTGTTCCGGAGATCCTTTAACTGTTTGGTAACTAAATCTTACGAACTGTCTGATCGGGGATGTTTCCCTCAACCTCCTAGGAGCGGATGGTCTGATTAGGGATGTTTTCTTAAACTTTTAGGAGCATCTTTAGCTTAAAAAATAAAAAATCCTCATCAGAATGGCATCGAGCTGCTGTTTCCTCTAAACCTTTTTCAAATTGAGGGGAGAGCTGATCTTTCTTTTCATCCCTATCTTTTACATGCTCATTGGCAGTCATAGCGGCCAGCCATTCATTTAGCTGTCGATAGCTAGGTATAGCCTCTTCATTTTCACTTTTCTTTATAACAGGTACCTTTTCAGATTTGCTTTTTTGTTTAACAGGTACTTTTCCAACTTTACTTTCCTCTTTAACAGGTACCTTTTCAAATTCATGAGCTGGATCTAAAACATCTCTAGTCATATTCCACAGAGGAAAGGTGTAAGTAGGGATTTTTTCCAAACCTTGCTGAGCACAATAAGCTCTTAGCTGTTTTCCTAGTTTTTTCAAGATATCGAGGTTAACAGTGCCTTGTTGTAGAAACCAAGGGCAGTGGTCTTGTACAAATGTAAAAAATGATTGAATGGAAGATTTTTTAACCTTGATTCTTCTTTTACTTAATAACTGTAAAATTACTCCTATAAAGAGCTGTCTTTCATTTGATTCAGTGTTGCCCATGTCAGAAACTTAAGGATAGTAAAAGATTTTGCTTTTAGCTATCTAAAGATTAGGCCTTTTTTGTCAGCCTTTTTAGAAACCGTTTTTTCTCTCTAACTCTTCAACACTTCCCACTCCTCTCGCCCTGTCTATTCTACAGGGGGATCTGCAGCCCCCTAAGTGGGATCCTATCTGTCCCCAAAACTGAACACTGGGGGAATGGGGTTGGGGATTTACCTTCGAAATGCCTGTCTCGGGCGCCACCTGCAGAGGTCCAGCCCCAGCTGATCCAGGGTATTCGAAGGGAAGATGGAGTAGGCGACCTATTTATATATTTATTTATTCATCAAAGATATAAAGAGTAATAGAATGAGGATAGCTCAGTAGGAAAATTCAGTGGAGAAAAGCAGCTGAGTAGCTTGGTTTACGCGGAAAATCAATATAACCCGTGACACCAGGTTAGCTCTGACCACGGAGGCTGCAAGTGCCCTCTAGAATAGAGGAAGGTGCCCCACCTTAGACACCTTATCGAGTGGGTCTTCGAAGCCCAGGCAAATAAATGGTCGCAGAGGATATCTGCGCTCCAGATGGACACTCATCTGAAAATTGAGGGGAATAATGACATGGGGAGACCAAGCGTTGGCGAGCAAGGCCCGTAGCTTTATTTTCAACACAGGTTTTAATACCCTAAGTTACACATAGAGGATAATAGGGGATGCAAAGTCAGCAGTCTTTAATCCTTATCAAAAACCAGGGTTTCTTTTCTGCAGATTTATCGTATAAAAATGGTTTAGATGATTTACATCATCTTCTGGCCAGAAGACCTATTAACATTTTATGACTCTTGACAAAGACTTATCAACCATAAGAGTTATTTTCTCTAAGAGTAATTGTTTAAGGTTTGGCGCCATCTTTCGAAGATAAAATTGCATTCCTATAGGGAGGATGTGTAATGGGTTTACAACAAAGAAAAGAATTTATTACCTTAAGGGTCTAAAGTTACCAACATCAAGGCCACTACTTATTTTTTCTACATACCAACTATATTAATTAGCACACATTCAAGGATACAATTCAGGGGATGTGGAAACTTGGCAAAAAGCATTGGTTCATCAATGAAATCTTTTACTAGTTTTATTCTGACAGTTTCTAACTCTCTGAGAGGCTCTAAGCTATTTGAATATCTTAAACTTCCCGTGCGTCTCGAGGCTGGGAGACTGTACACAATCGTATGCATAGCTGTAGGAGACTGGGTAAACTTGTCAGGCGAGTTAGAAAACCATCTGAGGGGATTGGATTTAAACACTCCTAATTGCCCAGAAACATTATTAGTTGGAGCTGTAAGTTAGCTCTTTGACAGAGAGAGTGAGATGGTGGTGGGGGACATCCCCAGTAATGTCAGAGGTGAGAGAACAAAGCAATAAAGAAGGCAGACTTTGGTTTTTGGGGGTAGATGCTGAAGAATATACGGGGGAACTCCCGGAGGCTCGATCCCGCCTTTGCGTATGCCGAGACTCTTTCCTCATGACATTTGTCACGAGTGGAATATCTCTCGCTGGCTCCCGGCAATCTTCCATTGCACCAAACGCAGTGGAGTCCCGAGAGGCCCCTCCCAACACCACAGTATCAGTGTCTTCTCAGAGGCACCCTGAGCAACTCCCTGAGTTCACCGGCACAAGTCGAGGGAACACAGGGTATCCTGCCGCAACCCAAGAAAGACCTCAAGAGTCCGTCTTCAACACGTCTTGAGGCCAGATTCCCCTACCATGACTCGAGAGCAATGACACGCGCCCCCTCGCCATGCGCATGGACACCTGACTTCCCTGGCGCCACATGAGAGGCTCCCTGAGCTCCCCGTCATACCTCGTGAGAAACCCCACACTGGCGCCACAGCTCGGGAAAACCCACGAGACGCCACCGTCATCGCGAGATTGGGGACATCTTTTCCTGCCTGACCTGGAGAGCAATCCCTGGTCCTTTCTCCAAACTTCACAGGAGGCTTTACTCCCTTTAGACCACTCAATGGGCTCCAAGAGATACCTGTCGCGACTTGAGAGGAGAGCAGAGTACTTTGTTTCCCCTCGAGATGAGGCCTTACCTTGGGTGAGTCTGGAATGCAACCCCGAGATCCCTGTTGCCCCTGGAGAGGAACATTATGTCCTGGACAAAAGCCTAGATGAGGTCTATTTTGCCCTACAGTGAATCGAGAGCAACACCCATCTCTCCCTCGCAATTCGAATGGAAGATTGGTCTTCACTGGGCCAACACAAGAGGAAGTCTGAATTTCCCGTTGTAACTCGAGAATCCCGCCGCAACTCTTAAAAACCACGTGGTTCCCCATTCATCGCAATATGAGGCCTTTGCCCGCTACAGAGTCTCAAGAGAAGTCCCATGTTTCGTCATAAAGTTCGAAATGCTACTTGGCACCCTTGATGCGACCCCAAAAGTTCCCCAATATACCGGTCTCACTCCAAGGGAACACCGAAGTTCCTGGCACCACTTCATTTGAGCCCCTTCTCCCCTCCTGATCATGGCAGGAAGGTCGATTCCCCTGCTTTGTCTAGAAGGGGTTCCCGACCTTCATGGCGCACCTCAGGATGTGGCCAGTCTCACGAAGAAATTCGAGACGTAGCCTCGTGTTGGTGCCACGTGCCGAAAGACCCCGATTTCTCGGTCTTGCTCTTGATAAGAACCCGATGCCCGGACACCTCTTCTAAGGCAACCCTGTGGATGAAGGCACTACACGAGGGGGCACTGGCAACCCTGTTCATCGTCCGGAAAATCCCACAGGATCCACATACAGCTCCACAACTGGCCTGTCACCCCTTAAACAATGAGAGAGGCAAGCGGAATTCCCTTCCTCAGACAAGACGAGGCCTGAGTATCCAATCCCAACTCTGCAGGCACGCTTCGATCTGAGTCAGAAATGGAGAGGAAACCTGAGGTTCCTGCCTCAACCCGAGATGAGGCCCTCTTCCATTAAAACAAACCCAGTGGAGTCCCGAGAGTCCCCTCCCATCTCCACAGTATCCCTGACTTCTCATAGGCATTCTGAGAAGCTCCTTGAGACCACCGGCAAAAGTCGAGGGAAATAAGGGTTTCCTGCCACAACCGAAGAAAGACCTCGAGAGTCCTTCTTCAACGCGTCTTGAGGTCAGATTCCCCTACCATAGCTCGAGAGCAATAACGAGCTCCCCCTCGCCACGCACATGGAGACCTGACTTCCCTGGCGCCACATGAGAGGCTCCCTGAGCTCCCTGTCGTACCTCGTGTGAAACCCCACACTGGCGCCGCAGCTCGAGAAAACACACAAGACCCCTCCGTCATCGCGAGATGAGGGCCATCTTTTCCTGCATGGCCTGGAGAGCAGTCCCAAGTCCTCTCTCCAAACTTCACAGGAGGCTTGACTCCCTTTAGGCCACAAAGTGGGCTCCAAGAGGTGCCCGTCGCAACTCGAAAGGAGAGCAGAGTCCTTTGCTTCCCTTCGACACGAGGCCTGACTCCCTGGGTGAGTCTGGAATGCAAACCTGAGATCCCTGTGGCCCTTGGAGAGGAACATTAGGTCCTGGACACAAGCCTAGATGAGGTCTCCTTTGCCCTGCAGTGACTCGAGCGCAACCCCCAGCTCTCGCTCGCAACTCGAATGGATGATTGGACTTCCCTGGCCCAACACAAGAGGAAGCCTGAAATCCCCGTCGTAACTCGAGAATCCCGCCGCAACTCGAGAAAAACCACGTGGCTCCCCCGTCATCGCAAGATGAGGCCCTTGGCCGCTACAGCGTATCAAGAGAAGTCCCACGTTCCATCCTGAAGTACAAAACGGTACTTGGCACCCTTGATGCGACCCCCAAAGTTCCCTGACATACCGGTCTCAGTCGAGGGAAACACCAAAGTTCACGGCACCACTTCCTGTGAGCCCCTTCACCCCTCCTGATCGCGACAGGAGGGTCGACTCCCATGCTTTTTCTGCAAGGGGTTCCCGACGTTCCCCGCAAACCTCCGGATGAGGCCAGTCTCATGAGGAAATTCGAAAAGTAGCCTCATGGTTGGTGCCACATGTTGAAAGATCCCGAATTCCCGGTCCACTCTAGATAAGAACCTGACGCCCGGACGTCTCTTCGAAGGCAACCCTGTGGATGAAGGCACAACACGAAGGGACACTGACATCCCCATGCATCGTCTGGAAAAACCCGCCGATTCCACTCACAGCTCCAAATGTGGACTGTCACCCCGTGAACAACTCGAGAGGCAAGTGAAGTTGCATTCCTTCACACAAGACGAGGCCTTACCCTCCTGGCCCAACTCTTCAGGGACCCTGCGATCGGAGTCAGAAATGGAGAGGAACCCTGAGGTTCCTGCCTCAACTAGAGAAGAGGCCCTCTTCCATTGAACCAAACTCAGTGGTGTCCCGAGAGGCCCCTCCCAACACCACAGTATCCCTGAATTCTCAGAGGCTCCGTGAGAAGCTACCTGAGGTCACTGGCACAAGTCGAGGGAACCCAGAGTTTCCTGAAGTAACCCGAGAAAGACTTGGAGAGTCCTTTTTCAACGTCTCTTGATGCCCGATTCCCCTACCATGACTCCAGAGCAAGGACGCGCTCCCCTCGCCACAAGCAGGAAAACTGACTTCCCTAGTACCACACAAGAGGCTCCCTGAGTACCCCATCGTACCTCGTGAGAAAACCCACACTGGCGCCGCAGTTTGAGAAAAACCACAAGATGCCCCCGTCAAGGAGAGATGGGGGCCTTCTTTTCCTGCCTGACCTGGAGAGCAATCCCTGGTCCTCTCTCCAAACTTCACAGGAGTATTGACTCCCTTTAGGCCACTCAGTTGGGTCCAAGAAATACCCGGTGCGACTCGAGAGGAGAGCGGAGTCCTTTGCTTCCCTGGAGACGAGGCCTGACTCCCCGGGTGAGTTTGGAATGCAACCCCGAGATCCATGTCGCCCCTGGAGTGGAACATTATGTCCTAGACACAAGCCTAGATGAGGTCTATTTTGCCCTACAGTGACTCGAGCAACCTCCATCTCTCCCTCACAATTTGAATGGAAGATTGGTCTTCCCACGGTCAACACAAGAGGAAGTCTGAATTTCCCATCGTAATTCGAGAATTCAGCCTCAAGTCTTAAAAACCATGTGGTTCCCCCTTCATTGCAATATGAGGCCCTTGCCAGCTAGAGTCTCAAGAGAAGTCCCACGTTCCATCTTAAAGTTCGAAATGCTACTTGGCACACTTGATGTGACCCCAAAGTTCCCCAACATACCGGTCTCACTCCAGGGGAACACCGAAGTTCCCGGTGTCTCCAGGGAAGTCCCATGTTCAGCCCTGAAGGGCGACACGGTACTTGCACCCTTGATGCGACCGCAAAAGTTCCCCAACATGCTGGGTTCCCTCGAGGGGAACACCGAGGGTCCCGGCACCACTTCATCTGAGCCCCTTCTCCCCTCCTGATCACGACAGGAGAGTCGATTCCCCTGCGTGGTCTGGAAGGGGTTCCCGGGCTTCCCGGCGCACCTCAGGATGAGGCCAGTCTCAGGAGGAAATTCGAGACTAGCCACATGTGAGGTGCCACGTGCCGAACGACTCCGATTTTCCGGTCCGCTCTTGATAAGAACCCGATGCCCGGACACCTCTTCGAAGGCAACCCTGTGGGTGAAGGCACAACACGAAGGGGCACTGACACCCCCGTGCATCATCCGGAAAAACCCGCAGGGTCTACACACAGCTCGACAAGGGGCCTGAGACTCCCGGAACAACTCGAGAGGCAACCAGAATTCCATTCCTCAGACAAGACGAGGCATGACTCTCCTGTCCCAACACTGCAGGGACCGTGCAGTCGGAGTCCGAATTCGAGAGGAAGCCTGAGGTTCCTGCCTCCCCTCGAGATGAGGCCCTCTTCCATTGCGCCGAACCCAGCAGAGTCCCGAGAGGCCCTGCCAACTACACAGCATCCCTCACCTCTCAGAGGCACCGTGGGAAGTTCCCTAAGGTCCCCTGCAGAAGTCGAGGGAAACGAGGGTTTCCCGCCGCAACCCGAGAAAGACCTCGAGAGTCCTTCTTCAACGCCTCTTGAGGACCTAGCCGTTTCCCATGACTCGAGAGTGATGACCAGCTCCCCCTCGCCATGCGCATGGAGACCTGACTTGCCTGGCGCCGCACGAGAGGTTCCCTGAGGTCCTCGTCGTGCCTCGTGAGAAAACCCCCACGGGCGCCGCAGCCTGAGGAAACCCATGAGACGCCCCCGTCATCGCGAGATGAGGGCCTTCTTTTCCTGCCTGACCTGGAGAGCAATCCCGAGTCCTCTCTCCAAACTGAAGAGGAGGCTCGACACCCTTGAGTCCACTCAGTGGGCTCCAAGAGATCCG
This sequence comes from Bubalus kerabau, assembly GCF_029407905.1. Taxonomy (NCBI): domain Eukaryota; kingdom Metazoa; phylum Chordata; class Mammalia; order Artiodactyla; family Bovidae; genus Bubalus; species Bubalus kerabau. The sequence continues at coordinate 2,405,586 of NW_026577886.1, read as the reverse complement.
TGTCGCGACTTGAGAGGAAAGTGGAGTCCTCTGCTTCCCCTCGAGGCGAGGCCTGACTCCCCGGGGGAGTCTGGAATGGAAACCCGAGATCTCTGTCTTCCCTTGAGAGGAATATTAGGTCCTGGACACACGCCTCGATGAGGTCTCTTTGGTCCTGTAGTGACTCGAGCAGAACCCCCAGCTTTCCCTCGCAACTCCAGGGGAAGATTGGGCTTCCCAGGGCCAACCCAAGAGGAAGCCTGAAATCCCCGTCGTTTTCGAGAATCCAGACGCAACTCGAGAAAAACGACGTGGTTCCAACGTCTTCACAGGATGAGGCCCTTGCCCGCTACAGCGTCTCCAGGGAAGTCCCATGTTCCGTCCTGAAGTGGGAAATGGTACTTGGCTCCCTTGATGCGACCCCTAAAGTTCCCTGAAACGCCGGGTTCCCTCGAGTGGAACACCGAGGGTCCCGGCCCCACTTCATCTGAGCCCCATCTCCCCTCCTGATCGCGACAGGAGAGTCGATTCCCCTTCTTTGTGTGGAAGGTGTTCCCGGCCTTCCCGGCGCACCTCAGGATGATGCTGGTCTCACGAGGAAATTCGAGATGAGCCACGTGGGTGGTGCCACATGCCGAATGACCCCGATTTCCCGGTCCGCTCTTGAAATGAACCTGATGCTGGACACCTCTTTGAAGGCAACCCTGTGGGGGAAGGCACCAAATGAAGGGGCAATGACACCCCCGTGCATCTTCTGGAAACACCCGCAGGTTCCACACACAGCTCGACAAGGGGCCTGAGACCCACTGAACGACTCGAGAGGCAAGCAGAGTTCCATTACTCAGACAAGACGAGGCCTGACTCTCCTGTCCCAACCCTGCAGGGACCCTGCGGTCAGAGTCAGAAATGGAGAGGAAGCCTGAGGTTCCTGCCTCCAATCGAGATGAGGCCCTCTTTCATTTCGTCAAACCTAGTGGAGTCCCGAGAGGCCCCTCTAACTCCTCAGTATCCCTCACCTCTCAGAGGCACCTGGGAAGTTCCCTAAGGTCCCCGGTAGAGGTCGAGGGAAACGAGTGTTTCCCGCCCCAACCCAAGAAAGACCTCGAGAGTCCTTCTTAAATGCGTCTGGAGGCCCTAGTCCCTCCCATGACTCCAGAGCAATGACGCGATCTGCCTGGCCACACGCATGGAGGCCTGACTTCTCTGGCGCCGCACGAGAGGCTCCCTGAGCTCCCCATCATATCTCGTGAGAAACCCCACACTGCGCCGCAGCTCGAGAAAACCCATGAGATGCTCCCGTCATCACGAGAGGAGGGCCATCTTTAACTGAATGGTATGCAGATCAAGCGTGAACCTTCTGTCCAAGCTACACAGGACGCTTGACTCCCTTTAGGCCACTCATTGGGCTCCAAGAGTTACACGTCGCGAATCGAGAGGATAGTGGAGTCCTTTGCTTCCACTCGAGACGAGGCGTGACCCACCGGGTGAGACTGGAATGCGACCCCGATATCCCTGTTGCCCCTGGAGAGGAACACTACATCCTGGCCCCAAGCCTAGATGAGGACTCTTTGCCCTGAAGTGACTCGAGAGCAACCCACAGCTCTCTCTGACAAGTTGAATGGAAGATTGGACTTCCTGGGCCAACACAAGAGGAAGCCTGAATTCCCCGTCGTAACTTGAGAATCCCGCCGCAACTCGAGAAAAACCACGTGTTTCCCTCGTCATCGCAATATGAGGCCCTTGCCCGCTAGAGCATCTCCAGAGAATTCCCACGTTCCGTCTTGAAGTGCGAAACTGTACTTGGCACCCTTGATGCGACCTCAAAAGTGCCATGACATACCGGTCTCACTCGAGGGGACCACCGAGGTTCCCGGCACCACTTCATCTGAGCCCCTTCTCCCCTTCTGATCGCGACCGGTGTGTCGATTCCCCTGCTTTGTCTGCAAGGGTTCCCTACCTTCCCGGTGAACCTCAGGATGAGGCTGGTCTCCCGAGGAAATTCGAGACGTAGCCTCGTGGGTGGTACCACATGCTGAAAGACCCCAATTTTCTGGTACGCTCTTGAAAAGAACCCGATGCCCGGACACCTCTTTGAAGGCAACCCTGTGGATGAAGGCACAACACGAAGGGGCACTGACACCCCTGTGCATCGTCCGGAAAAACCCGCAGGTTCCACACACAGCTCAACAAGTGGCCTGTCACTCCGTGAACAACTCGAAAGGCAAGCGGAGATCCATTCCTCCACGGAAGACGAGGCGTGACTCTCTTGTCCGTAATCGGCGGGTACTCTGCGACCCGAGTCAGAAATGGAGAGGACCCCTGAGGTTCCTGCCTCCATTCGAGATGAGGCCCTCTTCGATTGCACCAAACCCAGTTGAGTAATGAAAGGCCCCTCCCAAATCCACAGTGTCCCTGACTTCTCAGAGGCACCCTGAGAAGTTGCCTGAGGTCACCGACACAAGTCGAGGGAACCCAGGGTTCCCTGCCGCAACCCGAGAAAGACCTCGAGAGTCCTTCTTCAATGCGTCTTGAGGCCCGATTCGCCTACTATGACTCGAGAGCAATCACGCACTCCCCTTCACCACACGCACGGAGACCTGACGTCCCTAGCACCACACGAGAGGCTCTCTGAGCTCCCCGTCGTACCTCGTGAGAAATCTGATACTGGCGCCGCAGCTGGAGAAAACCCACGAGATGCCCCCGTCATCGCGAGACGAGGGCCTTTTTTCCTGCATGGCCAGGAAAACATTCCCGAGTCATCTCTCCAAACTCCATAGGAGGCTTCACTCCCTTTACGCCATGCAGTGGGCTCCAAGAGATACCCGTCGCGACTCGACAGGAGAGCGGAGTCCTTTTTTGCCCCTCAAGACGAGGCCTGACTCTCCAGGTGAGTCGAGAATGCAACCCTGAGATCCCTGTCGGCCCAGTAGTGGAACACTAGGTCCTGGACACAAGCGTAGATGAGGTCTATTTTGCCCTGCAGTGACTGGAGAGCAATCCCCAGTTCTAACTTGCAACTCGAATGGAATACTGGATTTTCCTGACGCCACACAAGAGGCTCCCTGAAATCCCTGTGGTACTTCATGAGACACCCCACACTGGCGCCGCAGCTCGAGAAAACCCACGAGACGCCACCGTCATCTCGAGATGAGGGCCTTCTTTTCCTGCATGGCCTGGAGTCCAATCCTGAGTCCTCTCTCCAAACTCCACAGGAGGCTTGACTCCCTTTAGTACACACAGTGGGCTCCAAGAGATACCCATCGCGACTCGAGACGAGAGCGGAATTCTTTGCTTACCCTCGAGGTGAGAACTGACTCCCCGGATGAGTCTGGAATGCAAACCCGAGATCCCTGTCGCCCCTGGAGAGCAACGTTAGATCCTGGACACAAGCCTAGATTAGGTCTCTTTTGCCCTGCAGTGACTCTAGCGCAATCCCCAGCTCCCCCTCGCAACCCGAATGGAAGATTGGATTTCAAGACCAACAAGAGGAAGCCTAAATTCCCGGTCATAACTCGAGAATCCCGCCGCAACTCGAGCAAAACCACGTGGTTCTCCCGTCATCGCAAGATGAGGCCCTTGCCCGCTACAGCGTTTCAAAAGATGTCCCAGGTTCCGTCTTGAAATGCGAAACGGTACTTGGCACCCTTGATGCGACCCCAAAAGTCCCCCAACACGCCGGTCTCACTCAAGGGGAACACCGAGGTTCCCGGCACCACTTAATTTAAGCCCCTTCTCCCCTCCTGATCGTGACCGGTGGGTCGATTCCCCTGCTTTGTCTGCAAGGGGGCCCGACCTTCCCTGCACAACTCAGGATGAGGCCGGTCTCATGGGGAAATTCGATACGTAGCTTTGTGGGTGGTGCCACTTGCTGAAAGACTCCAATTTCCCGGTCCGCTCTTGATAAGAATCCGATGCTCGGACACCTCTTGGAAGGCAGCCTTGAGTATGAAGGTACAACACTAAGGGGCACTAACACACCTGTGCATCATCCGGAAAAAAGGGCAGGTTACATACACAGCTCGACAAGTGGCCTGTCATCTCAAGAACAACTCGAGAGGCAAGAGGAGTCCCATCCTCCAGAAAAGACGAGGCCTGACTCTCCTGTACCAACATGCAGGGACCTTGCGATCTGAGTCAGAAATGGAGAGGAACACTGAGGTTCCTGCTTCAACTCGAGATGAGTCCCTCTTACATTCCACCAAATGCAGAGGAGTCTCGAGAGGCCCCTCCAAACTGCACAGTATCCCTGACTTCTCAGAGGCACTCTGAGAAGCTCCCTGAGGTCGCAGGCACAAGTCAAGGGAACCCTGGGTTTTATGCAGTGACCCGAGAAAGACCTCGAGAGTCCTTCTTCAACCCGTCTTGAGGCCCGATTACCCTACCATGACTCGAGAGCAATGACGAACTCCCCCTTGCCATCTCATGGGGACCTGACTTCCCTGGCGCCACACGAGAGGCTCCCTGAGCTCCCTCTCGTACCTCGTCAGAAACCCGGCACTAGCGCGGCAGTCTAGAAAACACACAAGAGGCCGCCGTCATCGCGAGATGAGGGCCTTCTTTTCCTGCATGGCCTGGAGAGGAATCCCGAGTCCTCTATCCAAACAGCACAGGAGGCTTGACTCCCTTTAGGGCACACAGTGGGCTCCAAGAGATACCCATCGCGACTCAAAAGGACAGCGGAGTTCTTTGCTTCCCCTCGAGACGAGGCCTGATTCCCCGGGTGAGTCTGGTATGCAAGCCCGAGATCCCTGTCGCCCCTAGGGATGAACATTAAGTCCTGGACACAAGCCTAGATGAGGTCTATTTTGCCCTGCAGTGACTCGAGGGCAATCCCCAGCTCTCCCTTGAAACTCGAATGGAAGATAGGACTTCCCTGGGCCAACACATGAGGAAGACTGTATTCCCCGTCGAAACTCGAGAATCCCGCCACAACTCGAGAAACGCTACGTGGTTCCCCCGTCATCCCAAGATGAGGCCCTTGCCCCCTACAGCGTCTCAAGAGAAGTCCCACGTTCCGTCTTGAAGTGCGAAACGGTATCGGCACCCTTGATGCAACCTCAAAAGTTCCTCGACACACTGGTCTGACTCGAGGAGAACACCGAGGTTCCCGGCACCACTACATCTGGGCCCCTTCTCCCCTCCTGATCGCGACAGGAGGGTCGATTCCCCTGTTTTGTCTTGAAGGGGTTCCCGCCTTTCCCGGTGCATCTCAGGATGAGGCCGGTCTCACGAGGATATTCGAGACATAGCCTCGTGGATGGTGACACATGCCGAAAGACCCCGATTTCCCGGTTCGCTCTTGATAAGATCCCAGTGCCCGGACACCTCTTTGAAGATAACCCTTTTGATGAAGGCACAACACGAAGGGGCACTGACACCCCCGGGTATCGTCCGGAGAAACCCGCAGGTACCACACACAGCTCGAGAAGTGACCTGTCACCCCGTGAACAACTGGAGAGGCAAGCAGAGTTCCATTCCTCCACACAAGACGAGGCCTGACTCTCCTGTTCGAACTCTGCAGCGAAACTGCGATCCGAGTCAGATCTGGCCCAGGGGAAGTCAGGAGAGGAAACATGAGTTTCCTGCCTCCACTCAAGATGAGGCCCT